>NC_137154.1:12261610-13461610 GCF_951394435.1 Stenella coeruleoalba
TTCCTTCCTCCCTTCTCTTTCTCTCTCTTTCTCTTTTTCTCCCTTTCTCCCTTTCTCCCTTTCTCTTCTCCCTTTCTCTCTTTCTTTCTTTCTTTCCTTTCTTTCCCAGATACACAGACTCATATACACACATGCATAGAAGCGATAAAGGATGGTGCCGGTGTACATGGATTAAGTAGAGCCCGCTGATGATGGGAATAGCTGCACCAGTTTGGGCACTAAGAAATGCCAGGCCCCAGTTACAGTAACAATCACACAAGGACAGACACACACACACACACACACACACACACACACTCATACACAACTCTTTGAAGAAAGAGAAAAGGCAGCTGAGAAAGAGAACTGTGAGCTGGCAGAGAGATGCCAGGGTCCCAGAGAGTCCATCTCCTCTGACAGCAGTGGAAGATGTCCTGGCTGCCTGTCCCACAGCTGCAGCGCCTGCACCCACAACCCACTGCAACCCTGCAGGTTAAGGCAGAGAAGGTGTCACTCCCAGCCCGACACCTGAGCCACTGGGCGGCTTGGTGTCAGTCTACTGCTCATCCCACTCTCCTCTCACACCCCAACTCCACCATCTCCACTTTCCCTCCAGCCAGAACTTGCTCTCTAGTTATATTAGGGCTGGGACCATGTTTTGATTTCTCAACCATCTCTTTTCTCTTCCCAAAAGAACTGGAATTCCGTCACCTGCTGTTATGGACTGAATTGTTCCTCCCCAAATTAATATTTTGAAGCCTAACCTTCAAAGTAACTGTATTTGGAGACAGGGCCTTTAAAGAGGTAATTAGGGTTAAATGAGGTCATAAGGATGGGGCCCTAATCCATTGTGATTGGTGTCCTCATAAGGGGAGAGAGATTCCAGGGATGTGTCCATGTTAGGACACAGTGAGAGGGTGGCTGTCTGCAAGCCAAGGAGAGAGGCTTCAGGAGAAACTAACCCTTGATTGTTAGTACCATGATCTTGGGCTTTTAGCCTCCAGAACTGTGAGAAATAAATTTCTGTAGCCAAGGCCATGGTATTTTGTTATGGAAAAGTAAGCAAAGTAAGACACCTGCTGTTACCTGCTGCCATGTTCCTTGTACTGATGGCTTTAAGGCAGGTTATTTAGCTTAGAAGAAAGATGGCTTTGAAGTCCTTCCTGTGTTTGAATCTTGGTCCTGCCACTTACTAGCTGGGTAACCTCTAGCAATTGGGTAACCTCGTTAATCTTCATTTCATTATCTGTGGAAGGGGAAAGTAGTATTTTCTCATAGGTTCAAATAAGTTATACACAAAATGCTTAGTACTGGGTCTAGAGTATGCTACTATTAATAATAATAAAATGAAGTTATTAAAAATTCTGGTTTGTTACATTGATATAATAAGACAACTTACCTTGTACATGTTGTGTTTGGCATGAAATTGGGGCTTAATAACTGTTAGGTTCCTTTCCTACAAATCCCTCATGTTGCACCTGTTTGCATGCATTTCCTGCCTGGTGCTGAACTTGCTGCCTGTGGATTCCACATTCCAACTGCTAGACTGGCCTTCCTGCCCTTGGAATTATATCTCTCTTATTTGCTTAATTTTTTCCCCTTAATATTAATTATTAGCGTACCTACTGTAGGGCGCGGTCAGCTAACTGCTACGCGGCAGGAAGCTGAAATAAGCTGAGTCATCCTTCCTGTGGCCACTGCGCTTGCGCTAAGTATACTAATGAGGTTTTAAAGTAGCGACCTATCCGATGCTGGCTCACAAATCGCACCATCAGCGAAAGCCAATCACAGAGCGACACATGTTCTTAATCCCTATATAAGCAGACTGCTATAGGATTGCGGGGTCTTCCTTCCATCTTTCTTCAACCAAGCTGTGCTCCAATAAAGTGTGATACGAGAAGAATCTTGCGTGTGGCGGCTCGTTATTCTGCTGGTCGGAAACGGCTCGCCGCACCTACTATATTTATTCATTTATTTTTTACATATTTACCTTTTTTTGGTATGTGGGCCTCTCACTGTTGTGGCCTCTCCCGTTGCGGAGCACAGGCTCCGGACGCGCAGGCTCAGTGGCCATGGCTCACGGGCCTAACCGCTCTATGGCATGTGGGATTTTCCCGGACCGGGGCACGAACCCGTGTCCCCTGCATCGGCAGGCGGACTCTCAACCACTGAGCCACCAGGGAAGCTCCCCACCTAGAATTATTTTTTGAGGTATAGTTGATTTGTAATGTTTCAGGTGTACAGCAAAGTGATTCAGTTATACATACATATACACACACATATATGTACATATATATTCTTTATCAGATTCTTTTCCAGATTCTTTTCCATTATACGTTGTTACAAGGTATTGAATATAGTTTCGGATTTTATATTTTGAATATAGCCATCTTCAAATATATAAAAACTTACCTATAGAAATGAGAGCCAACTTTTTCTGAGTAGCTATAAAGAGGAAGGACCTATGACCAAATTACAAAACAAAAATGAAATAAAAATAATTCTAACGGAAGAGATTTTTAAAATTGATGTATAGTTGGTTTACAATATTGTATTAGTTTCATGTGTACAGAGTAGTGATTCAGTATTTTTGCAGATTATACTCCATTATAGGTTATTACAAGATAATGGATATAATTTCCTGTGCTATACAGTAGGACCTTGTTGGTTATCTATTTTATATATAGTAGCGTGTATCCCAAACTCCTAATTTATCCCTCCCCACACTTTCCCCCTTTGGTAGCCATAAGTTTGTTTTCTATGTCTATGAGTCTATTTCTATTTTGTAAATAAGTTCATTTGTGTCATTTTTTTTAGATTCCACATATAGATGATATCATATATTTGTCTCTCTCTGTCTGACTTACTTCACTTAGTATGATAATCTCTAGGTCCATCCATGTTGCTGCAAACCCCCTAGAATTTTAAGCTTTGTGAGGACCTGGCCCATTATAGGCACTTACTCTTAACTGTTGAGCAAGTGAATGAAGGAATGAAGGACTGGTGTGGGCAAAAGCCAGACCCCAGGGGGAGGAGGGGGAAGTAACTCTCACGGTGGCTAAATGTTCAGGCTCTGGAGCCAGAGGAGCGGGATTCATATCCTGGCCCTCCCACTTCCCAGCTGTGTGATTTTGACTCAGTTGCTTGGCCATGAGGATTGAATGAGCAAACACAGGTAAGGCTCCCTGTTGGAGCCTGGGAAACATCAGTTACTGCTCCTGAGAAATTACAGAGAGGTTTGTGAGGAAGCAGCGGTGGAGAGTACCCATCTTCTCAGTATCCGAACGAGAAGGAGGGGAGAGCCGCCGGGTGAAAATTAGACAGATAGGCTCAAGAGCATGAAAGTGGGATTTCCTCCCTGTGGGAGTTAATTCTCTTCTGGATCATTGTGGTTCCCTTTGTATCACACGCAGCTGCAGAGCAGAGACTTGGGACCAGGCATTTCTACCTAGAAATATCCACAGGAATAATGGAGTCCAGTTAGCTGTGGACAAATGTTGGTGTGGAGGTAGCTCTTCTTCTCATTCTACCTGTGGTATGAGGACAGGAAGGTTCTCAGCAGGTTAGCACTTACCGGAGACCATAGAGCTGCAAGTGTTAGGGCCAGATCGTAAACTCAACCCTCCTGGGTCTAATGCTAGTAAACAGTCTCTCAGTCATAATGGAGTGTGGAGGAAGTAGAAACTTTGGTGCCATTTTCCCCCTGAAGTGAAAACCAGTCTTCTATCTTCATGTAAGTGGTATTTGGACCCTCCTGTGAAAAGAAATTGGCTTTTTCCTTTTGCAAGCTTTGGGTTTCTATCGTGTGAGATTGTAAGAGTCATCACAGCCTGTGTGGAAGCTGAACTTAACGCCATGGGGTCGATCAAGTCTAAAGCAATTGGAGAGCGGGGAGCTGAGCGTCTTTTACTGGGAAAAGGTAATTGTTTTTTATTGACTTTTTTGATTCTCAAGAAGTTTTCCTGCAGTGGGTGACTATGGAGTCGCCTTAGCGCCGGTTGTTGAGACACAGGAAGGTCTCTCCAAAGGTAGGGTTGAGCTGTATAGAAGAAGCTCAGTCTAGAGTAATGTAGTGATGGCAGAATGGGGCTTAAGGCTATGCCTAGCCCATGACTGTTTTGTTTGGAATGCATAATATATTAAAAACATTTTTTTGGCCAGTACTAAAAAAATCAGACTATTTCACATAAAGATCTGGATTTCCCATTAAAAAAAAACCAAAAAAAAAAACAAACCTCTGGCAACACTGGACCTTGTTCTATGACAACAATTGGCTAGACCCAAAGAGTGATGCTCCCTTCAAATGAGGCATGTGGCTTTCAGTTTGTCACAGTTCCCTCCACCATATGTGTGGTCTTATATCGCTCACATTTCACTTATTACTGTAGTGGACATTTTAGTTTGTAATCCACTAAATGATGGAAATAGCACTGCACTGGTAATAGAAGATTTGAGCACCAGTTCGGATGCCAAGATGCTACAGTGGTATTGGGCAAGTCTCTTAAGCTCACCAGACCTTGGTTAATTCATACATGAAAGGGAATATTGTCTCACCATGTGAAAGTGTTTGGGAATGCTGATTCATTCATTCATCTAAGCATTCAGTTAGTGTTTATTGAGTATCTACATTACATACTCAATAATGGAGAAGCAGCGTGACAAAAGCAGATGTGAATTTTATTATTCAGTGGAGGAAACAGGTAACTACATAAGGGGGAGACAGGGTGCCCTGAGGACACATTACAAGAACATTTTGCCCAGTCTAGGGTTCAAGAAAGGCCTTCAGGAAGAAGTGAGGTTTAAATCGAGACTTGAAGGATGAGCAGCAGTGGGTAAGGGAAAGAGAAGAGTGCCCTGGGCAGAGAGAACATCACGTACAAAGGCTGGAAGCAAGAGAAAGCAAGGTGTGTTTGAGAAACTTAAAGGATGTGATATAGGCAGAAAAGGATGGAAAGTGAAAAGAAGAGCTGGGGGGCTTCCCTGGTGGCGCAGTGGTTGAGAGTCTGCCTGCCGATGCAGGGGACATGAACGGGTTCGTGCCCCGGTCCGGTAAGATCCCACATGCCGTGGAGCGGCTGGGCCCGTGAGCCATGGCCGCTGAGCCTGCGCGTCCGGAGCCTGTGCTCCGCAACGGGAGAGGCCACAACAGTGAGAGGCCCGCGTACCGCAAAAAAAAAAAAAAGAAGAGCTGGAGTTAGAGAAATGAACGGAGGCCAGATTATGAGGGGATTTGATGCCAAGAAGTGCTCTGGCCAGTTTAGGACTTTCAGTTTTGAGACTTGTCTGCCTCTTTAGCTATTCAAGAAGGAGAAACAGCAAGTAGATGGGTGGACAGATCCCAGGTATCAGCATGAGAGACAGAAAGCAGTTCCCAAAGAGTAAACAAAGAAAACAATTATTAGCTAATTAATGATGGATCACAGTTGAGTCTGATGCAACTAACTCATCACTGAAATGCATTTATAGCCAGCAAACAGAACACACGATGAAAAGATACTTGTAATAAATCATATTTTAATAGGAAACAAAAACTGCCTGGCTCAGCTCCTTCTGTCTTTTATCTTGACAACTTCACTATGTGTTGTCAATTAACTGAACTGCTGGCAGAAAACATCTGAAAAATTAATTGGCTTCCAAATGGGTTTCCCAGAAACCCATTCTTGTAAACTTGTAACGGTAACTGCAGAAATGTTGCCTGGGTGACATTTAAACATAAAGACAGTAACAGAAAGAAATCATCACCTAGGGCTCTTTTAAAACTTGATCTCTCTCTGTTTCTGAAAATCTAGGCTTCAGCAACAATTAGTTGACATTTCCAGGTAATTGAGGACAAAAAGTTCTCTTAATCCAAATACATCGGTTCTTCATATCCTTTGGGGGTGAAGAATCAGGACCAGTCTCATCATTGTCATTGCCGGTGGGGATGGGAATAGAAAAATCGCTTCTTCTGGGTGGTTATCAATGTAAAGAATTCCCACCGCTCCCTCTGCCCATTGTTATGGGGAAAATGAGCGTGTTCACGTCCTCCCTCATCTGTGTCAGAGTCCCGGGCCCCTCTCCAAGGCCAGTGCTTGTTTTAAATTGGAGCAGAGTATGAGGCAGTTCTTCCCACATAGTCTAAAAATTCCTCTTTAAAAGAATTATCTCTATTCTGGCACAGAAGCATGAAAAAAAGAGCAACCATCTCTATTTTTCTGACTATTTCCCTTCATCTGAGGTCTGGCCCATCCAGACTAATTATAAATGATCAAGACCCACAGACAGGGCTTGGCTGGGTGAACTGTTTACACGGAGTGACTGGAGAGATCCATAAAAATCCTCAGACTAATACCTCTCTCAATAGCTCTCTCTGAGGTTAGTCGTCCCATCATTAGAGATTCTTTCTTAAAAATGTTATTTATAGAGGCGTAGTATATTAGAACCAAATTAATCTGTTCAGCAAACATTTATTGAACCCCTACAATGTGCTATATTATATGATAGGTGTAAGGAATGAATAATAATGCTTATGGTAAGAATCGTTATTTATTGAGCTGTAAGTAAGGGATAGGTACTGTGCTTGGTGCTGTATATACAGTGTTTTATTTAATGCTTTGAAACCCCTTGAGAGGTAAGTATTATTGCCTTTATTATGCAGATGAGAACACTGAGATTTCGAAAGATTAATTATCTTGCCCAAAGTCAAAATCACCCATATAGAGTGTGTTGGAGGTGGATTTGAGCCCAGCTGTCTGACTCCGAAGCCAAAGCCCTCGATCAACATGCTGTTCTTGGGGGAGTCTACAGGTTGGGGGGAGAGGAAGACTTGGAAACTGGTATAATGATAGCAAGAGTGATTCATGCCTAGAAATAGTGACATAAAAAATGGCCAGGAGGGTCAAAGAGGGAGCTAAACTAGATGTTTGAGTGAAGGTGATATTTGAGCAGGACTCAATGGGAACTCAGTAGAAGTCTGGAAAATACTCCAGGTGGAGGAAGCTAGAACATGTGCAAAGGATGAGAGTGTGGCATACTCAGGGACAGCCAGGAGTTCCACGTGGTTGGAGAAGGTCAGGTGGGAGAAGGTTGGAATGGAGATTGGAAAGACATATTGGAGTAAAACTGTGAAGGATTTCAAATGCTATCCCAGGGAATCTGGATTTCATTCTACTGAATGGTGGTCATAGCTTTATCATACCAAATGACTTTTTTGTTTGATTTTTTTTTTTTTTTTTTTGCGGTACGTGGGCCTCTCACTGTTGTGGCCTCTCCCGTTGCGGAGCACAGGCTCCGAACGCGCAGGCTCAGCGGCCATGGCTCACGGGCCCAGCCGCTCTGTGGCATGTGGGATCTTCCCGGTCCGGGGCACGAATCCGTGTCCCCTGCATCGGCAGGCGGACTCTCAACCACTGCACCACCAGGGAAGCCCAAATGACCTTTTTAATAACAATTTATAATTAAGTACAACTCCTTACCTGTCCTAAAATATCTCCAAGATATTCCTGTAATATAATTGAACCCCCAGACAAAGCTTAAGAATAATGAAAGGAATACAGAAATATCTAGTACTTAAAATCTAAAATTTGCAAAGTCTGGCATCCAATCAAAATTACCAGGCCTGCAAAATAAAAAAAAAATGGAGGAAAATATGATCCATAACAAGGAGAGTAACACAATAATACAAGTAGACCCGGAAATAAATAGATGAGAAAATTATTAGACAAGGACCATATAACAGTATTAGAAGTATACAGCATACATTCAAGAAAATAAAGGAAGCAACAACATGTTAATGTCTTTTTTATAAAACCCAAAACTAACTTTTAGAGGTGAAAATATGCTGCCTGAGATGAAAAATATACTGGATGTTTCTAAGAACAGATTAGCACTGAGGAAGAAAATTTTAAAGTTGAAGATATAGCAATAGAAAATATCCAAAATGAAACATATGGAGAAAAGTGATTGAAAACAAATAAACAGACTATCATTGAGCTTTGGGACAATTTTAACCAGCTTAATATATGTACAGTGTTGCAGTTACCCCCAAAAAAAAGGAGAGAAAGAGGGAGCCAAAAAATGATTGGGAGAAATAGTGGCTGAAAAGTTTCCAAGTTTGATGAAAACTATAAACCTTCAGACACAAAAAGCTCAACAAACTCTAAACAAAAGAAACATTAAGAAAACAACATCAAGGCATATCATAATCAAATTGCTCAAAGCCAATGACAAAGAGAAATTCTTGAAAGAAGCTAGAGATTAAAAAAAGGACACATTAGGGCCTCTCTGGTGGCACAGTGGTTGAGAGTCCGCCTGCCGATGCAGGGGACACGGGTTCGTGCCCCGATCTGGGGAGATCCCACATGCCGCGGAGTGGCTGGGCCCATGAGCCATGGCCGCTGAGCCTGTGCGTCCGGAACCTGTGCTCTGCAACGGGAGAGGCCACGGCAGTGAGAGGCCCGCGTATACAGAGAAATAAAGAAATAAAGATAAGAATGACAGCCTTACTGAAAACAATGCAAACCAGAAGACAAACAACATCTTAAAATACTGAAAGAAAAAAAAAAAGTTCACTTAGAGTTCTAAACCCAGTGAAAACATATTTCAAAAACTGAGACAAAATAAAAACATTAAAAAAATACAAAACTGAAAGAATTCATCACCAGCAGACCTATACTACAAGAAATATTAAAGGAATTCTTTCAGACAGAATAAAAATGATACAAGCTGGGAATATAGATTTATGCAAAATATTTACTAAAGAACACCAGAAATGGTATATCTCAATATTAGATTGAACTCTGATCTTACTCCTCAAAACTGCTCTATTCACAGTCTTTCCTAGCTCAGCTGTTGTCACTCCATCCTTCCAATTTTCAAGCTAAAAACCTGAGTTATCTTTGACTCCATTCTCTTTCCAACACTCCATATCCAACCTATTAGGAAGTTCTCATGGCTCCACCCTCAACATATATCCAGAGCAGAGTCCAACTACTTCTCACCACATCTACTGCTACCACTGTGGTCCTGGCCACCATCGTTGCTGACCTGGATTACTGTAAGTCTCCAGAAAGGTATTCTTAAATCCACCCTTGCTCCCCTACATTCTACTCTTGATAGAACAGCCAGAATCATTCTTTTAAAGCATAAGTTATTTCATGTTACTCTTATGCTCAAAACCTTATAATGGCTTTCTGTTTCACTTAGGGTCAAAGCTGAAGTTATTATACAATGGCCTATAGGGCCATACATGATCTACACCACCTGCCCCCACTCCTCTGACCCTGTTTCCTGCTATTTTTCTTCTCACTCATTATGTTCCAGCTATACTGGCCTCCTTGTAGTTTCTTGAACACACCAAGTACACTTTGGCCTTAGAAAGCCCAAAGGAAGTCCTCCTGCTAGACCTCCTTCCCCCAGACACTAAGTTGGCTCATGCTCTTACCTTTTTAAAGCCTCTGTAAATGTCATCTTCTCCATGATAACTGCCCTGATCACTCTATTTTATACTGTCTCCTTCCCATTCCACCTGTTCTCCTTCTTTTTAAAGGGTACTTCTTATCTTCTAATGCAGTATATAATTTACTTATTTATTATGTTGATTTAATTATTTCTTATGTCTCCCTCATTAGAAGTTAGGGTCCATAAGGGCAAGCATCTTTGCTGTTCTGTTCACTGACGTATCCCAAGCACCTAGAGCCATGCCTCTCGCACATAGGGTGCTCAATAAGTGCCTACTGACTGTTGAATAAAAGACCTGCTCTGGGTTTCACAGTTGATGAGTGACTGACTTGGATTCTGAGCCTAGTTCTTTCATTATCAAAGCCCATAAATTGTCTCCTTTACTAATGTTGTAATGCTAGCAACATAATACATACTCAGTCTTTTAAAAAATGGAACTCTGTGTTATTCTCCATTTGCTTTAATACTGCATTTTAACACATTGAATTAGGAAATTTAAAGAGATATTAATTTGAAAAAGTATTTTGTAAACCACAAAGGTGCCTATGATTGCTAGTCATTTTTAATCTCACTTGAGTTAATCATGTACTTACATAAATTTGTCTTTAAGGAAAACTATACTAACCCACTAACCGGGAAGAAGATTCATTTGACATAAATTGAAGGTACATTAAATATACATTAAAATAATACATAGCTATTAAATTAAAAAGTAGTCTATGACTGTCTAAAACATCTCCTCTCCTCTTCCTGGTATCCTTGTCACGATTTGGGAAATACTCAGATGCTAGAACACACTATAAATAAACCATGATGGAACATGTACTGTTTTGCGTGTGAAATGGTAGTGATTATATGATTATTACTACTGTACTTTTTGTGGTTCATAAAGAAGCCATGCATTCAACCCTCATTCCATCCAGCTGGTATAGGTGATTATTTCAAAGATGCACACTAAATTTTGTCTCCAAGAAACGCACATTCATATAAATGGAGAAAAATATTAAGATCAAGTTTTAAGTGTATCCTTTGTACGTGATGATCGTCCTTGAGAAAACCTATTTCTAAAGTGAAGTAACTGATTATATATGATGAAGTCAATCACCAATCAAGCCCTTATGAACTACAGTGGGTCCCCAGAGATTATCTAGCTATATCCATTAAAGGGGGATGTTAAACAGCTGTAACAAAGAGACCCCAAATGCAATGACTCATTTTTCCTTTGGGGTAAGTAGTTGGGCTCTGTCCAGGCCAGAAGTTGTCCAGACTAGCTGAACAGCTCTGGCATCCTCTTGGGTATCCCACTGCCTGCAGGTTGGAGGCTGGGTGGGTGTTTTGCTCAGTCTCCAGTTGGAAGGAAAGGAGAAAAGAGAATATGTAGAAGGCACAGCTGTTGTCTTAAGGGCTCCATCACTTCTACTCACATTCCATTGGCAGGAACTTAGTCACATGGATGCCCGACTGCTGGGCAGTCATGTTCTCAGCTAGCTTTCCTACCATAGAAGAAGAGGAGAACATATTCTGATGAACAGCCCTCAATCCCAGCCACACTGGCCCCAACTCCTCCTTTTAAAGAGGAAGGAGCAAAAGCCCACAGAGGGAAAAAGATTCACTTCTATCACTAAGCCAGTTGGAAAATTTAAGTTATTCAGTTACTCATTCAGCCAGCCCAGCACATATTTATTGAGTGTCTAAGTGCCAGGCATGGTTCTAGGCCCTGGAGATAATAAAATAGATAAGGTCCTTGCACTTAAAGGTTTTACATTATAGTTGGAGGAGGAAGACAATAAACAAGTAAGAAGAGGAAAGAGAACTTAAGATTAGAAAGAAGGCTGATGAGAGAGTGGGAGGGAAGGACAAGATGTGGTTGGCACCAAGCATGTAGGTTATAAAATAATGTCTAGGTCATTATTATATGCCTCTTTCCCCACTCCAGGTCTTCTGTTATAGTGATCAATCGGCGATTGATGGGAAGGATCACCAATCCTTAAATGCTAGTTCACCAATGCAAGTTCAAAGTGCAGGTAAAGTCCCACTAACCCTTTGCTCTATCAGTTTTCTACCCTTAGATACCAACCAAGATATTTGAATTGACTATGACTGTTAATGGAAACTGGCAGCTTTCTTTCAGGATCAGAATTTTGAATTCCTCCCAAATGAACAGTGCTAGCAAACAACTAGTGACTATTAGGTGCCTGATGTGACAAGATTTTGATGTCTTAATTTAGCTCCCAGTGGGAGGATACATGTCACACAAGCTGTCTAGTACCACAAAGGGAAAAGTGAGCTGTATATAGAGGCTGTAGGTGAGCGTCTGGGGAAGGGGAACAGCGCTGGCAGAAGAGAAGGGCCCTGCATAATATTTTGGACAACAAAGGACAGGAGTTAAAGCAAAAAGAAATGCTTATAAAGTTAAAGAGAATTGGTCCCTTATCTCAGAGTATAATCTCAAGCTCTCTGTGGTCTGGAGAAATAATATTTATAAAGGATTTCCTGAACGGTATGTCATCCACCAACTTAAAAAATATAGTTTAGACATTAAATTTTAGGTTTACCTAGACTATAAAATGTTCAAACAATAATTTTCTGGCCTGTGAAAACTGTTTTTACTGCATTGTGCCCTTGGGTTTTCTCCCAGGAACACTGTCAAAGAAACAGCTTCAAGGCTTACATTATTATTTGCTGCAGGGGTTTTGTTAAGGACAATACCCATGACATTAATCAATGCCCCCACAAGAACAATTCCCTTCAGGGCTTAGTGCCAGGGGAAGTTTTGCTTGTCCTGAAGATGTGATATGGTTTTTTCTTGTGAATATTGAGAATCATGTGACTGATTTCCTTTTTTATTTTTTTGGCCACCAGGAAGCTCAATGCCAAATTCATGGTTCATTTCATAACTGAATAGAAACTTAAGTGACCTAATAATATAGTTATTCTATATAATATAGTTCTAATAATATAGCCTAACTCTTTGCTCTTAGAGTTGATCTTTTCTAATGTATATTTTCTTTGGTCTAGATTATTATTTACTTCCCCCCCATGCACACTTCTTATATGGTATGAGAAAGGGAGTATGAATAAGTGAAGAAGGACCTTAATGTACATGAAACTCTCAGTTGATGATATCTTTCTGAGAGTGGCCAAGATGGTGGAGTAGAAGGATCCTAAGATCACCTCTTCTCATGAGAATACGAAAATCACAACTATCTGCAGAATAACCATCATTGAAAAAGACTGAAACCTATCAGAAAAGATCCTCTATAACTAAAGACATAAAGACGGAACGAAGATGAGACTAGGAGGAGGAATGGACTAGTGATATAATCAAATCTTATACCCCACCCCCACAGGTGCGTGACCCAAAAACTGGAGAACAATTATATTACAGAGTTTCTCCCACAAGAGTGAGAGTTCTCAGCCCCACATCAGGCCCCCCAGGCTGGTGGTCCAGCACTGGGAAGAAGAACCTCCAGAGTGTCGAAGGCCAGTGGGGCTTGACTGCAGGAGCTCCACAAGATTGGGGGAAAAGAGACTTCATTCTTAAAGGTCACACACAAAGTCTCATGTACACCTGGACACAGGCCAAAAGAAGTAATTTGATAGGAGCCTGGGCCATACCTACCTGTGGGTCTTGGAGGGTCTCCTGGGGAGGCAGAGGGAAGCTGTGGCTCACCCTAGGGACATAGACATTGGTGGCAGACATATTGGGGAGCATTCATCTATGTGAGCTTTTCTAGAGGCTGACATTTTGGCACCAAGATCTGGCTCCACCCAATAGCCTGTAGGCTCCAATGCTGGGATTCCTCAGGCTGAAAAACAAACTGGGTGGGGACACAGCCCCACCCATAAGCAGACAGGCTGCCTAAAGACTTCCTGTGCCTAGAGCTACCTCTAGACATGCCCCTGCTCACCAGAGGGCTAGGGCTCAGCTCCACCCACCAGTGGGCAGGCACCAGCCCCTCCCACCAGGAAGCCTGTGTAAGGCTTCAGACCAGCCTCACCCACGAGGGGAAAGACAGAAGAAGCAAGAAAATTACAGTCCCGGAGATTTCAGGCTGAGTTTGCGAACGCAGGCCAGATACTTACCCTGGGACCCTTGGGTGGCAGGAGGGGAGTGTACTGCTGGGATGCATAGGATGTCTTCCACAGAGAGCCACTTCTCCAAGTCAAGAAACGTAATCAACCTACAACATACGTAAAAATACAAATAGCAATGTAGACAAAATGAGGTGAGAGAAGAATATGTTTCAGATGAAGGAACAAGATAAAACACCAGAAAAAGAACTAAGTGATGTGGAGATAGGCAACCTACCTGAGAAAGAGTTCACAGTAATGATTGTAAAGATGATCAGAGAACTCACGAAGAGAATGGATGAACAGAGCAAGAAATTAGATGTTTTAAACAAAGAATTAGAAAATATAAAGAACAACAAAACAGAATTAAAGAATACAACAACTGAAATGAAAAATACACTAGAAGGAAGCAATAGCAGACTAAATGAGGCAGAGGAACAGATCAGTGAGCTGGAAGGCAGAGTAGTGGAAATCACTGCTGCTGAACAGGTAAAAAGAAAAAAAATGAAGAGACCTCTGAGACAACATCAAGTGAGCTAATATTTGCATTATAAGTCCCAGAAAGAGAAGGGAGAGAGAAAGGGCCTGAGAAAATATTTGAAGAGGTAATAGCTGAAAACT
Source organism: Stenella coeruleoalba (assembly GCF_951394435.1). Classification (NCBI taxonomy): domain Eukaryota; kingdom Metazoa; phylum Chordata; class Mammalia; order Artiodactyla; family Delphinidae; genus Stenella; species Stenella coeruleoalba. Next base: position 12,275,723 of record NC_137154.1, read on the forward strand.
TCCCTAACCTGGGAAAGGAAACAGTCACCCAAGTCCAGGAAGCTTAGAGTCCCATACAGGATTAACCCACAGAGGAATGCACCATGACACACTGTAGTCAAAATGACAAAATTAAAGATAGAGAATATTAAAAGTGACAAGGGAAAAGCAACAAATAACATAACGAAGGAACGCCCATAAGGCTATCAGCTGATATTTTAGCAGAAAGTCTGCAGTCCAGAAGAGAGTGGCATGATATACCTAAAGTGATGAAAGAGAAAAACCTACAACCAAGCATACTCTACCCAGCAAGGATCTTGTTCAGATTTGATGGAGAAATCAAAAGATTTACAGATAAGCAATGCTAAAAGAATTCAACATCACCAAACCAGCTTTACAACAAATGCTAAAGGCATTTCTCTAGGTGGAAAAGAAAAGGCCACAACTAGAAACAAGAAAATTACAAAATGGAAAAGCCCACTGGTAAAGGCAAACATACAATAAAGGTAGGAAATCATCTATGCACAAAGCTAGTAGGGAGATTACAAGACAAAAGTAGTAAAATCATTTGTATCTACAATAAGCAGTTAAGGGATACACAAAACAATTAGGATGTAAAATATAATATCAAAAACAGTAATCACGAGGGGAGGAGAGTACAAATGCAGGGAATCTAAAATATAATACTTTTGAAATTAAGAGATCAGCAACTTAAACAAACGCATCTTTCCATATTTGCTTCCAATTTGAGCCTTGCACACACTTATTTTCACATACGTAAATTCAAAGTCTCATAGATGAAAGATTAGAATAGAGAAAAAGATTAGAAGGGATCTTCTAAAGGGCACATTGACTCATTTTTCTTTCTACTACACTTCTACTACTTTCCACCAGGTGTTTCTCCAGGTTATGCTTAAGCACCTCCATTGATGGTGAACTTACTACCTACCAATGTGATTCATTTCCGGAACATTCTGATCGTGGGGCCATCTCACTTCATCTTCTGCCCTTTGATCCTACCCTGATGGTCCACACAATAAATGCTCATTCTCATCCATAGCTGGTAGCATTTGAAGTAGGCTATTATATAGCCCGGAGACATTTTTTTGGACCAGATCCTTCAAAAATTCTGCAGATGATAAGGTCAAGAGCCCTCATTGGTTGTCCTGGTCACTCTCTTCCAAGCACAAACACTATTGTGCTTATTTCCTTCTTAAAGTAAGTTGTACAGAACTAAACTTGAAACTCTCAGTGTGTCCTTGCCCACCCATTCTAAATACCATAATGCTATACATTCACCCTGAGATCATATTAGCTTTTTGTGGAGTCAAATTATAGTATTGGCTCACAGCAGACTTCCTGCTAGCCAGGTTCTCTAAATCCTTTCCATACATGCCAGAGTAAGTTATGTCTTCTCCAATCTGTTTTTGGGCAATTAGTCTTTTAAAATATAAGTGGAAGGTCCTATATTCCTCTCACTAATTTTCATCTTGGTATGTTTAAACCATACCTTAGAGCTTAGCAAAATTATTCTATGTTTTTGTTCCACTCTCTAACATATCTGCTCCCTTTCTTGGCTTCTTCCCACTCACATGTTTGATGGCCTGAGCTAGCATATCACTACTGATGCAGAGATCAAAGTTTTATGGTGGGCAAAGCCAGGAGCCCTGGTGCTTGTTAGCAAAGGCCTTCTTCTAGGTATACACTGTTCTACTTTTCGGACTGCAGTCTGTCTGCACCAATATTCATTGTCATTAATCTTGATATTAGCACCCAGAATAAAATGTAGTAATCTATTGAAAACAAATTATGTGTCAGGCATTAATTTAAGAGTTTTACATGCATTTAAATTTATTCTTCACTGAATCTCTGAGACAGAAATGTTATATAGAACAAAACCAAGACATGGTTTGCTAAATTTGTGTAGAAACTGGAAAAGATGTAAGTTCTAATATTGGTGATAATGAACTTAATGTTTCATATTCAATGCAAATCGAGACTAAAATAAAATTTATTGGGAATGTCAAAAGTAGTGACCTCTCTGGGCTTGAGCCTTCAGACTTCAGGTTCAGTTGGAAAGAAAAGAATAAAATGAAAGATTATATAAATTGCCTGAAGCAAGTCTGAAAAGATGGTTTCAAGAAGGCAAAATGCATTAGCGATTTTACATATTTTTTCATCTCTGAGAGCAGAATCCTCTTTATGACGTGTAAGTTAATTTCCCAACTCAGGCTTTTAAAATTTTTTGAAGACAGAAATGCATTGTGTCCATAAATAAGGGATTGCCTTTAACCAGTCTAATGCTACTCAGCTGGTTTCTGGTGGAGCCAGAATTGGACATCAGCTCTTTTCTCTAATAATGAAGCCCTCATTTCTCCATCTTGCCTAGGAAGCTAATGTGATAGGCCTTTTAAAATGCCTTATGGAAGTCCCAAGGCACTACTTTGTGTTTTCCTTTTTTCTTCGTTAACATGAGGTCATACAGACATTTCCAGAATCAGCTCAGTCTGCGAGTTCACCATTGCCTCTCTTTATGAAGTATTCCATCCAGTTAATCGACCACTGTTTGTTTAGCCAGTGCCCTATTGTTGGCCATTTGTATTATTTCCAATTGCTAATTATTATGAATGGTCTTTGAAAACTGATAAGTGCTAGACAGTTGCAAGGCTTGATCATCATTCTTTTGTTATTGCACTCCCATGATGCAGGTGTTTTCTGTCTTCCTGACCTTTTTGTTTCTAATGGCATTCTTATAAAAGCACCAAAGATCTGAAAACATATGCCTTATTAAATCTTGCAGGGCTGCACTATTAATTTATTTTTCTCTTCAAGGGTGAAAGAGTAGTCCACAAATTCTAGGTCTGCATCTATAATCCTTCGCAGAGTAGCTAATCAAATGCCACATTTTTCCTTCCTATCTTTGCTTTGGCTCACTTTCAAGTAAATTCATAACAGTTCTCCTAACCCATCTATAATGTTTTTGAAAGAAGCCAAGAAAAATATAGATTAAGTCAGTTAATGTTCTAAATTAAATGTCCAGAAACTAAGATATGAAAATATACATATTAAACATAAAGTTTACTTTCCAAGATGCCTCATTATATAGAATACATATTTATTTTACAAATGTTGGAAAATATTAAAAAGTAAACGAAAGGGGAAAAAAAGCTCAGAACTCCATTTTCTCAGAGTCCCTACTATTAACATCCTGTTGTATTCCCTTTTAGCTTTCTCTTTCTCTGCAGAAATTTTTTATTTACATAGATATTTTGAAAACTTTTAAAAGTTTAATTCATTTGAAAATATTTGTAGGTTGTGTGAAATGTGGAAAGAGCACTGGCTAGTGTCTGGATTCCTCAGGTGGAATCGTTTCTTAGGGCCAACCTAACTTCATCTCTTTTTACCCGATGACTTTGGGTAAGTCCCATAAACATGTAATTCTTTTTTTTTTTTTTTTTTTTTTTGGCTGCACCGGGTCTTAGTTGCGGCACGAGGGATCTTTTTAGTTGCAGCATGCGGGATCTAGTTCCCTGACCAGGGAACGAACCCGGGCCCCCTGCACTGGGAGCAGGGAGTCTTAGCCACTGGACCATGAGGGAAGTCCCCTAAACATGTAATTCTTAATGTAAGGTAGTTGCTTGCATCAGAATCTCTTAGGAAGATTCTTAAAAATGTATATTCTTGTATACCACACCAGACTTAATGAATCAGAAACAGAAGTGAGAACTACTGCCCTAATTTCTTTGGGAGTGTTCTTTCTAAATCAGTATGATTGGCAGTAGGGTTTGAGCTGGGTTATCCAGGCTAGGAGTTCTTACCAGAGGGCTCTGTGGCTGGGGAGGGGAACTTCAGGTACCCAAGAATCCTGGGAACTTGTTTGAACAGGTCAGGTGCAGTGGACATGGTGCAGAACTCTGCCTGGGCTCTGTGATGGCCCATGGCCCTGACGCCTACTGTTTAAACTGAGTAAGTAAAACATACAGTGGCACAAAGGATAGTCCATCATTAAGGAAGTTTTTGTCTTTTCACATGTGTGCATTTTTGTGATGAGAATGTCTATAGCTTTAAACGTTTACAGATTTATCCAAGAGATTCTTACCCAGTAAGATGTCTGAGCCTTCACTGATCTACGATCTGTTCCAGAAATCACTCTGTAATGGTTATTCATGGCTGGGAGAAGTGTCACACTGTCCCCCATGATCGTCCACTTCCTCCCACCTTGGCCAGCAAAGGTGTGAGACTATCTTCCCACTTTTTCATTAGTTGTGTGGCCTCAGGCAAATCGCACAGCTCCCTTAGCTTAATTTCCCTCTTGAAAAGCTTAATAGGAGCAAAAATATTTTATTTAACACCTGCTATTTGTCAGGCACTCTAAGCCATTTTAACTGATTATCTTACTTCAGTCCACTTGACAACCCTATGAAAGAGGCACAATTATTATCCCCCTTTTACGAATGAGCAAACAGGCACATAGAGGTCAAGTACCTTGTCCATGATCACACAGCTAGTAGATAATACAGTTGTGACTCAAAACCACATTGGCTGCCTCTAGAGCCTATGCTAATACTACTAAGAGTACTATTAGTAATAATATTAATTCTAATAGTAATACTTTCATTAATTAATAATACTAATTAATACTAACAGCGCTATACTATTATTACGAATAGTACTACCTGCGGCACAAGATAACGGAATTGAAAGCATGCATTAGCTGGGTGACCTAACTAAGGGAATTACTTAACTCCCGGGAGCCTCTATTTTTTCATTTGTCAGCTGGGGATAATAAAAAGCATCTGCTTCCTAGGGCTGCTGAGAGGACTAAATGGACTAATACTTGCAGAGCACTAGCCTGCCACTTAGCATTCTGATAGACCTTTTTTTGGTGGCAACTGATAGACCTGATAGACCTTTTTTTGGTGGCAACTATATGTAGCATAAAATTTACCATTATAACCATCTTTAAATGTACAGTGACATTAAGTACATTCACACTGTTGTGCATTTACTGAACAGACTGTGAGTTTATCTTTGTTTTCTCGACTCGGTAGACTGCCTAACACAAAATCTGGCACACTGCAAGGCTGAATAACGTTCAGCTCTTTCCCTCCCCTCACTCATGGCTTTCTACTACCTCAGCCTTCAAAAACTATGATGCTGAGAGATTTCAGTTAGTATTCTTTTGTGCAGTGTGAGAGGCAGGGACACCATAAGTGACCTTGGGCACATGACTTAACCTCTGTCTGCCTCAGTTTCTTTGTCTGTACAACGGGGATTGGAGCAGCACCTACTAAATAGGGCTGTCATAGAGGATATAGTGGTCCTGAAGCTCCCAGAATAGCTCTAGCCCTGTTACATGCTCAGTAAAGGCTAGAGACAACTTTTGCTATTTTCTTGTAGCAGTTGCTCCTGGGAAGAGAACGCTTGCATGGGGGCAGGGGAACTGGAGGCTGGCTGCGGCTCCAGATGTCTGCTTGTCCTTCTTTCCTCCCTGACACCCGGCAGTGGGCGCTCAGGAGAAACAGAACAATGGCATGAGGAGGAGGAGTGAGGCCTTCAGTAGCCCATGGAACTCTTTGTTCCATAAAAAGCATCGACTAGGCTGCCATAGTGGCCTCGGTACTTTGTATCTCTTCAGCTTCTATTTCGAGTGCAGAGTTGGCGTGGGAATGTTTTCCTTATTTCAAGCCTTAAGTAGTTGTTGGGTAACAGCTGTTTTTAAAGATAATCTTTGAGGCACTGAGATTCTGCTGAAAAAACAAATTCCTTGAATTCAAAAAGGTCTTCCCTATTTTTTCCGCCCGATCTTATTTATTTATATTTTGTGTTTGCGGTACGCGGGCCTCTTACTGCTGTGGCCTCTCCCGTTGCGTTGCGGAGCACAGGCTCCGGACGCGCAGGCTCAGTGGCCATGGCTCACGGGCCCAGCCGCTCCGCGGCATGTGGGATCTTCGCGGATCGGGGCACGAACCCGCTTCCCCTAACATTAGCAAGCGGACTCTCAAGCACTGCGCCACCAGGGAAGCACCGTCTGATCTTATTTTTCTCTATGCCTTTACTCATGCTGTCGCTTCTCCTAGAGTTCTCGTGTCTGCCCTGCTCCTGCTCTTCTGCTCCCATCAAAATCGTCCTTTTTGGCTTGCTACCACTTCTCTGACGAAGCTTTCTCTGGTTCCCTCAACCAAAGTAAATCTCATTCTACGGGTTTGGTGTTGCACTCTGACTTGAGTGTTGGTTAGTTGTAAAGATGTCTCTTCGCACCTTGATCACAGGTTCTGGATGACTCTAAAGCCTTGCTCGATTCATGGTCACTTCCTCACTGTCAATAAGTAGAAAACTACAGTGAATCTTTGTCTTTGCCGGCTCAACATCCAAACACCCTGCTAGTTTGGTGGCGAGGATTCTAAATAGGAAGGTGGAGGGTCCCACCTCTTGCCGTAGAACTCAGATGAGGGATGAAGAAATCCATGTTCCTTGTCCCTTGACTGACAGACCACAGGCAAGACCTTGGTTAGTGTTAACATTACTCATTCCTGCCCAAGGCTGATTCTCCAGCTTCCCTTTCAGCTTTGAAAACTACCAGAGACACTCCAGAAAATTCTTTTTCTGTTTAAGTTGATTAATCCTGGTTGCTGTTATCTGCAACCAATAATTCTTACTAGGATAACATCAGGAATGTAATGAGAACTTCAGAGACGTTTATAAACTTCAGTTTGCTGAAATGCCATACAATGATGATCTGTTGTTCGTGTCTCCGGAGCATTCTGGTACTCCTTCTGGTACTAGCACCCTGATTTTCCTTTTCCAAACCATCCATCTCCATTCTCAGTCCATGTGGTTAAAATGGAGTTGATGGCAGTCATGGCTGCAGAGTGGGCATGTCAGGCCAAAGCACTGCATCCTTCTGGCTACTGTGATTGGTTCATGGATGAACATGTGACCTCATTCTGGCCAATGAGATTCAGTCCCAGGACTTTTGCTAGAACTATTGAGAAAGAGATGTGTTTTTTTGCTGCGGCTGCTAAGCTAGTAGCACTCTAAGGCTGGAGTTCCCAGGGGTCACCATGAGAGCTTGTGAGGGTGAGCCAATATGGAGGAAAGCAAAGCTGAGAGGTGAAGAGAAAGAAATACCTGAAGACATTTCTTGAGGACCTGGATTGAATTGTGCCTGAGTTGTAATAATAACATGTATTAAATTCTATATACCAGGCACTGGTGTAAGCATTTCACATGTTGTACTAGTTTCCTAGGACTGCCATAACAAAGTACTATAATCTGGGACGTTTAAAACAACAGAAATGTATGGTCTCATAGTTCTGGAGGCTAGAAGTTCAGGTTTAAGGTGTTGACAGGGCCGTGCTCCCGTTATGGTCTGAATTGTGTCCCCCCCGCAACACCTCTCAAATTGATATATTGAAGCCCTAACCTCCAATGTGACTATGTTTGGACCTCTAAAGAAGTAATTAAGGTTAAATACGGTCATAGGGTTGGGCTCTGACTTGATAGGATTAGTGTCCTTGATAGGATTAGTGTCCTTAGAAGAGACACCAGAGAGCTTTCTCTCTCTTCACCATGTGAAGGACAGTGAGTCTGGGCCAACCATAAGCCAGGAAAAGAGTTCTCACCAGTCACAGATCCTGCTGAATCTTTTTTTCTATATTTTTTTAATTTTTATTTTATATTGGAGTATAGTTGATTAACAATGTTGTGTTAGTTTCAGGTGTACAGCGGGGTGATTCAGTTATACATATACATATATCTATTCTTTTTCAAATTATTTTCCCGTTTAGGTTATTATCAAGGATCTGCTGAATCCTGATCTGGAACTTCTAACCTCCAGAACTGGGAGAAAATACATTTTTAATGTTTAGCTGCTCAGTCTATGGTATTTTGTTATGGTGGCCCAAGCAAACTAATACACTCCCTCTGAAACCTATAAGGGAGAATGCTTCCTTGCTTCTTTCTTATAGCTTGTGGTTGCCCCAGTATTCCTTGGCTTGCAGCTACCATACTTCAATCTTGGTCTCTGTCATCACATGGCATTCTCCCCTTGTGTCTGCGTCTCTTCTCCCCTTCTTATAAGTGTAGCAGTTATATTGGATTAAGGCTCACTGTACTCCAGTATGACCTTGTCTTAACTAATTACATTTGCAAAGATTTAATTTCAGAAAAGGTCTCACTCTAAGGTACTGAGGACACCAACATATCTTTTTAGAGACACAATTCAACACATAACACATGGATCGACTTAATTCCCATAGAATATTTATGAACTGGGTATGGTTATTATCATCACACCCTCAGTCTGATGAGGGAAGAAAGGCCCAGAGAAGCTAAATAACATGCTCAAAGTTCTACAGTGAGTAAGAATTTGGGTATGGATCTGAACTCAGATGATGTGGTGACAAAGCCTGCAACTTTAGCCGCTGCGTAAACCTGCCTGGATTTAGTTCAGGGACAGGATCCAATCAATTCTTTAATTTGCTTAGATAGTTTGAGTTGGGTTTATGTCCCTTTTAACGATCCCCTCCTTCTATCATTGGCCTCATTCTTTCCTGTGACTGACAGCTCAGCCACAGGACTTCCTTCAGACCTGCCCCTTGAAGTCTATCCCAGGCTCCAGAATTATCTTTTCCTCTTTCTTTCCCCTCCTTCATCCCCATTAGTACTCTTTTGTGCATCAGATGCTAGCCCTCAGCTGGGTTCGGAGGAAGCCAAGGGAGTAAATCAATACAGAGTGAGGTGTGATTTATAGATTGTAATTTTCCTGCAGGCTTTTAGCTTTTCTAAGGAGGTTGTTAACCCGTTGACTATCTGTCTGTCAGAAGTACAGATATTAAAGTAAAGAGATGGAGTTCTTCAGGCCAAATGGAGGAGAACTTGAGGGGCAGGCCCTCTCTTCAGTCCTGTAACAATTCCAAACAGATGACATGTGTGGGAGTTCAACGTCTGAATCCTCCTTTGGGGTATATTTATTGATCTGTTTTGGAGAGTAGGGATGTTAATGTAGCCTCAGAGTCTTGTCCTTATGAAGATTGCTGCTTTAACTGATTTTTCAAGGAAAACCTCTTCCCCCGGCATTCCCTCTGCCTTGTATCAACATTTTAAACCTTACCTATAATTCAAACATGAGGCAAATGCCTTATACATAGAGGATTCTTAGCTAACTCCTTTTAGAATAAATTTCTGCTCAATCAGCATTTATCATTACAGTTGATCAGCACTGTTGTTTTTTTTTTTTTTTTGAAAAGAGAGCTAGATGTTTTTCCATTTTTCTCCTGAAAACTCAGCTACTGGAGACAAGGGGTGAGTCTGAGTCTTACCCCTTCTTAACTTCTTAATCTTCTTAACTGAAGGTGGTCTGACACATTGGTTAAGGGCCTCAGCTTTAGAGTCAGAGGTACTTAGATCAGAATTTCCACTGTGATATTTATTCATCCTAGTGCCTTAGGAAGATGAACTAAACTGGCATTTTCAGTCATAACGTGGTTATTATACCATATTGCAGAGCTGATGTAAGGATTAAATGATGAATTGATTTTAAAGCTCTTAATTCAAGTTTAACATATCATAAAGTTCAACAAATGGTATTATTTTTTATGTTTATCTTTTCATTCATCTCTCAACAGTAGGGAGTGACTTGCATGCAGTTTAGTCCTCAGAAAATGTGTGAATTTTATTAGTTTGAATACAAAATTTCCAGGCCAGAGCATTGAATTTCTACGTAAATGTGCCCAGAAGGAGAGGTTATATCAAGTTCAATTTCCATGAATGGGTCTTTATTTCCCAGTGGCCCTGTAAGTTGAGATAAGGCATAGTCTTCTTAGTGGGTTTAATAGTTACAGCAGGACTGACAATGGCCATTTTGGTTTATCTAAAACCCCTTTGCTCTCTGGAATTGCTAATTGCAACTTGAAATTTAGGAAGTTCTTCACTGGCTTCTCTACTCATAGGGCAGCTGCTCCTTTTCTGTCCTGTTTGTTTGAATTCACTAAATTAGAGATGAGTGGGAAGTCCCAGCAGGGGCACTGGGAAAGCTTATTTCATGGCATTATGAATATTTCACAAGAAGTCAGGAAGAATGGGAGTCTTGGGCAGACTCCTGCAAACAGGGATGGGGTGTTTTCCACCCTGGGTTGGGTAAGTCTCCGTCTTGAAAGCATGGGGGTCCTGAAATGAGACCTGAGTTCTGGCTTTGATGTGTACTAGCTGCCAGTTTTGTAATTTGGGAGAAATGACTAAGCCTCCTGGTAACTCAGTTTCCTCATTCATTCACTTATTCATTTAAGCTCTTATTGTGCAATGGACACTGTTCTAGGCTCCAGAGAGATGATAATAAAGGAAACAGATAAGAATCCCTGTCTACATCAAGCTCACGGCTTAATACAACTGAAATATATAGGAAGTTAGAGTAATTTTCCTCCTGTTAAGGAGGAAAATATAAAGCTAACACAGGGGATAGGAAATGTGCATGTGGGAGGGTGGATGTTAGATAGGGTGTTCGGGGCAAGCCTCAATGAGAAGTCAACATTTGAGATGTTTGAGTAAAGATCTAGAGGAAGTGAAGGAATGGGGATGGCCAAAATATGGGAGAAGATAATTCCAGGCAGAGGGAATATACCCAGAGCAAGGATACGGAGGCAGAAGCAAGTCTGTCATATTAGAGAAACAGCAAGGAGGCCAGCATGGCTGAAGCAGAGTGAGAGAGTAGTGGGTGCTGGGGTCAGAGAGGTGATGAGTCAGCCTTGCAGAGCTCTGGAGAATGTGGTAGAAAGCTTGGATTAGGACCCCTTGAAGGGTTTTAAGCAGAGGGACTGACTTATGCTTTAACATGATTCTCTGGATACTGTGTGGCGAATAGCTTGTAGGACATATACAGAAGTAGGGAGACCAGGTAGAAGAGTATTGCAATGATACAGGGGGAGAGTTGATGGCAGCTTGGCTCAGATCAGTGTCATAGCAGAGGAAATAGTAAGAAGCAATAGAATTCTGGATATAGCTTGAAGATACAGACAAAAGATGAGGCTGTATCTGAGAGGATTTGTTGACAGATTGGATGTGGGAAAAGGTAGGAATTAAGGATGACTCCAGTGTGTTTGACCTGAGCAACTGAAAGGATGAATTTACCCTTAAATGGTATGGAAAATACTGTGGGATGAGCAGGTTTTAAGGGGGAAAATCTGGGGATTCGTAATAGATATATTAAATTTAAGATATTTAGTAGGCACTCAAGTAGAGATATACAGTGGTCTACTGGGTATAAGAATCTAGAATAAAGGGGAGGGGTTCTGGTTAGATATATGAAAGTTACAGGCATCTAAATGATATTAAAGCCCTGAGCGTATATGGATAAAAATAGAGGTTCAAGGACAGAGCCCTAGGACTTGCCTTCATTTAGAGGTCTGGGACATATGGAGGAGCCAGCAAATCAGGCTGAGACACGGCAGCTAGAGAGGTCAGAAGAAAACCAGACAAGTGTAAAGTCCTAGAGCCCAAGTGGGAAAGTGCTTGAGGGATAAGATTATCATTAGTTAAGTTGCTAATGAAAGATGGAGTAAGATCAGGACTGAGGATTGACCGGTGGAATTAGCTATGTGGAAGTTATTGGTGACCTTGATATAGACAGTTTTGACAAAAGCCTCATTGGAGAGAGAGTGGAAGGAGAAAATTTAGACACAGTGAGTTTAGACAACCCTTTCAATGAGTTTTGCTCTAAAGAGAAGAAAAAGAATGGAAAAGAAAGGGTTTTTTTTGGGGGGGACAGGGGTTGTTATACTAATATTGGGAGAAAGAATAACATATTTGTATGCTAATGGGAATGATCCAATAGAAAGCGGGGAGCTGAAGATGCAAGAAAGAGAAGGGAAAATTGGAAGAGCAATGTCCTTGACTAGGTAAAAGGAGATGTGATTTGGTGTACAAATCGAGGGGTTGGTCTTACATAGGATCATGAGCGTGACAGGGATGGCAGAAGTATTAGGGGCCCAGAATCAGGCAGGTGGGTGGATGTGGTGAAGGAAAGTTGTGGGAGTTCTTTTTCATTTTCTATGTGAAATGATCAAATTCATTAGCTATGAGTAAGGATGAAGCAGCAATGTTAGAGGTTTAAGGAGAGAAGAGAGGGGATGAAATAGTTGTCCAAGAGAGTAGATAGGCTAAGGAAATATAGTACGGTTGCCAGACAGCAATTGGAGCTTTGAGAATAAGGAGAGAGTAAAGTGGTATGAGCCAGCATGGGAGCATGTCCTTCTACTGGCTGAATGGATACCAATGCAGAGAAGCCAGTGAGTTGGACTGAATTAGAACTTTGATTTAGCCAAGTAAATATGACAAAGCGAGAGAGAGACAATGGAATTGAAGGTGTATGCAAGAGGATGATGGTGATGATTGACCATGGAAGATAAGGAGAAAACGAGATATGAGGGGCAGTGAAAAATTAGCAGAATACATAAAGTTTCGGATGCAGTCAAAGAACTGTTGAGGTTGGGGCTCAGAAGGTAGTTAGAGAGTGAAGTGTTTGAATTAGTGGTTAGGCAAGGGTTTCAAATATTGATAAACAGGCCTACACTGTTGGTGGGAATGTAAATTGGTGCAGCCACTATGGAAAACGGTATGGAGGTTCCTCAAAACACTAAAAATATAGTTGCCACATGATCCAGCAATCCCACTCCTGGGCATATATCTGGAAAAAACTAGTCAAAAAGATACATGCAGCCCTATGTTCATAGCGGCACCATTCACAATAGCCAAGACATGGAAACAACCTAAATGTCCATTGACAGACAAATGGATAAAGATGTGGTATATATACAATGGAATACTACTCAGCCATAAAAAAGAATGAAATAATGCCTTTTGCAGCAACATGGATGGATCTAGAGATTATCATACTAAGTGAAGTAAGTCAGAAAGAGAAAGACAAATACCATATGATATCACTTCTATGTGGAATCTAAAATATGACACAAATGAACTTATCTATGAAACAGAAACAGACTCACAGACATAGAGAACAGACTTGTGGTTGCCAAGGGGGAGGGGAGGGTGGGGGAATGATGGATTGGAAGTTTGGGGTTAGAAGATGCAAACTGTTACATATAGAATGGATAAACATCAAGGTCCTACTGTATAGCAGAGGGAACTATATTCGATATCCTGTGATAAACGATAACGGAAAAGAATGTGAAAAAGAATGTATATATGTGTATAACTGAATCGCTTTGCTGTACAGCAGAAATTAACACAATACTGTAAATCAACTATACTTTAATAAAATAAAATTTAAAAAATAAGCCTGGAGCAGGACCAGAAAAGGACAGGATTGATGGTGGAGAGGAGGCCAAAATACTGAGTGGCCAGAATATGGGAAGGATTTTCTATGGGGATATTGACCTATAAGACCTATGACAGGAATTGTGTGGGGGAGAATGACAGTGACCAGAAGCTAACATCTTAAGAGTTGAAGAGTAGTGACTTGGCTTTGGAGGAGTGGGGAAAGTGACTGCAACCTCAAGGGGTAGTGTAGGCACACTTTCACAATGTGAGAGTCAGAGCTTTAATTTTGTTGATGAGGAAGGAGAGAGAATGATCTTGAAGCATCAATAAAGCAATAAGGAGGGTATGTACCCCAACTCCAGCTCCAGTGCTACAGGAGTGGAAGAGAAGAGAGCCATCATTAGAAATAACTGCAGTGTCCTCAAGGAAGAGCCAGGTTTCAGTTAGAGCATGAAGGTGAAGGGGAATATTACTGAAGAGGCTGAGGATACAGGGGAGTTTGCTGATAAGAGATCTTGAGTTCCAGAGTCATAGTGAAATGATTTCAGAAGGAGAAAGGTGGAGGATGAGTTCAGAAAACGTGATAGAACCAGACAGGCATGAGAATTAGTGGATGGGGGTGAGCTGGGAGTCCTGGGCTTCACAGGGTATCTGACATGAACAAGGATAAGACCATAGTAAAATGATCTTAACAGTCCTAAGGTAGGGGTTGAGAGAGAAGCTGAGTGTTGAAAGGAGGGAAAAATTGATAAAACTGGGTCTTTCAGACTTGACATCCAGTATTTTCCTGGGACCTAGCAGTTTGAGATGGGAATGAATTTTGAGTAATAGCTACTCTGCTGGACTCAGAATTGTGAATAAGACTTTGTTTCTAAGTTTTTTTTTTCTTTCTGTGTGTGTGCATGTGTGTGTGTGTGTTGGATTCCTTCCTTCCTTTGCAATGACTGAGAGGGGTGGGATAGGGAGGGTGGGAGGGAGGCTCAAGAGGGAGGGGATATGGGGACATATGTATGCATATGGCTGACTCACTTTGGTGTACAACAGAAACTAACACAGTATTGTGAAGCAATTATACTCCAATAAAGATCCATTAAAATAGAAAAAGATTTTTTCTATAGATTCTCAGCAGCTGTTCTGAAAAGAGACTGTGGTCAGGAGTTCTGCCTGTTTCCCAGATGCACTTGATCCCAGTCTAGATTCAAGATGAAATCACAGCTACCACTGAGTTAAATCATGTTTCTTTTGCCAATCTCTCTGCTACTTACTTACAGAGAGACAATGGAGGATTTTCTTCTATAGAGATGTGCAGTCCCTGAGAGGAGAGGATGCAGATGTTGTTGCTAAGCTCCGAGCGTCAGGCTCTTCTAGTTTTGCAAATCACAGTGCCGTGGGGAGAAACCTTCATATCTAATCCCCAAGGAAGACAGTAGAGCTTGAGAACCTTCATAAAATGGGCTTTGGTGCAAGATTTAGATTTAAAACCCTGCCCACTACATCCTGACTGCATAAACTTAGGCAAATAATTTAAACTTTTAAGCCTTTAATTTTTAAAATCTTGATTAAAGGTGTGCAATTTTAAGCTGTTGAATAACAAATAGACCTGTGATTTATGACACAATTTACAAAATTCTCAGCAGCATTGAATAATGTTGACTCCTTCAGACTCTCTCTTCACTTGGCTTCTGGTGCTAAATATTTTCTTGGTTTTCTTCCTAGCTTAGAATATTCCTGTTTTACTTTCTTTTGCTGACTTATCCTCCACTACCCAATCATTATTTTGGAATTCCTTAGGGTGTAGTCTAAAGCCACTTAAAAAAAATATTCTCTATCCTCATCCTACATGATCTCATTCATGCCTTCTACATGCCAATGACTATTAAGTACATATCCATAACCTAGACCTCTCTCTGAACTCTAGAAATATATATCTGCAGAGTATCTCTACTTGGATATCCCAAAGATGTTTTAGTCTCAACTTGGCCACAAAGAAATTCATGTATTATCTTTCCCCCAAATTGGGACTTCTTCCAGTGCTCCCGATGTCAGCAACTGGCTCTTCCCAAAACCTGCAAGACATTCCTGATTCTTCCTTTTTCCTTACGCTCCATACCCAATCCATCCTTTAGTCCTGTCAATTCAATTTACTAAATAAATCTCAGAAAATCCTTCACTTTGTGCTATGTCCTCTATTGCTATCCCAAGCCATCATCATATCTAGCTTGGACCACTGCTACCATTGCAAAACAATTCCCCGGTATCCATTCTATCCTTTCCTTCTCATCTATTCTCCACATAAATAGAAGAAACATCTTGTCAAAACCTCATGCGAACATGTTATCCCGCCCTGTCTCATGCGAACATGTTACCCCACCCTGTCTCATGTGAACATGTTATCCCGCCCTGTCTCATGTTCCTGACAAGTCAACCTTAATCAAATGAAAATCCTTCGTGGCTTTTCATTGATTCCCACCAGGACCCATAGGGCACAACCCCTGCCTACTCTGTCCTCTTCATGCCAGCTTCATCTTACACGACTCTTTCCACCCCCATGCTTTAGCCACGCTCATCTTTTATTTCCTGGCCTGCACCAGGCCCACTCTCATTACAGGCACATGCCACGTGTTGATTCTTCTCTTTAGAGTGTTTTTCCATATCCATTTGTTAGCTCCTATGCACTTTCCACATCTCAACTCAAAGTTTGCTTTGCTTCCTGATCCTTTCTAGATTAGATATCCCTAGACTAATATATCTCAGATTCCTTCACTTTGTGCTATTTCCAGTTTTACAAACTTCTGTCTCTGTGTGATTTTATAGCACTTAGAATAATTCACAGCTAATATTTTTGGTGATTATTTCATTATTGCCTATTGCCCCACTAGGCTGTGTACTTTATGGGTACAAATACCATGTCTTTTTTTTGTTGTTGTTTAACATTGTATCTCTGGGCTTAGATCAGTGATTGTCTCAAAATAAACCCTCAGTAATACCTATTGAATATGTGAATAGCTTCTATTTATTGAACACTTACTACGTGATAGGCATTCCGTTAAGCACTTTATAAACCTTTACCCCTCTTGGCAACCGTACAATGTGAATATTATTATTACATCCCATTTAAGGAAATAAAGTCAGAATGGTTAATAGACTGGTCCAAGTCCCCTCTAGCTGACTAGAATACAGATCCATTTGTCTGCAGCTCTGTGACCTAATACCCATGTGATATTGCCTGTCCTGTCCCGCTACAGTTAAAAAGGCTTTGTCCTTTGGTAAGGAGCTGGCCATGACCTCTCTACCTTAGACTGGAACCCTCCCACCCCTCGCCTGTGATGCCCTTCCCTTCTTCCTCCTCCAGTACTACTAATGATTTCAGTACCCAATTCTACAGGATTGTTGTGAAGATCCTGTGAACTCATAGACGTAAAAGCTCTAGTCCTGTACACTGTACACTGCACCATGGTTGTCAGATGCAAAGTTCCTTTTCAAAATTTGAACTCTTTTTTTCAAGTAATTAAACCACTTTTATCATTATTTGTTCTTCAGTACTTCAGGCTGCTTGTTACTGGTAACCCCTCTACATCCCATCCTCCATCACTCCCTTCTCCCTCTGCCACAAGTTAACATCGTCCCATTCTTCAAACGTTAGGTCACAGGGTAAAACTCCTCCATGAAGATCCCACGCCAGAGAAAGAAAGGCAGTATTTGGGTCAAAGTCTTGGGCAGAGGGAAAATCATTTGAGGCTAAAGAGTCATTTGCTGACCTGGACATTCCTAGAGTAGCTCTGTGGACATTCCATCTGAAGATGATGGGATGTTTTCTTGCTTTGTAAGAGACAGCCTTTCCCAAGCCCAGGGCTGCTCTAATGCTGGAGACTGAGGTTGGCAGCCAGCTTTCCCGCTCTGAGGCTCGGCGCTCTTGGATTTGCCGATACGGAGTGCTCTGACCATCTATACCTTCTGTGCTTTTGTTTGTTCATTTTGTATACAGTTTAGAGCTGTTCAGTTTTTCTTTTTTTGTCTGGAGGCTTGATGAAAGGGAATAACTACTGTAGGGCCACCTCTTAGGGTCGTGTAGTTGCATCCTGCACAGGTGTGCCCGGCTGAGGGCATGAGTGGTGCTAAAATCTAGCTTGGGTTTTGCTTCCTGAGCTCCGTCTGTGTTTGTTCAGGGGAAGAGGTACTTATTTCTAAGTGCATAAGAGGGCCAGGTAAGGTAGTGCAGGCTCCTTTCCACATTTAGACGTGTGTGTGCGTGCGCACGTGCATGTGTATAACTGTCTGTAACATTCCTTTTGAGAATTCAGATCAGATAACCGGAGGCCTTATCCTACCAGCAGTGATATGATTCTTCCAGAATTTCAGATGCAAATTCTCACACGTTCTGTGTTTGGTCTCTTTGTTCTCCCTGGTGTACCCCCTTCCTCCCTCCCTCTCTGGCTTTAAGTTGATGGTACATTATCACCATTGAGTGTTCATGACCTTGCTTTCTCTTTCTTTTAAAATTTTATTTACGATTTTAATCCCAATTCTCTACTCTTATTATGTATGTTTCATAAGCATTTTTTATGTGTATAGTTTTGCAAAATGCAGGTTGTCATTTTGTGTCCAAGTCTTTATACTATAGAAATTGTTTAGTGTTATAAATCTCATTCTTTTTTTTTTCACTCTGCACAATGTTTCTAAGATACAGCTGTTTTTAAATTTTCAATTGTTTTACCCACCCCTCTAATTCTCTTCAGTCTTCTTCTTTACATGGCTTATGAAGGTAAGGTGCAGTTGAAATATTCCCTTCTCTGGGAAGTTTTCCCTCATTCTTCCAATGTTAGGCTCCCTCTTCTGGGCTCCCAGAGCATTTTCATTCTTCTCTTCTCATTCTTCTCTTAATAATGATCTCATTTTGCAATTAAAAAATCTGTGTTGAGCTCTCCATGGAAGAGACTGACATACATATATTTATGCAATTCTAGCCCCTAAGATACCTCTTGGAACATATATTCTCAACAAATGTGTGAATGTATGAATAATAATGACAATAGCTAACATATATTAAGCATGAACTATGTGTCAGACATTGTTTCAAGTGTTTCATATCTATTGAATCATGTAGTTCTCAAATACCATTACACTGAGCCTTAGGGCTTCAGCATATGAATTTGGAGGGAGGAGGGACACAGACATGAGGTTCATAATATCCAGCTTAACCCAGTGGGACACCACTCTTTCCAGGGCATAGTGGGAATCTTGGACTATCTGCTTGAGTAACCAGATGAAGAGTAATCTTTTCCCATTTGATGTGTAGCAGAGAGAATATAAGCCTGAAGCCTAAAGTGGCTATAACATGCAGATTATACACTGAACTCCTGAATCAATGCCCGAGGCCAACTCTATCCCTGGACTTTTCATTTTAATAAACTACTATAATGTGAGCTCTGTGAGGGCAAGGACTTCACTTCTGTGGTAACTTCAGTGCTTAGAACAATATTCACCACTCGGTAGGGTTCAGTAAGTATTTCCTGAATAAATACCAGGTCTAACAATTCTTTCCCCCTCCTTAAGCCAATTGGTGTGATGTTTCCTGTTGCTTGCAATCAGAGGAGTCCTAACTGATAAATACCCATGGCAGACATTATTAATCAGTGATGACAATTTTTGTAGCTGAACTTAGGTGCAAATTTTGAATACTTTTCATTATGATGCTCCAGGCAGACATTCTCAATCATTACAATTAGCAGGCAAGATGGCCTTCTAAAATCTATATTAGCTTTCCATCTCCCTTCTGATTTATTGGAAAAGCAACTAACTTGGGACCTTAACTACATCTTTAAAAATCCCTTCATTTCTTCCTTTCAACATAACTTAATCACGAGAGTGAGATGCCATCACGTACATGTATCCCTCCCACACTCTTGGGGAGAGGGTTGCATAGGGCATGTAACACCAGGGCGTGGGAATCTTAGGAGCCCTTCCTAGAATCCTGCCTCCTACAGAATCCATGGTCTAGCCCAAATTCTTTGTTGTACAGATGGAAAAACTGAGGCTGGCACAGCTGTAATTAAGACTCTATGTCTTCAGCTTCCAGCTCTGGTGCTCTTTGAGGTCATTGATTGTAGAGCTATTGTTGAGCCTTTTTGTCAGGTCTGTGCGGACTCTGAACTTGTGGGAAAAACCTCTGTGCTTTGGTCATCTTTGCATCGTTCTCTGCTCTCCAACTTGCACTGCACCCAGCAGACAGATACACAATAAATGTTTTTTGGAGTTGATTTGACTAAGGATCCATGGGTTAATTTTTAGTAATTTGAAGGCTGAAGTGAACTGATCTAATGTCTGATACCAAACCAGTGAGGGATTCAGACACAGAAGTGAGCCTTATAGGACTTTGGTGAAATATTAATAGAGTCCCTGTCAATGACAATAGTATCTCTTCTTCCAGCAGCAGCTGTGACCTTTATGAGTTAAGAAGCACCCTGGGGACCCTTCCTATAGGGCTGGGCCCCCTGCTTTTCAGCTACCGAAGCCACTCACCAATGATGGTCATGCTGGGGCTTGTGGAAGAACATGATGAATAGCTGAAAAGGATGCTCGAAATGTCAGCTAATGCCCCCAGAGTGATTCACTTGGGAATCTGCTGGATTCATAAGAAGCTTTCACTTCCCAGCTGCTTCAAGACATTTGAATAGACTTTGTTCTTCTTCTCATAGAGTCCAGGCTTATTAACATGAAATATGTATCTATCTGAACTGATGGGCCAGAAAATAGAATCATGTGAGAAATATAGATATAAAATATTTTATCTATAAAATAGTCCAACTTCCCTGGACTACGTTTTTAACAAGAAAGAATTTTTCTGAGTTTCGGATTACCTATACAATTTGTTGGAAAAGAGTCAATTTCATGGGGACCATCAAATTCTGAGCTTAATTCCTTAGACCAACATATTACCTGAAAAAGTGTGGACTTCTGAAGAATAAGGCCAACAGTGATTTGTAGAGTGAGGGACAGATACAGGGGAAGAAGGAAAAGTTTTTTCCAAAAATTGTAGGATTCTGGAAGGCACATTTGATTAGTTACTGTATGAGTTTTCTACTGCTGTATGACAAATTAACCCCAAACTTAGTGGCTTAAAATAAGGAACATTTATTATATTGCAGTTTCCATGGGTCAAGAATCCAGATGTGGCTTAGCTGACAAGCTAAGCTGAGCTTCTGGCTCCGGGTAACTTACAGGCTGCTATCTAGGTGTTAGCCAGGTCTGTGGTTTTATCTCAAGGCTCTGCTGGGGGAATGTCCTCTTCCAAGCTCATTCACATGGCTTTGGCCAGAGACATCAGTTCTTTGCCACATAGATGTTTCCATAGGGAAACTCACAACATGGCAGCTGGCTGCCCTCCGAGGGAGAGTGGGAGAAAGAGAAGGAGGAAGGGGAGAGAGAGACACACACACAGAGACAGACAGAGATTGAGAGTGGAAGCCAGAGTCTTTTCCTAATCCTAATCTTGCTAATCTCAGCGTCTCATTACTTTCTCAATATTCTGTTCACTATAAGGGAGTCACTATGTCCTACTTATGCTCAAGGGGTCAAGGGGAGGAGATTACACAGGCCGTGCATACCAGGAGGAAGGGATCAGAGGTTGCCTATCACAGGCACAGAAAGGGATGGAAAAGTCCCTTTTGCTGCTGGACCTTATCATAGCCTTCTGTCACTTAGGCAGGCATTAACCAGGCCCAATTCTCAACAAGGTCCAGAATGAGGCTTACCATAATGCCGGAGCCAAGTCTTTTTGTGACCGTGCAGGTTGAGCAGAGATCTCCTTCCGCAGGACAATTTCTCATCACTGATGTCATAGAGATGGAGGTAAGGCGCTGTGCAAGTTCAGGGGTACTCGTATCATTTCCAGCAGAGAGATCAGGCAAGACTTCCTATGGGAGACAACATTTATAATGAAATTTGAAAGGAAGAGAGGATAGTGTGGAGAGCAGAGCTGGGATGGGAGGAAAGGACATTCCAAGAGGCGCATCATGTGGACAGAGCCCCAGAGGTGGGGAAGAGCAGGCTGTGTCTTGAGGAAGCCATGCTGTAGGTCAGTGCTGAAGGTCAGTGAGATATTATTACAGGGACTTGGAATGCAGCTTCCCTCCACATCTCCTCCACTGTTCCTTCATGCTCTCTCCAAGTCACACCAGATACTTATTCTCTGTGGAAGCACAACCTCATAATTCACACAGTTCAATGTCTCCATGTTTGTTCTAGGGAAATGACTTTAGCTAACTCAAATCTCCTATGTCAAAGAGGAATTACCAATGTTTGTACAACAAATTCTTTAATATGCTCACGGCCCAATACATTATATGACTATTAAAGTCTGAAACCTTGGCTTCTCCAAGTCTGGTTTTCCTTAATTATTCTAGGGCTAATTGTATGTGAAGGCAGCCATGTTCATGGATAATTTCAGAAAGGACCCACAGCCCACTTGGTTAAAAAGAAAATACCTAGGGCTTCCCTGGTGGTGCAGTGGTTGAGAGTCCGCCTGCCGATGCAGAGGACATGGGTTCGTGTCCCGGCCGGGAAGATCCCACATGCCGCGGAGAGGCTGGGCCCGTGAGCCATGGCCGCTGAGCCTGCACGTCCGGAGCCTGTGCTCTGCGGCGGGAGAGGCCACAACAGTGAGAGGCCCGCGTACTGCAAAAAAAAAAAGAAAATACCTAAATTTCCATCACTCTAATAAATCTGTTGTGTTAAAGCATAGGTTCTAGAAAGCTTTTGTCAAAATGCAAATGACAATCCCATGTCAAAGATTCTTTCATTACTCAGCTGGGGGTTACTCACAGTAGTTACCTGCTGGTTGATGTCAGGGGAGGGGGCAGAATACAGAGAAGGCAGGACCAGCTGAGGCACCACAGTGTAAGGGATGCAGAGGCATCAGGACACCTGAGGGCAGAGGGCAGAGGACACCAACAGTGGAGGCCACAGCGAGAATCCTATGAGGTCAGAGCTGGAGGAGCCTAAGAGTTTACGATGACCATTTTTATTTTGTAGGTGAGGAATCTCTATGGAGGAGAACTGAGTTGGTGTATCTGGCGTGATAGGCCAGTGGGGGAGCAGGACCTGGAACCCAGGGTTCCTGAAGCTCAAACTGAGTGACCAGCTCCCATTGTGCTCATGTCTAAGTGACCTTCCCAGATCCTACTCCTCAGAATCAACCTCTCTCTGCCCCATGCCCTTTGCCCTCTTGCCTACACCTTTACTTGGCCAATCTCAATCTACCTTGTATTAAAATGATGTGCACAGGAATTTATCTTTCCCCAAATAAATGGACATCTATCACTTGTGGTCCAGTATTCAGTCTCTCTTCTTTTAGTAAGAGGGCCCTAAGTTTCCCCTGGGAAACCATTCTGCTCATTTTATTTTGTGCTTGGGAATGATTGGCTCTATCTGCAGTCAGAAGCATGATCACTCCTCCCCTAAGCCATTGTTTCAGAGAGGGGCACACAATCCAAGCAGAGCCGGTGAGCTCTGAGGAGATATCTTCTGGGATTCGTGGAAAGAAAGGCTTTCTGTCCATCACCATATTTGGTCACGTGAGGCTTGGAGCTGCTACAGCCATTTACCATCGGGAAGGAGACCAGCTTGAGGCTGAGGGTGACTCATGACAGAGGCAGAGCTGAGAGATGCAAAGAAACGATGTCTGGATTTTATTATTTGAGCCTTTGGATAAAACTCAAACAGAACCCATTTCAATCCTTGGAGTATTTATCTATTTGAGCCAACAACCTAAAGTGATCCCACTCAGGTCTTCCTCTCAAAAACTAGCAAACAATGAATGAATGCTCACCTAACATGCTCAAAGCTAAATGTACTAAAGAGCTCCTTCCAAAAATAATAGACGCTTGCAAAGGCAAATTTTATTTTCAAACCAGATGGCAGAAACTTCCTTATTACTCTAAAATGGTACCTCTTTGAGCTTAAGAAAATCTTAACACAGGGCTTTTAGGAGGATTATATAAGAAGAATTTTCATAGTGTATTTGACTACATTTTCTCAAAGAATTCTAACCATCATTTTGATAGGTTATTATAAATGAAAACATGACCACCCTGTGAGATTTAGATATGGGACTGTTGACAAGTGCTCCAGACACCAATGGCCTGGGGCCTATTCCCCAGTGTAGACAGTGGTTTAGGTACATTAGTCAGACTGACTCTGGTTCTCATTATTGTTATGAATAAGTTGTTATAAAAATGTAGACTCCAGACCTCCTATGTCTGACTCAGTTAAAATTTCACATGTTAAAAAGGGAAGATAAGAATGTTCTCTTAATGAGCTAATCATCACACACTTACTTAACTGTTGCAAACAGAAGGCTAGGTATCCTCTTTATATTATTTATTTTTATTTTTTTTATTTTTATTTTTTGTGGTACGTGAGCCTCTCACCGTTGTGGCCTCTCCCGTTGTGGAGCACAGGCTCCGGATGCGCAGGCTCAGCGGCCATGGCTCACGGGCCCAGCCGCTCCACGGCATGTGGGATCTTCCCGGACCGGGGCACGAACCCGTGTCCCCCACACCGGCAGGCGGACTCTCAACCACTGCGCCACCAGGGAAGGGAAGCCCTTAGGTATCCTCTTTAGGTATCCTCTTTAGGTATCCTCTTTAGGTATCCTCTTTAAAGCTGGTTGACTTTAGCCTCTTGAATCATCTCTCCAAGCACCCCAAATATTCCTAATGAACACTTTCAGGAAGTAAACTCTGACTTCCTTTTACTTTCCTTGTGAAAGGCCCTTTATCTCACATTTTTGAGTGTGGTTGAACCATATCCTCTTTGATGCAATGACTTTGGCCTCTTCAGCTAAGTTCTGGATAGGCTGTGACACTAATGCTAGATTGTAAGTTCCATGAAGGGAGAAGTCATGTCTGTCTCGCTCATTTTTATGTCTCCACTCAACTCAGAATCAGACACAGAGTGTCCATTCCAAAAACATTTGTTGAAGAAATGAATTTCTGAAAATTGATTAGGGAATGTCAAGTAAGATTGAAAGTTGAGTTGGGATGATTAAGTAAGATTTCTGTAATATAATCATAGACATGAGTTGAAAAGGAATGTTAAAAATCAGAGGTGTAACGAGCTGTAGTGGAAAGAAAATAGAATAATACAAAAACCCCTAAACGTCCATCTTTGCTTGAGTTTTCCTGGCTGAGGGATTTGGAAAGCTGTTTGACTACCCTAAGTATCATTTTCTTCAACAACACAGGGTGAATTCATAGAGTTGCTGTGAGGGTCAGACAAGATGGTGTATGTAAGATCCTTTGCACAGTTTTGGACACTGTACATATCTCTGGTGCAGAAATTAGGGAAAGGAAATGGTAATTCTAATGTGAGTTGAAGGAGAGCATTTGACGTGGAAACTAGCCAAGTAGAGGGCCCTTCCCTGATCAGCCGACTCTAATTTATTGGGAGATCTTAAGGTCTTATCTGGTACATTCACCAGTTGATGTCACAGTGTCTTCTATATTGATGATAAGAGTTTTAAGGGGCATTGGTGGTAGGGGGTGCTTATAAAAAGCTTCTGGAACTATCTGGGTGTGTGGGGGGAAAGGGGCCCTGGAAAAAGAGGAAGCTTACAAATTCCATTTCTGAAGTCTTAGTTTAATCTTAAAAAAGTAATTCTCAAGCTCTGGAGACTAAATAGGGGTGCTGTAAAAGATTTCAGTGACTCATAAAGGACAGAGGACATGACGGATGTTTCTGGAGTTTTATATAATTTTGAACTTCTGTGACACAGGAATAGATATGGGCTGCAGCATAGTTTAGTTGATAAGATCTAAACTTTGGAGTCTAACATACTCCTGTATTAGATTCAAATACAGCTTACATCTCTGTCAGTGCAATCCTAGGTGTCTCTGAAGATCAGTTTTTTCATCTGTAAAATGGGCATGTATATTAGCTTTTGGTTATTAAACACATACCATGTGCCAGGATTTGTGGGAGGCTCTTTACATACATATCAGATTTAACCGAAAGTATCAACCTTATACAGTGGTACTGAGATCAAGTAAAACCATGCACATAAAGTACATATTCCAGGCACGTAGTAACTATTCAGTAAATGGTTGTTATAATTATCATCATTATTGGTTATTATTACAGAATTTTAGATTTCAGGTTTGGTGTTATTGTAGGTTGTGGTTAAGCTTGAAACTGAACTTTTTATAATAACAATCTCTTACCTTCTTATAATCCTCCTTATGCTTGTCAGACCCCTGAGAATGTATTGGGGCTCAGTTCTCTGAGTCTTCAGTCTGGATTTGTTAATCAGAGCCCACTTCTTTCTGAAGGACGTGAGAGGCATCCTGGCCAGGAGAAGATGCAATTCCAATAATCTGGAATGTCATGACAGGTCCAATTGCCACACAGAGACTCATCTACCAAGAAAGGAAGAGGGAATAAAGGATTGATCTGGATTTGCTTTAGACTAGATGTTTATAAGATTCTCAGTGTCCTGAAGAGTTGAGCAGCCTTGCCTGTAGATGATGCTATGGGTTGAATTATGTTCCCCCTCAGACTTCATGTGTTGAAGTCCTAACCCCCAGTACATCAGAATGTGACCTTATTTGGAGATAAGGTCTTCAAAGAGACTTTAATCAAATTAAAATGAGGTCATTAAGGTGGGTCCTAATTCAATATGATTGGTGTTCTTATAAAAAGGGGAGATTTGGAGACAGACACATACACAGAGAAAACACCATGTGAACATGAGGACAGCCATATTTGAGGCAAGGAGAGAAGCCTGGGACAGATCTTTCTCTCACAACTTAGAAGGAACCAATCCTGCCAACATCTGGATTTCAGACTCTAGACTCCAGAACTGTGAGAAAATAAATTTCTGTTGTTTAAGCTACTCAATTTATGATAGTTGTTACAGCAACCCTATCAAACGAATACAGTTAGGAATATATTGGCTCTTTGATGGTCATTGGTAGTACCCTGATGGGGTGAAATGGTCAGGGAAAGGTGATGCATAGGTACGACCAGACATTCTTGAAAAAGAAGTGGATCACACCTGGAATTCACTTCCACTCTTTGGGTAAACATAAACTGGGATTCCAGAAAGTGTTTACAAGGTTCACTTCCCTTAGGCGAGGGAGAAAGCTGACTCATATTATGGTAGTAAATAATGACAGTAATGCGTGTTTTCAAGGACCAGGAATTCACCAAAATAAGTAGATTCTGTGAAACAGCCAGCCTGAATCATCGGATACTTTTTAAAGAAATAAAGACATTTAGCACCCACAATAACTGGAGCAGGGTAGATAGCATGCTTCCTAGTAGAATCCGTTAAATCACTTGTGTTTATTTTTTTTTTTTTACATCTTTACTGGAGTATAATTGCTTTACAATGATGTGTTAGTTTCTGCTGAATAACAAAGTGAATCAGCTATACATATAAATATATCCCCATATATCCTCCTTCTTGCACCTCCCTCTCACCCCTCTAGGTAATCACAAAGCACCGAGCTGATCTCCCAGTGCTATGTGGCTGCTTCCCACTAGCTATCTATTTTACATTTGGTAGTATATATATAGGTCCCTGCCAATCTCTCAATTAGTCCCAGTTTACCCTTCCCCCTCCCCGTGTCCTCAAGTCCATTCTCTACGTCTGTGTCTTTATTCCTGTCCTGCCCCTAGGTTCTTCAGAACCTTCGGGGTTTTTTTTAGATTCCATATATATGTGTTAGCATACGGTATTTGTTTTTCGCTTTCTTACTTACTTCACTCTGTATAACAGACTCTAGGTCCATCCACCTCACTACAAATAACTCAATTTCCTATCTTTTTATGGTTGAGTAATATTCCATTGTATATATGTGCCACATCTTCTTTATCCATTCATCTGTCAATGGACATTTAGGTTGCTTCCATGTCCTGGTTATTGTAAATAGTGCTGCAATAAACATTGTGGTACACGTCTCTTTTTGAATTATAGTTTTCTCAGGGTATATGCCCAGTAGTGGGATTGCTGGGTCATATGGTAGTTCTACTTGTAGATTTTTAAGGAACCTCCATACTGTTCTCCATAATGGTTGTAACAATTTACATTTCCACCAACAGTGCAAGAGGGTTCCCTTTTCTCCACACCCTCTCCAGCATTTATTGTTTGTAGATTTTTTTGATCATGGCCATTCTGACTGGTGTGAGGTGATACCTCATTGTAGTTTTGATTTGCATTTCTCTAATGATTAGTGATGTTGAGCAACCTTTCATGTGTTTGTTGGCAATCTGTATATCTTCTATGGAGAAATGTCTATTTAGGTGTTCTGCCCATTTTTGGATTGGGTTGTTTGTTTTTTTGTTATTGAGCTGCATGAGCTGCTTGTAAATTTTGGAGATTAATCCTTTGTCAGTTGCTTCATTTGCAAATATTTTCTTCCATTCTGAGGGTTGTCTTTTGGTCTTGTTTATGGTTCCCTTTGCTGTGCAAAAGATTTGAAGTTTCATTAGGTCCCATTTGTTTATTTTTGTTTTTATTTCCATTTCTCTAGGAGGTGGGTCAAAAAGGATCTTGCTGTGGTTTATGTCATAGAGTGTTCTGCCTATGTTTTCCTCTAAGAGTTTGATAGTTTCTGGCCTTACATTTAGGTCTTTAATCCATTTTGAGCTTATTTTTGTGTATGGTATTAGGGAGTGATCTAATCTCATACTTTTACATGTAGCTGTCCAGTTTTCCCAGCACCACTTATTGAAGAGGCTGTCCTTTCTCCACTGTACATTCCTGCCTCCTTTATCAAAGATAAGGTGACCATATGTGCGTGGGTTTATCTCTGGGTTTTCTATCCTGTTCCATTGCTCTATATTTCTGTTTTTGTGCCAGTACCATATTTTCTTATTACTGTAGCTTTGTAGTATAGTCTGAAGTCAGGGAGCCTGATTCCTCCAGCTCCATTTTTTCATTCTCAAGATTGCTTTGGCTATTTGGGCTCTTTTGTGTTTCCGTACATGGGTTCGTGCCACAGTGCGGGAAGATCCTGCATGCCGCGGAGCAGCTGGGCCTGTGAGCCATGGCTGCTGGTCCTGCACGTCTGGAGCCTGTGCTCCGCAACGGGAGAGGCCACAACAGAGAGAGGCCCGCGTAACGCAAAAAAAAAGGAAAAAAAAAAGACAGTAGGCCACATTTGGTTTGCAGGTCACAGTTTGTCAACCCATGCAGTAGAATGTATTTCTTGATTGTTCAAGGTCCAAAAATATCTCTAGAGCAGTAGGCAGGTGTCCTCTGAATGGTGGTGCAGGGACCTAGCCTTCTTCCAAATTGTGCCTTATAATAATGTGATTATTCTCATGTAATTATAATGTAGTGGGAGAAATAATAATTTGCTTTAAGCAATACTGCACTTTTCTGCATTGTCACTGTGCATAACATTTTTTGTTTTGTTTATTTATTTTTCTTTAAGCTTTTGTCAAGTGTATTAAGAGTGCTCTTCATATGTTGAGATACTTGAATAACAACCAAGATATTTCCTGGTTAACAAAATCACAATAGGATTTTGAACTTTTAGTTGAACTATAATGTTAAGTTAGAATTGAAGGGATAAGAAAGAAAACCGGGCTTCCCTGGCGGCGCAGTGGTTGGGAGTCCGCCTGCCGATGCAGGGGACGCGGGTTCGTGCCGCGGTCCGGGGGGATCCCGCGTGCCGCGGAGCGGCTGGGCCCGTGAGCCATGGCCGCTGAGCCTGCGCGTCCGGAGCCTGTGCTCCACAATGGGAGAGGCCACAGCAGTGAGAGGCCCGCGTACCGCAAAAAAAAAAAAAAAAAAAAGAAAGAAAACCAAAAGACGTTTTAAGCAGAGAAGACATTCTGAGCCAAGGTAAGAATTTGAATGTTCAAGTTTTTATCAGTTAGAAGTAGAGTTTATGCAGGTACCGGTACAGGATAAGATCGGAGGACAAGAGGATCCAAACTGTGTAAAGAATGCAATTAGGTTTAGTGCTGGTTGTTGACCTTGTAATAGAGCTCCATGACAACAGGACAGGTATGTAATAATAAAGAGGTTATGGTTGTTAAAAGTTGTAGACATTAGGAATGAAATTGATTCAGTTTTAATATTATACTCATGGCATTCAATTAGGTTCCATTAGTAGCTGATGTAAACAGAAAGAAGTAACTTCCATTTTCATTTTAGTTCAGAAGCGAGCATTATGTTCTTGACAGCATCTCACTGCAGGTAAATCAATGGTTCCCAGTAACTATTAATAATTGTATAGGCACCTGCAATGTGAAGTAATTAACAGTGAGATGTATATATGGGAACTAGAGCATCTAATAAACCAATCAAGGACGTGAAGATTTCTGGAATACAGAAGAAAAACAAAAGGAGACTCTTACCAGTGTTTTCAAATATCTAAAGGCTAAAATGTGAAAGAAACACTGGCCTCTTTTCTGTGTCTTCAAGAGAGAAATTTAACTTTAAATGAATTAATTTACAAACCACAGGAAAACCAGTTTCAGAACAACAACAACCAAAAAGGACTTTCTCTCCAGAGTGTCCAGAAACAGAATAGTATGAATGACTCAGAGTCTCTGGGTTGTTTAGTTTCACTAAAAGGATGTAAGAAGGGGCTATAGAGATATAAATTTTAATGTAAATGAAGGGAAGGGGGTGGCTCTTCAGGAAGAATGCAGACAAAAAATAAAACTTCACAATGTCTCTCTGCATTTCCCATATTCTGTGTCTAGTTGTTACATTTGTCTAAAGCTTTCACTAGATCACTTCATGTTTGGTGCTCTCAAAATACTCTATTGTTTTTAAATTATATGTACAATTCTCAAAACCCATAATTTATACATATCTAACATGTTGGTTTAACTGCCCATCTAATAAAATACCTAGTACAGTAATTAAATAGTATACTCTAACCATCTTAACAAATAAGGATTCAGTTCAATGCAAGCTTTATGAATCCTTGCCTATAATTGAGGAGACCATTCCTGTAAGCATATGTAAATACAGCATACTTTAAAAAAATAAGAAATTCAATTCAAAATAGCCTCTCAAATCCAGTATTATGCATAAATACATAGTTATAGATAGATACGGGTATTCAGATATAGATACTTCTGAGAATGGAAAGTATGAAGTGTAGCCCATTATTAGGACTCTGGTTTCTAGGATAACTCAGTGTGATTACAGGCAATTTTCTTTATCTTTCTTTGATCTAATCTGGGTCTCCAGTCTGACACATATTTCAGAAAAGATTAAAGAGTTAAGGTAAATACGATAATGAGTCTCTTAAATCTATGTCCAGTATTATTTCCTATTACACAAGAAGCAATTTCTTTCTTTTTTTTTCCTTAAGTTTATCCTAGCTTGACATAATGAGAAAGAAATGTTGGTTTTCCCCCAACATTCCCAATCTGACTCTCTATTGTCTATTTTTGATCTCATTCTCAGCAAAAGTACATAGTAATTGGTAGAATTTTTTTCACAGGGTCTAGTAGTATAAAATCCCTCTGCAAATGTAGCAGAGTATGAACTTGTCTTTCCCTTACAAGTGATAAAATAGAATATCCACTAGATGGCAGGGTGATACCATACTTTAAATCAAGGCACGAATAATGTACATTAATCGCTTTAGAGAGAGTAACAGAAACAAACAGAAACAAGATGTTCATGGTTTAAATACAACGTTGAAAATTTTTTCTTCTGTAAAGGAAAAACGTTACCTGTCATATCAACAAACAAAGGATGCTGAGGCCATCAAGCCATCAGCCACTATCCAGGCACCCCTACCTCCCACCCGGGACAGGGGAGCTCTGAAGGAACTCAGGCTGGAGACAAACGTTGCACCCTGAGGGGACTCAGGATGGAAAAGTACAGGATACTGGCTCCAGTTAAGGCGCACATCAAAGGAATGATTTCAAGGAGCCCAGACTCTTGCGTCTTCCCATACACAGAAAAGCGCTAAATTCATTACCTTGAGCTATCTGGTTTTCTATAATTAATGGTAATCTTCTGATGCTCCAACTACCTGGTTTTTGTTGCAAAATGCATATATATCCTGGCTTCTCCCTGAGTCTTCAGAGCAGTCTCTTAGAACTCTCTGACAGGCTGTCTTCCAGGTTGAAGTCCATAGAATAAAAAATAATTCTCAACTTTTAGGTTGTGCATTTTTTTTATTAGTTGACAATTTCATCTCTCAAGAATAAGGAAACACATGCTCAAAGATGGGAAATCCCTCGACCACATTCAAGCATCAACTCACCTTTGATTTTTATCTTTGTTTTTCCAATTTTCTGTTCTGAACTAGGAGTGATGTGTTGGCTTTCGGTCACTTACACAATCACACAGTTCGAGTAATAAATAGTATTAGCAGTTCTTTTCAATTCATTTTATAATAAGTAAAAACACAAATAAAAAGGTGATTAATAACATGTACAGATATTAGTATAAATATTAAAATCCTTACAGAAATGCAAACCTTCCTAAAAGTAAAGAGTAAACAAAACAAAATGGTGACAAGATATTTATCTATGAATACACACACACATATATACATATGTATGAATGTATATGATGTAAAATATCATGTATATGACATAAAATATTACAGAACTGAACCAGAACATATTGATTATATTAATAGATTTAATGACAAAGTTAAACCCAACACTATCCTATATACATGAGAAACTCATAAACAAAGAGATTCAGTAAAATTAAAACTAAAGAATGAGTTAGCAATTCCTAAATTAATTTCATTTTCATGAACAGAAACTATTCTGAATGATCTGAGTCCTTTGAATTTGCTGTGGCTTGCTTTATGATCCAGCAGATAATCAAATGTGGTATATTTCTAATGTGCAGTGAAAAACACATGTATGCTATGTTTGTTGGTAGTCATATTCTATCAACATTAACTAGGTTAAATATGTTAATTGTGTCATTTAAAACTTCTACAACCTTAGACGTTGTATTGCTTGTTTACTCATCAATTGAAAACACAGGTTACATACAGTCTCCTATGATGATACAGGATTTGTCTATTTCTTTTGTATCTCTGGGATTTTTCCTTACGTATTCTGAAGATCCAAATGTGCATTGACATTTGAATTGTAACCTCTTCTTAGAAGGTGAACATGTATGTCATTATGAAATGATCTTCAGTAATTTTATTTTATTTTAAACCTATAATGTCTCATATTGTTAATAGATGCATGGACTTTCATTAGAAAGACTTTGCTTTGTAATATATTTTTATTTTTACAATGTCTAAAGTAGATGAGCACATGCCTAACTTACTACTGAGAAATTTTACCCAGGTCTATACCTCACAGAAACATTTATTTACGTTCATCAAAATATAACAAGAGTCTTCAAAATGCCGCTATTCATAATTTTTACTGAAAAGTAAAAAAATAAATAAACAAAAAGAAACTTAGAAAACCATCATTTTATGTATAAAATTTGGGGTATATTGATACAGTGAAACTATACAGCAAAGAAATTTGCAAGCAACAAGATGAATAAATGTTATACATATGATGATCAAAAGAAGCCAGATACCAAAAAAAATGCTACGTATAGTTTTATTTATATAAAGTTACAAACAGGTAAAACATTAGTATTACAAGTTTAAATAGTGTCAACAAAAAATTAATCAGTGGATCTAAGAATTGGAAAATGTTATGTGAGCCAAATTTGAGGATTATAACCCAGGAAGAGCATCTCAGAAAGCTCTGAGAACTGTTCCACCAGTTAGAAATCAAGGCACAGTTATGTAAGTTTTTTGAGACAGATTGCTGTACATCAAATAACGTATTATTGACAGTTTACGTAATCTAGATCTAAGCGTCATCATGGTGGGTCATGTGACCCCTTACAAGCTCAAGAAAGAATGCTGTCTTTTAAGTAGTTGTTTTGCTGATGCTGGGAGAATGTTTCTTTTTATGGTTGAGCATGTATTCCTGCTGATAGGGGGAGGTTTAATAGATGCATAATGCAGATACACAATGCACAGTGGGGAAGAGAGAAGGCCAAAGGCCAGAGAAGGATTTTCTTATGTTTAAATTATTCTTGTCTTGCCATAAGATCTGAATTTCATTTCATAATAGTAATCTCTTGGTCTCCAAGCTCATTAAAAGGTGTGCTTACTTTGTGAAAACTTGTGGTGTTGTTCATGCACTTTCCTGTATGCATATTAAAACATATATATAGTTTGCATATTAAAACATATATACATATATATAAAGATACATATATACCTTTATCATATATATGCCAAAATCATGACATGTTATAAAGGAGAATGAAGACCATAGAGCTTTAAATGTATTAAAAGAAACAAATACTATATTACAAAAAACCAGGAATCCATAATGAAGTTATAAGTTATTAATATGCATATATCCAATGACAAAGCAACAATATCCATAAACCATATACTATAGGAGATGAGAGGAGAAAAAACAAACACTCTCAATTCAAAGTAAAAAGCAACAACAACAAACATTTAGTAATTAAAGCTGTAATCCCAAATCTCACAATCGCATGTATATCCCAGAACTCTACTAGTAAGGAATAGAATTTTCTTCAATTGTTTCTAAGCAGTTTAAAAAATTGACTATATTTTAACCCATGAGTAAAACACAACAAATTTATCAATAATAAAAATAATAAAAATGTAAATATCATTTATTGGTCACTAATAAATATAAGTATAAATAAGGCAGTCCATTTAAAAATGTAAAAGCATGCCATTAAAATATTACAAAGGAATAATGTAGCCCACAATAGCAGAATTACTATATGAGATATACTCTAGGTGATTGTCAAAATAAATTATACGGTATTGCATATTGATATCAATAAAATGAAAATAGATAAAACATTCCACTTGAAAGATCTAGAAAAAGGCCTTTATATAGTGATAGAACCTAAAATTTAATCTTCCCACCCAACCTCCCTGAAACTTTTCAGACCCAGGAAATCAAATGAATAGCCCACACTTTTTGCATCACTGTGAAAAAGACAACCCCTTGAAGTGAAATTTGCCTGTAAGTAGATAAATGTTCATCAGAAGGAAAAAGGACTATCTCTGGGCCTCAAATTACCATAATTCTATGTGTGTATAGTGAAGAAATCTGAAGAAACAGTTTAGAAAAGAGAAAAGAAATTGGAGATCTTATTAGTGGGACAACACAGGTAAAATCAATCATAAAGTTCCACTTACATAACCAATAATTGAAAACAGGTCAAAAGTCTGATAAGAAACAGCATTGGCTGCAGGAAGAAGGCTAGAAATTGTATAGGATTTGAGGTGAAAACTTTGGGAAAAATTCTTTCTAAGAGAAAGGAGAAAAGGAAAAAGATGACAGTACCCTTTAGAGTTGTAAATTTAAAGAGAAAGAAGATAAGTAAATTATGTGAAGGATCTTCCAGAAACAAGATGAAACTCACACAAACGATCATCAAGACCTCTCAGGAGCCACGCATTTTACGTATAGAGGGATTCATATATTGATATAGGTATATGCACACATATATGTGTAAGTATGTGTGAGTATACATATGTGTGTATGTGTATACACACACACTTCATTTCACTATACTACAGAAGAAAACAACCTTAAGTAGAATTCTTGTAAGCCACCCAAAACCCACAACTTAGTTCCCTAAGTTATCAAAAAAATCTGTATCCATATAATTCTACTATAAGGGGAAAGGGGGAAAAACATAGAATGTGTCAAAACATTCCAAACAATGAAAATGTCCCCAAAATAATACCACGTGCACACAGACACACACACACAGCAGAAGAAAACTAGAATACTCTACATTGAACTAAATCTCCTTAAAAAAATCATTTAGAAATACTAAAAATATGTCATAAATATAAAATAAAACATGAATAGAAAAAAGAGATTATGCCAAAAAGAGTTGATTGGACTCAAGAAAGAAATCAAAGAAAAATCAAGAAATCAAAGAAAAATCAAGAAATCAAGATTTTTTGAGAAATCAAGATTAAATTACAAGATAAAAAAGGATAGGAGAAACAGATATCGTATGATTCTGTAACAGGGAAGAGCCAAATCTGACTCCATGTTGGACCTGTTTCTTTTACTTTAACCTTCGCTTTCTGCTGCTTTTGCTCACTAAAAGGATACTGTCTATACACAATGGCCTGCCTCAGGGAACCCTGCCCCTCTACCTGAATGTTAAACCGAAGTGCCTTTGCTCAGGGTAGCATCCTGACCCTGTCCACCTGTGGATGGCTGCAAGAAGGAAGAAATTAACACCTCCCCTCCCCGAGGCTGGCCATTCCAGGGGATATTTGCAAAACTTGTGGCCTTTTTACTTTACTTCCTCATCTCCTCCCCCTCTCTGTTCTATAAAAGAAACTGGCTTCCAAACCCCGATAAGATGGTTTTTCAGTGACTCTAGTCTGCCATCTTCTCCGTCTGCCAGCTTTCCGAATAAAGTCACTATTCCTTGCCTCAACACCTCGTCTCCTATTTATTGGTCTGTCGTGCAGCGGGCAGAACGAGCTTGGACTCGGTAACAATTCCACTTACATGAAATACATAATAGGCAAATACATAGAGACAGAGTAGATTAAAGGATATCAGTGGCAGAGGGAAAGGGGATGAGGAGTTATTACTTAATGGGTACACAGTTTCTGTTCAGGGTGATGAAAATGTTTTGGAAATATAGAGTAGTGATGGTTGCACAACACTGTAAATGTAATTAATGCCACTGAGTTATGCACCTAAAGTGCCATTTTTTTTAATGTAAACACATTTGAGGAATGTTGTCTGTGGAGCTTGAATAAAATGCTGTCAGAGAAGAGAAAATACTGTCTCAGAATGTTACCAAGAAATAAGATAAACAAGTAATCACAAAAAGACTTGGTATTATCTTCCATTACAGGGATGAGGTATATAAGGAGATTGTTTGGATGAATTGTTGACAGAAAACTCAATAGCCAAGGACATTGAGAGAGGAAGGACAACAGACTGTGGTAGCTTTTTAGAGAGTTTTTATTAGACTATAGGAGATGTGTGCTGGGAGATTCAGCGTCCTCCACAAACTGAATTGAGGCAACATTAATATTTTCCTTTTACCTGCAACTCAGTTTTCTTCTCTTTCTACTTCTCTTCTTTCTGAAGTGTGAGTGTCACGAACTTTCTTTCCAGGTCATTAGAGTTTTCTCATAATTGTCCCCATATTAAAACAGAAACTGATCGGTACTTGGTTTCAGAGGAAAAATATGACTTGATTGATATAATTATTTTTAGGTCTTTGAATAATATTAAAAAAAAATTCAGCTTCACTTTGGTGAAGTTATCCCAATGGGAATTTCCAAACTCACAGAGATACTGCCATAAATGTCTGCAAGTTACGTATCTCCCAGGTAAAATTGTTTACAAATCAGACAGGAACCATGTGTTGTCTTTGTTTTCATTTTCACCATAGAAGATAATAAAAGGGCTATGTAAAAGAAATAAGGAATAGTTGCCAATGTAAATGCTGAAGGTACCATTTTATTCTCTTAAATACTAAAATAAAACTGGGGAAAGACTCTTGAATTTGCTTAAGAAAAAAGCTGCATACCGTACCTTAGAGAGCAGGTAAGTTCTATTTTCAGGATTCTTCAGAATTATTTGCACAGTGAGACTTATTACTACATATTCATTGAATTTACTGGTTAATTCTAAATATGGTACTGTGAAACATTACATGTACCTTAGATTTAAGCCAAATATCTGGTGAGTTGGACACGAGTTTTCTTTAATCAACCCACAATTAATCACTGTCCTTAGGTCAATAAGAAATATATTTTTAGAATTTATCATTAAAATATTAATTTAATGACCATTTCCCCCTTGGCTAATGTTTGTTAGAAAACTTTAACCATATTTTATATACAGTCAGCATTTGAAACTATCTACTTGGTAATATAGAGTATCTTTTGTGGCTACATATGTTTTATAGAATTCATATATGATAACTTACACTTTCTATGCCAATTGTATAAAATAATTAAAAACATGACAATGATGAATTTTTTCATAACTTGGGGAATGTTAAGGGGAAACAAAGCAGAAAGTTAGTGACTTATATTCAGTGAAGGATATAGAAAATCTGAAAAGGAAAAACTCCAGAAGTACAGAGTATGTCAAATCACTCTATTCCTACTTCCTATCAATTGTCTGAATGTGTCATATTTATAGTTTGAGTTTCTCATTCCTGTATTTAAACACCACTTATTCTATTACAATTCAACCAAAACTGAGCTGTTTATTAAAATAGGAAGTTAATGAAGATGATCTAAATAATCTCTCAGAATGAGTGAAAGGGTGGAAAATAAAGCATAGTCAGGTTTAGTTCTGTACATCTTGGAGAACATCCAGGTTGGAGACCACCACGGTTTTAGGGAAAGTGACCGAGTTTTAACATAAAAGCCTGCTCTCAAGAGTCTAGTCTCCAAGTACACCAGGGGAGTAAGAAATGCGGGAAGGTTACAGGGATGGGTTTATGTGACCTCCAAATGATTTTTGCTAACAGGATACTAGTCAAAATTAGAAGAACCATTCTAAGTGGAT
Source organism: Stenella coeruleoalba (assembly GCF_951394435.1). NCBI lineage: Eukaryota > Metazoa > Chordata > Mammalia > Artiodactyla > Delphinidae > Stenella > Stenella coeruleoalba. The sequence continues at coordinate 12,313,562 of NC_137154.1, forward strand.
CTTTCTGTGTCTCTATCATTCTGAAGTAAATCTGATTATAAACATCTCTTAAATACATGACAAAACAATTATAATGATAACGACATATAATTAAAATGAATTTCCATTTCATTCTATCAAACATTTAAATTACATTTATTCATTAATTTGGCAAATACATACTGAATACTTAAAACAATCAACGTATAAGGTGGGGATATAATGAGGAAAGGAATAGAATTAATAATTTAATTCATGATGAGACAAAGTGCCGTCTGATTGATTAAATTATGAATGCATTATCTAATTCATTGACTCTTTCATAATTCATCATTTCATTATCCAGTCACAATCTTACTATGGGAGAACTCGGTAACTATCTCACTAAATGAGAATTTCAGTAAAGCCTACCTTGGTAATTTTAGTCTTTCTCCCACCTAGCACAATTTCTGGCACATAGTCATTAATAATTTAGAACTTTCCCCACATCAACAGGAGATGAGTTTTATTTTCCTTTCTTTAAAGATTAAATAAGTGAGGTGGCTAAAAAGTTCACATAATCTGTCCCAGAGTCAGGCATCCACTATTCTACATAGATCTGAATGGCATAAATTTTATTTTATTTTTTTCATTATGTCCAGGTCAGGGAGAAAATGAGGCACTGGCCCTAACTCTCACCAAGATAAGATTTCTTTAGAGAGATAAGCTAAAGCATTTAACAGTATCTGGCAATAATTAGAAAAAAAAATGAAGCAAGGTAGATCGTTCTAAGAACCAAAAGACTTAGAGTATTTGAGTATTCATTGCATGGTGGGCTATAGTGAAATCTACCCGGAAGTGGTAGGAGTTTAAGACACTCTGATAGGATTGAACAAGGATTGATTGGGAACAAGTCCAGCTCCACTGCTGCAGGGAATCATGAGGAATTCCAGGAAAGGATATGTAAGTTTGAACTACAGATGCTGGGGATTTCTATATACCTGGATTGCATAAAGGGAATTTAAAATAGCAGGCTATAAACGATGCAAAGAAAGGGATAGCTCCAGGAGTTTCTGCTTCTTTCTGGGGAAAAGACCAACTTTGTGGTGATTCTGAGACTGGATCAGATAATCTTAAAGGAGATAACAGAGACAATAATCTGAAGGTGAGTTGTAAATTTATTTTGACATGTTTAGAAAATAAGTAATTAGTTATCAACACCCAGCTGCTGACACCTCCTAATTTGTGTCAGAACCATGGACAGTTCAGGTCCAGAGGCGGTCCTTAAAGATCTAGTTTAACTCCCACAGCTAGCTTACTTATGGTTAAACTGAAGTATAAAAAAGGGATGCAGCAATATTATAAATCAAAGTTAGGAAATAGTACAACAAGATGAAGGAGACAATATTTTGTTTCGTTTTCCAAATAGTCCAGTATTTTAAAGAATATCTTCTAAGTTAATATTATTTATTTTTTAAAATATGAAAATATAAAATGATTCTTATAGATATATTAGTCATACTTTCTTATTTTCTATAGAAATAAGTAAAAATAGGGAAATTACTTTCAAGTTATTCAGAAATATAGATTATAGTTTTTGAGTCATGCATTATATAGATTTTGTATTTTAAAAAGTAAATTAATTGATAGGTCTTTTCTCATATTTTCCCCTCTTTCTAATATACTAGACTGAGTGCATTTATATGATTACAATTTTTAAAAGAGTTTTGTGTTTTGTATGAAATATCCAAGTATTGGTAAACAAAATAATCTGCATTTTAAAATCCTTTGTTTATTTTCTTGATAATTCATAATCATTTCATTGATTTTCCACTTTCAGCCTGCAAACACACTTTTCTCAAAATGGCATTTACATTGTCCTTTTCAAATATGATTTGACCTGTTATCTGATAAAGAATCTCACAGAGGCAGGATTTTGGAAAACCTGTGAGGGAAAAAAAGGCTGAGAAAAGTTAATCAATCAGTTCATGCAGCAAGTGTGAAATAAAGAATAAACTGTGGCTGAATATTTAATTTACAGTGCTTCCCACCAAATCAGAAGAATATAATTTAAGGGAGGAGTTAGAGTAGAGCACTGCATTCTTTTAAATGATTGGGAATAATTTTAAAAGCCTAAAATGTAATTGTTAGTTGAATGAGATGGCTTGTTTGATCACTACGAATATCTCCTCTTCATTATTCAGTATGAAGCATATCAAAATGTCATTTTGTGGTCATTGATGATAACTCTCATATACTAGATAGATTTATGGTTTTTTCTCTTCAAAATCCTATTTTATGTACACAAATTTGAATGGTAATTACACTGAAAGGAAAAAAAGGAGGGGAGTGTTACAGCTTTGAAAATAAATTGTGAATATATTGGCTCTGAAGTTATGAGTAAACAAAATAAAATATTTTAAATACTAAGGTCCAGTGTTTTATATAGCTGAAGTAGAGAATTTATGGTGTGATTTAGTGGAATGATTGTTTCTCAGTAGTTCTTCTTTAGCCTATGATTCTTGAACTTCTACCAGTAGAAAAGTTTTGATTATCCTAAGGTATAATAGTTATTAACACATTATTAGAGCTGGTCTTACTTTACAGCAATGTGTGGAGGAGGAGAAGGTAGAAATAACAGGAATGAAAGTAAGAAAAGCCAGCCTGAAATACTAAGATGGATGATGTAGGGACAGAAAGGAGCATGCATTTTCAGGATGGCTGATTATTAAGATGAGTTGAAGAGTTTGTGTACATCAATTAGAAAGAAGCCAATTTATGCAAGTGAGTAAGCCATCGTATGAGACTAAAATTCAAACAAAACTTTTTATTATCCTTGAATGCCTTGCTGAATGTCAAAAACAAATATTTTAAAAGTCTGAGATGATAAATGTTTTCAAAAATAGAGATCATTATACTTTGCTTGTTATCCTTTTGGTTGACTATAAAATATAATATTTTATTTGTAAATTTAGCATATTTGTAAATTAAGCACAAGAGAAATATAGCCAATTTTGGCCATGTGTATATGCCTCATGATTCCAAATTTGCTGATTTTTTTCTATTTATCCCCTTTCCACCTAGGAGAGAGAGCAGGAAATTTCTCACATATAACGTTATCCACATATTATACTTCATATATTTGCACTATTTGTATTTTCACTCGATATTTCATTTCTGTGTGTATTTTCTAATAATAAACAGTGAAAACAGGAAAGAGATATCTGATTTTTTTTCTACAGTACCATTTCTTGAATTCTACCCGGGCATAATATCCAGTTATGGTTGATAATACATGCCAATAGAATGGTTACGTAAATATACTGCATTCTACAACGTTAGCCTTCATCTCAGATACCTAAGATTTTAACCAGTAATTAACGTCTTCAAGAAAGGGAAAAAAAGAACTCCAGGAAAGACTTCCTAAATAAAAATCAAATCATTTTCTTCAACTTTTGAACCCTTCCCATTGTGATCTGCCCCATGACAAGGAATGATAAGCATCACTATATTTAAATATTTATAAGAATTGATAATTATCTAATTTCAGCTGGCTACAAACTGCTCTGAGTCATGGAAAATAATAATAACATCACAGAATTTATTCTCTTAGGACTTTCTCAGAAAAAGGAAATTGAAGTCCTCTTTTTGTTACTGTTCTTGCTTTGTTACATTGCAATTTTGATCGGAAACCTACTTGTCATGATTTCTATCACCTGCAGTCAACTTATTAACCAGCCTCTGTATTTCTTCCTGAGTTACCTCTCTCTCTCAGACCTTTGCTATACCTCCACTGTGACCCCCAAGTTGATCACTGACTTGCTGGCAGTAAAGAAGACCATTTCCTACAATGGCTGCATGACACAGCTCTTTACCATGCACTTCTTTGGGGGGATCGAGGTCTTCATCCTCACAGGGATGGCCTATGACCGCTATGTGGCCATCTGCAAGCCCCTGCATTACACTGTCATCATGACCAGACAGAAGTGTGATGCCATGATCGCTGCTTCCTGTGCTGGGGGATTCCTGCATTCCTTTGGTCAGTTTCTCCTGGCCATCTTTTTACCCTACTGTGGCCCCAATGACATAGAGCATTACTTCTGTGATGTGTATCCTTTGCTGAAACTGGCCTGCACTGACACCAGCAGAATCGGTCTCCTGGTCATTGCCAATTCGGGCCTGATGAGCCTGGTGATTTTTGTGGTCTTGTTGATATCTTACGCTCTGATCTTACATACTGTCAGGTCCTACTCTGTAAAGAATCTCGGCAAAGCTCTCTCCACCTGCAGTTCCCACATCACTGTGGTGGCCCTCTTTTTTGCTCCTTTATTCTTTATTTATATTCGACCAGCAACTACTTTACCAGAAGACAAAGTGTTCGCTCTTTTTTATACTAGCATTGCTCCCATGCTCAACCCTCGAACCTACACACTGAGAAACATGGAGATGAAGAAAAGCCATAAAGAAACTATGGTGCCATGTTACAGGAAGAAAGGAAACGAACTGAAAGATATCCCTGATTTTCACCACTGAGCTTGTTGAATATAAGACTTCTCTACTCTGAAAACTAAAATGCATAATGTTTGTCTATGTATTTGTGTCTAGCAACATGTATAGGCTCAAATATGAGCGAAATTTACAATTCCGAGGATTTGTCCTGGCACTCTGCTATGTCTCTTCTAGCTTTATTATTTATATCTCTTTTGCCCCATTGATGGTTTGGCTGTGTAACCAGTTTGCATATTTAGCAGCAGACTATCAAAGCCACCATGCAATACAAATCAACACTGAGAGCCCATATAGCTCATTCTTATATGTGACCATATTCCAGCCACCAAACAATGATTTAAAAGATAATTCCAGGGCTTCCCTGGTGGCGCAGTGGTTGGGAGTCCTCCTGCTGATGCAGGGGACGCGGGTTCGTGCCCCGGTCCGGGAAGATCCCACATGCCGCGGAGCGGCTGGGCCCGTGAGCCATGGCCGCTGAGCCTGCGCGTCCGGAGCCTGTGCTCCGCAACGGGAGAGGCCACAGCAGTAAGAGGCCCGCGTACAGCAAAAAAAAAAAAAAAAAAAAAGATAATTCCAATCTTTCACTTGCATCACATAGAGAATCTTATAAAAGATCAAATTTATGACCTGCCACAATATTTCTTAAAAAAAATCATCTTCTACTCTGATCATTTGTAGCCAGTGGCGACCTGGAACTTCTCACATGCCTAAGCCCCTCATTAAACTCTTTTCTTTTGTTCTAATGAGCTTTTTCTACCAGCTCTGTTCATGTACAAGCGAACTGCAACTCTCTGATTCTAGCACCTTATAGTGTATTTGTTAAGGGCATGAGTTCTGGACTCAGAATTGCTTACTAATTATGAGGCGTGGGACATATAGCCAACAAAGCCTCTATTAATGATAATAATAGCCCAACAGTCACAGTCTTGTGACGATATGTGAAGGGCTGCAACACTGCCTGTCACACAGTAAGTGCTCAATAAGCATGAGCTATTTTTATTGCCCAAACCCGTTATGCATCAGAAAAGTAACCATTCTGACAATAAGTTTCCTCCGGAGCAGTGGGAGTATAAGCATGGGAAAAAGTTAAGGAACACATATTAATATCATGTTCCTGTTACTGGTGAAATTAAATTTTTCTTAGAGTGGGCAAGTAGAAAATATCAGTTAAACTCAATGGGTACATTTTTTTGGCACTGTACAAGTTAAAGGCAGCTTTTTCAGCAGGAATTGAAAGTCACCCAACATCAGAAATGGCTAGGAGCAAAATTAGGCCGGTGGACAATTGGTTAGGAATGGGGAGAATCTCAGAGGTCTTTAAAAACTTCACTGACATGGGGGCTTCCCTGGTGGTGCAGTGGTTGGGAGTCCGCCTGCCGATGCAGGGGACGCGGGTTCGTGCCCCGGTCCGGGAGGATCCCACGTGCCGCGGAGCGGCTAGGCCCGTGAGCCATGGCCGCTGAGCCTGCGCGTCCGGAGCCTGTGCTCCGCAACGGGAGAGGCCACAGCGGTGAGAGGCCCGCGTACCGCAAAAAAAAAAAACCCAAAAACTTCACTGACATAACATACTTGCATGAGAATCTGTTTTCAAATTGTATAGAAAGCCATACTAAATAAAAATGAGTTACTGTTGTTAAGGGTTCCTAAAATGGGTGCATAATATAAAGAGAAAAATAGCATAGTTGTGTTACTCAGTTTAAAATGCCCAGCAAATAAACCTGAAAATATTATGTGCTAGAAATTCTACAGAAATATCGTAACATACTTCTGGTTGTTGTTGCTTTAAATCTAAGTCTTGACCGCTATCCCAAAACTCCTGAGTAGGGCTCACACAGTATACATGTCAGAGAATATATCAGAGCGGGAAAATGAAAGATCACTTTCTGGTGTGAAATTAGCAGGGTCTCTCATAAAAAGACCCGCCAAGCCTCGAAGTTCCCCTCTGTTTCAGAAGCCCTATCCTCCAGCCAACCAGACTTGTATTATTGAAAAGTAAAACTTCAAAAATTAATACAAATGTTTCTGTTTTATTTTTATCCTTGGAATAAAAGTTTTGAATAGGGATAATTAAAGCACTTGGAGTTTGCAGCAACATGGATGGACTGAGAGATTATCATACTAAGTGATGTAAGTCAGAAAAAGAAAGACATATACCATATGCTATCACTTACTTGTGGAATCTAAAAAAAATGATACAAAGGACTTATTTACAAAACATATATATATATACACATATACATATATGAACTGAGTCACATGGCTGTGTAACAGGGAAGAGCTAAATCGGACTCCATGTTCAATCTGTTTCTTTAACTTCAAAACCTTTGCTTTTCATTGCTTTTGTTATTATAATCACACATAATGGCCTGCCTTAGGGAACCCTGCCCCTCTGCTTGAATGTTAAACTAAAATGCCTCTGTTCAGCTCACAGGGAGGTATCTGACCCTGTTCACCTGTGGATGGCTGCAAGAAAGAAGAAATTAACACATCTTCTCACCAAGGCTGACCATTCCAGGGGATATTTACAAAACTTATGGCCTTTTGATTTTACTTCCTCATCTCCTTCCCCCCTCTCTGTGCTATAAAAGAAACTGGCATCCAAACCCCCATAAGATGGTTTTTCAGAGACACTAGTCTGCCATCTTCTCGGTCTGCCAGCTTTCAGAATATAGTCGTATTCCCTGCCTCAACACCTCGTCTCCAAGTCATTGGCCTGTCATGCGGCGAGCAGAACGAGCTTGGACTCGGTAAGAGCTGTACACCTGAAACTAACACAACATTGTAAATAAACTATACTTCAACAAATAAATAAATAAACAAACAAATACTTGGAGCAAAAAGACATTGGTAATACCAATCATTAAGCAGGGAATTCTAATTTAACTCCTTCACTTTTGCCCTTCGATCTCCTCCCTTCTCAGCTTCTCAAGAACATCACTTCATTGATTCTCCCACCTTTCTCTGCAGCAGCCATTTTTCTCTCTCCAGCTGGATCATTAATATCGCATATAACTATAGGGAAAGCAGGATGAGATTCTTTGCAATTTAGTGAGTGACCTTACTAGCTCTTGCATTCAGTTCACCCACCTTTCATTACCTTTGGCTAAGGTATTTTACAACTCAAAAATATAGAAGTTGACTCATAGAAAATAATAGCAATGCCAACATCTCCTGGCCATAGAAATACAAATTTGTTCAGTGAAATGCAATTGATTATAGCCCTGTGGGTACTGGGCGAGTTTTGCATCCACTTATAAATTCATTTCAGCACTCCTTACTGACTATAAATGTGTGGTACACTGTTTTTGTCTGAAACAATGGTAACACCTTACTGGTTTCTGCATTAAATTCTAAGTTAAATAAAATCTTTGACATGTTCATTCATTATTTGTATAAAAACCACTTTTACATCCTCTTTTAAAAGTTATCCTTTGACAATGATAAACTTTAAAATATTGCTGAAATTAGAAAGAAGCTATAAAAATAGATCCATTCACAGATACCTGCTGTTTAAAAAAATTCAGTGATAAATGAAAGATCTGACAAGCTTTCAGACAAACAATAAAGACAAAGTAAATTTTTTAAAAGATGAATTCAATCATGTGATTTCAGCATTTGGACAAATATAGAGACTACATTTTCAGGTACAAAAAGGATGAGAAAATACAATTGTCCTACAGAATTATGTAAAGTAAAATTCAGGAGACAACCAAGTAATAAATATCTGTATAACATAAAAATGTCAAAGATTTACAATTGAGTAAAGCTTCTGTAAATTAAAAAGACTAACAGCTTCCTATTCTTTTCTTTAAAAAATACTATTGTAGTTATACATTTGTTTGTTTTCTTGTTTGTTTCATTGTCTGTCTCCTCCTTTGGTCTCCAGCCTCACTGAGGGCAAAGACTTCCTGGTTTGTCTGTCACTACAGTTATATGCATTCTCTATCCTGAGTTGGATCCAACTTAGACTTTTTAGAGATAGGTGACAGTAAATATTTTTATATGGATGAATTTATGAGACCATTTTGTTTTTTGCTATAGTTCTCTATACTTTTTTAGATTTTCTACAATATACATATACGAAATTCAGTCAGAAAAAGCATATATTTTTAGAAAGGGGTTTGCCATACAGAGATAAATCAAGAAGCTATCTGAGAACCTGGCAAGAGAACTCATGGGGGCATGTGGGGTTCCCAAAAGAACTGTTTTAAAGAATAGGAGCCTTTTCTAGGAATTAACTAGAAATTCCAATGCCCTAACAAGATTTTTTTTTTCCTCAGAAAAAATAAATCATAAATCCTGAGTCTACTTGCTGTACTTTTAGTTCTGGCCATAGCGTTCTCATGTATTTCCCATTGCAGCTCACCTCAGCCTCCCTCAGCTACCTAATTCTGCCCTGTCCTGAAAAATGAGCATTACATACACATTTCTTCATAGTCCCCGTGTCCCATGTCTAACCTCAGCACTTTGGATCCTGATGCAATAGGAAAATATAATTATGAACTTTGGCATAACTATTTATTAGGGAGAAATTGAAGCTATGGTTTATATCTATGGCAAAGTATACTGATGGGAAATTTCTAAACCCTCAGAGATATTGAGACCTAGTCTACATATGTGATGTGAAGTTTAACTATAATGTTTGAAACCGAACTTTTCTCATGGCATTTTTCATTTCTGAATTCCTCAGTGTATAGATTAAGGGATTGAACATAGGAGCGATGATGGTGTAAGATAGTGCAAATATTTTATCCTCAGGGAAAGTGGTGGGTGGTCTAAGATAGGTAAATATTGAAGGACCAAAAAATAAAACTATATCACAGTGACATGAGACCCACAAGTAGAGAGGGCTTTGCGTTTTCCTTCAGCTGAGAGATTTCTTAAAGTGAATAATATAATTACATAAGAAAAAAATAAAATCACGAATGTCCTTAAGGTCACCATTCTTGAATTGACAAGCATAATGACACTAGTGATGTAGGTATCAGTACAGGCAACTTTTAGCAAAGGAAAAATATCACAAAAATAGTGATCAATTTTATTAGCACCACAGAAGGGTAACTGGATTATCACAGAAAACTGAGGAAAGGAGTGAAATGCCCCACAAGCCCAAGCAGCTAAGACTAGGAGGTTGTACCTTGTCCTGTTCGTGATAATCACGTAGTGGAGAAGCTTTCGGATGGCAACATAGTGATCAAAGGCCATGACTGTAAGAATTAAGACTTCAGTCATTCCAAACATGTGCTTGGAAAAGACCTGTAACATGCAATTACCGTAGGAAGTGTTTTTTCTTTCCACTAGCAGCTCACCAATTATTTGGGTGTAATGCTGGAGGTATAGCAGATGTCCATGGAGGATAAGTGGCTGAGGAAATAGTACGTTGGTTGGTGAAAAAGAGAACTGCGCCGAATGGAGATTAGGATCAGAAGGCTTCCTACCAACAAGGCAATATAACAGAATAAAAAGAGCACAAAGCAAAATGTTTTTATGTTCTGGTCATAAGAAAGCCCCAAAAGAATGAATTCTGAGACGTTGCTCTGGCTCTCCATATACTTCAGATTGACATATATTATAAACAGATGGTTCAACTATCTGACAAGAAAAATCATGAATCTGTATTTTAAAATAGCAGCATAATAATAATATTAAATTTACCCAAAAATAACATCCAGTATTAATTATTCCTTATAGATAGGTCACCCACAAGTTGTCAGGTGAAGCTACTTTCCAGGACCTTCTTGAACAGATAAGCAGAAATTATTGTATTTAGTTACAGAGAGTGAGGCGTTCAAGGAGAATAGATTATATTGGAGCTTTCGAGGGGTAAAGAATCTCAGAACAACCTATTTACCTGTGATGTATTAGTTTTTATTCCTGGATTTGATTTACTAATGTTTTGTTAAAGATTTTTATGTTTATGTTCAGGAGACGTAAGTCTTTAGTTTTCATTTCTTGCAGTTCTTTTGTCTGATTTTCGTATTGGGGTAATGCTGACCTCATAAAATGAGTTGGGAAATGTTCCTTTTACAATTAAAGAAAATGTATAGAATTAGCATTATTTTAAAATTATTTATTTATTTTTGCCTGCGTCAGATCTTAGTTGCAGCACACAGGATCTTCGTCGAGGGACACGGGATATTTCGCTGTGGTGCATTGCAGCGTGCGGGCTTCTCTCTAGTTGTGGCATGTGGGTTTTCTCTCTCTAGTTGTGGCACATGGGCTCCAGGGAGCATGGTCTCTGTAGTTTGTGGCACACAGCCTCTCTAGTTGAGGTGTGTGAGCTCAGTAGTTGTGGTGCGCAGGCTTATTTGTCCCGCGGCATGTGGGGTCTTAGTTCCCTGACCAGGGATCGAACCAGCCTCCCCTGCATTGTAAGTCAGATTCTTTACCACTGGACCACCAGGGAAGTCCCAGAATTAGTATTATTGTTTGCTTAAATGTTTGGTAGAATTCAGCAGTGAAACTATCTGGCCAGGAGTTTTCTTTTTCACACTGTTTTAAATACAAATTCAATTTATTTGTTGGATATAAAGCTATTAGATTATACATTTCTCTTGTGAGTTCGGCACTATGTGTATTTCAAGGAATTTGTCTTTTATGGCATGAAGTTGTTTACAGTATCCCCTTCTTATCCTTTTATGTCTTCAGGATGAGGGGTGACGTCCCCTCTCATTTGTGATGCTGGCAAATGTGTCTTCTCTCTTTTATTCTTGGTTAGCCTGGATAGAGACTTATCGATTTTGTTGTTCTTTTCAAAGAACCAGCTTTTAATTTTTTTTTGATATTTTGTATTGCTTTTCTATTTACAGTTTACTTGATTTCCCTTCTATTTTCTTTTCTTCCTTTACCTTGATTTGGGTTTCATTTGTTCTTCTTACTCTAACTTCCTAAGATGGAAATGAAAATTATTGATTTTAGATTTTTTAATGTATATCTTCAGTACTTTAAATTTCCTAGAAGCATGGATTTAACCTACTCTCACTAATTTTAGTGCGATGTATTTTTCTTTACTTCTAATTTTTAAAATTTCCTACAGACTTCCACTTTGACCCATGGGTTACTTATAAATTTATTGTTTAAATATAGAGATTTTCCATAAAACTTTCTGTTGTTGATTTCTACTTTAATCCTAGTATGGTCCAAGAAAGTGCATTGTATAACTTCCATTAATTTAAATTTGTTAAGTAAGGATTGTTTTATGTCCCAGAATATAGTATATTTTGGTGAATGTTCCACGTACACTTAAGAAAAATGCATGTTCTGCTTTTTTTGGATGAAATGTTTTGTTTTTGTTTTTGTTTTGCGGTACGCGGGCCTCTCACTGTTGTGGCCTCTCCCGCTGCGGAGCACAGGCTCCGGACGCGCAGGCCCAGTGGTCATGGCTCACGGGCCCAGCCGCTCTGCGGCACGTGGGATCCTCCCGGACTGGGGCACGAACCCGCATCTCCTGCATCGGCAGGCGGACTCTCAACCGCTGCGCCACCAGGGAAGCCCTAAAATGTTTTGGTGGATGTCAATTAGGTCAAATTGTTTAATAGTGCTGTTTTCAAGGACTCTCTAGCCTTAGTGATTTCCTGCCTACTTTCTAACAATTACTGAGGGAAGTGTAGTGAAATCTCCAACTGTAATTGTGTCTTTCTCTATTGTTCTATAAGATCTATCAGTTTTGAAACTCTGTTTTTAGAAGAATACACGGTAGAATGGTTCTGTCTTCTCAGAAATTGGATCCCTTTATCATTAAGTAATGTTCCCCTTTACCCCTGCTTCTTTACTTTCCGGAAGTCTACTTTATCTGAAATTAGTATCTTTTTCAGCTTTCTTTTAATTCTTGCTTTCACTGTGTATCATTCTCCACCCTTTACTTTAATGTTTTCTATATCTCTGTCTTTTAACTAACATTTTTTTTTTTAATTTATTTATTTTGGCTGTGCTGGGTCTTCATTTCTGTGCGAGGGCTTTCTCTAGTTGTGGCAAGCGGGGGCTACTCTTCATCGCGGTGCGCGGGCCTCTCACTGTCGTGGCCTCTCTTGTTGCGGAGCACAGGCTCCAGACGCGCAGGCTCAGCAGTTGTGGCTCACGGGCCTAGTTGCTCCGTGGCATGTGGGATCCTCCCAGACCAGGGCTTGAACCCGTGTCCCCTGCATTAGCAGGCAGACTCTCAACCACTGCGCCACCAGGGAAGCCCCCTAACATTTTTATATCACTCTCTCATAAAATAATTTTTGATATATTTGAATTAAAGTCTACCATCTTGCTAGCTCTATTTGATGTATTTCTTCTTTGCCCCTTGTTTTCTCTTAACATGGTTTTTCTGGTTTTCACTGAGTACTTGTTTATAATTACTTTTTATTTTCCTTATTGAATAATTATACCTCTTCTGAAAACTTAGTGCTTTACATAGCGTTTACAATATACTTTTAAGTTATATAACTTCAGATCTATCCCTCCATCTTCAAATAATGTAATTTAGCTTCCAGTGTAGTAAAAGAACTTTTTAACAGAATATTCCCAGTTTCTCCCTCTAGTTGCTGTGTCCCTATGGTCATACCTTTTAGGTTTCCATACACTATAAACAGCTAATGCTTTATTGCTGTTATTGTTTCAGTCAGTTATCTTTACAGCAATTAAACATTTTTTAATGTTTGGATAGTGTGTGGTAGAAATGATGGCTAGAAAGAACCCTGTGGTACCAGTTTTGACACAGAGATACACACAGATTTTAGTATAAATTAATTTTTTAGCTTAATACACACACATACACAGGTGGATAGTACAGACCAACTGTAGATATATGTGCACAAAAAGCTCATAGACATGCCAATATTACCTAGTTTTGCCTGCTGGGAGGCACAGACATAATGACATCCCAGGTGCAATAAGCATACCCAGCAAATCCACTGCCAGTGTCTTGGTTTCTAAATATTATTCTCTAGTAAAAAGGAAACAGGACTCAGGAAAAATGGCTGATTCTAGGTTTGAGGCAGAGAAAATAGAAGATAACTCTTGAGTATCTTTCAATGCTCTAAAGTCAATAACTGTTCAAAGAAACAACAGAATGTGGTCATGTCAAGGAGAAACATGGACAGAAATGAAAGTGCCCCCCAAGTGCAAAGATGGAATAAAGTGAACAAAATAAATAATGCAGCAGTGGATTAAAATCTAAAGTATAAAACAAATATAGATATGTCTAAAGTGGCATCAATAAATAAATGAATAAATAAATGCAAGAGCAGAAATAAATCTTTTTTACATAAAAAACTCCACATATGTGGAAATACTAACACCTTAGGAGGTGAAACTTTATTTCCTCACGTCTCCCTTGAGGGCAAACTAGATTTAGTATCTCACTTCCAAAGAATAGATCAGGAGAGGAAAAGATAGCAGTTTTACTATGGAGAAACATGGCAAACACTACCTTAAGCAAGTACTCCACAATTGACACATAGGAAATACTTAGTCAATATTTCTGGATATTCAGTTTAAAATAGGATAATAAAATAATATGCTGAATATTTCAAAATCATGTTTAAAGTTTTAATTGTATAGTGAGGATTCAAGTTATACATTTGTTTCCAAATTATACAGTCCGTTCTAATAGAATTTTAATAGCAACAAAATAAATTACTAAGATAATATTGATAGCTTTGATTATTTTATGATGGCAAAGTAATATGCAGTTTAAAGGATTTAGTTTTACATTTTTCTTGAACTAAACTTATAATTGTGCTTCACCATCTAAACAATTTAATTTTTGTGCTTTGGTTGTCAAAAACATTGCAAGGGGGAATGATTATTTTCATGAGTGTATGTGTGTGGTATGTGGGCATGTGAATGGTAACAGGAAGATGGCAGAAAGAAGCAACAGAGCAACAGTGTCAAAACTAATTATATATACATCTAAGCACTCAAAAGAAGAAGAAGCAATTTTATGTGAGATGCCAAATGTCCAGGATGATCTGATGTATACCACCGCAGACGCTGAAGCCAGAAAATGTGAACTTGAATACAAGATGTGACTTTGGGAAAGATACTTCTCTCACTGAGATTCAGATTCTTCACTTATAAATACGATAAGAATATATATTTATTTTATTATACATAAGTAATATGTATTTTCTATTATTGTTATTAGTATTATTGCTATTATTTTATTATTAGAAACTTCTGATGCAATTTCCAAAGAAATTAGTATAGGGAACTGGGAAATATTTAAAAGACAAAACATTCAGCTCACAATCTTAAGACTGAAGAAAATGATATATAAAGAGGAAACATGACAATAGCTCACTATGAAAAACTATGTGAAATTGAAATTTCAGTTCTCTGCTTGAGGCAGAGAATGAGATTTACATGCTCATGCCTGGAGACAATTTGTATAATGGAATTGATTATATAAGATATTCGATGACAGGGACTTCCCTGGAGGCCCAGTGGAACATAAAATTTCCTGCCCTAGCTCCTGGGACTGTGAATATGATAATATATCACATCTATGTTAAATTACATGTCATAAGGGATTTCAAAAATTTAATTAAGTGTATTAATCAGTTGACTTTGAGTTCTCTTTGAACTCTACGTAATCCCATAAACTGTTTAAAAACAAAGAATTTTTCCTGGCTGGTAACAGAAGAGGAAGTTACAAAAATTCAGAGTACACTCAGGAAGAATTAAATGCACCATTGCTGGCTTTGAAGACAGAGGGACCACATGCAAGAAATTCTAGGAGCTCATGGGCTTCCCTGGTGGTGCAGTGGTTGAGAGTCCGCCTGTCGATGCAGGGGACATGGGTTCGTGCCCCAGTCCGGGAAGATCCCATGTGCCGCGGAGCGGCTGGGTCCGTGAGCCATGGCCGCTGAGCCTGCGTGTCCGGAGCCTGCGCTCTGCAACGGGAGAGGCCACAACACTGAGAGGCCCGCGTACCACACACACACACAAAAAAAAGAAATTCTAGGAGCTCAGAGTGACCCCCAGCTGACAGCAAGCAAGGAAATCAGGGCCTCAGTCCTCCAATCAGAGGAACTGAATTCTGCCAACCATCTGAATGAGCCTGGAAGCAATTCTTCCCCAGAAGCTCCAGAAAAGAGCCCAGCCCAGTAGATCCTTGATGGTAACCTTATCAGTGACAGAAACCAGCTTATTCAAACTCCTGACAAGAAGCACTGAGAGAGTAAATGGGTGTTGTTCTAGGCTATTGCTTTTGTGGTAGCTTGTTACACAGCAATAGAAATATAAAACAATCAGAACAATAGCTTAATTTCTAGCTTTATTATCTAGAAGTTTAGCTTAGTTTATTATCTAAATTTAGTTTAGTTTAAACTTAGCGTCAAGAATTGTTATCAATATACCTTAACTGTAGCAAAGAATCCTAGGTTAAAGGTGATAGAAATTCCATTACAGTTTTCTTTAAAATAGCTGAAGGCTTTTAGAAGAAAAAAGATTTGTTTTTACTATACAGTCTACACACAAACACACACACATAGATAAGCCAAGTGTATCAATATAATATGCTGGTAAAAATATGATAAGTTCAACATTGAGCCTTGAATAAGCAACCTACATGTGCAAAAGACACAGTTGATGGTACTAAAATATAAAGCAAAACAGTGAGTCAAATGATGTAACAATAACAAGAAAAATTGTCAGTGACATTTATCAATAAGTTAAAACGTTATTTGATAAGACATTGTCAGAATGGCAAGTAAATGTAGATTTTAAGATATACAAAGAGTGGATCAGAGACTATTAGAATTCTTGAAATGCCAGGACAGTTCTCTATATAAACTAGTGTGGGAAGGTTACATAACAAAATTCAGTTGTTTTATGTGTATTTCCTTCCCTCTCTTTTCTATCACTGGTAACTTGAATACTTTTTCCCCCTCTTTCAGCTCTTGCAAAAGAAAAAAAAATACTTTAAAGAAACTAACCTACATATCAGAGTATGATTCCCTGATGTCAGATTTTCCTTTCCTCCAGTTTAAATGAGACTGGGTCTATGGGAAAGGGAGACAGAGGGCTTAATGGAAGATGAAGAAGAAACATTATTGTAACAGGTGTGATAGAGAAGATCACTTGAAGTGAGAGCTTGTAAGGAGATTCTTAAACACTAGCACTAAGGAATGACACAGAAGAAAACTGAGGTGACACAGTCTCTTTTTATGCAGACTAGCCCGCCTCCATTAACCTATCACATTTACTGAAATTTAACAGTTCTAAAATAGTGTAAGCCTTCCTATAGGAAGGGTTAAAAGAGACAAGTGTTTGTGAGGGTGTGAAGAAAAGGGAAGCCTTTTGCACTGTTGGTGGGAATGTAAATCAATGTAGCCACTATGGAAAATAGTATGGAGGTTCTTCAAAAAATTACAAATAGAACTACCATATGATTCAGCAATCCCACTTCTGGGTATATATCCAAGGAAAAGAAAACACTATCTTAAAAAGATATTTTTACCCCCATATGCATTACAGCATTGTTCACAACAGCCAAATATGGATACAACCTAAGTGCCTGTCAAAGGAAAAATGGATAAAGAAGATGTGGTGTTTATATGCAATGGAATATTATTAAGCAATATAAATGAAGGAAACTGTACCTTCTGCAACAACACGGCTGGAACTTGAGGGCATTATGCTAAGTGAAATAAGTCAGACAGCAAAAGACAAGCTGCATGTTCTCACTTATATGCAGAATCTGAAAGAGTTGAACTCATAGAAATAGTAGAATAGTGGTTTCCAGGGGCTGGGGTATAGGGGAAATGGGGAGGTATTAGTCAAAGAAAACAAACTCTCACCTAATAAATGAATAAGTTCTGGGGATCTAACGTGTAACATGGTGACTGCAGTTAACATACTGTATGATATACTGGAAAGTTATTAAGAGAGTAGATCAACTATTATCACCACACATATACACACACAAAGTAATTATATTAGGGATGGAGACATTAAATAAGCTTATTGTGGTACTCACTTCCCAGTATACACTTGTATAGAATCATCACAAATCTTACATATGTTATATGTAAATAGTCTCTCAACAAAACTAGGGAAAAAAAACCCAAAAAGAAAATAAGTGAAATTTACCTAAAATGTCTGGGTAAATTTTTGATTAGATACTATAATATTTTCCTCATTTTTCTCATCGTGCTTGGCTAACAGTCCATACTCTACAAATGTGATAAGTTGCCACATTTTTGTTCTCCGATTACCCTTTTCCCTCCTATCTCTAAATCATAGCAGACTGTACCAGGGATGACACCTGACTTGGGGAGTCACTCCATGGATTGGCCAGTGACCTGAGTTCAGTCTATTCAACTCAACTACAAAAATAAGTTTACTCAGATTTCCTCTCTGGAATTCTGAATAGGGAACCTGAAAGGCTGGAGGGAAATGGGAGACTATTGTAAGATACATGGAGAAAGAATTTGTGTCTGAAAATATAGACCCAGAACTCCTGCTTGATCTTACCATAAGTAGAGAGAGACTGATAGAAAATAGACAGAGCACAAAAGAAAGCCAAGACATCAGACAGAAGAGACCCATTCTTATGTTTTCAACTGTAGAATTCATCCATCTCTAAACAATTTTACCTTCTCTTATTTTATTTATTTTATATTATTGCTTTCTTACACTTATGTAAATAATAAAATGAATCCTAGGAAACTTACTACCATCTCAAGAACTAAAATATTACCAATAATTAAATTTTTTTAACCTCCTCCCTTTTCTGTCCCTTTCCTCACCCTAAAAGTAACCAATATTTTAATTTTATCCTAAAAATAGGGACTTCCCTGGCCATCCAGTTGTTAAGACTCCGCACTCCAAATGCAGTGGGCACAGGTTCAATCCCTGGTCAGGGAACTAAGATCCCTCATGCTGCACAGCGTGGCAAAGAAAAACAAAACAAACAAAAAAACCAGTACTATCCTAAAATATAAAATATTTTTATCTATATGTATTTTTCTCCTGGCTTTGAATTTTAGAGAACTTAGCATCCTATATGCAGACTTCTAAGAATTTCTTTTATTTTTTCATCCAAAACTACTTAGTTTATGTTGGTTGTTGAATATAGTTGTAGACTCATTTTCACTGCTATATCACACTCCATTGTGTGATCATTTTAAAATGTGTTTATTCATTTTCCAGCCAATGAATAGACTACTATGAACAGTAACTATGAACATTTTTAAATATGTCTCCTAGGAGCATAATCGATAGGTTGCAGGATGTGGCAATATTCAGCTTTACAAAATAATATCATAAATTTCCACAAGGGATGAAGAGATGCATTCTAGCTATGTGCCAAAAAAGAAGAAGAGAACTAGAATATTTGTGAACAGATCTAGTAACTTTCATATGATTAGCAAAGGATTACTTAGAAGAATGTTCTATTTTGTGGTTGTTGTTTTAAGTAAGAACATGGATAAAATTATCATCCTCAAAACAACCTGCGTTCATATTTTTCAATGTCAGTTTAAAAATGTCAATTCTTAGCCACTTTTCTTGTCACTTGTAATACAGTTCTTTGCATAGTAAGATAAGCCAGTGTCCTGTGAAGGGAAGAGCGTTTCTTTGAGACAGAAAGACTTGCCTTTATTTATTACATATTGTTAAAATATGTGATCTATAAAGTTACAATTGAGGTGTATGTTTATACTTTTATTAATGAGAGGCATATTTATTTTAAAAATTCCACCTACTCTTACATACCTACATTAATTAAAGAAGACATGCAGAGTTTAGGGGAGGTATCATAATGAAGACTCTTAGTGTATTGCATGATATCACAGTTCCCTGTCCCCTAGAATATTGCCCGGATTCAAAAGACTAGCCAAGTAGAATAATATCTTCTGTTGGTAAAATGATAACGAAAAGTATCAACTTTGCTCTCTCATTGACTTGTTAAAGAGCTCTATAAATAGATGAACTTCCAGGACCTTGAGTCCTAAGTAAACCTGGTACCTTCTAATGGCAAGCATATTCTGCAAGTACTCTAACCTATGACAAGTTCATTATATTGAGTGAAGCACTCAAAAAGATGGCCTAATTCAAGATAGATGCACCTTTATCTTATTTCGTAATTTAAAAATTCAGTATGGGGCTTCCCTGGTGGCGCAGTGGTTGAGAGTCCGCCTGCCGATGCAGGGGACACGGGTTCGTGCCCCGGTCCGGGAAGATCCCACATGCCACGGAGCGGCTGGGCCCGTGAGCCATGGCCGCTGGGCCTGCACGTCCGGAGCAAAAATTCAGTATGAATTGGTAGGAGGAAGATGAATAGGTGAAGTACAGAGGATTTTTAGGGCAGTGAAAACACTCTGTGTGGTACTGTAATGATAGATGCATGCCATTATACATTTCTCCAAATTCATGGAATGGACAACATCAGGAGAGAACCCGAAGGTAGACTGTGCACTTTGGGTTATTATGTGCCAATATAAGTTCATCAACTGGAAAAGATGTATAGCTCTGGTAGGGGAGGCTGATAATGCGGGAGGCTCTGCATGTGTAGGGGGCAGGGGTATGTGGGGCATCTCCGTACCTTCCTCTCAGTTTTACTGTGAACCTAAAGTTGCTCCTGAAAATTAAAGTCTTTAATAGAAATGAATCCAATTTATTTACTTGCTGATGTATAGACTTCTACATGTAAATGCCAAGTGTTTCTCTAGGGTGTAATGTCTTGGGTAATGTGGTACATTGAGGCAACGATTATGATGTATATTTTAGATCGGCCTTACTTAGAGATGGCTTGGAACTCCAGTCCCTGCCTTGGGCTCATGAAGCAGGGAAGGAAAAAGTGCATTCCCTGAGGTATATGGCAAACTTCAGTCACTGTCTCCTTCCAGTGCGATCTCTTGGTCTCCAAGGCTGATGCAATGCTTTAATTATTCAGAACGTTTGGTGCCAAAACTACTTCCACACTAACAGGCACTTTTGTTTATCAAATCCCCAGCGATAACTTATTTTTGCAACCAATGGTTTCTTGGCAAGAAGCTTTGGAGCAGAATAATACTATTAAGGTACTGAAAATGGCTCCTACTAGCAGGCCCCAATTCCCCCAACATAATAAAAGATTCTCTGAAGACATTACAACAGCCACTTTGAACGGTGCCTCTGTCTCCAGTGCCCTGCCCAATAAAGAACAGAGACGAAGGCCCCTTTCCTTTCTCCCCATCCGTGAATTCATGCCAACTCTCTGCTTTTACCCGGAACATCTTCCTAACATCACTCTTCTCCCCCTTCCTGTCACTCAGAGCATGGGCACAGTGCCATATTCACATTCAAGGCTGTGTGTCCCTTTGAAGTTCCATTTGTTTATATACATGACACCTATGCATACCTTTTAATTTTATTTTATTTTTATTTATTTATTTTTTTTTTGCCGTACGCAGGCCTCTCACTGCTGTGGCCTCTCTCGTTGCGGAGCACAGGCTCTGGACGCGCAGGCTCAGCGGCCATGGCTCACGGGCCCAGCCGCTCCGCGGCATGTGGGATCTTCCCGGACCAGGGCACGAACCCATGTCCGCTGCATCGGCAGGCAGACTCTCAACCACTGCGCCACCAGGGAAGCCAATAATATTTTTTAATTTTAATAACTTTATTTTTTTATTCTATTTTTTTCCTTTCTTTCCTTCTTTTTTTCCCTCCCTTTTCTTCTAAGCCATGTGGCTGACAGGGTCTTGGTGTTCTGGCCAGGTGTCATGCCCAAGCCTCTGAGGTGAGAGAGCCAAGTTCAGGACATTAGACCACCAGAGACCTCCCGGCCCCATGTAATATAAATTGGCGAGAGTTCTCCCAGATATCTTTGTCTCAATGCTAAGACCCAGCTCCACTCAACAACCAGCAAGCTCCAGTGCTGGACACTCCATGGCAAACAACTAGAAAGACAAGAACACAACCCCACCCATTATCAGACAGGTTGCCTAAAATCATACTAAGTTCACAGACACCCCAAAACACAATGCGGTCCTGCCCACCAGAAAGACAAGATCCAGCTTTATCCAACAGAACACAAGAACCTGTTCCCTCCACCAGGAAGCCTACACAACCCACTAAACCAACCACACCCACTGGGGGTAGACCCCAAAAACAACAGGAACTATGAACATGCAGTCTGCAAAAAGGAGTCCCCAAACACAGTAAGATAAGCAAAATAAGAAGACAGAGAAATGCACAGCAGATAAAGGAGCAAAGTAAAGGCCCACCAGATCCAACAAATGAAGAGGAAATAGGCAGTCTACCTGAAAAAGAACTCAGAGTAATGATAGTAAAGATGATCCAAAAATCTTAGAAATAGAATGGAGAAAATACAAGAAATGTTTAACAAAGACCTAGAAGAACTAAAGCGCAAACAAACAGTGATGAACAGCATAATAAATGAAAATAAAAATTCTCTAGAAGTAAATCAATAGCAAAATAACTGAGGCAGAAGAACGGATACGTGACATGGAAGATAAAATAGTGGAAATAACTACTGCAGAACAGAATAAAGAAAAAAAAGAATGAAGACAGTCTCAGAGACCTCTGGGACAACACTAAACACACCAAGATTTGAACTCTAGGGATCCCAGAAGAAGAAGAGGAAAAGAAAGGGACTGAGAAAATATTTGAAGAGATTATAGTTGAAAACTTCCCTATTATGGGAAAGGAAAGAGTCAATCAAGTCCAAGAAGCACAAAGGGTCCCATACAGGATAAATCCAAGGAGAAACACACCAAGACATATATTAATCAAACTATCAAAAATTAAATAGAAAAAAATATTGAAAGCAGCAAGGGAAAAGCAACAAATAACATACAAGGGAATCCCCATAAGGTTAACAGCTGAACTTTCAGCAGAAACTCTACAAGCCAGAAAGGAGTGGAAGGACATATTGAAAGGGATGAAAGGGGAAAACCTACAACCAAGATTACTCTACCCAGCAAGGATCTCATTCAGATTTGATGGAGAAATCAAAACATTTAAAGACAAGCAAAAGCTAAGAGAATTCAGCACCACAAGACCAGCTTTACAACAAATGCCAAAGGAACTTCTCTAGGCAGGAAACACAAAAGAAGGAAAAGACCTACAATAACAAACCCAAAACAATTAAGAAAATGGTAATAAGAACATACATATTGATAATTACCTTAAATGTAAAAGGATTAATTGCTCCAACCAAAAGACATAGACTGGCTGAATGGATACAGAAACAAGACCTGTATATATGCTGTCTACAAGGAAATATACAGACTGAAAGTGAGGGGATGGAAAAAGATATTCCATGCAAATGGAAATCAAAAGAAAGCTGAATTAGCAATTCTCATATCAGACAAAGTAGACTTTAAAATAAAGACTATTACAAGAGACAAAGAAGGACACTACATAATGATCAATAGTTCAATCCAAGAAGAAGATATAACAATTGTAAATATTTATGCACCCAACATAGGAGCACCTCAATACATAAGGCAAATACTAACAGCCATAACAGGGGAAATCGACAGTAACCCAATCATAGTAGGGGACTTTAACACCCCACTTTCACCAATGGAAAGATCATCCAAAATGAAAGTAAATAAGGAAACACAAACATTAAATGATACATTAAACAAGATGGACTTAACTGATATTTATACAACATTCCATCCAAAAACAACAGAATACACTTTCTTCTCAAGTGCACATGGAACATTCTCCAACATAGATCATATCCGGGGCCACAAATCAAGCCTTGGTAAATTTAAGAAAATTGAAGTCATATCAAGTATCTCTTCCAACAACAACGCTATGAGACTAGATATCAATTACAGGAAAAAAACTGTAAAATATAGAAACACATGGAGGCTAAACACTATGCTACTAAATAACCAAGAGATCAATGAAGAAATCAAAGAGGAAATCAAAAATTACCTAGAAACAAATGACAATGAAAACACGACAACCCAAAACCTATGGGATGCAGCAAAAGCAGTTCTAAGAGGGAAGTTTATAGTAATACAATCCTACCTCAAGAAACAAGAAACATCTCAAATAAACAACCTAATCTTACACCTAAGGCAATTACAGAAAGAAGAACAAAAAACTCCCAAAGTTCGCAGAAGGAAAGAAATCATAAAGATCAGATCAGAAATAAATGAAAAAGAAATGAAGGAAACGATAGCAAAGATCAATAAAACTAAAAGCTGGTTCTTTGAGAAGATAAACACAACTGATAAACCATTAGCCAGACTCATCAAGGAAAAAAGGGAGAAGACTCAGATCAATAGAATTAGAAATGAAAAAGGAGAAGTAACAACTGCAGAAATACAAAAAGGATCATGAGAGATTACTACAAGCAACTCTATGCCAATAAAATGGACAACGTGGAAGAAATGGATAAATTCTTAGAAAGGCACAATCTACTGAGCCTGAGCCAGGAAGAAATAGAAAATATAAACAGACCAATCACAAGCACTGAAATTGAAACCGCGATTAAATATCTTCCAACAAACAAAGCCCAGGACCAGATGGCTTCACAGGTGAATTCTTTCAAACATTTAGAGAAGAGCTTACACCTATCCTTCTCAAACTCTTCCAAAATATGGCAGAGGGAGGAACACTCCCAAACTCATTCTACGAGGCCACAACCACCCTGATACCAAAACCAGACAAAGATGCCACAAAAAAAGAAAACTACAGGCCAATATCACTGATTAACATAGATGCAAAAATCCTCAACATAAAACTAGCAAACAGAATCCAACAGCACATTAAAAGGATCATACACTATGATCAAGTGTGGTTTATCCCAGGAATGCAAGGATTCTTCAATATATGTAAATCAATCAATGTGATACACCACATTAACAAATTGAAGGAGAAAAACCATATGATCATCTCAATAGATGCAGAAAAAGCTTTCGACAAAATTCAACACCCATTTATGATAAAAACCCTCCAGAAAGTAGGCATAGAGGGAATTTACCTCAACATAATAACATATATGACATATGACATATATGACAAACCCACAGCCAACATCATTCTCAGTGGTGAAAAGCTGAAACCATTTCCACTAAGATCAGGAGCAAGACAAGGTTGCCCACTCTCACCACTATTATCAACATACTTTTGGAAGTTTTAGCTGCAGCAATCAGAGAAGAAAAAGAAATAAAAGGAATCCAAATCAGAAAAGAAGAAGTAAAGCTGTCACTGTTTGCAGATGACATGATACTATACATAGAGAATCCTAAAGATGCTACCAGAAAACTACTAGAGCTAATCAATGAATTGGTAAAGTAGCAGGATACAAAATTAATGCACAGAAATCTCTGGCATTCCTATACACTAATGATGAAAAATCTGAAAGAGAAATTAAGGAAACGCTCCCATTTACCATTGCAACAAAAAGAATAGAATACCTAGGAATAAACCTACCTAAGGAGAAAAATGACCTGTATACAGAAAATTATAAGACATTGATGAAAGAAATTAAAGATGATACAAACAGATGGAGAGATATACCATGTTCTTGGATTGGAAGAATCAACATTGTGAAAATGACTATACTACCCAAAACAATCCACAGATTCAATGCAATCCCTATCAAACTACCAATGGCATTTTTCACAGAACTAGAACAATAAATCTCACAATTTGTATGGAAACACAAAAGACTCTGAATAGTCAAAGCAATCTTGAGAAAGAAAAACAGAGCTGGAGGAATCAGGCTCCCTGACTTCAGACTATACTACAAAGCTATAGTAATCAAGACAGTATGATACTGACACAAAAACAGAAATATAGATCAATGGAACAGCATAGAAAGCCCAGAGTTAAACCCACGCACATATGGACACCTTATCTTTGATAAAGGAAGCAAGAATATACAGTGGAGAAAAGACAGCCTCCTCAATAATTGGTCCTGGGAAAATTGGATAGCTACATGTAAAAGAATGAAATTAGAACACTCCCTAACACCATACACAAAAATAAACTCAAATGGATTAAAGACCTAAATGTAAGGCCAGACACTATCAAACCCTTAGAGGAACACATAGGCAGAACACTCTATGACATAAATCACAGCAAGATCCTTTTTGACCCACCTCTTAGAGAAATGGAAAAAAATACAAAAATAAATAAATGGGACCTAATGAAACTTAAAAGTTTTTGCACAACGAAGGAAACCATAAACAAGATGAAAAGACAACCCTCAGAATGGGAGAAAATATTTGCAAATGAAGAAACTGACAAAGGATTAATCTTACAAAATCTTACAAAATTTACAAGCAGCTTATGCAGCTCAGTATCAAAAAAACAAATAACCCAATCCAAAAATGGGCAGAAGACCTCAATAGACATTTCTCCCAAGAAGGTATACAGATTGCGAACAAACACATGAAAGGATGCTCAACATCACTAATCATTAGAGAAATGCAAATCAAAACTACAGTGAGGTATCACCTCACACCAGTCAGAATGGCCATCATCAAAAAATCTACAAACAGGGCTTCCCTGGTGGCGCAGTGGTTGAGAGTCCGCCTGCCGATGCAGGGGACGTGGGTTCGTGCCCCAGTCTGGGAGGATCCCGCGTGCTGCGGAGCGGCTGGGCCCGTGAGCCATGGCCGTTGGGCCTGCGCGTCCGGAGCCTGTGCTCCGCAGCAGGAGAGGCCGCAGCAGTGAGAGACCCGCGTACCGAAAAAAAAAAAAATCTACAAACATTAAGTGCTGGAGAGGGTGTGGAGAAAAAGGAAGCCTCCTACACTGTTTGGGAATGTAAATTGATACAGCCACTATGGAGAACAGTATGGAGGTTCCTTAAAAAACTAAAACCAGAACTATCATGTGACCCAGCAATCCCACTACTGGGCATATACCCTGAGAAAACCATAATTCCAAAAGAGTCATGTACCACAATGTTCATTGCAGCTCTATTTACAATAGCCAGGTCATGGAAGCAAACTAAGTGTCCATTGACAGATGAATGAATAAAGATGTGGCACATATATACAATGGAATATTACTCAGCCATAAAAAGAAACAAAATTGAGTTATTTGTAGTGAGGTGGATGGACCTAGAGTCTGTCATACAGAGTGAAGTAAGTCAGAAAGAGAAAAACAAATACCGTGTGCTAACACACATATATGGAAACTAAAGAAAAAAAAAAAGGTTCTGAAGAAACTAGGGGCAAGACAGGAGTAAAGACACAGACGTAGAGAATGGACTTAAGGACACAGGGAGGGGGAAGGGTAATTGGGACGAAGTGAGAGAGTGGCATTGACATATATACACTACCAAATGTAAAATAGATAGCTAGTGGGAAGCAGCTGCATAGCACAGGGAGATCAGCTCGGTGCTTTGTGTCCACCTAGAGGGGTGGGATAGAGAGGGTGGGAGGCAGAAGCAAGAGGGAGGGGATATGGAAATATAAGTATACCTATAGCTGATTCACTTTGTTATATAGCAGCAGCTAACACAACAGTGTAAAGCAATTATACTCCAATAAAGATGTTAAAAAAATTTTTTTATGTTTGTTAGAGCCTCCAAGTTTGGGGCAGGATGAAATGTGAAGATGTCAGAAAATTCAAGAAAACTTCTATTTTGTAAAACTCAAAAAGATTTGATAAGAATATGAATTGTCAGTTTTGCTCATCTCTCAGTTCTAAAAATCTATACTCCAAAGCTTTCATGTCTGGCTTATCCCTCACTAGCATCAAACATAATAAAATCAAAATAAACTTCTGATAAAAATCAGGTTTCAAAATTTTTATAAAATGGGGGGTGTGTACCCTGGAAGAACAACTGAGCAGGAGAGATGAAGCAAGATGGGGATCCCTTACTGGTGCAGGGAAATGGAAACAAGGAAGGCATCGAAAACAACCCAAAGAGGCTGTGAAATAGTCTGGTGGCCTAAAAGAAACTGAAGCATGTGGTTACCTGATGTTCACTGTTTTCACTGTCAACCCGACAACCAAAACAGCAGATACTGCTGTGCTGTATTCAGTGTCTACTGTGTGCTATAAACATGTTATAGTCCTCTCCTCATTTAATTCTTCCTGTAACACTTTGAGGTAGTGAACTGATAGATGAGGAAACTGTGACTCAGAGAGGTTAAGTTACTTACCCAAAGAAACACAATTTGTGAGTGGCTGAGTCAAGACTGAAACTCAGGCCAATCTAGAAAGGGAGGAAGAGCCTCCCTCAACATGAGTATGGGCTGAGCCTGAGAAAGGAGAGCAAATAAGGAAAGAGCATAATACGTGAATGACATTTTTCTAGTGAAGATCAAAGTCCTACAGTCCCCTCCCTCATGCGGCTCAGGAAAAACCTAGCCTTAGCTATTGGTTCAGTCTCTCGTGCCACAATATGAGTGCCTGATCCTTGGGTGAAGAAGTATGTCTATACTCCTTACAGTCCAGAATAGACATCAGAGTCTTGGTGTAGTGAACACTAAAACAGGACAAAGGTAGTCCAAAAAGGCATGGGTCTATTCCACTCCATTTTCTTCTGGTATTCAACAAAGTTGGAGGAAGAGATAGGAAGGCAATATTAACTCCTCAGGGGGAATTCCTGGAGCCTCTTATTCGTGGGCAATGGAATAAATAGTAAAGTAAGTAACATCAAATGTCTTAATTGCCCCCAGAGGTAAAAAGCAACACCCAGGTTTCATACAGAGTGACGCAGTCCCATGTGCCTTGTCCAAGCTACCGCTATCTCATGCCTGGATTACTACAATATGTTCTTAACTGTTCTCCCTGCTCCCACTTTCTCTCCTCAAGTTTATTCTCCAGATAGCAGTCAGCAAGGTCCTCTTAAAAGATCAGTCAGATTGTGTCTCACACTCACATCCTCAAAAAAGGAGAAAAATAAAAAGAATCCCTACCAATGTCTTTCCTGGCTCCCACAGAAAAAAATAAAAGGCTGCAGAGTCCCTCCCATGGTCTATGTGATGTGGCCCTTGCTCTTTCCCTGGCCACTTATCCCACCTCTCTTCCATTGTCTTGGTGTTTCTCAGCTGCAGAATGTAGGACACTGTAGGGACCGTCAGGAATCATTCTAAGGTCCTGACCCACACGGCATAGGATAGAACTGTCAATAAACTACAGCTAAAAGTGATCAATTTCTTGTTAAAATGTTTGGCTTGATATGGACATAGAATCTATGCCATTATGATCTTTTACTGGAGGGAATGGTTTCAGGTTCATGGACCTCTGAAGAACTGAGGAAAACAAAATACTGTAAGGACACCTAGTTGAGTTGACTCACTCTCCTCCCAGATGGGTCTGGATTAGTGGTTATAAAAGCGAGCAGTGCAGTTAGCAGCCAGTTCTTAGCTCTGTCGCTACATATCATAGGTCCTTGGGAACAGGTTTTCTTATTTTCTTAGAATGGGGTAACAATTCATATTTGGCATAGTTGTT
Organism: Stenella coeruleoalba; assembly: GCF_951394435.1. Taxonomy (NCBI): domain Eukaryota; kingdom Metazoa; phylum Chordata; class Mammalia; order Artiodactyla; family Delphinidae; genus Stenella; species Stenella coeruleoalba. The sequence goes on from NC_137154.1 coordinate 12,342,407, forward strand.
GCAACAGTTAGATACAAGATAAAATATATAAAGCACTTAACACGGTTGCCTGGCAAATAGGAAGCTCTCAAAAAATAGGAGCTATTATTATTAGCTCAGACTTCCTGGTATTTATTTACATTTCTCTCTTTCTCTTTCCCTCTTGCTCAAGAGAAACACAGTTAGTTGGTAACCTCTTCTTCCCTCTAGCACCTCTCCAAATAAAACCCTTACCATGGGATCAAGGATTACAAGATAATCCATGGGTTGCATGTAAAACCCTAGACAGGTAACTGATGGTCTAGACCCTAACTAGGTAGAATTTTCTCCTCTAACATAAAGCACCAATGAGAAAAATCTAACAAGGACATGAGAGTAAAATGATAGAGGGCCTGGAAGATATATTACTATGAGCTCAAATCACAACACGAGGGCCTCCTTCCCACAATTCACTTTGGACCCCCAACTGGTACTTCGTGGAATCCCTGAATGTGAATGCCAAAATAAACTGTAGAAAACATCCTGTTTAGTCCTCTCCTTTTTTTTTTTTTTTTTTTTTTTTTTTTTGCTGTACGCGGGCCTCTCACTGCCGTGGCTTCTCCTGTTGCGGAGCACAGGCTCTGGACGCGCAGGCTCAGCGGCCATGGCTCACAGGCCCAGCCGCTCCGCGGCATGTGGGATCTTCCCGGACTGAGGCACGAACCCGTGTCCCCTGCATCGGCAGGCGGACTCTCAACCACTGCGCCACCAAGGAAGCCCTAGTCCTCTCCTTTTTATAGAAGGAGAAACTGAGGCTCAGGGAGGAAGAGTGACTCACGCTAGATCACACAGTGATTTGGAGCCTCTCACTCACACTCGGTCAACCTGTGAAAGTCTCTGGGTATGGCACTACCTACCTTGTTTGGGTATTGTTCAGTCTCAGAGCTTGAGCTTGAAGGTTTTTCTCCTTAGGCACAGGAAATATTTCTCCTTCTGTTGCAAGGACTCTTCACTCACACGGATGTCCTGGGCCGAGGAGACCGAAGGGGTGTATGCTGGAACGCAGAAGGTTCTCTTCACAACAAAACTCTTCCACTGGGCTTCTTCCTCTGCATCAGAGGCCCCCAGTGAGCTAAGCCACTTAATCTCAGCTAAGGTACCAGGTGAAACCAAAGAAACTTTAGAGCCGAAAAGAAACTTGTAGATGATTAATCCAATCTCCTTAGTTTACCCGTGAAGCAACTGAGGGCCAGAAAGTTTAACTGACTTCTCAGAGTCACACAGCTGCTTATTGGTCAGGTTGTTGAGGCACTATTTCCGGGATTGTTTCTAGTGATTTTGATTTTGTGATTGTTGTTGCCAATTAACAGTGTCAATTTTGCTACCATACAACAAAACCCCATAGATCTTGTGACCTTTTAGAAAATGAACAGCCTATGTTGATGTGGATAAATTAGAAATAGAGAGATTCAGGAAATCAGTCCATGGCCAACCTTTAGATCAACTATTCAGAAACAGAAAAATAGCTACAGAAAACAGCTAACCAGTAAGTTTTAGGTTCTGCTATTGGTTTAGGAAAGCTACTTGCTCTCTAGAAAACCAAATGTTGTTTTTCAATATTGAGATGCTTGAACTATTTAAAATAAATTGAACCCCATGCTGTGATCAAGGGACCAAATTCCTCATGGTTTTTTGTCTCTAGGGTGAAACTTTCCCAAGAAACAGACTTAGGAAAAAGTTCAAAATGTGTGCCAATTAATTTAGAGAACTTCTAGAAGTTAACAAACATCCAGTAATTATGCGCTGAAAGAGGGAAGCTAAAAACACGACATTAAGAGAGTTTTTCACCCCAATTTTCTGAGTTACCATGAGAGTATGAGTCCGAAAGGAGAAGAGAAAAAAGAACTGGCCCAGGGGAAGGGGCTGCAAACTGGATGACTTTAGGCAAGTTCCTTCATCTCTATGGTTTGCCGTTCTACAGACATAAGATGACCGAACCGGACTAGATTATCTTTCATGTCCCTTCTCACTCTAACGGTCTATGCTTCAAGGTCACTTAGACTTCAGTACCACACAAGCCATGATGGTGATCGTGATCACAGTAATGATAATTGCCGTTTATTGAGTACCTACCATGCGCCACGCACTATACCAGACATTTTGTAGCCATTGTCTCTAAGGGTCACAACAATCCTACAGGGCAAATTTTCTTTTTGAGCCTTTTTTGTTTCCTCCCCAGCATCTATTTTCCTCTAGTCATGTCAAAACTACCCAGATTTTGCTTTGGAGAAACCACACCACCCCAATCCCAGCCATGTAATTTCGATGATGTTGATCACCTAGAGGCAGGTTTTGATTGATTTAAGCAGATGTACATAAACCACCCCTTGATTACAATATTAGTTCGGGGGTGGAGGGGGGTCACAGGAAAGAAGTATACTCTATCTTGGGCAGAACATATCAGAAGAGACAGAAACATTTGCCTTAAATCATTTTGAGTGGGTGTGTTTGTGAGGTCTAGAACTGCAGCAGCAACTTTGTGACAAAGAGGCATCATGAGCTTTCATGGGTGGTGGTAATATCTGAGCCACTGTATCAAGACTCACTTGGAGCCTACCTTGCCTCTGGATGTTTTCAGTTACATGAGATAATGAATTCCATTACTTTTTTAAATACATGGAATAGGATTTTCTGTCGGTTGAATCATAGAGTGTTATAACTGGTACAATAGTATTATTTTCCTCTTACTGTTGGAATTCTGAGTCTGAGAGAAGCCTACTACTTATGCAAGGTTACCCAATGCTATCCTACCTATAAGTCCCCCCAGAAAATGTTGTGACAAAACTGAGGCCAGGGAAATGAAAATACCAAAGTCCAAAAGTGAAGATGTATTTAAACTCAATTAATATACTCATAAACAGTATTCATGTTTATCTCTGTGAATTGTGTTATGTGTGTTTAGAATTCTTTATTATTGGTAGCTTCCAAGTGTTTCTGAAATATCTATAATATTTATATGAAGAAATCTTTTTTAAAAATAAATTATTCCTAAGATTCAGGAAACTCTCTACAAAATCAAATAAAAACGGCTGTGGGAAAAAGGAAACAGAGAAATTTGTGACTCCCAGAGACATCGTAAATATAAACTCCAGATTTGAAGACTATACTGTGCAAACTCAGGAAGGAAACAGGTTAAAATCTCATAGGATTCTTCATTATAAGTTCACACGACTGACAGTTTCCTACTACCCATACCTGTTTCTGGTAATTGCAGACTGGTAATAATATCAACACCAATAGTCTCATGAATTCTCTGAGCTGCATCATTCTCTAACTTTAATTACACATTGAAAAGTAGATGCCAGTTCTTGCAGAAATATTGCAGATACCATATGGGATGCCTGCCATACCCATGAGGAAAGGAAACTTCTGGAAAAAATTAATAGCACTGAGACACTATATTGCCATGACGAAAAATAAGCTTCAAAACATGTTGAGTTTTAAAAGAAAACATAGCATAAGAAAAATTAAAAATAAAAGAAAACATAGAATAATGGAGAGACTGCATCAGGAAAAAGTAATGGTTTCAGATTCTATTTCTACCACTTAGTAGCTTTGTAACTTTAGACAACTTAGTTAACAGCTTTTTGTCTCAGTTTCTCATCTGTTGAATGGAGATAATAATACATACCTTCAAGATTGTTAGAATGTGGAATGGAATAACCTGTGTTAAAATGTTTATCTAGGGGCTTCCCTGGTGGTGCAGTGGTTGAGAGTCTGCCTGCCGATGCAGGGGACGTGGGTTCATGCCCCGGTCTGGGAGGATCCCACATGCCACAGAGCGGCTGGGCCCGTGAGCCATGGCCACTGGGCCTGCGCATCTGGAGCCTCTGCTCCGCAGCGGGAGAGGCCACAGCAGTGAGAGGCCCACGTACCGCAAAAAAAAAAAAAAAAAAAGTTTATCTAACACAATGCTTGATACATGGTAAGTGTCCCATAAATGTTAATTAGGATTTTTGAATTATGTAGTAGGACTATTACCCAGTTTAATGTATAGGTCTTTGTGTCAAATTTTATAGGGGGAGTAACACTAAATTAAAAATCAAATCATATGATCACTTATATGTGGAATCTAAAAAAAAATGGTACAAATGAACTTATTTACAAGACATAAATAGAGTCACAGATGTAGAAAACAAACTTATGGTTACCAGGGGGAAAAGGGAGGAGGGATAAATTGGGAGATTGGGATTGACATATACACACTACTCTATATAAAATAGATAACTAATAAGGACCTACTGTATAGCACAGGGAACTCTACTCAGTACTCTGTAATGACCTATATGGGAAAAGAATCTAAAAAAGAGTGGATATTTGTATATGTATAACTGATTCACTTTGCTGTACACCTGAAACTAACACGACATTGTAAATCAACTCTACTCCAATAAAAATTATTTTAAAAAATCAAATCAGTAGCACCAAAAATAATTACAAATATTTCTTTTATGAAACAAAGTGATAAAAACATTTCCTCCTCCTTTTTGGTGACAGATACTCCTAATACTTTATTTCCTTTACTCCTTTCTAATCCTGCCCAGAGGAAAATAGTCACTTTCCCAGACTCCCTTGCAGCTAGACGTGGCCATATGATCCAAGTCTGGTCAATAAAATGTAAGCAAAGGTAACTTTTGGAAATTTCTTTAAAGAGCTCAAACTTAATTGGTGAGCCCAATTAGCACCTCGCTCATCACGCTTTACTCTTCTCCCTTCCTTCTTTCTGCCTACAGTGTCAACATACAACTAGAAGAGCAGGAGCTGTAACACTCTTGCAATCAACCCATGTCCACGGAATTAATAGGAATAGAAGAAAAAAACTATATCTAAACAAAAGTACCATAAGAAACCTGAAAATGTGAATCAAAGTACTTCTGCTGATGAAAATGCCAAAAATTCTCCATTAAAAGTGCAACCCCGGGCTTCCCTGGTGGCGCAGTGGTTGAGAGTCCGCCTGCCGATGCAGGGGACGCGGGTTCGTGCCCCGGTCCGGGAGGATCCCACATGTCGCGGAGCGGCTCGGCCCGTGAGCCATGGCCGCTGAGCCTGCGCGTCCGGAGCCTGTGCTCCGCAACGGGAGAGGCCACAACAGTGAGAGGCCCGCGTACCGCAAAAAAAAAAAAAAAAAAGTGCAACCCCAAAGTGAAAGATATCTGCAACATAGTACTCAAAGCCAAACTAAATACACTCAAACAGTTATGGGTATGGAAATAAAACACTGAATCCGAAATACAAAAACTAAGACCAGAAAAAGATTTTTTAAGTGAGTGGGTGAAATGAGAGTTGATTAAACTCAGGAAAAAAATAAAAGGACAAAATCTTGTCAATAATGAAAATTAAAGTACAAAAAGGAGAATATTCAAATGAAAATAGAATAAAAGGCATGAGAGTAAATCAGATAATCAACCAAAGGGAAAAAAAACAAGATTTAAAGAAGAAGAAAAAGTGTCAGAGAGGAGGTAGAAATAAAAGTTAGACCAAGAAAGAGGTAGAAATGGAAGTTAGACCAAGGAAGCCCAACATATATTATTGATGTCCCTAAATAAATAAGATTAAAACAATGGAATAGAACCAATATTTAAAACTATAATCCAGGAAATTCCCTGGTGGCCCAGTGATTAGGACTCCACACTCTTACTGCCGAGGTCCCCAGTTCATTCCCTGGCTGGGGAACTAAGATCCGACAAGCCATGTGGCATGGCCAAAAAAACCCCTATAATCCAAAAATACTCCATAAGGGCTTAAGGTGGTTAAGAATCTGCCTGCCAATGCAGGGCATACAGGTTCGAGCCCTGGTCCAGAAAGGTCCCACATGCCACGGAGCAACTAAGCCTGTGCACCACAACTCCTGAGCCCACGTGCCACAAATACTGAAGCCCATGCGGCTAGAGCCTGTGCCCCGCAACAAGAGAAGCCACTGCACTGAGAAGCCCATGCACTGCAACGAAGTGTAGCCCCCGCTCACCACAACTAGAGAAAGCCTGCGGGCAGCAACAAAGACCCAACACAGCCAAAATTAATTAATTAATTAATTAAATTTAAAAAAATACTCCATAAGTTCTTAAAATACCTGAATGTACACATTAAAAGGATACACTGGATACCAGGAAAAAATGACATAGAACAATCAACTCCAAGTCATACTCTAGTAAAACTATGAGATATTAAAGATAAAGAAAGAAATCTTCAAGAATTTTAGGCAAAATGATGAAATAACTTACAAAAGCAGGAGAATTCCAGGGGTACTCAACTTCCCAAAAACAGCATGCAGAGCGAGGCAACGGTGTAGCAACATTTTAAAGAAAATCAAGAAAGTATAAACCAGAATCTTACACCCAGCCAAGTAGTTCTTCAATAAACAAAACTATAAAAACAGTTTTAATCATGCAATAACTCAGTAAATACTGTACATAAGTACCCTTTACGAGGAATCTACTACATGATAAGCCTCATCCAAACAAAAGATGACTGCACCAGGATGATGACAAGCCCTCGCAAGATCTGTTTTTTTTTTTTTTGCAGTACGCGGGCCTCTCACTGTTGCGGCCTCTCCCGTTGCGGAGCACAGGCTCCGGACGCGCAGGCTCAGCGGCCATGGCTCACGGGCTCAGCTGCTCCGCGGCATGTGAGATTCTCCCGGACCGGGGCACGAACCCGCGTCCCCCACATCGGCAGGCGGACTCTCAAACACTGCGCCACCAGGGAAGCCCAAGATCTGGTTTTGAAGCCCAGTGGGGATTAATTTCAGGAGAGCCAGAGGGCTATAGGAAACAGAGACTTCACTTCTTAAAGGGTGAACACAAAATCTCACATGATCCAAGACCCAGGGCATAAGCAGTAATTTGGAAGGAGCCTGGATCAAAGCCACCTGCTGATCTTGGAGAACCTCCCAGAGAGGCAGAGGGAACTGGAGCTCACCCTGGGGAGACAGGCACTAGCAGCAGCCATGTCAGTGAGCCTGTTCTACCACTAGGACACTGGTGCTGGCAAGTGCCATTTTGGAATCCTTCCTCTAGCCCACGGAGCAACTAAGCCCGTGTGCCACAACTACTGAGCCCGTGTGCCACAACTACTGAGCCTGCTCTCTAGAGCCTGTGCGCCACAACTACTGAGCCCATGTGCCACAACTACTGAAACCCACGCCCCTAGAGCCCATGCTCCACAACAAGAGAAACCACCACAATGAGAAACCCATGCACCACAACAAAGAGTAGCCCCTGCTCACCGCACCTAGAGAAAGTCTGAGCGCAGCAACGGAGACCCAACACAGCCAGAAATAAACAAATAAATAAATAAACTTATTTATTTATTTATTTTAAAGGCAACAAGAGAAAAACAACTTCTTATGTACAAGGGAACCCCAATAAGACTATCAGCAGAGTTTTCAGCAGAAACTTTGCAGGCCTAAAGGAAACGACATCATATATTCGAAATGCCAAAGGAAAAAAAATGCCACCCAAGAATACTCTACCCAGCAAAGTTGTCTTACACAACGGAAGGAGAGATGAAGAATTTTCCAGACAAGCAAAAGTTGAAGGAATTGATCACCATTAGACCAGCCCTATAAGAAATGTTAAAGGGAATTCTTCAAGCTCAAGTGAAAGGACTCTCATTAGTACCAGCAAAGCATATGAAAATATAAATCTCACTGATAAAGGTAAATATATAGTTAAATTCAGAATACTCCAATGTTGTAACAGTAGTGAGTAAATCACTTATAACTCTAGTATGATGGCTCAAAAATAAAAGTATTAAAAATAACTATAACTACAATAATTTGTTAACAGACACACATGGTAAAAAGATGTAACTTGTGATATCAAAAACATAAATGGAGGGGAGTAGTAAAAATGTAGAGCTTTAGTATGCATTTGAACTTAAGTTGTTATCAGCTTAAAATAGACTATTATATATATATATGTTTTATGTACGCTTCAAGGTAAACACAAAGCAAACAGCTATACTAGATATACAAAAGATAAAAAAGAATGGAATCTAGGCATACCACTACAGAAAATCATCAAATCACAAAGGAAGCGAGCAAGAGAAGAAGAAAGAAACAAAGGAATTACAAACAGCCAGAAAATAATTATCAAAATGGCAATAGTAAGTCCACACCAATTAATAATTTCTTTAAATATGAATGAACGAAATTCTCTAATCAAAGGACATAGAGTGGCTCAGTGAATTAAAAAAACAAGACCCAACTATATGCAACCTGTATTCTTCAAGTTTAAGGCATAGACTGAAAGTGAAGGGATGGAAATAGATATTCCAGGCAAATGGAAACCAAAAGAGGAGCAGGGGTTGCTATTCTTATATCAGAAAAAAATAGACTTTAAGTCAAAGAATGTTAACAAGAGAAATAACACATCATGATATAGGAATAAAGAGGTTAATATGTGGAATCTAAAATAAAAGGTCAGAAACAGTGTAGAAAATCTGTTTCCAGGCATTGGAGGTGGGGAGGGGAATAGGGAGAGGTTGGTAAAAGGGTACAAACTTTTAGCTATACGATGAATAAGGTCCGAGGATTTAATGTATAGCATGGTGATTATTGTTGACAACATCGTATTGTATAATTGACATTCACTAAGAGAGTAGGACTTAAATGTTCTCACCAAAAAGAAAAAAAAAAAGATAAATATGTGAGTTTGCAGGGGGATGGATGTGTCAATTAACTAGATGGGGGAATCCTTTTATAATGTATATGCATGTCAAATCACCACCATGTACACTTCAATTATCTTACAATTTCATTTGTCAATCATATCTCAGTAAAGCTGAAATAAAAAATAGAAAATAAAGGGCTTCCCTGGTGGCACAGTGGTTGAGAGTCCCGCCTGCCGATGTAGGGAACGTGAGTTCGTGCCCCGGTCCGTGAAGATCCCACATGCCGCGGAGCGGCTGGGCCCGTGAGCCATGGCCGCTGAGCCTGCGCATCCGGAGCCTGTGCTCCGCAACGGGAGAGGCCACAACAGTGAGAGGCCCGCGTATGGCAAAAAAAAAAAAAAGAGAAAAAATAGAATGGTGCTATGGACTGGATTTTGTCTGCCAAAATTTCATATGTTGAAACCCTAATCCCTAATGTAATGGTATTTTGAGATGGAACCTTTGGGAGGTAATTAGAGTTAGAGGAGGTCATGAGGGTAGAATCCTCATGATGGGATTAGCAGCTTTATAAGAAGAAGAATAGCGCTCTCTCTCTCTCTCTCTCTCAGAGAAGGAGAGAGAGAGAAACTCTCTCAGAGAGGTTGCCAGAAGGCAACCTCTGAAAGCCAGGAAGAGTGACCTCACCAGGGAACCAAATCCACCAGCACCTTGATCTTGGCCTTCTAGCCTCCAGAACTATGAGAAATAAATTCCTGTTGTTTAAGCCACCCACTCTGATATTTTGCTATGGCAACTAGACCTAACACAGATGAGTACATCTACCTACAGATACTGAAAGAGCTCCAAAATATTTAATTTTTTTAAAAAGTTGAAAAACAGTATGTGTAACATAATAGCATAGATGTAAAAAAAAAAAAAGTGTTGATCAAATTCATGTATTCTCAACTCTTTCCACTAACGCTCCACAACTCCTATGCTGGCCTCTTCACATTTAATAGGAAAAGTTCTCTGCTGCTACAATGATCATCAAAGGAAGAAAAAGAGCCAATTATTTTTCTGTTCTTTGAGTTGGATGATCAGTCAGTCCTCCACTTTCTGGAGGCCACGCTCCGGCTTTATGGCATGATGACACCGCAGGTGACTAATTATGCCCTCAGGAGCTGAGGCAAAGAGTTAGGAAAAGTTTGCAAAGCAGCAAATTAGTGTCATCCCTTGAGGGTTCTTCAGAGCTAAGAATTTCTTTCACCTCGATTCCCCAGGAGCTTCAGGTAAGTAATTAAAGGCATGACTGGATGCTACAAGAACACATCCCCACTCAATGTGCAAGTCGCTAATGAGCTCACAGTTCCCAACTCCTGTAACCATACTGTGGACCAAACCCAGGACACAGCATCTGTGGACACAGGTCCACAAAACCATACATTTTAGAAGCAGCTGGGTCACCATGCCAATGCAGGAGGACAGAAGCCATTTCTTTCCCGTCTACCCCTTCCCCAGACAGGTGGCTCTGGAAGGAAGGAGGAGACCACCATTTATGGAATACCTACTAGGTGCCAGGCGCTGGGCTGAGCACTTTACCCATTGGTCAGACCAAGGTGGCACCGAACGCCAGTGCCCACCAAGATCCACAGCTCTCTTCTGCCAGGGTACACAGCCAAATGCTATTCCCCCACCAACGGAAGGTGGGTGAAAGTGGTATATGTCACTTACAAACCTGGCCTGCAGAAACCTCCCACCCACTGTCTTCCATTCTCTCTTCCTCATCTGCTACCTGGCACTCTGGATGACCTTGACAGGTTTGGGTTAAAGGTGGTGAAGCCTGTGCTAGCCTAGGTCCTTGAAGTGTGCCAGCCACATTAAACTGTGTCATAGGTATTAAACCACTGAGATCTGGGAGTTGTTTGTTATAAGACCAGTTAGCTTACCCAACTCAGCCAATCTATTTCACCATCTGGAAAATACAAATTAAATCATATCTTTTATTTTACCCAACAAATGGCTCGAGGCTACCTCTGCCTTAATAGCAGAAGTTCTTTATCTCTAGCGTAATGCTGGATCCCATCGCAAACCAAAGTGTCCAGGAACACTCAGGCCAAAGGACTCCTGCTTCCAAAGGCCATGCAGGGAGGAAGAACTAAAACTCTGACCAGGCGCTGTCTTTGGTAATAGCCATGTAACTGGTCCTGCATAATCTGATGGGTGTGCGCTGACTGCTGCATTGCGGCTGCAGGTCTGGAGCCCCGCCATCCCACAGTGTGACTCCATCCTTCAGCTCCAAGGTCATAGTTATCTTTGCCCACTGCCACATGCTCAGCTAGTACTCCCCAAAACACAATGGGCTAGAATGGCTGGACCGAGAGGGGCTTCCAGCCCCAGGCACGTGCTGCACAAAACCAAGCCTGCTACCCAAACCCCAGTGCTGAACCTACTTCACCGACACAGGTCCCCCTTCCCCTCATGGTGGGCTCCCTGTTGGTGTTTTTAATATTCTTTTATGCTTATGGATTATGGTCAATGTCACCCCGAACCACCAAAACAGGTTTCCTTAATTGCAAATCTCAGAGACCAAAAGTTGGGGGAGGGGCCAACCCTTTCCTTCCCAGAAAGCCCCTTGAGCAATTTGTATGAAAATTGTGCAAACCAAGGGGAGAAGCAGGTTTTGCTTTCCCTCAGGAAAAACGTAATAATAATAAGTGCCTATACACACTACATCTGCGTACTTAATCAGGGCACTCAATTAACTTAGAACAAAGACATCTGCTCCAAGGACACCTTCCGCCTCTACCTACATAAAGAAGCAGCACCTTGAATTCTGCACACATTGTTACTTGAAGCTGTGAGTAAATACTACTCTTCTCATTTTACAGATGAAGAGGTTCAAAGATGTGGAGTGGCTTGTCTGCAGTAACACAACTAGTAGGTGGTCAGCTAGGACACAAATCAGGTCCATCTGACTCCAAAGCCTAAAACAGTGTCTCAGGATCAGGAAGCTGGGAGTGGCTTAGCTGGGTAGTTCTGGCTCAAGGTCTCCCAGGAGACTGCAGACAAGCTGTTGGCTTGGGGCTGCAGTCATCTGAGGACTGACTGTGGTTGGAGACTCTGCTTCCAAGATCACTCGGCTGCTGGCAGGAGGTTCAGTTCCTCACTACATGGGCCTCTTGTAGGGTTGGTTGTTCATGAGAGACAGAGACAGACAGACAGACAGACAGACAGAAAAGCTGCAGAGTCTTTTACAACCTAATCTTGGAAGTAACATACCATCACTTCTGCCGAATTCTATTGATCACACAGACCACAATGTGGGAGAGGAAAACGGTGGGTTGGATACCAAGTGGCATTGGGGGCCATCTTGTTGGTGGGAAGACCACATGGGATTTTTTTTTCCTTCTTTTTCATATCTAAATTTCCTAAATTTTTTTTTACCATAAACATATATGCTAAATTATAAGGAAAAAAGCACTGGCTGCTGGAAGGGACACTTCCTTAGCCCTGCTGTTGAGTTTTAAGCATCTCCTATCAACCTCTGAGTTCCTTTTCTTTTTTTTTTTATCATCATCATCAGTAACTTTTATTTGTTTTTAAATTATGTCAGTTGACAAACTACATATTGGGGAAATCTACCTTTGGTCATGACTGAAAGATAAAGACCAGAAGATATTAGGAAATATCCAGTTAAACTATATCTTCTTTCCACCAAAGCTCCTCTTTGACATTGCCAAAATGACCTTTTCAACCAACTTTGTCACAAATTTCACAAGGATATATTAACAATAATTACAAGACTGTAAAGAAAGACCACCTGGAGCGGTGGGCTAGGGACGGTGGGAGGGAGGGAGACGCAAGAGGGAAGAGATATGGGAACATATGTATATGTATAACTGATTCACTTTGTTATAAAGCAGAAACTAACACACCATTGTAAAGCAATTATACTCCAATAAAGATGTAAAAATAAATAAATAAAAATAAATTTAGAAAAAGAAAGATTGATATGGAGTTGGGTATGGGAAGTGATCAGGTCGGGACCCATGCCTTAGCAGGGGGACACAGAAGAGGAGGGGATATCACAGTCTTGCAGACCCTCCCTGGGGAGTGAGGGTTCTACCCACATATTGGGCACAGAAGATGAGTGCCCTTAGCTGATTTTCTTTTTAACATCTTTATTGGAGTATAATTGCTTTACAATGGTGTGTTACTTTCTGCTGTATAGCAAAGTGAATCAGTTATACATATACATATGTTCCCATATCTCTTCCCTCTTGTGTCTCCCTCCCTCCCACCCTCCCTATACCACCCCTCTAGGTGGTCACAAAGCACCGAGCTGATCTCCCTGTGCTATGCAGCTGCTTCCCACTAGCTATCTGTTTTACGTTTGGTAGTGTATATATGTCCATGCCACTCTCTCACTTTGTCCCAGCTTACCCTTCCCCCTCCCCATATCCTCAAGTCCATTCTCTAGTGGGTCTGAGTCTTTATTCCCATCTTACCCCTAGGTTCTTCATGACATTTTTTTTTCTTAGATTCCATATATATGTGTTAGGTGATTTTAAAACCAGTGGGACTTACAGGAGGGCTGTAGGAAACCGAGACTTCATTCATAAAGAGCGTGCACAGATGCTTGCTTACTCCTGGGAACAGCACAGAGAAAGCAGACTGAAAACTGCCTGGGGCTCTGGCTGGTCTCTCACGACTGCTCCAGCATGCACCCCAACACGCATAGGAGGCCACTGTAGCCACTCTCGCTCCACGTGCTGTTTTTCACTAGGGTGGAAGTGCCACGGCCAAGGAGCGCGCACTCACTTGGAATGGAACCAGCTCAGACCTGATCCTCAGGGTTTCTGCTCCAACCCCTTGGGCCCTACCAGCACCCCGGATAGAGCGCGACTGCCAGTGAGCACCCGACAACTCCTGCCTCACACCTGGCTCTGACTCTAGCTCCTCCACCTCCAGCCCAGCTTCCCACCAAGGTGGTAGCTGCTAGCACACCCTCGGGGACAACATGACCCATGCTCGCTTCAGATCCAGCTCTCTGATTTCCTTTTCTAATCTTCTTTTCCTCCATTGCCCTCTCACAGCCTGACCATGGGTTGCTTTCTCCACACAGTCCTCTGGCGCCATCTACTGGTGGTATTCAGAATCACTGCTGTCCGCTGACAGCTGCGAACGCGTGAGTCCAAAGGCCTCAGCTGCCTGCAGGAAAGCGAAATAGGGTGTAACAATCGTTTTCGGGGGGTAAAGCCTAGGGTCTCGTGTTTTTCTTCAGAGGGCCCAGGGATCCTCCACATTCATCCGCGAAGGGAGCTGTGGGATCCCAGAAGGGATGGAAGGGCTGTAAGAACTTTGAGGACCAGGGCTAATCCTCTTTTCTCCCTGCTTCCTCCTTCTGTTTCCCCAGATGCCGACCAGGCCTTCCACCCTGGCAGAGCCACGCTCAGCCAGGAGCAACAAGGTGGGCCCCTGTTTCCTCCAGCGGAACGGCTCAGAATCTAATATCCAGAAACTTAACTTTCACTTTTAACAAACTGCAGCTGAAAGGCACTCCAAAAAGCCTTGTGCTCATTTTAAAGAACTTTGTAAAGCTGAACAAATATATTTTGAAATATGTTGCAGCTTATTTTTTTTTTTTTGTAGCTTATTTTTTTGAGTCAAGAAGAAAAATGCTGAAGTTTTAATTAGTCTCAACAAGTACTCCATACTCATTGGGGAAAATTAGAAAGTTTAGGAAAGTGAAGATAAAAGCCACTCAGGACCCCACGGTTACATTATTCTGGAGTTGTCTTTCTTGTCTTCTTATGTGCTTACCCAATTGTTTACTAGAATTATTTTCTTATAGTTCTATAAATTGTTTTTCTCACTTCAGCTTTACATGTTATAACAGCCCAGGTGATCACTTGATTTTTTTCCCCCCCATTGTAGCTGAGCAGGCCCTATGGAGTCTTCCTAGGTCAGACCTCCCCCACTCCCCCCGCACCCACCCATGTCCTCTGCCTGCCTCTTGTCTGTAGAAAAACTTTACCCAAAGAATAAATTTAATCAGAAAAGTGAGAAAATGCAGAAGCAAAGAACAACAGCCAAACGAGACAAAATAATGATAGTTTAGCCATTAAACAAAGTCAAGGACATTTAGCTCCTCCTCAAGGGATGTAGAGAATATTCTGAGCCATATTCTTTGAGTTGTCTTGCAGATATTAAAACCCCCACCTGGTAAACGAAGTTAACTACATGATGCCCAGACTGTAACCATGACATAAGAGCTCCAGCTGCACAACTCCGAGAACTGGCCTCAAAGAAATGGGAACAAACCAGCCCTGGAACTGAAGATTAACTGTATTTAAAACAATCAAGATGACATTGATCAAACTGCCCTATGACCAATATCAAGATGATTGTCAGAGCTGAATGTGCTGTTCTGCACGTAGACCCCCCATCCCCTGCCTATACACCCTGGAAACTCCCCCTTAAAAGCTCTTGCCCCCAGTCGGCAACAGGGAGTTGGTTCTTTGGGACACGAGTCCACCTTCTACCCAGCATTGCCAGCTTCCTCAATAAAACTGTCTTTCCTTTTACCCAGCACCTATTTCTCAGTATTGGATTCTTGAGGGATGAGCAGCTGAACCTGAGTTCAGTAACGCCATGATACCTCAGTTTCTAGGCTACACCTGGGTATTCTTTATCAAATTAAGTGCTAGAAGAAGGCAACACTCGAATGCTGGCCCGTTTTGCAGTTTAGCCTGGTTTTTGAACAGTATCCAGTTAACAACAGGCCACTGATAGAATGTGAAGGTTGCTTGTACCTTCCTGCCTGGACCAAACCAATAGTATATGCATAAAGTTCTGGGACAAGTTTGGCCTGAATTAAAGCATGAAGAATGTGGATTTGTTCCCCCAGCCCAGAAAGAAGCCTAGCAGAGGGCCTTCCCTGGTGGTACAGTGGTTAAGACTCCACGCTTCCACTGCAGGGGGCACGGTTTGATCCCTGGTCAGGGAACTAAGGTCCTGCGTGCCACGTGGTGTGGCCAAAAAAAAAAAAAAAAAGCCGAGCGTAACTAACTATAACATAACCTTTAGTGAAGGCCTCTAGGATAGAGATGTAGGCAGATCCTTACTGTTTTCTCTCACATGTCAGATACCTCCAGGTTCTGTTCCTAATTGCCTGTGCTAAGAAACTGACTACATTTTAAACGAAATCATCTACTGTTGAAAGAGATGACTAAGAACCAAATTTGGAGTTGATTCAAATTCCAGTTCTGCCTATTACTAGCTATGGGGCTGTGTTTTAGTTAGTAATTGCCACAAAAATGCCACATAACAAATGACCCCAAAGTCATAGATTCTCATGGAATAAATTATCCTCATGGATCACTTAGGAGCCAGCTGACCTAGACAGGCCTAGGCCCTGTAGCTCTGCTCCAAGGTAGAGTCCTGGCGGGCTTGGCTGGGCAGCTTTATTCATTCTGGGGCCCAGGCTCGTGGAGCAGGTGCCCAGGGGAGGTCATTTTCATGGCAATGAAGAGGGAGAACAAAATCAAGCAAAATCTCATATGGACTAGATTTGGAATGAGTACTTCTGTTCACATCTATGGGCCAAAGCAAATTGCAGTGCGGCCTTGTCTTAAGTCCAAAACAAAGGAGAGGGAATGCATCAGGCCACCATCATCACATGTCTCAGATCCACCCATCTCTCCAAATTCACTGCCACTTCCCTCACAAGTGACCATCAACTATTTCCAAAACCATCCCTAAGGCAGAGCCTCTAACAGGCTCCCCTGCTTCCAGGCTCCCCTCCTACAACCCGTTCTCCATGCAGTGACCGGCACATCAGCACACTCTATTGTGGAAACTCTGATGGCCTCCCACGGCTTGTAGGCTAACTTCCCATCTCCCGACGCGGCTCACGCAGCCCGACTCACTCCCGACTGACTCCGGCTTCATATTGTGCCCTTAGCTTCCTCACCAGCGAGGCCCTAAGGACCACAGCCTTCTCACTGCTCTTCAGAAGTGCAGCTTCATTCCTGCCTCAGGGTCTTGGCTGCCCCTCCTGCCCACTCCCTCCGGGGCTGGCCTCTCACTCCAGCCGCACCGTGACGATAGATACGGGTTTGATTCCTTCTTAATTTCCTGTCTCTCCCATAGGCTCTTAAATTCCACAAGGACAGGGATCATGCCTGTTTTGTTCACAAATGTACACACCGAGGGCCCACTGCCAACCTGTAGGACATGATCAATACAAATTTAAGTCGATAAATAAATAGCTACACTTACTGGGTGTTTAATATATCCCAGGCAATGCGCTGAGTGTCTCAGCATGTTACAGCATCAAAAGTATAACCACACTCCTACCTGCCATCTTCTTTCTTCCTGAACTTACCCTCAAGGCCCCTCTCTGCTGGGACATGAAGATGGGCCCTTCCCAGTTGAACTTGTAATGGTCAGATGACCATTCAAAACACTTGTGGGAAGATGCCCTCCTAGGGAACTGAGTCTCTTAAACTTCCTCAGCTTTAACTAGAAGACATCCACCAGCACCCAACTCCTCTCGGGCACTCAGGGCTGTGTATTCAACAAGCCACAGATGCTGCATTCCAGACACCTCAGGCAAACTTCAGCTCTCTGTCATCTACTGCTCATCATTTGTTTTGTTTTGTTCTTTTAAGAGAACGAACATATGGTGACCAGGGGGGAAGGGCGGGGGGGAAGATAGTTAGGGAGTTTGGGATTGACATGTACCCACTGCTATATTTTAAATGCATAACCAACAAGGACCTATTGTATAGCACAGGGAACTCTGCTCAATCCCTAAATGGGAAAAGAATTTGAAAAAGAATAGATACTTATATATGTAAAACTGAATCCCTTTGCTGTACACCTGAAACTAACACGACATTGTTAATCAACTATACTCCAATATAAAATAAAAAGTTTGTTTCTTAAAGATGCTTATCAAAAGTAGAAAAGTTCTGTGATTTCCGCTCAGTCAGTTTGGGCAAGGGGAGAACTAAAGCTCAGGCCTCCAAGCTTCTGGACCCGAACCATCCTTCCTACCACCATAGATCTGGAGCATCTCTTTAAAAGCAAAATATTTTCTGTCCTCAATGAGGCAAGTAATCATGTCTGGAATAATTCCATTGTCGTATGCTCCAGACCTGTGCTTTTTGCCTAATCAGGAAAGTAATTACAGCAAGGGATCTCGGGCAGACCTGGACATACTATGGGAATCCATGCCTGGAAAACTGACCTGATTTCGCCCAGTATTTCAAATAAACAACTCAGGAATGTGCTGGAATTGTCAGTAGTTATTTTGACTTGGCAAGCAGGCCAGCATTTAGCTGTAGTCTCCAGATGGTTGGGACAGGGAAGGAGGATGAGAAATGAGAAAGAAAGGGAAGAGGTGGGGAAAGAAAGGGATTGAGAGGGTGCGATCAGCAAAAAGGGAAATGAAAGATCTGACAGGACCCCGCGTGCTCTGCCCCATGGCAATGACCACTGAGGACCTAGTGGGACCTGGAGGCCCGGGCAAACGTGTCTCCCACTGAACGTGCCACAGTGTGGCCTGTTCTGTGCAAGAAAGTATACCCTTTACTCCCACTAACCAGTCAAGGGTCTGGTGGTGTCCTTCCTTCCATCCTATTGTGGTCACTCACCCTTGCAACCACTGTGCAGTTTTCATGCAAAGAAAATAGAGAAGGCAAGATTGTGTGTATATATGTCTGTGTGTAAGTTTACTTACGTATACACACACACACACACGTCTTAAAGGTGAGACGGTTTTAATCAACCAGGCTTACAATCCTAGGGCTCTTCCCTGCCAGGGTCATCAGGCACAACCTCAGCTCACCTCACCTCACCCCTCCCTGCACGCCCTCATCCTGAAGCCCTCACCATCCTCCAAGAGGGCACATTCACCCCCTGCCTCCCCCTTATATCCTCCAACTAAAATCCTGCTCAAGACTTGCCTCACATGCCACCCCCCCTTATGCTCCTGGGACCCCTGTCACCTGTTCCTTTATCATCTCCAGTATTTCGTGGGGTTTGTTGTGCATTTGCATCACACGTGCCCCTGGCCACTCCCTCTAGACTGTCCACTTCTTACGGGCAGGACTTGTGCTGCGTTCACCCTTTGTGTCCCTGATGGACCCGAGGAGTGGGCACTGCCGCCGACCAAACAGTAAGTCAGTCAGGGGTCGGGTGGAGAGCGTGTTGCGACACTTTCTCCTTGACACGATGTGGCTGCACTGCCTTGTGGGTGAAAACCAGTTGGTGCGTCTGGGTGTGAAATGCTATTTTTCTCCTTATTTTCATCATCTAACAAACTAAAGATTTTATTTATGTATGTTGTTTGTCTGCCTCCTCTTATCAGGATGTAAGTTCCATGAGGGCAGAGATTTCTGTCCATTTTGTTCACAGTAGAACCCTCAGCCCCCAAGGTATAGTGGCTGGTGTGTAGCAGGTACTCAGTACATCGCTGTTGAATAGATTAATTTGTTTCGGGCAAGAGGAATAAGAGAGATCTTAGAATCATCTCCGTCTACTTAGAGTTTGCATCAGGCAGAAGGGAGCGAGATGAAGGAAAACGTACCCAAACTGCCACAGTCTCCCAGCAATTCTGAGATTCCCCAAATCCATCGACCAGAAAACCCTCTAAAAATTCCGGAGGCTTGCCTAAGGCATATGAGCCACCCCCGAGTGGGTGTGTGTCCACCTGCAGAGCCACGTCCGACCCTCTGTGAGCACACACCTGAGCTGCACGCTCATTTCCCCCAGGTCTCCACTTTCTCACCCTCCATGTGTGTTTTGGGCTGAATTATGTGCCCCCAAAGTTCATATGTTAAAGTCCTAACACCCAGTGCCTCTGAATGCAACTGTATTTGGAGACAGACTCTTTCAAGAGGTAAGTAAGGTAAAATGAGGTCATTAGAGTGCGCTGTAATCTATTGTGACTGCTGTCCTTATAAGAAGAGATTAGGACACACAGAGGGACGACCATGTGAAGACAAAGGGGGAGATGGTCGTCCACCAGCCAAGGAGAGAGGCCTCGGAGGAAACCAACCTGCTGACACCTTGATCTCAGACTTCTAACCTCCAGAACTGTGAGATGATACATTTCTGTTGTTTAAGCCCCCCAGTCTGTTGTACTTTGTTACAGCAGCCCTGGCAAACGAAAACGATGTGGGAAAATCCCAAGGGAAACGTGTTTTTGTTAAGGATGCCCCAGCTGAATGCAGGAAACTAAACGGCTCGGTAAGTGAAATGATGTGGACATAAAGCAAGGAGGGGGAGAGTCAAACAGAGGCATGATGTGTTGACATTTTTTATATTTGGTAATTATGTCTTTTAAAAAAATTTTTTTTCAGGCCATTTTTTTCCTTAAAAAACAAACCAAAAAAAAAAGCAACCAACAGCAATACTCTGTACAAGTATAACAAACATTAGAAATATGCATCATTCCAAAATTGTTACAAGAAAATTACAGTTTTAGAGTCCACATCAACATCTCCTATTCATAGGTGTCCCCAAGGGAAAAAAAGCTACAGTATGTTAAATACTCGACTGCTACACATAGTCTGAAAACTCAGAACTTGGACTTTGGAGGCAAATCGACATCGGTCACCAAGACTCGTTTATTCGCTCAGCAAGTGCAATCGAGCATTTCAAAAGAAAACCAGGCTTTTCCATCCCAGATGAAAAGCGAACATGAATCATCTGCATAGCTGGCCCCAACCCCAGGAGCCTATGACTTGGTGACGCCCAAATCCAGCGGAGTCAGTTACGCCAAAATCTAATGGTTGTTACATGGCCACAGGGAACAGACCCAAATGTCACTTCCTACTGGGGCCAATCATCCTGAGATTTAACTTTGCAGACAAAACGTCCTTGCTCTTGGGAGAAGATATCAATGGCCCAAACGCCCAAACTAACTCATCCCATCCTGGCTGGTTTTCTGTATGCAACTGTCAAATACTAAGCAAGGGCGATCACACCATCCCCACGATTCCACTGGACTCCTCAAAGTTTGGTTCATTGTTCACTGTTCCATTGCTCCTAGAAGGGCTGGGGGCAGGAACTCAAAAGTACTTTCTCTTTTCTGGGACCAACCCCCAGCCCGGGTGTCCTTTATATTTACACATTAATCTTCCCTTTTCACTGTGCTATAAATACCCTCACCAACCCCCCCCCCACCCTTGGCCCATCGCCAGGTCTCTTCAGGATGCAAAGAAGCACCCTGACCTTCGTGTGACCTGCCCATTTGGAATCCAGGCCTCTCCACCACAAGCCTTCCTCCCAGGATTGGGAATGACGTCTGAGAGTGGCTGCTGCCCATTTCCCAAGATCATCCCAGGCGGAAGGGAGGAAGATTTCTGGGTTTTGCATTTTGACACAATATGTTTATGATTATTGTTGCTTTCATCTTTTAAAGGAATTTTTCGAGTTAAGTCCTTCCCTCCGACTTCTCCACGGCAGCGGCAGTGATGTGGGCAGGGCGTACATCTACATGGGATTTGGTACACTGGCACCCATCACCGTGGTTTCCTGACAAATTGGAGTGGGAAGGGGTGTGACCCACAGAACTGCTGCCCGAACAGGGACCACTGAAGAAGTTACGGAACCCTCCAAGATCTGCGTGCAAGGGGCAGCCTTCCAAGTGTGAAGGCTTGGAAGCAATTGCCCAAACCCAGCTTTACTCAACACCCCGGGACAGCACGGCTTCCCTGATGCAGACCTTCAGAGCCAAAGAGGAGGACCCAGCCTGGCCTGGCCTGGCCAGCCCGCTCCTCAAAGGGCCTGATACTGAACAAACTGCTTTCTACCAAAGAGAGCAAACGATTCAGCAAAAAGTGCAATTTCCATTTGGGAAGTAAGGTTCCCCCAAAACACGACACCATTACCACTTCTCCTTTATTTCTTTCAGTACCTCAAAGGGAGAGGGAGACAAAAGACGTGCAGCACCCGACCTCTGAACCGAATCAAGGGCTTTCTGTACGCGGTGGTTCCCCCTTCGTGACCCTAAGATACCCAACTGTCCAGTCAGTGATCAAAGTGCCGGTGAGTTAAGGAGCATGGCAGGGTCAGGAGACAGGATCCCACAGATCCACGGTGACCAGGGCACGCCGCTCCCATTTTCAATAGGACACATCGTCCTATGTTTACAGCAGGATTTATGACTGTGGGAAACGGCCACAGGACTCCAGGGACTTGGTCATTCCTTCATAAGACCTTGTACACTTCATTGCCTATTGGAGGAGAAACTCAACACATCTTCAAAATATAACCTGAGCCACAATATAAAATAAAAAGAAACAAATCCTTTCATGTTAATGCCTTGAGAAGTTTACAGATTATGTACCAATAAAATAAATCCACATAGATTCTGAAATTCTCGGTGGATACACATACCTGAAAGCCAAAAACAACAACAACAAAAATCAACCTACACTTTAAAAAAATCAAAGTAATTACAGCAGCAGTATAGTGAAAAGAAGTTTTAAAAATAATAATTACATCTTTGATACAAATTTGAACTTTGTACACCTCAGTTCCAAGGAATGACTGTTTTAAGAGTTTAGTATATATATATACAGCAGATACGGGTATGTGTCACTGCAGATACAGACTAAAGCCAGTAGACTCTACGGAAGGAGGGATTCATCTGACACTGTTTTCACACGGAAGTGTTCGCAGATTGCCACGCGTTTAAAAACACACACACACATACACGGACACACAGAGACACATAAAATGCCAACCTGAGTAAAACGTTACTAAAAACCTAGAGCATCATGAATCACTAAGTCACATATTGCACCTTTAAATAATCCTTCTTACCACATACAGAAATGAGAAAAAAGATCAAATGGGGACAATAAAAGATTATTGTGTCACTGAAGGGTTCCTCTGCTTCCCCCCGACCTTCCCCCACCCCGAAATTCTCACGGTGATAATTTAGTTTCCACTCTTGCCCAACCAATGGGCAGAAAATGTGGCCATCAGAAGTGTCTTTGGGGAAAAATAGGAGGGGAAAAGGGAAGAAAGAATAGAGCACAAAACGGGGGATGGAGGAAGTTGGGGAGGATCTCCTCTAATCAAATGAGAACAGGAATGTTACTAAGAAGGCTGAACCTCTGATACTAAACTACTGTTTAAATATTCCACATAGTCCAATTATGAGATTCAATACAAAAATAGAGATCTACTGAGTTTTACCTGTGGAAGCATAATTCAGAAAAGGCACATGTTCAAATAGAAAACCCAGGCAGGAGAGGTACCACGTAGCCCTCCCTACATGATAATCATCCACTATTATGTATTTTCCATCAGCTAGATTCCAAGATACAGTAGGTAAAAATAGACCTCTGATACTTAAAATATATTCAACCTAACACAATCCTGGCTTTAGCATGTGAATCATATAAAATAGTCTTTTTAAAAAAGAATGTCTTGTAAAAGAAAAAAAAATCATAGCTCACTTTTCCTGGTGTTCTGTAATTCTCAAGAAAAAAAAAAAGGGAACTCATCCCACTGATAATCAGAAACATAGTTGATTTGCTCACTACCCATCCACAGCCCCTGACAGCCCCAACTTCTCACTTGTCATGTTTCACATGCGCAGCTTCACACTCTCAAATTAGTTCTAACAAAACGGAACAAAGAATTAGGATACTAGACATATAAAAACATGTCAACATCGGGGCATTTTCCTCTGCTGTGGGTGTGACGGTCTGGTTAACTCCAGAAAGGTTTTCCTTTGGAATTTAGGCAATGTAACCATTTGTCTTTCCGAACGCGGTCACAGGTGCAAGGTTTTCGTAGATTGTCATTGCAGTTGTGTTCTGGTAGATGAGATCTACTTTCGAGTCCTTCTGGGATCTGATAATATCCAAAACACACTGATTGAGGAAAACATACTGGTCCTGTTAGAAAAAGAAAGAGAGAAAACAAATGAGCGCAGGTCCTGAAGATGCGCACCCAAGGTTTTTTTCAAACAGATTACCGCCCTCCAACCCCACCCACCCCACAGTGAACACTCCAAGTTCACATAGGTCAAGGGGTAATAACATAGTGGTGAAATCTGAAACCACTGACAGCAAGGTTCTCATCATTAATGGGTCTCAATGAGAGCGGCGCACTCCCCGCACCTCCCTGCACCAAGGAAAAGTACCAGAATCTTGGCGAAGGGCAAAGAAAGAACGTGGAGGAAATAATGCACTAAAAAGTCCAGCAGGGTTTTCTTGGCTAGGAAGGATGTGGAGAATGAATAAGCTGTGATTCTCAACAGAGGGGGGTGGGTTAAAGGGGGATGATCAGGACCGAGTTGCGGGTCCCCACCCTGAAGGGGGTGTAGAGACAGGGGTAATGATTGGGGTAGACCTGAAGGTCCCCATGCTTCAGGCAAGCACATCAGAATCTGCAGGTAGCCATTAAAAAGAGGAAGAAAGGCCCTGGTGGTGCAGTGGTTGAGAGTCCGCCTGCCGATGTAGGGAATGCGGGTTCGTGCCCCGGTCGGGGAAGATCCCACATGGCGCGGAGCGGCTGGGCCCGTGAGCCATGGCCACTGAGCCTGCGCATCCGGAGCCTGTGCTCCGCAACGGGAGAGGCCGCAACAGTGAGAGGCCCACGTACCGCAAAAAAAAAAAGAAAAAAAAGAGGAAGAAAGGGTATATGCTGAAAGATATCCATAATGCTGTTAGAGGAGAAAAACATCACAGGGCAGCACTACCTACAAAATAAGATCCAATTTTTAAAACATGCTCTGTGTGTGTGTGTGTATGTGTATATATTTTTTTAACAGAGGTACATAAGGAAGCCTGTAAAGATATATGCAAGCTGTAAACACTAGCTACCTCTAGGGAGTGGAACTGGGGAAGAAAAAGTAAAAGAGAAAAACGTCCTCTGTATAATCCTGTACTGTTAAATTTTTTTGATATGAACAAATTTATATTATTTTCAAAATATTTTAAAAAGGGATGAGAACATTTGTAAGCAGGTATAAGATTTCTGTGTTTCTCAAAAGCGGATAAAAGATTGATAACTACGACTCTATATATTAATTACAGCAGAAAACAGGAGATCTCTGTCCCCACCAACGCAGGAGGTTACTTCCGCTCTTCCCACCACAGCCACGCTGCGCCACCCCAAAGCACACAATGCACCCAGGCCTCCAGAACATTCCCTGCTGGACTCAGAAACACAGCACATACTCATAGAGTTCTGAATTGGTTCCGGGTGACGGCCTGATACAAGATTAATATTCTGCTCTATCCTGGCAGGGAGCATTCATCCCGACAGCTTTGAGGAAGACTATTTCCCAATACGCGTGTTGAGAACATGCCTTGAACACATAGTTTATCAGGAACATTTCAGGGAAAGCCAAACCCAACAGTTTTACATAAATGACACTGTAGATATTAAGCATGCATGTTCCCAATTGGTCACCATCCTCCCGCAGCCATGATGATTGAAGTTCTTTAACATTTACAAGGCAGGGTGAGGATATATTGCTGTGTTAAAGCTTAAAGCGGCATTATCCTATTTCGTATCATTAATATTTGATGAGTCCATTTCATTAGCTTATTTTAAGAATGGTCAGACCTTCTTAGAAATCAAGAGTTGAAAAGACCAGTTTCATGAGTTTAAAACCCGGAAGCCAAAGTTCAGAGACTTGCTAAGATTATTTGGTGAGTCAGTGGCAGCAAGGTGAGGAATCCTGATACTGTCTCGGTTTGTAGCTCCATTGCTGCTATCAGGACAACTATGTCACTGCATCGGGTATCGTGGGGTAGTTCAATCCCACATCACTTTAAGGTCTTGAAAGAAATCCACCTCACAGCCAAGAGCCAGAAAGATCTGGAAGGGTGGAATATTTTAACACAAGTGCGTGACATGATGCCATCTTTTAAACACAGAAGGGAAGGGGGAATTGTCAGACACAGACATTGGGCTCACCTCTGTCTGCACCATTAAAGACCTGTGCATTCGAAGGTCATACACAATCCCGTACACATCCACAGTGTTCTCATCCTCCATCTGATAGATAAGACGATCGATGGCAATGAAAGTGCCCGTCCTTCCCACCCCAGCACTGAAAAAAAGGGGAAATGAGCATGTCAGCATGGGTTACCTCTACTGTAAAACTCCCATTTCCCCATTTATACATATATCTTACTCTCCTCCACTATCAGGCTTTGAGGGTCAAGCCCAGCACCATTACCAATTGGTTCAATTGAAACCTTTCAAGTCAGACTGTACTAGCTTAGAACTGGGGCCCAAGTCCTAAAGTGACTTTCATGTCAAATGCCACAAATAAAACACCTTGCTAGAGCATCTTGAATCTCAGTCCCATTGAAGTCGCCACTGTATCTAGGTTGGCAAGTTCCATCAATTTATTCCCCAGAGGGCAACAAAGTCCCTCCCTTCTTCTGTCCTAAAATCAATTCCTTCAGCTTCAAAGCTAATTTCCTATTGTTCTGGAGGAGAGGGTGGCAAACTTTTTCTGTTAAGGGCTAGAGAGTAAATATCTTCAGCTTCTCAGACTTTGCAAATCAACTCTTTCTGCCACTATAGCATAAAAGTAACTACAGACAATATGTAACCAAATGGACATGGCTGTGTTCCAATAATACTGTATTTACAAAAACAGACAGCCAAACAGACTGTGGTGATGGTTTCACAGGGGTATACTCATCTCCAAACTCATCACTGTTGTATTCATTATGTTGTATTCATTAATTTACATGCAGTTTTTACATGTGGAAAAAATATTTTTAAATAAATAAAATGAACCAGAGTTATGTGTTTCAACATTGTTAAATAGCAAACCAAAATGCTAAACAAAAGAGGTTGCAGAATGATGTATACATTCTAAAATCTGGTAAAAGTTTAAAGTATATAAAACCATAGAGTTACGTACATATGTAATAAAATATAAAAGCACAGAAGGGAATGATATAGATCAACTTTAGGACCACATTCACCTATGTAAGAAGGCGAATGGGATAGGAGACTAGTAAGCAGAGACTTTAATTATATCTGTAATATTATTAACAAAAAGAAACATATATGGCATCATGTGGTGCCTGATTAAATTGTTATTATTCTCCATACTTTTGTAAGGTTGAAATATTTCAAAACAAAATATTATAAATAAGAAAGAAATTTAAATATATTATGATTTTTTTTTAAATACAGGCAAGTGACCAGATCTGACCCACAGGCTATAGTTTGCCAACCCCCGTTCTAAAGTCGAAGGCTTAGGGAATAAGCCCTAATTCCTTATTGGTCCCTTATCCAAACCTTTCTTGAATTTGTAAATACCTATTGCATTCCCTCTTAGGGTTTTTTTTTTTTTCCAAAAGTGTCCATATTTATAAGTACGTTTGAAATCTGTCACACATGGACAGCCATCTGCATACCTGCAGTGCACCAGAATCGGTGACTCAGGAGGACTCTGCTTCATGTAGTCACGAACAAGGTACCGGAAGTTGATGAGCAGGTCAGTGGTGTCGGGAACGCCATGGTCAGGCCAGGAGGTGAAATGGAACTGACGCAGAGTGTGGCTCTCACTTGTCTGGATCTAAAAGCCAAGAAAAGTTGTAAGATCCAGAGAGAAAGGCAAGCTAGATCAAGCAGTACCTGAAGACTGAACTGCACGGCTCAGCTGAAAGGCAGCTCAGCAGAAGTGGTTATGACCACAAATTAGAATGGTACATTGGTACAACAGCTGATAAAGTGCTCGCAGGGACTTCGATGTACTCATCAAATCCTCATAACATGCCAAGCAGGAGGGTTTATGATCCCCCTTTAAAAAAGGAGGAGGGGGCTTCCCTGGTGGCGCAGTGGTTGAGAGTCCGCCTGCTGATGCAAGGGACACGGGTTTGTGCCCCGGTCCAGGAAGATCCCACATGCCGCGGAGCGGCTGCGCCCGTGAGCTATGGCCGCTGAGCCTGCGCGTCCGGAGCCTGTTGCCCCGCAACGGGAGAGGCCACAACAGTGAGAGGCCCGAGTACCGCAAAAAAAAAAAAAAAAAAAAAAAGGAGGAGGAAGGTTCCAAGAAGTGAAACAACTTCTCTTAACACTCAGCTCAGAGGCAGAAGTCTCTCATCCTTCGATTTTGAATTCAGAATCTTCCCCTTCCAATCCAGCCTCCTGCCAATAATGTGCTCACATTCTTACACCTACACCTCCTTAGAGATTCATAAACCCCACCCCTTGAGCCCACCTGGAAATGTCACTGACCAAAAATAAATTTATACAAATACAACTACGATAGTCAGTGCCTTCGGGGCAAGAAATGCCTCATAATTCACGTCTTACAAAGAATTTAATAAAGTGATAGGCAACCGGCAAGCACCAAGTAAATACTTAGAGCTGTAGGGCTTTGAGAAAGGGCATCTATTTCGACTTCAGATAGACAATAGAAAGTGAAGCTTATTATAACAGAGTTAGTTATTATGCAGACTGGTTTCCTACATGGACCAAAGCACATACCTTTAATTATCAGAACTCCACCCAGGCTGGGCCATTCCCATTCCTGATTCAACTGTACTCATTATGCCTACACCTGGGCACTGGCCTCACCTGTGTGTAGCTATATCTGGACTGCTGGCATTTCCATCTTCTTTATGACAGCTACCCTTTGAAGCTTCTTTTGTTGTTGTTAATGTATATACATTATAAAAGCAGTACATTCACATTATTCAAAATGTGGAAGACAGTAAGAAAAAAGGGCAGTGAGGGAAGAGGGTACTGTGAAATCCCGTCACGCAGGAACATAACATTCACAGATTTAATTATAAGTACTCATCCAAAGAAAGAAACCAGCCATGAGAGAAAAGAGGGGAGAAGGAGAGAGATGAGGGAAAGGTCAGACTTTCAGTATTATCTCCAGAGCAAATCGGCTCAGGTTAGAGGTGGCAGGCAAAGGACACTTTCAGCCCTATCAGTTATGTTCCCACTTTTTAAAGGGAAAATATATTCATGCATTTTGTACAATTAAAAATAATATCTTATTAAATGCCATGTGGTATCCTAGATTGGATCCTGAACTGGAAAGGGCTTTAGTGGAAAACTATGAAATTAGAAGAAAGTCTGGAGTTTAGTTAATAAAAATAATAGTAAATTTTTTAATGATGTGGACAATTCTACCCACAATTCCCCTCCACAAGGGCAAACTCCAAGCAGTGAAAGCAACCAAGGATAAGCCAGTCTGTTTAAAATGGGTGAAATCTATAGAAATAAGTATGACATTTTAAGGGATTCTCAGCTATGGTGAACTGCATTATTTATGTGACCCATTCAATACATGATTAACTGCTTTGACGGCATCTCCAGGAGAAGAATTGAAATAAGTATTAATGGAGGCCAGAGCCTTTGAGACACGGCAATTAGCAAAGAGTTAATATACTACAACAGTGTAGCATGAAATGACTTATGAAATCTTCAAGGATAATTCTCATAGACTGGAAACCAGCCCACCAGCCCTTCATAAACGCAACTCTACTAAATCTACTTCCAGGTTTTTCTTTTATGCACTATTCATAATGTGCATAAAATTTTGTCTCCTAGTATATTTCCCTTAATTACACTCTAACTTCTTCTCATGGTAATTATGCAGTTTCCATAGCCATCATTTCTAATAGCTGAATAATGATACAGTGACTAGATAACCTATAGTTTCATTATCTATACTCCAAAAGCTAGATATGTGCATGGTTTCCAAATTTTCCCCCCCATTATAAATAATACTCAGATACATCTTTATGAATAATAAGCCTTCTCCTATATTTCAGATTATTTCTTTAGGGCAGATTCTCAAACTTGGAACCACCAGATCAAAGGGGGACGGGTATTTTTATGCCTTTGATATAAACTGCAGAGGGTTATATTGATTTATGCAGCCATCAAAAGATATCAATGTTGCTCATGACACTGATTCTATTTTTAAACATCCTTTACAAAACTAAAAGGACACATAAGCTGACTTCCTAGAATGCCTACACAATTTAACTGCATTTGTTTTCAAAACATTTTGGGGGAAGGGAGGCCATGTGTATATGTCCTGGAATCCTATTATTGTAACTGTCATTATAAACTATTCCAACAGCAAATGGCCACTCCTGATGTCATACTTCCAACCAAATAATCCAAAACGGCCTTGATTTGTAGCAAAAATTCTATGAGCAGTTCACGTGGAAGTGGAAGAAAAGGAGTACAGATACTGAGCCATGCTCTTAAGATTCACTTTATTTAAGAAGAACTTAGGAAATGCTCTTTAAGAAAGCAAAGCCGAAGGGTTGCCTTAGAGTATATGCAGATATGGATTGTTTTATTTTTAAAGAAAAAAGCAAAAATATAATTCTGATGCATAAAAAAATTGGTTAATACCAACCTAAAAAGCATCAACCCAAGGTTTATATATGTTAATGTTATATGAGACTTACCCTTCTTGACCTCTTACTTACATTTTGCACTGTGAAGTCTCTGATGGTCCATTCTGGTAGAACAATTTCTGACGTCATTGCCACCGTTATGTCCCCGTAGTCCTGAGCCTGCTTGGAGGGCCAGTACTCCTCACATTTGGTCTAGAATAAAAGGTGTTTTTAAACAAAGACTCAGATCAAACCACCTACCATCACGAAAGCCTCACAAGGAGACCAGATATTGAAAACTAGCACCGCCCGGCGTCTGAATCCATCCCTCAGGTGGGTTCTGTCTGACCCTTGGAATTTTGGTTTTTTTTAAATTTACGATTCCTGCCAACTTTTTTAAATTTGGGAGTTTTCCCATAAAAATCCAGATTTCTTGCTTCTCTTGAAAAATCAGAAGATCTAGCCAACACTGAGCCCCCATTTCTGACTCAGAGCTAAGCAGCAGCTGTTCCTTCACAGGGGACACCATGCCCACCCAGCTCCCCCAGGCCTACAGCAGCCATTCCACTAGCTCCCTGAACTAAAGTTCTCTGACTGACCTATAACCCTAAGCAGCAGAAGAAATGAGAACTTTCCCCAATACTTTTAGATACACACTAATTGCAATACAAATATGGACACCAATAAAGAGAATCAGATTAAATAATTTGGGGGTCTTTGATTTTTATAAAGTCAGTGGGCAGATGTGAATAGAAATAAAAATCAGGAAACAACTGCTCTCTGAGACTACCTCAATCCCCATTTAGTAACTGACTGAAAACACACACACACATATATACACACACTGTCTCTCTAAACTTTCCAAAGTGTGCTCTCCTGCAATGGTTTCTAACCCTGACTGATATCTGACTCACCTCGGAGGTTTGTTTTGCTTTAAAAGCAGATGCCTGCTTCCCACCTCCAGAGATGCTGACTCTGACCCAGGGATCTGTATTTTTTAAAAGATCCCGGCTTCTGGACCGCTGCTCCAAGAAAGAACACAGGACTGGGACACACTGACATGGAGTTTTTGCCCAGGTTGTCTCTTATCCACTGGATTTATGTTACTACCTTGTGGGCAAGCTCTTAAACTCTAAGCTTCAGTTTCCCCATCTATAAAATAATAACACCTCACAGGGTTGTTATAGGAAAAAATAACATATATGGAGAATCTAGTGCAGAAAATACACTGGCTCTCTTCCCCTGTCACCCAGGGTCAGTAACATCCACTTCTCTCCTGCCTGATGATGAACAAGGTCCCATTAAATTCATCTTCTTGTTCTTCGTTAATTTAACTATGTCGTTTTCATTTATCTAACAGATATTTAGGAGAATGTCCCATGTGTGAGGCCCTGGGCTCAACAGCACCATAAAGTTTATTTGCATTCATAAGCAATGGCCTTTCGTTTGCATCATAACCTGTTCTAATGCGAGAAATGGGTGCAGAACCCAACCTTCTGTGTCACACATAATATGAAGGGAACCACCTCTTAACTGTTCTTTGTTACCTTTCCTTCCTCCAACCCCAGCCCCTAACACAGGACCTTACACATACTTGGGGCTGGATAAACATCTGCTAAATTAAAGTGAAAGAACAGAACATTAAAAGAAATGATGCCCAGGGACTTCCCTGGTGGCACAGTGGTTAAGAATCCGTCTGCCAATGCAGGGGACACGGGTTCAAGCCCTGGTCCAGGAAGATCTCACATGCCGCGGAGCAACTATGCCCGCGCGTCACAACTATTGAGCCTGGGCTCTAGAGCCCGCTCGCGACAACTAGAGAAAGCCTGAGTGCAGCAACGAAGACCCAAGGCAGCCAAAAATTAAATAAATAAATAAAAGCTCTACTATTAAAAAAAGAAAGAAGAAAAAAAGAAATGATGCCTGACAGGTTGGCACTATCTCCGGGATAGTGCTACTCAAAGCATGCACCCTGGAGCGGCAGCAGCGGGAATTGTCAGAAGTGCAACTCGGAGGTCCACCACAGACCCTTTGAATTAGAAACTCTGGAGGCGGAGCCACCCTGCAGGTGACTCTGATGCACGTTAAAGTTTCAGAACCACTGGCTTAGGGACTTGACTCCTTGGGACTTCCCTGGTGGTCCAGCGGTTAAGATTCTGCCCTTCCAATACAGGGGGGCACGGGTTCGATCCCTGGTTGGGGAACTAGCATGGCCCAAAAAGAAAAGGGACTTGACTCCTATCCTATTCTTTAAGTAACAAACCTTCATGAAAAAGTTCACAAAGCACATTAGGTCCTATTCCTCAGGCACAGCCTTTTTGAATTTAGCCCATGTTTTTCAATTCTCCTTGGTCCACTTATGGAAAGATGGGATTTTATTACTAGAAGAAATCTTATCTTTGATGGAAGTGGCTGGGAGGATTCCAGGCCATCAGAAGGGAGAGGGAACTGCTGAGACTTCTCTGGGGATACATCAGAAATTTTGTATAAAGAAAGGGTCCCAATGCTATAGAGTAAGTTTGAAAATCACTGAGTTGGTCCAATTGGTCATCTCACAGGTGCAGCTGGTTGCTCGGAGGCAGGTCGGGCTTGCACTCATCCACAGAGCTGATGAACAACGGAGCTGCACGTGACTTCTTCCGCCTCACTAACCCAACCCCTGCTGTTCATTAATGCCAGCAGCAGTGACTTAATGAATAGAGAACATTGCTCTCTGTCCACAAAGCAAGGTAATGATAACATAGAATTTTTTAATGTTTTTCTAGAACTTTTCTCTTAGAGGAGAAAAAGTCAGAAAACACACTTCTAAGAACACAGGTGCTAATATTTGGGGGAGTGTTTTTTTAAAAAAAGACAGATCATTTTTAAGATACCCTCCCACCACAGTAAATACGAATGAACGAATTGAACTGAATAATAATAAAAATAAAAGATACTTGCCCTTCCCTGCTCAACACATTTGGTCAGCATGACAATGGCATAGACATTTTTCTCCCAAACCATACGCCAAAAATCTTTCAAAGTGTTGGGTAAAGGTCCTTGTGTGGCAATAAATTCTTTCTTGGAATGGTAGCCCTAAAAATGGAAAGCAGTACATATTGAACCTCAAAGAGACAGCAAGAGGACAGCAGGAGGATCTCCTCCTAACCAGCCAGCACTATGGGCCCCGCTCTCCACTTACAGGCATGTAGTTGGCATTGATGTAGTCGTCAGTTGAATGGGCATGGACTGAAAGTTTGACACGGGAAATATCGTCTGTGACATTCAAAGAAAAAAGTTCCATGTTAGAATAGAAGCAAAGGTGTGAGGTGAGTTGAATACAAGAGAAAAAACTGTCGTTTTCATTTATCTAACAGATATTTAGGAGAATGTTCCATGTGTGAGGCCCTGGGCTCAACAGCACCGTGAAGTTTATTTGCATTCATAAGCAATGGCCTTTCGTTTGCATCATAACCTGTTCTAATGCGAGAAATGGGTGCAGAGCCCAACCTTGTGTGTGGCAACCCAACCCTGTGTGGCAACGCAGGGGCTCCATCACACCTTGAAGCTGCATGGCTTGGCGTTTTACATCCACGACCTTATTTCATTCCCACAGTCACCAGATGTGACTGTGGCACAGACAAGTTACATGATCACCTGGGCAGAGCTAGTCAGTGGCAGAGCCATGGTCAGAACCCGGGCAGCCTGGCAACAGGTCCCAAGGTCTTAACCACTCCAGACCGCCTTCTCAGGCAAAACCAACTATTACCATTCTTGGGTGCGTGCCATGAGCCAGGGAAGGCCCTCAGCAATGTTATTTATTCCTTATAACCACACTACAAGCTTCTGCGCCCATTTTAAAGAGGAGGAAACTGAGGGTCAGAGAGATTAAGTGATTTTTCCAAGCACTTTCATCTGGTGCATGGCAGTCAGAATTCAAATCCAGTGCCCTTTCCAGCATAGCAGGGTAGATACTCAGTTAAGACTTTCACACTTTCTCTATTCTCATAAAAAAAAGTTGTTATAAAAAGTCCCAAATGCAAGAATAAACTGAATGTATAAGACTATTATAAGTGGTATATGTGGAATCTAAGATATGACACAAATGAACTTATTTACAAAACTGAAACAGACTCACAGGCATAGAAAACAAACATATAGTTATCAAAGGGGAAAGGGAGTGGGGGGATAAATTAGGAGTTTGGGATTAGCAGATTTAAACAGATAAACAACATGGTTCTGTATAACACAGTTATACTGAACTATATTCAATATCCTATAATAAACCATAATGGAAAAGAATATGAAAAAATGTGTGTGTGTGTGTATATATATGTGTATATATATATATATATATATATATATATATAATGGAATCACTTTGCTGTACAGCAGAAATTAACAGAACATTGTAAATCAACTATACTTCAATTTTTTAAAAAAAGACTACTATAAGTAGAAGGACATAAAGCATAAAATTCTCATGTTTCCTATATACTGTCATCTCAAAAAACACACACGCAAAATTGTCCAACTCCAGAAATGAAATAATATCCTTAAAATCTCAACTATCAGCCTGAGCTATAAGCAGCAACTCCTATGTTTCCCTGTCTTTGACTATCCACTATCTCACCCTCCCCTGAACAAAATAACAACAATTCTAAACCCAGTTACCAACATGAGTGTCAGCCTAAAATCTTCCCAATAAAAACAACAGCCAAACTCTGGATCTGAAAATCTCCACAGACATCCACAAGAACGGGCCAATAATCCTGTGTTAACCCTCAAAGCGCAGAGCTGAGGCAGATCCCGACAGCCTAGTGTTAAAAGCCTTTCTCTCAGCACACGCATGAGTCAATGTCTGCTGTCAATATAAGTGCTGGAGGGGCGGCGAGGAATGAAGAGAACGAAGGGAGGAGCTAGAAAATCCTGAATCTAAACAGAAGTTAACATTTCAGGCCAGGAAAGAAAAACACAACTTCAAGTAAAACAGACAATTTAAAAAAACAACAAAAAAAGACAGGAATGAACCCAAATGTAATTCATATTTAGCCGTGGAATGTACTCGGCCAACCAGAGACGTGTCTGGACAAACAGAAAGCATTACTCCCTGCCTGCCCTCGCCCTGCTCCCTTTCATTCCAGAACTATACTAACGGAAATAAAAGAGCTGTGGGAATAAAGGGGTTCAAAGCGCAGACTCTGGCCTTTTCCCTGAATGAAACTGACAGACTCGGTCCAAGTCTGGTCCCATCATGACTATCTGTGTGACTCTGGGCAAATCACCTAGCCACTCTGTGCCTCATTGTCCTCATCTACTACCTATTTCATAAGGCTACTGTGAGGATTGAATTCAATGGCATATGCCTGAACACCGTGCTCAGCACACAGAAGGTGACTAAGGAATGGCTATGGAAGTGGTTAGTTCGTATCTGGATTCTTCTCCCCTCTACTGTTAAGAGATGTGATGCCAATGATGGAAAAAAGGGAAAGTAATGTGGAAAAAACAACTTACAGGGTAGAACATTGTTATAGCGATTTTTTCCTCTATTCTCAGCCATTTCAGCTGCGTACTTAGGTAGACTAATTCCAACAAGCTTCAGATCCTAAAAACAGAACATATGAGTTGTGCATTTATTCAGCGTTCAAATGTTAGTTATACTACTCAGCGAGTACGACAGAACAAAGTGGGAATGCAGAGATGTTATGGGTAACATTGTGTCCCTCAAATAGATATGCAGAAGTTCTAACCTCTGGTACCTGTGAATGAAATCTGAGTTGAAAATACAGCTTTTGCAGATGTACTCAAGATAAGACGAGGTCATACTGCAGGAGGGCAGGGCCCTTAGTGCAATATCACTGGTGTCTTTATAAGAGGAGAAAAGACACTGAGATACAGACACACAAGGGAGACATGTGAAGATGGAGGTTATATGGCCACAAGTCAAGAATGCTTGGGGCTTCCAGAAGCTGGATGAAGCAAGGAAGGCTCCTCCCCAAGAGGTTTCAGAGGCGCCCCCAGGGGACATGCAAGAGCTTCTCTCTCCCCTCAAAGAGGGCTGCCTCTCACCCAAAGCTTCACCATAAAACGGAAACAGGCAGTTTTCCAACTTTCAGGAAAAACGTAGCGCAATTAAAAACACAACATTTACAGCCACATACTTCATATTCTTCTGCAAATCCACAGTTGGAGTCAGCTTGCTGTTTCTTAAAGTAGGCCTCAAAATTCTCCACTTTGATTAACTTGGATCTAGGAAAACAAAACAGGATTTTTTGCATTCAACCAAGTTCACACTCAAAATAGAAAAATACAAGTTATTTTTTTAAAAAGTGGAGAGTTTACTCACTTTTTAGGTCTTCATCATAGAAAAGGAAAGAAATAAAATAAGCAGTTAGAAAAAAATGACTCAACCATGACTCTGGAGATGACAGTAAACATCTTCCCAAAGAAAACCTGTAGTACAAGAGGCGGGCGGGCGGGCGGTGGCAGGTGGTGGCACTATAATGTTATTTACAAAACAATGAAATATGAATCAGGAAATCTGACTTCTAGACCCTGTCATAGAACTGATTGGTTTTGTGACTTTGAGCAAGTTCTCTCCTCCTAGATCTTCACAACCTTTTTTGAATCACAAAATATATATTTGTTGGTAGACTATATGGCAAAAGTATGGTTCCCCTTGCCATTGTACAACACGGCAAGGAAGCTAGCTTCAGGAGACTAGGAAACATAGGTTCCGTGCAGAATAACAAGGCTAATAAGGACTTCCGGAGGATTAGGTCCAAACCTGTCGAAAAGTGGCAGCAGTTTCCATCAAAAAACAAACAAACAAACAAACAAAAACCTCAAAATAGGCACTGAACAGATTGAGGGGTTAAATGTATGAAGGTGCACAACTCTGGAGACTTACTTAATTTGAGAAAAGGACACGTCATTGTTCTTGGCATCTTTCCTGTTTTGAAAGAAAAAGAAAGACCCATTAGATCAAAACGGCTTAACTCTGTGCTTTGTCCCCTTTGTGTATCTACAAAATGCCTTTTCGCTGAGCATTAGTTCATACACAGCATTACTTCGTGCTCACAAATACTAGACTTAACGGTCTAAGCAGCAAATGCTGAGTATAAGCCTGTGAAGTTACTCTCTCTCTCTCTTTTTTTTTTTTTTTTTGCGGTACGCGGGCCTCTCACCGTTGGGGCCTCTCCCGTTGCGGAGCACAGGCTCCGGACGCGCAGGTCAGCGGCCATGGCTCACGGGCCCAGCCGCTCCGCGGCATGTGGGATCTTCCCGGACGGGGCCACGAACCCATGTCCCCTGCATCGGCAGGCGGACCCTCAACCATTGCGCCACCAGGGAAGCCCAAGTTACTCTCTTTTGTACCATCTTAAAGTATTGAAGAATCTTACTGAAGCAATGTGTAGGAGTTCCTCTGGGTACATACCGGCAGCACCACCCTAGCGTAAAGCCACACTCGTTCTTTAGTGCTCTGGTTTTTGTTTTCTTGGTTTGTTATTCGTTTGGCTTTGGTTTTGGTTTTGGCGTTGAGAAAGCCTTTCTGATAAAGTTAATGTAATAAACCAGAAAATACACCCAGTGTCGGCAAGGTGGTCGGGCACCTGGCCCTCTTCTGTACTGCTGGCTAAACCCCATGCTGGCGTTAAAAGAAAAAAACTTTCTGGAAGGCAATTTCGCAGCACGTATCAAAATTGATAACATGCATACCCCCTGACCCAGCAATTTCCCAGCTTGGAATTTAGCCTAAGGGAGTAATCATGAATGTGCCCAGATTTACACACAAGGATAAGCAACTGTGGCAAACAAACAAACTAACAAAATACCTGAAAACATCAGGAATTTGGTGAATAATTTCTATACAGCTG
The DNA here is from genome assembly GCF_951394435.1 of Stenella coeruleoalba. Lineage (NCBI taxonomy): Eukaryota > Metazoa > Chordata > Mammalia > Artiodactyla > Delphinidae > Stenella > Stenella coeruleoalba. Next base: position 12,380,253 of record NC_137154.1, read on the forward strand.
AATACTCAACAGCCACTTAAAATGAAGAAGATCTGAAGCCGTCCACAATGTCTTGTGAACAAAGCAGGCCAGAAAATGATATGTATAATATGATTCTGTTTGTGGGGATGTGTGTGTGTATTTGTGTGAGTTTTGTAATCACATCGATGTTGAGTAGTTTTGTATGGGTGTGATTATGGCTTATTTCTTTTCTTGGCCCTTCTTTTCTGTTTTTTAACTCTTTGCCGTAAATATGTAAAACTTTTCTTTTAATAAGAAACAATAAAGCTGTTTTTGACCCCTCCCTCGAAAAAAAAATCAGAATCTAATGCAAAAAGATGTAATACGGGCACTGCCTCTCAACCCACGAGAGCAAGGCGGTGGCAGAAGACCAGGTGTAGGATGCATTAGAAACCCTGGGCCAGGATGAAATCCCCTGGCTGGCAGCATCCGATAACAGTGACTAAATCCCAGCTGATACACAGGATTCACACCCTGCATGGTCAGGCAGGAGGGTGTGCAATGAAAAGCAAAGACCAGGTCCAAGTCCATTTCCACACTTCCTACACTCAGCTTCTGCATCCTTGCAATGGGGCTTGGGAGACCTGCCTCATAGGGCCTCATGTATGAGAGAATTCATGAAAAGCACAAGTCCAGGCACACAGTAAGTGCTCAAGACAGAGTTGCTATTTTTACTATTTAACTACCCCAAAGAGTAACTGTACAGATAAAATAATAATAGCATAAGAGGTATAAGATACTGTCAAAGCACTTTTTTTTATTTAATGCTCCTAGGCGGCACGAGTTAGGCACTGTTATCATCCCTGTATCATACATTATCCAAGACCTTAAATCCAAGCTCCCTAACCACCAGTCAGAGACAGAGCGTGTGTTCAAACTTAGCTGACTCTAAAACGCCATCTCTTAACAGTCTGGTTTGTGAACTAGAATGCCTGTTTGAAAGCAGCCCCTTCTGTTGCAGTGTTTACCATGACCTAATGCTTTAAAGCCCTCCAGCTCACAGGGACTTCCCGAGTGGTCCAGTGGTTAAGACTCTGAGCTCCCAATGCAGGGGGCCTGGGTTCAACTCCCGGTCAGGAAACTAGATCCCACATGCATGCCACAACTAAGGTGCCCTGAAGCCACAACTAAGGAACCCGCCTGCCACAACTAAGACCCGGTGCAACCAAATAAATAAATATATTAAAAAAAATAATAAATGCTTAAAAAAAATTTTTTTAATAAATAAATAAATAAAAGAAAACCCTCCAGCTCAGAGACTGAGATGAAATAAGACGGGCCGGACAGTGAAGACTCTGGATGATGGGGACCTGGGGGCTCACTATACTATCCCTTCCATCTGTGTGACTGTCTGGTTACCCACAATACAAAGGTCCCTTTAAAAGTAGGATATTATTGGGCTTCCCTGGTGGCTCAGTGGTTGAGAGTCAGCCTGCCAATGCAGGGGACACGGGTTCATGCCCCGGTCCGGGAAGATCCCACATGCCACGGAGTGGCTGGGCCCGTGAACCATGGCCACTGAGCCTGCGCGTCTGGAGCCTGTGCTCCGCAATGGGAGAGGCCACACAGTGAGAGGCCCACGTACTGCAAAAAAAAAAAAACAAAAAAAAACAAAAACAAAACTAAAAAAAAAAAAAGTAGGATATTATTGTTAACATAAGCAATAGTCACCTTTTCTTTCTCCAGAAGAGGAAGCCTCCTACGGCCACAATAACCAAGGCACCAAAGATACATCCAAACACTGCTCCACAGATGACACCTGGGAAAAGTCCAAATGGGAACCACTTCAAGAGGTGTTCACAGACAACTAGAGAAGATCATACTAAAGTGAAGTCAGTCAGAAAGAGGAAGACATGCCATATGATATCACTTTTATGTGGAATCGAAAATATGACAAAAATGAACCTATCTACGAAATAGAAACAGACTCACAGACACAGAGAACAGACTTGTGGTTGCCAACGGGGAGGGAGGGTGGGGGAGGGAAGGACTGGGAGTTTGGGATTAGCAGATGAAAACTATTACATATAGGATGGATAAACAACAAGGTCCTACTGTAGAGCACAGGGAACTATATTCAATAGCCTGTGATAAACCATAATGGAAAAGAATATGAAAAAGAATATATATGTGTATAACTGAATCACTTGGCTGTGTACCAGAAACTAACACAACATTGTAAATCAACTGTATTTCAATAAATTTTTTTTGAATTTTATTTATTTTTTTACACAGCAGGTTCTTATTAGTCATCAATTTTACACACATCAGTGTATACATGTCAATCCCAATCGCCCAATTCATCACACCACCACCACCACCATCCCCCCACCGCTTTCCCCGCTTGGTGTCCATACATTTGTTCTCTACATCTATGTCTCATTTTCTGCCCTGCAAACTGGTTCATCTGTACCATTTTTCTAGGTTCCACATATATGTGTTAATATACGATATTTGTTTTTCTCTTTTTGACTTACTTCACTCTGTATGACAGTCTCTAGATCCATCCACGTCTCAACAAATGACCCAATATCGTTCCTTTTTATGGCTGAGTAATATTCCATTGTATATATGTACCACATCTTCTTTATTCATTCGTCTGTCGGTGGACATTTAGGTTGCATCCGTGACCTGGCTATTGTGAATAGTGCTGCAATGAACATTGGGGTGCATGTGTCATTTTCAATTATGGTTTTCTCTGGGTATATGCCCAATAGTGGGATTGCTGGGTCAAACGGTAATTCTATTTTTAGTTTTTAAAGGAACCTCCATACTGTTCTCCATAGTGGCTGTATCAATTTACATTCCCATCAACAGTGCAAGAGGGTTCCCTTTTCTCCACACCTTCTCCAGCATTTGTTGTTTGTAGATTTTCTGATGATGCCCATTCTAACTGGTGTGAGGTGATACCTCATTGTAGCTTTGATTTGCATTTCTCTAATTAGTGATGTTGAGCAGCTTTTCATGTGCTTCTTGCCCATCTGTATGTCTTCTTTGGTGAAATGTCTATTTAGTTCTTCTGCCCATTTTTGGATTGGGTTGTTTGTTTCTTTAATATTGAGCTGCCTGAGCTGTTTATATATTTTGGAGATTAATCCTTTGTCCGTTGATTCGTTTGCAAATATTTTCTCCCATTCTGAGGGTTCTCTTTCCGTCTTGTTTATGGTTTCCTTTGCTGTGCAAAAGCTTTTAAGTTTCATTAGGGCCCATTTGTTTATTTTTGTTTTTATTTCCATTACTCTAGGAGGTGGATCAAAAAAGATCTTGCTGTGATTCATGTCAAAGAGTGTTCTTCCTATGTTTTCCTCTAAGAGTTTTATAGTGTCCGGTCTTACATTTAGGTCTCTAATCCATTTTGAGTTTATTTTTGTGTATGGTGTTAGGAAGTGTTCTAATATCATTCTTTTACACGTAGCTGTCCAGTTTTCCCAGCACCACTTATTGAAGAGACTGCCTTTTCTCCATTGTATATCCTCTTTTCTCCATTGTATATCCTTGCCTCCTTTGTCATAGATTAGTTGACCATAGGTGCGTGGGTTTACCTCTGGGCTTTCTATCTTGTTCCATTGATTTATGTTTCTGTTTTTGTGCCAGTACCATATTCTCTTGATTACTGTAGCTTTGTAGTATAGTCTGAAGTCAGGGAGTCTGATTCCTCCAGCTCCGTTTTTTTCCCTCAAGACTGCTTTGGCTATTCGGGGTCTTTTGTGTCTCCATACAAATTTAAAATTTTTTGTTCTAGTTCCATAAAAAATGCCATTGGTAATCTGATAGGGATTGCATTGAATCTGTAGATTGCTTTGGGTAGTATAGTAAAATCATTTTCACAATACTGATTCTTCCAATCCAAGAACATGGTATGTCTCTCCATCTGTTGGTATCATCTTTAATTTCTTTCATCAGTGTCTTATAGTTTCCTGCATACAGGTCTTTTGTCTCCCTAGGTAGGTTTATTCCTAGGTTATTTTATTCTTTTTGTTGCAATGGTAAATGGCAGTGTTTTCTTAATTTCACTTTCAGATTTTTCATCATTAGTGTATAGGAATACAAGAGATTTCTGTGCATCAATTTTGTATCCTGCAACTTTACCAAATTCATTGATTAGATCTAGTAGTTTTCTGGTGGCATCTTTAGGATTCTCTATGTATAGTATCATGTCATCTGCAAACAGTGACAGTTTTACTTCTTTTCCAATTTGGATTCCTTTTATTTCTTTTTCTTCTCTGATTGCTGTGGCTAGGACTTCCAAAACTATGTTGAATAATAGTGGTGAGAGTGGACATCCCTTTCTTCTTCCTGATCTTAGAGGAAATGCTTTCAGTTTTTCGCCATTGAGAACGATGTTTGCTGTGGGTTTGTCATATATGGCCTCTATTATGTTGAGGTAGGCTCCCTCTATGCCCACTTTCTGGAGAGTTTTTATCATAAATCGGTGTTGAATTTTGCCAAAAGCTTTCTCTGCATCTATTGAGATGATCATATGGTTTTTATTCTTCAATTTGTTGATATGGTGTATCACATTGCTTGATTTGCGTATATTGAAGAATCCTTGCATCCCTGGGATAAATCCCACTTCATCATGGTGTATGATCCTTTTAATGTGTTGTTGGATTCTGTTTGCTAGTATTTTGTTGAGGATTTTTGCATCTATATTCATCAGTGATGTTGGTCTGTAATTTTCTTTTTTTGTAGTATCTTGGTCTCGTTTTGGTATCAGGGTGATGGTGGCCTCATAGAATGAGTTTAGGAGTGTTCCTTCCTCTGCAGTATTTTGGAAGAGTTTGAGAAGGATGGGTGTTAGGTCTTCTCTAAATGTTTGATAGAATTCACCTGTGAAGCCATCTGGTCCTGGGCTTTTGTTTGTTGGAAGATTTTTAATCACAGTTTCAATTTCAGTGCTTGTGATTGGTCTGTCCATATTTTGTATTTCTTCCTGGTTCAGTCTTGGAAGTTTATACCTTTCTAAGAATTTGTCCATTTCTTCCAGGTTGTCCATTTTATTGGCATGGAGTTGCTTGTAGTAGTCTCTTAGGATGCTTTGTATTTCTACGGTGTCCGTTGTAACTTCTCCTTTTTCATTTCTAATTTTATTGATTTGAGTCCTCTCCCTCTTTTTCTTGATGAGTCTGGCTAATGGTTTATCAATTTTTTTATCTTCTCAAAGAAGCAGCTTTTAGTTTTACTGATCTTTGCTATTGTTTTCTTTGTTTCTATTTCATTTATTTCTGCTCTGATCTTTATGATTTCTTTCCTTCTGCTAACTTTGGGTTTTGTTTGTTCTTCTTTCTCTAGTTCCTTTAGGTGTAAGGTTAGATTGTTTATTTGAGATTTTTCTTGTTTCTTGAGGTAGGCTTGTATGGCTATAAACTTCTCTCTTAGAACTGCTTTTGCTGCATCCCATAGGTTTCGGATCGTCGTGTTCTCATTGTCATTTGTCTCTAGGTATTTTTTGATTTCCTCTTTGATTTCTTCAGTGATCTCTTGGTTATTTAGTAACGTATTGTTTAGCCTCCATGTGTTTGTGTTTTTTATGTTTTTTTCCCTGTAATTCATTTCTAATCTCATAGCGTGTGGTCAGAAAAGATGCTTGATATGATTTCAATTTTCGTAAATTTACTGAGGCTTAATTTGTGACCCAAGATGTGATCTATCCTAGAGAATATTCCATGCACACTTGAGAAGAAAGTGTAATCTGCTGTTTTGGGATGGAATGTCCTATAAATATCAATTAAGTCTATCAGGTCTATTGTGTCATTTTAAGCTTCTGTTTCCTTATTTATTTTCATTTTGGATGATCTGTCTATTGGTGTTAAGTGAGGTGTTAAAGTCCCCCACTATTATTGTGTTACTGTCGATTTCCTCTTTTATAGCTGTTAGCAGTTGCCTTATGTATTGAGGTGTTCCTATGTTGGCTGCATATATATTTATAATTGTTATATCTTCTTCTTGGATTGATCCCTTGATCATTATGTAGTGTCCTTCCTTGTCTCTTGTAACATTCTTTATTTTAAAGTCTATTTTATCTGATATGAGTATTGCTACTCCAGCTTTCTTCTGATTTCCATTTGGAATGGAAATCTTTTTCCATTCCCTCACTTTCAGTCTGAATGTGTCCCTAGGTCTGAAGTGGGTCTCTTGTAGACAGCATATATATGGGTCTTGTTTTTGTATCCATTCAGCAAGCCTGTGTCTTTTGGTTGGAGCATTTAACACATTCATGTTTAAGGTAATTATCAATATGAATGTTCCTATGACCATTTTCTCAATTGTTTTCGGTTTGTTTTTGTAGGTCCTTTTCTTCTCTTCTGTCTCCCACTTAGAGAAGTTCCTTTAGCATTTGTTGTAGAGCTGGTCTTGTGGTGCTGAATTCTCTTAGCTTTTGCTTGTCTGTAGAGCTTTTGATTTCTCCATTGAATCTGAATGAGATCCTTGCTGGGTAGAGTAATCTTGGTTGTAGGTTCTTCCCTTTCATCACTTTATCATGCCACACCCTTCTGGCTTGTAGAGTTTCTGCTGACAAATCAGCTGCTAACCTTATGGGAGTTCCCTTGTATGTTATTTGTCGTTTTTCCCTTGCTGCTTTCAATATTTTTCTTTGTCTTTAATTTTTGCCAATTTGATTACTATGTGTCTTGGCATGTTTCCCCTTGGGTTTATCCTGTATGGGACTCTGCGCTTCCTGGACTTGGGTGGCTATTTCCTTTCCCATGTTAGGGAAGTTTCCGACGATAATCTCTTCAAATATTTTCTCTGGTCCTTTTTCTCTCTCTTCTCCTTCTGGGACCCCTATAATGCGAATGTTGTTGCATTTAATGTTGTCCCAGAGGTCCCTTAGGCTGTCTTCATTTCTTTTCATTCTTTTTTCTTTATTCTGTTCTGCAGCAGTGAATTCCACCATTCTGTCTTCCAGGTCACTTATCTGTTCTTCTGCCTCAGTTATTCTGCTATTGATTCCTTCTAGTGTAGTTTTCATTTCAGTTATTGTATTGTTCATGTCTGTTTGTTTGTTCTTTAATTCTTCTAGGTCTTTGTTAAACACTTCTTGCATCTTCTCGATCTTTGCCTCCATTCTTTTTCCGAGGTCCTGGATCATCTTCACTATCATTATTCTGAGTTCTTTTTCTGGAAGGTTGCCTATCTCCACTTCATTTAGTTGTTTTTATGGGGTTTTATCTTGTTCCATCATCTGGTACATAGCCCTCTGCCTTTTCATCTTGTCTCTCTTTCTGTGAATGTGGTTTTTGTTCCACAGGCTGTGGGATTGTAGATCTTCTTGCTTCTGCTGTCTGCTCTCTCTCAATCAACTTTTTAAAAATAAAATAAAATAAAATGGGAGTTGGACAAGATGATTCCCATGGCTCCTTCTGATCCTAATATTCAAGGGTTCCATACCCTAAAAGTCACATGTGTGCCTGGTACATGGGCACACAAATGACTACACTGAGAAAAAAGGACCAAACAGTGTTTGCCGATTGGAAGTGTAACTGGATTTCAGAGAAGGGAGTGTGGTGGGCGGGGCCTGTGGGGACCTCAGAAGAGGAAGCTGAGCTGGGTCCTGATGGCCCAGTGACATCTCAGCTTCTGAGAGGACAGACCAGGCTCTCCTACCCTCCTGGGGGCCCCAGGGAGGTGTGTAGACCCCCATGCTCCTGTGGATACTGGAAGCAAAAAGTCAATGCATTGCTAAGATGCTCTTCTACCTGGATCCTGGGGCAAGAAAACAGCATCTGAGTAGCGACTGAAGGACACGTAGCTCTCAGCCCCATCTATGAGTCCATCACTGTGAGGGTTGAAGGTAATATTGGTGAAGCCAGCCACAGAAGCCCTGTGGGGTGACAAGAGGAAAGAGGGGTGGCTGAGAAGTGTCTGATGGCCCAGGCACATATAGTTTTGCACTCAGAGGCCCAGCCCCCAAAGGGCAAAAACCACAAGGCATTACCGATAGGAACCCAGAGGTTCCAGCTTCCCGTTGTAATAGCCGTGCGTGGTGGACTCGTTCCCAACATTGATTTCGTATTTCAAGACTTCAGATAAGCCCTGAGAACAGCTCTTTTCTTCCGTTGTTATGAGGTATGTCACATAGGTATCCGAGGCCCCCTTTTTGAAATCTTCGTACGTATATCTCAATACATCTGCTGACGGATGAACAGCTAAGAAAGGCACACGGAAGGAAAGCCATAAGAAAGTGATTGCAGAGATTTAAGTCTCCCTCGTTTCTAAATAATGACCAGCGTGATGGTGGTGACAGCTGCCATCTCTCACGTATGCTCTCTCTGCCAGGTTTTCCTTATATTAAGTTCTAAGGGCTTTACTTACATTAACTCATTTAATCCCCACAATAATCTCATCGCATAGGCTTACCACCCCCACTTTACAGGTGGGAAAATGAGACACAGAAAGGTAAAAAGACCTGGGCCCCAAGCTGCACTGCCTACGTGGTAAAGTCGTATTTCTAACCCAGACCACCTGACGCGGAGGGTGTGATCTCATCCATCACAGGCTGGTACTGGTCAGGCTGGTCAGTGTGCAATATCATCTCCCCTGTTCAGCAAAGGTCTGAGCTTGGGATTTGCTGAATACCTTCACAGCAAAATGACTAGGTGTTTGAAACAGACCCAAAACAAAAGATAGAAAGAGAGAGAGAGAGAGAGATCTCAATGTCTCTTCTTGAGATTTAGCTGCAGGTTTTCAACACCAGCAAATCCCTTGTCTTCCTGGATTCCCGCAGCCCTGACAGTGTGTTTGAGCTCTGTCTTCTTTGGGGAGATGAGGACAGCATCACAGGCTGTGAGACTGGGCAAGGGGGGCACTGCATAATTCAGAGTTAAAGAATCACCAAGAACAGCAAAACTCTGCACTTTTTTATTGTTTTGGCCACACCGCACGGCTCGCGGGATCTTATTTCCCCGACCGGGGATTGAACCCGGGCCCCTAGTATTGAAAGCACCGAGTCCTAACCACTGGACTGCCAGGGAATTTCCAAAACTCACCGCTTTAAACCCAGACCTTGGGCAAAGCACCCACACACAGCTAACAAAGACACCCTCAAATCATTCCCGTCTCACTTCCAGGGAATGTAATGGAGCCCTTTAAGGAAAAGCAGCGTTTAATCCACCTCCTCTCTCAGCTATGACAATGCTCTTTGCAAGTTCCCACTACAAATGCAAATCTTTTCCTTTTTTCTTCCAAGAGAAAGTCACCCTTTGAGGATGATTTGTGCGTGCGTGTTCATATGTGTGTGTGTGTGTGTGTGTGTGTGTGTGTGACAAACTTGGTTAAAACTAATATTCTGCCACCTAAAAGACCCTGTGCTGCAAAAGAGATGAAAAACGTAGATCAGAGGTAAGAAAGTCATGGCCATGGGCCAAATCCAGCCAGCCACCCCTTTTGGTAAATACTAGAACAGTCATACTGACTCTTTCTGTATCTTCTATGGCTGCTTTCACACTACGACTGCAAAGTTGAATAGCTGAGAAGGAGACTGTAGGACCTGCAAAACTTAGAATGTTTGCTATCTGGCCCTTTACACTAAGTCTGTCAACCTCTGACCTAGCTCATCAGGCAAATGGCTTACACCCACCCACCCCGGGGCGAGTGCCAAAGCGTGGGTCGCAGTATAAAACCAGACGTGTGTTTGTCTCATGAATGCGTTTCAGTGGGCACAAAAATGGTACCCAGTCACGCCATCACCCACTGGCTGTTTAACCCATAATGACCCCTCCTTACCGTCCCCAGTGGTGAGAATGAGAGCGTAGGCTTTGATGGGTCCATGGCTGGCTTCAAACCCACTGAATTTGACCTTCACAGAATTGTGACTGACAGATGTAATATTAGGGGATCCATCTGGAGAAGGAGGGTCTGAAACAGAACAAAAGAAAACATGATCACCCAACATTTAAAACCACAGAAGGAACAAAATTATGAAGGAGAGGATTTGCTGCAGTGCCCCACTCAAGTTCTGCCCTTGCTCTGGAAGCCGTGTGCTGGGCTCATGCAAAGCAAATCTAGAAGCAAAGGGCAGGGATGGGAACTGGTGGGGAACAAAGATGGCAAGTCCTTGGGGAGCCTGCCTGGCTGACAATGACCCCTTCACTGGGTCCAGCCACATTGCCAGGGTGGCCCCCTGGCAGCCTTGTTTGTAGAAGATAACGTGCCTTTTCTATCTTCCCCCAGTCCCTCCTGACCCAGAGAGCCCAGATTCCTTATTTTGAGAATGGGGGCAGAAGAAGGAGAACAAGACGGAGACTGTGTGGGTAGAACTCCAAGGTGAGAACTTGGGAGCTGAAAGCAGACATCTGTCAGCACATGGACTTGGCCCCAGGACTGGCTGGTCAGAGAGCAATGATGAAGCCGATAGTTACCCAGAAGGAAGCAAAGATGACATGGAGAGAACATACTTTCTCCTGACACCTGGCTGCATGCCGGCTCTGCACCCTTCACACCGAAGTCCTTGATTTTTGCTGGGGTAGGTTTAAAACTCTGCCTAGACAAAATCCAACTGACCCTCTTCCCGGAAACCAGAAAAGCCCACACGGGAACATTCCGTGAGTGGCCTTCATGACCCTGTGCCTCGCCTTTCCCAAGCTAAGTTTGTGAAGCCACTCTCTACATTAACACGAAAGGAAGGAAAAGGTGAATTCAAGATGATCTCTCTCCACACTCTCTCTACCTAAATTGGTCTCCCACATACAGTTTGAGTGTTTCTGTTATTATAACCAAGATGCAGGGAGACTGAGAAAACTAAACTCCAAAAAAAAAAAAGACCATAACACAATTTTCCAAATGTATGCTGTCCAACATGGCAGCCACTAACCACATGTACCCACTGAGCGCTTGAAAGGTGACAGGCCCAAGTTTGGACATAAAGTATCTCATTAATAACTCACTTTATACAAATTACATGTTGGAATGATAACATTTTTAATATACTGAGTTAAATAAAATGTGATCAAAACTCAGATCAAAACTCATTTCAGCTCCTCCTTTTTTTTTTCCTGGCCATGCCAGCCAGCTTATGGGATCTTAGTTCTCCAACCAGGGATTGAACCTGGGCCCCCAGAAGTGAAAGCAGAGTTCTAACCACTGAACCACCAGGGAATTTCCAGCTGCTCCTTTTTACAGTTTCTTAATGTGGCTCCTAGAAAAGTTTTTATTATATAGGAGGCTCACATGATTTTCTATTGGAAGGCACAGCTCTAAACCATCCTTCAGCAACCTCTCAAGTAACTGACCGCAGTGGCCACTTGGAGGCGCTGTCCATCGTCTAAGTGTCAGCTGCCTCAACAGACACTTCCTAGCACCAGCTCCCACCCCGTCCACAGCTCTATGCCTTTTAGCGGGCCAGCGAGGAGTCCCCAGCTCCCTGCCCCACGACAGCTCCACCCACCTCAAAGCCTGGAAATCCTTTCCTTCTCACTGCTTATGTCAGTCCTACACTAGAGGGACCTTGCCGGCCACGCTCACCATAGTGTCCCTTACCCGGGCACACAGTAAGCACTCAACAAGTGTTGGCTAAAAGACCATCGCTCCAACTCTCCCCGGTTTACCCATCCCACCAGCACTTCCTGCCTCTCTCAGAGAAAATGCAGCTCCACTTTTATGTTAAATAAAAAAGTATCAAAGTTGTACATTTAAAAAGCTTTTTGCTAAATTTGTACATAAAAATTCATCTGAGGAACGGGAGCTACAGATTAAAAAGTGAGAGGATCACTGGACTAAATGCTGAGTGGTCATTATCTAACCCTACCAGGCACTGCTCAGCTTCAGAAACAACTAACTCTAACAAGCTCCTTCCCTTCACTAGGTACTGTGCTCAGCCCTGGAGATACCGGATCAGATATGGTTTCTGTTCCTCAGTGGCTTATACCCACTGAGATGACATCATAAAACAGAGAACTACAAAAAAGTACCCAACAAGGTTCACTGTTTCTATTACACTGTAGAGTGCTGCAGAAACACAAAGGATTGTGACCCAGGGCCATCCTATATAGCTGTGTACTACGCAACTCCAAGGAGTCCCACGCGCACGGCAGACTATATGAATGGTGTCCCATGGAACTATGCAGTGCACAACTTGACTAGCCATACGTGGCAGCTCTGAAGTGATCTTCCACCTACACTACCTCATCTAATTTGTATTAACAGTCCTGGAAGGTAGGTATTATTTCCCCTTTTTTACACCTAAGAAAAACAAGGCTCAGAGAGGTTAAGCGGCTTTTCTGAGATCACACAGCTGGTAAAAGGTAGACTTTACAATCAAACCCAGGTCTGCCTAAGTCCAAGGCTCTGTCAGTAGAATCCCTCAGCCATTTTCCAAGTCAGTGTCCCTGAAGTAAGAAGGCTTTTCTTCTTACTATTTCAACCACCAATTCTTTAGAAATTGTTTGGAAACATTCTGATACCCTAAAGAAAATAGTATATCCAGGATTCAAAAAGCACAAAGCAAAACCAACTCCACCAGGTTGACCTAAGGCATAATTTTGGCAAAGACACAGGGAGCGAAAGACAGATAAAAATGAAACAAAGAATGAATATAACAAAACAGATACAGACTCATAGATAAAGAAAACAAACTGGTGGTTACCAGTGGGGAGAGGGGAGGGGGGAGGGGCAAGACAGAGGTAGGGGTTAAGAGGTACAAACTACTATGTATGAAATAAGTGACAAAGATATACTGTACAGCACAGGGAATACAGCCAATATCGTATAAAAACTTTAAATGCAGTATATCTATAAAAATCATGAATCACTATGTTGTACACCTGAAACTAATATAATATTGTAAATCAACCATATCTCAATTAAAAAAAAAAGCAAAGAAGTAATTTTTTCCAAGTTCAAAATAAAAGGTGGTCATGAAAAGATTAACTAGGGGGATCTCTTGTGAATGATCCCATTTCCCAAAACAGCTGGGGAGCTTATTAATACAGATTCTAGGGAAATATGAATCTTGACTGAATATCTATCTGATAATAGTAAAAAAAAAAAAAGAAAGAAAAAAAAAAAAGGATTGTTGGGAGTGCCCTGGTGGCCTAGTAGTTAGGATTCCGGGCTTTCCCTCCTGTGGCCCAGGTTCAATCCCTGGTCGGGGAACTGAGATCTTGCAAGCCATGCAGCATGGCCAAAAAAAAAAAGTATTGTTAAATTTTTAAGAGTAATGTGGTTATGTTTGAAAGAAAGGGAAAAGGAGTCCCTGTCTTTCAGCAATACATACTGAAAAACTTACAAATAAAACTATAGAATAACCAGGACTGGTCTCAAAGAAGTCCAATAAGGGAGGAGGGGATATAAATGAAAAAGATTGGTCAAGTGCTCACAAATGTTCAACTGAGTGCTGATGGGTACGTGGATCCCACTATACTGTCCTTTGCTTTTGTGTATATTTGAACATTTTAGGGGAACTTACTTAAAAGAAAAGGTGGCAACAAATTATTCTGTAAAACGAAGGAAACTTTTGGAATGTAAAATATTCCCTCTCACTAGATTTCTATAGATTATACAGATTCTATAGAATATATAGACTAGATTTCTGTAGAATTGGGTTAACAGTCCGTGCCAACAAAAACAAATATTTTTGGATAAATTTTTTTTAGAAACAGGTTTCTAGGCCACACTTGCAGAGCCTCTGGGTCAGCTTTCCAAGGTGACCACAATGTCACCTGGCCACCCTGCCCTCCCTGAAGCCCACCTGTGATGCCAGTGAGGCAGGTGTTTTGGGTGGGCGATGCCGTCTTGTTACAGGACCGGGCAGTGATGGTGATGTTGTACAAGGTAGAAAAATTCAAATATGTGACTTCCGTCCTGTACTCAGAGCCGTTCTCCGAGGAGCAGCTCTCCAGGTTCGTCATATTCTCCCAGTCTCCGTGGCTGACCTCCAGCTCGAAGCCTGTGTTGATGCCGAAAGGGCAGGCCCACTTGAGGACCAAGGTTGGCTCTTTGGGGACCACTTCACAGTGGAAGGAGGTTACTGGTGCAGGGTCTGCAAGGCAAGAACAGCACATCATGAGATTCTTGGACTTTTTTTTGTTTTTTTTGCGGTACGCGGGCCTCTCACTGTTGTGGCCTCTCCCATTGCAGAGCACAGGCTCCGGACGTGCAGGCTCAGCGGCCATGGCTCACGGACCCAGCCGCTCCGCGGCATGTGGGATCTTCCCAGACCAGGGCACGAACCCGCGTCCCCTGCATCGGCAGGCGGACTCTCAACCGCTGCGTCACCAGGGAAGCCCAATTCTTGGACTTTTGCCTTTGCAAATACTGAAACTTGGGGAGCAGGAGGTTCCTGGCCCGTTGGTGATAAGGACACAGCCATGGAGCATGACAGAAGAGGCAGAGGCTGACCTTGAATAGGGCCTTACTGAACTGTGTGACCTTGGGTCAGTCCCCCAACCGTTCTGAGCCTCAACTGCAGGGCTGTCTCAGGATTAAATGAAACAGTGGCTGTCAGGGTCCAGGCTGGAAGAGCACAGGGCTCCATGAGAGGTAGCGACAATACAGTGGAGGCGGTAGCAGCTTCTTCGCCTGCGTCACCTCATTTTGGGGCCCACTTGATAATCCTTCTGGAAGAGGCAGGGTTAATATTGTCCTATTTTGCAGATGAATCAACTGAGGCTTAGAGAGATTAAGCAATTTGCTAAAGATGACATGGCTGGTCAGTGGCGAAGCCAAAACTGGATCTCAGGTTTTCTAAATCCAAGTCCAGCGTGTTTTCTACACATACAACAGGCTAAATAATCAATGGTAAATGGTATCAGTTTCTTCATCTCTAAAATGTGGTGTTATTTGTCTCTACCTATCTGAGGGCCAATAGCGTTTTATTGAGGGCCAACAAAAAACTGATGTAAATGGGAAACTCTGTATTTATGTACCGGGGGTGGGAGGAGTATTATCATTACTTTAATGTTGCAGTGTTTTAAAGCAGGAGAAGGTTGTAGAGAGTCCCCTAGTGCAACGCCCACATTCTCCACCTGAGGCCTGGAAAGGTAACCTGCCCAATGCACACCTACTCCCACTGTTCCTGTTCCACCCATCCCCACTCATAAAGGCTCATAGATATCCTTCTTTTGCTATAGGCTACAATGATTGTAGCTAAGATAAACATTAGCAATGGAAGCCACCCAAATACCAAAGATCAGAGTCTAGACCTGGTGAATGAAGCTTGAGTTAGCAGAAGGGACTCAAAGCTGCAGGGATCCCTTTAGCCACTCCATGTGAAAACTCAGAGGTCATCAAGGTTCCAGCTCCTACACTACCAGGGAGGCTGATCCGATGAGACCCCTGTTCCCCTTCCAAATCAGCTTAAACACATTTGAATGGCTTGGTCTAAGGAAGGGAGGAAGCAGGTGCAAAGAGGGTAGGGAGTAGGGTGCTACACAGACACAGAGGTGATAAAGGCCTCACGATCGGGCTTCCCTGGTGGTGCAGTGGTTGAGAGTCTGCCTGCGAAGCAGGGGACACGGGTTCGTGCCCCGGTCCGGGAAGATCCCACGTGCTGCGGAGCGGCTGGGCCCGTGAGCCATGGCCGCTGAGCCTGCGCACCCGGAGCCTGTGCTCCGCAACGGGAGAGGCCACAACAGTGAGAGGCCCGCGTACCGCAAAAAACAACAAACAAACAAACAAACAAAATAAAGGCCCCACGATCAAAACTGTCAGCAGAAGTACTCACAGTCGTCCACAAAACATTCCCCGGATTACTCTCTGAAAGTTCCCTCAGTTAAACACAGGGCTCTTCTTCCCTTTAAAAGATCACACCTTTTGCATCGAGACATTCAGGATCAAGAAAGGCAGAAAAGCTGGGCATCCATTTTAACCATATCCTTTCCGTCTTCTTCAGCGTAAAAGCCAAACCATGAGCTACAGGCCCGGACGTCATCCACGCCCTGGCCCATCACCTCTTGCATCTTGGGCCTCAACTCCTCCCCCTCCCCCTCTTGCTCCCATGGATCCACCTCTGCCACCCCGACCTCCTGCTCTTTCTTCAATACAGCAGGCACGCTCCAGGCTCGGCACCCCAGCACTGGCTGCCCCTCTGCCTGTAATGCTCTACGTCCCAACATTCACATGGCCTGCTTTACACCCTTCAAGTCTTTGCTCAAAAGTCACCTTTTCAATGAAGCCTTCCCAAGATAAACATCTCATTTCCCCCGTCCTTGTTTATTCCCCCCTCCTTAGTAATCATCAACTGATAACCTATTTATCTTGTTTATTATGTCTTCCCTACCAGAATAAAAGTTCCAGAAAGGCAGGGACTTGTCTGTGTCCTTTAACAGTGCCTGGCATATAGTACATGCTCAATACATATCTGTTGAATGAATAAATGATGCGGGCAGCAAGATAGCACTAATTAGCATCTGAGCTAATAGGATGCTCAGAGAGCTTGGGGTCTGTTATCACACACCACACAAAAGCTAATCAACTAGAGTTTATTTCAAGAACCTATGTGCAAGGCCAGCATCACACAAGAAGGAGTCCAAGAGGCACGTGGGACTACTCACCTGTACAGAATGACTGCCAGCCAGGTGCCAGTGACTCGGTGACATTCCCCACCTGTGTGAAGATCTCTATGGTGTATGAGGAGCCAGGTGTTAACTCGGTGACTGTAGCATAGGTGATGCCGACGCCTGTGACTATTTGTGTGGCCTTGCTGGCATTTCCATCCTGCTCCATAAGAAGGCGGTAGGTGTACCTGGAAGAGGCTTCATCAAAGTTCTGCCAGTTTAAGGTTGCTGCTGTGGTGTTGGTCCTTACTTCAATGTTGGACACATTGCTGGGCCCTTCGTTTTTTTTTTAAAAAAAAAAAAAAAAAGCACGGATTAGCTTGAACCATTTTATTATTTGCATGTAAAAATAGCCAGAAAATTAATTAAATTTAATTTAATAAAAATAGCCTGGCTCCTTTTGGGAAAGAATAAATTAAGCTAATGTTTGCTGGACTCGAAAGATGGAACGCTTCCCAAAAAAGACATTCAGAAAATAATTATACAGATTAAAACTCAAAAGAATGAAAGTTTTTCAGGCTTCTTTTAATAATTTATCTGAAATATATTTTCAAGATATAATTTCTATCTGTTTTTGAAATATGATTAACGAAAGAGAAAAACATATGAAAAAGGCATTATGAACTACCATTTCTACCATATATTTAGGTCAAATATTACCAAAGTACTTCCCTCACTTTTGCATGCAAAGCGCCTCATTTGGGCTGCATCTTCCAATGCCAACATGACAGGGTGACCCTCCTCTAGTCTGTATTCCAGACTAGAGAATGAATAGTCATGTTTTCCATGCTTATGGGATCCCTTTCTGCTTCAGAAGACAATTCCAAGTTCACATGGCTCAGCGCCAAGTGCTCCAAGAGCACAGAAGAACATTTGCTGAGGCCGATGTTTTCAGCTTACACAGTTTCGCATTCTACCTGGAGCCCAGAAACACAAGAGCCTCTTATTCCATCATTTAACCAATGCTTACTTCCCATCCTCCAAGTGAAAGGGAGAATACTCCCTTAGGAGGGTGTTCTAAGGCACTTACGTGTGTACTGTGCAGTGGAGCTGGAGTTCCCCTGGGAATTGTTCATTTTTGGGAAGATTGTGATGTTATATAAGGTGCCCGGGATCAGGCCCCCGAGAGTGATTTCTTCATGAGAACTATTTGTCTGGTTAGAGCTGTGCTCAGACTGTATCACTACACAGTAGATGTACCCAGTAACATCGTCTGTATTCCGCCACTCCAACTGCATGTCGGTTGTGGTGACATTAACCACACGGATATCAACCACTGCACTGTTGTCTGGTCAGAGGAAAGGAAGAAAAAAGGAAGTCTATTAATGACCATCATAACGTCCAGCTTTATTCCAAAGAGTCTGACAAGAGAACTTGCTCTTTTGCCATCAAACCCCCAAATGAGTTCACACAGGGCAAACTCTAAAACTTAGGTGAGAAACACACACACTCAGTTCTTTCCAGAATTTTGGCTCTTCTGTAACACAGATGAACTTACCAGCTTATCCTATCATTTTCTGGTCTTTTGCTTTTGTCATAGAGATGCCCCCTTCGGGGGTCTTCTGGGGTGGAAATCATGGCCAGTTTCTTGATCTGAGTGCTAGTGACCAGATGGGTATTGTTTGTGAAGATTCATCAAACTATGCACTTAGGATGTGTGTGCTTTCCAGTATGTGTACTAGATCTCAATAAGTAGGGTTTTTTTTAATCACTCCCTCAAAAGCAAACATCTTTCTATAACATAGACAGGCATACTGAAGAGCAAAACTGAAACAGAGTTGCCACGAAGTGGGAGCATCTGAGGCTGGAGTGACGAAGGGAAAAAGCACACATGCCCTCCACGCTCAGAGCTGGGAGTCAGAAGTGATATCACCCAATGAGTCCTCTGGGTTCTGTACTCGGATCATCTCACCTCTACACACTGAACCAGCTGCACTATGAATGCACAGATCCCAGAAACAACTGGATAACAGGACCTCTTTTCTGCCCTTGCTTACAAAACTTTTCTCTCTTTACCCAGTAACCAAGGTCACCTCTGAAGAGGCCAGTTGAGGAGATAGGGGACAAAAGAGGGGAACATTTTCACTGTAAAACCCTTTGTACTTTTTAAAATTTTGTACCACATGCATGTACTATCTGCTCAAAAATTAATTTTTAAGTAGGTTCTCCTTAAAGGGAGGTAACTGAGAATCTTCTTTCCCTACCACTGGATTCCTGATGTTAAAGGGATTCCACAGACAGAAGGCCATGAAAGGCAGCAGTTTTCTATAAACATAAAAATAGTAGAAATAACCTAAATATTCCATAAAAAGGGAAGGGCTATATATACATTGTGATCTGGCTATAAAATGAAATAGTCTGCAGCCACTAAAAACATGAAAACATAACAACTACAGGAGGGAAGTTATGATATATATGGAGTTAAAAGAAAAAGTTCAAATACAAAATAAAATAATTCATATAATAATTACAGTGATATCAACTAAATATATGACCATGGACACAGACAGAAAAGGAATTCAGTTGGGTTAGAAGAGTGGAGTTATTTTTGTTTCCCTGCCTTTTTGTGGTAGTAAAATACACACAACATAATATTTATCATTTTAACCATTTGTAAGTGTACAACTCAGTAGCATCAAATACATTCACAATGTTGTGTCACCATCACCATCATCTGTACCCAAAACATTTCATCATCCCCAACACGAACTCTGTTCCCATGAAACAACCACCCTCATTCTTCCCTCCTCCCAGCCCCTCTCTTCTACCGTCTGTCTCTGTGAACATGCCTATTCTAGGCATCTCATATAAGTGGATTCATACGGTAGTTGTCCTTCTATGTCCAGCTTTTTTCACTTAGCAGAATGTTTTCAAGATTTATCCACACTCTAGCATGTCTCAGTACTTCGTTCCTTTTTATGGCTACATAATATTCTATCATATGGATATACCACATCTTGTCTATCCATTCCTCTGTTGATGGACACTTGGTTGCCTCCACCTTTTAGCTATCGTGAATCATGCTCCTATGAACATTGGTGTAGAGATAACTGTTCAAGGCCCTGGTTTCAATTCCTTTGGAAATATATATACATGTAGGAGTGGAATTGCTGGGTCATACGGTATTTGTTTCCCTTTTTCAAAATTGCCTTTAATGCTGTTACATTTATTCTCCCCAATAATAATGAACATTGGTCAAGAATAGAATGGTAATGCCCTAAGAGTCTAGTGCCTTATTACAACTCTTCTTGATTTCCATTCAACCGGACAATTACAGGCAATAGTACAAGAGATGCCTTCTCCTTATGAATAGGCTTAAATTACTTTTGCAGCTGCACCATATCAAAGTGCAGTCCACACTCTGGTTAAGACCTCAGTCTTCAAAGTCAGACAGAGGCCAGTTCACTACCTTGCCACCCTGGGCCAGTTACTTAAGTTCACAGAGTCCCCATTTCCTACTCTATAAAATAGAGATGATAATAGTCCCTACCTCATGGAGTTGTGTTCAAAATGTTTAAATACAGGATGACAGCCCAGCCATTTGTAGACCCCTAGTACATTATGTTATTATTACATTAAATTCTGGCCGTTGGCAAGTCATACAATATCAAAGGGACCCCACAATGGTGATGCCTTTACCATTAGCAACATTCTCAAAAAGAAAGAAAAAAATATATGTTGATACTACGATCCTACCTCAAAAGTCTAATCTGAAATTCAGACTTGAAAAGGAATTACTGCACTTCATCTGAGGGATGCATTTTAGCAGTCCCCATATTTTGGAAGTAGATCTTCCTAGTAGCTATCAGTGCCTAACCCAACCAACAGAGTTGAAGAAACCTACACAAGGAGAATCCCAAGAGTCCAAATGACTTCACACGTGGCTCAAGGAATATCAGTCTCATTTCTTTATTCCTCCCTTCTGCGGAAAAGATTTCAATTCCCTGGCAATCAAAGATCAGGGAATACTGTATGTTTTCCAAGCTTTCCCAAAAATTTCATTTCAAATTTTAAAAACAATAATGAGCAATAGTTTTCATGAAATATTTTTATCAATATCAATAGGCCTCATAGAACTAACAAAACTACTGTATCACAATGTTGTTTATGAAAGACTATAAGTAATCTACCTGTCCAGCAATAGGGGAGTAGTTAAATATTTATAAACTTTAGGGTTTCAGGACCCCTTTATCTTCTTAAAACTTATTAAGGCTCTCAGAGAATTTTTATTTATTTAGGTTACATTTATGTATACTGTAATAGAAAATTTTTAATGGGGAAAATATTTAAAACATAAGAATACACAAGCATGCATTCCATTAGCCAACAGAAAAATGATCTCATCCCATGTCATAGAGCATCTAGAAAACTCCACTGTACACTCATCATGAGAGAATGAGAGTGAAGAAGCCAAATAGCATTCCAATATTATTATGATAATAATACTTCACAGGGCTTCCCTGGCGGTTCAGAATCTGCCTCCCAGTGCAGGCGACACAGGTTCGAGCCCTGGTCCGGGAAGATCCCACATGCCACGGAGCAACTAAGCCCGTGTGCCACAACTACTGAAGCCCATGTGCCTACAGTCCGTGCTCCGCAACAAGAGAAGCCACCGCAATGAGAAGCCCGCACACCGCAACAAAGAGTAGCCCCTGCTCACCACAACTAGAGAAAGCCCGCAAGCAGCAACAGAGACCCCACGCAGCCAAAAAATAAATAAATAAAATAAATAAATTCTTAAAAATAATAATACCTTACAGACCCCCTTGAAAGAATCTAGGGGACTCCCAGAGATCCCTGGACCACACTTTGAGAACCACTGATATAACCAAGGGGTCAGCGAACTTTTTCCATATGGACCACAGAGTAAATATTTTAGGTTTTGCAGGCCATTTATTCTCTGTGGCAACTACTCATTTCTAGCACAAAAGAAGCCATAGACTTTATATAAAGAAATGAGCATGGTTGTGTTCCAATAAAACTTAATTCTCTATAAAAAAACAGGCAGTGGGCCAGATTTGGCCCATGGGCCATTTTTATCTGCTGACTCCTGATTTAGACAATGGAATGTCAGGCAGGTATTAAAATTATCCTGCAGAGAAGGAAAGAAATCATAAAGATCAAATCAGAAATAAATGAAAAAGAAATTAAGGAAACGATGGCAAAGATCAATAAAACTAAAAGCTGGTTCTTTGAGAAGATAAACAAAATTGATAAACCATTAGCCAGACTCATCAAGAAAAGAAGGGAGAAGACACAAATCAATAGAATTAGAAATGAAAAAGGAGAAGTAACAACTGACACTGCAGAAATACAAAGGATCATGAGAGATTACTACAAGCAGCTATATGCCAATAAAATGGACAACCTGGAAGAAATGGACAAATTCTTAGAAATGCACAACCTTCCGAGACTGAACCAGGAAGAAACAGAAAATATGAACAGACCAATCACAAGCACTGAAATTCAAACTGTGATTAAAAATCTTCCAACAAACAAAAGCCCAGGACCAGATGGCTTCACAGGCGAATGCCATTAAACATTTAGGGAAGAGCTAACACCTATCCTTCTCAAACTCTTCCAAAATATAGCAGAGGGAGGAACACTCCCAAACCCATTCTACGAGGCCACCATCACCCTGATACCAAAACCAGACAAGGATGTCACAAAGAAAGAAAACTACAGGCCAATATCCCTGATGAACATAGATGCAAAAATCCTCAACAAAATACTAGCAAAAGAGTCCAACAGCACATTAAAAGGATCATACAACATGTTCAAGTGGGGTTTATTCCAGGAATGCAAGGATTCTTCAATATACACAAATCAGTCAACGTGATACACCATAATAACAACTGAAGGAGAAAACCCATATGATCATCTCAACAGATGCAGAGAAAGCTTTCGACAAAATTCAACACCCATTTATGATAAAAATCCTGCAGAAAGTAGGCATAGAGGGAACTTTCCTCAACATAATAAAGGCGATATATGACAAACCCACAGCCAACATTGTCCTCAATGGTGAAAAACTGAAAGCATTTCCACTAAGATCAGGAACAAGACTAGGTTGCCACTCTCACCACTCTTATTCAACATAGTTTTGGAAGTCCTAGCCACAGCAATCAGAGAAGAAAAAGAAATAAAAGGAATTCAAATCAGAAAAGAAGAAGTAAAGCTGTCACTGTTTGCAGATGACATGATACTATACATAGAGAATCCTAAAGATGCTACCAGAAAACTACTAGAGCTAATCAATGAATTGGTAAAGTAGCAGGATATAAAATTAATGCACAGAAATCTCTTGCATTCCTATGCACTAATGATGAAAAATCTGAAAGTGAAATTACGAATAGATGGAGAGATATACCATGTTCTTGGATTGGAAGAATCAACATTGTGAAAATGACTACTACCCAAAGCAATCTACAGATTCAACGCAATCCTTATCAAACTACCAATGGCATTTTTCACAGAACTAGAACAAAAAATTTCACAATTTGTATGGAAATACAAAAGACCCCAAATAGCCAAAGCAATCTTGAGAAAGAAAAACGGAGCTGGAGGAATCAGGCTCCCTGACTTCAGACAAAGCAACAGTAATCAAGACAGTATGGTACTGGCACAAAAACAGAAATATAGAGCAATGGAAAAGGATAGAAAGCCCAGAGATAAACCCACGCACATATGGTCGCCTTATCTTTGATAAAGGAGGCAAGAATATACAGTGGAGAAAAGACAGCCTCTTCAATAAGTGGTGCTGGGAAAACTGGACAGCTACATGTAAAAGAATGAAATTAGAACACTCCCTAACACCATACACAAAAATAAACTCAAAATGGATTAAAGACCTAAATGTAAGGCCAGACACTATCAAACTCTTAGAGGAAAACGTAGGCAGAACACTCTATGACATAAATCACAGCAAGATCCTTTTTGACCCACCTCTTAGAGAAATGGAAATAAAAACAAAAATAAATAAATGGGACCTAATGAAACTTAAAAGGTTTTACACAGACAAGGAAACCATAAACAAGGAGAGAAGACAACCCTCAGAATGGAAGAAAATATTTGCAAATGAAGCAACTGACAAAGGATTAATCTCCAAAAGTTACAAGCAGCTCATGCAGCTCAGTATCAAAAAAACACACAACCCAATCCAAAAATGGGCAGAAGACCTGAATAGACATTTCTCCAAAGAAGATATACAGATTGCCAACAAACACACGAAAGAATGCTCAACATCATTAATCTTTAGAAAAATGCAAATCAAAACTACAGTGAGATATCACCTCACACCAGTCAGAATGGCCATCATCAAAAAATCTACAAACAATAATTGCTGGAGAGGGTGTGGAGAAAAGGGAACCCTCTTGCACTGTTGCTGGGAATGTAAATTGATACAGCCACTATGGAGAACAGTATGGAGGTTCCTTAAAAAACTAAAAATGGAACTACCATATGATCCAGCAATCCCACTACTGGGCATATACCCTGAGAAAACCATAATTCAAGAAGAGTCAGGTACCAAAATGTTCATTGCAGCTCTATGTACAATAGCCAGGACATGGAAGCAACCTAAATGTCCATTGACAGATGAATGGATAAAGAAGATGTGGCACGTATATACAATGGAATATTACTCATCCATAAAAAGAAACAAAATTGAGTTATTTGTAGTGAGGTGGATAGACCTAGTGTCTGTCATACAGAGTGAAGTAAGTCAGAAAGAGAAAAACAAATACCGTATGCTAACACATATATATGAAATCTAAAAAAAAAAAAAAAAAATGGTCATGAAGAACCTAGGGGCAAGATGGGAACAACGACACAGACCTACAGAGAATGGACTTGAGGATACGGGGTGGGGGAAGGGTAACCTGGGACAAAGTGAGAGAGTGGCATGGACATATATACCCTACCAAACGTAAAACAGATAGCTAGTGGGAAACAGCCACATAGCACAGGGAGATCAGCTCAGTGCTTTGTGACCATCTAGAGGGGTGGGATAGGGAGGGTGGGAGGGAGGGAGACACAAGAGGGAAGAGATATGG
Source organism: Stenella coeruleoalba (assembly GCF_951394435.1). Classification (NCBI taxonomy): domain Eukaryota; kingdom Metazoa; phylum Chordata; class Mammalia; order Artiodactyla; family Delphinidae; genus Stenella; species Stenella coeruleoalba. The sequence continues at coordinate 12,404,800 of NC_137154.1, forward strand.
GGACATATGTATAACTGATTCACTTTGTTATAAAGCAAAAATTAACACACCATTGTAAAGCAATTATACTCCAATGAAGATGTTTAATAAAGAAAAAAAAATTACCCTGCAGAAATATTCATGCTAATAGGGAAGAATAGTCATAATAAACTCGAAATGAAAAAAAGCAGATAACACATGTACAGGATTTTAATATTTGTTAAAATATATATACACATACACACCTTTCTATACCTTAAAATTCTAAAACATCACGCATCAAAAGCTATTAGTTATTATCTTTGGTTGTTGGTTTACATGTGATTTTTCTTTTTGCTTGTCTGTATTTTATATAATGAATATGCATTGCTGTCATTATAAACTTGTTAAAAAGTTTTTCTTAGATAATTAAAAGAAAAGCAATATTTGGAAAATTTGACATTTATAAATTATACTGATTTCCCTTAAGAAACATGACTGTTTCTCAGAAAATACAACCTATTTGCTTACCAGTTGTACCGTAAACTGTTTGGGAATCCCCTTTAGTCCCATCTGGTCCTTGTGGAAATATGTCAAAACGATACTCGGTTCCAGGGGATAAGTCACCAATGACAATACTTTGTTCGGTGGTTGTTTGATTTACTCCAACTTCATCCCGTGTGATATGTATCTCAAAGGAATTAGAGTCATTGCTATTCCATGCTAAGCCAATTTCCCTTGTGCTGACACTTGTCACTCGAAAGTCAGAAACTGGACAGGGGGCTGTGGGTAGAAAGTAAATGACTAGATTAAGAATCTATTTCTCCAGAAGACAAGGGTGACTGAACCTCACAAAATATTTACAATGAGATTAAACGTACACTTGGGACACCCAACCTCTCTTTTTCTCTTTTTTGTATTATCACCTACAACACAAGCCCCTCAGAAACTCATGTTTCTAACCAACAAGAGAACACTTGGCCACAGGAGTGCAGAAACTGGTGTTTAAGTTGTACAAAGTCATTCAAAGGAAATGAGAAGAGGCGTAAATTCTCATGGGTCAAGGGCTCAGGCACTGGAGGACCTTGGCCACTGCTGGCTGCCTATGTTGTATACATTACTTAGCCTTCCAGAGTCTCTGTTTAAGGAAGTGCAGCAGAGGCTGCTGTTGACCCCCAAAATCCATTCCCCCCTCCGTTTTCCTTAATCATACACCCCCAGATTCGTAGCAGTGTACATGGCTATTGGAAAGAAAAACTACATTTCCCAGCCTCCCTTGCTACTAGGCTAAGTTCTGGCCAATGGGATGTGAGTATAAGGACCATATGGCTCCCAAGAAGCATCCTTAAAGGATGGAGCGTTACCTTTTATCCTTCCTCCTTCTTGTAACTGGAATGTGGATGTGATGCCTGCAGCTCAGGCTGCCTGGCTATAGGACCAACAATGTGGCAGTGGCTGCAGCTTCCTGATGCCAGGATGGCGGCTCAGTACATTCCTGGAGCCAACAACTACAGCCAGGGCTGCTGACAGTGACACAGTTGGGGACTCCCTGGATGGGGAGTTCTGCACCCTTAGGCTGGGAGTCATTTCTGGATCCCAGCCTAGAGCTGCACCCCACATGTTATGAGTTGAATTGTGTCCCCCCAAAATTCATATGTTGAAGTCCTAACCATCAGTACCTCAGAATCTGACTATATTTGGAGGTAGGATTTTTAAAGAGGTGATTAAGGTAAAATGAGGCCATTAAGGTGGGCCCTAATCCAATCCATTATGACTAGTATCCTTATTAGATTAGAGGGAACTATATTCAATATCCTGTGATAAACCATAATGGAAAAGAATATGAAAAAGAATATATTTATGTATAACTAAATCACTTTGCTGTACAGCAGAAATTAAACACAACATTGTAAATCAACTATACTTCAATAAAATTAAAAAAAAAGAGAGATTAGGACACAGACATGCACAGACCAAAGGAGAATCACATGAAGACACAGGGAGAAGCCGGCCATTACAAAGCCAGGAAGGGAGGTCTCAGAAGAAACCAAGCCTGAATCACCTGATCTCAGACTTCTTGCCTCCAGAACTGTGAGAGAGTCGATTTCTATTGTTTAAGCCTCCCAATCTGCCGTACTTTTATGGCAGTCCTAGCAAACTAACACACCAGCACTTCCAATGATTCTATAAACGCTCAGTTCCCAAGGTAAGATCCTCTTCAGCTTAACATAGCTCATGGTTTCTGTTTCTTGCAACTGAGCGGTAGCTAACCATCCCATCCTACCTAGCATTGGGCTTCTTCTATAATGAGAGAGAAATAAACTCCTGTCTTGGATACTTGGGGAATTTGTTACTCACAACGAACCTGATCCTAACTAATAGAGAGATTAAACAGTAAAAAAAAAAAGTAAAAGGTGAAGAAAAGAAAAGCAGATTTCATTTACTCCAAAGACCCAGTCAGAAGACGTTTGTAAGAATGCCTAAGGTGTGCTTCTTGGAAAGCAACAGACACTCGAATAAAGTATTCCGGTGGGATGAGCCCTGGATCCAGAGCCAGGCACCCCTGGGTCCAAGTCCCTGCCCTGCTGCTTACCAGCTCTGTGGTCTTGGGCAAACACTTCAGCTGTGCTGAGCTATAGTCTTTTCATCTGTAAGACAGGGATCCTAACACCTACTGTGAAGACCACTACAATACATGTAAAGCTCGTGGCGCAGTGCAATACCGATATTACTATATTATTACATTACTACTCTACTGGCACGCCATTATTGTTTTAATTATTGGACCGTCCTTGGAACAGAATGGTTTTTATCTGCTGCCTAACGTCTTGTCTTGAAGAGACAGCTGGATCAGAAGAAAGAAAAGACAAGACATAGCTGTGTCCTATTTCCTTATAACGTCAGCATCCAAAGGACAAAGGGACATGAATAACCAGGTTCTTTTTGTCTCCATGTATCAACTTGCTCCCTGTCGCTAGCACACTAGAATGGCTGTCACCAGCACAGGCTGGAGCTGAGACAGCCCAGCTGTCTGATCCCACCTCTGACACTCACAAGGTTTGACACCTGTCCATAGCATCTCTCTCGGCCTTGGCTTCCTCATCCATAAAATGCGGCCAGTGCCATGTCACAGATTTGTGAACATTAAATGAGACCGTGCAAGGAGAGCCCGTCACGCGATGCTGGGCGTGTGGGCAGGGTCAATCAGTGGTCACCGTCATAAGATCACACATCCTGAAGGTGGTAAGAGTCCCTGTGGACCCACAAGGTGAGCTGTGCTTTCCTCAAGGGCAGGAACACAATTTGTCTTGTATCTGCGCCTGGTGCATAGCAGGCAGGCAAGAAAGGTTAGCAAAGCAATGAGTGGACTCACGGGTGTACACCTGGAGAAAGCCTGGTATGCCCGCAGAACCGTTGTCAGGGAAAGGCCACACTGTGATGTTGTATAACGTGCTCGAGTTGAGTGGGGTGATGACGGCACGAGTCTCATGGACAGTGAGATTGAAGGGATCTGTCTCGCCAGCAACCTGTATCTTGTAGGTATAGACAGAAGATGGCTCATTCTCATTGATTTTCCAGGTCAGGGTCAAGCTTGTGGCACTGATGTTCACAACTTCGATGTCAAACACCTGACTGGAATCTGCAAAGACACAAGAGGAGTTAACAACCACCAGAATGGCCAAGGCAGACAGAAAGAGACAGAGAGAGGGAGAGATGCTGTCATCAAGGAACGTCATCTAATCTAAGAAACACTCTTAGCGATTCTTCCTTCCTACTCTACACCATTTAATGCAACATACCTGAGTGTAGGGCGGTCCCAGCAAAAGTCAGGCAGCATCTTCAGTGAAGAAAACAACCTGGCCAATCGCAACTGCATAGTTACTCTACGCTCTTCTTGTGAGCTGACGCTTAGAGATGCGACAGACTCCTCAAACAACAACATGGACTCTACACATGCCCCCCTAGGTGCTGGGTGACCCCAAAAGGTCTCAAGCATGCACCCATCCAAGAATGAACACTATACTCTACATGATCAAGTAAAGGTCACAGACTTCCACGTGAGGCAGGTCTGGGTTCCAAGGTCAGTTCTACTTGAACAGGCAGGTGGATCGTAGGAAAATCACCGAGCTCAGTTTCCTCATCTATAAAGTCAGGATAATAATCCTAACTCAACAAAAGGTAACACAAGAGTGCTAGTTATTCACCACTTGCCCACCCCACTGTCCCAATCCACCCTCTGTCCTTCTCCTGCCTGCTCTGTGCCCCGGGGAGGCTGAGCCCTGTACCTTGCATCACTGGGGCACAGGTTGGGGGTAGAGACTCTGCCAGGTGGCCTGGGACCAGGTTCCACCAGTGAGCGATAGGGGCACGCTACTGGGGGGCTGGAGGAGAAAGCAGCTGGGAGTCTTTCTCCTCACTGCCTCCTGCTCTAGGTCACCTGTTCTGACATAGCTGTGTCCTCCAGGGCCCCAGCCCTCGCTCGGCTCCAGAAACACCATCTCCTCCCCCTTACTCTTCAGCTTTGGACGTAATTTCCTATCATGACTAGTCTCAGGCGTCTCAACATCCTCTGATGGTGTCCTTAACTCCATTCCACCTAATTAGTCACTTGAAAAGTGCCTGGTACCACACATGTATGTGTATCTGTGTGTATGTGTGTGTGTGTGTACACATGAGTATACACACACATATACATACACACACAACATAGAGAGGGTTAAGGCTATAATATAATTATTATAGTAGTATATATTATATAATATTATTATTATTTATTAAGCACTAGGACAGTCAACACCAACCAGACTTTGTGTATATCCACATGACCAAAAGCCAAAAATGCAATCACTATTACTTTAATTCCACTCAAATCACTTTAAAAAGCAGAGAACCCCAGGTCCACACCAATCCACAGGCCGCTTTTAGCAGGATCAGGCAAAAAGGCCCTCCTCTGGATGGCTCTGCCCCGGGGTGTGTGGCTTGGTGAAAGACCCAGAGACGAGATTCCAGCCCCACTCACCTCCCTGCACAAGCATCTTGTATGTAGGACAGCCCCACCACTGTCAATGGCACCCCTGGAGGAGTCCCTTCCCCCCACTCCTCCCCCAGCCAAAAATTGCCCCCAGGTGTCCTATAGCACATCCTCCCAGCCCCTCCAAAAGAGAGAGCAGCTCTCAAGACACACATATACCATCTCTCTAGGAAATGAATCAACCCCTCCAGAATCATCAGAGTCCCTGAGACGTTACCTAGTCCCAGTGCCTCTCCACTTTCGTACCTCAGCGTCCATCATCTGCACTTTCACTCATGACGTTGCCTCAGCTGACACATCCTCCGCTTCCTCTCCATTTATCCAAATCCTATCCTCCCTTCAAAGAAAGTTCAGATCCTCCCTGTAGAAGAGGCCTTCCTTTGGGATTTAATATTAAAATCAGGCTCCAGCCTTCCCATGTCCACAGCACTTAGTGGGCAACTATAGTGCACAGTGACCATGGGCTGCCTGTGCAGCACCCAAGTCCCTCTTCCCCTTGTAGGAAGGAAGTGCCTATCACCCATGTGGAAGCTGGAGGGACAGCGGCTCCCTTCCCCAGCACAGCCATCTAGAAAGCAACAGGACACCGTCTCCACCCTAGGATCCTGAGAGACTGTCACCAGCTCCAGCATGGACCAGCCCCCTAGAGTTCCCTGGATGCTCGACTGTTTTCTGTCCTTGGTCCTCCAGCCTCCATCCTTACTCCCTCCATTCTATGGATCTATGACAGCCTTTCAGAACACATATATTTTGGGGGTTTGTTTGTTTGTTTGTTTTAATTTTTATTGGAGTATATCTGACTTACAAATATGATGGTGGTGTTAGCTTCTACTGTACAGAAAAGAGACTGTCATATATAGAATAGAGATATCGTTGGATAAGATAACCCGAGTCGGTCTGTGTTGCCTGCAAGCAAGCCCCCAACAGCTGCAAGGCTACAGCATTTGTTCCTGAACCCACAGAGCCTGACCGTGTGCTTTCCCATATATGTTTGCCTTGATTCCCCATCTATACTGCAATTCCCTGAGGGCAGGAACCATTCTTTACCCCCTCATCAGCACCAATCCAAAAAGTCTCTAAAACTGTTCAATTTACAGAGTGGCAGTGCGGACAAATCATAGGTAGAAAGAAGCAACGTGCATGTCAGCAAGTATCACAGGAAGGTCAGCATGCCTTCCAAGTTCAGGCCAAAAAAGGAAACTCATTTTCTTCTCTCAAGGGGAAAATACTTAACCAACATGGACAAAATGAATATCAAGTTACAAGAGAAAAACATGCCAGTTTGTCTCGTTGGCCAGCATGCAGAGCTATGAGAGAAAGAATGAGGTAGCCCGTAGCATCTGCACATGGTAGCTGTGCAAGGAAATGAGCCGCTACGCCGTAATGAGCTCAAGGAAAGGAGGGTCTTGGCCACAGAGTTAAGAAGAAACTCACTGGATCTGCTCTGTCCAAAACCTCTTCCAGAAAACTCTCTCCTGCAACAAAACTACTTATGAAGCAAGAGATAACTCGGAACCAGAATCACAGAAGACAAACGTTGTGCTAGAAAGCTCTGGCTGAAGCCACGTTACAAAATTCAACATACTCGTTTTAAACTCTGTGGCGCGGGGCTGTCCTTCGGCACCATTCGCTGCTCGAGGATAAACAGTGGCCTTGTACTGTGTGTCAGACTTTAACCCAAAAAGCAGCACTTCCGTGGTGTCTTGGGGCAGAGAAGGGTCAGAGAACGGGCGTGCAGGTTCAAGTCCATATTTGTACCCAGGGGCAGTGGGGCTCCCGGGTGGCTGCAGAAAGCGGTCTGTGTTGCTGGCATCTGTTTCAAACACAAAAGGCAAAGACATTACCTGCGACAGAAGTGCATCCCTGTCTTCCGTCAGCGCCGGTGCCCTCCCCACCGTAAGACGACACATCAGACAGTACCCACAGCTGGGACTCCACAAACACCTGTTCCCTTCCTCCCCCAGAGATACACATGCTCCTGAAAGGGCCCTGATTTGGGGGTTTGGTGAGGTTTTTTGCCTTTTCTTTTTTTTAATTGGGGTATAGTTGTTTTACAGTGTTGTGTTAGTTTCTGCTGTACTATAAAGTGAAACAGCTGTATGTATACACGCATCCCCTCCCTCTTGGGCCTCCCTCCCACGCCCCTCATCCCACCCATCTATGTCACCACAGAGCACGGAGCTGAGTCCTCTGCGCTATACAGCAGGTTCCCACTAGCTATGTGTTTTACACATGGTAGTGTATATATGTCAATCCCAATCTCCCAGTTCATCCCACCCCCTCTTCCCCTCCACCGTGGCCGCACGTTCGTTCTCTGTGAAAGGGTCCTGATTTGGGGCAGGTATTGCACTTTGCACTTTTAGCCCAGGTAGCACCGCAGATATCTGTGCTTCTCTCTCCAACTCAGCGATTTGCATCTCTTCCCAGCTTCCTTCAAGAAACCATCGTCTCCCACCCAACTCCAAACATGGATTTCCAGGACAGCCTCATGCTTCACACTTGGCTAAGCAGAGCCCACTCAAGGAATTCTTTCCCTGGACCAGTCCCCTGCTGAGAGAGGGTGAAACAAGCAGAACCGCTGAACCAGGGGAAAGCTGGTGAAAAGAAAGAAGCAGGAAAGAGAGACAAGAGTCACCTCCTCTCCTCCTTCAAGGCCTTGCTGCCCCTGGTGGGAAATACACACGAGCCAAGCAGTTGCTCTCTTAGTCTAAGCTATTTCGAGTCTGATTCTGTCACCTGTCATCAAGAATTCTGACACCTACTCTGTACATCTGTTTCCTTATGTGTAAAATGGGGATTGAGTACTTGTTCTCAATTCACAGGGTTACCCCTGAAAATTCTATGAAGTCTGCAAATGACTACTCCACTGTCAATGCAGAAGAACCTGCTAGATCTGCCTGATAAGCAGCCCTTTTCTCAATGGATGCGGTTAAGTTCCTCCGGCGGGCCCACTTGGGTTAACACATCTGTTGTCTATCCAACCGAAAGTCTGTTTGTTTGTTTGTTTGTTTTTGCGGTACGCAGGCCTCTCACTGTCGTGGCCTCTCCCGTTGCGGAGCACAGGCTCCGGACGCGCAGGCTCAGCGGCCATGGCTCACAGGCCCAGCCGCTCCGTGGTATGTGGGATCTTCCCGGACCGGGGCACGAACCCGCGTCCCCTGCATCGGCAGGCGGACTCTCAGCCACTGCGCCACCAGGGAAGCCCCCCAACCGAAAGTTTAAGAAGCTAAAGGGCCCAGCTACTTTCCTGGATGCCAGGCTCCAAAAAGTTTCAACACCCACTGTGCTGACCTGTAAAATAAGAACATTTTTCCCCTCCTTCCTCACACACTCGTGGAGGTCAAACTAAAATGTGGAGAAGACCTCTATAAATTCTAAACTCCGTACAAATTATAAGAACAATTTTTCTTAACTATAAGTTACTGAAAGTCAAAACCAGCAAGGCAGATCAGAAGCCCACTTTTGTAACTCACCTAAGCTATTTTCTGTAACCAGAGGGTCACTCTGTGACTTATTTGAAAGATACAGGGTGACGTGTTTTTGAACCCCTGGCTTCAGGTCTGAAATATTGAGTGCTAAGTTTTGAGTCGACTCCTGGCTTCCTTCAAGGAACATCCGGCAGGTGTCAGTGATGTTATCATTCTTCCAGGTAAGAGCAACGTGCGTCACACCCACGAAGACAACACGAAGACCAGAAACTGGATGAGGTTCTATTTTAAAAACACACAGTGGGCACTGATGGAATAAGATACTTGTAGTCACCTTTCATTAAGAATGACTGGGGACATTGATGTGTCAATGTGACCCACTCAAAATACTTCCATTATATCAGAGTCCAGTGCAGCTCCATCATTTCACAGCAGGGAGAAAACTTATCATTATGCAGAAAAAAAAGGAGAAAAGCATAAACCTTAAGGCCATAATTTTTTAGGAGCTGAACTGTTCTCCATGACAGTTAATTCCAACAGTGATCTGATACTCTTCTAAATTGCCCTTTTAAACAGCAGCATTTAGTATTTGTCTTAGATATCAGGAATAAGCATCAAAAAAAGTGATCATTTGCTACATCTAAAGGTCTCAATTCCAGATAATACAAATAATATTTCACAGTATCAAGACATTTCAACGAAGACCCTCTTCCCTGTATTCCAACCCCAAGGGAAATTTTCAGAACATTTCCAGTCTCTATTATCCCCCCTCCGTTCTTTCTATCACTTTATTTGACTGGTTGTGACATAACCAAACCATTTTGGCCAAGATGACATCCACTCCCTTCAATCTTGAGATAAGAACATGGACATTCAGAACAGCAGGGTGACTTGCTCAAGAATGCACACTACTTGTAGCATCAGGGAAACTAGAGCCCAGGGCTCCAGCTTTAAGCATATATTGATACAAGCACAGGCAGCACTGCAGACAGTTCCACAACCCTGCTTGAGGTGGCTGAACTCAAAGACACTGGCCTGGACGACTGCAAGGCACCATCCAGCTCTGAGGCGAGCTGGTCCATTCTGCAATTCTGTTCTTCACATCAAATGTTTCTGATGCAAAGATTTCTACATCGGGTCACACGTTTTTTGTAAAAAAGACACGTGCAGGGGCTTCCCTGGTGGCGCAGTGGTTGAGAGTCCGCCAGCCGATGCAGGGGACACGGGTTCGTGCCCCGGTCCGGGAAGATCCCACGTGCCGCGGAGCGGTTGGGCCCGTGAGCCATGGCCGCTGAGCCTGCGCGTCCGGAGCCTGTGCTCCGCAACGGGAGAGGCCACAGCAGTGAGAGGCCCGCGTACCGCAAAAAAAAAAAAAAAAAAGACACGCGCGACACAAATAAAGCAGCCATCTCAATGATCTGGGTAACTGTTATGAACACCATTGTACCACAGCGCTCTGGAATCAGGCTGCTGGGTTCCCACTACACGATGGCTCAATAACTCTGGGAGCTCAGAAGAAACTTAACTTCTCGGCATTACCATTTCTTCCACTGTAGCCCTCAGGGTTACTGTGAGGACACCCTGATGTATTAAGGACAGCTAAACACATGGTATGTGCTCAGTAAACAGGAGCTGATAAACACAGCCTTGACCTTGGGGGCTTTAAGGTGGAGTGAGGATCCTTGGTTCCTGGGCTGCGGGCTTCTGGCCACCTGTCCACCTCCCCTTTCCTATAGTCACCAATTCTGTATCACGTTGTCCCATCAGCATTTCTAAATTCTGTCTTCTTCTTCCTCCGTAATTCTCTTCTATCTCCTCTCTGCCCTCTCCTTCTTTTCCTCTCTCTCTCACAATACAGCAAATCTTTACTGTGGGTTTCTGTTTTCTCTAAAACTGTGCTGAGAACCTCCAGGAGGTTTTTGAAGGTACCTGTGACACTGCATCCCTGTAGCTCCTCTCTCTTCAGTTCTTTTTACTTACTGGGCATCTGGGCAAGATTTTATTTAAGGAAATAGTTTCCAGGCTTAAAAAAAAAAAAATGTTGAAAACCACTGGTTTAGCGTTGGCCTGCTCTGTGTGCAGAAGGCGCTGTGCCAGGCGGTCACTTCACACCATGGGCTCAGGAGGTCAGCTTTCCACAGCCTTCACCAGCCAATGAGAGCACACCCGACACAGGGTGTGATCAGAAAACCAACACAGGACCTCTTTTTTAAATTGTGTATTCTTCTCAGCTTAAAAAGAGCGTCTCATCTGTTTTTTATATTTTTGGTTCTTTTCAGCTTAAAAAAAAAAAAGCTAAATTTGCAGCTGTAACAGGTGGCTCAGGGTACTGACATCTAAACTAAAGAAAAATCTAAGCTTAATAGGAGTCCCTGGACTCTTATTTCATTTGAAGCACATACTCCTCTATAAAGTATATCAAACTTTCATGCCCAACAGAAGCTCCCAGGAATATAAGTATAGCATCAACTTCCCTGGGGAGATTAAAAGAAGCCTAGTAATTACCAACACCATCAAGACACATTTCTTTTTCTTTTTTTTTCAATTAATTAATTAATTAATTAATGGCTGTGTTGGGTCTTCGTTGCTGTGCGCAGGCTTTCTTTAGTTGCAGCAAGCGGGGGCTACTCTTCGTTGCGGTGTGTGAGCTTCAGTAGTTGTGGCTCACGGGCTCTAGAGCGCAGGCTCAGCAGTTGTGGCACACGGGCTTAGTTGCTCCGTGGCATGTGGGAACTTCCCAGACCAGGGCTCAAACCCGTGTCCCCTGCCTTCGCAGGCAGATTCTTAACCACCGCGCCACCAGGGAAGCCCAAGACACATTTCTAACAGGTCTCCGTTCCCAAGTCCTAGCAGAAAAGTAAGTATTAATCAATAATAATGAAAACAATTTTAAACCAAACAGTTGGAAGTAGCTAAAATATCCCAAAACACACAGGACCTTAATACTGAGTGATCCTGTCACCTGAACTCCCGGGCTAGAAACAATACAGAATCATTTCTCGTCTTCCACAGTTAATGAAAATCAATCTCTTTCCAGCAGGCAACTTGAATGGGCAAGGCTCTAGGATACAGGACAAGAAGGATGGTTCATGATCATTCCTGGGAGCTACTTGTCTTACCTAATGTGGTATCTCCTGAAGTCCCATCGCTTCCTGGACTTGAGTATGTGCTGTTACCACCTGTTTGATTTGCAAGACTCATCTGCCCATTTTCCATCGTACTCGTTACTCCAGCTGTGTCGTTTTTCCAGGTTAGGGTCACACTGGTTGGACTGATGGTAATGGCTTCTGTAGGACTGGGTTCTATTTTAATATTGTTTCCCAAAAAAAGGAAAGAAAAAAATTATATTTCGAAAAGAAATGTAAGAGTAGGGACTGCTCTGTATGTCTACTTTCCAGAAGTGAATTTTGCAACCATAGAATTTCATTTCTCTTTATTTGCCTCCTGGACTTCCCTCCAACAAAATACATTTAGATTCCCATATATACATGTATGCATGTGTGTTAGTGAAACAGAAGGCTGTAAAACAAAGATAAAAATAACAGAGGGTGGCCTTGTTGGCCATGACTTGAACATGGAGCTAAATCTGTACAGAAGCTGACATAAAAGAGACCTGTGACGCAAAATAAGTCTATCTCCTGATTCTCAGAAAACACTGCTTCTGGAGAGACATATACAGCGCAGAAGCATATGATAACTTTTTTTCCAGACCCAGATATTAGGAGGAAGCTCCACAGTTCTCTGGCCTAAAGATGGCATAGGACAGAATGGCATAAAGAGAAAAGAGCTGGTCTTGGAATCCAGACCTGGATGTAAGGCACTGCTCTGCCCCTTAGCTGTGTGACCTGGAATTAGTCCCTTAAAACATCGCAGTCTCAGGTTCCTCTGCTGACAGCTCTTAAACACAAAGGATTATTATTAAGGCACCCTGAAATCGTAAACAAAGTCATTGGACTTGGACATTCACAAATCAGGGCTCAGAGTCCAATCCCGCTGGCCACTAGCATGTGATTGTACTCGAAGTCATCTCACTGCTCTGAACCTCACTTCATCATCTGTCAAATTGTAGATGTACAGGATCTTAACACAATGGAAGCCATGATGGTGATTAACAGTAACTAAAACTTCAAATGGATGCATCCTAATTACAGTCTAGATGGAGGAGTAACGACTAGAAACAGAAGTGACCCTTATTGCATAGGCAATAAGGCCCTTCTCAAGGACCCAGGGCCTCATCCCAGAAGAATAAAGGTGGTACAGGTAACACCACTCCAGCATGCATGTGGCCTTCAAATGACAGCATGGAGAGTGTGCCTGACCTGGAACCTGGGAGATGCAAACATTAACCCAATCAAAGAAGAAGGGCAGGAGAGGAAACAAGAGAAAAGAAAAGGGACCAGCACAGAAGAATCTGGTGGCCCACAATTCAATAAACTTCATGCCAGAAAGCCCCTCAGACTTGAACCTCCTCTTTATAAAGTAACCAGTTCACAGCGTCAGAGTAGCACTTTGGCAGGTCATCATTGTGGTACCATTTGCAATCAGCAGTGATGATGGTGGTGAGGATAATGATAAAACAATAGGCACAGTCACAGCGTGAGGGCAGCAAGAAGAAGCAGCAGTCCTCTTCTGGGTGCTGGCTGGGTCCCAGGCACTGCGCCAGGGGCTGTGCACACATTTTCTCATTTATGCTTCACAATAACTTCCTGAAGAAGGCTATGGCGCCATTTTAAAGAAAGAGAAATACGTCAAGAACGAAATTTTGTTGATTCATACAGGGATTCTCTTTCTACAGGGAAAGATTTTTAAAAAGCAGGGGTTTTTTGTTTGTTTGTTTGTTTTTGCGCCGTACCACACGGCTTGCAGGACCTTAGTTCCCCAACCAGGGATTGAACCTGCACCCTCAGCAGTGAAAGCGTGGAGTCCTAACCACTGGACCACCAGGGAATTCCCTAGAAAAGGAAGTTCTTAACTTTCAATAGTTCAGCAAAGTACATCTTAAAATATCTTTTAAAACTATGTGTGTGTGTATATGTATGTATTTTTGGTAATAAAGAGGAAGAAACTGAGGTCTAAGAGGACCAAGGACTAGCCCCAGGTCATACAGTGAAACATAGACAGACCCAGGAAGCGAACCTGGGACCCTGATTCTCGGTCTGCGCTTTTAACCACTACGCCATCGCAGTACTGCTCAAACGTGAAGACACTGACATTCTCTAAAACCCACAATCCATCCCCAAAAGAAAAGCCTCACTCACGTATCTGCACTTCTTGGCAGCAGGTACTGGAGCCATTTGAAAAGGTGAAAAGATAGTGCATCCCAGGAACCAGCCCTGAAAATGAAGTCTTCCCATCACTGTCTGCTCGGAGAAACTGCTGACTCTGGCCACTCAAATCCGTTACGTTTATCACTGAAAAGTTTCCTGCTGCCTTGATAGATGATTGAATCTCACTGGCTGTAGATGTGAATTCAAGCAGATCGCAGCGGGAGCCTAGAACACAGGAAAGAAGAATGAAACACAAGCTAATAAAATGGCATCTCCCACCGTACACCAGCCATACAACAGACTTTTTTATTATAATTTTTAAAACGCATCATAGTTCCCTCATCTCCCTTTCCCCACTTTATAGTATCACCTCTACACACAGATGTTTTCTTCTCTTGCGCCAGTGATTCAAGCCTGCACAAGGAACCTTCCAGTTTACTTACCAAACTGATTAACAAGGAAGAAAAAGCAATTGTAGACCTCTTTCTATTGTTTGCACAGGCTTTGCATAATGACTGTTATTAACTGAGCTTTTCTTTGTTAGAAGGTTTCAGCAAGGTCTGCCCCCTTTGTATGGCACTGTGAGAGCATTCTAATTATTTTATCTCTATGGTTCACAGACTTTGAGGTTTTACCAACCAGGAAAAAAAAAATAGTCCTCGAATTTTGAGGACAGACAAAAGCTACCAGTTTTTATTTTTTCAAAAACGTACATTAAAAAGTTACCATATACTCTTACTTTTATTTCTTATAGAAATAAATAATTTTATTTCTTAAAGAAGCGAATTATGATCCAAAAAATTGGTAAGGACATAATCCCAGAATAAACAGTGATTTCAACTGAATATATTTAGTTTCATAAAAGACTTATTATACTGTCCCTATTTTTCTCATTTTACTATAGACCTGGGAGGACCTCAGTGGACCAGCAACTGGGATTCAGCCCTCCACGTGGAAGCAAAGTATCCAGGAGGCTACGTCTGGTTTTCCAAAGGTTATGCAAAGCCTGTACACCATTTTAAAAATCATGTGGTAATGTAGCAACACAAGAAAATAATTATGGGATAACAGTACATGAAATAAATATAAATGATACTGCATTATGAAAACTAAGTGGGTTTTTTTTGCTCACCTACAGATGTAGGCTAGAAAAAAAAAATCACAGAAAAATTATTTTTTTATTTGTCAGGATTGCACAAATAAAAAATTTTTTCTTTCACTTGCTGTTTTCACCCTCACCCCACTTCTAAAGAAAAATTGGAAACTAAGCAAGTTTTAGCAAATCAGCATTTTCTGTGATTTTCACGTTGCTGTTAATGTTGCTGTGTCCATCGGGGGGCAGTAGCGAACAACGTAAGAGTGGAATGGGAAGTGGTACTTACAGTCACCTGTACACACGATCTGTAACAGAAAAAGAAAACGGAAGTCAGTAGATTCATTCAGCCACGGCAAATGCAAATCAGAAATAAAGCAGTTGGGAATTTAATAACTGGGGCGGGGTGTTAAATACATTAGGCAAAGGCCTGTTGGCCAGGGTTAGGGTGTAGGGCCACTGAATAGGGGAATTCAGTGTAACCGCGGGTCAACTACAAACAATGGAGACCAGACAACTGTTGGCAGTGTTTTTTCCCAGTGAAACATCCAACAAGAGCAACTCCCCAGGTCAGCACTCCTTCCTGTCGCTACGTTGTGCACTGAGGCAGAAGAACATCGAAACAAGAGTTGAGATTCTCTGGGTCAGAAAGAAAGGAAAGCAGGACCATCACCCCATCACCCCTTCCTCAGAGCCACTTCAGGTCGAGAAACGGAGGGTATAAAGCCAGATGCGTGACAGAAGAAATCCACCGGGTTTGAGATTTTCATTGTGCAAAAATTCATCTTCTATCAGTAGGTGGCAGTCATCTTTTTTTTTTAATCACATGGCAATCAGCTTTGAGAAGAATAAATGTTTGAAACAGAGGGACCTTAAAGATTGTCTAGTTGACCGTATCTCAATCTGCCATCTTTAGATCCCTGGGGATCCTCAAAGATATTTATCACGAGCCATACATTATTTCCCCACACTTTAAAAACCTAAAATATTTCAAGATTGCTCATTCTGTTGTTTAGTTAACACACCTTTTTGGATATTTCAAAGTATGGTCCTCATAAAGTAGAAAATAATCAAAAGGGACTCCAGTGGAAAAAAGCGTCCTCCAACCTCCCATCACACTTAGAATAAAATGCAACCTCTTAACTACAGCCTGTGTGGCCTCTCTGATCTCATAGCCTCTCACACCCTTTACAATGTTCTTGAAGCTGATTCTCCCTTGGACCCTTTACGTATTGATTCCCTTCTCCAAAAACACTCTGCCCCCAGACCTTCCCAGACTGTGGCCTCAGATGCCACCTCTTCACGGAGTCCGTGTCCAACCAACCAATGGAAATTAGCCCCACTCACTGTCCACCACATCACTGGTGAGTTTTCTCCCGGCATTCACCTCAGTTACTGTCAGTCTCCTTCAACTGAAATGTACACTCCACGAGAACAGAAACCGCGTCTCTGTCCGTGCCTAGAATATCACACACAGTAGGCACTCAATAAATGCCACGGAAGCAAAGAATGAGCCTCTCATTTTGGAGAGGAGGCAACTCCTAAGGCCCAGAGAAGGGAAAAACTTGTCCAAGGTCCCACAGCAAGGCTAAGGCCAAGGCCAGTCAGGTCCCAGGAGCCTGATTTACCCAGGCCAGTATTCCTTCCGCTTATCCTGAAAATTTGCATTTATCAAATGGAGAAGATAAGAACAACATTAGTTTTCATCTCATGAGATAGGTGGACAGAAGGGGGGTGGGGGGGGAGGGGTCTGGCCTCTGTCCTGTCTCCCAGTGACCCAGGCACTAGTACTCAAAGGAATCCAGTACTCTTCCTCTCCTCACTCCCTGCAAGCCGGGGGGGACGGGAAGCCCTGTTGATATACTTGCCTACTCACCCCCTCTCTCAAACTTTCCATTCCCACCACTGCACTGTACCCTCAAGTCCTCCTCATCTCAGGCCTAAACTTTTCCAGCTCATCTTCCTCCCTCCAGGCCCTGCCCCTCAATCTATGCTATGCATCAATCCACGTCATCCAGGATGGACCACAAGAGAGGGAGAAAAAGGAGGAGTCAGTTGCTAGTTAAGCAGCACAGGGCAGCAAACTTTTTTTTTGCCCATTCGTTGGAAAACATTAAACTACATAACCTCATGACCCTCGGATGGCATGTCCTGGCCCTTTGCAATGTTATTATCTCTCTGCCTGGGCATCTATATGTTGTGTCCTCACCTGGAATCCATTCAATCATCCAACCATCCAACCAAATGTTGCCTAAGACAGGAAAGATCTGGGTCCTGTCCTCAAACTGTTTACAGGAAAGTAAGGGAAATAAGACATGTCCGTAAAAAAGGACTTCAAGGCAGAAAGTACTGACAACTCATTAACAAGCGATTCCCGCACACCTGCATGTGTCAAGCGCTGTGCTAAAGCCCGAGAGCTAAAGCAGACAGGCTCCGAGTCCCAGGAGGCCGTGGCAGAGGGAGAGAGGAGGACAGATGGAGGATGCCCTCGGGTAGGTACCACTCACTGAGGGCACACATGAAGGTGAAGAGTGTCTGTGCGTCCCCATCTGTGCCCTTTACAGTCCTAGACTCAGCAAACATTGAGTGGCTGATAGTCACTCCACAGGACAACGTGTCAAAGGACTCTGAGTTCTACAGGTGAAAGTTCGAGAATCACGGTCACGGCAAAACGTCACGTTTCCAAAGATTAAAGTCATATGCCCGGAGCACTGACTCTGCCAGGCACTGTCCCAAGTGCTTTCAGATATTAACTCACTTAATCCTCCAAACATTACTAAAAGGGAGGCACAGGTCCCTCCTGGGCTGGTGAGCTATAGCACCTGGATCTGAACCCAGGCAGTCTGACTCCAGAGTCTGTGTCCTAAACCACTAGCTACACTACCTTCCAGGGTAAAGCAACTGGCGAGAAATGTACCAGGACTTAGGGAAGGTTTAAAAATTAATTTCAAGCGATATTATCAGTGTGCTTCTTTGACAAATCCAGGTACAGTTTCTCCTGGCAACCCTCCCAAAGAAGGCCCTATGTGCCAGGCATACACACCAGCTGGTATCTTTTCAAGGTTCATCATGAAATCGTAGCCAGAGGGATAACACACTACATCACATGGCTTCATGTCTTTTTGGCCTCACTCCCCCTTCTGTTCCCTCATCTTGACCTCACTAGGCCTTGAGTTCCCAAATAAAGCATTAGCAGTTTAATCCTTGCCTTAGGACCCAGGGGACCTAAAGGATGCAGACTAAAACGAAGGACAAGAGCACCTAAGAGAAGTCTGCAAGGGGTCTCTTGGGGAAGAGCTTCCTCACTAATAAAAAGGAATCAGACGGAAGGAAACACCATCCTGCTTCGCTGGACTTCAGCAGATCTACCCATGATGCCTGGAGCTGCTGCAGCCACTATGTGACAAGGAGGGAAGAACTCACCCACCTGCTGAGGATGGCTGATGAGGGGAATGAGAGAAAACACCTGGATCCCTGCACTGCCAAGTCAAGCGATTTTAGACTCTTTCTACCTCCAGACTTCTTGCCTGGGGAGATGTAATACCCCTTATTATTTAATTACTCTTGTTTGGGTTGTCTAAGATTTGCAACCAAAAGAACACTACAGCAACCACAAAGCAAGGTGACTCATTTTCACATTTTTATAGATTAAAAAAAAAGTGAAAGGTCAGTGATCTGTCATCAAGGGTTACAGAGCTGGTCAGTGAGAGGTAAAGCCAGGAGGCAAGTCCTGGTCTGCCAGGCCCCCAAACTCTTCCAGTGACCACAGGGAAAAAAAAAAAAAAGACCCTTGCAAACAACACCCTACAAGTTAACTGGCATGGAGGATGCCTCATAAGTACTTTTTAAAAGAATACAATCAACAGAAAGCTCATCTTCCTGAAGTTAGCTCAGAGCCTAGTTGGGCCTGGGGGTGAAATGGGAGAAAATTTCCACAGATTCATACACTGAGCATCAGAGTTAACTAACTGCAGAAAAGGGAAGTTGGGGACAACTTTTCAGCAGTGGCAGCTAAACATGGTGATGAGAATTATCTCAGCTTCTTCCCCTTCTAAGAGGACCCCAAAAGGCACTGGTAGTTGTTAGTCGAGAAGGATTCCACAAAAATTGTCCTTCCTCCAAGTGCCTTCCCTCAACTGGTCCCTCACCCAGAACTCCAAATCCAGGTAGGGAAAGAAGCAAGCATTCCGCAGGTTCCAACCCATTTAACCCTCACAACTCTGTGAAACAAGAACGATCATCCCCATTTTACAGATGAGGATGCTGAGGTCAGAGTAGACCTCAGGTCACAGAGCTAAGAAATTTCCCAACTGGTTATTATGAACTTGTCCCAGGCACAGGAGGGAGAAGTACTTCAGGGTGGAGAAAAACCAGCACTTTCCACTCTCTACTTCCCTCTAGGCAGAAATTAAACCAGATAAAGTATGCAGAGCCAGGCCCAAGAGCTAGGGGCACATCTAGCTCCCAGCCTTCTCCCTCTTGGTTTCAACAGACCCAGCAATCAGAGGTTATGAATGAGCTCACCCTGTCTAGGCCTCAGGGGACACCAAAAGCCACAGCCCCTGTGCCCAAACTGCAACAGGGGACAGTGATTGCATAAAAGATGGTGGAGGTCAACTGAAGCACTATTCGCAATGGCTAAAAGGTGGAAACAACTTAACAGCAGATTAACAGAATGTGGTATATACATACAATGGAATATTATTCAGCCATAAGAAGGAGTGAAACTCTGATACATGCTACAGTGTAGATGGACCACAAAACCATTATGCTCAATGAAAGAAGCAGACACAGAAGCACACATATTGTCGTCCCATGTATATGAAATGTCCAGAATAAGGAAATCTATAGAAACAGAAGGCAGACTAGTGGTTGCCAGGGGCTAGGAAGAGGGGGAAGGGAGAGTGATTGTTAATGGGTACTGGATTTTCTTTGGGGTGATGAAAATGTTCTGAAACTAGAGAGGGGTGGTGGTTACACAACATTGTGAATGTACTAAATGCTACTGAACTGTACACTTTAAAATGGTTAATTTTATGTTATGTGAATTCCACTTCAATTTTTTTAAAAAAAATGATAGTAAGTAGGTGACTGTTTATTATCAAGCTCCGCCATTGGGAGGGAGGAGGGAAAGGAAGCTTCCGGAAGGAAGAGGTTGGGGTGGGAGGGTAGGGAGAAGAGGAAGGTAATATATAGAGAGGTTTTGAAAGGTGGATTTGACAGCCGAAGAAGGGGGAATGAACCCCCACCCCGAACTGGACATTAGAAAACATGGGGTGGGCAGAACAGCCTTACCAGAAGCACTGTGGGGACCTCCATTTCCGAATGCATTCTGAGGATAAAAAGGAAGGAACTCAAGTTTACTAAGCACCTACTGTGTGCCAGGCACTGAGCTGGGCTTTCTACAGACCTTGTCTGAGCACAGACTCATGGGATCTTGGGCTCTGGGACTAGACCACCTGGGGGAAACCATTCAGTGCCACCATTTACTTGCTGTGTGACTTTGGGCAGGTAGCTTAACCTCTCTGTCCCTCAGTGTCTACATCTATAAACAATCATACCTGCTTTGTTACAGTGAATATGAAATTAAATGATCTATTTAAGCTATTACGACCATCATCACCTTTGAATCTTCACAGCAACTCTGCAAGGTATTTTTATCTCTATTTTACAGACGACAACACCAAAGCTCAGATCCTACTGATAAAACCAATGGGCAATCTGAAACTCATACTTTACAAGTGTATAAATAGTTGAACAATAACTCAGTTACAGAGGTGGGCACTGAGGCACAGACAGTAAGTGGCTTACCCAAGGACATAGAGCCAGCGAGGAAGCACCAGAAACAGAATCCAGGTCTTGACCTCTATCTTGACCTCAACCATTCTAGCCAAGATTCCCCAAAGCCTTCTCTCCTGGGATGCAAACCCAGATGGAGTACTCATAGCTTACCCATCTTCTCACTACCACCCTGCGAAGTCACCCACACAGGTGGCCCAAGGCTTCTGCAGGCCCCATAACTGGGCAAAAGGAGCAAACACTGAGAAGAGAGATTAAGCTCACTGTCTTAGGAGGAAGACATGCCAACATACGAAAAAAGAATATAATACTGTCTTCAGTTCTGCCAAGGACTTCCCGTTACCTAGATACCCCAGGCACAGCAGACAATGGTCCACCCATTGGTCGACCAGATGGCCAGGCATTAACTATGCCCAAGATCACCCAACACTGCACAGCAGTCTTCTTCTTTTCTAAGGAGCAGAGACCCTCACTGTCAAGACTTCCAGCCTTGTTTATCACTCCCCTCCCCCAGGGATGTGTTTCTGTTTCACAACCTCCTTTGGTTATGCTGATGAGCCAAAGCTCTCCCTCCCCCACTTTGGGAACCACCCCCATTCCTGAGACTGTGGCTCCAGTCACAAGAATCTTCCTCCAGGCCCAGAGAAGAGAAAACTGCTAACACTGCCCTCAATGCCATCCCAACTCGGCCAAAGCTACAGTCGTTACCTCAGTGGTCCACTTTGAACACTACTCCTAGATGCGCACCAAAACAGACTTGTACATATTCTCTTCCCAAGTACCTCTGTGACTGCCCCGTTACACGTGTTTCGCAGTCCATAAACTCTGGAATAACCTGACTCCTCCCTTCCTTCGCCCTTGGTGGGTACACTCAGTGGCCATGTCCTAAAGATGCTTTGCTGTACAATGCACTTGGACTTCCCACTTCTGTCGTGTCGCCACCCTAAACCACGACCTCATACCCTCAGCCCTAACTAACAGAAAACAGCCTTGTTGTTGGGCTGATACAGACAGACCATTTCCATTTTTATATCTTGAAGCTCTTAATACACACACCAAAAAGAAGTAAGGGGACTTCCCAGGCGGTCCAGTGGTTAGGACTCCGTGCTTCCACTGCAGGGGGCCCGGGTTCGATCCCTGGTGAGGGAACTAAGATCCCACAAGCTGCATGGCGTGGCCAGAAAAAAAAAAAATTTTTTTTAATTACTAGCATGTAATAATTCAAAAAAAAAAAGATTTTTTTTAAATTAAGAAGAGCCAGAAGAGGGTTATATCTGCTGCAGTATATCTTTGTCTCAGTCCTGTCAAAGTACTGCTGCAACTCTACCTAAAATTCCTCATTTGAATATAAAAGGCCAAAAGCTAAGTTGACGCCCTTTGTGAAGAGCAGGCCCTATTCCTTCGTCCACATACCTGGTTGCCTCTCTTCTAGTCTCTCCCTTCAATGCACAGTGGAAAATTAAATAGAACTGCTAGATTACTCTTTCTAAAACGTGCTAGTATTCGTCAGGATCCTGGCAGGAACAGATGACACACTCTACCACTGTAACTGAGGAGAATTTTTAAAGGGTCTGTTTACAAGGGTGTGGGTGGGGCTAAGGGAAATGGGCAAGAGCTGGGCAAGAACCCTAGAGGCAGGAGCAGTGGGACAGGACAAGGGAACAGGCTGAGTGGCTGCCTCCCCCATCTCCACTGGGGGCTTCCTGCTGCTGGACTGGCCCAGTGGGAAGCTGCAGGTCAAGGGCACCTGCTGGTGTAGACCGCAGAGGGCAGCTTCCTCCCAGTGGGCAGAGCAGGGTGGAGGTGGGGGGCAGGGGTCTGCAGGGGCACATGGAAGAGCCACAGCACAGAGCTCATGTCACATCACTGCAGAGCCTGTGAATCCGGTAGGCACGGCCCAACAGGGTAATCAAGAGGGTTAGGTTCCACTTCCCCTGATGCTTGAGAGCTCAGGGGCCTGGATCTCACCAAGCCATCCATTTCATCAAGTATAAAATGGCGGAAGGATATATGCAATACAGACCCCGCGTCTGAGTTTTCTTGGGGTTCTAACAAAACAAGGTTCCTATGTTCCCAGCCTCACAGCCTTCCTCCTGCCTCACTGAACCTCTGAAGTGGCCACCCATCAGCTCACCTGATGACCTTCTGTGACCACTCCAGCCCCAGGAGCTCTCCAGGCTCTGAAGCCCTTTCAGTCCAAGCCACTCGTGCCGTTTCCTGCGGTCCTGCACTGCGCCAGGCCCTGGGCTGGATGCCAAAGATGCCAGGGCACATAAGGTGGTTCTGACACCGAGAGCCAGGGGCGAGAGCGGTACCAAAGACAATGACAGCGCAGTGCAGAGATGGAGGCAGGAGCCAGCCAGCTGGAGAAGCAGGGGGTGCCAAGCACCCCGTGAGTTTGGGGGACAGAGAGGGAGGGGCACGGGTGGTTTGAGAGTGATCCTGTGTGGGTACTTAATGCTAATGGATTCTACTTGTAATAATATTGATTGAGCCCTTAACTATGGGCCAATCACTGCACTACAGGTGTTCTATTCATCAACTCCTTTAGGCCTTACGACAAGGACCCGCGAGGCAGGAACTGTGTTGATCCCTATTTTACAGATGAAGAAACTAATAAGCCTTGGAAAAGTTAAATTCCTGACCCAGAATCCTACAGCTAGGAAGTCTACGCTTCCGGCCCAGGTCTGCCTGACTGAAGCTCTTGACTTAAACCTCTCCCAGGAGCGCTAAGCTGGCTCGGATGCTGGACAAACTTCAGCTGAGACCACGGAACCCAAAGGCACTTCCGGGGCTGCCCGTCACAAACCCCTGCCTGACATGGGCCCTGGGGACAGGTTCCATCCACCCATTAAAACTGACCGAATTAGGGAGGCTTCTGCACTATTCTCAAAGGAAGCGGAGTTTGAGGATTTCAGCACAGAGCCTGGATCTCAGCAAGTGACAAAGCTTAAGGTTTTCTATTATACACCTTTGGTTTTTAGGGTTGGGTAATAAGCGACTGAATAACACAATGGGTAACAATAGATTCTTTATCCTTCCAAAACCAAGCCCACACACCATATGACAATAGTTATTTTTACCCACTGACATAATTAAACAAAACGTGAACCGCTTCAAGAGATTTTTAAAATCAAAGAGCATTTTATGAGATTCGGTGCATGCCCAAATTTCAATTCTGAAAGGCCATCATTCTTCCTTCCATTTATCTCCTATGTGAAAATTACCCAACAGCTCCCTTTAAAACTGGTATAAAAAGGTAAATCATTGAACACGAAAACGGTAGAAAGGCTGGGCGCTCCCTCTGAACCCAGAAGCCAGGCACTAAACATCTTTATGGGAAACTTTCCAGAAGACAGGTGAGGCATTGTGGGGCAGCCTGAATGCCTGGTATACATTTCCACCCTAGAGTCCACAGGCAGGGAATAGGCAGACCAATAGGCAGCATGGCAAGCAGTACCTACAGCATGAGACATTGGGCCAAGCAAGGTGAGAATGGGCTGGCTGACTCTGCCTCATTTGCAGAGTCATATATGCTATGACTCTCTGAACTTGACACTGTCATCAAAAGGGACTGCGGAGAAGGGTCAGCATAATCCCTAATTTTGTGCCCCCCAAAAAGCCAGGTGAGGCTTTGACAGAAGGAATGAGCAACAATTACCCTAAAAAGACCAGGTGGCTCATCTCTTGGCTCTTGGGGCAGTTGAAGGCATGATGAACATTTCCCTTTCAAATGCACAGAGGAAAAAGTAACCAGAGGGACTATTTTGGTGAGGCTATGTGAACTTTGAGATGCAGAGTTGAGGATGACCTTGGAAATCCCAGGCCAGAAGTTTCCATGGGTATTTTTAGCAGCAGAACTATTTTTTTCAAAAAGAGTCTTAAAGAACTATATGCATAGAGTTCCACATATCATATATATCTACGTAGGTATGTCTATGTGCATATATGTATACTTGAATAAAAGCAATCTTTTCATTATACATTTAAAGTTCAAGTTACCTTGTTCTTATTTTCAATAATAATAGATGCATAAGCAAGTTAAGACACTGGTGTTCTCCAATGTATTAAAACTTGGTGTAACACATATTTGGGCAAGTGTTTTCATTACAATTGCACACAGCCAAATTGGAAGGGGTTGGAGAGGGGGTGTGTTTTCTATGAAACTCACAGGAAACACTTAAGAAACCCCCAAGGCACCTCAAGGAACACAGTTTGTGAAAGAGTGATCGACCTCCCCTTTGACTTCATGGAGGAAGAAAGTCAGTCCCAGAGTGGTTCAGCAACTCAACCCAGATCACCCAGCCCTGAGACTAAAGCACCAATGCATGGGCTCCCCAGCAGGACTCACCTCCCATCTCATGAGAGAATCAGAGTCGGCAGAACCCAGGCCCCTCTCTGAACCTTTTCTCCACATCATACAATAAATCTGAAGGTCCTAAACTGAAGCTCCACTGTCCAAATCTAGCCCACTGACATGTTTTATTTATTCCACAGTGTTGTTGTTTTTTTAATACACCTCCATTAGAACACTGTCCTATTTTCCCCATTGTATTTTTTCCAACTTTATTGAGATATAACTGACAAATAAAGAGTATATATATTTATAGTATAAAACATGATGCTTTGCCACAGTGTTTCTTAAAATCTTAAGCAAATATTTTTAAATTAGGAGACAGCATCTTGTAAATCCTCATTTTCAGCTTCCCAGAAAAAAGCAGGGGGCTTCCCTGGTGGCGCGCTGGTTGAGAGTCCGCCTGCCGATGCAGGGGACACGGGTTCGTGCCAAATCCGGGAAGATCCCACGGGCCGCGGAGCGGCTGGGCCCGTGAGCCATGGCCGCTGAGCCTGCGCGTCCGGAGCCTGTGCTCCGCAACGGGAGAGGCCACAACAGTGAGAGGCCTCAAAAAAAAAAAAAAAAAAGAAAAAAGCAGAAGAAGAAGAAGAGGAGGAAGGAGGGGGAGGAGGAGGGAGGAGGGGAGGGGAAGGGGCGGGGAGGGGAGGGGAGGGGAGGGGGAGGGGAGGTGGGGGGAGGGGGAGGGGGAGGGGAGGGGAGGGGAGGGGAGGGGGAGGGGGAGGGGAGGGGAGGGGGGAGGGGAGGGGAGGGGGAGGGGGAGGGGAGGGGAGGGGAGGGGAGGGGAGGGGAGGGGAGGGGAGGGGAGGGGAGGGGAGGGGAGGGGAGGGGAGGGGAGGGGAGGGGAGGGGAGGTGGGGGGGAGGGGGAGGACCTGGAGACATTTAAGCAACGAGTTGGATCTGAGCATCAGCTCCCCCTTTCCACGGGTAAGTGCTTAGAGTTTACCACTACTCCCTAGTATTGTCACCTCAACACAGAGGGAAAATGGCAGTTGCCAAGCAACATGGCACCCACACTGTTCATTTTCTCTATCAAACATGAGCATATAAAAGATCGAGAGGCACTGTGACTTCATTATTTGGCCTACTCCATTTATTTATGTTCCCAACACACCCTGACACCATTTGAGTTTCTGACCATTGACTTAAGTGCAGTTTGCAAAATTTGTGGGTTGCAATTATTAACGAATGTTTACTTTCTAAGCTTCTCTCTTAGGAAGAGACCTCCCGCCAACATCAGATGTGAATACTGTACACAATGTGAATATAAAGTGGACCATTTTGCCTGTCCCTGAATTCTCCGCTCATCCCCTGACCTGCTCCCCCATGCTACCACCACCCCCAAAAAGGAGCAAAACCAGGGTAGAGAGCTCTGATCTTTCAGTTGATTGTGAAAGTCAAGATTTTCATTTCCGACTCTTGAATCTGAATAAAACCACTCCATAAATCCCACCAAGTCCCTCCTGCACCGCCCATCCACCTTAGAGTACGGATAAAAACAGCTAAGAGCCACCATTTACCAAGTGCCTTCTATGTTCAGGGCCAGCTGGTCACAGAATCCTCCCCTTCCCCACCCCACCCCCAGCTGGGTGCATCCACAGCCCATGCCTTCCCATCTCCCCAGTCCCCCACCCCTCTCCCCCTTCCTCCCGGAGGAGGACTGAACATCAGGACTCGAGGTGCCAGCTTTGCGAGCTCTGCCTTCAACTGACCACAAAAGCTAAAGGATCTCATTAGCTATGAACGCCTGCCAAAAGGTCAATGGTAGATTCTATCTCTGAGGCCACAAGGGCCAGCAGTGATTGCAGCAGAAGCTCTCCACGCCCGCTGAGAAATCATCCTGGAGTAACCTTATGTTCTTCCAAGGTTTGAAGACAGAGGTTCCCACAAGCGAAACCACCACCCCACTGATGCCCACTGCACTGAGGAAGACAGGAGGACAGAGAACGGGCTGGGGTAGAAAATGGGCAGGGCCTCAGCTCTGGATCTGCATCCTAGTACTGCCACTAATTAGCAAGGAGTCTGGAGGCCAGTGACCTCACTTCTTGAGCTCTTTCACCTGTAAGTTATCATCTACTCTGTAGGCCTGATGCGGGGATTAAGTGGCACATAGTAGGTGCTCTATAAACAGCAGCGAACATCAGTTGTCGGGTGGGAGGGCACAGGGGTGAAGACACTCTGGAGTCCAGCCCTACCAGCTGCACTCACCTGAGCCAGCTTCTCAGCCCCTTTCAGCAGCTACAATAACTACCTACCTGGGCAAGGGTGGGGCAAAAGAGGGCTAAGTACGGAACCTGAGAGAGGGGTACCTGGGGTTCATCTGTGTGCGTTTGATAACTCTCATAACTTAAAAACTAAATGGTTTAAACAGGATTTACCTCACAGGATTCCCGTGACAAGTCTTAAATGACACAATCCATGCGAAGCACTTAACATACAGGGGGTGCACAATAAATATTAGCTAGTATTACCGTTATCACCGCTAGCAAGAGCTGGGACAGGAGGGTTCAAGAGGTGAAGCATGGGGAGGGGTGAGCTGTCACAACAAAGACTCAGAAAAAGCAGAACCAGGAGGTGTTTCTGCTAACACAGAAGCAAGAACAGCAGAGAAAGGCAAGACAGCATCTTGGATTCTGCTTCATGTTAAGAGGAACTTGGGCTGAAATTCTCGGACTGGCTGCATTCTCGTCTCTTGTGACCCATCACGGCCAGAGCTGCACTGAGGCCATCCTGCATCCACCAGAGGAGAAAGATGCTCTCAGCAAACCCACCATCAACCCCACTCCCCTCACTGCCAGCAAGAGGAGAGCTCAGGACCCAGGCCTGGCTCCTCCCCACATGCCAGGACAGTCTCAGGGTGGCCTCAACAACCAGTGGTAGTAGTAACAGGTCAGTTCTTATACAGATTTTTCCGCCTACAATATTCTCTTTCGATTAAAAAGTGTATCACCGGGACATCCAGACAACTGTTCTCCAATCAGCTTTTAACAATAACCTAAATACAACCACCACCAAAAAAAGAAAAAAAAATTTTTTTTTCAAGGCAAGGTCATACCATCGTCCTCTCTAAGAAACAGACCTTGGATACAGCGGCACCTGGGTAAATCACCCAGGGCAGGTCCTATTAAGCCAGTGATGTCACAAAGTAAACACTTTTATTTGATATCCTAGCAATGAAAAGAGAATGCAGAATCATAAAATTATCAGCAGAGCCTGTCCACGATGGGTGAGGACAGCAATGCAAGGCAATAGGCGATTTTCAACATCTCCTAAAGCCTAATGAATGCCCTAAATGAGAGGTTGGCAAACTATTTCTGTAAAAGGCCAGACAGTATATATTTTAGGTTTTGCAGGTCTTACAGCTCTGCTGTTGTAATTTGAAATCAGCCACAGACAATGAGTACACTAACGACTATAGCTGTGTTCCAATAAAACTTTATTTATGAGCATTAAATTTGTATTTCATATAATTTTTGCGTGTCATAAAACATTATTCTTCTCTTGATTTTTTTGCTTTTGAACCACTTAAAAATGTAAGAAACCAGTCTTGGCTCATAAGCCACCCCAAAACAAGTGGCTGGATTTGGCCCAGGGGACCGTAGTTTGCCTAATGCTGCCCTAAATCACATATTTACCCTGGACGGGCCACAGGCACAGGCCTACAGCAAGTCAGAGCATGAGCCTGTGGTCTGGGTCTGGTTCTGTGTCCTGGTTCTGACAATTACTAGCTTGAGTACGAAGCTGAAGTTTAATCTTCTCCTCTGACAACAGAGATTACAACAGTCCCCTCCTAAACACTTATGATAATTAAATGAAATAATGTCTGGCACAAGGCAAATGTTCAAGAGAGGACAATTCTATCATTATTGCCATTGTTTCTTTGCTTTTGGCTAGAATTCAATCAACTCAGTTTAAGAACACAGGATCTCTCAATGCTGGTCTGAAATTCCAATTGGCCGATAAGACATGGGAAGAAACAAAATTTTCTTAATGAATCCAGGGTATTTGAGAGATAAAATACCTTGCAATATGGGTCCATTGGTGACAGAGGATGGTGCCTGGTGGTCAAAAGACACTGGCTATAGAACTGCTCAGAGCAGCCCCTCTCGTACCCTGTACATTTGCAAGCCTGATTCTGTCCTTTGGGACTTAGCATAAGCCAATTTATCTTTCCACATATTTACCTTATCTATAAACTTTCTCTTAAGGTAAGGGGAGTCACACACTTACATCTGCTCGTGCCCAGCACATGGCCTTCCCTATGACATGCTCATTCAGCACTGGCTGATTGGTGGATTTTAATTGGATCTCCAGGGCCTGGAACAGAGCTGGCCGGGCTGTTAGTTAGTGGGTACATGCGTGTGAACTTCAGGGCCTCAAAAGCAAGCCACTGGGATATAGGTGATCAGTCACAATGTAAGATAAAATCTTTACTTAGAGTTGAGGAAGCAGAGGCCCAGAGAGGTAAAGGGACTTGCCCAAAGTTCCTGGGTCTGAAACTCATTCGTTCACCCACTGATCACTAATTGCATTCTCTATGCCAGGCCCCATGATCATTCTAGGGACACAGAGATGAACGTCCCCTAGTCTCAAGTTGCTTAGAGACTAGCAAGGGAGACAAAGAAATAAACAACTGGTTTTGGGTTTTTTTGTTTTTCTTCCTCCCTTTAGGTGGAAACGTCTAATTTGGTGAGGATTTCAACATTTTACATTCTACCACTTTACGTCTTCTGAACTTTTCAACACACACATTTTTTTTTTTTTTTTACAATGTAACTGATGCCTTCTGTAAAGGAAAGAATGAGTCACAAAAGCAGAATTCACACTTCATGTACATTTTCCCACGTATCGACGTACCTCAAATCCCCTGAATCATCTGTGCTGTCATCCCCTACTTTGACTTGTGCTGGTCCTACAACCTAGAAGACAAGAGCTGTCTCACTCCCTCCTTTGCCCAACTCATTCCTGCTCCTTCTTGTACCAGGTTGCCAAATTCCGTTCCCCAGCATAGCTGGTGCTTTCCTCTGTGGGATGCTCAGCACCTTGCGTCTCCTCTTACTGTTATTGTAACTCTTTGGCTGGAAACGCCTTGACACTGGGGACTCAAACTCACACCTAGCACAGTGCCCTAGCTGGCTGACCACTGGACATTTGGATGGTAAGAAGTTTAGCAGCTGACAGATAAACAACAAGGATCTACTGTATAGCACAGGGAACTATATTCAGTATCCTGTAATAATGTACAATGGAAAAGAATCTGAAAAAGAATATAGATATGTATAACTGAATCACTTTGCTGTACACCCAAAACTAACACAACATTGTAAATCAACTATACTTCAATTTAAAAAAAAAAAACCCGGCTTCCCTGGTGGCACAGTGGTTGAGAGTCTGCCTGCTAATGCAGGGAACACGGGTTCGAGCCCTGGTCTGGGAGGATCCCACATGCCGCGGACCAACTAGGCCCGTGAGCCACAACTACTGAGCCTGTGCGTCCGGAGCCTGTGCTCCTCAACAAGAGAGGCCGCGATACTGAGAGGCCCGTGCACCGCGATGAAGAGTGGCCCCCGCTCACCGCAACTAGAGAAAGCCCTCGCACAGAAACGAAGATCCAACACAGCAAAAATTAATTAATTAATTTTAAAAAAAGAAACATAGTAGCTGAAAGGATGACAGTGGGGAGAGGGTCTAGGCATGAAAATTAGATTTGATTTGGACAGCAGAAAAGAACAGAAGAGAGCGTTCAAGCCAAGAATAGTGTGAGGAAGAAATACAATGGCAAGAAAACACATGGAAGTGATTCTTACACTGTGGTATCAGGACCATCCGGGGAACTTAGTGAAAATACAGAGGGCCCAGTTCTGTCCTGCTTCAACCGCCCGGGCCTCTGTGTTCTTTATCAGCTCTCTAGGTGACTCCTTTGAGAACCACTGGCTTAAGGTATTTTAAAGGGACAGTGAGAAGAGATGATGTAGCCCAGAGAGTCCCCTCTGGTCTGAAGTAGCCACAGTCCCTAAGCTCCCAGGAAAACCCTGAAAAACTCACTCCAGGGTGGGAGTTGGCTCAGTTTGAGGAAAATTCAATCCAGAACAAACTGCAGACATCTTCTAATGGTCTTTAAGCAAGAAAGGAGTCAGGTCTTCTGGAATCCAGGCTGAGTTTGCCCCGTAGGTTCTAGCTGGGCTAAAACCAGACTACACTTGGTGGAGAAGGCGGATCAAAGGGACAGTTGTTCTCAGATGCACTGCAAGCTTCTGGTAGCTTCCTCCAGTTCTCCCTTTAACGAATTCAGCAATCCCAACACATCGTAGAGGGCAATCCCATCAGCCTATGTAGGAATTTGGACTAAGAGTGATTTTCCTCACTGACCAAGAACTTGAACTGTTTTCATACCAAGGTCAGGAAGACCCATGCTCTGTCACTCAGCACTCAGTAAGTCCTTTTCCTGCCTCTGTTCACACAACACATCACTGGTCACATTCGTGGATCCCTTGCTTTTCCTTGTGTGCTTTCAGGAAACAAGATTCAACGCTTAAGAGACGTGATGGGGCTTCCCTGGTGGCGCAGTGGTTGAGAGTCCGCCTGCCGACGCAGGGGACACGGGTTCGTGCCCCGGTCCGGGAAGATCCCACATGCCACGGAGCAGCTAGGCCCATGAGCCATGGCCGCTGAGCCTGCGCGTCCGGAGCCTGTGGTCCGCAACGGGAGAGGCCACAACAGTGAGAGGCCCGCGTACCGCAAAAAGACAAAACAAACAAAAAAAAGAGACGTGATGGATGTAAACATATTCCGTAAACCGCAATGAGCTGTGCCGGGTTCCAGCCAGACCTAAAGTGAATGAGTCAGCCTCTTACAGAAGGGCAAGAATGGTTGTGGAAGCCATAGGCAGGTTCAAATCCCCACCCCACTACCTACTAGGTGTACGATACTGGGTGAGGCACCAATTCTCTTGAAGTTCTAGTGTCCACATATTCAGGTGGGAAATAATGTTGCCTGACTCCCACAGTTGTGGCAAGCAGGAACTGCCATAAGGTCTTGGACAAAATAGATGCGTAATAAATGTTAGCTGGTTACCTCCCTGAGGTACACTCATCTTCAGAAGTAGAAATATTTAGCTTTAAACAAAAGATACACAACACACACGCACACATACGCACACTGGTATTTTACCCAGTGGAAGATAATTATTAACTGTTCGCGATAATTACCACATTGTACAAATAAATTGCATTATATAAAGAGTCACTCTCTCCAAAAGTTTGCGTTAACAAAGAAAAAGCCAAAATTCTCAAAGTCTCATAAGTCTAGTCCATCTTTCTTTGCCATCTAATAAAACACTTTTTATTTCCTTTCATGGGCTTAAACTTCACTAAAAGGCAAATTGTCTGAAGGCATGCCTCTGAGACAACAGGACTCTGTGTGTGCTCAAATAATCCCCTGTTCCAGTTGACTGTTTTCTATTTTTCTGAATAGACACTGTACAGAATCAGGAATCAGAAACGGTCCTGTGATCTCCCTAATTGCTTCCACAGACAAGTCCAAAATGGGTAAATTTTTTCAAAGACACAACTGACTCAAGCCCCAAATGCTCCTCTAGGAGCCCTCAGCCTTCTCTCCCACAATGGCCTGGACAACCCCCCCACACCCCACCAGCCCTCACCCCAGGGCTCAGCAAGAACTCAAATGGCAGAAAGGGCTCCCCCTCCAGTCAAGACCCATCTCGGCCCAGGAAAGGCCAGCACTGAGAAGAGGAAGGCCATTTGGAAGGCGAAGACAACGTGCTCTCAGGCATCCGTCCTCTTGCTACCCTGAAGTTATTAACCCCAAGTCTGATCCAGAATCTATCACTTGGGGAGCTGTTGCGCTACCAAGAACTTCTACACCCCCAAAATCATCCTCAGTAGCCACACACAGACTTAAGATCCACGCATCCATCGCAGTAGACGCTGAAAGCCAGCCCACGTGACCTCAGATCTGACAAATCCCAATGGAGATCAGTGTCTCAGTCTTCCTGGTATTTTACTGGGGTTCCCCAGATTCTTTATATAAGATATTTAAGGGAACAGCCGGGTCCTGTTCATCAAAAAGTTGAAATAATGCCATTTTCAGTAACAGGGATGGACCTAGAGATGATCATACTAAGTGAGGTAAGTCAGACAGAGACAAATATCATATGATATTGCTTATATGTGGAATCTAGAAAAATGATACAGATGAACTTTTTTATAGAACTGAAATAGACTCACAGGCATAGAAAACAAACTTATGGTTACCAAAGGGGAAAGGGGTGGGGGTGAGGGATAAATTAGGAGTTTGGGATTAAAATATACACACTACTGTACATAAAATAGATAACCAACAAGGACCTACTGTATAGCACAGGGAACTATATTCAATATCTTGTAATAACCTATAAGGGAAAAGAATCTAAAAAAGAATAGATAGCTAGGTATAACTGAATCAATTTGCTGTATACCTGAAACTAACACAACATTGTAAATCAACTATATTTCAATTAAAAAAAATTTTAAGTCAAAAACATGGTAATTATGTGATGGGACTAAGTATTAGCTAATGCTATGGTTGGAATCATTTTGTATCAAATTAACATGTTGTACAGTTTAAACCTGTACACTGTTATAGTATCAATTATATTTCAATAAAGCTGGGAAGAAAGAAGGAAAAAAAACACGCTGGGCCAACAAGCCCAAGCAGAGGTTAAAGTCTTATCAGTAATGAGTTAAAAGATCCAAATTCCCAACAGGTTTGACGTCAGAAAGACAACACTTGTCTGTCAACTTCTGTCAAAGTTATTAAGTAAATTTAATATGCCAGGAATATCTTATTATGATACTTGGCAAGCTTGATAAAATGACTTTATTGCCATTTTTTTAATGAAGATAATAAGAAACTCCAGGAAGGTCTTTTTGGCAAGATCTTTTGGGGGCATTTATTTGGGATCTAAGCGGGAATATTCCACTCTTACGTGTTTTAACAAATGAAATATCAGGAGAACAATTTTACTTGGTCCTCGCTATTCAAAGAAAAATTTCCCTGCCTGTATTGTGGCTTCTGACATCCTGCCAAGTTTCAGACACTGAAATATGAATGGATTAAAAATGATTAAGACAGAGTAAATGCTATTAACAGCTCTTCTATTGCATGCATCTATCTTACTCAGGAGCCAATGACCCACCAGGGAAAAAGAAGGGCTGAGAGGGAACTGAGCTCATTCAACACCTGCTCACTTGGGATGGCAAGGTCAGCAGTTAATGCTGGGCTCTCTCCAGCCACAGTCTGTGTCTGTCAAAGATTTGCTCCATTCATCTTGACACATAATCAAAGAACACTTCATCAAGGACTGTCAGCACTGCAGGAGTCATTAGCAATCAGTGGCTTCTCTTTTTATTATTTTAGAACAGCAAAATCCTCTCGACAAATTAAATCTTATGGGAAACCCAAATAAAACCAGATAAGATGGGTAACATTATTAGTAAGCCTTAATTTTTTTTTTTTTAGTAAGCCTTAATTTTTAAAGTTCACATTTATATCATTTACTTATTATGGAACATCAATCTATTTTTATTTTTAAACGGCAACTTGGGCAAACATAAAAAATCTGAAATCATGTGTTACATCTCATCTATTTCTGGGTTTCATTCAGTTGCACAAAAATCAATAAAATTCTGATTTACAGAGCTGTGTAGCTGCAAATAGTGAACGTTTAACAATTCATCTCAATTAAACAAAGAGCAGAGGTTTTACTCCTAAGGGCATCATAAAAAAAAAAGTTAAGCTGGCAGTACAAAGGAGCACAAGTAGCCTCCAACGTTGAAAGTTTTTCATTTTTTCCCAGCTTTATTGAGATATAATTGACATATAGCATTGTGTAACTTTAAGGTGTACAACGTGGTGCTTTGACATATGTACATATTGCAAAAATATTACCACATTAAGGTAAGTTAATACGTCGATTAGCTCACATTGTTACTTTGGTGGGGAGGGGTAAGAACACTTGAGATCTACTCTCTTAGCAACTTTCAAGTATAAAATACAGGGGCTTCCCTGGTGGCGCAGTGGTTGAGAGTCTGCCTGCCGATGCAGGGGACGCGGGTTCGTGCCCCAGCCCGGGAAGATCCCACATGCCGCGGAACTGCCAAGATCTCCTGAAGAATTAGGGGGAGTGGCTTTCTCTACCACCTGTCAAGACTCAGTATGATACTAATAGTAATTAACACAGTGTGGTGCTGGGACAGAAACAGACACACTGACCAATGAAACAGAGTAAAGAACGCAGGAACAAACCCACCCACCTATGGAACCTCGTTATACGGCTCACGTGGCCGTGAAGATCATTGACAAGAAGGAAGAATTCATCAAATGGAGCTGGAAAATTTGGTGTCTACATGGAAAACTGTGGAACTGGATCTCTACCATCATACCATACACCAAAATCACTTCTAAACAGATTAGAGACGTAACTGGGAGGGGCAAAACCCTGAAACTTTTAGAATAAAATAGGAGAATATCTTTATAACTGTATAATAAGGAAATATTTCCTAAACAAAACCCAAAAGCATAACCATAAAAAAGTGACTGATTATAAATCTGACACTGTTAAAACTGAGAACTTCGGTTCCTGAAAAGATATCTTAAAGGAAGTGAAGACAGCCACAAACTAAGAGAAGATACAATGCATACAGCCAACAGAGTTGATCCTCAGAATACACGAAGAGCTCCAGTAAATCGAGAAGATAAAGCAAATAACCCAACAGAAAGAAATGACTGGATGACCTGAACAACATTTCACAGAAGAAATACAAGTGACCAACAAAGACAGAAATAGCTGCTCAGATCGACACCACAAAAGTACATCATTTACACACACTGGATCTGCAAAAATTAAGAACTCTGATAGTATCCAGTGATAGAGATGCCACGGAGCAACAGGACCACTTAATACTGTGCTGACGGGAGAGGACATGGAACACAACCGCCCCGAAAAACAATTTGGCAGTTCTGTGAAGTCAAACGTCATCATAGTAATCCCACTCATAGGAATGAGCAGTGTTCTTTAAGACCCAGCAGTTCCGTGCAGAGGAATGAGCCGCACGGAAATCCTCGCTGCACGTGAACCAGGAGGCATGAGCAGGAATGTTCCAGCAATGTCATGTGCAATAACCCAAAAGGGTGGGAAAAGCCTCATCATTCCGGAGAATGGATAAATAATTATAGAATAACACACCGATCAACAGTTTATGCCTATAAAACTGAATTAACCGCAACAAACACAGTATGGATGGACATTAGAAAGACAATACTGAGTGAAAAAGCAAGTCGTAGAAAACTGTGTGAGATAGACCATTCACAAGCAAAACTAAAAAATATTGCTAAGGTATATGCATGTATATGTTTAATTTTTTTTTTTTAATGTTGAAAAGTGATCAACATAATTCAGGATAGTGGTGACCTGGTTGTGGTGTAGGCCCGTGATGGGTTCAAAAGGAACACAGGTAAATGAAATAATTGGGTGGTGGATTCACAGGTGTACACTTTATTCTTATACTTGTAACTCAACTATACTCTTTGAAATTATCAAATATTACATGATAACAATGATTAAACTACTGACACAATTCACGGTCACCATCATCCATGATGCTGACAGCAGCCAACATTTATCAGGCGATCACTAGAGGCCAGGCATTGCTCCAGTTACACAGATGAAGAACTAGAGAAGTAGCACTGCCAGGTGGGAGGCCAGAACCGGAAGACAAACCCAGACCTCCTCACCCTTGGCCAGCGTCCTTTCCACCGTGCTCAAGGCCTCACTTCGCCACCAGCCTGTGGGTATCTGGTGTTTGCCTCATTTCCCCAACCACAGTGTAAGTTAAGGAACACACCTTGTCAGTTCCTTTGCTCCCCTCTGAGTGCCTAGCGCACATCAAGTGCCCAGTAAATACCTCCAGGCTGGAAACGTAAGCGAAGTATACCAAGGTCTGTATGACCAGAGTAACGCGCTCGGCCGTTTAATGCTGATCGTCATAAATTGACCCATGCACATCCACGGACACTTTAGAACCAGTGGCTTTAGCTGACTGGCAGCTAACCATTAGCTTCTGGGAGAGAGGTTCTCAGTTCACAAGGTGGCAACAGAAAGGTGGGTGGCCCTCCATCGTGAGAAATACTGCCCATAATTTGTTACTAAGAAGTATACAAATGGTTGATATCTTGTCGAAGCAGAGAAAATCTGAAACTTTCTCCTAACAGCCACCATCTGCAAGGTTTAACAGGTCTTCCTAACTAGGAGTTAAAGGGACAAGTTTTGGGACTTCCCTGGTGGCGCAGTAGTTAAGGATCCGCCTGCCAGTGCAGGGGACATGGGTTCGAGCCCTGGTCTGGGAAGATCCCACATGCCTCAGAGCAGCTAAGTCCGTGCGCCACAACTACTGAGCCTGCGCTCTAGAGCCCGCGAGCCACAACTACTGAGCCCACGTGCTGCAACTACTGAAGCCCGCACGCCTAGAGCCCCTGCTCTGCAACAAGAGAAGCCACCGCAGTGAGAAGCCCGCGCACCACAACGAAGAGTAGCCCCCGCTCGCAACAACTAGAGAAAGCCTGCACGCAGCAACAAAGACCCAATGCAGCAAAAGTAAATAAATAAATTTATTTAAAAATTAAATAAGTAAATAAATAAAAATTAAGGGGCGAGTTTATAGCCAGGGTAGGGCCTCAGCCTGTGTGCAGGGTTGGGGTGGGGAGGTCCTGAGGACCATCATTGGCCTTGAAGGAAAGAGAGAGAAAGGGAGAAAGAGTGATAGAAAGGGACGTGAGAAAGGAAGGAGACTGAGCGAGAAGGGGAGGGAGGAGAGAAAGAGGATCAGGGGAGTCAGGAGCTGGCTGGAGTGGCTAGCTGGCTAGTTGGTTAGATCAAGTGGCTGCCTGATGAGATCACAGCGGGATATTGCAGGAGGCTGCTGGGAACAGATCACAGCAGAGGCCACCCTCCCACCCCAGACCTGATCGAAAGGAAAGGGGAAACTATTTCTGTGGGTCTGGAGTCCTGGATCTAACTACCTATTCCATCCCTGGAGTCAAGACACCTCACCTTGTTTGGGCCTCTGTTCCTTTGTCCATAAAATGATATTGTCACGGGTGGGATAGGGAAGGTGGGAGGGAGGGAGACACAAGAGGGAAGAGATATGGGAACATATGTATACGTATAACTGATTCACTTTGTTATGAAGCAGAAACTAACACACCATTGTAAAGCAATTATATTCCAATAAAGATGTAAAAAAAAAAAATGATATTGCCACCCCTGCCTTCCAAGTTCACAGAATTGTTCAAAGATCCAATGAGATGGCATATACCTGCCCTTGGCAGACTTCAGAGTTTTCCTGTCTGCAAAAGTACACATTTAAGACAGTTTTTCAGACCTTAGCGGCCACTCTGATCACTTTGGCAGCGACCTCTGTCTCCCTCAGCAGTGGCTAGAAGCACCTGCATTTGCGAACAGCACCCAGGGGAATCCAGAAATAACGCTGTTGGCTGCCAAAGACTACAATCTACACATTTCACACAGGAGACTCAATGCTACCCACAGACCAGCAGCAGTTCAGGCTCCACTCCAACCCTCAGCAACCTCTGCCCACCCTGAGCACCAGAAAACAAGCTTTGCCCTTTCTCGTGACTGGGGGAGGGGACATCACCCTTTGATTGAAAAAACAACCCTGAGCAAACGGCGGGGGCTCTCGGAGCACGCTTCACCTGGCTGGCTCACTTAGCCTTGCCTTGACACCAATCCTAAGGAAGCAGGTGTCTTTCAGAAATTTTTCAATCACCTGAAGGAATGAAAGGTCAAACCTGGAGCAGAAAGGGAAAAGAAAGGCACGTGAACAACTACGTTTTTCGCTTAGAGGAGGCCAGCGGAGACCTGCCTTTAAGACGTGAATGGGGTCTGTGGCTTTCCCCTCATCACCAAACACTGCTGTGGAGTCACCAAAACAAGCCCCATCCTGCCCTGAGGTTTAGAAAGAGTTTTATTTTGTAGCCTAACCTTTTAAATACACACACACTGAACTCCTCATGCGGAAGTCAGAGAAATGCAAATTTATGATAATGACAATAATATTGTGGCAACAGCAGTCATCTACTGAGTTCTCCCTACATGCCAGGAAACTTTCCCACGTCACAAGTCATCCTAGTAACGCTCCTATGAGATAAGGTATGCTCTTATCTCCATTTTACATATTGGGAAATTGAGGTTCAAACACAGAAAGGGAATTGTCCAAGACCATACGATTAGCCTGCAGCCTGTGGGATATTTTCTCCAGGCCCTCTTGCCTCCTCCAGGCATGACCAGTCCACTCAGAGCCCACATCCTCCCACTTTATATCAAGGAGGATTTTGTTTAACTGCAGGTTGAAAAAATCCTCCAAGGCAAACAGGTAAATGCTCTCCCCTGAGTCCTTCGTGTCAGCTTTCAGAATGTGGTCTCACAAGCAGCCTCTGGCTGGGGAAGCACTTCACCATTCACCACGGCCCACACACACTCACCCTCGAGAGTGGGGCAGACTGGGCGGGTTCCCTCAAGTGCTGGAAGACCTGGGGAGAATGCATCAGCAAAGACAGAGACTTCACTCCAAACACAAAGCACCAACCACACACCCACAGCCAGGACGTGGGCACCAGAGGAAACCCAGCCGGGCAAGCTGAGCCCCAGACCATGCCGCGTGGAGCAACCCTGGCCATGGGAACTGACTTCCGGACACCACCATGTGATGGATCAGAAGCAACGGCAACACTCTGGTCCTCAGGAAAACCACCTGCCAGGCCGGGGTGGGTCTGGGTGCCAGTGCGCACCACTTGGCTCAGTGAGGACGTGGGGGTTGACGAGGCCACCCCAGAGGCTCAGACCTGTCTCTGCGGAGGCCGCTGTGCCGGCTCCGGTCAGGGACAAGACACCAAAGCCTTCTCCTGATGGGTGACCTGAGGAGACAAGGCCAAAGTAAAAGCCAGCCGGCCAGTCTCTGATTAGGCGCCAGGAGCTTCAAGAAGGGAAGCCAGTGTGGGCCGGGGTTTGGGAAGGAGAGACCACCTTCACTTCCTCCCTGAGCCTGGGTAACAAGTGGATGGAGGAGACGAAAGGGTGTGTCAGGAAGAAGAGGAAGATGCAGAGCATCGGTCCAGGTCGGCGGGCGGGGGGGCGCGGGATACAGAGGTAGTGATTCGTTGTGTCGGCCCTCAAGGGCAGCTCCCAGCTGACACTGGGCTGTTCAACTGGCTGCGAATTCAAGAGTCTCCTTGACCCACTAAGACCAGGTGAGTACAGAGGAGGGGATCGAACACCTACTTTGTTGAAAAACGTGTTTTCCCACATTTCTCTTGAATAATAACAGCCAGTATTTATTGTGGGCCGGCTGTAAGGCAGCACTGCTCCAAGGATCTAATATGTGATATCTGGGGGTACACTATGCTTAGCCCCATTTCCCAGATGGGGAGATGAAGCTGCTGTACTCCAGCGGCTGGAACAAGGCCTGAGAGCTAGGATGTGACAGAACCAGGCCTGGAGCCCCTCTGTTCAACGTCCCCTATGAAAATTCCTTTCATTTACTGAAGATGGCTAGATGCCAGGCCTGTGCTAAGCATTTCACATTTGTTATCTAATTAAACCCTCACAATAGCCCTCTGAATTAAATGTATCATCTCTGTTTAAGAATTTATATGTGCACAGTATGACACCAACTAAAGTATCCTATTGCATTAAAAAAAAAAAAATACTGGGAAGACACACACCAAATCACCAAGAGTGGTTCCTCAGGTAGTCAGTTACAGGCAACTTTTTTTTCAATACGTTTCTGCACTTGACATCATTTCCACACAGGGCATGGCTTCCTTTTATCAATACTTTTTTTTTTTAAAAAGGGATTTTAATTCCATGTAACACACAGTTGGGGATAATAACAACCAAAATGAAAATGTTCAAAATGGTCTCAAACGTAGGCGACAGCCCTCCTGGCCGCACAACACACTGATCAGGGACGACAAACAGAGCAGCACCTAAATTAAGAGACACTGTGCGTTACCTGAATAAATAATAGATGATAAACCCTTCATAAAGTTACTAAAGCAAAGCACATCGGCTGATGTGGCTGACGCCAACACAACATAAATTTTCTTAATGTGACACACCAGGATGGAAACTGCATCACCCCAAGCCAAGCATAACAACCCTTAGTATAGAAGCCACATGTGATTCCTGCCCTTGTGCACAGATGGGCCTGTCACAGGCATCTAATTCATCCACCCTGAAGGACACAAGTGACTTAAGACCACGATGCTCAAATGACGTGTAGAGAGAAGACCTCAGGACTGTCTAGATCAGGAGTCCCGGCTGTGATGACCACGGCCTATGGGGGACCCACTGAACGCCAAGAGCGAAGGTGGGCCTTTTTCAAACATCCCTTGGCCCAGGTCTCTAGGAGGAGCCTGAGGCAGCAAGCCAGGGGCACATGGGGCCATTTGCCAAGTCACCATGCTTCCTTCATCTGTGAACATATGGAGTCACTAAACTGTCACTAGGAGAGCATGGTACAGCGCGGCTGAGGCCAGGGCCATTCCATTCCCACAGATAATTTATGTCAGTTATTACAAGGCTTCAGGAAGGAGCATGGGATGTTCTCTGGTCTTTAAATCTGACAGTATGTCATGAGAATTTCTGCATGCTTGCGACTCTGTGGTATCTCTATTAAAAGGCCGCCTTGCAGTGCCCCAGATGGGACAGAAAATGTTCGTCAATGATCTTAGAAGAGGGAGGCAGGTCCTCTCAAGAAAGGAATGAGTGCCCAAGCGGCGTGGGAACCCTGGGCAAACTGTTTTTATCCCATCCTCCTAGGACCTGTGCCTGGGACTGGGGGCAGGGGGCTCCAATCAGATCTTTGAAATCGTTCCACAGTTGAAGAGAAAGGTCATCAAGAGAGGTGTGAGACCATCCCAAGGAGCAGTTGATACTACTTAGAATCACAAGTAGCAAACGCAGGAACCATGCTAAAAACAAAACTCTGACTAATGTCACTCACTGACATTTCATAAGAACCTGTTTACTAATGAGGGGAGGGGAGGCAAAGAGAAGAGGGTTTCCTTCGCTTTTGACCCAAGAATCTCTCCTAAACCCAATCATCTCATTAAATCTGCGTGTTAACTCCTTGGGTAGATATCCCAATTTCACAGATAAGAGATCAGCTCATAAGTGGCAGAGGCAGAATTTGAAGACAGGTGTGGTTATTAACTCAAAACCGGTATTCCTAGCCATCCTCACTGGGTTTTAGCCCTGACTCACCTCAGATTTGCTGTGTGACCTTGGGCAAGTCACATGCTTTCTCTGAGTCTCAGGCTCCTCACTTGTAAAATGAGGAGAACATTCCTTGCCTGGTTTTAAGGTCCCTTCTAGCGCTGACACTTTATGGATTTAGCTCCCAGAGTTTGGGATTTCAAAGATCAATGCAGTTTCAAACATTAAACACATGAAACATTAAGGGTCAACCCAAGAGTCACAACTTTTTACTTTGCCAAAGGATATTTACCACCTAGTGTCAATCTTATCTCACAAAAGGAAATATTATAATCTTAGGGCATAAAATTAATTGCTTTGCCTGGCAAGCTGGAAGAACTCAATGCATTTTAGTTGCTGAATAAACTGATATAACGTGAGCTGCAGAAGTCAATTACCAAGATTGCTAAAAGAGTACTGACCATAATAATGTATTACTTTAATTTTATTGTTGCTGTTGTTGAGGCAGGCAAGATGTCTGGTGCTTTGCATG
Organism: Stenella coeruleoalba; assembly: GCF_951394435.1. NCBI lineage: Eukaryota > Metazoa > Chordata > Mammalia > Artiodactyla > Delphinidae > Stenella > Stenella coeruleoalba. The sequence goes on from NC_137154.1 coordinate 12,447,557, forward strand.
CATTGGTTCATTTAATTCTCCATATCCAATTTTGGCCCATTTTCTATCAAGGTGTGCAGTTCTCCAGGGGCACAATGATAAGGAAATATTTTCAGATTGAACAAAAGATATTTCAACGTATTTCATGGCTCAACATGGAGAAGCGCACACACAGCCTCTTTTAAAAAGCACTGTTGCCCTGAGAAGAGCAGCAGGAAGTTATAGAGGAGCAATTAAAATACATACACACGTTTAGCGTCTTCCTGAACACTAGCTGGCCAGTCGAGGAGGCCAGGTGGTCCCAGGCCACTGACCTCAGTTGCTCTATAAATCCCAGGAAAGGCCCCAGGTGAGGTCGTGAAGTGAAGAGGACAAAATACTCCAGGCTACAGGTTGGAGACAGGCTGGAGCCCAGAATCAAAATAACTGAACATCCACCCAGGTAACGTGACTCAGGTCTCAAATAGAAAGCCTGTTTGCCCATCTGGAGGAAGCAATAGTCCCGTCTGAAGCCTTCCCTGTCTCACAGGCAAAGCTTGCTCAGCTTTAAGTCTCCTCTTTTCCCTGAAACCGTCTCTCCCTGTTTCAGTTCCCACGCATCTCTTTGACAGGGATGGGCAGAGCTAACACAAAGAAAAAGCTGAAGGAGACCCAACCCGGTATCTTCTACCTGCCCCCAGCCCCCAGGCCCAGTTTTCAAAAAAGGAGAAAAGCAAGGCCCAGAGAGACAAACTTCCCCAAAGCCATTCTGTTGGAAGGCAAACATATCATTCAGAGAGGCACCCCTGCCATAGGGGCTGCTCGATAAACCCCAATCGTCCACCTGGACAAGCATCTCTGTATGAGCTACAGGTTCAGCACAGTGCCTTCCATGGACCACGGGGGCTCCGTCTGGACCAGTGCTTCTTCAACTGTTTGGTCTCAGGATGGCTTTATGCTTTTAAGAATTATTAATGACCCCAAAGAGATTTTGTTTATAATAAATCTATTACCTGTTTAAAAAAAAAATAACATCTTTATGGAAACGGTATTTTCCAATACAAAGAATAAAAATTCGTGAGGAGTGGGGTTATTTTAGATTTTCACAAGCCTCTTTCACGTCTGGCTGCATTAGAGGACCTGGATTCTCATGTGTGCGTCTGCATTCACTCCATTACAATATGGTTTTGGGGGCTGAAGTACAGGAAGAAATCCTGGCCTCACACAAACATATAGTTGGGAAAGACAGTGTTTTCTTGGCCTTTTCAGTAACTGTGGAATTTTTCTTTGATACTACACCAAAACTGGATCAGTGGTAGGTAGTTTTCTAAAAGTCAGCTGCAATGCAGAACCTGAAACTATGTCAGTGCCTTTTCATATTCTGTTACCTGAAAATCCATTGTTCTTTGTATTCACTGCACTTTGCACGGCTCTTCTTAGCCTGCGCGGCTTTTGTGCATTGGTTACTTGCAAAGTACTGGTTCGCTGAGATTGGTACTCAGGAGAGAATGAGTGAGAAGACGACAGTTTCCTATTATTCTGGAAACAGTTTTGACCTTGCAGATCCACTGTAAGGGTCTCAGGAACGCCCAGCATTCCCAGGACCACTCTTTGAGAAACATTGGTAAAGAAGCTCACACCCAATGAATATATGTATTCATTCATTCATTCCACAAATATTTACTGGGCACCCACTACATCTGTTTCAGGTGCTGGGAATTCCGCAGTGAACAAAGCCCTGCCCTAGTGCAGCTCACATTCTCATGGGGAAGGCAGACCGTACACAAATAAATAAGTAAATGCACGCAATAACGTCAGGTAGTGGTAAGTGCTAGTGGAAGAATGAAGCACTGTACCAGACATGTGCACATGGGCATGTGGTTGCCCTGGGAAGCCTAAATCAGCGAACCCCGGGATTTGCTAATTTAAGGGTTTCACAATAAAATATGGGTTGTTTCTCTTTTTTTAATACCAAAATACTTGCGGACATGGGCGGGGGCGGGGGGCGGGGGGGCGGGGAGTGGTGCTGACCTGCCCTAGAAGAGTTGAGAGCTCACCACTGAAGCTGGATTCCTTTGCAATTGCTCTAGGAGGGGTAAACCTCAGAAGTCACCTCACTTAGAGGCTTCCGTCCCTCCTACGGGCTGACCACGCCCTCCCTGCTTACACACATATCCCTCTGGCCACGCCTTGACTGTACGGCACATTCACTGTCTTGCGTGAGCCTCACGTGACTCCCTGAGAGGTGACCTGGGGTGGGTATTATTCACCTCTTTATCAGATGAGGAAACTGAGCCTGGGAGAAGTTAATAAGTAACATGCTTATTACATAACAAACTCAGAACTTGAACCTATGTCCCCTGACTCCTCTGCACAGTTCATTTTACTATACAGACTGTTGCCATTTCCTTAACCTCTGATATTCCTTCGTGTAAGGAAGAGAAAATGGATGAGCCATTTAAAACAAAGACAGAAGCTTAGCTTCTTCCTCCAAAAATGTCCTGGCTTGTCATAATCCCCCTTCTCAAACAGCAAGTTGAACCTATAAAGAAGACAGAGAGATGGAGCCTGGCACTTAGTAGGCACCCATATTTGGAGCCATTAGCTCTACAAACATTCATGGTGACCTACTGTGCGCCAGGCCCAGTTCTAAGCAGTGGGGGTACAGAGATGAAGAAGAAAGACCAAGGCCCTGCCCTTCTGAAGCTTCTGTTCTAGACGACTGTCATCAGCACAATACCGACTAAAAGGGTTAACTCCAAAATTCAAGCTTCCTGAGCCTTCACCAATTGCATCAGATTAACAACAGAGCCCTGTGTTCAATCTTGGCCATAAAACATCCCTTTTAGGAGAAGAAACAAGCTTTATTACTCTGCCCCTTCACCCCACACATTTTACAGATGGAAAAGCAGGCCCAGGACCCAGAAGCCACTCCTCTGAATCTCACAATGAGTCAAAGGGGCCAAAGCCAGCTCTCTTGTCTTCCCGCGAAGCCCTGGCTGCAGCCCGGCCCAATTCTCTCTTTTTAACATCCCAGGAGGCCCCCTTGAATAACAGCCACACATTTGTGGCAGCCAACCAACACATAACCCAGCCGGGGAAGTGACTATTTCAAGAGGAAAGGGGCATATATAGCAGTGGCCCTCGGCGGCCACCCAAAGTACAGCCAGCCCTGCAAAGTCGGCCAACCCCAAGCCCCACATCGAGCGTCCTCTCCCCCCAGTCTGCCTTGCCAGCACGGTTCCCACCAAGGTTTAAAAAAGAAATAGAAGCTCCCTGCTGCCTGACTGGCCGGCACGCTCCCCTGACTCAGACTGTTCTGCGCACCACGGAGAAGACACTGTTCATTTTCCCTGGGCTGAGAACTGGCCCACATCCGGACCTGTCACTGGCAGGAGAGGGCTCTTGGCATCTCAGCAAAATCCAATGAATGGCGTGCTATTTTTAGCGTTTGGTTCCTTTCTTCCAGAAGGCTCAGCACCTGTGCCAGAGTTGCTCCAAGCGTGTCTTGCAGACCACCCGCGTCTGGAACACCTGGTGCTTCAGGGAAATTCAGAATCTGGGTTCCCTCCACAAACCTAGCAGTAATCACCAGGGGGGGAGAACTCAGGAGTGTGAATCTTCCACAAGCTCCTCAAGTGATTCTTTTGCAAAATAAAGTTTGAGCCTGGTCCGTATTCATTCACAGACTCAACATTTGCCAAGGGCCCGTGACTAGGAATACAAAGACAAGTGCACATGCTCCTAATCTGAGCTTCCAAGGGAGTCACAATAGAGTGTGATGTGCTGAAGACAGAGCATGAAGAGGGAGCTCAGGGCTTCCCTGGTGGCACAGTGGTTAGGGGTCCGCCTGCCAATGCAGGGGACACGGGTTCGAGCCCTGGTCCGGGAAGATCCCACATGCCGCGGAGCAACTGGGCCCGTGCGCCACAGCTACTGACTCTGAGCTCTGGAGCCCGTGAGCCACAAGTGCTGAGCCCGCTGTGCCGCAACTGCTGAGGCCCGTGCACTTGGAGCCCGTGCTCCACGGCAGGGGGGCCGCCGCGGTAAGGGGCCCGCGCGCCGCAGCGAGGACGCAACACAGCCAAAAATAACTAAATTAATAAATAAATTTTTTTTTTAAAAAAGAGGGAGCTCATAGGTGGGAGAAATCAACTCTGCTTGGGGGGGTCACAGGCAGCTTCACAGAAGACGGGATCTTTGGCTAGCCTTTGGCATTCCCATTGGCTTGACCAAAACCAAGACGGGGCCCCCACCTGTCCTCACGTAGCCCAGTACCCTCCCGACTTCTCCAGGGAACTCAGTACACCTTGATGAATGAAGAGAAATAAAGGATGGATTGAACACTAGGGAAACAGGAAGCTGCTCAGCCTGTGGAGTGAGACTGACTAGGGTCCGATTACCATTTCTAGTTACTGGGTGGTAGGCAATGAGCCCTTCGAAGCCTCGCTTTCCTCATCTGTAAAACAGGGACAAGAGCTACTCCCCAAGGTTGCAGTGAAGAGTAAGTGTACATGTGGAGCCCCTGGCACGTGGTACAGGCTCAAAATGGTTAAGAATTGTTTAGTAATAATAATAACAAAAGGCCTGCAATTAAACCCAAGTACTGGGGGCTTCCCTGGTGGCACAGCGGTTGGGAATCTGCCTGCCAATGCAGGGAACACGGGTTCAAGCCCTGGTCCGGGAGGATCCCACATGCCGCAGAGCGGCTGGGCCCGTGAGCCACAACTACTGACCCTGCGCGTCTGGAGCCTGCGCTCTGCAACGGGAGAGGCCGTGACAGTGAGAGACCCGCGCACCGCGATGAAGAGCGGCCCCCACTTGCCGCAACTGGAGAAAGCCCTCGCACAGAAACGAAGACCCAACACAGCTAAAAATAAATAAATAAATTAATTAATTCTTAAAAACCCAAGTACCATCACTAACCAGCGTTGGTAAATACACCCATCTCAGGCTCAAGTTTCTCACCTGCCAAACAAGAGGCTTAGATCAGACCCTAACATCTCTTCTAACAATAAGACTCCATTTTTCTAACAGTGGTGAGTCCCCAGGGTCTGTCCTGCGCTGATGTGCATGTCGCCTCTGACTCATGGCTTCTGAGATGCCCATTCCGCACTCCTAGGGCTGGGTGAAAGTCATGCCTTTTCCCTGAGGGACATGCCTCGGGATATTTTGCTTTCCCCTTGAGCCTTCCTTTTCACCCAGGCTTCTTTGTATCTTTTCATACTCAAGGAGCTCTGAGGGTGCCCCTCCCCGCAAGCAGGCAGGCGGGCACGGGACAGTAGGGAAGTTGACCTCCCGGCCTTCGCCTCACTCAGAGCTAAAGGGAGTCATCAGCTTCCTCTCTCATCCCCAAAGGCAGGGAAAAGAAGCGTCAACACCAGCCAGAAAAAAAGAGCTGCCACTGCTTAGGTCACAGACAAACACACCTTTGAGGAGCTGCAGCTGGGAGGAAGGCAGCCTCCCGACGGCAGCTCACCCTCCAACGCTCCCCCTGCCCTCGCGGAAGAGCTGTTACGCGAGAAGCCCTCAAGCAGTCAGGTGTGGGCCTCTCAGCTTCACTCTTCCCCACCAGCAGCCGCCAAGCTGCCCTTGGTCTAAGCTTGAGGAACCCACATTGGACTCGGAGCCACTCAGGTGGTCTGGGTTTACTCTAAGACTAACCCAGGCCCCCCACTGTGAAAGCACAACCCCTGTACCTTTCCATGCCCTCTGCTCCCTGCCCTAGCGATGCCACGTCTAGTGCACCCCCACCAAGACATAACGTTACACAGAAGGGGGGAAGAGCAACTACTTAGAGAAACTCTCCTACGATGCATCTCCCTCTACAATGTCCCTTGATCCTGCCCATCCCTTACTTTCCATTCATAGTCTCACTCACCCTGGTTGTTCTACTCCAGGGGTCGGCAAGCTTAGTCTGTGAAGGGCTGGATAGTAACTATTTTAGCCATTGCAGGTCATACGATCTCTGCCGCAGCTACTCAAGGCTGACATGCTTGTGGGAAAGCAGCCACGGAAAATATGCAAATGAATACGGCTGGCTGTGTTCCAACAACACTTTACTGATGGATACTGACATCTGAATTTCATATAACTTCCCCATGTCACAGCATATTTTCTTAACCCTCTGGCCATGCAAAAACAGGTGGCAGGCCTGGTCTAAACCCTTGTCACCTCATTCCCAGACCTCACCAACGTTCCCCTACCTGGCCTTCCTGGAACATCTTCTTTTTTTTTTTTTTTAATTTATTTACTTTATTGAAGTATAGTTGATTTACAATGTTGTGTTAATTTCTACTGTACAGCAAAGTGATTCAGTTATACATATATATACATTCTTTTTCATATTCTTTTTTTTGGAATTTTTGAGTTTTATTTTTTTATACAGCAGGTTCTTGTTAGTCATCCATTTTACACACATCAGTGCATACATGTCAATCCCAATCTCCCAATTTATCACACCACCCCCCCTCGCCGCTGCTTTCCCCCTTGGTGTCCATACGTTTGTTCTCTACATCTGTGCCTCAATTTCTGCCCCCTGGCACATCTTACTACCCCTTAAATGCATCCTGCTCACTCCTACCCGGGCAGATCTTCCGACAAATTCCATCTTAGTCATCTCATTCCCCTTCTGAAAATGGCCAGACATCTGGACCGGCATACGAGGCCCGGCTCATTTAGGCTCCCAGACACCTTTCACCTTGTCTCCTCATAGCCTAACTGCCTAAGTCCATCCTCTCCAATTTGGCAAATAAATTGTATCCATCTTTATAGATTTGACTCCAAGATCATCCTTAAAACCTTCCCTGATCACCTAACCTCAACTGAGTCTCCATTCCTATAGCACTTGTTTATGCCATTCACCTAGCCCCCAAAGGGCTTATAATTAGCAGGGATAAGAGTGTAAATAGATAATTACCAAAGAATAAAATGAACATTCTAATTGATGTTTGCAAGGTCACAGTGGAGAACAAAGCAACCAGCTGAGGGGAAACTGGAGGAAGACTCTATAAAAGATTTAACCCTTAAACGAGGTCTTGAAGGGTAAGCAAGGTGAGCAAGCCGATAAGACATGAGGGTTTGGGAGTGGGGAAAGAAGCATTCCAGGATGGAAAGAGTCGTGCAAAAGCAGGGGTAGAGCGGGGGTGTATGACTGGGCAGGGGGAAAATGTCAGGTCACAGAGAGCTTCTTGACCCAGGAACACACTCACTAAGGCTGGAGAGGCTCGGCATGGTGCGGACTCACAGCAGGCCTTTAGTAAATATATTTGGGGACCACCATAGAAACTGGGAGGTTCCTTTTCTCATTCCTGGAAGAGTCAGTCACTGCAAGCCTCGAAAAGTCAACAAACAAGAGCATCAAGGGGTTGATGGCGGGAGATCCCTGGTCTCTAATCTCCTTCTCTTCTCATCCAGCCTACACCCACAGTTCCAAGGAGAACTGAGTGTGAGGTCTCGCCAGGCCCAAGCCCTGTTTTCTGCTCTGGAGCCTGCAACGCCACTGGGCCATCTTGGAAAATGTTGCACTTAAGACTCTATTTCCGTCCTCAGCTCTTATAACTAGGACAAAACAGCAAAAGTAATTTTTTAAAGAAAAAGATTTGTTTTTTCCACCAATTGTAAAATAGCTTTCTTTTTTTTTTAAGATATCTTAACTTTTTTTGGAATCACACTGGCTTGTGTTTGATTTTTTTTTTTAAGAAGCAGATGTTTCTGAAACCCTCCCCCCTTCCTCTTTAAAGGATTATAAAAATAGAAGTCCCGAAAAACTCTCAAATGCAACCAGCACAAGGTCCTCCATTGACGACAATTCCTATAGGCTTCAGTGGCGAGCAATTCTAGGCCAAGAGGCCTTTGAAGTCAACTCTTTGAAGTGAGCCTGGCACGTCCTCAGTACTAAAGAAGTAAAAATGGAAGCTAAAAGATGGGGAGAAGACAGAAATACCAGGATGAAAAGGGAGAAGAAGGCCCTTTTGAACACAAGCGCTCTCCACTTTTCTCCCTTAACTGGAATAACTCCAGACCAACTTGAATCTATGGAAACTGGCAACAAAACACCTATTTATGTAAAAGTATTGTGCTAGGCACTATTGGGGAAACAAAGAAAAGATAGTCTTCTCTCATACAATTACAACTTATTAAAGCAACGTAAGACAGAAACAAAACTCTAACACAACAGCTAATGTAAAAGCCATTAGGGCAACACAAGAGGTAAGACACCAGTGCTTGGAGAGAACCTATGTTAGGTGCTCCAGCTGTACTGTCTCATGGAAGTTAGGTATTCTAAGGCTCTGAGAACAGGAACTGATCCACCCAAGAACATTCCCCAGGTTAACACCCAGGCAGTAATTTGAACATAGGTCAAGCCGCAAAGTTCTTCCCAGAGTAGTCCCAAGGAAAGGAAAAGTATGCCAGGTTGGGGTAAGGAAAGACCGTGGGAGACTTTATGAACAAGGGGCCTTCAAGATGGAAACCAGATGACCAGGACTTTAGTACACACAGGTGGGAAAGGAACATTCCACGCAGAAGGTCCAACACTTGGCATTTAGAGAGAAAACAACAAGCAGGCTAGTTGAACTAGAACCTGGCCTCTGTCTTGGAGAGGCAAGGCTGGAACAAGGGCTTCAGAGCAGGTAAGGGACAGGTTCATACATCAAAATATTCTCCTCAAGTTCTCTGGAAGAGGTGGAAGAGGCTAGAACACAGCTGCAGGTTATAAGCAAAAACCATAGAATCTTGGAGATTCAAAAAGTCTCAAGTATTCTATATGTTTTCCTTAAGCGAATGCCTCGTCTGATACGCTCCCACTAACTTCTCTGCAAAGAAAACCCCGGTCTGAGAGCAATCACTGTTGCCCTCGCTGGGCCTTTCCTGTGCTTGCTTAATGTGCAAAACCTGCATAAAATATATGGAAGGTAAGATTCTCCCAAGTTGAGAGCACTGACTCCTAGCCCTAATGTGGTGAAATTCCATATTCTCATCAATTATCCCAGTAAGTGCTCCAGTATTATCAAAAGTACCTAAAAACTATGCCACACTGCATTTTAGAGAACACCAAACAAGAGGGTCAAAAATACTTTGAAGCGGGCTTCCCTGGTGGCACAGTGGTTGAGAGTCCGCCTGCCGATGCAGGGGACACGGGTTCGTGCCTTGGTCCGGGAGGATCCCACATGCCGCGGAGCTGCTGGGCCCGTGAGCCATGGCCGCTGAGCCTGCGCATCTGGAGCCTGTGCTCCGCAACGGGAGAGGCCACAACAGTGAGAGGCCCACGTACCACAAAAAAAAAAAAAAATACTTTGAAGCACTGACCTAAGTACTAAGGTTCAAAGTCTCCATGACTGCCATGTTAACACTGGACTTTGGTTTCGCCCAAATTGCATTGTGAGTTACAAGGTGAAAGGGTTTAATTATCCCATTTGATAAGTAAGGAAACTGAGGCTCAGAAAGGTTACATACCTTGCCCAAGTTTACAGAACAGGCGGGAAGAGATTCTGCCACGACCTAAGTAATCCCAGTTTATTTAGGCATTGTTGTTACTTAGGCATTGTTGCCTAGAATCTAAATACCGTATGTTAATTCGGGTCCCATGCTGGGTAATTACAAACTCAGGCATGATATACGTGATTGTTATCAGGTAAAAGGCTCCAAATATACTCATGCACGAATTAGTCCAATGCTCCAACATGCTAATTCTACAGGCAGCTGAAATAATTACTACTGCAAAAATAAACTGGGAACACAGAACAGTGAAGATACTTGAAGTTCTTAAGTTTAAAGTGCTTTACACACTTTTTCCCTACTTTTTAAAATTTAGAAAGTTGTTTCCTCTGTGGTTTAAAAAGAGTTTAATATGTTGTATGCATAATTTTGTTCTGTAAAGTATACATAAAATGCTGCAAATATAACACCCTAGAGACTTACAAAGTGAATGGGTCAACTGAAAACACAAGACACACCTTTTGGACGCTTGCAGCTTCATTGGTTTATTCTACATAACATGCACGTAACATTTTTTAAAATAATAACGTCAACCATCACCTAGAAAAAAGGAGAAGAGAGAAACCGAACTCGAAAGTGAAAAGATGTTAAACATCCTTTTTTTTTCTTTTTTTTGAAAGTAAAAACTGCTAAAGGAAATCGGGAAGGGGTCCTTTCACCATGAGGCCAAAAGTCTCAAATCTGTAAGTTTTCAGGTTACAGTTAACTCGTTCATATTGAAGAAGGCATAATCAGAGACAGTGACCCATGAGCAGCAAAGAAGTGACTTGACAGTAGCGGCAGTAGTCTGTGTATAGTTAAGCACTGTGCCAAGCACTTTACATGTTATCTCTCCATTTTACAGATGAGAAAGCTGAGGTGAGAGGCTCATGAGAAAAACATCAAGAGGTGGGGCGGGCTGACAGGTAGGAGGTCAGACTGTCCTCGAGCATCTGCTAAGGAAGGTCTCCATCATAGAAGCAGGATTTCCAGAAATCCCAGGAGGTGATCTGACCTCATGTGGGACACCCACATTTTAGAACAAATGCTATCCTGGGGCAGGAATGACCAAGGCACACGGGGATGCAGATGGCTGGGGATGCTTAACCCAGAGAAGAAAATACCAAAGGGAGTGAGAAAAGTGTATGCAGGTTCATTGTGTGGGGCTCCAGGGGAACCAGACAGAACTAGTAGGCAAAAGGTGCAGGCCCAGAGACGCCCCCCCCGCACCATTGTAAGAACTTTCTGACCAGCAGAACCACATTCACAATGGAACAGCATCTAACGGGCAAATGCATCACTGATATTACTTCACTCGTTCAACTACCGTCACCATCGATTTTGTCATAGTCACAAACCACCCACATTTTTATCTATTTAATCTTATTCTGTGAATTGACTACAGATTTTACTGAAATAAATGTAGCTTCATCCTATGTAACGCAATTTCTTAATATAAATTTATTTTATTTATTTATTTTGGCTGCATTGGGTCTTCGTTGCTGTGCGCGGGCTTTCTCTAGTTGCGGCGAGCAGGGGCTACTCTTCATTGCGGTGCGCGGGCTTCCCATTGCGGTGGCTTCTCTTGTTGCGGAGCACGGGTTCTAGGCACACGGGCTTCAGTAGTTGTGGCACGTGGACTCAGTAGTTGTGGCTCACGGACTCTAGAGCACAGGCTCAGGAGTGTGGCGCAAGGGCTTAGTTGCTCCGTGGCACGTGGGATCTTCCCGGACCAGGGCTTGAACCCGTGTCCCCTGCATTGGCAGGCGGATTCTTTGTGTGTGTGTGTGTGTGTGTGTGTGTGTGTGTGTTGGGTCTTAGTTTCTGTGCAAGGGCCTTCTCTATTGCAGCAAGTGGGGGCCACTCTTCATCACGGTGCGCGGGTCTCTCACTGTCGTGGCCTCTCTTGTTGCGGAGCACAAGCTCCAGACGCGCAGGCTCAGCGGCCATGGCTCACAGGCCCAGTTGCTCCGCGGCATGTGGGATCTTCCCAGACCAGGGCTCGAACCCGTGTCCCCTGCATTGGCAGGCAGACTCTCAACCACTGCGCCACCAGGGAAGCCCTATAATGCTATTCAAGAAACCATGAGGTTCATTGTTCCCTGGGTTTTTTGCTAATACACATTAAAATGATGGCTATTAAAATAAATATTCATCTGTGTAGCATCTAAAATCATCTCGCATACCAGGAGTTGAATGACCACCCCATTAAGAACCACAGATCAAAAAAAGTCAAGCAGAACAAAAGACCATTGGCTTTTTTTGGGTGTTTTTGCGGTATGCGGGCCTCTCACTGTTGTGGCCTCTCCCATTGCGGAGCACAGGCTCTGGACGCGCAGGCCCAGCGGCCATGGCTCACGGGCCCAGCCGCTCCACGGCACGTGGGATCCTCCCGGACGGGGGCACGAACCCGTGTTCCCTGCACCGGCAGGCGGACTCTCAACCACTGCACCACCAGGGAAGCCCGACCATTGGCTATTGAATTAGATAATTTTAGGTTAAAACCCCTGACTCTGTGTATTTCCTCACCTGCAAATGGGTATGACATAGTGCTGTTTCCATTAGGGTGGTTGTTGGGATTGCTGAAAAAATACACCCAGTACTAAGCACAGTGCCAAAGCCACAGTAGTTTGATACTTCTTACCACTTCCACTGGCACTTTTTAACATTGTTGCACTTTCCACATTGTTGTACTTTCCACATTGTTTTGCACAAGAGCTCCACTGCACTCTACTCATTGACATTTTGACCTATTTTATCTATTCAGAACCTTGTGGAAGGTTCCCTGCACTGGAAGGAGAGTGAACTAGATGGTCTGTAACCCTTCTTTTAACATATCTGCAGTTCTAGTGAACCAATAATTATGCAAGCCCAGGAAAACCAAGTCCCTCTGCCCTCAGAAAACAGGTAATAATTTACTTCTATGGCAATGGGCACAATCATGTGACATTCAGACCAGCCCTCATAAAACACTAAATCATCAAAGCTCCCTCTACAGTTGTAAATGTCAAAGCCACTTTTTTCTTTTTAAAAAAATTTTTATTGAAGTATAGTTGATTTACAATGTTGTGTTAATTTCTGCTCTACAGCAAAGTGATTCAGTTATACATATATATCTTTTTTTAAATATTCTTTTCCATTATGGTTTATCACAGAATATTCAATACAGTTCTCTGTGCTATACAGCAAGACCTTATTGTTTATGCATTCTCTATATAATAGCCAAAGCCACTTTTGACTGAAAAATATAAAAATAGTCTGCTCCTCTGAACAATAATAATGAATGATATTTCCTGCTATTGGTAAATTGCCAAGGGATAAACAATGAAGTATACATTAAGAAATTCTCCACAGAGAATACTACAAAAAACAAAAACTCTTAGCAATGACGTATTCATATTTAAAATCAGATCACCAGCAGTAGCGAGAACAAAAAGCCTATGTTGATGTCCCATCACATAAGAATATTACTTGGGTGAATTAAACTATATCTGCTGAAAGGGAGAAGTAAAAGAGAAGTAATTTAAATGGCACCAGCTATTCCACCCACACTCCACCGTAGCCTCAGCGAGTCCCAATTCCCATGCACCACTTCTCACCATCCTCATAGTGATTTAACACTTAAGGATATAAATTTTCCATTCCACGTGGCCCCTAAATATAATATTTTATCTGATGCTCAACCACAGATGGTACCTTTTTCAACCATGAGGAATAACTAGATGAGGGGCGCTTACTAAGAGATGGCATGTGTCCCCAGTGTGGCAGATAAGTACCACTCCGGGCATTGTATTTTGGGACAACTCAAGGAATGATTTTCATTTCCTAACCAAACAGCATGTCTGCCACAGCACTGACTTTCCATCAAGAACCCATGCTCCAACTGAGATGCGATTCTACTTGGCATCACCAATGGTGACCTCGGTCCAAAACCAAAGTATGGTACAGTCAAGTTGCCTTGTTCCCACCGTCATCAGGCAACACCACCTGATAAACACATTAACTGTACTTTTTATCACAGCCATTCAGAATTATTCTCAACTGGTGTTACCTCCTTTGTACCTACTAGGGGGGCTTCAAGATTGGATTCAAAGATCACTCCCTCTCCAAAGCTGTCCTGGAACACCCCCCGAGGCAGATTTCGATTGTGAAGGAGAATAAAATAAGAAGAACAGCGGCTATCAGGCTATGCCAGGCTGTCTGCAAAGGTAGTTTCCGTGGCTTTTCTCATTTAATCTTCACAGGAGACCTCTGAGGGTAGAACTTTCATAGTCTTCATGCCATACATGAGCAAAGTGAGGATTAGGAAGGAGAGGGACCCAGCCACTCCACGAGGCAAGCGGCAGGGCCAGCTTCAATGCCTGGCTCAACTGGGCTCTCCCGGCCACCTCAACACTGATCACACGGCTCTCACAAGGCCACTAAAGCAGAGAGTGACACACCTGTTGACAAGGTGTGGCTTTTCACCTACCTATTCCCAGCAACCTGAACACTTCTCGACCTGTATCAGCTGACTGATCAAGGTTGACTCAGTGTTCTTGCTGTCTAGAGCAGGCTTCCCTGGTGGTGCAGTGGTTAAGAATCCGCCTGCCAATGCAGGGGACACGGGTTCCAGCCCTGGTCCGGGAAGATCCCATATGCCGCAGAACAACTAAGCCTGTGCGCCACAACTGCTGAGCCTGAGCTCTAGAGCCCGCGAGCCACAAGTACTGAACCCGAGTGCCACAGCTGCTGAGGCCCGTGTGCCTAGAGCCCGTACTCCACAGCAAGAGAAGCCGCCACAATGAGAAGCCCGCACACCACAACGAAGAGTGGACCCCACTCGCTGCAACTAGAGAAGAGCCCGTGTGCAGCAATGAAGACCCAATGCAGCGAAAAATAAAAAAATAAATTTAAAAAAATCTATAAACCCTTTAAAAAAAAATTGTAGTTAACGGTAGTCAACTACCATCACTCACATGTCTATTTCAACCGTTCTGCCTCGCCAAACAAAGAATAAAGAAAGGATGGAAGTCTGTCTGTATCACAACTTTTTTTTTTTTTTTTTTTTTTGGCCAAGCCGTGCGCCTTGTGGGATCTCAGTTCTCTGACCAGGGATTGAACACGGGTCACAGCAGTGAAAGCGTCGAATCCTAACCACTGAACTCCCCACGTTGCCTTCTTAAACCAAGTACTCTGAGTTTAATAATATTACCCTGGTCGTCACTTCATCTTTTGAGGACGGCCAGTCATTTTATCAGCAGCCTGTACCTACCGTGCTGGATTAATACTTGCCAGGACGGTTGAGATACAGGCCTTCTACACTCTCATTAGAAACCAAGCACCTAAGCGTCTCCAGGGGCTGCAGAGGTGTTTAAGCATCCACTTCTCCTTTTCCCAGTTTCTCCCATCTCCACCCTGGAGATACTCTGTAGTCTTCTGCTATTCCTTCCAATTTTCTGCTTATCTGCTGTGGGATAGGGAAACCAGAAGAACTACCCGTATTGGAGCAGTCTTTAAAAAGTGAATAAAAAACTCTCCTCTCAGAAAAACATTAATGCATAGTTTCACTGCTTGTTCAGATTTCGTTTTCCTGTGGTTTGCCTCTTGGTGCAGAGCTGTGGTTTGGATAATTGCTGTTGCCTGACCAGTCCAATCCAGAAAAAGAGAGAGGTTTCCTAGGATAAGGTTCCCTTCCCTTTCAAATTTCCATATGAATTGACAGCCAGAGGGCCCTCCCTACAGTCTGAAACTTTCTTTCCTGGACAATAGGATGTGGAGAGTGAAAGCAAATTCTACATGGTCCTACCAGGGGACCTCCCAGTAGGGATTTTCTAAGCACAAGCCTGAGCCTTGCATTGAGGAAGTCATCTGCACCATTGGCAAACGCATTGCTTTCCTTTCCTTCCCCCCATTGTTTGCAGAATGGTATCTCCTCCAGGCTGGTGAGGATGCTTCCAGGGTTCCAGGCCAGAGGCTCCATAATTGCGCTGGGGGAGGGGAAGGGGCTGGTTTTATCACAGGAAAGGACTCTCCTAGACTCTTTTCCAGGAGGCCTTCCTAATCCCTTCTTTCTAGAAGACAGAAAGAAGGGAGAGAGAAAAAGAGAATCGTCCTACTTCCTTATTTTCTATATCGCCACCACAAGTTTCAGATTTTCTGAACCGAAACTGAAGATTTGCATTTTACTGTCTTTGCCTGAAGCTCAATTCGTGTAAAACCAGCCCGAGGCAGGTTACAGTGGAGAGGGGATCGGGTTCAAACCCAGACTCTTCCTCAGAGCTGTGTGCCCTGGAGTAGACTCCACACCTGAGCCTCCTTCCCACCACCAGCAGGATGATGGCGCGGGCCCATTAGTGGGATTATATACGTTATACTTAATGTATAAAATTCATAAGGATTCCAAATGGAGAGTCTGTGAGGACATCAACCCCTGCCAGCAGTTTGGTCTATCTCAACAGCACCGGCAGGTGGGCGAGCTCTCACTTTCTGCTTTTACGCATCATTTAAGTTGTTCCTGCGGTCTTACTTTTGAATCTTTTAAGAAAAGCAGTTTTCATTTTTGAGAAATAAGAACGATAAGTCCTAATCCTGCTGGCTAATATGAAGGACAGTACGGTGTAGTGGTTAAACACCAGGATTCTGGAGCTCACCTGCCGGGGTTCAAATCCAAACTCTCCATTTGGGAAGTGTGTGGCTGCCAGAGTATCATTTAATCTCTCTCTAGCTTATTCCTCCCCTTATACAACAGGGCCGATGACAGCACAATGGGTGGTGTTAGGGTAAGTTAGCAGATCCAAAGGTCTTAGAACAGTGCCTGGCTCACAGGAAGCACTGTGGCGGTGTCCACCATTGCCACTATTTATAAGTAAGATAAGGCACAGCAGAGCTTTGTGACCTGTGCTATACAAATAGGGCAAAGCACACAGAAAGACACGTACTTTTTTTTTTTTTTTTTTGCGGTACGCGGGCCTCTCAGTGCTGTGGCCTCTCCCGTTGCGGAGCACAGGCTCCGGACGCGCAGGCTCAGCGGCCATGGCTCACGGGCCCAGCTGCTCCACGGCATGTGGGATCTTCCTGGACCGGGGCACGAACCCACGTCCCCTGCATCGGCAGGCGGACTCCCAACCACTGCGCCACCAGGGAAGCCCAAGACACATACTTTTAAAAGTTAGAAAATCTACCAGAAGACATACAATTTTACAAACATGAAGAAAGACTTGCAGATGTTTCCAGAACTTATAATGCAAATCTGTGTATGGGGAAAATCTGATGGGCACCACAGGAAGAAAGAATGAAGACAAGAAGAGTCCAGTGTAGGGCACGGGCTCCTGGGAGGGACACCTCCCCCCAGGAGGGGGCTTGGAGGACTGGGCTGGGCTAAGTGACCAAGCCCCCCGGGAGACGCAGGCCTAAGCCCCAGCAGGGTGGGGAGAACCCCTTCCCAAAGTTCTTCTCTTAGCTGACTCTTGGGTTTGATTCTCCTCCACCCTGCTCAGAAGGAAACCATTCTGAGGATCCTGGAGGGGCAGGAAGGGATTGGGCAGCTGCGCTGGACCAGGACATGCCTGGGGAGCCGCCTGAGCCACCGCAGGTAACCCTGCAGCCAAAACTGCCTCGGGGCTGCTGCCCAGGCTCTGCCCCGTTCAGCCCCTACAATAACCCCCCCCTCCACAAAAGTTCCAAAGCTTCCCATTTTCTGAACTAACCCAGCCCTGAGGGAAAGAGACCTCTGGTTCCGCAGGGTGCAACAACACCAGGGTTCAGGGGACTCACTACCTCCCCCCCAAAAAAATTATACATTCATTTGTCTCACGGTCATTAAAAACAAAACAGGGGTGGAGGGGAAGGGAGATGAGCCTGTGTACTTTGAGAGACGCTGTCCCACCAATCAACTAAAAAAAGAAGAAACACAAGCTGGGAGCAGCCCTTAGAAGGTCTCGGAAAATGGTTTTGAAGTCACCCCTAAAACTGAAAGGGAACTTCAGGCGCCCACTTAAGAGCTGGCCTTCCAAGGAGCAGAAAACTCAACTAAGGCAGCAAACAAGTCACTAAGAATCAAAACTAAGACCAAAACTTGAGCTCTTTAAAAAAAAAAAAAAATCATACATAAGCTGAGAACTTTCTACAACAAATGCCAGAGTTTAGCTTGGGAGAAAAACAGAAGCCTTTGGGTAAAATAAACAGAAGGGGGAAAAAGTTCCCCTCGCATAAACCAAGGGGAACCTCCTTCCTGCAGATCAAGTTCTGACCTTCATGTGAACTCGAAATAACTAGCTCATGATTTCGCAAAGCAGGAGGAATGGCAAGCATTTTGAATGATGCTAAAAATCTTAGTTCTTCTCTGGCTTTTTGTTAGGCAGCCAAGTGTATCAGTCAGAGCAAAAGTAGCTTAAAAATGTGCAATTCCCTCCGTCGGGAAAGACTGGTAAGGCGATCACAAAAAGCCACCCTCCGGCAGTCTGTCCGCGACACCGCCCTTTATGTGAAAACTGAATTTTCAGTGAGAACTGTACAAGGAAGGCCAATTCCTCTCATTACTCATTCAGCAAATATGTATTGAGCACCTATCCTCCACGCCAGCTGCTACTTTAGAGCAGTGGACAAAATGGACAAAAACCTCTCTCCTTGGGGCGCTAACTCCTCCAAACGTGGATTTTCAAATAAAGGAATCCATTCTCTGTCTTTTACAACAGAAACAACATCTAAGATGCTTCCCCACAACTTCATTCCTGCCTGTAAATCCGCTCTTACCTGTCTCCTATTTCTGCTTCGCAGCCTGGAATTTGTGCCCACCTGCTGCCCCTGCATCCGTCCACGTGTAGACACAGACAACCTGCCCAGGAACACAGCTCAGCCCCAGGCTGGTGAGGGAGAGTTCTACCTAGGGATGTGCTCGTGGGCAAAGTTGGCAGGCAGGAGGCGATTAAATGGGAAAATATATGAGAAAGTGCTTCAGAAACAAAGGTGTCCAAGAGCCAGGTGGTCTTATTGTTCAGTACTTAGCTCTCTTTCTCGATGATTCTCCAGCCCTCATAGGCTATTTCTGTCTCCCTATCGCTGAGCTTGGTATAGAGTAGATCAGTAGTTGTTGAATTCACTGCCAGTGTTGTTGATGACAATGATATAACCATAACAATGGAGCATGAGTACATGCCAGGCACTATGCTAAAGAACTTATGAGTCGGGCTTCCCTGGTGGCACAGTGGTTGAGAGTCCGCCTGCCGATGCAGGGGACGCGGGTTCGTGCCCCGGTCCGGGAAGATCCCACATGCCACAGAGCGGCTGGGCCCGTGAGCCATGGCCACTGAGCCTGCGCGTCCGGAGCCTGTGATCCGCAACGGGAGAGGCCACGGCAGTGAGAGGCCCGCGTACCGCAAAAAAAAATAAAAAGAACTTACAAGTTGGCACCATTGTTATCTCCATTTTACAGCTGAAAAGACTGAGACCAAGAAAGGTGAAGGAATATGTCCAAAGTCACACAACGTGGAGCGTTTCCATCAATTCTGTAAAGCACCGGCCCTTGGTAACAAGTAAGGGATTTATTTTTCTCAAATAACAGATGCCCCAGAAGCAGGCAGCCCAGGCCACTTGCAGCTGCTCAAGGCGATTACCTGCTCCCGTCCTCAGCACCGGGCTTGCACCTTTGTGAGAGGCAGCATATCGGGCAGGTGACATACAAATTCTGGTGCCAGGGTCCCAGCTCTGCCACTGACTCAGTCTGAGGCCCGGGGTGGAGAAATATTGTCCTTCCTCAGTCTCAGTTTCCTCATCTATCCCATGGAGATATTCCTCAGTCTCAGTTTCCTCATCTATCCCATGGAGATCACATTGCCGATCTTAAACAAGTTAATAAAAGGGGCTCAGAAAAGTGCTCGGCACACAGACTCGCTGTACTAGTATTTATTATTATTGTCAGAAGCAGCAGCATCACTGCTGTACCTCCAAGCACAGAATCCACACCCCAGTCGGAAGGGCACCGCCGAAGAGCAAACCAGAGTCAATCCCCACTCAGGGCTTTCCCGGAAGCCCTACCCAGTGACCCAACAAGCAACCATTTCCCAGGACAGGGTCCCGGGACCGCCTCTATGTGCCAGTGAGACTGGGAGAAGCGGCTTCCATTCGGTAGCAGAGAGAATGCCTGAGAATTGAGTAAGAAACCAGCAGTGTCCACTATGGGGATGGAGCCAGGACAGACCCCAGGCAGCCCACAGTACACACCCCACAGAGGACAGCTCCTGGGGCAGGTCTGAGCGGCGAGCAGCCCTCACCCTGGCCCCCAACTTCTTAAGCTCCCTACGAAAGCCTTAGTCACATAGGACACAAAAGCTTCTTTGCCACACATTGTTCTGGCAAAGTGGGGATGAGGAAGTGAGGCAGGGTAGAAACTTTCCTCCCTGTTAAGGGGCTGCAGCTCCCAGTTGCTCAAGGAACATGGAGTCCAAGAAGCCCAAAGAATCTCTACAATAATACTTTTTCTGACAAATCTGTTGAGGTGGTGGTTCTAATAAAAACATTAAAAGCTTAAGAGCTTCTTCCAGACTTACTAAAATGAACAGGGGCCCCGAGAACAATCTGGCGCTAACTCCCTGGCTTCTGACTTCTCCTTCAGTGTTGCGTCTTTCCAAGTTTGTGGGTGGGTGAAGCAAATGTTTGCTCTTGGCACATACTGGTTTATTTTGTTGTTTGTGTGGCAACACGCGTTGGATCCTTTTTTAAAAAATCGCTTCTATAAGTTATGAAAAAGCAGCTCCCAGGAGCTCAATCTTTGTTTACAGTACACCACACACACTTTAATGGAAAAGAGAGTTTCACGAAGCCTGCTTCCTGGTTATAAACAGGGCTTCTCAAAAATGTTTTTCAGAAGATAAAGTTGCATTCAAATGTTGTTTCGTTAATCTACCTCTTGAATTCTCAGTAACCCTAGGTCTCAGTCATTTTTAATTTTATTCATCGCAAAAATCTACTTCCGGACCTAGAGAAAAAGATAAAATAGCGTGTCCCCACTTTTGAGAGCCTGAGGTATTACAGTTAACAGAAAAGCGAAGCTAATTTGGGGGCAATTATTCTGTTTACCAGGGGCATCTTCACTTTACAAAACATCCCTTCCACGGAGAAGGCTTCCCAGAACCCCTTGACCCTAGAGCACCCCATTCACCATGTGCAAAGCTTCCCTACAGCCTCGATCAGAACTGGGTTTGGGGGTTCTTGCTGAGACCCGGGTTTGTGTTAGGGGTGGCAGATGGTACGGTGTTAAGACACAGACTGTCAGAGCTGATGCCAAGGGCTAAAGGTGGCTTCTCTGCATGCCAGATGTATCACCTCAGGGAAGTTACCTATCCTTTCTTTGCCTTGCTTTTCTCACCTGTAAAATGGAGGTTTTAACAGTAGCTGCCTTGTCGGGCGGCTGCGAGGAAGCACTGAGTGGCATGTGGGGCATACAGCAAGGGCTCTGGAAAAGCACGCTACCGTTACCTGCTCTATCCCGAGCGTACACAGCAAAATCTCTAGTATCTGTTACAGGGCCAAGTTCTGGACCTACTCCGCACCAGGCACTGCCCTGGTGGCTGGAGATGAATCCGTCAACAAAACAGATCAGAATCCTCCTGGAGCCTACATTGTAATTGCAAGAGGAACAATGCAGTCTGCTGGAGATGGTAAGCGCAAAGCTTGTGACCCGACTTCAAGTCTTAAAAAGGATCCTTGTGGCTGCCTCACTGAGAACAGACTGAAAACAGACGCAGGTAGAAGCGGGGAGACCAGTGAGGAGGCCCCCGACGGTGGCTTGGATTCTGCATCTGCAGACCCGCAGGGGGCACTGATTCAGGGTGTGAGGGAGCAGTCACGGATGACTCGAGGGCTTTGGGTGTGAGCGAGTGGAGGAATGAGCAGCCATGAACCGTGCTGGAGGAAAATGGGTAGAACCGTGAGCGCCGCTGGTTTTCTGGTTACTGGGTTTTTCTGCAGGGGGAGAAGGAGAATATTTCTTTAAATAGTAATCGTAGCCAGTATGCTTCTTCCCTACTTCTGGTTTCCAAAGAGAAAGATTTTCCTTCAAAACTCCTGGCTTGGGCTTCCCTGGTGGCGCAGTGGTTGAGAATCTGCCTGCTAATGCGGGGGACACGGGTTCGAGCCCTGGTCTGGGAGGATCCCACATGCTGCAGAGCAACTAGGCCCGTGAGCCACAACTACTGAGCCTGCGCGTCTGGAGCCCATGCTCCGCAACAAGAGAGGCCACGATAGTGAGAGGCCCGCGCACTGAGATGAAGAGTGGCCCCCGCTTGCCACAACTAGAGAAAGCCCTCGCACAGAAACGAAGACCCAACACAGCAAAAATTAATTCATTCATTAATAAACTCCTACCCCCAGCATCTTCTTTAAAAAAAATAAAAACTCCTGGCTTTCATCAGCCTCTCCCCCAAGGTCCCCCCCCCAACCCCCATGCAGACATGATTTACCCCGCCCTGGCGGCCCACTCCTCCACCCAGTTGCTGCTGCTACCACTGCCACCTCACCACCCCCCGGAGGAGGCCTCTGGGGGCTCAAAGCTGTCTGTGACTGGGTGGGTACATCTGTCTAATATTGGGTTCCCACCAGGAAGCTCATGCTGTCCCACACCTAAGCCACATCCTCCAACCAAGCCTTTATCAGTCAGAAAGCTGATATTTTGATCTTTATTTTTTTACTCTGTGCCTCTCTCTTAAGTGGTTCAGCAACCTGAACAACAGGGGTGCTGTTTAAACCCCAGCAATAAGCACCCAGGGGCATTTAAAATAACAGCGAACTTTGTCCCAAGTTTCACAGCTCATTGGAACCTCGTAATAACCCCTCCCATCTTCAGTTAATCAGCAAATGACTCCTCAGCACCTATTACTAAGCACTGGCAATCAAGCACTGCTAGGTGATAAAGGGGGGGGAGGCGAAGGACGTCTGATTCATGAGCACCTTTTTACAGCTGAGAAGGCAAGTCAGGGAGGTAAGCACTTTGCAAAAGGCCACACCATTAGGAGATGACACACAGGCATGTGCCAAAGTCTTCTGATTCTTAAGTCCATGCTCTTTTCATATTTATAAGCGGTGACTTTGGGCACGTTACTTAACCTCTCTGTGCCTGAGTTATATATCATCTATAAAACAGAGATTATAATAGCACCTCCCTCATTGGGTTATTGGGAGAATTCAATGAGTTACTTGATGCAAAGTACTTGGAAGAATAACTGACACGCAGTAAGCACTCAATGACTATCATCATCAGCATTCTTGTTCTTATTCTTACCCTTATCATCGTCATACCAAGCTGCCTTATAATTAGGATAATAACTACCATTACTAAATACTTACCCTGAGCCAAGAATTGTACACTAAGTGCTTTACGTGCAGTAACGCACTGAAACCTTACAAGAGTCTCCGAGTTTTGTCCCCTTTTTACACTCAGGAATCTGAAATTCAGAGAGTGAGGTTAAGCATACGGGTTAGAGCTCACATAACCACTAAGTGTCAAAGTCAGAAACTGAACTCAGGTCTTACAAGTAACATGCCAGAAACATATTTACTGCATAAAAGGGAGCAATGAGTGTGCTTCTAACTTCTATACAAATGTTTAAAATACACGTAGAATCCAGGGCCCCTCCCCGACACACAAAGCTCCTTCTGAGAAGCCTTAGCCCAAAAGTACAAAAGGAAAAAAAGTTCCACAATTCATGTTAACTTCATCCACAGTGTGATTCTCATCACCCCAGACCACATCCTATACCCACTACAACCTAAAAACCCACTTCCCCCCCGAGAACACATCCCAGGCAGCAAAAGTCAACATCCAGCTCCAGCTTCTCCGAGAACACCTTGTATATTGACCTACGCATGCCAGCAAGTAACTGAGCTGCAAAAACATTCTCTCAACGCCTGGAAAGGGATCAGAGTGACTTGGACTGAAATGCCTCGCGTCTTCAACGCTGCTTACTATTCCCAGCACTAGCCGAGCTGAGCCAAGCAAGCTAGCAGCATCCTGCTGGATCCTGAGATCAGCACCACAGACCAAGACAAGCTGGCCCCAGTGGCCTTGACCGAACCTGACTTCGAGGACCTACCTTCATCCACTGACCCTGAGGCCTAGCGGTGGAATGGGACCCTCGTGCCCACAGCCTGTGCATGAAATAACAGAAGGGTATCTGTCAGCAGGCCTTGGACGTTAACCTGCCTTGAAGTATGGAGCCTAGGGGCCTGACCAAGGATACGGGGTGCGTGTGACACTCTCCTTCACATGTTGGTCACGAGACCAGCCCTCTAGCCTCCCAAGGCTAGAATTCATCAGAAACATTCTAGAGGAGATGTAACTGTCACACTGGTGGGAGGAGGAGGTGGAGAGAACAGAGGCCAGGAAACAAAGGGAGGAGGTTGACTAGGTGTTAACCCCAGAGATATAGTGGGAGATCTAGGGGCCCTCAGACTCCAAGAATCACTGTCAGAAGCTCCACGCTTGCAGGCAACCGGTCAGGCAAGAATGCAGTCCACTGAGACGGAAAGAAGCCACAGTTTATATATATATATATATATATATATATATATTTTTTTTTTTTTTTTTTTTTTTTTTTTTTTTTCACAGTACGCGGGCCTCTCACTGCTATGGCCTCTCCCGTTGCGGAGCACAGGCTCCGGACGCGCAGGCTCAGCGGCCATAGCTCACGGGCCCAGCCGCTCCGCGGCATGTGGGATCCTCCCAGACCGGGGCACGAACCCGTGTCCCCTGCATCGGCAGGCGGACTCTCAACCACTGCGCCACCAGGGAAGCCCAAGAATCCACAGTCTATAAATGACAGGTCCGGACCACCCTGGAGGGGTATTTGCTGAGTGCCCACCATGCACCAGGCACCATGCTAGAGGGTTTCAAAAAATGAGTATCTCCCATAAAAATAGAATTTTCTTCTTTTCTTGGGGGAGAAAAGCAGAAGATCTACTAACACTGGGCCGCATTCTCGCATAACAACAATGGTTAGGGCTGTTGGTCCTAACCGCCACCAGGGTGGCGGCCTCCTGGGGGGCTTAACCCCTCCAACTCAACACCAGTGCCGCCAGCCCACTTCCCTCATTTGTGTGGCTGCCAGGCCACTGTAGGCTGGTGGCCCAGCATTGCTAAAGTAAGCAAGCGTTGCATAAAGTCAGGTGCTGTGAGATGGCAGAGCTGCTAGGCCTTTACTAGTTTCTACAGTTCTGCCGAGTCTTCATCACACTGTAAGATTTTGGGTACCACTTCCCCGTTACCTGGGGGATCCATGAAGGACATTTCATTGATGACATGGGGCAAGCATGCTCGGTGCTCCCCCAGGCTCTTCTCCACATCCTGGATCCACGGGTCCCACCCTTTAAGATCTGGGCTCCACCCGATTAAATCACTCCCACCAGAAGCATCAATGAAGGGATGCAGACACGTGAGATCCCCAGCCTCGCCTGGCCTCAGAAGCTCCTCTACCACCTGGGCGTGGGGGACAGGGGGCATAAGCCTTTGTCGAGCAGGGCAGAGGTGCGGAGGGCGGGGGGACCTTGCCGGCACAACTATGGCACTGACCCAAGGGCTGGAATGGTGAGCACCTACATTCCAGGCTGAAGCCAGGAGTAAGGCCAACCATGGGCTCCAGAGGATGGCCAGCATCTCCTGAAGTCCTGGCAGGGAAAAGAGAAAGGCAAGCGTCTGTCCCAAGGGAACCACATTCCCACATTTCAAGAACCTGAAGAGCGTACACTCACAGTTGAATCACGACTCCATTATCTTGTAGACGGAGAATAAACACTAAGCCTCCATCACTTGGGATGCGCTACGTCTTGTCTTTCTAAACTCAGCCCCACCCTGATGGGATCCAGAGGCGAACCTATAGGCAATTCTAGACACTAGAGAGAGAGCACAGGACAAGACAAAACCCTGCCCCCAGGAAGAGACACTTCACTTTCAGACTTGGCCAAGTACCACTTTCACCATTGTTGCTGTTATCGAGGTACTAACATTCCCTGTGTTTACAATGTCTCAGCTGGTATGTTATGCATTTTACTCTCATTATCACATTTTGGTATGACTATTATCTGCCTATTTAACAAATGAGAAAATTGAGGCTTAGCAAAGTTAGAGTAACTTGCTCAAAGTCACAGAAGGAACTAGAATTCAAACCCAGGAAGTCTGAGTCCCGAACCCATGCTGGAAATGCCAAACATCATTTCTTGATTTTCATATGAGGAAGCTGAGCCTCAGCTGAGCTGAGTGGGAAGAGGGCTCCCTCCCAAGCCCACTTTCTTCCACCCGCTCCTGGCTGCCCCCCCACCCAGAAGCCTGTGTTTTCTTCACTCCCCCCACCCTATCACAGGAGAGCCTCTCGGCACCCACACTGCTGGCATCTGGGGCTGGACAGTTCATCAACAGGGGAGCCGTCCTGTGCATGTGGGGTCCTTACCAGCATGCCTGAACTCTATCCATTAGATGCCAGCAGCAAATTCAGAATCCTCTGCCCCAAGTCATGACATCAAAAAGTCTCCTGGGGCTTCCCTGGTGGCGCAGTGGTTGAGAGTCCGCCTGCTGATGCAGGGGACGTGGGTTCGTGCCCCGGTCCGGGAAGATCCCACATGCCGCAGAGCGGCTGGGCCCATGAGCCACGGCTGCTGAGCCTGTGCATCCGGAGCCTGTGCTCCGCAACGGGAGGGGCCACAATAGTGAGAGGCACGTGTACCGCAAAAAAAAAAAAAAAAGTCTCCTGATCTTGCCGAACGTCCCCTGGGAGGAAAAATCTCCCCCAGTTATGACCCACACAGGAGATACCAAGGCACAGCCCAGGACAGAAGAGGCACAAACTGGCAGAGGAGCCCTGGGTTTGAGCTTGGCCTTAAATCCCAGCTCTGCCCCTGAGCACATGCCTCGGTCTCCTCCTTTGTAAGACCGAAGTGGCACTATGTCTCCCTCTCGGGGGCTGATGTGAACAGTAAATGAAACTGGTTATGCAAAACAGCTGGGCCAGCGGCTGGCTCACAACCGGTGCTCGACTGCGCTTAGCTGTCAGCGGAATGAGTCTGGTCGTCCAGTTGAGGACCCACCTCGCAGTGACCTGGAAAACATCTCTGAAAACCAGGAGCAGGTTTTTCCACATCTACGGAGAAACACAATCATCAGAAACACCATTTTCCTTATGCCATGGGAGGGGGAAAATATGACCAAGTGACTTCCTCTAAACCAAAAAGGAAGAATGAAAGAAAACCACAAGCAGCTTGGCTTGGAAGTCAAATGTAAGAATCTTCCAGCTCGAGCCTGGAACCCAATGGCCTATCACACAGCCTTCACATGTGCACAAATTTGCACACACACACACACACACACACACACACACTGACGTCCCCAACATCAGAGCAGCGTTGCAGTGATAGCCCTTTAGGATAATGAAACATCATAAAAACTAAACGCTCAATAATACAAAAGTTAAATAAAATACAAGAGACGCTAGAATATTATGCAGTTACCAAATGATGCTTTAAAAAGAACAACTATCAACATGAGAAAGTGCTCAGAATAAGACACAAAGTGAGGCCGACGAGATACAAAGCATACACGCAGTATGATCAGTCCTGTAACACATGTGTTCTGGGGGAGAAAGTCATAAGGAAACAGTAAAATGTTAACAATGTCGACCTCAAGATAGCAGACTAAGGGATTTCTATTTCTTCTTTAAACTTTCCTTGTTTCCCCAGTTCTGTATCTACAGTGACCATCAGAGGCGGGAAAGCCCTGAGGGCAAGTGCGGGTTGGAATCCCAGCTCTACCGTTCACCTGCCACGTGACCCTGTGCCAGGTAGTTAACTTTTCCCAGTTAATAACACTACTAATAATAGCAGGACTCCAAACGGTAGCTATTATTATGACTTATCCTACTGGAGGAGGGAGTTAAGCCCTGGGAATAAAAATAATGGGATACTATGGGTAAAAAGATGTCATCAGTTAATTAGATATCATTCCTGGGGGCATTATATTAGTACTGCAATAAGATAGAAATGTTCACCAGGCGCTTTTGCAAAATTCCTCTGA
This sequence comes from Stenella coeruleoalba, assembly GCF_951394435.1. Taxonomy (NCBI): domain Eukaryota; kingdom Metazoa; phylum Chordata; class Mammalia; order Artiodactyla; family Delphinidae; genus Stenella; species Stenella coeruleoalba. Next base: position 12,475,023 of record NC_137154.1, read on the forward strand.
GTCACCGAGACTGACAAGAGAACCCTTTCCTGAAAATCAGCCACTCTCGTGAGCTGTACTAAACATAAGACTTCTAGTATGTCCCCGGGAGGTTGCCCGCTACAGCGCAGGGGCGCACTACACCCGGCTTACATGTGTGTTTCTGGGAAAGCGCATGTAAATGGGTGTTGCGAATGGAACCCTATTTATGACATAACAGGAGGGAGCTCTGTTCCACAGAATCCAAGAAATGGATTTATATAATCTGACTGCATCATCTGAAAAAAAAGAAATCTTCCCAAATTTTACTGTTCTATTTGAGGTTTTTATAAATTGGATTTTCTCAGTACAAGGCATCCCAGCAAACCATGTGCTCTCATGTTTACTGAACTCTCCAAATAAATGCTCTGAGGCTTCAGGTACAGCCTGGCACACTGTTGGCTTGGAACCTCTGAGGACGGATGTGTGAACCAACAGGAATGACACACGGAGGAAAAGAAATCACGTCTGACAAAACGTAACAGGTTTGCCAGCCACGTGTGTGAAAACAAACTCACCCGGGCTTGTGTACACACACCACAAAACAGACGTTGCTCAAACCACCTGACTGGGAGCCTATGAAACCTGCAGGGTGGGTTCGGCAAGGGCGTAGAGAGAGCACAGGAATGCTCTGCTCCGTGTATGTTCTCCACGTGTCCGAGGGCTCAAGGGAGGCCCTTCTCATTTTCACCTGGCTCTTTTCAGCAAAATGTGCCTTGAACCACAAAACCTCATTAAATCTAAGACTACAATTTTTCCCCACAAGTTATCAGTGAATAAAGACAAAATATTTTAAGGAGGCTCCATAACGGGGCCTCCGAGAGTGTAATACAGTGTAATTTACATGTCAACGTGAAAGGTTATCCCCACGTAAAGCCCGCCATCAGTCTGTCTTCCTACATCGAAGGCTGTAGTTAAAGCAGTAGTTTCAAGTTCTCTAAGACAGTCCTGATTTTAAATGTTCTACTTTTCTCCATCTCCATATAATGTACATCCTGGTATAGGGTTTGAAATGGTCACTATAGGGACTTTCCTGGTGGCGCAGTGGTTAAGAATCCACCTGCCAATGCAGGGGACACGGGTTAGATCCCTGGTCAGGGAAGATCACACATGCCGCGGAGCAACTAAGCCTGTGCACCACAACTACTGATCCTGCGATCTGGAGCCCGTGAGCCACAACTACTGAGCCCACGTGCCACAACTACTGAAGCCCCAGAGCCTGTGCTCCGCAACAAGAGAAGCCACCACAACGAGAAGCCTGTGCACCGCAACAAACAGTAGCCCCCGCTCGCCGCAACTAGAGAAAGCCGGCGTGCAGCAACGAGGACCCAACGCAGCCAAAAATAAATAAAATAAAATAAATTTATTTTTTTTAAAAAAGAAATGGTCAGTGGTTCTCACTGGGTGCAATTTCACCCCCCTCAGGGGACATCTGACATCTGGAGACACTTTTGGTGGTCACAACTGGACGTGGCAAGGTGGGGTACTGGGCGGGGCAGGGGTGCTTCTGGCATCTAGTGGGTAGAGGCCAGAGATGCTCCCACGACAAAGAATGATCTGCCCCCAAACATCAGGCGTGCCAAGGTTCAGAGGCCCTACCGTAGCTAGAAGGCTTCAGTGGGAAAAGCTGAAGGCACCTTAAAATAAAACTCCTGCCCCAGGACTGCAAGGGAAGTTTATTCCTAAGCGGAACTGTGCTCCTACGGGGAGACGCAGCCCTCCATCGCTGGCTATGTGAGCTGGGATAGTGATTTACAACGTCCAAGCCTCTGTTTCTTCAGCTATACAGTGGGGACAATACTAATACCTGCCTCCCAAGATTCTGGTGAGAACAACGTGAGGTTATGCACACAAAGGGTTCACAGCACTGCAGTGCCCTGCACGTTGCAAACACAAACTACACGAGAGGCTAATCAGCAAAGCTGAGATGTCTTCTGGATGGTAACAGCCATCACTGCCGTAAGCTGTGGAGCAGCCAGGCTGTAGAGGGCCTGGCAGAGATGAGTCTTCCCAGAAGCAGGGCAGAGCCACTTGGGACACTGAGCAAGTTGAGGTAGCTCAGGGTTCTCCGAGCAGAGTTTCTTGGGGTCACCTGTATCCCCAAAGATGTCCTGGATGGGAGCAATGACTTAGCAAAGGCGAGAGGGAGGAGGGGCTGGGACCAGACCAGTCCCAGGTCAGCATTTGGTAGCAGAGGGCAAAAAACTATCCAAGAAAAGGATTAGCCAGGGTTCTTCTGTAGATCCCCAAAAGAAAGAAGAGCAGACTAAAGCACAAACCACCCCCCTTCAATTTGCCCCTTAACGTGACAAAAACAACTGAGGACGCAATGTCTGGAGGCCTCAAACAACCAGAATCAAATAAAGTTGGTCATAACCGACTCGGGAGAGTCAGGGCCCCATAAAAGCCTCCTAAGACGTGAGAACTGCACGTGCCCAGGAACTTCTGTTTCTGAAGAGAACCACCAAGGCGTGTGCCCCGATCCCATGGCACACTCATGCTCACGTGTGCCAGGAGGTCACTGGTGGCTCAGCGCGGAATTTCCAGACTTCTGTTTTCTAAAAGTTTGAGCAGGGTTTAAATATGAACATAGTTTAATGTTGGCAACAAACATGAGGGCTTTATTTGAAGAGGTTTTTTTACCCTGACCCTAACTGGAACACGACTGTGAGACACGGTCAAGCCCATGTCTTCAGACAGACAGCCCCTCTGCCCCTCAGACCACAGACAGCCCACATCCCTGAGTCCTGATTACAAGATGAGACACGGGGCTTCACCTTTGCGTAGGCGCAACTTTGAATTTAACGTATCTGAGAGTTCACCCAAATGCTAACGGAATGGTTATTCTTCTGCAAACTGATTATTTTTATGAAAACACATTATTCACAGGTAGACAGAGTAAGATGACAAAACTCAACCTAGAGTCTCTTCAAGATTCCAGCTCATCTACTGTGCAACCTCAGACAAGCTACCGAGCCTCTCTGAGCCTAGGTTTACACATATGTAAACTGTGCTAATAATCCGTATTAGGGGAGAAGGGAGGATACACAGGGAGAAGGCCAGTAACATGAAGTAATATGAAGCATTTGAGTAAAATGGGCTAAAATCCTAACTCTCTCCCCCCAGCCCCCAATCCCTGCTCACTGCTCCCCACCCACAAACCTCTATAAGGGACCCCCATCCCAAGATTCCCAGCTCTATGAGAACAGGGAATGTGTGGGTCTTACGCACCAAGGCCAAGTTTAGGGCAGAGCTCAGCACACAGCAGACACTCAATAAATACAGATTGAATGAATCATGAAAGCAACCCCGAGCAAAGGGCTCTAACTGTCCCTTTCCTTCTATATAAGATATAAGAGATATTCCCCCCTGCATAACTGAGGGTTAAACGAGCTCACGGATGGGAAGGTGCCCAGGGCAGGGCCTCCACACGGGTGCTATTAGGTGGCGATCCACCCCCACATGCAGCTCAGATGAGACCACAAACAGAACGAGGCTGTGAAACGGCCACATACATGCACACGATCAGGTGGCATTCTCATTCTCTCCTCGACGCACAAGAACACAGGGAGAGCCGCACTGGTAAGCCCCAGGCGGCTGGCCCCTCGGCCCTCCAGGGAGAGGCAGGGCGGGGTGTGGCCTGCAGACTCAGACCAGAGGCCAATCAAGCTGGACCACTACCACGCACACCCACCCCGGGGGCCTGGCCATCAGCTCCACACGCAAATATTCCACCAGTTTCCCTCCACCTATCTCCGCCCAGGCAAGATAAGGTGGGTCGAGAAAAGGGAGGCAGAGGGAAGGGAAGAAAACCAAACTCTCAAAAGAAAAATATCTGAGAGTTGTAAGAACCTTGCGCAAATGGTCCAAAGTTTCTACTTGGAGACACCCCACCGTCCTTCTCCACTAAAGAGAAGTTCTACCGCTCAGCCCCAAGCTGCAGAAACCAGAGAGACTTAAATCTCAAAAGACATCTAAGATGACCCGCTGGGATTTGGGGCAAAAGGGACTAGTGCAGAGAAAGCACTGCAGTGAAAGTGCAAGTTCAAGCCCAGCTCTGACCCTACTCACTGGAAAGCCCCAGGGAGCTTCCCAAACCTCCCTGGGACCCACTCACCCCAGTTGACAAAATAAAGTTACAAGAACACCATTCCAGATCGAAAGTGGTCTATGGGCATCAGAAGCCAGCTACAAAATCCACAGCTCAAGTTCACGCACTGAGCCTAAAAGTTCTCTCTCCTAGTCCCAAATCCCATAATTTGTGGGGGAAAAGCTGGATGGAAATCTCATAGACCATCCCACTGCTGTGATAAGATGCGTTACCCAGGGAGGAAAGAATTGGAGGGTCACAGAGGGAAGGGGAACATTCTGAAAGGTACAGAGCAAGTAATCAATCATCCCCCAAGTCTAAGGAATTCCTCCACGGTCCCAGCAACGACTTACTAAGAACCCACTTCAGCCAGGCTCTCTCAGGCACTAGGGACACAGCAATGATGGCTTCTACTCTGTCTTTGGTCACTGCTAAGTCCACCTGGCCATTTCCTCCAGTGTAGCTTTGGTTGTTAAAGGCCTGACTTGGCCTGTGTCCTCACCCTGGTTTTGACAGGGTAGTGGAACGAATACCAGCCTTGCGAGAGTAGCTGAGTTCCAACTACTTTCTGGTCTTTATATCCCGTCTCCATTTTCTCATGGCTGAAATGGGGTAGAAACTACCTGACCTGACCTCCTTACCTTTCAGGTTCCTGTAATACGTACCAAAATCCCACTGAAGCATATGAAAGCATTATGCAAAAGAGTTATTCCTTTGTCCATCGTCACTAGCGAGCCAGCCAGTTTTGGAGATCCCTTAGCACGTGCTGAAAAGCACAGGCAACCATCTACCCCAGCCTGGTCCCTGGGCAATCCACTTCCTCTTAGGCCCCCACTAGCCATCATGCCTGACAGCAGAGCAGCTGTGAATCTGCAGCCCTCACTGGAGATTAAACCTCCCGCCCCCAGGTGGGACCCACTGAGGAAGTCAACCATACGTCCAGCTGGCCGAGGAACCAGTTCAACCCCACTCAAGCAAGAAGTGTGTATGCCTCAAAACAAACACAAGTGAAAAGACCAAGTGTGGAGCTCCTTAGCCCAGAGAAGGCTTTATGGGCCAAGGCCAATGCCTCCCCCAGCCCAGCACATCGGATTTCCCCTCCTTTCCCACATGGCCAGTCCCCCATGTAGGAGGAAAGCAGCCCAGCACTGGGGAGTCCTCCGAGCAAGCTGATCTCTTGGATCTGGAATTTCCCAGAGCATCAACGCAAGAGTGAAGGATTCAGCTTCCCTTCAGAGGGAGGGGAGAGGGGCTGCACAAGTGCCATCCTAAATACATCCAAGGTTTCTCCCACCTGCCCACCAGCGTGGAATTGAAAGCCACTTACTAGCCAAGAGACCCTGGGGACGCACCCTCCTCTCTAAGCTCCCACTTTCTCAACCCACAGGATGGTTATGAGGACGAAGCATGGGGCTGGCACAGGGCAGCTCTCATAAAAGCAGCCAGGAGTCAACCATGGCTGAGCCCCTTCCCTGATCCCACCCTCACCGATCTCAAGATCCATTTCATTGGACCTTGCCAATTGTGAAATATCCCTCTTAACAGGGAGGAAAGGAAAAAAACCTCAAGAAAGGAAAAACGAAAAACAGAATTATTCAACCATTTCCTTCCCTATTCCGCTTTGACCTTCCACAGTGTCATACAGGTGGCACTCGTTCTAGTCAACTGAATACTGAACTTTTTCTAAAGACAAGAAACTGCTTTTTCCTGCACTTGTCTGCCTCAGCTCCCACAGTCCTCCAGCCACCTCCCCGGGGCTCTGTCTGGGTCTTCCTGGTCTGACGGGTGTGGTTCTGTTCTTCCTGGAAAAGAAAAAGACCTCAGACTAAACGTGACCCCATTTATGAATATGAGGCTGGTAGAAAAGGTTCCGTCTAAAAGGGAGCTGGTCAAAGACTGAAGACCATTGTCGGCACGTGTACCAGGTTCTGGACCTCATAGGGCAATACCCACCCTGTAGCGGGTTAGTCTTTTTCATAAAGCAGGCTACCAGCCACATTTTCACAGTTTTATAAGACTTTTCATATTACCATATTCACAAATCATAAGAAAAACTTTGACCTGAACTTGAGCCTGATTCAAGGGCTGGAAATCATGGTCCCTATGATGTCTCTCTGGGTCCCATGTTTTAGGAAGTCCCGTTCTACTCCATGCAGCTGCCTCCTCCTCCTAGTCAATCAATCAATCTCCCTCTTTTTCTCTGTCCCCCCCAGACACACACACACACGATAAAAGAATCAGAGCCCAGGGCCATAGATATATTTTTGCAAATGTCTCCAATGTTCTAAACTGCTGTCCTCTGGATCTGAATACCCCTGAGTTCCAGTCCCCAGCACTGTCTGACAGAATGGAGGCGAAGAAGGAATTTCCGATCATTGGCGGAACATTAATTTCTAGTAAATATGCTAAGATTAGTCATGCAACTCAAAATATACTTTTTCAAACACAAGGACAGAAGGGAAAGAGAGAAGAAAAGAGGTGCTTTCCTTGCCACACAGGAGCACCAGAAAAATCTTTACCTGGATTGCCCCAAAATGAAAAACCCTACTGGTTCAAACATTAGGAAAATACACCACGTGCTGGACCCAGTGGAGCAATAGTTCAGGACACAGAGTGTTCTATTCATGAGAAAAACATAAGAGAGATGTTTTCTTTGACTATTCAGAGCCTCAGTCATGTCCTACTAGGCAAACAAAATTCATATGACCAAGACAACACTGAAGAGACCCCTTATAAGATAAGCCCCCAGCTCTGCAATGCCGCATCCAGCAGCCCTGTGTCTCTCACAAAGAGGAACTCAGGGTAACAGGGCTATCAGATTCTGAATTATTCAAAGAGATAGTATCTTTATTGATTTAATAAACAAATCCAATTTGGCCTTCATGTAAATGCAAACTATCTGAAAGAGAAAACCCTCTCTCCATCTCTTTCTCTCTCTCCTCTCTCTCTCTCTCTCTCTCTCTCTCCCTTTACACTCAGGAGTTTGGCAACTGGCAACATCTCGGGGCCCAAGCCCCTAAAATCCTCTTTCAAATATTGTCACAATATTGTCACAATATCCCTGAGCCTCAGTGGTGATGTCTTTCAGCTTTACATTCAGAAAGTGCCTTGACGTGACATGCCCAGAAGCCATGGTCTACTGACTTCTCATCTGAGAAACAGAGCCCCAGCTTCTTCACTTTTGTAATGGGGTCAGTAATACTACTACATTCATGGGTACAACGAGGGTAACAATAAACTATACAAAACACCTGGAATGCACACAGTAGGCATTTGATAATCAGTAGTGTGTATTCTCATTATCACGCAAATCTGGGAAAGCTCAAGGAACAAGAAATGCTCAAATTTCCCACCTCCCTGCATTTTCACAGGAAATAAACTCATGTGACTAATCCTCCACTCAACGGTTACTGAGCTCCGAGTGTGTGCCAGGTACAGAGATGAAGAAGGCAAGATGTGAATGGTCTAGTTGAGGGAGAAACAGAAATGAAACAGAGCCCAGTGAGCTGAGTGACGCCACAGGGCAGACCAGGGATGGATCTGATTGGGCATAGATTTCCGGGAGCTGCCAACAGGAATCAGCCAGGTGGAGAAGAGTGACATGTACAGAAGGTGCAGCCAGCCGGGAAGCCTTAGAGAAGAGAGAGAAAACCACATGCACGCAGGAGCAACCTTGAATACACCCTGGCTGGAGCAAACTTACAGGAAAAACATAAAAGCAGCTGGAAAGGTGGGCAGCCAACAGGCCAATCACCCTGAGGGCACCAGGGGGTGCAAAGAAGGACTTTTAGCTGTTCTGTATTTTGGAAACACTCTCCTGCTGGTGGTAGCAGTGTGGAAAATAATTTGTGGAGGCTACAAAAACGTAATGATGAACAAAACATATGGAATCACCATCAAAGCTGTATACATAAGGAGACTATTCAAATTTCAGCTCTGGGGAAAGAATGTCTTTTATTCCTTGTAAATGTTTACACCTCACTAGGCGCGTGCACACACACACACGCGCGCGAGCACACACACACGCACATGCATACATACAGCATCTCGGGGGGCTGGTGATAGTTCCTGGTGCTGGGTTGTTTAGCAAGGCCTGTGCTATCTGGGAACTTCCAGAAGAAGCAACACCTACCTGCAGTTTGCATCCAAAGAGAGCAAATCTGAGAACTTGGAAAGGCTCGAAGACAGGAGGTATCAGTGATGCCAAGAAAGGGCAAACGGCAGATCAGGGAGACACATAACTATTAATGACAAACTTAACACTGGGAGCCCTTTAGCCTCCCTTCAGCCAGTTTCTCAATCAAGCTCCGAAAATCAGAGAGGTGAGGGGAAAAGTAGAATTAAGAAAACTGGATAAATTAGCCACATTTAAATCCACAGATACCATGCCCAGGAGAGAAGAAGAAATGGTCTTATTCACAAAGAGAAAGAGGACAGAGAAGGGGAGGGAGGGTTCCAGGAGAAATTCAATAAAACAATAAATGCCACAGTATTTGTTGCATCTGGAGAAAGGCAATACAGTTATGTGGGGTAAGGCCTCGGGAGACAGACCCGAGTTTCATTCCCAGCACTGCCATTTACTATATAACCTTGCCTGAGCCCATTTTTCAACCTCTCTGGGCCACCATTTTTGACATTGCCTGATTAACAAACCCTAACTCACTGGGTAGACAGAAGGATTATAGAGATAATGTGCATAAAGCAGTTAGCACCTAGTACATGCTCAAAAAACCGAAGCCTATTAGCAGTAGTCTTAGAGACGAAACCTTCATGTAACTGATCAGAAAAAAAAGAAAAAAATCAGAAGTAAAGCTGTGCTCCCCAGCAATTCTGAACAGAGGAGAAGGCAGATTCTGCGTCTCATACAGTGATGTGCTTTTTGAGGTCAGCATAGAAATTGCTGTGGGCACGTGCGCAGCTAAGGAGCTGGAGAGCTGCAACTAAGGAGCCGGAGAGCCGCAACTAACGAGTCTGCCTGCCGCAACTAAGGAGCCCACATGCTGCAACTAAGGAGCCCGGCTGCCACAACTAAGACCCGGCGCAACCAAATAAATAAATATTTTTTTTAAAAAAAAGGAATCGCTGTGGGGACATCTCCAATGTCACCACTGTTGTCAGGCCCTCCCGCCATGGAAACATTAACTGACACTACGAACATCCGTTCAGCAGGCATTTACTGAGCACTTACTACGTGCAAGGCAATATGACAGTCCATACTGTAGCCATGACAGAAAGACCGGTCTTACCTTCAAGGCAATGAATCAATCAAAGAGACACGGACACAAATAAGTGTAAGACCAGATAGGAAATCATGCCATACGGCAGGTACAGAGAACAGCTGCAAGGATGCAGGAGGCCCAGAGGTGAATTGTACGGAGAATGTATAAGGATAAAGCAAAAAAAGGAGGATCTGAACCGAGTCTTGCAAAGGGGGTTGAACTTGACCATGTGGAAATAGGGTTGAACTTGGCCATGCGGAGATAAGAGGAAGGGCACTGCAGAGACAATGGTGTATGGAGACCCACAGAAGCCAGAAAGGACAGGAAATGAAAAGGCAACAGCAGGTACGGGGGCTGAAAAGCTAGGACTCTGGACTTTAACCCTTAGCTCAGCATCGTTCCAGATGCTGCTTCTGCCACAGGATATCAACAGGTGTCCTGGGGGACAAAGTGGCTTCCACAGAGCGAAACAGGCTTCCCGACTGCAGTGTGCCCCAGCCTCCAAGAGTCTGAAGGGCTTCGGGAATCTCTTCAGAGCGGAGCTTTTCCCCAGCTTGTTTGACCAAAGGCCCCTTCCCCATGCCCCACCCCCCACCCCCCACCCGTATTCTCTCCAGGTTCTGAGGGAATGCACAGTGTGGGAAAGACAGTTGTTTCAGTCCGGCCTGTGCTTCAGAAAGCCTATTTTATATATTATAAATATAGAAAATATGTTACTACACTGACTGAAAAAAATTGAGAACTGATGTTTCCAAACAGGAACGACAGGGCACTCAGCAGGGGGTCTGCATTGGGAGGATTAAATCACACCCAATACGGTCACCAAACTATCTTCTACTCTTTCAACTGCCGTTTGTTAACGAAGTGCTATTCTTTCACGTGTGCTGTCTGCACACGCTGTGCAGGACAGGACCCGGTACTACTCCAGAGAACGGTTCACCACCGTCAAACTGAAAAGACAGGAGGAAGAAAAAAGAACTCCAGAGCTCGCTCCCTCTGGACCATCCAGGTGAGAAGTGGGTCACTCAGGGAGAGCAGTATGTGCCTGGCTCCTCTGGGCAGGCTCTGGAGTTCTGGCAGGTAAAAGACAGGAGAACTAAAATCAGCAGAAGGGACACTGGATCTGGAGGCAGACAGATCTGGGTTTAAATGCTTTCTCTACTTTTAAGTTCATAGTCTCAGTACACTCATTTCTAGGAACAGGTCCTAGGCTAGTTGCCAATATAGTGTGACTTACAACAGCAAAAGAAAGAAAAAAAAGATGCACCCTAAACATCCAAAAGTGGTGAAGTGGTGGGAGTTCCCTGGCAGTCCAGTGGTTAGGACTCGGTGCTTTCACTGCCATGGGCCTGGGTTCGAGCCCTGGTCAGGGAACGAAGATCCCACAAGCAGCGCAGCCAAAACAAAAACAAACAAACAACAAAAAGTGGTGAAGTGGTTAAATAAGTCATGATATGTACATATGATAGAGTAGGAGGCCAGGGCTTCCCTGGTGGCGCAGTGGTTGAGAGTCCGCCTGCCGATGCAGGGGACACGGGTTCGTGCCCCGGTCCGGGAAGATCCCACGTGCCGCGGAGCGGCTGGGCCCGTGAGCCATGGCCGCTGAGCCTGCGCGTCTGGAGCCTGTGCTCCGCAACGGGAGAGGCCACAACAGTGAGAGGCCCACGTACCGCAAAAAAAAAAAAAAAGTAGGAGGCCACTGCTACAAACCACTTTTCAAAGATTTTTTTTTTATAACCATTATATTCACAGCCCATGTAACATATTAAAGGGAGCGGGGGAATGTGGCTTCAGAAGCAATGCAAGCAATATGAAATTTATAGACAAAAGGAACGCGCGAGAGGAATGCAGGAAGTTTACAATCAGGAACCACTCAAGAAGAGCGAAGCTCTGCAATCCAAGCACGCAGAGAGAAGTGGATGGCAGGAAACCCGAGAGGGCCTGCCTCAGCCCGCAGACGGATTCCCTCGCAGGTTGCATCAGGAATGCCAAGAAGGGGCAGAACAGAGATAGAGGCTTCTATCTGTTCCAGCCGAGATGTAGGTCAGTGTGTCATTTCTTCAGAGGTGAGTCGGGATCAGAGCAGCCCGTAATTCAAAGGCAGAAGAGCCGAGAGCTAACTGTAAAGGGCCTCTCTGGAGGGTCCCTCGGGCCCCTAAGACTTCCATCTTTTTTACCCAGCAAGTGACTAAGAATGCACTGTGAAGCAGATCATTTCTCCCCCTCTCCCACTGTCCTATAAATTGGTCCTGTGTTTCCCAGCACCAGAAGGGGTAGTAACTCACGCAGAGCAAAATGCCAGTAAGTACAAATTTAGAACATGGGTTAAACAATACTCTGATCAAACCTCCAGCAACAACCCTGGAGAGACAGAGGGGGGAGAAAGCAAGAGCCCAGCTCTCCCTACAACTTAATTCTATGCTCTAATTCAGAGCAGTATAATTAACCCCGAGTTTCACTGCTAACACTGAACTTTCTCAGCCTGATGAGAATATCATTTAGAATCCTGCAATCGCCAATAATAGCAATATGACACAATGGTGCCTATTGAGGCCCTAATCAGGGCGCACAGTCATTTACATAGAACATTTTCTGTGACTCTCTGTAATACAATGCCACAAAGACTCAATTGAGACACAAGTCTCCCTTTCCCATAAACGAAAAAAGAAAAAAGGAAAGAAAGAAACCACAATTTCCTTTACAGGACAGCACAGATGGTCCCCACCTTTCCCGAGGGCTCTCCAGGCCCAGGCAGTTCACTAGACACTGCTCATCATGATGCTGACCAGAAACGAGATGCTTGCGCGTTACTGGCTGTGTGCGTTGGCCTAATCTCATCACACAGGAAAAGGAGATCTGTGGCGCTTTAGGAAAACCCTGAGCTTAATAAAACAGAGCAAGGGATGTGGAGGAACCCGGCTGGATTAACAGCTTTCAAATCCCAGCTCCGACTTCCCCGGCCTCCCCGGGTGGCTCACGTGGCCTTGGATTCAGGCCTGGAGAAACACAGGCCACCGTCCCGTCCTGTGGCCCAGCCGGTGCCGTGGGCCACAGAGTGAGTCTGAAAGGAGGTGACCGGGTGCCGTGAGTCACCAGCGAAGGAGTGTCGTGTGCACAGTGCAGGACAGCCATTGTACTGAGAAAACAGCAGGATTCGGAAGCCAGACAGACCAGAGTTGGCATCCTGGCGCCATTCCTTAGACTTTGAGCAGTTATTTACCTGCTCGGAGCCTTTGTTTCCTCCTCTGAAAAACGGGCTTTGAAGACTGGGCAGGGACGGAGAGTCCTACTCAGCATCTGAAATACACGACACGGTGCACAGCGTAAAAAGAGCAACGATTATGGGTATGGCCATCGTCATTATTCTCGAGTAAAGATTTGTGGAAAAACCAATAGGCCTTGGAGCATAATGTTTAAAAGCCTGGCGCCAGAGCCAGGCTCCCTTGATTCAAATCCTAGCTCTACCACTTCCTGGTTGGGTGACCTTACTTAACCTCTGTATCTATTTCCTCATCTGTAAAATAAGCAAACTAATGGCACCTACCTCCCAGGGCTGATATGTGGATTAAATGAGTTAATATACGCACAGCATTTACACAGTACATACATAGGTACCAGGCACTAGTCTAAGGATTTGTTACATAAATAAATATAAGATGAATCAATAGGGATCTGGGGAAAGGGGTGTCCTTTAAGGCAACAGCAGCAGTTACTAATATCTATAGTATACCTTCATATTCATACCCACTAAGTTATTTAAGGCTTTCATTGAAACCAAAAAAAAAAAAATCCTATGATGTGAAATCGGGGCCTAAGTTCTAAGGATGGCCTGGGAGGGAATCTTCCTTTCTTGAAGGTTTCCTTTAAGAAAGAAGGAAAAACAAACAAACAAAAAAGACCCTGGTTAATGGGAAGCACGGAATGAATGACCATTTGTTCCTTTTCTAGCTCAAGTCTTTGCCTGTACAGCCAAGTTCTTCCCAGCAGATCACATCCTTCTCACGTGCCATCTTGTGGGAATGGCCAACAGGAAGATCCAAGCCAGTGTCTAGCACCAGGACAGGCTGGGCTGAAGGAGAGGAAAAGGGAGTCTTAGGCCAAGTCTGTATGTTACTTTCTGACCAAGGCGAAGGGCTCCACTTGGCGACTGTTAACAGTGTCAGCACTTCAGAGTGCAGACTAAGAAGTCCTCCCAAGTCCCTGCTCCATACATGCCCCACTTTGCCTTGGAGAGAAGCCTCGTAGTAAATAAAGTATTTGTTGATACTCAGCTGGCTAGTATGGGTCCAATGCTCTGTTTCTGCTGACCAACCCGGGCAGGGCCACCGTCAGTGGTACCACCCACCAAACAGCTATCGAGGCCAGACCTCAAGGACAGACTCCCCAGTGACTATCTTCTCCTCTGTACTTGTCTCATCATTCTGAGGGATTTCCACACCAGATTGGGAGCAACACAGGGACTGGTCCTCGGTCACTCTGCCCAGATGCAAATCCAAGGCCAATGAGGTGGACAGGCACATGTATCTCTTGAACACCCACCAAGACTGGATGCGTGCACCCCCTGGCCAGCACGACCGATCCAACATGACGGTGATCTCATCCAGTCCCACAGCATCGCATAGCTGATGCCTCTCAAATTTATCATTCCAGCCTCAATGTCTGCTCTGGACTCCAGGCGCCTGTTACCAACACCTTGCTCAACAACTCCACATAAAAGCGTCTCAAGCTCAAAAGTCTAAAACCCACACCCCCTGCCCAGTTCATTCCACTCCGCGCAGAGCTGCCTCCTTGCTATTCCACAAACGAGCCAATCGGTCTTACCTCAGGGCATCTGCACTTGCTGTTCCCTATGCCCCCTTGGGGAGGCTTTCCCTGACCACCATATGTAAATTAGCACCCGCCCCCCCCCCCATCACCCTATTTTACTTCTCTTCGCAGTCTGAAGTCTACCTGTCTTCCCCAGCAGACGTGAGCTCCGTGAGGGAGGCGGCATGGTTTGTCTCGGGCATGTCAATATCCCCAGCACATACACAGGGTTTGGCACAGAGCAGGCAGTGACTAAATTGCGTGTGAATGAATGAATGAATCCTTTAATTGGTTAATTAATTAGAAGCCAAGGTAGACAAAGAGAGGGTCAAAAAACAAAATCGTTATCTGGGGCTTAACTTAAAAGTTTTTAAGATGCACTTGAAGGCCGGCCAAGGAGTCCCGTGGAGGCCCTCAGCAGCCAGAGGTAGGCTGGGCTGCTCAGCTTCCCTTTTCTCCCTTCTCCCCTCTACATTTTATTTTATAATGTTTTGAAACTGATGGCACATGAAAGTCCAGAGCTGAGGGATGAGAATGTCACCCAAAAAAAAGGAACCAAGTCGGGGGAACATCCGGCGGGGCCAGGAAGAGGCGCTGGGGGACTGAGTCGCCCTCTGCCACCTGGCCTGCTCTGGCCAGCTGGACGCGGCAACGGTCACTCACGGAGCCTTGACCAAGCGCCAAGCACCTAGCTGCACGCTCATCCTCATGACAACCCTACGATACAGTCACAGGGATGCTGCCTCTAACATGGGGCTAGGTTCTAATGTCACCAGGGAGTGGGGGCAGGACCGGGCCTAAGCATAATAACCCTTGAAATGTACCAACCTAGGCATTTGTTGGAGAAGGACACACTGTCCCCTGAGTTCCAGCACTGGACAGGTGACGTAATGGGCTCGCAGCTTGCACGTAGCAGCCACGCTGTATGAAAAGTATGCCTTGTAATCCCTAGAACCACACTCACAAGGCAGGATAACTACACTGTGAGAGGCACCAGGACACCAACAGGAAGATCAGATGCGTGTTTCCAATCCCGCATGCCCTGCAGGCCAAGTATGGGCATACAGCTGGTAAAGAGCAGAGTCTGACCCTGTCCCGCCAGCACGTTGTGCCAGACTCAGGCTGGACCTCTTCTATGTTGCCCTTGACCCCACGGCACCTTCCACACCGTGGATGCTTCCCACGCGCCCGCTGGAAGCGCTTCAGCCTAGCAGAGGATTAATCACGTGCATCACGCTTCCGAATCTACTAGGGCTTCTGCAGGCTTCGGCAGCTCCACAAGGTGTTGGGACTTCTCGTCTCACCGATGGGAGGAGCTCGAGAGGTCAGAGACTTGACTGTTCGGAGAGGTAAGAGGAGGCGCAGAGCTGACCCAGGTCTTCTGACACCAGGGCCCGGGCTCTTTCCACAGCTCCACATATTTACCTCCGCCCCGTGTTGGGACTTTACCTTTGGCCCTCCTACTTTTACAGGCTCCCTGCAACCTCATCCCACCATTTACAAAGCGGAAGAGTCGGCTTGGAGTCTGTGCCCCTAGACTCCAATAGGCGATGGTCACTGTGCAAAACAATTAGGCGGTTCTTCGCTTAAGTAGGAAGGAGGTCAGTTCACAGAGTTCTGCAATTATTAAAGTCCTTGAAAACACTGCTTACTGCCCACATCCATAATCTCCAGTCTCCTCCTCCTCAGTAAAGGACCCTTTTTTTTTTTTTTTTTTGCGGTATGCGGGCCTTTCACTGTTGTGGCCTCTCCCGTTGCGGAGCACAGGCTCCGACACGCAGGCTCAGCGGCCATGGCTCACGGGCCCAGGCGCTCCGCGGCATGTGGGATCCTCCCAGACCGGGGCACGAACCCGTGTCCCCTGCATCGGCAGGCGGACTCTCAACCACTGCGCCACCAGGGAAGCCCAAAGGACCCTTATTTTTAACTTTACATATTGCACTGTGGACTAAAAGGCTACACTTCCCAGCCTCCCTGACAGCTTAACTGTGTGTATGCGACCAAGTCACAACCAGTGAGACGTAAGCAGAAAATGTTCCGTGGGGCTTCCAGAAAAGAGCTGAGAGAGAGCTGATTCAGCAGAGAAGGTGCCTCCTTTGAGGGCTGTGCCTTTCTTCCTTCTGCTCAGGCACAAGAGCTGGAGTTCCAGGAACACCCTGGGCTGTGAGATGACCTGAGGATGGACACCTGGGTCCCAGATGACACCATGGGGCTCTAAGGGCCCCAAACTGCTACCTCCAACTTATTTTTATGTGAGACACAAAACTTTACATCACTGAAGCATCTTGTAAATTACTGCGAATCTGGAGGTTTTCGGGGGTTTGGATTTTGTTGTAGGCAGCTAAAGCCGATCCTAACGAATGCGACCTCAAAGCAAAACGAAAACACCAACAAAACCCTGCCCCCGTCTTTATTCCCAACCAGCTCCATAAAAAGCAAAACATCTGTCTAGATAAAAATCCAACATTCCTACAAATTAAGCTGTTTTACATTTGAACGTCCAGAACTTCTTACACTATCATCTCTATCACTGGCTCCGAAGGGCAGACAATGAAGATTCTATGTCCTTTTCTAATTGAAAGAACAATTTCCTCCAGTCTTACTGAGAGGCACTCATCAGAGGTCTTCATGAGTCTAGGGGATGAAAGGGTAGGGAAAGCAATTTTAAGCCCCCACATGGGAAGAAGGACAGAACAGGACTTCAAGTTGAAAACAGTCCTGCTCGTCTTTAATAGTTTTATTCTTTCTCTTATACAGCTAAACATGTATGTTTATCAAGGACAAACTGTGTAGTAATTACAAATGGGACTGCCAAAGAAATCCTCAACACACGAAAAAGAAAAAAAAAAAATCTGTGTGCTTAGGATTCGGGGGATTTCATATCACCTCATTTAATCCACGCTAAAGAATAAATAATACAATGAGCTAGGTTTTAATATTATCCCATAACATATATGGAAATTGTGCTTGGAGAGGTTAGAGGATTTGTCTGAGGTCACATAACTAGTCAGACAGTTTTCTTATTCAAATAATTGGGAGAGGAAGAGAGGAAAGGGCAAAGAATAATTTTCCTTCTTTATATCTTTCTGTATAATCTGAATTTTATACAACTAGGTACATGCATTCTTTGACTTTTTGCCTTTTAAAAAAATTAAGTTATTTTTCACGGCTCTGGAAAGGGAAAAGTAATTGGACCAATCTGCATGCGGTCACAAGGGCTAAACAACGCACACAGGTGTGAGGCTCACCGGACCCAAGAGGACCAGCCCACACCCCCGAGGCAGGGGGAGGGATGTCCAATGAGGCTGGACGTGTCCACTGTGCTCACTGCAGCACCTGCAGCTCTCAGCACATGGCCTGGCACACACACAGCAAGCCCACCTCCAGGGTACTGCTCAAAGCCTGCAGGGACAAACCTGTGTCATACAGCACTACAACATGGTATGAAATCATACATTCATCATTGCAAACCTTTTTTGCTTTAGATTCACTTCCAAACTACCCTTCAGTTGCAGGAGTTCTAACTTGTAGCTTTAAGTTCCCTCTCCACTATGGGTCCAAGCGAAAAGTCAAGAATGGGAGGGCTAGTGGCTGAATCACATTCACAGATGTCTGGTTCATCCTCATTATGTTTTGAAACAAATCTAGCTTTAACAATTAACAGATGTCATATTAAAAGCCCAGATTTCTAGTTTTTCACGAAGAACTGGGTGATGTGGAAACAGCAGGTCCACTTTCTTGGGCTGAGGAGAGAGGAGAGACGGCAAAAAGGGGGCATGGAGGGATTCCCCAAGCTGCTCCCGGCATCACCGCTGCTGAGGCCAGCGCCCATCTTCAAGCCTATTTCTCCACCATCAGAGGAACATTTCTTGGTGTCCATGCCTCTATCAAAAGCACAAAATGGAAAGATAAACCAAGAAGACCTTGTGTTTCCAGAAAGGTGAGAGAGCATATGACTTAGCAGCAGGGAAGACCTCTGCTCTCTGTCTAAAACACGAGCCAAGCACAACTGTGAAGAAGGACTATTAACTGACGATGCTTTTTCTTTCAGCTGGGGAGCCCCTCTCATTTCCACTCACTGCCTGGACCCTGCATGCATGTGAGCTTGGAACCTAGGAGCTCTCTGAAGAGGAGCTTCGGGGAAGAAAAAGTAACAAACCTGACAATACTGCAGGCAGTCCCTGCGCTGAAGTCCAAAAAGACCATTAGACGGCACCACACCCTCTGTCCAGCCACCTGCCCCCTTTTCCACGCCCCCTATAGACCTGAAGCAGCTTCTTCGTGAGGATCAGCTCTCCATACCCCAACAAGAAGTGTCTAATTCAATAAAGCCCTGTTGGCTGTGGTCCTGAGCCAGACGCCAGGGGGACAGAGTGATGAGTAAGACTGGAGCCATCCCACAAAGACTTTATCATCTACCACGGCAGACAGACCACTGAACAGCTGCGAGCCATGGACAGGGTAGAGATGGCGGGAAAGCGCCGCGGAAGCTGAGAGAAACACGCAATGTATTCCAACTTTACAAAGTGGGGAGGGCAGCGGACTTCAGGGAGCAGAGCCTTTTGAAGGATGAGTGGGAAGTAGGGTTCCCATAAACTGGAGAGATAAGCGTTCCAGGAAGAGGGAACAGCATGAGTAAAACCAGGAGGGAAGGGCTTCCCTGGTGGCGCAGTGGTTGGGGGTCCGCCTGCCGATGCAGGGGACACGGGTTCGTGCCCCGGTCCGGGAAGATCCCACATGCCACGGAGCAGCTGGGCCCGTGAGCCGTGGCCGCTGAGCCTGCGCATCCGGAGCCTGTGCTCCGCAACGGGAGAGGCCACAGCAGTGAGAGGCCCGCGTACCGCAAAAAAAAAAAAAAAAAAACCAGGAGGGAAGAAACCATGGGCACAGACTGAGACTGCTGCAGCCTAGGAAGTCTGGAGGGAACCAGGGAGATAAAACTGGTGTGTAAGAAAGTTGAGGCCACACTCTGGGGCGGAGGCACCGTTTACAGTTACACTGCACAAGGAAGGCCTTGAATGCCAAACTGGAAAATTCAGACTTACATTACGGGAGGCAGGGAGGTGCCCTTGAAGGCGTGGGGGAGGGGAGGGGACCAGGAACAGAAGGTTTTCTGGTGGGTGAAGAACTCGGCTTTTGTCGTCAATGTCTCCTTGATGCCAACTCTGGGCATCTGCTCCGCCCGCCCTGCGTGCACGCATGTCCGTTTCCGTGGCAATCCTGGTACGCGACCATCTGCACAGTGACTAACACCCGCCTAAACTGACCCTATGGCGTGTGTGTATCCCCTGGTGACCTCTGGCATTCTCCAGCCTCGCCTTCGCTCAGAGGCCAGCAGGCACCATCCTGCAGCTGAACTTGTGGCCAACATTTGAGGATTAGGAGACATCACATTAAAAAATCTAAATTTTTCTAGGACGATGCTTCTACACGGCGACAAAGAAGCCGACTGGCAGCTGCCCCCTTTAGGCAGAGCACGTTCAACACTCACCGGTTTTCCATACCGTCACCTCTTCTGAATCTCCAAGACTGAGGCTGTCCACTGTCCACTTACCTTTTACAGGCCACCTACCACATACCCAAAGGCCTCTGAGTTTGCAGACACATTTATGCTAGATTTATGGGCCTAGCAGATTCCCGATCCCTCCAGCCCCAGGTACTAATCCCTCCTCCAGAGCCCACAGCTGACCCACAAGACCCACACCTCCCTCCTTCTCATACTCTCAGGCCCTGGCAGATGGCACTGCTGAAAGAAATCAAAAAGCCCCTCGAGAGAGCTAGGCAACAAGCTTCAAAGAAATTCAATATACCTTTATTTTCCCCTTCTATTACCAACTCAACTCTTCCTGATTACCCACTGTGTGTCAGGCCTTCTGAGCAGTGCTCAAGAAATACGGCTGAATACGATGGGATCCCTGCCTTTGCCAGGTCTGGGGAACCTGGAAAAACTCCAGGTGGACCTGGCTTAGATGCCACTCAGAATGAATGAAATAACAACACAGCTCAGGCGTGAAACACAGCAATCCGTGTACATTCTACAAGCAAACGTTTAACACTCACTAGCTGGTAAACAAGGCAGCAGCACAGCCTTTCAGAGCAGGGGATGTTTGGTCCCCAACACTTATTCTCATCAGAAACTGGGCAAGGAAATTTACTCTGCTGCTTTGATCTTAGATACAGAGTGAGAGAGAGAAAAGGTTGGTCATGGCAGCAAAACAGAAAAGAAATGTCAGTATGATTCCTGTCTTCAGTAAGGAAACAGCCTAGTTAAGGATCAAAACACCGAACCCTACAGATTAACCACGTCGCTAACATGGAAGGAATGTGAACACGGGCTGGGGTCCAGGTGGGAGGCCTGCTGGATGAGGTGTGCCAGGGCTGGGTTTTGAAAGACTTTTTAATTGAAGAAGTAGCCTAGGGGGGCACAAATAATCTGAATTCTGTTTGATTAATCATCAGGACCTCCCTCTGAAAAAAAATGTTGGATCTGCGATATTACTGAAGAAATAATAGGAAACGTTAAATCCCACTTGAGTAAGAATGAAGTTCAAAACCCCATGGAAAACTCTGGTTCAAGAAAGCCACGGGGGCTTCCCTGGTGGCGCAGTGGTTGAGAGTCCGCCTGCCGATGCAGGGGACGCGGGTTCGTGCCCCGGTCCGGGAAGATCCCACATGCCGCGGAGCGGCTGGGCCCGTGAGCCATGGCCGCTGAGCCTGCGCATCCGGAGCCTGTGCTCCGCAACGGAAGAGGCCACAACAGTGAGAGACCCGCGTACCGAAGAAAAAAAAAAAAAAGAAAAAGAAAGCCACGGATTTAGCCTGTGAATGGGTTTTCCACTTGGCAAAACAGCCCCTCATCACTGAGTGATAATACAAAGGAATGAATGGACATTCGTATCAGGGAAATTCCTAGTGATTATTAGAATGGAAAGGAAAGAAAAGAGGGAGGAGGAAGCAAGAGTACTAACAACTGGCAGGCACCCTCCGCTTTAAATTCTTGTTTTGTTCAAGTTGGGATGACCTCCAGCAAGAATTAGTAAAAGCTATAACAAAAGTGAATTTCTACACTCTTGAAAGTCATTTTTCTTGGTTTTCTTGCTCTTAATTTCTCCTCCAAACAATGGTCACGTTATAACATGCAGCCATTTGTACCTGCCAAATAAGTAAATCAGCCCAGACCACTGGGACAAAAATGATGACAGCATTTCCCCGCTGCTCTATATTTAGTCCCGTCTTGTGCCACGTGACCTCAGGCTGTCAAACCCCTCTCCCCAGGCTCCATTACACCCATCAGGCCCACCCCTACCAACTTCCCCTTGGCTAGCCCTCTCCCCCTGCATCTTCCCCCAGGAAGGGTCCTTGGGTTCAGCCACTTCCATACTTCTTTCTTTCTCTCTCTCTCCCTCTCTCTCTCTCTCTCTCTCTCTCTCTCTCTCTCTCTCACACACACACACACACACACATACACACACACACGCAAATGAACCCTTTCTTTGCCATGAACCAAAATCCATAAATGAAAGGAACCCAAGCTGCCCCAGCTGAAGCAAAGACGGAGGTCTACAAGCCTCTGTCACTCAGTCTTGAGGCTGCCCCTACCTCTACCCCTTACCACAGAGTCCCAGAAAAGCACTATTCAAGCCAAACGTCTTCATCTTACAGGTGCAAAGTCAGAACCCCAGAGAGGGAAAGTGCCAGGCCCAAGGACACGCACGCAGTCTGTTAGAAATCAGGCCGGAAGCCAGGTTTCTCGACTCCCCCGACCAGCGCTCTTTCCACCACCCACACTGCATCTTAATTCCTATAACCAACGCTCACACATAATCAACCACGTGCCCAGCATTTGTCTAAGGCCCTCTCCACAGGTTAACATATTTAATCGCCACAACAGTCTTAGGACGTAGGTTCTCTTCTCCGCATTTCACAGAGTAGGAAACTGAGACCCAGAGAGATTAAGGAACTTGGCCAAGGTCACAGAGCTGGTGAATGGCAGAGCGAGGGGTTTGAGCCCCAGCAGCCCCACTCCAGAACCATGGTTCTTAAGCCGTTTGCCAGAAGGAATCCCTTGTTGCCTTTAGGCAGAAAAGGGAATACTGTGTTATTAGCCATCTGACAAATAGACCCAGAGTTTTCCTTAAAAAGCAAAAGACCCACAAGAATGAAAAATTAAAACAACAGCAACGACGCTGAAGACTGCAGTGGAAACCTGAATGGGCTAGACCTCCCTCAAAGGCTTCGGTCGGCTTTCTGGCTTTCTCTTTCAGGGTGCTGCCTGCGTGGGGTCGGGGTGGGGCGGTGTGATCCCATGTGAACGTACACAGTAGCCCAAAGTCTTCGGTCTTCTCGCAATGCATTTGTCCTTTGCACACACACATCTTGGCTTCTTTCCTACCCCTGATGCCCCAAACCCTGGGGCTTCTGTACAAAACTCACCCTCCTGTGAAGGGTTCTGGGCAGCCTACCCTTCTACCACAGAAAAGTAAACCGCTCCGCCCTTTCTTTAAAAAATAAAAAACCATCAGTGGCTAGCCTGCCCTTTGGGGATCTTTCTCTGTATCTGGGGATATTTCTTCACCCAACTCTGGCATGTGCCCTTCAAAATCAAGTCAGATAATACAGAGGTGAACTGTCTAAACCCCCTGCTTCTTCACTGCTTCATGCACTTGCCCACAGCCTGTTCGTAGCTCATCGGCGCATCCGCACCTATGGTACCTCCAGAAGCTCCCAGCTAACGGCTGGCAACGGCAGAACCGACACACAGCTTAATTTTCAGAGGGTTTTGAAACCTCTGCTTGCTCAGCTGCTGACCCATCTCGGGCACCTGGGCTGTGCCGGCTGCAGTCACCAAGCGTTTGCTCTGCACCCGGACTGCACCAAGCCCAGTTATAAGACCTCCAAACGTGAGCTTAGTGGGGGACAGACGTGGACAAGGTTCTCACGACCCAGGGAACTCCAGATGTCCTAAGAAGGAAAGGGGACCACACCAAATGAAGGGTTGGGAGAGACAAGAGACATTCCCACAGCAGCAAGGAACAAAGAGCATCTTTACTTTCTGTGCTAACGCCCTCCAACACCGCCACCAAAAATTAGGGTATTTCATGCCGCCAGCCAAGATGACTGCTTCAAATCCGGCCACTTTCTACATTTGCATAATGGGTCCCGACGTCTGGCTCCCATTTTACGGTCACCAAATCAGACACAAGGTGGAAACCTCCCCACAAAGCAATATTTATTGTCTTTGGATCATCATTGGCTAAAACCTCCTGAAATTTCACCAATCTCAGCTCTGTAAAACAGAAATAAATCACAATCGAACCAGGATCTCCGGACAAGCCCATACTTTGTATTTTCTAATTTTCAGATAAATATGGGGACAGTACAGAAACGGGGTGATCTCAGAAACTGTGCCATTTTTACACCCACATGACAGAACCCAACCATTTATCTCACTTTAGTCTACTTACCTCAAATACACAGTTCCCTTTAACAAAAAATATCCCTCTTTTAAACAATATGGGATATGAAGCAAAAAGAACAGGGCACCAAAACAAATTCTTTCCTACAAAATTTATGCTTCCTTTTCTGTCAGCGGTTACACACATAACTACCACCCAGCTCTGCTGCTATGTACACAACACAGGCTATGAATTTTAAAGAACTGCATCAATCTCTCATCTGTGTGCAGTGTGATGGCGCATGCTTGGGTGCTGATTTTTAAAAGCAAATCAACCTTTCTCAAATAATCTATTAAGGTAAAGAATTAGGAAGGAAAAGCTGACAGCATTCAACACCATTGCGGGGGGGGGGACCCTAAATGCTCCTACGTGTCAGGGTGATGCCTTGGGGGCGGGAACACACTGTTGGTACCCTGGCAAGATGTCCATCACAACATTTTTTTCACCCCCTTCACCTGGGTCAGCAAATTTTACTTTCACACTTGGGCAAATGAGTGTGCCCAATGGTCAGCGTAGGGAGTCGGGCCCCTTCCTGAAGGCTCCCAGGCCCACTCAACACTATTTACTCCTCTTAGGCTCAGAAAAAAGAAGTGGATGTTGGTTTTGGCTGGGGGGGGAGGAGGGCCCTCAAAAAAAAGAATGTTTCATTTCTGATATATTTAATATTTTTGCAAATCTTTAATTTAGCTTTTAAAAAATTTCAAGGAGCTCATTTCACAACAGACAGCTACCAGATACCTACAAATATGTACGATCTTCTCTGAGTCCAAAGATGTTTCTCCAAAGTAACATTCCTTAGGGTCACTACCTTATGTCAGAATCAGTTAACATGAGAGTGCCAAGTCCCCCCTGGTTTTCAAGTTTCTTTGCTATGGTCCCTGATTTTTGCTTTCAGGGGGGATTTTTTTAAGGGGCGGGATTCTACGCTGGTGAAGCAAGAGGTCTCAAGTCCAAACAGGCTTGCCCCCGCGCACCTGTCCAGCGGGCTCAGGCAGAAGAGGGTGAACCAGGAAGGATGCTTCCTTTCCACTGAGAGTCCTTCTCCACTGCTCTTGTCAAGGCCAAGTGCCCGCCTCACCCCTGCAACCTCCACATTCCTGAACAGAGGTCGTCCCAAAGTCAGGAGAAGAACAGGGAGATTGGGAGATGGGGAACCGACGGCCTGACCCCAAAGGCCTGCTGGGATGGGGCCTCCCCTCCCCCACCCCACCCCCTCCCTGCCAGGAAGCTGGGAGAGGGGGTAACTCGACTCTGGTGAGACAGAGAAAAGGAAGGCCTCGGCTTTATTCTCGGAGGTATCTCGCCATCCCCCTAGGGCAGCTTCCAGCTGCCATTCGCATGCATGAAGACTGTGGTCAATTTGTACCTGGGAGAGAACAAAGCAGGAAATAAAAAGGCTGTCTGTCACTTACTCAAAGCCGGAGCTCATCTAGCTTAACTAAAGGGAGCCCAGTCTCCCCCCCTTCAGAAGGTGGGATTTGCTCTCCAGCCCCTCCCCTCATTGGCCCTTACAAAAGGATCTTGTTCCCACTTAACCTGTTTCTCCTGTGCCCGTTTCTAGTCTCCAAGGGGACTGCGTTTGTATTTTTAATTAGCTGCTTTTCACATAACTTTTGAAAGTTTTGTTATTACTTGTACATGGGAAGAAAAACAGATCTAAACAATGAAAAGAGAATTCTCCCTCCCACCTCAGATCCCTGGGACCCCACTGCCTCATCCCAGGGGCTTCACTTCTAAGATTCCTCCCAATGCTCCCAAGGCAGGCCCAGGGCTTCGTGCCACTCACAGCGCCCCCCAGCCACATCCCTGGTGTGTGTAATTCATGCCTGGCACTTTGCTAGGACTTTGCAAAATGGATTCTCGACAAAACGTTTGAACAAAGAATCTGCAGACTGGGGGTGATCGAGCCATCTCAGCAAGGAGGATGATTTTAAGAGACAGAGGGGCCATTACAATTAATTTACATCTACTCTCCATGTCGTTCACATATCACAAACATTTTTAGAGCAAGGAACAAGCATCCATGCGTCCCCTATTTCATTTAACACCACGAGGCACATTTTTATCTCCCCAACTTACAGGTGAGAAACGTGAAGCTCAGAGACGAGCTCGGTTGCCCAGGGCTGTTACCCAGCTGAGTCCCAGGTTCCACTGCTCCTCCAGGGACCACCCACACCAACTTCCTACCCCAGGTGGTCCTTACTGCCCCTACGACACTGATGTGCATTAATATCGCTACCCAAAAAGGTCTCAGGCTTCTGCCTTTTGCTATGATAGTGGTAATAGTAAGTTCAGCTGTAGGCTTGGCTGCCTGGGTTCAAATTTTGGCTCTTCCACTTAAGATCTCTGGGGCCTTGAGCAAATTACTTAATCTTTTTTAAGCAAATTACTTAATATTTTCCACCTGCAAAAAGGGGCTATCGTCGTCCCCACTCGTCTGTATGCTTTGTGCATTCATTAAGAAAATGTATGTAAAGTTTACCAAAGTGATGGGTACAGGAGTCAATGTTCCTATGATGTTCATCGTCTAGCACCATGCAGACAGGGCACTGCAAACGGGCACAGTACATGACACCAGACAAGTGCTTCCACGCTCACCTGCTTCATTTTCCCACGACAATCCAGCGAGGCTGGCAGGGCAGGAATTAGGGGACCCATTTTAGAGGTGAGGCTTCTGAGGCTCAGAAAAGTGACATATATGCACAGAGTTGTGGCCATGTGATCCAAATCCCCAATACTAAGCTCTTCCCCGCTCCCAAGCTGCCTTCTCTACAGAGTTGCCATGAGGATAATGAAGGAGACGTAGCTGCAAAGAGCATTACAGTGCTCATCTGTCTGTCCAAGGGGGGTCTGCCCCGCTGGGAATCCTCAGAACCACAAGCAGGAAGGGAAGGCTGAGCAGCCCTCACCAAGGAGGATCCACGGCTCAAACCACGCGTGTGACATGCAGGTCAATTCAAGCCACTCAAGACCTCCAGTTCTGCCAGCCCAGCTTCCTTTGAAACCCACAAAACGGTGGCTGCAAAGGCAAACAGAGCTGTCTCTCGGTGGGTCCTCATCCAGAGAGGTACGTCACGTGGTGGACAAAGGTGGAGCCGCCTCCCTGCAAGCCAGCTGGAGGGTCTTACACAAGTCACCTTACCAGTATTTTTAAAATTCAGTTATACTCAGCCCCATCTGCCAGGTACTTCACAGTGGATTAGAATAATACAAACAACACAAAAGAATAAAATAAACGGCCAAGGGAATCGGGATAAGAGAAAAGTAAACGTAAGGCAAATAATAAAGCCAGGGGTAAGACCAGCACGTAGAAAAATATACCACATGGTCAGTTCCTTTCTGCAGAAGTGTCAAGACGGGTCACACACCTAGCTCTCAGGTGCTTAGTAACCAAAGCCAAAGGGAAACACGATCAGCCACGAGATTCTCAGCGCCCAGAAAAAGAAAACAAACCAGTTGTTCTGGAGAAGCACATCTTTCCCCGTCTGATTCAGAGCCTCAGAAAAGTTTCTCCATCAGACCTTCATAAAGGGTCACAATGGTATAGCAAAAGATTCCCCACCACAGACCCTAATGTCCCTGCCAGGCAGTTCCTTACTTCCCCAGCTCCTCTTGCGATTCAAAGGCATAATCCAAAAAGGACAATTCAGCCGAAATGGGGAGGTCACTTTACCCCTGGCCTCAGTTACCTAATCTATAAAATGATCCCTCTATCCGACCAGACTGTTGTGAGGGTTAAACGGGATAACAGGTGATAGCTCACATGCCCGACACGCAGCAGGTCCTCTGTAAAGGTCAGTTCCTAGCTTCTACAAGAAGGTAAGTTCCTCCAGGGTAGGCTCTTGGGCGGAATTGGTCATTGATTTATCCCAAGCATCTAGAATGGCCCCTGGTACATAGTAATTACTCAACAAATCTTTGTTGAATTAACCTTCTGCGGCAGTTTCCTGAAAACACTAGTCTCGTGAGATATTTCTAAAAATAGAGATAAACAGATACGAGGTAAAACAAAAATCTGGGAAAAATAAGGGTTTTATATTCGCCTCCCTGTCAGTGTCATAAGCACATGGAACGTTCTTAGAAGTCTTGCAAGAAAGACATCTGTTTGATTTTGTTTAGCCCAGAGTTCTCTAAACTTGCTTGGCCACAAACCCCCTCTTTTTCCCCCATAGAATGGGAAAGTGACCCACATGTGTTCTCGTGACCCTAGGGGACTCTAACTGATCCTAAGAAGGAAAGGGGGCCACCCCAGAGATCAGAGGTGGTCCCATGATAGCCGAGGAACGAAGAGCACCCCCACTCTCCAAGCCAACCCCTTCTACCACCACCACCTATGCACTTTGGAACACGTGGCATTTTTTTTTAAATCAAATGGATCCTTCGGACCTAACCAGCTCCCTCTGTCTGGACACATGGACACTCTGGCTGCCCCTGAACATTCCAGAACCCACTTGTTCAGCAAGACCAACTCCCAGTCTCCTGGCTCAGGGTCACCTGCCTGCAGAGAAACACCCAAGTCAAAGCAAAGCACAGAGTCTGGGTCGGGGAAAAGGTCCTTACCACCCCCAGGGAGCTTTCTTGGAAGAGGGTACAGGAGGCAGGAGGACCTGGGTATGTGTCCATCCAGGAGTCCCTGGGTGGCAGGCCACAGGGTGCATCACATGTTTCTGTTTAGCTCACTAAGCTGAGAGGCCGCCTGGCAACAGGTACCCCTGGCTGACGCTCTAGCCGCCCGCCCCCGCAGGTGCCATCCCCCAGCTCCCAGAGAGCCAGGCGGGCAGAAGGCCAGGCCATCCGAATGACCAGCACCCCCTCCCCCATGCAAACCACGGCTCTCTCAGGCACCCACAGGGCTTGCCAGACAGGAAATGATTAACGAGTGTTTACTGAGCCCTTCCGGGCAGCAGAGGGTTGCTCCCAGCCTCGGATACGCCCCGGCAGGTTCTGGCACCCATTCACTCATTCGTGAAACAGTTGTTAAGTGTCTGCCTAGTACTGAGCACCAAGCACCGGCCCAGGCTTCTACGTGAACCCTGGCCTTGCCCTCAGACCCCTCTGTGCTGCCGGACTGCCTTGGCCTGCCGTCCACCTACACAGCCACGAGATTCACGTTCCTCCTACTTCTAGGCACCTAGTCCGTGTGTTTGAAAGAAATTAAAATGGCCTGTAGGTGACCGTGGGCCCAACTGTTGTTTAGCATCACTTGTCATCCACCTTCTGCCCCCTGGGGCTTGACATCTTGAATGCAACCCTGAACTACATTCTCAGCAGCCCTGTGTGCCGGGGACTGGAAGGTGGCTGGGACCCGTGAGTCCTCTGCTCCCAAAGCCCCAACAAGGTGTCTCTCCAACCCCACCTCCCCCAACTGCCCATGTTGTTCTTGCCGCCCGGAAGGTCCTCCCTGACGGCTGCATCTGCTGTTACGGCAGCAGAGCGGTGGCTCCTCCTTTCCTGCACTAGATCACGAGGTCCTTGACTGCAGGGACATCACCCTCCATTCTCGTTCTCCTGGGACTCAGCACAGGCCTTGGCACAGAGCAGCTTCAGGGGACCATGCTGAACAAAGAGGAGTGGAAATCAACACCGTGCTTGGTAGACCTTCCAACAGAGCCTCATAGATGCCAACCTTGAAAACACCACCTCGAGGCTGTGGCTAATTCAATTAGCACCACTTAGAGCGAGGAGGCGACTCCAAACAAGCTGATTTGCAAGGCTGTTGCTAGCAAAGCATTCACAAAAGGAGATAAGAGGGGAAACTGGGGCAATGGCCAGCAATGGCCAGCACGGCACTCACCCCAGTAACGCCCACTTCAACGCTCCCCACCCCACGTCCCCAAGCTGCTGCAGACCTGGACTCATGTGACCCCCAAGAAACCACCTAAACACAAGCGAGGGAAACTGCCACAGCTCTCAGTCACTTCCACAGAGTGAACCCAAGTCTTCCTGACTGTACTTTTCAGTGCTCTCCCCTGAAGCAGATATATTTTTTAAAACTGAAAATCGGTTGATTACTACCTTCCCACGTAGAGGAAAGAAGTGTGGGCTTTCGCACTCTCTCAGATTCAAGTTCAAATCCCGACTTTGCCACTCCCTCCCCTTGGGATCTTGGCAAGTCACTAGACCTCTCTGAGTCTCAGTTTCCACCTCCGTAAAATAAGACACTCCACCACGGCCTTGGGACTGTTGTGAGGGTTAAATGAAATAAAGTGAGAGAAGCTGCCTAGCAAAGTGTCTGGCCCCAGTCTGGGCTTAATAGATGCTCAGCGCTTCCCCTTCCCTGGTAATTCTTCAGAATTGAGCCCAAACAAAGGCAATAAGCACAGTGGACACAGCCCCACTCTGGACCCCACCGCCCAGGTTCTAATCCTGACTCCACCCTCCCAGCTGTGTGACCTCAGAAGAGGTACCTGACCTCTCTGTGCCTCATCTGCAAAAGGAGGGTAACAATACCCCGACCCATGGAGGGCTCTCGTGAGAATGAAAGTACTGAGAACTCGGCTTGACACAGAAGCACTCAATATGCATATTAGCTACTCTTACTAACTCCAAGTTAGACTTATTGCTCCTCATAGGTTACAAAAGATTTTCACTTACATTATCTCCCTGGATCCTCCCAACTCCTCCTGGGGGCAGGTGAGGTGGGGATGGTTACTGGGAGAACTATGCCCAGCCTATAGCAGTGAGGCTGTCATCTGGCCCTAACGGTGTTTTGTTTGGTTAATTTGAGTCAATATTTTTTAAAAGCAGGTGTTTCAACATTTAAAACTATTTTCAGCTTTTCTTGGGGAAAAAAAAAAAAAAGGAATCAGAGTAACTGACAACTCTGCTTTCCCTAGGGTTAGAATGCCAGCTCCAACACTGACCAGTTGTGCGGTCTTTGGGCAAGTTACTTGACCCATCCGTGTCTCAGATTCCTCAATTCTCAAACGAGGATTAAAAATTGGAGATACCTCGGATTTCCCTGGCGGTCCAGTGGTTAAGACTCTGTGCTTCCACTGGAGGTGGCGTGGGTTGGTTGGTAAGGATTAAGTGAGGTGGTATTTATTTATTTATTTTAACGTTTTATTTTATATCGGAGCATAGTTGATTAACAATGTTGTGTTAGTTTCAGGTGTACAGCAAAGTGATTCGGTTATACATACACATGTATCTATTCTTTTTCAAATTCTTTTCCCATTTAGGTTGTTACATAGTATTTAGCAGAGTTCCCTGTGCTGTACAGTAGTAGGTCCTTGTTGCTTATGCATTTTAAATATAGCAGGTGCTGTTTACAAAGCACAGAATACAGCACCTGAATGGACAGTGGTGATAAGCGCACGACACTGTGAGTGCACACGATGCCACTGAACTATACACTTAAAAATGGCTAAAATGTACAAAACAAAAAAGTTTTAAAAAATGTTTTTAATTTTTAAAACTGGCTAAAATGCTGAATTTTGTTATATATATTTTACTACAATTTAAAAAAACAACAAACACACTGTCTGACACATTTTAATATGTTATTTAAAAGTGGGGAGGCACTCGCCTTCAAACAGGGCATCTTCTCTGAGTTGACCAAAGTCCCCACTACTCCCTACTGCCTCATTAACACCACTCACATTCTGAGCTGCACCCCTGCCATAAGAGCTAGGTGAGAATACTGTGTGTAAAGGCACTTGGAACACTCTGGTAAGCATTGCTTTCTTTCCTTAAGTCACTCCACTCAAGATAGATGATCTAGTAAGTGGTAAGACCAGACACAGAACCCAGGCTACCTTCGCCCCCAAGTCCAGCTCTTGTCTCACCATCAGCACGTTGCTGGCAGCCTCAGTACATACACGACCACCACACAGGCTTGGTCTTATGGGTCTCTCTTATGAAGAAGCGCACACAGCCCCAATCTACAAAAGGTAGCAAAACTGATCAAGCCCGATAGATGAAATGTCTTACAAAGTGTGCCGATGCCCGTGTGACACTGAACGCTAAAAGGCAGGCTGTGCCTATGTCAATCTCTGGTGTGCCCAGCGGGTCTGGTCCCTGAACAGGCGGTAGTGACCGCCACTGCCCTCTGCCCTGCCTGCCTCCTAGAATGAGGCTTCTGCCTTGATCACCAAGCCCCACTTCCTACTTAAAGGCCCAATTCAAGTCCCACCTCTTCAATTCATTTGACAAACACTGACTGCGCACCTCCTGGATACCTGGCCCTGTGACATGGTGCCCTGGGGGAACCCAGTCTACTTAGGCAGACAAAGACACAAGGATGTCTTTCAGGATGTGTGCAGACCTGGTGGAAAGGGCATGGCACATTGGAGGAAACTGCAAGAAACGTGAGCCCACACAGTGTGTAGGTCCAGGATCCAGAAGGTACTGGGAGCTCTGATGGGCTTGAAGCAGCAGATAATTCGGTCTGGTCTGATCTCTCAACCACAGCGCAATGACTCAAGGTCCAAGGCCAGGCAAGCCCTATCTCTGAAGGCCCAGATAGCTCACTGAATTCTTACAACAACGCACAGGCAAGGTACTTCTTCCAAATTACAGATGGGAAGCTGAGACTGGAAGGTCCAGTGACTTGCCCAAGGGCACGCAGCAATTATGGGACTTGGCCTAGGGCTGCCTAACCTGCTTTTCTTTAAACACCACACTATAGTGCACTCCTGTATCCCTGCAAAACATGTTTTTGAGTTGGAAGTCTAGTTGAATGTTTTACCGAACTGGGTTTCCACTTTACCTTATTTTGTAGCCCACATCTTTAAACGTCTTGCGTTACAAACATCTTCCTGTGTCATTAAGCATTCTTTCAAAGCATTTGTGATGACTGCGTAGTAGTCCACGGTTTCCGCAATTCCCCCACTGCTTAACATTTCAGTTGTTTCCAACCCATGGCTTCTTGTTTTTAACAGACCAGCCCACACAAAGTTCATCTCACTGTGTTCTCACAGGGGGGAACTCTGCACCCCAGATACCACCCATTGTGTGACTTATCTCGGATGAGGATGAGTAAGACAGTGACTTTCAACGTTATATCAGCAAGTTTTATTCTAAAAGGAACACTACTCTTTTTCTTCCCCAACTCACCTCCCAAACTCAGCCTCCCAGTTTGGGTTACTCTATTAGATATAAATGCAATAAATGGGGGTAGCAGGCGAGGACCATCTGTCAGCCAACACCTTCAGGATCCAAGCATGCTCAACCTCCCCTCAGGTGGCCAAACACTGCAGAGATGCCAGACTCCAGCAGACACTTTCAACGCTTCCCAGAAAAGAATGCATTTCCCCTCAGCAGATTACCAAGCACACCACAGAATTCAACCCCAGAAAACCAATTCCACGTCCACTGGAGAAACGGGTCAAAGATAGGTATGTTCCCTGAATGCCTTGTATGCTCACGATCGGGAACGTTACTGTCCGGAAGAACAGGGTAGTGGAGCCAGGAAGCTGGGCTCACACTATGACTAGCTGTGTGGTCTTGGGCAAGTGGCTTCCCTTCTCTGGACCTCAGTTTCAGTATCTGCAAAGGGCAAGGTTTGGATTAGGTGATCCTTAAGGTCCCTTCCTGCTCCAAAGGGCCTGGGCCTGACCAATTATATAAATGAAGAGTGACTGGACTTCATGATGCGAACTGATAAGTACAGCCCCGGACCGACAGCAGTTGCCTGGAGGCAAGAGGGCAGAAACACACAGAGGAAGGATCACAGACCTAGGCCCCCTATGTCCTCATAGGTCAGGATAAAAGGGAACACATTAGGGCTTCCCTGGTGGCGCAGTGGTTGAGAGTCCGCCTGCCGATGCAGGGGACGTGGGTTCGTGCCCCGGTCCGGGAAGATCCCACATGCCGCGGAGCGGCTGGGCCCGTGAGCCGTGGCTGCTGAGTCTGCGCGTCCAGAGCCTGTGCTCTGCAACGGGAGAGGCCACAGCAGTGAGAGGCCCGCATACCGCAAAAAAAAAAGAGAGAACACATTAGATCACTCTCTGATAGGGGCAGGATTCTGACTTAGTCTAAGAAAAAATCACCTAACTTGCATCCCCTAAGCCTAGCTTCTCATAGTAAGACACGTGTGCTCATCACACTTAAAAAACATTAAGTGCCTGATTCATAACAACCCAGCAAAATACTGCAGTCAGAACAAGAGCAAGTCATTGCGATGCCAGCACCAAAGGGGAGGTTTCTGTCTTTATTTTCTAAATGGCAACGACAGGCTTTTCACAAAACCCAGGCCAGCTGCAAGTCACTGATAAAGGGGACAGCCAGCTCTACCACTGGAGCAGAGAGACAGGCCCAGATAGGAGAGGCCACCCGAGTGACCTCTAGGACCCAGGAAAGCCTCGCTGGCTTTCAGGTGACGTCCAGGCAGAACGAGCAAGGGATGTGCTGGAGGCAGCTGCCCATGCCGAGGGCGGGTCAGCACCAGACTCTTCCTGGAAACAAAGGCTCCAGTTCAACTACTAGGAAAAATCAATAGTCTCAGAATTACAACCGGGGTTCAAAACTCCCCCAAATGGGCAGGGATGTACGTCCTCCCAGACCAGCGGGCGACCTCCTCCCAAACCTGCCGGCACCTGCCGCGTGTGTCCCTCCCTGCCTCCCAGACATGTTCTAGCAGGTTCTGGTCCCCCCACTTCCTTTCTCCTCTTCTCCTCCCTTCCTCCCCAACCCCCACCCTTGTTCATTTCAGCCTTCAGGGAGGCAGGAGGCTGGGAGAAGAACACCAGGTTCCAGATGAGGAAGGTAATGTGCAAAGGAGACAAGATCAGCCCAAGGTCACAGAGGTCTCGTTCCAAGAATCCAACTCACTCTCATAACCCCAACTTGTGTTCCTTCTACTGTCACAGCTGCACACAGCAGGTCCTGCCGATGCCGCCTGTGAAACGTCTCCCCTCACTGCACACCGCGCTCGCACCCGTGTACACACACACCCCGACTCCATCCAGCTCACTGTCACTCTACAGGACTGCTCAGCCTCTTGGCCCCTCCCAGGGAGGCCACTGCTATCACCTGGTCTCCCAGGAGCAGATGGCATGCCAGCCGGCTAAGAACCGGACAGAGCTGGGACCTACCATTTTCTAGCTGTGCAGCATACTTCATCTCATTGAACCCAAGTATCCTTATCTGTCAGAAGGGAGTAGTTACAGACCCTGCCTCATAGGGTCATTTAAAAGAAATGGAGCACATTAAGCTTGCCCTGGACTGGCCTGGTAAAGGCGGAAACACACACAGGTCTCCTCACAGCCCACCCTGCTCAAAGGCTCCAAACACCACTCCCCAGTTCAAAGTCCTCCCACGGTGAAAACATCTGTCCACATAAAAACCTGAGAAATATTCACAGAAGCATTATTCGTAATAGGTAAAAAAGAGGAATTAACCCAAATGTCCATCAACTCGTGAAAGAAGAAATAACACATGGGATGGGCCCTATGGTGAATATTATTTGGCCATGAAAAGGCATGAAGCACTGATATACTCCAATAAGGATGGACCTTGAGGGAATTCCCTGGCGATCCAGTGGTTAGGACTCTGCA
The DNA here is from genome assembly GCF_951394435.1 of Stenella coeruleoalba. Classification (NCBI taxonomy): domain Eukaryota; kingdom Metazoa; phylum Chordata; class Mammalia; order Artiodactyla; family Delphinidae; genus Stenella; species Stenella coeruleoalba. The sequence continues at coordinate 12,510,109 of NC_137154.1, forward strand.
CTTCTAATGCAAGGGGCACGGGTTCGATCCCTGGTCAGGGAAACTAAGATCCCACAAGCCGTGCAGTGTGGCCAAAAAAAAAGATGGACCTTGAAAACATTATGCTGGGTGAAATAAGCCAGATACAAGAAGACAAACATTATATGATTCCTCTTATATGAAACACATAGAAAAGGCAAATCCTTAGAAACAGAAAGCAAACTGATGGTTGCCAGAAGCTGGGGGGAGGAAGGAATCAGGAGTGATTGCTAATGGGTGTGGGTTTCTTTGAGGGGTAATGAAAATATTCTGGAACTCGATAACAGTGATGATTGCCTCTGAATATACTAAAAACAACTGAGTTGGACACTTGAAAAGAATGAATCTTGTGGTATGTGAATTACATCTCAATACAGCTGTTATTTTTTAAATTACCATTAAAAAATATAACAACATAATACAATGCTTAATATATAAAATGTGAAAAGAAAATCCTCCTGTAATGTCTCATGCTCTGCAAGACAGGGTCTAAATCGCTCAGACACCCGAAACCTCCAAGCCCGGCCCCAGCCTACCTTGCCACAAACATGGTGAACTTACCAAGCGTGACCCATCACTGCCCCCAGAATGAGTCCTCCCCACTGCAGGCCTGGGCTCCCAGCATTCACCCCCAAACAGCAACCAAGGTTACTCGTTTGGCCTTACTTCTGTCTCAGCTCCCGGCTGGTATTCTGAGGGCTGCCCCATCTGTGACTTGAAACTGACCCAGCAGCCCACCTCACCTCTCCCGCTAAACCAGAACCTCCCAAAGGAAAGAGATCTGGACCGGCCTGCTTAACTCCTCTCTGTCCCCACCCCTCAGGCCACTGTTGTGTCAAAACCAAAAGTAGATCCCCATGGCTTCCTGTGTGCTAAACCCTTGATAACAGGGTTCTTGATCCTGACATCAGCACTCCTTGGAACGGTCAGACTGATTTACAGGTGAGGAAACAAAGGCAGGGTAGGGTAGTGAGAAGGAAGGGAGGAAGCAAAGGGCAAAGCTAGGGTCTGAACTCAACTTTCTCTGCCCTCTATGCTAGCACATGCTGCCACTTTCGACGTATAATCAAGAAGGCCCGGGCTTCCCTGGTGGCGCAGTGGTTGGGAGTCCGCCTGCCGATGCAGGGGACGCGGGTTCGTGCCCCTGTCCGGGAAGATCCCACATGCCGCGGAGCGGCTGGGCCCGTAAGCCATGGCCACTGAGCCTGCGCGTCCAGAGCCTGTGCTCTGCAACGGGAGAGGCCACAGCAGTGAGCGGCCCGCGTACCACAAAAAAAAAAAAAGGCCAGATATCTAATAAGCGCTCAACAATATTTCATTCTTCAGACGTCCATCTGACCATCACATAATTCAAGTTTAAGGTTAGATACTGCAGAGCAGGCACCCCTAAAATTAGCTCTAAAAATGAAATGAATACACCTGATTATCTCTGCAATCAGCTAATACCCACCTAGGCCCATCTGGTTTCCGGCTGCACTTAGAATTTTTCTAGGTACCACAAGACAAGCGCAGACTGCAGCACAGAACACCAACAGTGACTTGACATCTTCCCGGCGCATTTTTTTAAATATATAATTAATTAATTGATGTTTAAAAAAGATCACACAGAACAGGCTCTACACGAGTCGCGCACGGTCCAAAAGCGGTGGAGGCACAGCCACCACACAGCCCAGTTGGCATGTCTACAAATGCAAGTATTAAATTTAACATCTGTCTTTAAAAAACGATAACACCCAGTGCCGGTGTGGGCGTAATGAAACAGGCAGTCACATGCATGCTAATGGCAATGTAAACAAGGCACCCCTTTCGCAAAGTCATTTGGCAAGTGGTGTCAAAGAGTACAAAGATGCCTGGAAATTCATCTGGAAGAAATCATTTCTGTTTCACAGAAAAAGTGATAGCGTGAAGATATTCATCCCTGCATTACTTATAACAGTGAAAAACTGGCTGCCGCCTAAAACTCTAAACAGGAAAAAAGTTAAGTGAATGACAGTACCCCCAATCCATGCAGTATCCTGCAGCTATAAAAAATATTATGGTTCTATCATCCATTTATCACCATGGAAAAAGTGTGCTCTTCATTTAGCCTTCTGGCATGAAAGGATCTGAAATTGTCCCTGTCTGTGATGACAATTATTTTAAATAAGAAACAACCTGGAATAAGTCATAGCTGTAACTCCTTTAAAATTACAATAGTTCTCCAATGAGGAGAGATACGTGGCTTTTTTTTCCTTTCTCTAGTTTCTTTTCTTTTTTTTTCAGTATATATCTATTTATTTATTTTGGCTGCGCCAGGTCTTAGTTGCAGCATGTTTAGTTGTAGCATGCAGACTCTTAGTTGGGGCATGCATGCGGGCCCAGGGATCAAACCCGGACCCCCCTGCATTGGGAGCGTGGAGTCCTACCCACTGCACCACCAGGGAAGTCCCCTCCTTTCTCCAACTTCTAAATTTCTTTTAATATTGTTACACTACTCTTATATAAATAGGAAAAAATAAATTAAAAAAAAAAGACCAAACTCATTTTGAGGCCTCTCAGTCCTACATCAACCCTGAGCCTCCCCAGCCCAGAATACAGCAGCCACTTGAAATGCAGCCGTGGCTGTTCACTCTTCCATTTATCTAAACAGGGCAGGGCTTCCCTGGTGGCGCAGTGGTTAAGAATCCGCCTGCCAGTGCAGGGGACACGGGTTCGAGCCCTGGTCTGGGAAGATCTCACATGCCGCGGGGCAACTAAGCCCGTGCACCACAACTACTGAGCCTGTGCTCTAGAGCCCGCGAGCCACAACTACTGAGCCCGTGTGCCCCAACTACCGAAGCCTGCGTGCCCAGAGCCCGTGCTCCAGAACGAGAGAAGACACCACAATGAGAAGCCCGCGCACCGCAACAACGAGTAGCCCCCGCTCACCACAACTAGAGAAAGCTCGCGTGCAGCTACCAAGACCCCCTGCAGCCAAAAATAAAATAAATTAAAAAAAAAAAAAACAGGGCAAATACTCCCAGAAAATGCCTCAGCAAGATGACACCAAATTCAGGCCCAGCACAGTCATAAATCCGCATCTCCAATTAAAACAGTCACAACCACAAAAAGTGCCCAGGTAACCGGGCATGGAAATAAAGGGCTGATGAGTTGGGGTGATAGGATTGAGAATTATTTTGTAATTTTTTTATTGGTCATAGTCACAATGCCTGGCACAAAGTAGGCACTTGATAAATATTTGAGGCAAAAGTTTTTTGTTGTTGTTGTTTTGATGGGAAACGCATGCAATGCCCCACGCTCCCTGAGTACCAGGGCCCAACACCACGCACCCTTGGGGCCTCAGCATTACCAGCCATCTGGGGCCATCTGGACATGGTTTCATAAATTCATAACAACCCGACTCTAGAACCAAGGTGCCAAAGTTTGGTTCCTCACTTGATTTGCTGTGTGTGACTTCAGGCTGGTTGCTTAACTTCTCTGTATCTTGGTTTTCCTTTCCGGTAAAATGAAGGCAAGAAGAGAACCACCTCCTTAGGTGATCGTAAGGATTCACTCAGTCGAAACACATAAAGCACTTGGCACAGTGCCTGGCACATAGAAAGCATTCAATCAATGTCAAGTAATCATTAGTATTGACTGTGATTCCACTTTGCAGACAAGAAAAACTGGGCCTCAGAGAGGTTCAGTAATCTCCCAAGATCACACAGCTAGTAAGAGGTAGTGCTGGGATTCAAATTCAAGTCCAAAGGACTTCAAAATCTGTGCTCTTGGGCTTCCCTGGTGGCGCAGTGGTTAAGAGTCCGCCTGCTGATGCAGGGGACACAGGTTCGTGCCCCGGTCCGGGAAGATCCTACATGCCGCGGAGCAGCTGGGCCCCTGAGCCATGGCCACTGAGCCTGCGCGTCCGAAGCCTGTGCTCCGCAACAGGAGAGGCCACAACAGTGAGAGGCCCGCGTACCGCAAAAAAAAAAAAAAAAAAAGAAAAAAAATCTGTGCTCTTTTTACTAGAGCGCATGCACACACACACATATATATATATTTAGGGGTGCCATGGCAAAAGGTAAAAATATTATGAGATAATTGGAAATAATATGAGATTGAGAGGCAGTTAAATGGGATTCTAGTCGATTGTAACCTGGGGACACTACCAGCTCTGGGGGCTTCCCTGGTGGCATCTTTTTGAGGCAGGCTCCCTCCAAGGCATGAACAGAGACCCAGACAGGGTCCCTACCTCCTGAAGTTCATATTCCAGGGAATGGGGAAACAGAAACAGTAAACCAGTAAGATAGTTTCTGGTGGTGGTAAGGATGGAGGAAATGAAGCAGGACAGCAATAGAGGGGTCTGGACAAAACACTCGAGTTAAAGCCTGAGAAGGAACCAGAAGGATCTGGGGAAGAACACTGCAGCAAGTGTCCCCCACCCCTGCACCCCAAGGGAGAGAGGAGGGTGGGCGCCAGTGTCTGCTAAAACAGAAGCAGCATGAATGGAATCAGTGAAAAGGGGCGGGTGGACAGGGTGAAGTCAGAGAGGAAGAATGGGTCTGGTCATCCGGATCTAAGGTTTAGGGTCTTACAGGCCACCATTTGGGTTTATACCAAGTGCAACATGAAGCCACATGGGCTTAAGCAGTGGAATAACACACCTTTGGGGGACAAGAAGAGTCTCAGTGGGACTTCCCTGGTGGCACAGTGGTTAAGAATCCGTCTGCCAATGCAGGGGGGACACAGGTTCCAGCCCCGGTCCGGGAGGATCCCACATGCCGCGGAGCAACTAAGCCCGTGCGCCACAACTACTGAGCCCGCGTGCCACAACTACTGAAGCCCGCGTGCCTAGAGCCCGCGCTCCACAACAAGAGAAGCCACCGCAATGAGAAGCCCGTGCACCACCATGAAGAGTAGCCCGCACTCGCCGCAACTAGAGAAAGCCCACGTGCAACAACAAAGACCTAACACAGCCAAAAATAAAAATTAATTAATTAATTAATTTTTTTAAAACGAGAGAAGAGTCTCAGCATGAAAGTAAAAGAACCTAGCACGTGGCTGGCACTCTATAAAGAAAGAAACCCTAGTTTCCTTCTCCTTGTGTCACTAACCCTATATAACCCTGGACAATCATACCCTTTCTGGGCCTCTGATTCCAAAAAAAGTTTTGGTCTCAGTGGTTCTCAACCCTGGCTACACATTAATACCACATGAAGAGTCTGGAAAATTAAAAATAAGACAATGATGCCGGGGATGGTGTGTGCCCACGCACGCAGGTGCTCAAATCCCACTCGTCAGGAGTGGGAACCTCCAATCGGTATTTTCCCTCTCTTTTTTTTTTCCCCCTCAGTCAGTATCTTCTAAAAGCCCCCCAGGTGCAGCCACGGTGGAGAAGAGCCCACCAAAAGTGTATTCTAAGGCCTTCTCCCCCTCTATGGTGTAAGTACTACCCAGGAGAGGTGCCCAAGGACAGAACGAGCCACCTTTTGAGATAGCAAGTTCCTCCTAGCTAAAGATAGTCAAGCAAAAATCACTTTCTCAGAGATGAAACCTAAGAACTGGATACCCTTGAAAGATCCCTTCCAAAAGGGATTTTTGTGGTTTTTTGACTTGCTGGGTGACCCTTCAGTGAGCAAATCGTTGGTCTCATTGTCCCAGCTGAAACCAAAGAGAGCAAATAAAACAGCCTGTGTGCCACCCCTTGCCTTTCTTGTGGCCATGGCAGACATCACTAACTGATCCCAGCACTCTCTCCTGCTGAGCTAGGCCACTCCAAGTGGTCTAAGAATCCCTTCCATGCAGGGCTGGAGCAGCCACTATCAATCACTTGAAAATGGACATAAACTGGAACCCATTTGTCTTCCCTAGCCTAATGTCCCTCAGGTCCTTTCTCACTCTGACATTCTTTGAGGTGATAATCCTTTTTATCTTCCTATAAGCAATGATTAACTACCGAGTTGCCTGGCAATGAGCTCAGCTGGTTTGACTGGGAGATCACATGTTCTATCCCTGAGGGCAGGTTTTGCTTTATTTTGCTTTATTCTCTCAAGCTCAGTCTCTTTGTCCTCCCCAGGTGACATCTCTCCCCCGCTCCAAGTAGCTGCACCCCCAAACATTGACTGAACAGGGCCTGAGACAGACTCTATGATTAGATCAGGGCAAACCAGTCCCATTCCTGGAAAAGCTCAGCAAAGCCGGTGCCCTATTGCTCTTACTGATAGTTGAGACAATAATAATGAGGCCAGCTGGCATTTATGGGGCACTTTCTGTATGCCAGTCCCCACGCCTGGCTGGGGCACGCTGGGGGCTCCCCATGCCTTTTCTCGTGGAATCTCAATCACAGTCCTCTGAGGTATTTATTATCGCCATTTGGCGCAAGAGAAAATTCAGGCCTTGAAAGCTACTAAATTGGTGTTGATCACAAAGCAGCAGAAAGGAGATTACGGAACAATCCCAGCCCTGGCTCTGCGCGAGTCCCTTCACCTCTCTGTGCCTCAGTGCTAACATGACCATAATTAAAAGGACGAAGAGGGAGCCCAGCGCAGTGTGTGACAGTGCAGCGGACAGCTTGGAAGAACTTGCTGGACTCTGGGTAAAAGACTAGAGCCCCTAAAAAGAGTACGTCCTAACCAGGTGTGACCAACACTGAGAGAGGAGCCCTTTTTTTGGCTTCACAAAGTGATGTGTTCCGGAAGAGCTGTGTGAATACCCGGGTTTCAGAAAGCCAACCTCCTCGCCCCGGGGCAGGCACCATGGGCACCATGGTACCACCGTTTCAGTAGGTTTCCGGGGTTCTTCCTCCTGCCTCATTCCTGCCGGGCTCCCTGTCACTGGCTCTGAAGGCGTTATCTCCAGGCTTATGCCCTGGGGCCTCTAAAGGCTGACAATTGCTCCAGGGAGGTGGTGGGAGGGGGAACTTACCGGCGAATCCCTTTGTAATGGGATTTCCCTTTGACCAGGTCTATCTCTTGTGTGGAACTTGGCATATCTGGCCTCCCTCCTAATAAACGCTAAGCCTTTCCTTCAATTTCACATCCCCTGCAGTAGAGCTTAGCACCACACATATCACGTTAACACCGGCTTCCTGTCCCACCGGGCAGGGTGAGGAAAAGTGGAGCCTGGCACGGGAGGACCTATCACAGCATCCCTAAAGAGTACTCACTGAATGAGCAGAGGTGGAATATGAATCCTCTTCTGAGATCTAGCAACGTGGCTATAAATGCGCTTGTTAGTTTAGACCTACGGTCTCACAAGAGGAAGTCAGTGACGCAATCACCTGGGAATGGAAGGACAGCTGGGCCCCCTACTAACAAAGACGATGCTACCCCTCAGGGACGTTTGGCCATATCTGGAGACATTTTTTATTGTCACAAGTTGGGGGAGGTGGGTACTGGGATCTATCAGGCAGACGCCAGGGATGCTGCGAAACGTCCTACAGTGGCCAGGACAGCCCCCAAACAAGGAATTATCAGGCCCCAAATGAGGTTGAGAGACGCTGCTCTAAAGGAAAAGAAGCTGTCCCCACTCACCCCAACCACACTGGGAGACAACCTCGAAGCCAAAATGCCGGATTCCAGGGGACAGCAAAGGCTAAGCACTACATGTGCCTCTTCCAAAGGAAATCAAAAGGCTGGTCACAGACTCTGTGGTCAGACAGAGGCTGAGGGTCTGAGCCTCACCCCCACCCAACACGTGGCCCTTTTTCTTTTGCAATGTTTACTGATACTAAATATGTGCTAAATACATACCGTATCTTATGTACGCCCTGTACCAGCCCTAGAGCTGAGTCATATACTCACCACTACTTTATAGATAAGCGAAATGAGGCACAGAGGTTAAACAACATGGGAAAACAAGGAATTCCCAGGCAGCCTTCTTCCTCGAGAGCCCTAGCTCTGTCTCTCAGCCCCATGAACAAGACTATCAACCGAAGTGACTTCAAGCTCTCTGATGTCCACCCTCACAGGGGTGGACTCCCGGTAGCCAGATACAATGAGGCTACATTGGATGTTATGACTGATCTGGGAGACGCACACGTCTGAGCCATGAAAACAATTTCAGCATCAGGCCTGAACTGTAATGAGGACGCAGGATCAGAGATGGTTTTGGGTAGAGTGGTTTGCAGGAGGAGGTGATCTTGAGGAACGGATTGAGGCACGAAGTCAGGAGACGGGTGCTTGATGATGAGGCCAAACTATATGGAGCAGAGCTGGGTATAGCAAACTAAGAAAGACAGGCTACCCGAGGCCTATCCCGAGGCCATGGTGTGAGACACCCGCGAGCTCGGGGCTTTGAGACCTACCCCTGAGCAATCTGAGACCTTTGGATTATGGCACCTCCCCCACTCAGGGGCCCCAAGCTGCACCCCCCTCCCCAGCCTCTGAGAGCTGTCACCATCAAAGACCCAGAGACACTCTCTTCTGACTCCAGAAACCCGGTCCACCCATCCCAAGCTCTGACAGCCCTCCTGAACCACCAGAAGCCCCCTCCCCCTTTCAGGACTCACCCAGAGAACCTGTCCTTCAATCCGAAGGCCCTGGGACTGCTTCCACTACCCTGTGCTTTGAACCCAGACCTCTCAGCAGGAAACATCCCCCTAGACGACACTCCAGCTAGCAGCCCTCAGCTCCCTTCGAGGGCTCGGGGGCCCTCACATCCCATTCTGGTCTCAGCAGCACAGCAACCCACCAGAAGGTTTCTGTGGACTTTGAGCCTTTTTTCTCATTTCGAAGCTCTTCACTCTCCATCCTGTACAGAGACCTACATCCCGGAAGTCTGAGGGTTGAGCACCTCCCCCAATCTGAGGATGTATTTCATACCACCCACCACCCCAGCTCTAGCTCAGGCCCCTCCCTTCCTTGGCCCAGGCTTGGGGTTCAGCTCTTCTCTCTCTCTCCCATCCCAGGCACAGGCGCACCCCTTTACAGCCTTAGTGCGGAGCTGATCCTCAGCCTTTCCCACTTGTGGCTCTGATACCCTAATACTCAGTCCTTGTCCCCAATCTCAAACTCTCAGCTCTTCACCCCGATCTGAGTTTCATCCCCCTGCCCAGGTCTTAGGCTCTCAATTCCTCCTACATCCGTCGCTTGCACTCAGTACCCACACTTCCACTCACTGGGTCAGGGTCCAGTGAGGAATCCATCCCTGGGATATGCCCAGCCCCCTTTCCTCTTAGGATGAGCCCTCTAGCCCTGCAAAACAGGCGCAGATGCGAAGCACCCCCCAACCATACTAGCAGATCCCCATGGGAGATCGTGGAGGAGGGAGTCCTGGGGGTGCAAAGTAGATGGTCTGGCCTCACCACCAGGGTCACCTGACCCATTGTGCCACAGAGAGGGGAGCGGGAGGGGCTCTGAAGGGCTGGGAGCTGCTGGCCACATGCTCCTTCCCACCCATGTGACGTTTCTCCCTTGGAGATTCCTCGCCGCCACCTCTCCACCCCTGCCCCCCATATCCTTCTGGAAGAGGAAGGGACAAGCCCTCCTGTCCAGGGTCAGAGCCTCAGTGCCCTGCCTTCTCCATGATCCCAAATCACAACTGGTGAGCGGGAGGGGCTGCCTCCCCCTGATCCCCCCCCCCCCCCCCCCCCCCCCCCCCCCCCGCGTCAGGCAGAATGGCTGGCCTGTGCTGCCTCTGCACACAGGAAGTCACCCTCCTTCAACGCATTGCCTTGAGGCCTGCCTTCCCACCCCACCCGGGAAATCTGGATCTCCCCTGGGCAGTTTTCTATAAAGCCTGCAATAATCTCAAAAAAAAAAAGAAAAAGAAAGACAGGCTAGGCTGGAGAGTACTAGATCTAAAAGAAGGGATTAGAGCTTGTTAAGTATTTTCTGCCTGAAGCAAGGATTTGATGGATCGGGATGGCCTCACCACAAGGAGAAAAGACAAACAGGACCATTTCTCTCCTCCAGTCAAGGCTGGCTTATGGCTGGTTGTATGTTCTCTCTCTCTCTCTCATGATCTCCTGCTCTAGCTTAATTAACATTATTGTCTTTTAGAGATTGTTATGATTCAAAGTGAATACAGGCCCACATCTTCAGATGTGCCAACATGTCATCTTAAATAAGAGCTCCTGTCCTGCACCCTTACAATTTCTCTTCACACGGTAGGATCTGGTGACCACTCTAGACAACAATGCTCCTGGGCACTACGGCAGAAGTTGTTTGAACACCTGCACAGCAAGTCTGCTCAACCTTGGGCACGTGGCAGCTGCAGCCCCAGAGTCAGGAGGCACTGTGTTAATATGGGTGAGCTGGGAGCGAACACTTAAGCCACAATCCAGATTGGGTGCCTCACACACCTTCCCTCATTTAACCCTAATAACACGTGGCCCAGCAATTATTACCCATTTTCCAGATGATGTAACAAGTTCCAAGGCATGGCTGTAGAGAAGAACATAGACCTGGGTCCATGCTTCTGCTGACACCAAAGCCCATGCCCTTTTCCATGCTTCTCTTCTTATGGGACACCCTAAAGGCATGTCATCCATGCCCAATTTCAAGCTTTATGAAATCCAAATTCATTCACAACAGGAAAGCCAAGACCCCAACTTGATGCCATTATTTCATTCATTTGACCTGGGCCAAGGCCCCAAAGTTTCAGGCAGCCTTTACCACTTATGGCTCCAGGACCTAAAATCCACGGCAAAATCACTCTTAGCTTCTGTGGTTTGGGGAAGCATTTCATTCCTGCCATGTCATGGCACTTGAGCAGCAAGTATCAATGTGCCTCCCATCCCACAGGAAGAGACCCTCCCACCTGTGAGAATGGCCCTCAAGCCTGCTGTCCTTCCAGGAGACTCACACACACCCTGGCCCATGTAGGCAATCCTCCCAGATCTCCCCGTGTCCCCAAGGAAACCCACAACTAGCTGGTTGAGGTTCCGGTACAGTGTGTGGCCATGGACCAGATTATAGGTCTTTGGCCTCGGTTTCCTTCCCTGAACCTACAACATAGGATTACAGAGTTAATACATACAAAGTACTGACAGCAATTCATAATAACTATTCAACCTATGGTAGCTACTATTTTTATCATCTTCACTTATCCTAAGGCAATCATCAGAGATGTGTTCAGAGATTTAATCACAAAGTCATCTGAACAGTCTTTATTACAGCAAAAAGTTTTGGAAACAAACCAGACAACAGGATGAATGAGATAAATTAAGGCACCTCCATATAATGCAATGGGCTGCAACAGCCGAAAGTTAGAGAAGGGAAGAATATTTACTCTCAAGGGAAAAATGTTTGCAACATATTATCACTACTTTACAAAATGCCCCTGAGAAGAGCAGAGGAGAGTGAACTCACACCCCCAGAGGGTCTGCAGGGTACAGATTTCTTTGTTGTCTCCTGTATTTGCTGAAATTTTTCTAGATGCAACCATGTTTGTTTGTTTGTTTAAAGAAATAAAAATGTTTTTCAAAAGACTTTCTACTGAGTAACAGTGACCCTCCAGGAAGAAGCCTCATGTTTATGCTGTGACCTCCTGGGGTACCAGCATCTAATCCAATAAAAAAAAAAAGAAAAATATAAATTACAAAGCATGTGTAGGAAGGAATCCTATTTTAGGAGAAAGAGATAGATAAAACAAGCATAAAAAAAGACAAAGATCACCCGTCATAAAATGGTACCAGGAGTTAATTTCAGGAAAGTGGAGATTACAGATAATTTTGCTTTCTTTTTTTTTTATTTTATTTTATCTTTATTTATTTATTTTTGGCTGCATTGGGTCTTTCTTGCTGCGCGTGGGCTTTCTCTAGTTGCGGCGAGTGGGGCTACTCTGTTGTGGTGCGTGGGTTTCTCACTGCGGTGGCTTCTCTTGTTGCAGAGCACGGGCTCTAGGCGCGCGGGCTTCAGTAGTTGTGGCACGTGGGCTCAGTAGTTGTGGTCCGTGGGCTCTAGAGCGCAGGCTCAGTAGTTGTGGCGCTCGGGCTTAGTTGCTCCGCGGCATGTGGGATCTTCCCCGAGCGGGGCTCGAACCCGTGTCCCCTACATTGGCAGGCAGATTCTTAACTGCTGCGCCACCAGGGAAGTCCCTGCTTTCTTTTTTATTTATCTGTATTTTCAAATTTTTTATATTTAAAAAAAAGAACAAAACAGAACTGACTCATAGGGGAATCAAATCAATCTCTGGATCAGGATCCTCCAGTCAACTGCACTAACAGCCCCCAGACAGAGATCCGCATGAGGCCAGTGCAGATCACCATGAGTGGAATGAGGGCAGCATGGCCTGGAGGTAAAAAAACAACAACAACAAAAAAAAACATCTAGGCCGTGAGTCTCAGTCCTCCACTGTCCACCAGATGGGTGAAGCCCTCAGAGCCTCAGCTCCCCTGAGACGTCCTAAGTTCTCACTCAAAGTAGACCACACACTGGACGTGTGGTCCAGTGGTGGTCCAGTGGACGTGTGGTCCACAACTGTTAGCTCCCTAACAAACCCATCTACCAAAGAACGCAGAGCACGGCCAATAGCTTGTCCCACTGGGGTGGTCCCCCCGAATTATCCAGAAGGGCAACTACTAAAAGTCAGGCCTCCTCAGTTGCCAGTCAACACCCTCTCCTCCTAAGGGCCTTCCTGGACCAGCCACTGCATAATGGTTTTCAGTCATATATGGGGGCACCGATGACGCACATTTGGGGACTTTATACTAGTTTTCCACCGTCCCTGGAAACAGAAACCACCTGCATGCCCACCCCCACCCCACACCTTCCATCACTCCATTCCCTATAATAATGGCTTCCAGGGTTTTTGGCAATGATTGAAGCCATGATTAATGCAATTTATACTCAATTCAGTACATTCTCACACACACACACACACACACACACACACACACACACATATAACTGAAACAAGTTTCATAAAGGAATACTTACCCTTCCTACATACAGTAGATGCCAATATTTTCTCTTCTATCATTTTTTAATAGATAGAATATATTCTATCTATTAAAATCACTAAACTGATTTTATGATCCATGGTTTTAAATATACTGCTTTACAACATGCAAGTCTATGATTTGGTTTTCTAAACCACACTTTAAAAGAACATTTTCTGGGACATATTAGGTAGACTCATACACAACTACCGGTATCAAAGGACCAAAAACAGTAATTTCATATGGTTCAACCTAATAATTATGTATGAACCAAACTAGGGGACTCAACTGCCCCATTTGCCTCTTGAAAGCTAATTCTAAATTTGACTAATGTTAAAAACTGGGCTACACAATGAATGTACATTATTATTGTGCAAAAGACAGATGGCACCTGAAATGGACCGGACAAGACACTGAGAGATAGTCTGAGCCACACCTTAAATGGGAATAACAATGACAAACTCACAGGGATGCTATGAGAACTGAATGAGTTCACGTATGTTGAAGGCCTTGCAAACTATAAGGTAAAATTAATATTCTCGTTTTTGTAAGTAGTAAAGTATGCCAATGTCTTGGCAAAACAAGACCACAAGTGTGGTCCATGCTTAGTGGGGAAGGAATAACCGCCATGACACAAGGACATGAAAACGTGGTAGCCCCTCAGCCAGTAGCAGGAAATGCAGCATCACCTCGCTGCCATGGAAACAGGGTGGCATGGTCCACACAGACTCCCTCAACTTCCCATCTCCTGCAATTAGAGTCAAGGATTATGTCTTTAAACTTTCAGTTGGTGGCATAAAATAAGTCCTCTTGGTCCTACAGAAAATGTCCCCAGAGATAGGAGGTGGCCACAGCCAGAGCTGGCCAGGTCACAAGAGAAAGAGAGACACTCAAGGAAGACGTTGTTGCTTTAAAGGACATGGTCATTATTCCTGTGCTCTTTGGGGGCAAAGACCACACTGGCCATTCTTCAGTCATATCTTGTGTTCATCTGACCTATATTAATTCAATTATATTAACTTGTCAAAAGAGAAATATAATTTAAATTATGCTAGCCGAGAAGCCTACACTACTTCACATTATACATTTTAATATATATATAAACACATATACATATGTATGTATGTATCCCATCCATTGTAGATTTAATCTCTTAAATCCAATTTAAAATTTTTTGTAACACAACGTTTACAATTCATAATTATGGCCTTTTGCCCTAACTTTAAAAACCTAATTCTTGAGAAAATGAAGTAATGTTCTTAAATTTCTATATCTATTTACAAGGAACTTTAACATAATGTGATCCCATTTAACTTATCCAACTACCCTGTGTGAAAGGTACCACTGCTATTATTAGCATTTTAGAAATGTGAACGCCAAGGATCAGAAAGGTTAAGGCACACAGCTAGTTAGATGGTGGAGCTAGGATTCCAACTTGGCAGACTGGCTCTCAGGTCTATACTCTCTTCATCACCCAGGGGTCTTATTTATCTCTGAGTTCCTAAGGACAAGGGCTGCATCTAAAATAATTGGAAAATATATGTAATTGAAACACAAATTAGAGACAAAGGACTAACTTCCTCAGTTTCCAAAGCGCTTGTACAAATTGATAACAAAAAGACAATCTTTTTTTTTTTTTAATGAACAGGGAGTTAACCCCCGCCCCACCAAAAAAAAGAAGGAATTAATGCAAATAGCCCAAAACAAGAAAAAAATGCTCAAAATTGAAGCTATAACTAAAAGTAACAGGATACAATTTTTTACCTCTCAGGCTGGCACACACTTACAAATTTAACAATCCTCAATTCGGCTGAGAGTATGGAGAAACAGACACTCTCCAAGCCTATGCATGCAGGTACAAAGTGGGGAAATTTTAACAGCCATCAAATTTTTAAATGCATGTACCCTCTAACCCAGCCATCCTAAAATTAGAAATTTACCCTATGGAAATTCTTGTGAAGGTTACAAGAAATATGTATGAAAGACACTCTCTGAAGCATGATTCCTAAAAAGGGGGTCAGAGTGTCTAAAAACAACTTAACTGTCCATTGACAGGAGAAGGGTGAAATAAACTATGGGAAAGTCACACATCAGATTAGGCAGTCATTTAAAGGAATGAGTTAAAACTATGGGCACAGATACGAAATAATCTCCAAGATAACTAAGTATTAAAAAATTAAAAGCCTAAGTAGAAAACAATGTATATATAATGTTTCCTTTAATGTAACTTTTTAAAAAGCTCAACACAGATACTTGTATACATTACATAGAAACTTTTTTTTCCTGGGAGGAAACCAAGGTTACCCACAGGGTTATCTCTTTGAAGAGGACTGATACTTTTCTAAATGTTACAGTTTTAGATTGGAGGGTTTTCAACCTGGGCTTCATGGTCTATTTTAAGGAGTCTGTGAAACCCCTGAAATTGGATACTGAATTGTAAATGTCTGCATTTCTTTTAGGGAAAGGATTCTTCGCTTTTGCATACCCTGTAAGGGTCTTAAACCTCTCCCTCCCCTGAAAGATTAAGAACCACTCTGTTGGACCCGTATTGGTGCTGAGTTTTAATATTCACTCACTTCTTTGCTCAGAAGCCATGAAACAGCATTGGATTGTGACCAGCACAGGCACTCAGAAAAACACCACCCCATCCCTGCCCTGGAGAAGGAGATAGTTTGTGGCATAATAATGACATTGTCTGCTCAAGCCTCAGAAATGGCAACAGGGCACAGCTTCCCTCTAACAGGAAGAAGGAAAAGTGGAACTGAAAATTATTTGCATGTTTAAAATTAGACCTTCTGTGGGAACTGACACTACTTTGCTTTCAAAGTGCCTCCCATCTGCTGTCTCATTGCCACCACCCGTCACCCAGGCATTTACATGCCGTGGAAATTCTGAGACAATAGGATGACTATTAAGGAATCCTATCACTGATAAGGAAGTAATAACAAATTTCCTACAGCTCCCGTCTTCCAAGAGGTCACCAGAAAAGCCACTGGAAAGCCATACGGGGAGGTGACAAAATTGCTGTGGACTTCTCTGGTCTGAGAGACCTGCAGC
Organism: Stenella coeruleoalba; assembly: GCF_951394435.1. Taxonomy (NCBI): domain Eukaryota; kingdom Metazoa; phylum Chordata; class Mammalia; order Artiodactyla; family Delphinidae; genus Stenella; species Stenella coeruleoalba. The sequence continues at coordinate 12,526,025 of NC_137154.1, forward strand.
TTCCAGGGATCTCCACTTAGACACTGTCTGCCCCTCTCATGACCACTCCTTCCCTGGCAAATCCAGTGCCAGCCCTTTCTCTGGAGGGGCAGCAAAGACGTCACATGCACAGCCTGTATCACACCTGTGACTGGTTAGCCGGGGGTGATCAGAACGATGTCAGCCCCACAGCCTGTAAGAGTCACGAGGCCACCTGCTTCTCTTGCTCATCACCAGGACCTCCATTCAGTGCCTGTCCCACATCCAGCACGTCCCCAATTGAAGCAATTTATCACATTTACAAGTGTGCCGTAACCACAACATCTTTCCATAATTCCGTACTCAATATTTTTCTTTAGCTTAACTTTTTATTAAGTTTAAACAAATTTATTTACCATGACCCTCATGGGTTTGACATCTCACTTATAACTTTTTTACTAACGCTCCCCTAAAATAAATAATTATTAACATTTTTCTAAAATGTTCTGTGAGCCAAGTTCATTTTGCACACCACTAGGGTTATTCCGCACCACTGTGTGGGAGACACTTAATAAATATTTGTTACATGAATTAATGACTTGAAGCCCCACCTCCCCTCCGCAGATAACAGCAGCAGCCACAAGTAGCAACGGGGAGACTCGGAATTTACAGAGCAGTTCCTCTTCCATCTGACTTGATCCTCTCCGCCACCCAGTGAAGCAGGAAGTATTAGTCCCATTTTCCAGATAAGGAAATGAGGAGTCACAGAGGTTAAGTGTCTTGCCCAAGTCTAGGCAGCTACTAACTGGCTGAGCGAGGACCTAAACCCAGGTCTTTCCATCCCAGATCCCATTCTGTCTCCACTAAAGCAGGCCTGCCTCACATACTCAGGCTCCCAAAGAAACATGAGCAGGAAAGGGGGTTCCTGGGCTGTCTGTGTTACAAAGGGAGTAGATTCTACAGGGTTTAGAATGCAGAAAACCCAAAATGACTCCCTGTCCCATCAGGGTTCAGGCCCCACAAGCCTGTCCTTCACCACAGGTCACTCACCTCCTCTCTTTTTATTTCCCCCTCCTTTTTTTACTGAAATATAGTCGATTTACAATGTTGTGTTAATTCCTGCTGTACAGCAAAATGATTCATTTATACCTATATATACATTCTTTTTAAAATTCTTTTCCATGATGGTTTATCACAGGATATTGAATATAGTTCTCTGTGCTATACAGTAGGACCTTGCTGTTTATCCATTCTGTATATAATAGTTTGCATCTGCTAACCCCGAACTCCCAATCCATCACTCCCCTACCACCCACCCCTTGGCAACCACAAGTCTGCTCTCTATGTCTGTGAGTCTCTTTCTGTTTCATAGATAGACTCATCTGTGTCACCTCCTCTCTTAGCTGCACACTGAAGACTTTTGTAAAACACATGAATTCTTCCAGCACAGGACAGTAAACTGGAGCGGCAGAGATGGCAAACCCACCTCTGCCATGTACTAGTTATGAATCTTTGGTAAGTTCTGAACCTCAGTTTTCTCCCAAATAAAACGGGATCAGGGAATTCCCTGGAGGTCCAGTGGTTAGGACTCAGTGCTTTCACTGCTGGGGCCCAGGTTCGATTCCTGGTCAGGGAAGTAAGATCCTACAAGCCACGTGGTGTGGCCAAAATTAAAAAAGAAAAAACATTAAAATAAAATAAAATGGGACCATGAATAGCACCTACCTCTCAGTTATTTCTGCAATGGTCAAATGAGATAATGCATTAAAACCCTTAGTGCCTGCCACATTTAAAGTTACCTATTAATTAACGTTGTCAGCAGCATTCTATTCGAAGGGAAAATTGCCTCTTACCCTACACTCTGAATAATTCCCTTGGCCAAGCAGTGAATGAACTAAGTAAGTAACTGCTGATGAAGTGCTGGCTAAACCCAGGCCTACAGTCATTCAGCAACTCTACCTGGGCCTCAACCCCAAGCAAAGATTACTTTTAGGAGCTAAATAACCTCTTTGCTGACCGAAATTGCTCGCTCAGGAGCCAGGATTCTCTCTGCTTAGGAAACCTTGGGTGTTCTGTGGTTATCTTCACCGTGTGGCTAAACTTGAAGTCGGCTCAAAGTCACAGTCTAACCATAAACCAATTTGCTCTGTTTTCTTAAACTGTCTGCAAACAAAACATAATCGTTTGGTTTTTCCGTTGTTGTTCTGAAGCAAAACAAAAATATTTAAAGTCACCCCTATGAGAATTTTAACAAGCAAGTTCAAGGGGAGTCAAAATAATTTTTTGTACCCTGGATGAAACAGGTAGGTAAGAGGGCTTAAGGATTAGCTACGGTAGACAATAAACACAAACAGCTATTATTCACCAGGAAAGAAGAAAACAAAGGAAAAGCAAATCCAAAACACTATAAGACCAACAAAACAGCTATCACTCACCAGTTTGCTCGTTTGTTTTTCATTCTAAAGCAGCCCACTATCAAGCTGATTTTATAAAGAATCTGTCAGGACTGCTTTTCTCCAAAGAAGGAGGCAAGGGGGAAAAACTGCTTTGTCACATTGCCTAAAACATACACACAGACCAAAATTAGTGGGCAAAAATGCTACAAGAATGGGTGAAGTCACCGCACCCAGCAAAGTCCTCATGTTGGAATCATCTCTGGCCATCCTTCCTGTCTTGGAGAAGGGGGATGAGAAGCCAGGTTAAAAAATTGCTTTTCCAGCCCTACTAAGCATTAAGTCTTCCAGCACCTCAGCTTCCTTGCTTCCGTACCCATTATCATTAATGCCCAAACAGAGCTTCATCTTTTCTACAACTTGGCCATTTTTTAAGCTGCTACAGTTGATTCCATTTAAAAACACACACCATCCAAGCCTTACAAAACCAACCAAGTGTTAGGGAGGCAGTCCGATAACTTCACCCACATTTCCTATGTGTATGGTACAAGCTTCAGAAATCTCAAATATGACTTTCAATCTCAAATATGATTCGACTTTGAAAAACTCAATTTACACCCACAGTTTCAGGAGTACACAGTGAGGCAGGGCTGTGCCTATTGTAAAATTAAGAACAAAGAGAAAACATGGCCCAAAAAACAGCATCATGAAAATCTGAGGCACGGGCAAGTGACACAGGTTCCAGTCCCAGCTCCTCTACTGTCTTGCCAGGTGACCTCAGCCCAATCACTGTCTTCCCTGGGCCTCAATAGCCTTATCAAAAAAAAAAAGAAAGAAAAAGAAAAGAAACAAGCAAAGGAACAAAGAAAAAGGACTTTGAGCTATCTTGAAGTCTGGTCCAGCTCAAAAACGCGCTGAATCCCTGAAATACCCAGTATCAAAATAGACCGTCAAATGTGGATTTTGAAGATGCTTTTTCAGAGAGCCTTTTAGACTTCCTATTTTATAATGTATCCAAAAATGAGAAATAAAGAGCCCTCTTGAGTTTCTACAGGACAAATTAGAGAGGAAGGAAATACCTGAATAGGGGACAAGTGTAGCGTGGTGAGATGCTATTGAAACACAAGGAAGGATTGGGCAAGAAATAAATTTACCCAAGAAACGTTTCGCTGATTCAAAGCACAGCTAGCAACCATCAGGGCCCAAGCAAAACCATAAATAATATAATAAAATATATATGTACCAAAGTAAACTAAAAATAAATGAAGTATTTCTTTAGTATTAACTTTGGTACAAAAGATCTTCAATATGAGGCAATATTTTTTTAATCTCATATACTATTCTCCATGAATTTCCTTACAGGGTCAGGGAGAAGACAGTCCATACACACTGTACCTTAATGTTAACCCCATCTGGACACACTTTTTTTTTTTTGCGGTACGCAGGCCTCTCTCACTGTTGTGGCCTCTCCCGTTGCGGAGCACAGCCTCCGGAGGCGCAGGCTCAGCGGCCATGGCTCACAGGCCCAGCCGCTCCGCGGCACGTGGGATCTGCCCGAACCGGGGCACGAACCGGTGTCCCCTGCATCAGCAGGCGGACTCTGAACCACTGCGCCACCAGGGAAGCCCTGGACACACTTTAATGTTTACAAAGCTCTTTCAGACACTGGCCAGTGAAAGTCCCTCAAACAACGCTATGGGGCAGGTGGTCCCATGCTACAAAAGCTATTAACTGAGGATGGAGGAGACGGAAGAGCAAGTCCAACCTGCACCCGGCCCTGGAGCTGGTCTTCTGACACCTAATCCAATATTCTCTGCAGGAGGTCACAGAGCCTTCCAGGCCTTCAGGACAGCCTGTTCAAAGCCTGCCGAGGAAAACTGTGAGGGGACACTAGCAACCAGAGCGTCCTTTGGGTGCTGAGAGTTGTCGCAGCCCCCAGGCCCCAGCTGCCTTCTTGTCCTGCCTGCTGGGCTGCATTGCTGCCCCAAGGCTGACGTCTCTGCTCTCAGACAATCTTTTTATTTGTGCTTGAAAAGTTTTCCCTTGTAATAACCTACAATGGAAAAGAATCGAAAGTATATATATAGAGATATACATATATATGTATACCCAAATCACTTTGCTGTACACCTGAAACTAATACAATATTGTAAATGAACTACATTTCAATTTAAAAGAAAGAAAGAGAAAGGAAGGGACCTGGGGGAAAAAAAAAAAAAAAAACAGTTTTCCCTGAAGCCAGGTTCCATACCCAGCCAGTAACTCACTTCCCAGGTTTTCAAACATCATGTCCTCAGAGCCGCTGTCTGTATAAAAGAAGCAAGGTTTTTCCTTTACAAAATGCACAACAGGGGTATCATCAGGGCCCTTTCCACTGCGAGTTCAAGACCCTAGCAGTCTCCTAGAAAGCTGTGAGGACGAACCCGCTGGCTCAGTTCCCGCCGCAGGGCTGGGTGATTCTGCTTTTTCACTTCCAGTTCCCTATCTGTGAAATGGGGACATCTCCCAGCTGCCCGGCCTCACCCCGTGGGAACACCGTGAAGGGGAAACGGCGCTTTCAGAAAGATCGTCACCAAAACGGCAGGCACAGCATTATCTGAAAAGCGAAGCTAGAAAACAGGGCGGGGAGGTGGGGGGGAGCCGGCGCCCACAAAGCACGAATTAAGCATCCAGGGAAGCAAGCAGCTTCTCCGGGAAGAGGACCGTCGCCCGGAGGCACGCCTGCGAGTGGCCACCTTCTCCCCAGGCTGGGAACTTTCCCCAGAAGCAGCGCCCTCTGCCCGGAGGCCCCGCGCCTCTCCCACTGCCCGCCGCCCGGCGCCCGACCCTGCCCCGGCTCCCCGCGGCCGCCGCCGCTGCCCTTCGGCCCGGCCCCTCGGGCCCCCGCAGGCCGGGTCGGAGGTCGGCTGCGGCTCGGCCAGGCCCGCCCGGCTCCGCGTCGGGAGCCCTCCACAAACACGCCCCCTCCGGCCGCCTCGGGCTGGCGAGCCGGGCCCGCGCCGGCCAGATGTGACCAGCTCGGGTCAGGGCCGGGCCAGAGACGGCCTGCAGCCCGCGCGGGGCCGGCCACGGGGAGGCTCCGGGCACCCGGGACCCCGAAGCCCACCACCCTCCCTCGCGTACGCGGCAGCCGGGGAAACGGCTCGGTCGCCGGCGCGCGAGGCCGGCCTCCAGCAGCGGGGGGCCCCGAGGACGCGGACCCCCCCGCCACCTCCCCCGATCCCCGCAGGCAGGGCGCACCCGGGCAGGTGCAGGGGCTGCCAGTCCCGCCCCCACCCTCCTCGCGCCCCCCCACGGGCCCACCCATCTCACCTGGCCCAGGCGCAACAGCAGCAGCAGCGGCGGCAGCGCCCAGCGGAGCCGGGGCGAACGCGGAGGCGGCCGCGCCTCCCGCGCCGCCTGCTTCATTCCCCGCGCGCCCTGGAACGTGCCCGGGACGCGCGAGTCGGGCCCCGCCGTGCTTCCGAGCCCCGGCGCCCTAGTCGCCGCCTCCAGCCGCCGCCTCCGCCTCCTCCTCCTCCAGCCGGTCCGCCTCGTCCCCGCTCCGCCCGCCCCGGGCTTCCCCGGGGACATGGCAGCAGCGGCGGCGGCAGCGGCCACACGGCGGAGCCTGGCGGGGCTGCAGCGGGGTGGACGCGTCCCTGGGCGCGCAGGGGCTTCGCAGGGCGGAGCGAGCGGCGCCCACCCCCCGCGCTCAGCGCCCTGATCCCGGCTCCGGCGGCTCCGGCTGCCTCCTCCGCGCGTCATGCGGATGGGGCTGCAGGGAGCCTCGGCGAGCGCTCAGCCCCCTCCCTCCCCCTCCCCCTCTGAATATTCATCGCTTCCTCCCACCCCGGCCGGCCGACCGGCTGCCGAGCACCGCGGCCCATCGCCGCCCTCCCGCTGCAGCCCCCGCCCCCGCCGGGCCGGCCGGGCGGCTGGGAGGGGGCGGCGGCGCTCCCCGCGCGCTCCCGGGCGGCTCCCCTCCGGCGGGCAGAGGAAGCTCCCCCGCCTTGCCCGCCCTCTCCGCCCAGCCCTCCCACATTCCTGGGACTCGGCACCCGGGACGCGGCTCTGCGGCTGAGACGCGAGCCCGTACCCCTCGGCCCGGTTCCATGGCCCCGAGTTTGGGTCACCAGATGTTGACCGAGACCCCTGCCGAGGGCACAGCCAGGCCTGCGTTAAGACGGCAACCCAGGGAAGGCCTGGTTGACCTTCGCTGGGTTGCCGGCGAAGGCTTGGGGTGGCAGTGGAGGTGCATGAACCCCTAAATTGTAGGGGACGTGCAGTGTGTTCTCCCCGCCTCCATCCCCGGACCAGGGAGGCAGAGAGCAGGCATTGGAGCGGGTCCAGTGATTAGGATCCCCCGCTCTGCCATGTGGTAAACCTGGCTCTGCTAGTAGTACTAGCTGTGTGACCTCGGGAGAGGCATTTCACCTCTCTGGGCCTCCTTTCCTCATCTGTGAAGTGAGGATAATACTAGTACCTGGCTGGAGAGACTTGACCATTATATGAGATAATGAACGGAAAAGTCCTAAACACCCGGCCTGACACCACACATAGTGGGCCTCAGTAAGCAGTAGCTCTTCCAGCAGCTTTCATCACATTTTCAAAGAAGTCCACAACCCGAAAGGGGTTAAAGATTACTGCAGATGTTACTGTTATGCCCATGCACACAGGAGGGAACTGAGAATCAGATGCTCAGCCTGTTGCCCAAGGAAAAGTAATGAGAGAAAGGGCTAAACCAAGGAGTGCTGGGGAGGGAGAGATGAATTCCAACCAGGGGAGGAGGTGACACCTGAGCTGGGCTTTGAAGGATGGGTTGAATTTCACCAGGAAGATAGAGGGGGGCAGGGGCTCAAGAAGTGGGAGCAACTTGGCAAAAAATGGGAGGCGGATGCTTCAGGCTTGGCCCTTCTGAGAAGAAGCAAATGGGAGGTTGAGGGGTTCATATATAGAGACTCTGAAAGGCACAATAATAAGTCTGGGCTGGATTCGATGTGCAGCAGATTGTAAACCACCAGGTGCCCAACACCACAACCAGACACCTCTTGTACCTCAGGTTCCCCATCTACGAGACAGGAACGCATCTTCGCTTAAAGGGTCTAAGCAGCTCCTACCAGGACTGCACACACAGAGAACAGAAGGTAAAGGAACCTCACCTGGTCACTCAAACACCCTGCCATCTTTTGTTTAAACACGGTGTAATTATCGTAATTCACCAGGAATTCTGTTCCTTCCTAACTCCTCACCTTCTTGGGGCAGAGACAGGTGGTTTGAAAGGCGTTCGTATCCGTGATGGCCAAAGAAAGCGTGACTTACTGCCAGTGCTACCAGGTCTTCAGGTTGCCCCAGATACTCATAGACCCTACCGACCCTAAGGATCCATCCAGGCCTCCACTGCTTCGTGACAGGTCTGCAAATAGCTCTGGGAACACCAGCGTGCGCTTGGGTTTTTCTCCTGGATGAAATATGTGCTCACGGTTGTGTTAGTTGGAACCGGATTTCCCCACAACATGGTGATGAAAGAGAATAAACAGTATTTTCAGTAAAGGGAGTTACAACCTGAATAATAAACTACCTGTTCAGTCATAAACAGATCACACTGGATTAATGACCTATATGAGACATAAATTAATCCTGAGTACGTGTGGTATAAACTCCCTGAGGGCAGGGATCGGGCCTTTCTCCCCTTGGTTGCCCTGTAACACCTCACTCAGTGCCTTACCCATGGCAGGAAAAGCTCATTTTTCCACAAGGATAAATTAGGGAAGGGTCATTCTCTTTGCAAAAGGACTTGAGATTATGTTCCAGTGTACAGGAGGATCCTCAGATGCCACCTCCCCTAGAAATTCCCAGATGCCCCAACCCTGAGTTGGGTACCCTTCCCCCTCTGTGCTCTTGTAGCTCCCTGTGCTAACCTAACCTAACCACAGTGGACTGTAAGTCAGGCCCTTGAAGACAAGGCCTGCATTTTCCTTGTCACTGTATCCCCAGCACATAATAATCACTCATATAGTATTTATTTAGCTGAATTGAATGCATTCCTTTGAATAGCAAACTAAGGTGTTAAATATATGTCTGTACACACACACACACACACACACACACACACACACACACACCCCAACTTCCGTTTGCAAACAGCTTTTCAGGAATAAATCTGCTGTGCAAAGTTCAGAGCACATTCTCTCTCAGAATAAATAATGCTATCTGACCTTTTAATCATGTCCACCCTCAAGCAAAAGCTAAAGCTCTACTGAATATAGGGCCAGGTGCCCAGAGAATGAAAGGGTCAAAGCAAAGAGAGGCTGGAGGGCAGCATACCTGAATGTGTCCCAAAATTGCCAGGTAAGAATCACCCAGTGGCTTGTTACAATATACGTTCCCATGCCTTTCCTTAGACTGCAGAGGACTGTATCTGTACTTTTCACCAGCTCCTTGGGTAATTCTTGCTGTGAAACAGGATTGGAAGGCACTATTGATCTTATGGCTGGCCTGCATTGCATCCCTACTAATAATAAAGTCCATTGATCTGGTACTAACTAGGTGCCAGGCACTACTCTAGGTACTTTACATCCATTATTTCTGCTCCTTACTACAACCCTATAGAATGGGTATCATTATCAATATTTTAGGAACAAAGAAACTACATCTCAGAGAGGCTTAGTTACTTACACAAGATCACAGAGCTTCAGAGGGGCAAAATCAGAATCTGAAACCATACCTTTCTTGCCACTATGTCATGGTGCCCCTTCCCTTGACATTTGTAGATAACTTAATATAAAGTGTTTTCTGTGTTAGCTGTTGTTATTACTTTTATCATGGCTCTCTTGGGCCTCAGTTTCCCCAATTTTAAAATAGGCAGTGACAGAAGGTACAAGACTTTCCACTTCATCCCCCAAGAATGGGGAACAGGCAAGGCAACCATGTTTCATGAGAGGTCCACCATCCCAGCAGGAAGCAAGCCTGCTGGGCACCAGCCTGGAACCAGGTCGCCGGCCCTGCAGGGAGTCAATTCAGCCTGGCAACCCTCAGTTTATTTTAAAAGCCACCATGAGCAAACCATTCTCCAAAGCCCTCCTAAGCGGAATGGAATGTTTCTTGGGAGTCTGATTAGCTAATGTTGCAGGCATGGCTGCCCTGAGACCTTCCTGCCTCACAGACTTGAACTGAATCAGAATGGAAAGGAAGACTTTTCGAAAGTTCTTTAAAAAAAAAAAAAAAAGTAGCACTTCATCTTTACAATAGTAACAGGCTGTTTCCTGTGGACTAATAACTGGGCTGTGGTTAGAACTCCATGTTTGTCCACCAGACCTCAGTTCCTCCTGAAACACGGCCTTAATCACCTGCCCCTGTACCAAACCAGGGAGTGTCTCGGCAGGCCTTTTTTGTTCCTGACTTCAAGCACTTGCAACGTTAAGCATGTTCATATTTCTGTGCGTGTGTGTGTGTGTATTATGTGCTGTGTGTTGTATGCTGAGATAGGAAACAAAGTTTACTTGCAGAGAAACAGTAGCACGTGACAGATTTTTCAGAGTGTAGAGAGCAGAAAGAGAGCCATTGCTCTCAAGAGTCCCCACCCTTTCCCAAATGTAGGCACCCACAGGGAGGAGCCCACGGGCTTCTGCACTTCCAACTGTTAGGTCCTGAGTCAAGCTCCCAGGGAGCCCAGTACCTTCAAGCTCCCAGGGAGTCCAGTACTAATCACACCGGGCTGGCAGAACGAACACAAGACCCAGGGTTTGGGGGTACCTGGGTACACGGGGAGTGTGTGGTAAGGAGACTTGGAGCCTAGGGGACAAGAGGCTTTTGTCCAGGGCTTGCGAACTACTTCCACACAAAGACCACAAGTGCCAGGTTGGGGGCAGGAGGGCAGTCAAGCCTGCAGCAGAAACATCACCTCCAACAAAGGAAGGGCTGAGAGGTGTAAAGACAAGAAGAGCGAGAGTAGGCGGGAGGCCCAGAGTCCCAGGGCTTCTTGGCAGCCGGGTCCTTCCTCGTTAAAAATAAATTAATTTTTTTCAGGTTTGAAAAGAAATGTTCTTTCTTCTTTTTTTTCTTTTTTTTCAGGTTGAAAAGAAAATCTTAATCACATTGGGCTGGATGTATACAACACCTGGGTCCCTGCAGTTAGGGTAAGTAATCAACTCGTGTGGGAACAATTGTATAGTGGAATCTTGCTAGTAGAGAAGAAAATACCCTGAAATCTAAATAAGCAAATAAAAATCATATATGGCCCTATAGTTACATTATACATATAAATGATATATAAACATGTGCACGTATATATCATATTAGTATGTATCATATTAGAGAGCTACAAGCATGAGCTTTGCTAGTGGCAATAAAGTCTAGTGGATATGAGTCTGGACTCTGGAGTCAGCTGCCTGGGTTCAAATCCTGGTCCTGCCATGTATTAGCTGTGTGACCCTGGATAAGTTACTCAAGTTCTCTGTGCCTCAACATCCTTATCTGTAAATGAGGATGTTCTTGATGATAATATCTACCTCATAGAATTTTTATAAGTATTACAGTAGTTAAAGCACCGATAATACTGCCTGGAATAAAGTAAATACCATGTAAGTGTTTGCCATTATTAAAATATTTTTTTGGAAGATCTGAAGCAGGGTGGTGTAATGGGGGGGGATATGTGCTTTGGATCAGATGGTCATAGGTTCAAGTCCTATGCTTGCTATGTAATTTTGGCCTCCATTTCCTCATGTAAAGAATGGGATGATAGAGACTTCCCCGGTGGTCCAGCGGCTAACACTCCATGCTCCCAGTGCAGGGGGCCCAGGTTCAATCCCTGGTCAGGGAACTAGATCCCATATGCCGGAAATAAGAGTTCGCATGCCGCAGGTTAAGATCCCACGTGCCGCAACTAAGACCCGGCACAGCCAAATAAATAAATAAAATTTTTTTAAAGGGATGATAATTGATCATTATGAAAATGAAAGGAAAAGTCACATGCAAAGTGCCAGGCACATATTCCAGGAGATACAAGTGGTAAAGGCATAGTAACTGATAGAAAAAAAAAAAAAAGGAGATTGGGAATGAATGGTACTAGTGAATGGTACTCATGACCATCACAGTGACAGAGCCTCTAAAACCTGGCAATTGAAAGTGTGGCCCACTGGGCAGCAGTATGACATCCCCTGGGAACTTGTTAGAGTTTCTGGCCCCACCCCAGACCTACTGAGATGGTTGATTTGATGAGTGGGCCTTGGGATGCCCAGATATCTGGTTAAACACTATTTCTGGATGTGTCTGTGAGGGTGCTTCCGGAAGAGATTCACATTTGAATTAGTGAGCTGAGTAAAGCAGATGGCCCTCCCCAATGTGGGTGGGCTTCATCCAATCTGTTGAGGGCCTGAATAGAACAAAAAGGCGGAGGAGGGTTGAATTTTCTCTCTGCCTGACTGTTTGAGCTGGACAACGATCTTCTCCTGCCTGGCGTTCCGGGTTCTCAGACCGTCAGACTCAGACTGGAATCTACACCATTAGCTCTCTGGCTCTGTGACTCTCAGGCCTTTGAACTACACCACCAGCTTTCCTGGGTCTCCAGCTTGCAGATGGTAGGTCATGGTCTTCTCAGCCGCCATAATCACATGAGCCAATACCTATTTTATTTGTATATATTTTTTTAACATATATATATATATATATATTTTTTTTTTGTGTGTGTGTGTGTGTGTGTGGTACGCGGGCCTCTCACTGTTGTAGCCTCTCCCGTTGCGCCAGACGCGCAGGCTCAGCGGCCATGGCTCACGGGCCCAGCCGCTCCACGACATGTGGGATCTTCCCGGACCGGGGCACGAACCTGTGTCCTCTGCATTGGCAGGCGGACCCTCAACCACTGCGCCACCAGGGAAGCCCCAACATATAAATTTTATATATTTTTTTCCTATTGTTTCCGATTCTCTGAAGAACGCTAACTAACGCACCTACTAAATCAGAATCTGCATTTGAATGAGATTGCCAGGAGATTCCTATATACCTGAAAGTTTGAGAAGCACTGACCTGGTCGGTTGGGTGGCAAGGCAGCATGCTCCTTAAGAGCTGGCTCTCAGGGACTTTCCTGGCAGTCCAGTGGTAAAGACTCCACGCTTCCACTGCAGGGGGGCCGGATTCCATCCTAAAAGAAAAAAAAAAAGGGGGACTTCCCTGGCAGCACAGTGGTTAGGAATCCGCCTGCCAATGCAGGGGACACGGGTTCGATCCCTGGTCCGGGAAGATCCCACATGCCGCGGAAAAACAAAGCCCACGCGCCACAACTACTGATCCTGTGCTCTAGAGCCCGTGAGCCACAACTATCGAGCCCATGCACCACAACTACTGAAGCCCGTGCGCTTAGAGCCCAGGCTCTGCAACAAGAGAATCCACCGCAATGAGAAGTCCGCGTACCGCAACAGAGTAACCCCGCTCGCCTCAACTAGAGAAAGCCCGCGCGCAGCAATGAAGACCCAACGCAGCCATAAATGAATAAATAAATTTATTCCAAAAAATAAAATAAAAGATCTGGCTTTCAGCCTTTATCAGTGATTTGGTTAACATGCTTATTTCTGGCCCCCCATCAGAAACTCTGAATTAGGGTTCTATCTCCGATTAGAATTGGAGCTCAGGACTCTGCACTAAGAAGCACACAGGTGACCCAGGTACCGTTAGCTTCCTCCAACCACTTTGGGAAAACACTCTCAACTGTCTTCTGAGTCTATGTGATTTTTTTTTTCCTATGAAGCAAAAGAATTTTAAAAGGTCTAGACTACCACATATAAGCAGAATATGTTTAAAGAGTTTCCTTTTACTTACTTAGAAGCTATAATCCAAGATCAAGAGACAGTAAACACCTAAGTAATAACATCCAGTTCCATTATTGGCAGCTAACTATGTACCAGGCTATGTGCAAGCTATTTTATACACTTTATCTCATTTAATCCTTCTTTATCTGTATATTTATACCCACAACCCTACCCCACAGGTGCTGTCATGATTCCCATTTTATGGTTAAGGAAATAACAGCACGTACAGTTTAAGTAACTTGCTCAAGGACACACAGGTGGCGGAACAGGAGGCGGACAAAAAGCTGGCTGAAGCCAAACTTGTGTTAACCACTCTATGATTGCTTCCCAGGGCAGACATCCCTGGCCTAAGGAGGTCCTTCTGTAGAACTCTTTCCCTACCCTCAGTATCTCCCACATGGTCTTTTAAGCTTCAGTGTCTTGCCAAGGGCAGCATGTTACAGATACCCCTGAATTCCCTGAACATACACAATAAATGCATGATTTCAAGATAAGAACATATAGACAAATTCCTCTTCTCCCTTGTTTCTTATTCATCTGCTGCTGTCATTTTCCTCTGTTGTTATTTTCATCAGGCTTTTTTTTTCTGAGACTTGCATCCACTCTGTTGAAAGGTGCTCTTGCTGCTCTCAGGGCTTATCATCCTGAGACTTGGGCAATTGTAAAATATTACACACAAAGAACCTTGGAGGTCATCCAGTCCAACCCGCTCACTCTACAGATGAAGAAACAGATGAAGAAACTGAGGCTCAGGGAGGTTGAGTGACTTGTGAATGGTAACACATCTGGTCCATGTATCAGCAGTGCTTCAGCAGTAAGGCTCTGTTCTGCAATCTCTCTTGACGTGCTCCCTCTCCTCTATGTGACTCACAGGAAAGAAAGTAAGATCTCTCGCATTCTGGGCCTCCACCCTTCTCAAATAACCTCCATTAATCTCTGGGCTGTTAAGAAATTTGAAATTTGCAGTCACCAAAGATGTACAGAACATGAAGCATTTTTGCCTTGAGCCTCTGGGCCCTGGGAAAGCAAGCTGGGCTGGGCTGATCCTGGGCCTGGTTCTGATTTGGCCATTGTCCGAAGCAAAGGAATCCAGCACAAAGAAGGAGTTTGTACACCAGCTGTAATCCCGGTGTAGGTAAGCCTGCAACCGGTGTCCTCAAGGTCTTGGCTTTTCTGGCAAAGCTAGATTTCCTTTACTCCGGTCCCTGCTGACACAGTGACAACCTGAAGACTCGTTAGGCCCGGAGCAAGACATCCGCAGAGAAGAAGCATAAACATAAACAAGGCAAAGCAGTGAAGGGATCCTGCCTGGCTCCCTAACTCAACCTGGCATTTGTTACCTGGGAGGATCCCTGGCTCCCGGCCTCCTGGCCTTCAGCACCAACCTGAGGCAGGTGTATTCTCTGCACACCTGGATCATACCCAGGTGTTAGCCAGCCAGCTCGATCTTCCACTCCCAGGGCTAGAAGGGAGTTTAGAGGTCATGCATTCAACCCCTGATTTTACCAGTAACCAAACAAAGGCCCCAAAGGAGGTCAATGATTGTCTAAAGCCATGGAGAAGTGTGTAGAGAAAAGTCCGAATGGGAACTGGGATAGGAGTGGAATAGAGAGAGAGGTATACACACATGTGCACATGCACACACACATACACACAGTGTTATGTCATTTTCAAGTTTACAAAATTCTTTCACATACAGTTAAGAATGATACTCAAGATAGTTTAACCTGTCAGGCCCACAGCCCTACAAACATGAATACATTTGGCCCTCTCCTGAGAAGTGGGCTCTGACCCTATTTCCATCTCACAGATGAGGAGATGAAGCCTCAGAAGACTGACACTTAGCCCTGTTCACCATTGTAAGTTATATTTGTGTTCGCTTGTTTGCAGATTACAGAGATAGCTTAAGCAAAAAGGGGGGTTTTGTTATAACACTGGAGTGTCACAGAGCACCCCCAAGGCAGGAATACCCAGGGCCTCCCCTAGCCTGGGACCAAGAACTGGAAAACCACCAAGAGCTCCAGACAGTTGTCTCTGCCTCTTGCTTCTCTCCTGCAGGCCACCCTTCAATGCATCTCCGTGTACTTCTTTCCAGTTTTTCTCACCTCTGTTTCATGTCCTTATAGTGACTCGTAGACCATATCAAATCCCAGTTCTCAGAAGGAATCTGATTAGCCCAGCTTGGATCCCATGCCCACCCCTGGTCCAATCAACGTGGCTGAGGAGAGAGGGTCATATTACGTAATGATCGCGACCAAAGGCCACCTCGCTGGTAGGTAGATGCACAGATAGGGGTAGCAGTGAGCTGAGCAGACACCCCAAAAGTTGTCTACTATGGTCACACAGGACACACAGAGCCAGGGCTCAGACCCATCTCCAGCCTGTCAGGACAGGATGCCTTTCCATAGGACCACTGATCCCTCTGTCCCCAGGGCCATGTCCAAATACATGGCTGCTCACTCTGCACTAATCTTTGGATGCCAAGTGATGTCCCTGTTGCCCTGGAAGGATTTAGGCCAAGGACTGAGATTCAATTCCAGCTATTCCTGCACAGAGATCAAGGGAGATCCCCTGATTGGCCCCTGAGTTTATTGATGAAATTAGACAGAGAAACAGAGGAAGGAGAAAACCTGTCATCAGCAGTGGAGTCCCAGAATCCTGCCTGCTTCTCATCCTCTGGTTGTCTGAACACTCTGTTTAGGGGCTAAGAGTGGTGCTGACTCTGTGGGGAGCACTGCATGGGGCCATGGCAGATGGAGGAAGTATCTGCAGGGAACCTAGAAATCAAAGGCCTGCTCAGAGGCTGGCAGGAAGCTACTAGGGTCATGGCGCTAGAAAAGGGAGACACAAAAGGCCTGAGCTGATACTGAAAGGGCAGGGGGTATGGCCAAGGAAAGAACCCCAGACAGGGGGAGAGCAGAGAACGGATGCCAGACACACTGCTGGACCCCTCCCTGCAGAGGCCATCTGGAGCTGGCCCTTAAGGACCATGGTAGGATGGGGCCTGGGACATACATACTGCAGGTGGGAATGAAACCAATCCAGTCTCTCTGGAGGCACTTTGGCAATATGTATTAAAAGTCTTTAATGGGCTTCCCTGGTGGCGCAGTGGTTGAGAATCTGCCTGCTAATGCGGGGGACACGGGTTCGAGCCCTGGTCTGGGAGAATCCCACATGCCGCGGAGCAACTAGGCCCGTGAGCCACAACTACTGAGCCTGCGCGTCTGGAGCCTGTGCTCCGCAACAAGAGAGGCCGCGATAGTGAGAGGCCCGCGCACCGCGATGAAGAGTGGCGCCCGCTTGCCACAACTAGAGAAAGCCCTCGCACAGAAACGAAGACCCAACACAGCAAAAATAAATTAATTAATTAATAAACTCCTACCCTCAACGTCTTCTTAAAAAAAAAAAGTCTTTAATAATAATAAAAACAATAATAATAAAGGCATTTTTACCTCAGAAAACCCACTGTGGTTATTTCTCCACTGCCTAGAAAAGAGCCTGATTCACAGAAGGGACTCAATAAAAATTACTAAACGAACGACTAGATGATTGACATGTGCATAAAGAGAGATATAAGCAAGGATGTTCAATACAGTAGCAAATTGGAAACAACCTAAATGCCCACCAATAGGGGACTAGTTAAGTAAATTATGGTATAGCCTTATAAAAGAATACTTTACAAATATTTTAAATGATGGCATAGACGTATACCTATTGATTTGGAAGAATATTCTCAATATTTTGCTGGGGAAGAAAGCAGGATAAAAATAATGTCATTTTATAGAGAGAAAAACATTTTAATATACACATAAAGAAAAGTTAATAATGTATGAAAATGATAACAATGGGAAATAAGATTTCAGATCATTAATCCTTTCTCTTTTAGTTTATTTCTATCTTCTAAATTTTCTACCATGACCATGTGTTACTTGTATAATTAGAAATAGTAGGAGAGGGAATTCCCCTGGTGGTCCAGTGGTTAGGACTCTGAGCTCTCACTGCCAAGGACCCGGGTTCAATCCCTGGTCAGGGAACTAAGATCCCACAAGCTGCACGGCCAAAAAAAAAAAAAAGACAGAGAGAAAAGAAAGTAATACATGAAAATATTTCTCATCAGAAAAGGGTGAAGTGAGGCCAAGAGGGAGATGAATACAAGTGATCAATCAACAAATGATTTCAGAGCACTGGTTGCGTGTGGTGCTGAGTGCTTCAGCAACTATCAAGAAGTGTCAAGCAAAGTCCCTGCCCTCCAGGAGTCAACAGTGTGATGGTAGAAAATCACAGGGGAGGGTGGGAGACGGCTGCAGGCTGGCACTGAGACTATGGTGGGCACAAGGGCCACCGACAGTACTTTGCTTCCTGTGACCAAGGATAGACCAAGACAAGGCAGGGGAGGGCTATGGATGGGGGAACCTAGAAAGCCAGAGATGCAGCAAGAACCAGCAAAGCAAAGACCGGCAATGATGAATAAGGGTCAATGACATCAGTGAGAATTAAGTTTAGCAGAAAAAAAAAAATTAAAATCCAACTGTGGGGCTTCCCTGGTGGCGCAGTGGTTGAGAGTCCGCCTGCCGATGCAGGGGACACGGGTTCGTGTCCCGGTCCGGGAAGATCCCACATGCTGCGGAGTGGCTGGGCCCGTGAGCCATGGCCACTGAGCCTGCATGTCTGGAGCCTGTGCTCCGCAATGGGAGAGGCCACAACAGTGAGAGGCCCGCGTACCGCAAAAAAAAAAAAAAATCCAACTGTGTGCTAGGTCCTGTGCTAGGGATACAGGTGCTAAGGATAATCAAAACGAGCAAGGTCCCTGTTTTCGTGGATTTACAGTTAAGTGGAGGAGGGAAGAAATTGACTGATGAGTCAATAAATAAACATAGCAAGAAAAATACCTGACAGTAACAAGCATTATTCGTTTTTAAGCTGCATCCAAATGCCCCCATTGTCTTACTTCAAACAGTAAATGTCATGGGGAAAAAAAATAATATAATGGACATCCTCATACCTATTACCAACATTTAATTGTTCTTAACATTTTGCCATGTTTGCTTCATCTATTTTTCTGTTGCTGTTTTTGTTGTTGATGTGTTTTAAAGTACAAACATCATGACGTTTCACCCCTGAATACTTCAGTACACATCTCTAAAAATTAAAGACCACCGTATACCTAGCCACAACATGATTATCACACCCAACACAATTAATAATAATTCTTTAATAGAATCAAATACTCTGCCCATGCTCAAGTATATACAATTGTTCCTGTAATATTTTTTTAATATTTTATTTATTTATTTTTGGCTGTGTTGGGTCTTAGTTGTGGCACGTGGGAGCTTTTGTTTCAGCACAGGCTCATCCCTGCGGTGAGCGGGCTCCAGAGCCCATGGGCTCTGTAGTTGCAGCGTGCCGGCTTAGTTGGCCCCCCACATGTGGGATCTTAGTTCCCTGACCAGGGATCGAACCCCCATCCCCTGCGTTGGAAGGCGGATTCTTAACCACTGGACCACCAGGGAAGTCCTCCTATAATTTTTTTTTTATGCTGGTTTTTCAAACTAAGATCCAATCAGCAGCTACACATTGTGTTTGGTTGTTTTTACTTTTAAGTTTCCTTTTAATGTCTGTATCTACAATCTCATTTACATCAACATCTGTGTAGATAGATCTCCATTGTCAATACCCTGGAGGTCCAGTGGTTAGGACTCCACGCTTTCACTGCCGAGGGCACGGGTTCAACCCCTGGTCAGGGAACTAAGATCCCACAAGACTCGAGGCACGGTCAAAAAAAAAAAAAAAAGATCGCTCCCAAAAATCATGTACCCAGTATAGCTAGACTCAGTCAAAAGAAACCCAGGCTATTAGTGGGTAGCAAACCCTGTAACCTGGTCCCCTCCCATCCACTAGTAAGAGGTGACTGACTACAGGTGAAATTGCTGGCCTTGGAAAAAACCCAACTATACCCTATAGGTGAATCAGCTCCATCTGAGAAGGACTGTTGACTCCCTCCCGCCCTTGCCTTTCTTGGATAGTTCAAAGAGGCAGGTGGGGGCTTCCCTGGTTGGCGCAGTGGTTGGGAGTCAGCCTGCCGATGCAGGGGACACGGGTTTGTGCCCCGGTCCGGGAGGATCCCACATGCCGCAGAGCAGCTGGGCCTGTGAGCTATGGCCGCTGAGCCTGCGCGTCCGAAGCCTGTGCTCCACAACGGGAGAGGCCACAACAGTGAGAGGCCCGCGTACCGCAAAAAAAATAATAATAATAAGAGGCAGGTGGGTATAATGGAAGAACATAGGAAGCAAGACCTCCAACTCTGGCTCCCTGACTGTGGAGCGATGTGGCCTTGAGCAAGTCATTTCATCTCTTTGAGCCTCAGTTTCTTTACCTGTAAAATGAAGATAGCAACCACCTGGGGGGTTGCTGTGAGGGTGAAATGAATTCACTTATAAGCATGCCCGTCACAGTGCTTGAATTTCCCACAAAGCCTGGAGCAGATATTGGTGCCTGATCACCAAACTCCTCTACCTCCCGGTGACACAGCTAGAGTACATTTCCCAGCCTCCCTTGCAGTTAGATGTGGCCATAGGATCAAGATCTGACAGTGGAATGTGAGAAAAAGTGTGTTGTGCAAGCCACCTCCAGGCTCAGCCTACGAAACATTCTATGTTACAGGCCCAGAGAAGCCCTTGAAATGATCTGTTGCAACACAAAATCTATGTATCTGGATCCCTGAATGACCACATGGAGTGAAGCCCTTGCTGCCAACGAGGAACACCTGATTTGGACTTTACACGAGCAAGAAATAAACCTTTAGAGTGTTACCCGATGTGGTTTTAGGGTTTAGCTTTTACAGCAGCCAGCATTGCTTTAACAAACGCAAAGCTTGTTGCTAAAGATGAAGCCATTACTTACAAGGAAAACGGGGCTTCCCTGGTGGCGCAGTGGTTGAGAGTCCACCTGCCGATGCAGGGGACACGGGTTCGTGCCCCGGTCCGGAAAGATCCCACATGCCACGGAGCGGCTGGGCCCGTGAGCCATGGCCGCTGAGCCTGCGCGTCCGGAGCCTGTGCTCCGCAACGGGAGAGGCCACAACAGTGAGAGGCCCGCGTACCGCAAAAAAAAAAAAGAAGGAAAACCTACATAGGTTTGATCTGAACCACGGTGGCTTTCGGAAAACCAAATAAGGAACCACATGACTGTTAGCGAGGACATTTAAATTTTAATATTGTATTCCATCAAACTTATGACACGTTTTTTTCATATTTTTACATCTCTGAAATAAGGCTGTATGTTGTAATCAACAGTATGTCAAATTGCAGGCAGCCAGGAGATAGTCGTGATATAGTTGCAGTTGACCGCACGTGCACAAACTTGGTCACAGTTCTCCGTCTCGTCATCCTTTCCCTTGAGTTGTGTGCACTGTTAGCACCACAGGTGTTGGTTTAATCGCCACTAACAATGTCTTCAAAAAGATTCCACGCTGATTTGGCACTGAAATGAAAAGTTATTGTGTATTAAAAAGGCAAGGAAACAGAGCAGCTTGATACATGATAAAAATCTATGTCTAAATAAGACTTAAAAGAGCTCTTTCAATATGCATGAAATGGAAATTCTACGTGATAGGAAAGCTTTGTGTCGTGATTTTGTATTTCTTAGAAATGCATCAGTAATGGTGTGGTTATGATTGACAGGTGCCTTCAATTTAGTGAAATTGTCAATACATCAAAACATCAGTGATTTCAACCAAGGAAGGCATCCAGTGTAAATAATGGTGATAATAATATAACAATTTACACTTGCCAAGAGCCAAACATATGCCAGGAAGCTCTGCTTTACTCACATTATCTCATTTAATCATCATAACAACCCTGTGAGGTGGTTACAATTATACATGATTGCAAGTCGTCCTGAGTGTTATATGGGAAAGGAACATGGTGCTCGGAGAAGGAACATAATTCAGATTGGGTGGAGGTGGGGAGGGGAACCTCCCTGAGGCAGCAAAGAGACCTGAAAGAAAATACTAGGCAACATTTATTGAGCATTTACCATGTACCGGGTATGAGTCAAAGTTTATCGTGTTGGGACTTCCCTGGTGGTTCAATGGCGAAAACTCCGTGCTCCCAATGCAGGAGGCCCAGGTTTGATCCCTGGTCAGGGAACTAGATCCCACATGTTGCAATTAAAGAGCCTGCACGCGACAACGAAGATCCCGCATGCCACAACTAAGACCCAGCACAGCCTAAATAAATTTTTTAAAAAATCAATGGCCTTTAAAAAAAAAGTTTATTGTGTTAACTCACTCAATTCTCACAAAAAGCCTAAGAACATTATTATCAGCTCCATTTTACAAATGAAGAAATCAAGACAGCGATAGAGAAGTGAAATGATTTGCTCATAATAACTCAGCTAAGGAGTGATAAACCTGGGATCTGAACCAGGGCAGTGTGGCCCCAGAGCCCATGCATCTTACTTACCACTCTCCTAGTGACTGAAACAAATGAGTCTCCATTTTACCAAGAATGGCAGCAGTAAGTGACCCGGTTACAAGCAAAAGCTCTAGAGCCAGGCTCCCTGAGTTCAAAGCCAGGCTCTACAACTGACCAGCAAGGTATCTGACCTTCCGAAGCCTTAGTTTCTTCATTTGTTGTGAGGTTTAAATGAGTTGAGACATAGAGCTTAGATCAGAACCAGAATATAGTCAGCCCTCAAAAAATAGTACATAATATTGTCGTCGTACAACACTCACAGTAACTCAGAGAAAACTGAGACTCAGGGAGATTTAGCAATTTGTCAAAACCCACCCATTTCAAGAAAGGAGTCAGGATTCAAAGCTAAGTTGCTTCACTCGGAAGCCTTTGCTTTATGCATTACCCCATGGAGGTGCCTAGTAATGATGAGTCAGTGGTTTAGATCTTCATCCTGAAGGTTTCCAGGAAAGGAGATTCTCACTCCCAATGTGATATCTCATTTTAACATCCCAAATCCCACTCAGTAGTAAGGCTCTCTCATTGCCAATCTGGATTTCATCTGTTTTATTTTAAGGTCATTTCCTCTTTGAGAAGGAGAGAAGATGGAGACTCACCAGTTTCTTCGTTTTGTATCTTTCATATACTGTACGTTACATTTCCTCGCAAACATAGAGAAAGCAGGGAACATTTTAGACTCTGGCACAAAGTAGATGCTCAACAGAGAAATGTGTTGCGTGGAGAACAGGTCGGTGCTGCCAGAGGTGGGGTGGGGGAGTTGGGGGGTGGGCAAAATGGGTAAAGGGGATCAAAAGGTACAAACTTCCAGTTTAAAATAAGTAAGTCATAAAATGTAATGTGCAGCATGTTGGCTACAGTTAATAATACTGTTGTAGGGACTTCTCTGGTGGTCCAGTGGTTAGGATGCTGTGCTTCCACTGCCGGGGGCATGGGCTCAATCCCTGGTCAGGGAACTAAGATCCCATGTCTCGGCGTGGCCAAAAAATAATAATAATAATAATACTATTGTATGTTTGAAAGTTGCTAAGAGAGTAGATCTTAAAAGGTCTCGTCACAAGGAGAAACAGATTTGTAACTGTGTGATGATAGATTACTGTGGTGATCACTTCACAATATATACAAATAACAAATTATTATGTTGTACACCTGACACTAATGTTATGTGTCAATTATATCTCAATTAACAATAAGAATAAATAAAGGCAAAAGGAATGTTTTATGAATGAACAAATGAGAGAACAGCTGCACAATCTCAAAATTCCCTCCCAGATCACATGGACCCCATGCACCCCACCCCTGCCCACCCAGCCCGCTTTTCTCTGACTCCCATTTCTTAACTGTAGTGTTTCTCAAACAAGGGTGTTGCAAGGGCATTCTGAGCACAATGTGGAGTTGAAGTGGCCTTAGTATGTGGTGACACCCTGGGTTTCCTCATTCCTCATTCCCTTGGGCCAGCTTTTACCAAGAGGGTAGAGATGGAGATATCTCTGTGTGTGTGTGTGTGTGTGTGTGTGTGTGTATGTGTGTGTCTGTGTGTCTGTGTGTGTGTGTGTGTGTGTGCTGGGGAGGGGGTGCTGAGGTTGAGGGCGGGCAGGTGGATGACATGTGACTCACACACATCCTAACAGTCCGTCAAGGTCACAGGTGTTACAGGCAGAGGAAGGTTGGGAGTCCTGTGGAACATTTATCATCAAGATGGGAGACCTGGACCTTTGGTTACAAATAATAGAAACCCATCTCAACACACATAAGGAAAAAAGAAAGGCATGCATTGTTCACATAACTTGGAATTCCAGGGGTAGTTCTGCTTTCAGGTATGAATAAAGACATTCACATAAGACTTCAACTTTTCTCTCTTTCTCTCTCTCCCTGCTCTGATGCTTTTCTCTGTGTTTGATGGTACGCTCTCCTCGGAAAGCAGGCGTTCTCCAAATGATGGCTGCTGAGAACCCTCAGTGGACATCCTCCCAGCCTGCAGAGAGCTCTAGCCATCACGACTGTGTTTACCTTGGGGGCAGTGGGAAGGGTTTGTCATGGGGAAGAGGCTGTTTTCTTTTGTCAAAAAATTGAAAGCTTTCTCAGAAGCCCCAGAGCAGACTTCCCCTCGGGTCTTATAGGCAACAACTGGGTCACGTGGATACCCTAGCTGCAAGGGAGTCTAGAAAAGTGAGAAATAGGGATGTGATTGGCTTAGATGTATCATGATCCATGGCCTGGGGCTGGCCATGTGGTCAGCCTGAACAAAATTGGGGTTTCTTAAGCCAGGAAGGAAGGAGACTAGATTGGGTAGGTAACGAATGGCGTCTACCACAAGAAAGTGTTGTGAGGCAAACTGGCTAGATCGCAGAAGGAGCACAGGGAAGAGAAGCTTTGCAAAAGTAGCGGAAATGCCAGCTAGACAAAAACAACTTATGTGCACATTAGAATTGGGGAGGAGGGAGGTGAAGGCCAGGAAAAGATGTGAATCAGGGAAGGTGGGCATGGCCAGAGTGGAGAGGACCAGCCAGCTGTGGACAGCACATTCCTGGGAACATACAGCTCTTATCCAAGGATATTCTGCAGCAGAGGTTCAACAAATACAGAGGATGCTTGGTGAGCGAGGAGCTAGTGAGGGATCTCACCATGCAGACAGTATGAGTTCTTCCCACTGTGTTTGTTCAGTCTCCACTATTCATGCTCCAAAGTGACCCTAAACCAAAGCGACAAAGGTGTGATACCTCTGGGGCACCAAGGAGAAACATGATGGAACATCTTCAGTGGTTCCCTGCTACTATGAACTCAAGTCCAGACTTCATAGTCTGGTCTCACTGGTCCTCTCCAGCTTCATCCATCACTATCCTCCTCCCTCCTCCATCCTTTTGCTCCAGCTCCTTGGAGCTCTCTAAATCCAGGCTGTACTTTCTTTTTTTTTTTTTTTTTTTTTTGGCTGCGTTGCAGAGCATGCAGGATCTTAGTTCCCTGACCAGGGATCAAACCCCGTTTTTTTTTTTAATTTATCTTTGGCTGTGTTGGGTCTTCATTTCTCTGCGTGGGCTTTCTAGTTGCAGTGAGCGGGGGCTACTCTCCATTTTGGTAAGTGGGCTTCTCATGGTGGTGCTTTCTCTTGTTGTGGAGCATGGGCTCTAGGCACTTGGGCTTCAGTAGTTGTGGCTGACGGGCTCAGTAGTTGTGGCTCATGGGCTCTAGAGCTCAGGTTCAGTAGTTGTGGCGCACGGGCTTAGTTGCTCCGCAGCATGTGGGATCCTCCCAGACCAGGGATCGAACCCACATCCCCTGCATTGGCAGGCGGGTTCTTAACCACTGCACCACCAGGGAAGCCCAGAAGCACGGAGTCTTAACCACCGGACTGCTAGGGAAGCCCAGGCTCGTACTTTCCTGACTCCAGGATTTTATTCCCACTGTCCTTCCTGCCCTTTCCTATGTGTGACCTCTCTGAGCCTCTGTTGTCTTTTCTGTACAATGGGAAGCACTTCCCTAACTAGGTGTTGTGAGAACTATGAAAATGAGATATACCATGGTTAGCACTTCGAAACCGCCAGGCACATAATTAGTGCTCAGTCCCTGCTAGCTACTGTTATTCGTCAATCCCTGTTTTGAAATCATAACAAACTTGACATACTTGCCGTAGTACTTACACATTTCTTCCTTGCTGTCTTCCTGAATGACTATGTCAAGAGAATAAGCCCCAGGGCAACGTGTGTGGCTGCCCTTTGCATCTTGCTCTCTGTAGTGGCATGGCAAGCACACAGCTGTTCTTGAAGAGTTCACCTGAGATGCAACACAGCCAGCCTGACGAGGGACAGAATGTGTCCATCCAGGACACGTTGGAGGATACAGAGCTAGGTTGGGCAGAAAGTCAACTTCCGGGAGTGTTCCCTCTTGCTGGCTGTGGGGCCACACCAGGAAATGGAGCCCACCCACGGTTCCACAACAGAGCTGTTAGGAAAGTCAGACGAACTTGTCCACCAACGATGTGTGGTTCGGGTCTGCCGCCAGGCATCTCCCCCAGAAGACAGGAATTTACCAGTGTGAGGAGGTGAAGCCTGAGTGCCACTCGACTCCTTTCATGGCCCCTCGGCAGTGACTCAGCGGGAAGCCAGCCAAGGTCTGAGTCACTCCCTCCCCTCCCACCACACCCAGGGTTTTCCTCCAGGGCTTGGAAGGCTGCTTATAGCTGGAGGTGTAAGTCTTCAGTACCTGGGTCTGATCTCTTCAACACAGCTTAGTATTTAAAAGCACAAGCTCTGGAGTTAGGCAGCTTGGGTTAGAAGCCTGGTTCCACCTCTTATCTAATCCACAGCAAGTTTCTTAGATTCTCCGGCCATAGTTTGCCCATCTGTAAATGGGAACAATAATGTTACCTCCCTCATAGAAATGAAATATCTTAGAACAGTGCATGGTATGCTGACAGGGCTACTCTAAAACCCCAGGCCTGGTCCCCCCTCAGGACTTTTGCACTTGCTGCTTTCTCTGCCTGTTTTTGCCCCCAATGGCAGCTCCCTCACTTAATTCAGGTCTTTACTAAAGATTCATTTTCTCAGTGAAGCCCACGATGGCCGCCCTATCTAAGCCTTCCTCCTCCCAAACTTCTTACCTTCGTTCCCACTTTGTCTCCATAGTACTTATCACCGTCTAATACACCATGCGTTTCAATCATGTATCTTCTCTACTGTCTGTCTCCCTCCACCCACGCTGGAATTCAAGTTCCATTTTTGTCTGTTTTCTTCACTGCTGTACTCCCAAGACCTAGAAAAGTGCTGACACATAGCAGTTCTTAATAAACATGTGGAATGAATGGAAATGAATGTCAACTTATTCACCATTATTTATCACCAATTATTATTGTCATCAATAAAGATCACCAGTAAAGATCACCATTATTATCTCATTCCAGTGAGACTCAGAGAGAAGTTCAAAGCTTAAAACCATTACCAGATTCTGCACATCTGCCTTTGGTTCATTTATACTTGAATTAATAGACTCTCAAAACTTGGAGACATCCACTGTTAGGGTGGAAAACTCTGTTAGCCACAGGGCTGGGCAGACGGCCTGTAATGTAAATCCGATGGGGCCAGTAAGGAGTGGTGAGAACCCAGGAAGCTGGGAGTCCAATCCCCACCTAAAGGCATTTAAATTCAAATGAAAAAATAACCTCTACTAACCAAACACGTCTCTAAGCTGCATTTCCCTGATTCCAGACTCTAACTGTAAATTTATCTTACCACCCACTGGATCCTCCTGATCTTAAACTATCCAAATACTGACACGACCCAGAGACCCCATTCTCCCACCACCCTGACATCAAGACTCCAGGTGGGCTTCACAGGTCTAGCAGTCAGTTACAATCTTAGCTCTCCTATTTTGGGCTGCTTTGCTGCCCTTTTAACTCTCCCAAAGTTCAGCTGGTGGGTAACTCGCCAGTAAATTCCCAAAGCCTAGCAGAGCTTGGGTGAATTAATGAATGACTGGATGGCCCATACCAATCAGTCACAAGGGTCCGCAGTACCTTCCTCATCTCCATTATTCAATCTTCAAAAACCTCCCGAGGAGGCACCTCATGTCCAGTTGGAATCTCGCTCCGGGAAGATTATTTCTCCCCCATTCCTCAAGGGTGAAGGGTGGTTAAAAAGATAGATTCACATCATTCAAGAGAACTCAAGGCACTCCGCTCCATCTGCGTAGAGATTGGGGTGACCCCACCCCCTCCCCAAGGACAATGGGCGGGGACTTGCCTCATGTTTGTATAAAGGCCCATCCTGGTGAATTTCCCAAAGAGAGACAGCTCCAAAAGTGTGGCGCCTTTACTCCTAGAAGCGGGAATTGCCAGAGCCCTTCCGCCCTCCCACCTCCCTCCACCCTGCCCCCCGCCCCGCGGCATTTTCTCATTCAAATGGAAGAAGGAATTAAGCCCCCACGCACATATACACTCACACACCCAACATAAAATGGGGAAATGGAGCTTAGACAGACTAGAGTTCTAACCTTCACTGTCTATATGACCTTGAAGTTCCCTGAGCCTTCCTTTGCTTTCTCATCTGTGAACTGGGAAGAAAATTCAAGACACCTGACTGGGTGCTGGGACGAGCCCTCCTGCCCCTGTTTAGCTCCTCCCGCAAGCTTTAGCCCACACTCTGACCAGAGTTGTCCCCCCTCTCTCTGTCTGTCTTCACACACACACACACACACACACACACACACACACACACACGCCAGCTCCCCAGCCCCACCCCAGACATGCATACTCATTAAATGTTAGCTGTCGCAGTTATTACCGTTGCTCAGGTTCACCCCGTGAATGCGAATTTGGAACCAAGACCACCAGCGCACCGTCAGCTGGTACCACCACCACACTGCCTCTGGAAGCAAAGCACCCTGAGGGGCAAGTCGGATGTGACAGGGGTCAGTCCGTGCAGCGTAAGAGAGAGCCGCGACTGTCCCAGCAGTGGCTGTAGCGTTAGCCCACCAGCTCATGGCTACCCCGTGTTATTGGCCCCAGACCTCCACCCACCCCGGCCATTCCCCGTAGTAATCGTTTGGAGAGAAGCCTTGAAAGATCACTGGTCTCCAGGCCTGACAGTTCTTCCTCTTTCTCTTTGTCGTTGACTCTACAGCCTTTGACCTCTAAGCCTTAAGGGGCTCAGAGAGTAGTGAAAAGATGTAGGCTTCCCGGGGCTTCTTAGTCTATGGGCTTTGCTGCTAAGCTGCTTTGTAAACCTCAGGGAAGTAACTTCTTGTCTCTAAACCGTTGGTTTCCAATCTGCAAAGACAGAAAACCAGCATCCATTCACGGCTACCAGGTGTTTAGGCGCGCGTTCGTATTGTTAACTCGTTTGCTCTGTAAAATGAAGGAGTTGGACTATGTAATTTCTGCGTCTCTTCTGGGAAAGGTTTCAGTAGTTGCTTTCAAAACCACTCCAGCTCTCAGCCCAGGGAAGGGGCTGTGACCTCACAGAGAGAACACAGGATAAAGACCCAGGCTGGCCTGGGTTTAAACCTCTGGTGTGTCATTTCTCAGCTATGTTGACATTGGGCAAGTCACACGGGTGCTCTGGACCTCAGTTTCCTCATCTACAAAATGGGAACAATAATATCTCCCTTGTAGGGCTGCCTGGAGGATCACATGAGATGGGTGTGTAGGAGCCTAGCGCTGCACTTAGGAGAGAGTAGGGCTGCAATGTGGGTTCCTGCCCCCTTCCTTAATTACCCAGATTTGAGGATGTCTTTATGTTAATTATCTCTGCTAACCCCTTTAAGGTTTTTGCTCGGGTTTTGTTTGCGAGAAGGAAGCAGAAAGTTGCGTCTGATGGTCTAAGAGAATGCTGATGACAAAGGTTTCATTTCTGCAGCCTACGCTCCGAGCCAGTGTCGGATGGTCATCACCACAGATCCGAGCAAAATCAGCCTTTCCCTTGAGACTCTGATGCCCAAGAACAAGTATATTCCTTTCCAAACTTTTTTATTTTAATTTTAAAAGTTCCCCTCCACTGTGCTAGGTGCAGCCCAGAATCTGGGTCACTTTCTCTGAGAGGCCCTCTTTGACACCCCTGTGTATAATTCTAGCCCCTCTCCCACCTCTGGCCACTCCCCATTCCCCTTCCTGCTTTGCTCTTCTCCATAGCACTTATCACCACACAACAAACACACCCACACACGCAGTTCCCTAGAATGTAAGTACTGGGAGGATTAGGGCTTGTAGGGGCTGTGTGTTCACTGCAGTGTCTCCAGTGCTGAGAAGAGGCATTAGTAGGCAATAAATAGTAAGCATTAGTAAGCTCTAAATAAAATGTGTTGGAAGAATGAATCTGAACCTGAGTCAAAGCCAAGCTGGCAGTTATGGCCAGATAATAATAAAATACCACACGAGCCCCTCATTTCACAGTTTGCAAAGCCTTCTCACAGTATCTATTTGATCCTGTGCAGAAGAACTTCTGCATTTTCTAGGTGAAGAAACTCAGACATGAAGCATCTCTGGAAAACAGAGGAAGCTCTCCTGGCCTCCTGGCCTTGAGCAAGTCACTTCCCTTCTCTAATCTCATTTTTTCCTTATGAGAAAATGACAAGATGTGGACTGGTTCCCTTCTGGGGCTCAGACTTTTAAATTCTTAAATCCTGTGACCTGATCGTTAACCCTTTAAGGACTGACTCAAATGATGTTGCCCATAAACCGTAATTGCAGAATCAGGACAAGTTGAAACCTCTGCCCATCTGATTCCATTTCCAGTCTTCTTTCAGACTGCACTCGACTGGGGGACATTGCAGGTGGGTCTGCTGAGACACAGTAAGTTCTATATACCAATGAGTTGTGGCAGTTGTTTTTGTTATAGGGTCAAAGCAGACAATTTATTTAGTTTTTAAACTATTACTCTGCCTTTGGCTGGGTTTCCACTAGTCTTCTAACTCGACTGTCCATCTCCAAGCTCTCCTCTCCAATCCATCTTACACACTGCTTGGAAACTAAATGAACAAACCTTGCTTTCAGGAAATCAAAAACTTTCAGTGGCTCCCTACTGCCTACAGCGTACGCATAGAGGGGTTAGCCTACCATTTGAGGCCTCCTCAATCTTCTCCTGACCCTTTCAAACATACTTTCCTACCCCACCCTGCTTTGTTGCACAAGAATTCCCTGCTCCAATCAATTCAACTCATTCATTCAATAACTATGTATTACATTTCCTACTATAAGCCAGACACTCACAGCTCTAGGCGCTACTGTGATGAACAAGTTCTGTCCTCAAGAAGAATATTTTCTAGAGGGGAAAATGTTGGGCAATAAGCAAGGAAACAAGTTAACAAGATTATTTCAGATAATGATAAGACGGCACTTGTGCTTTGGTAACTGTAGCATATACAATAGCTCAAACAAAGCAGGATGCAGTGGTAGGAAGGTGGTGGCACGATCTTAGATCCTGTGATCAGGAAGGTCTCTTTGTGGGGCCACATTTAGGGAAGACTTGAGTGAGAAGAAAGGGACAGCCACGTGGAGACCTGGGAAGAGGGTTCCAGGCAAAAGCGAGAGCAAGTTGCAAAGGCCCTAAGGTGGCAACAAGCTTCACATGTGCTCAGGGTGGAACGAAGGCCAGTATGGCCAAATCAATGTGGACAAGGAAGAGATTGGTGGGAGATGAGGTCAAGGAGGTAGGCAGGGGTCAGCTCAAGCAGAGCCTGGTGAGGAGTCTGGATTTTATTCTAAGTATATGGGAAGCCGTTAGAAGATGTTCATAGGAGAGTGACATGATTGATACATATTTTAAAACATGACTCTGGCTGTCGTGTGGAGAGTGAGTTGTGGACAGTGCAAGAAGAGAAGCAAGGGGACCAGTTTGGAATCTTTCTTCACTTAATCTCTGGTTACTTGTGTGTGTATGTGTATCCATCAGTAAGTGCTGAGATAAATTTCTGTTTTGATGGCTGTGTTCTGCCTTCCCCTATTAGGTGATTGATTCTTCAAGGATAGGGTAGGTATACCAGCAAAACTGTAGGACAGAATGGCATGTCAGCTATGAGCACCTCCAGAATCTCATTTATTAGTGACACCCATCAGATAAGTTACTGACTTCTGTGAGCCTCAGCTACATAACTGAAAAAAAAAAAAAAAAAAGATGGGAGTGGAGGTGTGATTACCTAAATAATGCATGTAAAGTGCTTAGTACATACAGTTCCTGGCGTATAGTAAGCCTTCAATAAATCATAGCTGTGGTTATTATTTGCAAGGCGGTTGTGCTGCTGGTGGCTATGACTTTGGGCAAGTTTTTTTCCCCTCTTTGAGTCTCAGTTTGTGCATCTGTAAAATGGGTTGCAGATAGAATTCAGCTCTAAGATTCTCAATGCCTCTGTTCTATTTGTAAACACTTTAGAATCCACTTTAAGTAATGTTGCCCAAAACCCATGTGATGTGATTTATTCTTCATAATGTTGCACCGCCCTCTGTTGGACATACTCTGCCAGCATACTTGTTGGATCCTTAAATCAGCAGATGCTTAAACAGAAGCCCAGACCTCCCTCGCCTATATGCTGACAACTGTCTCTTCTTAAGTAAGATCTCTCTCCATATAGCTACGGATTATTTTTAAAACAACAAAAATAAGGTGTTTTTTGCATTTTTAAATTCTGTCCCTACTTTATTCCATTTTTAGGACTTTGTAAAAGTTTAGGATTTTAAAAATTTATCTATTTTAACACAATTTCAGACTTACAAAAAAGTTCGAAGAATAACACAAGAATTAACACTATCTCTTCACCCAGATTCCCCAGATATTTACAATTGATCGCATTTGTTTTATTATTTTCTTTGTCTCTGCACACACAATACATGCACACATACATACATATGTAATACATACATATTTTTTCTGAATCATTTGAGAGTAAACTACAAACATGAAGCCCTTTTATCCCTAAATACTTTATTGATGATGATGTAATATTATAAAATCTTCAGACTTTATTCAGATTTCTCAAATTATCTCGTCTGTTTAGAGCAGAACAAAATCCTACATCCCATTTTACATTGGGTTGTGCTGTCTCTTTACTTTCCTTTACTCTGGAATAGTTTCAGACTTTTTCTTTATCTTTTTTTTTTTCCAGTACTCTTGGCTCACTCTTTTTTTTTTATTATTTTTTGGCTGCATTGGGTCTTCATTGCCGTGCACAGGCTTTCTCTAGTTGTGGTGAGCCGGGACTTCTCTTCATTGCAGTGTGCGGGCTTCTCATTGCAGTGGATCCTCTTGTTGCAGAGCACAGGCTCTAGGCGCACAGGCTGCAGTAGTTGTGGCACTTGGGCTCCGTAGTTGTGGCTCACGGGCTCTAGAGCACAGGCTCTGTAGTTGTAGCTTAGTTGCTCCACGGCATGTGGGAGCTTCCTAGACCAGGGCTTGAACCCGTGTCCCATGCATTAGCAGGTGGATTCTTAACCACTGTGCCACCAGGGAAGTCCCTCTGTGTCTTTCAAGACATTGACATTTTTGAAGACCACAGGCCAGATATTTGGTAGAATATGCCTCTATTTGGTTTCGTCGGATGTTTCCTAATAATTAGATTCA
The DNA here is from genome assembly GCF_951394435.1 of Stenella coeruleoalba. Classification (NCBI taxonomy): domain Eukaryota; kingdom Metazoa; phylum Chordata; class Mammalia; order Artiodactyla; family Delphinidae; genus Stenella; species Stenella coeruleoalba. The sequence goes on from NC_137154.1 coordinate 12,558,670, forward strand.
GGTCATGCATTTTTGGCCAACCCAATACCACAAAAGTTCGGGTGTTTTTTGTTTGTTTGTTTGTTTATGTAGGATCTTAGTTACCCGACCAGGGATTGGACCAGCGCCCCCTGCAGTGTCAGCCCAGAGCCCTAAACACTGGACTGCCAGGGAATTCCCTGTGGCTGCAGGGAGTGGCTGTTGAGTTTAAAAACAAAAAACAGGGGCTTCCCTGGTGGTGCAGTGGTTGAGAATCTGCCTGCCAATGCAGCAGACACGGGTTTGATCCCTGGTCCAGGAAGATCCCACATGCCACGGAGCAACTAAGCCCATGTGCCACAACGACTGAGCCCGTGTGCCACAACTACTGAAGCCCGCATGCCTAGAGCCCGTGCTCTGCAACAAGAGAAGCCACCACAATGAAGAGTAGCCCCCACTCGCCGCAACTAGAGAAAGCCTGTGTGCAGCAACAAAGACCCAATGCAGCCAAAAATAAATAAATTTTTTTTAAAAGTATGTGCTTAGGAAGGGTATGCAATAATATACATTAGAAATTATTATAATCATGTATTTATTTGTTTATTTGCATAAACAAACACTTGGGCTCTTTTGAAAAGTACTGATGCCAAGACCCACCCCTAGAAATTTTTATTAAATTGGGATATTGCTTGCATATTAGTATTTTCTTAAAGCTCTATAGGTGTTTCTAATAGGCAATCAGGATTGAGAGTCATTGATTTCTACTCTGCTAACTCAAAAAAGAATATTAGACAAATTACAGAGATTCATAAAAATACAGTAAGATAAGATGAATTGCAAGATGGGAGGGACATTCAATAGGAGAAGGACACACATCAAGTCTCATAGGCTTGCTTTGAATGGGCTATAAATTTGTTCTAACAAACAACATGAAGATAATGAAATAATGTTAAAGACAGAGACCCAATTTTAAAATGATATATACAAGGTAAAACTACACTGCGTCTAGAAAAAGATGAGAAGAGATAAACTAAAAAAGGTGTCAGTGGTTGCATCTGAATGGTGACATTATGAGTGATCTTAATTTTTTCCACATTTTTCTTTTAAATTTATTTATTTATTTTTGCTGTGTTGGGTCTTCGTTTCTGTGCGAGGGCTTTCTCTAGTTGTGGCAAGCGGGGGCCACTCTTCATCGCGGTGCGCGGGCCTCTCACTATCGCGGCCTCTCTAGTTGTGGAGCACAGGCTCCAGACGCACAGGCTCCGTAGTTGTGGCTCACGGGCCTAATTGCTCCGTGGCATGTGGGATCTTCCCAGACCAGGGCTCGAACCCGTGTCCCCTGCATTGGCAGGCAGATTCTCAACCACTGCGCCACCAGGGAAGCCCCACATTTTTCTTTAATGTCAAAATTTCCTTTAAAAAATCTGAGGTATTTTTAGTAATTAAAATGTTTTCAAAATATCAATATAATTAAAATAATTTTCTTTTGCACAGCACTTAATTTGCAAAGCTCACATTATCTCATAATAGTAATATGTAATAAGTAAGTGATAATAATGATTTATTGAATGCTTACTATGTGTCAAGTACTATACTATAAGCTTTACATAGATTCTCTTTTAATCCTTACAGATACTCTTTGAGGTCGATACTATTATGAACCCCATTTTATAAGATAGAGAAACAGACTCAGAACGGTTAATTCACTTGCCCAGTTTCAAACAGCTTCTCAGTGTCAGAGCAAGGATTTTCCTCTAAAGCTTTAACATCTAACCACTAAGTACACTATTGTCTAATTGCTAGGAAAAACAGGTACTCTTATGCAAACTCCACTAAATTTAGTTATTTTGCATGCTGTTTGTTAAAGGTTTTTTTCCATATCAGATGAATGTTTTATATGAAAAATGCTTTGGTATGCTTTGATTAGTAGCTTTGAAAATGAAATGAAAACTCTTGCTATTACTTTGGTTGGTAGCTTTCCACCAACATTCAGGCATGGGCTTTTTTTTAAAAAAAGCAAAGTCACAAAATAAATGACAATCACTAGGCAATATTCAGTGATTTTTATTTATAATAAGGATTATAAACATGATGCGACATTTTAAAACATTTATAGAACAGTCGTTCAAAAGGAACTCAAAGGATGTCTTTAATTCTTTTCCCATGCATCAAGACCAAAAACTTTTACTGAGATCTGTCTAAAAGGCTTAGGGATAGAAAAACAAAATCTAAAAGTCTGGTTTGGTTTAGTGTAGTTGAGTTTTAATTGCTTTTGTTTTTAAGAAAAAGAATTGGAAAAATATGTGGGCTGTCCACTGTGAGTTATAGAATAAGCAGAAGGCTAGGGGGTCAGGAGTCCCGGGCTTTGGTTGTCACTTCCCCTCTCTGGGTTTTTACTTCCTTATTTGTAAAATGAAGGGATTGGAACAGACAATCTCTAAGGAACTTCTCAGCTCAAAAATTCATGATTTTACAACTGGATTGTCCTGCCTTGTTCTGTATTACCTGAATCTAAGGAACAGCAGAAGCGGCAGCCCTCTCCTAGTCCTGAGACGGTGCCAGTGTGTTGTTGGACAGCAGAAGAGAAATGAATCAAGGCGGTTTCCTCCCTGTCAACCCTCTATCCACTGAGGCTGCTCTCAGCTGTAGCTAGAGAATGGAGGCCCCAGAAAGAAAAGAAAAACAGGGATGGAAGCTGAATAACTGGATTTGAAGAAGTAAGAGGAAGGAGAAAGCGGAGGAGCAGAAAGAAAAAAGATGTCCCTTTTTGTTAAGGATTTTCATATATTTAAACATCCCAACATTTTGTAAGCAAATCAAAGTTTACATGATATATTCTGGTATTCCAAAATGGATATAGTAAGTTTAGATCTGTAAAGAGCCCATTAAAAGTACTGCATTTATTAAAAGCTTTTTCTTCCCATCACTGGTAGTTTCTAGAGCTGCCCTGTCCAAAATGGTAGCTGCTAACTCCATGCGGCTGTTTAAAGGTAAATGTAAATTAATTAAAATGAAATAAAATGTAAAAGTCAGCTCTTCAGCCGTAATAACCACGTATCAAGTGCTCAATAGCTCCGTGGGGCTAGTAGCTACCATACTGGGCAGCACAGACATAGGGCATTTCAATTAGGGAAGAAAGTTCTACTGGACAGCACTATTCTTGAGGGTTTGATTAAAGGGAAATGGAGTTCAGAACATCTGAGAGAAGATTAATTAGACAACAGGAGAATGAAAATGATGCAAATAGGCAGTTGTTAATAATTATAATAGTTCCAGCTACTGGATTTCCCAATTTATATGCATTCTGTCACTCACTCCTAAAAATTTCCTCATGAGGTGAATACACACATTATCCCCATTTTACAAATGGTAAAACTGAGGCTTGAAGAGATGAAATTGCCTAAGGTCACATAGCAAACAAGTGCACCCAGTTTACACAGCACCAGACTCTGTGCCTATTGCCTCCTTACCTCAAGTTTAAAGGGCAAGAACCGCTGGCTGGTTGCTGTAGATGTGATGCATGCTGTCCTAGGCACAGGGGACACGGTGTGACCAAGTCCCCACCCTTAGGGCAGGTGAGAAACAAGGAAGGAGTAAGCAAATGAAGGCATCATTTCAGCCAGCGACTGATGCAAAGAAGTTAATTAAATGGAGTTATATAGACATGGGGAAGGGGGTCCTGGAGGCTGTGTTGGGGGAGAGGCCTCTCTGAAGGGTGGCATTGGAGCTGAGACCGGAACGATGAGGAGGCACCAGCCCTAAGGAGAGCAGAGGCATTGACAGAGCAAACACCCTGCTGCAGGACAGAGCTTGGTGAACCAGAAGACCAGCAAGGACGCCAGCCTGCGTGGCCGTCGCTGAGGACAGAGCGGAAAGCATGGGGGGTCTGCAAATGGAGAGTCAGCAGTCCCTGCCTCGAGCTTCCTCAGCTGTGGGGAGAGAAATAAACCCAAAGGGCCGCCCAGGCAACTCTCGTCACTCATCTCCACTCTGACCTCCCAGGTGGAGCCACCCTTCCCTTTCATCTTACCCTAATGGTGCTTAATCTTCTAACTGGTTTCCCCGCTTCCACAAACACCCCCTAGAGTCTGTTCTCTACTCAGCAGCCACAGTGATCCTGTTAAAATCTAAGTCGGTGCACCCTGCCTCAGCTCATAGCTCTCCGAAGTGCCCCATCTCACTCACAGTAAAACCCAAAGCCATTGTGATGGCCGACAAGGTCCTATGCGGTCTGCTCCCTGCTACTTTCCTGACCTCATCTCCTCCTATACTCTCCCCTGCGCACTCCATGCCAGCCACACTGGCCTCCTTGCTGTCCCCAAACATGTCAGGCCCCCTCCCGCCTCCATCCTGCTCTGCTGGAACGCTCCCTCCCAGACCTGCCAGTTCAGTCCCTCGCCTCCTTAAGTTTGGGCTCCAATGTCACCTTCTCCATGAAGCCTTCCCTGACCACCATATTTAAATTCAAACCCCTCTTACCTGCACTACTTTTCTCCCCGTCACTTATCCCCTTCGAACACGCTATGTTTTTTCTTATATTTCTTACATGCATTTAGACTGTGTGTTGTCTGTCTACCATCTAGAGTTTACCCCTTCCCTGAGAGCAAGAATCTTTGCTTTGTTTCCTGCTGGATCCTTCGCCCCTAGAACATGCACATAGTAAAGAGCTCAATGTTTGTATTTTTTGATAAATGTAGAATGAACATTGAGCTCCACTCTCTTGGGAGTCCTCTTCCAGATTTGGGGTCTATCTCCTGGCACAGTAAATGTGGCAGAACCCCTTTCTCCCTATGACCCCCTGATTTTTGTTATTGGTCACAGGTGATTGATATTAAAAATAGTTTTTTAAATATTTAAACCAGTGACACGTCTCAGTTTAAAATTTGCTGGCCTCTCCCCAGCCTCAGGCACAGACGCTCTCTAGAGCAGCACGGGCCAACAGAAATAGAATGCAAACCACACATGTAATTTTAAATTTACCAGTAGCCACATTAAAAGAAGTGAAAAAGAAACAGGTTAAAAGAGTTTTAATAATGTATTTTATTTAACTCAATAATCTACATATTGTCATTTCAACATGTAATAATTATTTTTATAATTTTTAATTTCTTTTTATTTATTTAAAATGTTTATTTATTTATTTATTTTGCAGGTCTGGGTTGCAGCTCGGGAACTCTTAGTTGCAGCATGCATGTGGGATCTAGTCCCCTAACCAGGGATCGAAACCAGGCCCCCTGCATTGGCAGCACGGAGTCTTACCCGCTGGGCCACCAGGGAGGTCCCCATCAACGTGTAATAATTATTAATGAGATATTTTACGTTCTCTTTCCATACAAAGATTTTCACGTTCGGGGTGTATTTTACACCTACAGCACATCTCCACTTGGACCGACCACATTTCAAGCTCTCGAGAGCCACATGTGGCGAGTGGCTACAGCCAGCTCTGCGGTCTCTGGAGGAGAGGGTATGGGGTCCATGGTGCCAAAGCAAGAGCTTTGGGCCTCTCACCAAAAGTGTTGGTAAAAAAAGCTCGCATAGGGCTTCCCTGGTGGCGCAGTGGTTGACAGTCCGTCCGCCTGCCGATGCAGGGGACACGGGTTCGCGCCCCGGTCCGGGAAGATCCCACATGCCGCGGAGCGGCTGGGCCCGTGAGCCATGGCCGCTGAGTCTGAGCGTCCGGAGCCTGTGCTCCGCAACGGGAGAGGCCACGGCAGTGAAAGGCCCGCGTACGGCAAAAAAAAAAAATAATAATAAAGCTCGCATCAGCAAAAGCTCCAGAAGCAGCCAGGCCTCTTTCTTTCTCCTTCCCTCAACCCCTGCCCTCGGCCACTTTAGGCTCTGGGATCTCCCTTGGGTGCTGTGGGTTTCTGCTCCTTTCAGGGCTCTTCCACTTGGAGGCATCCCCCTCCGTGACACTCGTGTGACCCACTAGGGACCCAGACTCTCTGCAGTGGGGAATGTCCAAGGTCAGCCCCGTCCATCAAGGGGAGGGACGCGGGAGAACAGACCCTCTCTCCCAGCAGCCCTGGGAACAGAATGCACGCATGGGTTCCTCTTCTTCAGGGAGAGCAACTGCGCACCCAGCCCAAAGAATGGGGGATGGGAGAGGGAAACAGGCCCTTCAGCTGGAATTTCTGTTCATGCTTCTCTCCAGGAAAAAAAACATTCTGGAGCAATTTTGGCTTTCCTCTCTTACAAGTCAGGACAGTTGCCGCGTTCCCAGGGTGAAGTTTTCTGGACTTCAGCCCCCCTTCCTATACAGCTCTTCCCCCAAAGGCTCTGCAACATGGTCCTGTTTTGCATCTGCAGCTTTGCTTCAGCTTGTGAGCAGGCTGCCTAGTCCCTAGGCCTCTCACTTGCTGACTGTATTTTTATCACCCTCCCCTCAACCCCACATGCTTATTTCTGCCTTTTCTTTCGCCCCTCCAGGCTCTGCTGTGGTTTTTGATGATTTCCCCTTTGTTTAATCATTCTGGTGAAATTGGACTCAAAATAGAAAGCAAGAGAGTGCTGACATGGGTGGAAAATAGATCCTCTAGAACAACTTCAAGTAACAACATGCTAATCGCTGTCCCTTAAATATCGCCAGCCCACACACTTCTGGACATGGTGTCACCTCAAAAGCCAGGGGCAGCCCTTTCACTCCTCGGACAGCACACGTGTATTAGGGTTCTACGAGGGACAAGGTTCTATTGCGCCAGGCTCTGGGGGAGACAGAAGTGGGTAGGCTGTCAAGGCTTCTGCCCCAAAGGTCCTTGTACGGAATAAAGACGATGCCTGCCCTGAGCTCAAAGCTTTCAACTAAGCTGTAAGGAGGCAGGGGTCTCATGGAAGAGGGGCACTTGAACTGGGACTTGAAGGATGGAAGGATTTTAAGAGGCAGAAACAACAAGGAACTGCCTATTTTGCCACCAGAGGAAAGGAAGTGTAGACGCAGGAAGTGGGAGAGACACACCCATTTGACAAAGCAACTGGCTTTTGCCTGATTGGTCTCTGCTGGTGCTGGACGGATGGCTCCAAGTTTTTGATATTCTCCCTGAATGGAAGGGATATGCCAACTTCCATGCCCAGGGCTCCTGTCCATGTTTCCAACACTAGGGCTTTATGGCTCTGAGAGCATCCGAATGAGACAGTTGAGAGAGGAAAGCCTGAAGAACAGAGAGGTGCCCTGGAATCCTCGCAGCCGAGCTGCCATCACCATGGGCACTTCCGCAGCCTGTAGGCCACTTAGATGAGATGACAACCTTGAGCTCAGGTGGCTTGAATTACTGAGCTGAGGCCTCCCTGGAATTGTCCCAAGGCCACTGCCCCATGGTCTGTCCTCTTCAGTGTGAGGGGCAACCCTCCTTGTAGTGGATGGTGGAAGATTATTTTCTCTTTTACAAAAACAGAATTAGAGAGAGAGAGAGAAAAGAAGATGTCTCCAACCTCCCCACCTCAAGAAAGTAATTCCTGCTATTTAGGGAACCAATTGATGGGAGAGTCTGAAAGAGCTTCACAAATCACACAAATTCAGTGCTGGGTTCATTTTTACCTCTTCTGGAACCACCCCCTAAGCTCAACTCAGGCATCCAAGAGAGATCATGCCTGGTCCCCATTTTAGCGGTACCCGGCACATGCTCTGTCACACCACCTAGGTTTGACTCTTTTTTGTTTTTCCACAGCATTGATCACTATCTGAAATTCTCTTGTTCATTCACTTGGATTCTAGTTGGTCGCTGGTCTCTTACCCCGCCCACAGCCACACTGTGTCCCCAGAAGAGCAGGATCTGTCGTGGCACTGCAGTATCCCCCGTGTTTTGCAACAGTGTTAGCTTGAAGTGGGCACTCAATAAATATTTGTGCAAGTCCACAGAGGGCCATATATTAGTATCCAACAAACTTACAAATGCACATGCCCTCAACTCACAGTGACTGAAAAATGAGATCAGGAGGGTGAATCTATTTTCCTTAAAGGAACCAAGAGAATCTCGACACCTCAGTCATCAACATAATTCATTACACCACTGTTTAGAATAACAAAAGACTGGAAGAACCTAAATGTCTACTTGGTTATGCAATAAGGATGCCACTCATACCTATGAAAGAACAAGGACGCTCTTTGTGAACTAATATAGAAAGATTTCCTGAATCTAATCTTTTTTTTTTAAATTATAGTTTGATTTACCATGTTGTGATAGTTTCAGGTGTACAGCAAAGTGATTCAGACATACATACATATATTCTTTTTCAGATTGTTTTCCATTATAGGTTATTACAGGATATTGAATATCATTCCCTGTGCAATACAGTAGGTCCTTGTTGTTTATCTATTTTATATATAGTAGTATGTATCTGTTAATCCCAAACTTCTAATTTATCCTTCCCCCTTCCTTTACCCTTTGGTAACCATAAGTTGTTTTCTATGTCTGTGAGTCTATTTCTGTTTTGTAAATAAGTTCATTTGTATCTTTTTTTTGTATATTCCACATATATGCAATATGATATTTGTCTTTCTCTGTCTGATTTACTTCACTTAGTATGATAATCTCTATGTCCATCCATGTTGCTGCAAATGGCATTGTTTCATTCCTCTTTATGGCTGAGTAATATCCAATTGTAAAAATATACCACATCTTCTTTATCCATTCATCTCTCGATGGACATTTACGTTGCTTCCACGTCCTGGCTATTGCAAATACAGCTGCTATGAACATTGGGGTACATGTATCTTTTCGAACTAGAGTTTTCATCTTTTCCTGGATCTACTCTTAAGTGAAAAAGCAAAGTACAGGACAGTGTTAAAGTATGCTGTTAATGGTGGGGAAAAAAAAAAAGAGAGGCAATGTATTTGTATTTGCTTGTTTATACAAACAACATTTCTACCAGTTATCAAAAAACTCTTCAATAGTTATAAGGACAATCTACAGGGAGGGGAACTGGATTACTTGGGAGCAGGGAAGTTTTTGTAACTTTTGAGTTTTGAACCATAAGATTGTGTTACCTATTCAAAAATAAAATCCACAACCATATTTATTTAAAATATATACTGATTGAATAAATTGATGAATGTAGTTCAGTTTCTCTTGGTGGCTTTCAGGAAATGTAAGCCAGTGTCCCTCCCATTTTCATTCACAGGCACAACCCTGGGCCTGCCCTCACTCTTCCCCTCCATTCCTCTCCCCTCCACTAAAATAAAGCCAAATTCCTGAAGGCTGGGCCCCAGGAGCTGTCTCACTTACTCACTGGAGGTGTGTGAAGGACAGGTAAACAGTGGCATGTGGTGGCAACTGAAATTCCCTCGTACCAGTGTGTTCGTGTAAACAGAATAAAAGAACGTCATCATGTTTACCTTCTAGGGAGTTTTACAAAAACAACTTTCCTGCTTCCTTAAACTACTAGATAAGAGCAAATAAGCTTGGCTCTGCTCTGAGTCAACTGGCTTAGCTAAAACCATGGAGTCTGGGGGAAATTTGGGGTAGACAAGTGGCAGCAGCCTCTTGTATACCTGGTGTATCCTGGCTGCTGAGAGAGTCCTGTCTGGACTCTGTATCATTCTTGAGCTGATGGAAAAAGGGTCTCTTAGAAGCCACAGTATCCAGAAAGATCAGGGCCAGCTCAGACAGTCCAAACCAGTCTCCTGGCCTGCCTCTGAAGGCAGCAAGCAAGGCCAGCTTCGTGGGTGTTCAACCCACACTTAGAAGGAGCCCTGCACTTGGTTTAATATTCTGCTGTCACCATCTTGAAATTCTTTAACAAGCAGCCCACCTTTTCATTTTGTACTGGACCCCCCACATTATTTAGTCATTCCTGCAGGAAGTGTCACAAAAATCCTCGGTATCTCAGGTGTTCTAGTTTATTGTTTGTTGTGAAATATATAGTGTCCTCATTTTTCTCATCTGGGTTTGTCAGATCCTTTCTTGAAAGCCATTTTAGGAGAGCTTGAGGGTCCAGGTACTTGCAAAGGTGGACATGCAGGAGGGGAAGGGCATGGTCAAGATCAAGGGACAGGGTAGGCCACTCCAACAACTTGAGTACAGCCAGACACTGCCAGCATTTCTTTTTATTCCTGGCTGTCACAGGGTACCTAGAATTACTGGTTCACAGTGTAGCTCATCTGAAGAAAATCTTCTGAAGAAGACACAGGGGCAAGGACTCTAATTTTTTTTTTTTTTTTTTTTTTTGTGGTAAGCGGGCCTGTCACTGCTGTGGCCTCTCCCGTTGCGGAGCACAGGCTCCAGACGCGCAGGCTCAGCGGCCATGGCTCACGGGTCCAGCCGCTCCGCGGCATGTGGGATCTTCCCGGACCGGGGCACAAACCCGTGTCCCCTGCATCGGCAGGCGGACTCTCAACCACTGCGCCACCAGGGAAGCCCAAGACCTCTAATTTTTGCATTTGTCCTTTCATTCCAGACATATTTATTGAGCAAATAGGTGCTGGACATACAATAGGAAGGCATTTTCCCTGCCCTCATGAGCTTACAGTGTAGTGGAGCCAGGCAATAAGCAACTAAATGAACACAGTGATAAATATGAATTGCAGGAAGTGCAACAGAGGAAACATAATGCCAAGGGAGAATAACTGGTGGGAAATGAGGAGGGCTAAAGGGACTAGGACAGGGTCATTAGAAGAGGCCTCTCTGAAAATGTGACCCTTTGGCTGAGACCTGAAGGATGAACAGAAGCAGCTATGTGTGAAGAAAGGAGAAATGGCAGACCAGGCAGGGGAACAGCCTGGGAAAGGACATTGGGATATTGGCATGTGTGGGAACTTGGCCTGTTCATGAACCGGACAAAGGCCAGAGAACAAGGGGGAGAGTTCAGCGAGAGGGGGCTGGGGCACAGACCTGTTTCTGCAGGACTTGATAGAATCCACTGAGGATCTTGGCTTTCATTCCAAATGCAACAGGTAGTCTTTGAAGACTTGTAAGAGAGAGAGTAATGCCATCAGATTTGCATTTTGGCAAGTTTACTCTGGCCTGATATATGTCCCCCTTCACTGGAATGAGTGTCTCAGGAGTGTTAGTGGTGAGAATGGGGGGAAAATCAGTGTAAATGAAGTATACTTTAAAGGGGGAATAGACAGGATTTGATGATGGATTTTGGGGGGGTGGGTAAAAGAGAAAGAGAGATGTCAAGGATCCTGACTCATAGGTATCTCGCATGAGAGACTCAATGGCCGCAAGTGACATTTACAGAATTAGGAGTAAACAGATTTTGGAGGTGAGGAACAAGATTAAGAAACCGATTCTGAACATATGAATTTAGATGACTGTGAGATATCAGAGTGGAAATGGCTAACTCCTCCCCACTAGACAAGTGAGAGGGAGGCTTCTGTCCAACGGCCCACTCGGAGGGACAGGACGGTCAGAAGAGAAAGATGGAGCCTGGCTTCCTACTCCCTGTGAGCCACTGGGTCCTGGTCCCCACCCTGAAACTCCAGGACAGACTCTCCCTGCAAGATTTGGAATCATCAGTGGCCTCTCCCTCCTACCCCCACTCCACCCTCCCAATTGCCTCAGTTTACCACCTGATATGGCACTCATGCACAGAATAACAAGGTTTAGGACAAATGCTCTGTAAGCAGCAGACGTGTGCCTTGTGGAGGGGTCATGCTCATTGAATGTGAGCACTAACTTTTTCTCAGAGCAGAGTCCCTGAATCACACTGGCCTGGGAGGCAGGAGCCCTGGGTGGGTAGGCCCTCCAACTACACAGTGCTTGAGGGCTTACAAAGCACTTTCACATCCACTGTCTTATTCTCTCAACAACCTTTGAGACCAGGTGGGGATTATCATTAACCCCACTTTATATTAGGAGGTTCAGAGAGGTTAATTAATTTGCCTAGGTCACACAGGTAATTGAGAAGTCAGTCTGTTTGAAGCCAAGATTGAGGCTCTTTCTAGAAAGCTGTGTCATTTCATGGCAGGGACTGCCCATGTTTAGAGAAAGCTGCCTTCATTTCTGAGATACTGAAAGGCACTGGGAGGGCCCCACTGCCTAAGACACTGCCCAGAACCACAGCCTATTAGAGTTGCAAGCACCCATAGGGATCCTATCCAGTCTCCTCATTTTACAGCTGACAGGAAAAGAGACTCGCAGAGGGAAGGAAATTCGTGGCAGAAGAGGACTAAAACCCAAATCTCTAGCCTAGATCTCTTTCCACTTCCCTCAAGGCTTCCAGGGTTTGGCACCCTTCCATCTACGGAAGAGTCAGCCCTTGTGCTAGGAGAACTTTGTGGGAAAGAAGAGTAACCAGAACTAAAAGGTAAAAGGTTGCTCGGCAACTAGAAATGTGGGCATGTGTGGCACCTGGCATCCATTTACCCTTCTTTCTTGTGTCCTCATCCCCAGGCTTCCTCAAGGAGGACCACTCCCAACCCCTCTTCAGGTTCTGCACCTGGGTGTAATCCATTTCCAGGAGTCCATTTCACTTCCTGCTTTAGGAGTAGGCATGTGACTCAGGTCTGGCCAATCAGAGCATCACATTTCTCTGTCCACAGTGATTGGCTCAGGAATGAGCATGTGACCTAAGCTCAGCCACTCACACTCTCTCCCTCAGGACCCTCAGTCTTAAGAAGACTGCCTCATGGACAGGAGAAATGCGTGGAGTTATTTGTTTTTGCTGCTGCAGCCTGTGCTTTCTAACCTAAATCTTTTTTTTTTTAATAAATAAATTTATTTGTTTATTTAATATTTGGCTGCATTGGGTCTTCATTGCTGCACGCAGGCTTTCTCTAGTTGAGGCGAGCAGGGGCTACTCTTCATTGCGGTGCACAGGCTTCCCATTGCGGTGGCTTCTCTTCTTGCAGAGCATGGGCTTTAGGCGCACAGGCTTCAGTAGTTGTGGCACGCGGGCTCTAGAGCGCAGGCTCAGTAGTTGTGACACACGGGCTTAGTTGCTCCGTGGCATGTGGGATCTTCCGAGACCAGGGCTCAAACCTGTGTCCCCTGCATTGGCAGGCGGATTCTTAATCGCTGCACTACCAGGGAAGTCCCTCTAACCTAAATCTTTTTCTTTTTTTTAAAAACATATATTTATTTAATTTTTGGCTGCATTGGGTCTTTGTTACTGCACGTGGGCTTTCTCTAGTTGCAGCGAGCGGGGGCTACTCTTCATTGTGGTGCACGGGCTTCTCATTGCAGTGGCTTCTCTTGCTGCGGAGCATGGGCTCTAGGCGCATGGGCTTCAAGTAGTTGTGGCGCATGGGCTTAGTTGCCCACGGCATGTGGGATCTTCCCTGCCCAGGGCTTGAACCCGTGTCCCTTGTGTTGGCAGGCAGATTCTTAACCACTGCGCCACCAGGGAAGTCCCTAATCTAAATCTTTAACCTTCCTGACAGTTCATCCCAACTGAAGACCTCTCAGCAATTAGGAAATCAAGTGATAATATCATTTCTTGTATCTCCTGACAAGAGTGTTTTACTGAGATGTAGCAGCTTCGTTCCTGAGTATTTACTTGGAAAATGAGACTTAGTGCAAGAAAATTCAGCGAACACAAAACCTTTTAATGATTCCTTTAAGTCAGTGACTCTATATATGTGGTCCCCAGATCAGCATCATCAGCATCACCTGGACACTTGCTAGAACTGCTGATCCACACGTCACACCCAGATTTACTGGATTAGGAACTCTGGGAGAGAGGCCAGCAGTCTGGGTTTTCAGAGGTTCTCTCTGATGCCCACTAGAGCTTGAGAACTACTGCTTTTAAACCATTGAGCTCAGTCCCATATGGGTTCACTAAAACATTCAGGTATGAAGAAAAAAGATGCTTTAAAGTTGTGTCTCATTTCAGACCAAACTTTACAGGTTCATTGTATGTTAATCTAAGGAGTTGGAGACATCAGACTTAAGTTCTAATCCTCTCTGAGCTATTTGCTGGTTGTGTGAATTTGGGCAAATGATGTCACGCCTTAAGCCTCAGTTTTCTCATCTGAAAATCTTGGAATAATAACATCTCCTTTATAGGTTACTGTGGACATTAAAGAAAGTAATGACTATAAAACTGCTGGCATATAACAAGCTCTGGATAAATTGCAGCTCATTGTTATCACGTGTATGGAATTAAGGCTACTAATTACTTCTTTAAAAGCACTGACTCCCTTTCACTATCCCACGGTGGCTGAGAACACACTTCCCATGTGTCTGCAACTGATGTCTAGCACACAGAACGGAACCAGAAGACCTATGTCTTAGGCCTGGCACTGCCAACGATTTACCATATGACATGCAGTGAGCCGACTTCTATCTCTGAACCTCAGTTTCCCCATGTGTTAAATAAGTTGGTTGGGACTGGATGGGCTCTAAGGTCCTTCTGGGCTCAGACACTCTGAAATTCTAAGTCTGAAGCCTGGAACAGAGTTTTTTTCATTGGTCATAGGAAACATAGTCTTCAGAGCCAAAATGCATCTGGAAGCAGCTATTTCTTGGGATATGTGAAAAGAGAACCACCCCCTAAAAGTGGGCATTAGAGGGAGGCAAATCTTCCCACACAGCAAATGTCTCTATAGATTTGCCCACTTGTCTTGGGGACCACCCCATCCCCTGGGCTGTACCACCAAGGCGCTACCTCCTCACTCAGCCAGGAGAAAGAGTTTCCCTTTCTCTGTCTACTGGTCATTGCTTCATTGCTTGGCTTGAGTTGAGTACTCAGAAACTCTGGCCAAAGGCCCTCCCAAAACAGAAAACAGAGTGACCACTAGCCCTTAAACCTGCCAACAAGAACAAGAAGTTCAATCTCTGCTGGGTTTTAAGCCAGGATCCAGTACATCTCACAAAGTCCCCGCTCTGCTGAAGCCAAAACGGCAGGGCATCAGATCACACCCATTTCATTTTCCTCTTTTTGCTTATCTACATTTTCTATGTTTGTCCCCCTAAACTGGATGTTTTTCATTTCTGTTTAATCCTCAAAGCAGTAACTTCACATGGAGACTCTCGTCAAGCCCAGTAATGGTTCTCCTTGGTGATAACAGTACAGTGCCTGGGGGGACCCCATTCTAACACCAGGGCAGTGGATGAGTGGATGTCCTGGGAAAGTCACTCAGCATCCCGGGGTCTGCTTTTCCCTGTTGTAAAGTAAGGGGAAGTTGGACCAGTTCTTCACCTATACTACTTCCCAAGACTGTAACAAGCACCACTCAAGGTTTGGTAGCTGGTGAAAATACTGTGCAAAGTCCTGAATCTGATCCTGCCCCCTCCACAATACAGGCCATCGCCTGGTTTGGGGCAGCTGTTTATGGATGTGAGTAAATAGGGAAAATGTGAACTGACGGATGCAAATCCATTAACAGTACAACCCTGATGTCCTGCTAAGGGATGGGGCATGAATGGGGAGGTCTTGGAAGGCTGCACATACTTCCCCAGACTCCCAACTCATAAAGGACAAATTGGGAAGACAGTGGCAGAGCCCTGGATTCACCCATCTCCTCTATATTTCAGATAAGGAAACTGAGGTCCAAACTGGAGAAGTGAGCCCTTAAGGCCACACAGAGAGTAGGTGACCAAATACTGAGCCAGCAACAGCCTCTGACTCTGCTTTTATGGTATGAAAGCTAGTGGGTCCAGGGAAATTGTTTTACTACTAAGTTGGTAGATTAGATGCACCCTTCAGCACGGCAGATTGGGGTGCTCGTCAAAACTGAAGAACACCCTCTGGCACCCCTACCCGCTCAGAAGTAACAATAGAGGCCGTGCTGACCAGGGCTGCATTTTTCCCAGGCTGTCTCAGACAAAGGGCTGGCCTGGCCTGGCCTTGTTATCTCTTGGTCTTAATCAGCTCCACTCCATTTTCTGTCATGGTTTATCCACAAAAGACTCTTTGGCTGCCCAACAGGAAAGCCAAGCCAAGGTCCCAGAGTTAGTATGAAGGCCAAGCTGGGACTGGTTTGATGAGAGAAAAATACAATGAGTGTGCTAGGCCTGCAGCCCGCAGAACCTTCAGAAATCCGCATCTCTGCACAAAGAGGCAGCGCGGGGTAGTGAAAAGAGCCGGCAGACAGGCCTGGGTTCAGATCCCAGCTACTTCCCGGCAGCATGACTTTGAATTAGATACTCAGCCTTCTGAGCCTCACTTTCCTCATCTGTAAAATGGGGATGATACCACTGGCCCCACAAGTTGTTGGACTGTGTATGTAACATCTCTAGCTCTGGGCCTGGAAGAAGGGACTCTGAGTATGTTTTCCTGATGCTCAAATTATAGAGTTGTGCTAGTGAAGAATTAGAGGTTCAGCCCTGACCTGTGGGCGGGCATGGCGTGACTGGCAGAGCCCATGCATTGGGTTTGAGGATGACTCTGATGTTCAGCAGCTGCGGCAAATCCCTCCTCTTCTCTGAGATTCAATTTCCTAGTCTCTAAGTGGGAAGCTTAATGCCTTTCCTGCACCCAATTTATGAATGTGCTTCATCTACTATAAAAAATGCCAGTGTTGGGCTTCCCTGGTGGCGCAGTGGTTGAGAGTCCGCCTGCCAATGCAGGGGACGTGGGTTCGTGCCCCGGTCCGGGAGGATGCCACATGCCGCGGAGTGGCTGGGCCTGTGAGCCATGGCCGCTGAGCCTGCGCATCCGGAGCCTGTGCTCCGCAACGGGAGAGGCCACGACGGTGAGAGGCCTGCGTACCGCAAAAAAAAATAAATACCAGTGTTACCTCTTCTCATTAGCACATATTGGTATGTAATCAAATCCTCCTGAGACCTTGGGCAAGTCATTAAACCTCTCTGGGTATATCAGTCAGGGTCCCAGCAGGCAACAGATGGCGCATCCAAACTGGGTGATTTTCTTAGAGCATAACAGGGCTATTTACAAAGACACATGCACAAACGGATAGTGGGTATCTCAGGGCTAGTGACCTCAAGGAGTCTTTACTGCCGCTAGGCCATGAAGGAGCAAAGGAGAAGCAGTCACTAGGACCAGAGAGGGCAGCTGTATTGACAGGCCACCTGTTAGGATGCTGTGGCCATCAGAGGAGGGACGCAGCCCATCCAGAGTGCCCTAGCAGGGGAGGGAGTTAAGGAAATAATACCCTTACCTTGATCTCCTCCTGCTGTCCGATCTCCTGTGTGGGCTTCCCTTTGGTCTGATCAAACTGGAGGCCAGAGAATAAGGGAACCCAGTGATACAGTACATCCAGGGTAGCCTCCCAGGATACAGCACAGAGTGGAAAAGGGTGAAGAGAAGGGCTGGAGGCGCATTTGGCAGGTATCCAGCACACTGGGCATCAATGTCTTTCACAGTTTTTTATTTTTATTTATTTATTTATTTTGGGCCACACCGCGCATCTTGTGGGATCTTAGTTCCCTGAGCAAGGATCAAAGCTGGGCCCTCATCAGTGAGAGCACAGAGCCCTAACTGCTGGATTGCCAGGGAATTCCCTTCTTCCACAGTTAAAGGAAGGTATTGAAGGAGATGACCTCTCCTTCTATCTCACCCTCTGATAGATTCTCAGCACTTTTTCTAAGCTTCAGATCCAGATCTAGAAGGGTTAGACCCTAGGAGGGAATCCAAGCCCTTTCCTAGGGAGATCTTTAGTCTTCCCAATTAATCAGGAGAAATGACATCCTTTTCCGGCAGCCCCAAATTTAAATTATCGCCTTTGAGGCCCATACTCAAAGCAGAGGGCAAGCCAGCCACAGAGGGAGTCATTCTTTGGATGACTATGTTTTAGTATTTATTTTTCTCTTTTAACCAAAGTGAGCCAGGTGCATGTCTCAAATACTAAACAGATGCCCTCTGCTTTCATTCACTGGAAAACATATAATGCAGTAAGGTGTCTTTAGGCCTTATCTTTAGAGATAATAAATTGCATACAAGTGAACACACTGGAGCAATCTAATTTTTTTCCAGCACCTTCTAGCTGACAGTCAGTGTAGCTCCCAGGGGAGAAATCAAAGCGCTGAGTAATCTTGAAGAGACAACAGTTCCCAAATCCCCTTTTCACTCCATCCCATTCCAGATGGGTGATATAAATCATGTGCCTATAAAAGAAAAGATAAGAGAGATCTTCCCAGGGAATCTCAGCACAAGCAATCTGGGGCAATAGTTAAACCCCTGGGCTCTAGAATCCTTAAAGCTCAGATTCAAGTCCTTGCTCTGTCACTTACTACTTATCTTTGTGACCTTGGACAAGTGACCTAAGCTTCAGTCTCCTCATCAGTGTATTTGACAGATTACGCTCATTTAGAACAATAATAATGCTTTATCTACCTCATAGGGTTATTTCAAGAATTGAACGAAATAATACAAACACTTAGCACACAGTAAGCATTCAATAAATAGTGGTGGAGGGGAAATGGGGAGCTGCTGACGGACCTATGATGCTGGATCCATAATAGTGGCTCTCCTCTGGTCATGGGACTTCGGCTATGCTTCTGCTGTGGCCCTAATCACTTTCCCTTGCATTTTAGCCATCCGTATTATCCCCCTGCTCTAGAGGTGTCAATCACAGTGCTTGCCACACCCATAGCCCCTTGCCATGGAGCACCACGCTTCCCGCACTATTATAAATCAGAGACAGTTTTTAGCTCTTTGAGCAAATCATCCTAATAAAATACTGTATTTTATTTAGTCCACTGTTAGAGAATACAGGGCAAAGAAAAGCCATCCCAGTTCTGTAATGCAGATGGTACTAGAATCTACTGATTTAACCATAAAAGCTATAGGAAACCTATCAAACAAGCTGTGACAGTACAAATAGTACCTGTGGAAGGGCAGCCTGTAAACGCAAAGCATACCTAGAACAAAAGAAAAGGAGGGAGCACAAAAACATGTTTACCTTTTGTTTGTTATTTTTAATATTTTTATTTATTTTACCTTTTATTTGTTAGGAACTGGCAAGGAGTTTTCCTATGAGATGGTGAGGTAGGACTACCAGGAAGAAGCTTTACCCTTCTTTTTTTTTTTTACAGTTAAGTAAACCTCGGACAGGGTGATTTACCAGGGTCACACAGCTAGAGAAAAATTTCAAATCTCAACAAACTGATTTGTATGTTTTATGCCACCCCTTTCAAAAATATTTTGCTAGCACTGTCTATAAATATCTCCTGAAGTATGCTGGTGACCCAACTCCACAAGGTTTTTTGTTTTTTTTTCAGTACGCGGGCCTCTCACTGTTGTGGCCTCTCCCGTTGCGGAGCACAGGCTCAGGACGCGCAGGCTCAGCGGCCATGGCTCACGGGCCCAGCCGCTCCGCGGCATGTGGGATCTTCCCGGACCGGGGCACAAACCCGTGTCCCCTGCATCGGCAGGCGGACTCTCAACCACTGCGCCACCAGGGAAGCCCCACAAGGTATTTTTCAATGTTGTAAAATTTTATCATGATCCATTTGCACTGTGACAAAAATCATACCTAAGGAGACCCTTCATCTAATCTGTTGTCTAATCTTTTACATCCATCTTTTACGGTGATAAACTACTGCCCTGGAGGAGCCATCCACAAAGTTTAGGAATGGCGCTCTTCCAGCCTTGGCTTGTGTGTCGGCACCCTCCTTCGCTCACGCAGCCTTTAGAAAGTGACAAGATCTCACTCTGAACACTGGAATCCGTGTTCCTGTTTTTCTGCACCTTTCTCCTCTTTCCAGCCCCACTGCACCTGCTCTACTTCGACTCTTTTGATTATTACAATAAACTCTCAGTGGTCTCCCCACCTGCAGCCCCTCTCCAATTCAATCTATCTTGCACACATTGCTGATTAATTCATCCACAACCCCACTCATATCACAGTAGCTTCCTATTGCCTATAGAAAGAAAAGAAGAGCCTCTTATCCCCCATTCAAGACCTCAGTGATCTCTTTCCAATCTTAACATCCCTGCTCCAGCGCTCCCAGTGAATTGGGTTTTTCACTATTGCCCTCTACTCCCCTTATGTTCCCAAAATGATGTGTCCAAGACCCAGTTCCTCTCTCTGTCTCTGTCTTTCTCACTTTCTCTCTTTCTATTTATCTATCTCTATCTCCCAGCTCTACTTCCTCAGTGAGTGTTCTGTTCTCAGAAGTCTCTCCCCTTGTTCCTGTAAGATAACTGCCAGTGGATTTGAAGAACACGTGCTTCCACGTCAAATTCAGTGGAGAAGAGGAACGCCTGTTTCCTGGTAGATCTCATTGTCTGTGACTGGCCTGACCTTTGTCATACCCCCATCCTTTAATCAATGCTTGTGGCCAGACGGTGGGATAAGTTCATTGTAGGAACTCCCTAAAGTTCCTAGTCATGAGGTTTGGGTCGGACTGACCCCTGCCTTCAAGTCCAGAGATGAGCCCTGACTGACTTGGTTGTGGATAAATTAATCAGCAATGTGTGCAAATAGAGTGAATTGGAGAGGGGCTGCAGGTGGGGAGACCATTGAGAGTTTATTGTAATAATCTAAAGAGTTGAACTAGATGCTCTGGAGGTCCTCTCTTCCATGGAGCCTTTCGCCTACTGCCCTAGCTAGAAAGCAGCTTCCTTCTCCTCTGAACTTGCAAAGCTCTTTATCCACATTTCTTTTATTGCAGTTACCATTGTCTACCTTGCATTCAAGCTCTCTGGCTTATCTCTATGTCCTGGGCATCAATCACGGTGCATATCACACCCACAGTCTCCTATGAGGAATGGCCCTGTCTACAGTCCCTGGCTAAGCAGCCAGCCCTGAGTTACTTTATGTGACCATGTCCACCCTGTCTCCCTGTTGGCCATGCTGATTGGACCTGGGGTGGGCAACTGACTGACAGGCAGGCAACCATAGGCTAGCCAGCAGCTTCTGAGGGTCTGAAGTGAACAGTTCTACCCAGAGACCTCAGTAATTAGCCTTACAGCCCTGAGTGAACTACAGTGATGTGCAGGCAGAATCTCTGTGTAAGCAGAAGCCAGAAAGCAGGGAAAAACCACAGCGAGTAGAGAATGAAGACTATAATCCTCAAGAATAAGGAAGTGGAGACTCAGAGAAGCAAACTAATCTGCCCAGCAAGTAGTCTAGTTCTAAAGCCTTCTCTCCCAACCAGTACACCACCCTCTCAAATTGCTACCCAAAGCAACTGCGTTATATTCAATGCAGACAAACCCTTATTATACAAGTTAATAGAGGCAAATGTTAAAAAGAAAAGAACAAAAGGGTCATTAGTGTTGGCTCTTTTCTCTGGGATGGTCACCCAGGGCCTCTTCCTGCCCGTTAGTCTTTTGGTCACTTCTTTTAAGATTGTCCAGGAACCTTTCCCCCACATCATACCCTGATCAAGAACGTTTTTCATCTTCATTGACCTTACATATCATGGGCAGAAGGCAAAGCCCTGGAAGAAGTTCATTGTCATAGCTCCCTTCTGGGGAGGCTACCCAGCCGGCAAGAACCCCCAGTTCTCAGAATGTTTCTCCACTCCCACCCAAGACTGGTTCCCAGCAGCACTGCATTAGGTACTTTTATTTACATTGATCCGTCTTATTCTCACAATAACCTTGAGATGTAAAACTGAGATTAAGTAAACTATTCAAGGCCACGAATCTCTAACATGCTATCATCGTGATCTTAACGCAAGTCTGGCGGGCTCCAAAGCTCAAGCTCTTTCCACTGTTCACTGCTGCCTCCAAATTGGAAAGACAGTGGGGCTAGGATACAACCGTGACGTACGCGCTTAAGGTTTTTGCTTCATTTTCTTTTTTTTTAATACTAGAATCATTGGTTCATTTATGGATTCACTCAGCACATTTATGTGAGTGCCAGGTGTGTTAAGTTTTTATCCCTGGAAATACAAAGGATTATCTCTTGATTTAAGACATTCACTAGGCACATATGTGAACATGTTAGAAGCAAACTGTGTCACATTTTCCTCAGGTTTACAATAGGAAGGAAAAACACACATGAACAAAATTGTTTCAACGGTTAAATTATGATCCTGATTCTTCCTATAAACCGCCTTTAGAAAGAACGCTCTAATTCACTTGAAGTTGTTCACATTTCCCCTAACTTGATGAAACAACTTTTCTCTTTAGTGTGATCGTCTACAGCTGTAATGAATGAAGCCTCTCAATTTGACTGCTTGGTGGAAAAAGCAATGAAGGAAACATTGTTCATTTTCTTTTTATTGGCATCAGTAGTATTCATAACAGATTGTTATCTTGAGCATTTATTTTGGCAATGACATATTTGTAAAACACCAAACAGACCCCTGACTTGCTTAACAAGCTGGTATCCTGAGTCTGAGGAGTTTGTGCATGTGGTCATGTCCAGCCACGAGATACAAGTGTTGAAACTAGTGGCTGTCCCAGGGGTACTCCGTCGGGATTCTCTTGTGATGAGGATATTACTGATGAGAAATTTTTAAAGACCCGAGGGAAAACCCTCCCTTGATTATGGAACACTTCCAATATATCTGAGTGCAGTTGGAAATGTGTATGTAATATCCTGATGGGAGCTCTTCTCTACGTGTCCAAAGTTGTTTAGGCAAGTTCGTCCAGAAATACTCCCCAAATGTAGCTAAACTTCAAAATTTAAATGGCTCATGTCCTAGTTTCAAATTATTTCACTGTGGGCTTCTATTTGTCCAGTCTATTCGAATAATACCACACTGATTTGAAAGAAGGAAATATTTTATCTGTTTCATTTATAAAGTCAATAAATTTATTCTGAGTGCCAATATGTGGCAGGTACCAAAGACTCAATGATGGGTGAAAAAACACCACCTCCTCCATGAAGGAGCTTTAGTCTTTAAAGCAACAGGTGTTTCTGCAATTCTATACTAATACTAATAAGAGCTTCTTTCCGCTGATTCATTACAGTTTGTTTGAGCATCACAATAATGCTGGGGTAGGCGAAGCTGGTTTTACAATCTCCCTCTGACAAATGAGAAACGTGAAGATGAGAGAAGTTATGTGTTTTTTCCCAAAGTCCCACAACTTATAAATAATAGATCTGAGATTCAAGCTCACTTAGTCTAGGGGTCCGTTTTATAGAGTCAAAGTGCTCTTTGATCATATTTTAGACTTGATATTTCTTGAAGACACACAATTTTCTGCTTGCGGTAGTCCAGAGTAAGGGTTAGCAAACTATGGTCTGTGGACCAAACCTACCGCCACCTGTTTTCGGAAATAAAATTTCATTGGAACACAGCCACGCACATTCACTTGCTTTCATGCTACAACAGCAGAGCTGAGTAGTTGCAACAGAGGTTGTATAGCACAGGGGTCCCCAACGCCCGGGCCACAGACCAGTACAGAAGGAGGTGAGCGGCGGACGAGCAAGCGAAGCTTCACCTGCCGCTCCCCATCACTCCCCACTGCTTGCCTTACCGCCTGAACCACTGCTCGCGTTACCACTGCTCGTATTACCACTGCTCGCGTTACCGCCTGAACCACTGCTCGCGTTACCACTGCTCGTATTACCACTGCTCGCGTTACCGCCTGAACCACTGCTCGCGTTACCACTGCTCGTATTACCACTGCTCGTGTTACCGCCTGAACCACTGTTCCTATTACCACTGTTCACATTACTGCCTGAACCACTGCTCGCGTTACCACTGCTCGCATTACCGCCTGAACCATTCTCACCACCATTCCCCCCATCCGTGGAAAAATTGTCTTCCATGAAACCAGTCCCTGGTGCTAAAATGTTTGGGGACCACTGGTATAGCACACAAAGATTAACATACTATTTCTGGCCTTTTATAGAAGAAGTTTGCTGACCCCTGTCTGCAATATTAACTTAACTTCTCTTCCCTTGATTTTTTTAAAATTAATTAATTAATTGTTCTTGGCCACTCCACACAGACATGCAGGATCTTAATTCCCTGACCAAGGACTGAACCCTTGCCCCCTGCAGAAGTGCAGAATCCTAACTACTGGACTGCCAGGGAAGTCCCCCTTCATGTTTATCTTTGCCCAGGTTCATGGGTCATTCTGACACCAGGATCAGGGTTCATCCTAGGGCTATCCAAGATGACAGTTCCACAAATTCTACCATTGATAAGGGTTTTCTCCATCTACTTGTCCTCAAATTTTGCCTCATGGTAGACTTAGGGCCCCAGAAGAGCATATGACTTCATATCCAAAGGAGGAAATATTGTGCATAAACAAGGACTTGATTTGCTGAAAAACTGCCCTCATTAACTCTATCCTATAGCCATGGCACATCCTTTCTCTGTATGTAACGTCTAACTTGAGAAGAGGCTACCCAAGAATGCAGTTGGGTGCACTGGACTTGGTCCAAAAGTCAAAATAACTCTCTAAGACGAATCCTGTGCTTTCCCAACTGTGCCTGAATTTGAAACAAGTTCTCCTTATTTTGCAGTTCCAGCGGAAGACCAAGCAAATGTGCCTAATTAATGGTCAGGGTTTCCATTCACACTGCCCATGCTTCTCTGCCCAATGCACCCTTTTTGATGCCCTCACAGCAATTTGAATCCATCAGTGAGAGTCTCTATGCCTGGCACCTTCAGTGCCT
The DNA here is from genome assembly GCF_951394435.1 of Stenella coeruleoalba. NCBI lineage: Eukaryota > Metazoa > Chordata > Mammalia > Artiodactyla > Delphinidae > Stenella > Stenella coeruleoalba. The sequence continues at coordinate 12,583,001 of NC_137154.1, forward strand.
ATTAATTCAATAAACAGGTCCTATAGTATGCCTTAAGCTCTCTCTTTGACACTAGGCAAGTTGGGGAAAGAGATGAGAGCCAATTAATCCAGATCCCTACACTGACAAAAACCTCAGATGCACTTTCGTCATCATCTACAAAAGAATTTACACTTAGAGTCACTGTGCTACACCAGTGGAATTACACTGGGTTCTGGACTATGGCACTCAGAGTCTACTTTGAATTAATATTGCTTTTTCTATTTCTGCAATAACTTGTGAATAACATTATAAAATTACATTTTTTGTGGTAAAAATATTAATTTGTTAAATGTAAACATTTTAAATATACCACAATATGTATCATACTGCTTTTTTAAATGAATTTATTTATTTAAATTTTTTTTTAATTTTTGGCTGTGTTGGGTCTTCATTGCTGCACGCAGGTTTTCTCTAGTTGTGGTGAGCAGGGGCTACTCGTCGTTATGGTGCGCAGGCTTCTCATTGCGGTGGCTTCTCTTGTTGCAGAGCACGGGCTCTAGGCATGTGGGCTTCAGTAGTTGTGGCACGTAGGCTTCAGTAGTTGTGGCATGTGGGCTCAATAGTTGTGGTTCGTGAGCTCTAGAGCACAGGCTCAGTAGTTGTAGCACACGGGCTTAGATGCTCTGCGGCATGTGGGATCTTCCCGGACCAAGGATCTAACCAGTGTCCCCTGCATTGGCAGGCGGATTCTTAACCACTGCTCCACCAGGGAAGTCCTGTATCACACTGCTTTAGACCTTCTTCATATTTTCATTTATCAGGAGCTACAAAAACAGAAGAATCCTGAGCTTCCATTGACTTCCAGAGGCCCATATGCCTCAGTCGGGTTAATCTAATAAATAAAGGTGTGCTGAAAGTAGACAATGAGCTTTCCTAACAACATCCCCGAGTTTGGCCATAATTGGATATGTTTCACTTCCTACTATCATGTTCCACATTATTTGTACATCTCAGGATCCATGTAGATCAATGAGGAGGAACTCATGCAATTATGGAAGTCACCCGCCTCTTCTGCACCTCCCTCCTGGAAAAAGGGAGAAAGATTAGCCCAGGGCAGGGCTTATTTTTAAATCTCGGACATGGGACAACTCCAGAACTGTCTACTGCATCAATGAAACCAAAATGCAGATGTCCTGACACAGAGCTATAACCTGGTACATACACTCAAATATCATTAGCATATGAGCAACCAGCAGAATTTTCTGCCAATCACCTCTTTAACTTGGCCCAGGGTAGCCCACAAAGCTGATGTTAATATACATGTGTATGCACACACATATACATTCATATATATAATATATAGACATAGTCACACATATATATAATGAGTTGAATTAACACTAATTTTGCTCCCAGTTTCAGGTGATAGGGATGAAAGCTACTGTATCTTTACATGATGCAGTGAAACCCAGAGTCTAAAGGGCCACTTGGGGGTGGGGTTATTATTCATTTAATAAACCTTCATTATGATGTCTAGACACCCAGGATCTAGGAGCTGAATAAGGAGCCCATGCCTATGAGGCACTCACTGGACAGTGGGATACACCAACTCCAATGTATGACCACAGAAAGTGCTGTTCTAGAGATATAAACCAGGTGCTGCCGTGTCTCCAAGGAGAAATGAATCGGGGCAATGAATTTAGGCTGGAGGAAGACTTCACCTAGAAGTGATATTCAGCAAGGCCTTGCAGAATGAGAAGATTATGAGAGCCAGACGTGAGGAAGAAGATTTTAATTCAATTTAACAAACACGACTTAATCACCTACTCTCTACGCAAAATACTAAACTCTGTGCCTTTCTTGGAATAGATGCTCAGTAAACACTAGCTTTTGTGTTGCCAGGTGCAGACAGGGCCAGCAATAGCCAATAGAGCACCTTTATTCAATTAGAAAAGGCATCCCTCCTCTAGACATTCAGAGGTCGAAATCAGGGCTCATGACTTGGTGAGTCAGGCTAGATTTCAGAATCACTTACAGCTCCACTTACCCCTCACACTAAGCTCTCGTGCAGAGTGAACAACCTTCTCAACTATAAGTGGTAACCCTGGGAACAGGAAACACAAAGATCAATAAGGCATGATCTCTGCCTTGAGGAGCTCATCTGGTAAAGGAAAACAAAAACACATATGATATCATATAAGTGACATAATAAAGGTATGTGCAAATAGGAGAAGGAGCAGCGAAAGGGAGATGTGATCAGAGACTTTAAGACAGGAAACATGGGACCAGTTTAGGGAAGGCTGAATGCTCTTGGGCAGGTAGATTTATTTCTCTACCCCAATGGTTCCCTAGCCTAGAAGATCACCAGAATCACTTGAGGAACACTTAAGAAATGACAAACTCCTGCCCAGGGTAGGTCTCGGGTGGAGCCAGGAACCTTCATCGTCACAAGTTCCCCCAGGTGAGTGCTGGGTTAGGAACCACAGGTGTGAACCAAGCCCCCACTCAGCCTCTACTCTCCCAGCACCCAATTTCTCTTGGTGAAATAATAGTGTTCAGAACTTTCTCCCTATGATAAAAAGGAAATGAAAGTTCTGTGGTTGCTCAAGCTGACTGCCCAGGTGAAATTTCAGTTCTGCTTTAGAAAGAGAAAGGCCACCTGAGAAGTAAGATAACTGACACATCCAAGGGGTGGGCTATACAGGGTTGTATGAGCACTTTCGATCCACTAATACAGCTGCTACAGAGGATGCAGAGAGGGAAGGGGCAGCCTGACCCCAGGAGAGTGACCCATGGGCAGGAGTTCTGATGATGAACCCTCGGAGGAAACTGTTCTGGTGTCTCTGAACCTGACTATGATGCCCATACCCCCACTGTCAAGTCTTCCTTCCTGACATCCTTGATTATGACCTTGAGCTGTGTACTTGGGGAATTCAGTGCTTGGGTTACCGAGTTGGAAGATGAAGCATGCTCCTGGGTTACCAGCAAGGCAGGCTCACACACACACACACACACACACACGCACATACACACACACACACACACACACACACACACGGAAAAAAAAAAGAATTTGACATATTTTTTTTAAAAACTCTGATGCCATCATAAGAAAAAATAATATTTCCCCTCAGGAAATATTATAATAATATTTATTAATATAATAAATATTAATAAATTATTTATTATAATTATAAAATATAATAAAATAATTATTTTATTATTAATTAATATTAAAAATAATATTTCCCCTGGGCTTCCCTGGAAGCCCAGGTTTGCTTATTATATGTTGTTCTTAGTTCAAATTACTTGTAGGAGTGGAGGTGGACCACGATTTTTTTTTTTTGCTTTTTTTTAAATTAATAAACTTCACTTTTTAGAGCAGTTTTAGGTTCACGATTGAGTGGAAAGTACAGAGTTCCCATATGCCCCCTTGTCCTCATACAAACACAAGCTGCCCACAATCAATATCCCTGCCAGACTTCCCTGGTGGTGCAGTGGTTAAGAATCTGCCTGCCAATGCAGGGGACACGGGTTCGAGCCCTGGTCTGGGAAGATCCCACATGCTGCGGAGCAGCTAAGCCCGTGCACCACAACTACTGAGCCTGCGCTCTAGAGTCCGTGAGCTGTGACTACCGAAGCCCGTGTGCCTAGAGCCCGTGCTCCGCAACGAGAAGCCACCGCAATGACAAGCCCGCGCACCGCAACGAAGAGCAGCCCCCTCTCGCCGCAGCTAGAGAAAAGCCTGCGCACGGCAACGAAGACCCAATGCAGCCAAAAATAAACAATAAACATTTTTAAAACGTTAAAAAAAATATCCTCACCAGAGTGGTACATTTGTTACAATCAATGAACTTACATCGAATCAATGAACTTACACTGACACACCATTATCACTTAAAGTCCATAGTTTACATTAGGGTTCACTCTTGGTATTGTATGTTCTATGGGTTTGGGCACATACATAATGACATGTATCCACCACTGCAGTATTGTACAGAATAGTTTCACTCCCTTAAAAATCCTCTGTGCTCTGCCTATTCACCCCTTTTCCTTCCCCCAACCCCTGGCAACCATTAATCCTTTTACTGTCTCCATAGTTTTGCCTTTTTCAGAATGTCATAGAGTTGGAATCATAACATGTAGCCTTTTCAGATTGGCTTCTTTCACTTATAATATGAATTTAAGGTTCCTCCATGTCTTTTCATGGTTTGATAGCTCATTTCTTTTTAGAGCTGAATAATATTCCATTGTCTAGATGTACCCAATATATCCATTCACATTCTGAAGGGTATCTTGGTTGCTTTCATGTTCTGACAATTATTTTAAAAGCTCCAAAGCTCTATTTACAATAGCCAGGACATGGAAGCAACTTAAGTGTCCATCGACAGATGAATGGATAGAGAAGATGTGGCACATATATACAATGGAATATTACTCAGCCATAAAAAGAAACGAAATTGAGTTATTTGTAGTGAGGTGGATGGACCTAGAGTCTGTCATACAGAGTGAAGTAAGTCAGAAAGAGAAAAACAAATACCGTATGCTAACACATATATATGGAATCTAAAAAAAAAATGGTTCTGAAGAAACTAGGGGCAGGACAGGAATAAAGACGCAGATGTAGAGATTGGACTTGAGGACACAGGGAGGGGGAAGGGTAAGCTGGGACAAAGTGAGAGAGTGGCATGGACATATATACACTACCAAACGTAAAATAGATAGCTAGTGGGAAGCAACCGCATAGTACAGGAAGATCAGCTCGGTGCTTTGTGACCACCTAGAGGGGTGGGATAGAGAGGGTGGGAGGGATATGCAAGAGGGAGGAGACATGGGGATACATGTATATGTATAGCTGATTCACCTTGTTATAAAGCAGAATCTAACACACCATTGTAAAGCAATTATACTCCAATAAAGATGTTTTAAAAGAAAAAGCTGCTATAAACATTCATGTGCAGTTTTTGTGTGGACATAAGTTTTCAACTCATTTGGGTAAATACTAAGGAGTATGACTGATGGATCATATATTAAGAATATGTTTAGCTTTGTAAGAAAATGCCAAACTGTCTTTCAAAATGACTGTACCATGTTTCATTCCCACCAGCAACGAATGAGAGTTCCTGTTGCTCCACATCCTCGCCAGCATTTTTGTTGTCAGTGTTTTGAATTTTGGCCATTCTGCTAGGTGTGTAGTTGTATCTCATCGTTGTTTTAATTTGCAATTTCCTTATAGCATATGTTACTGAACATCTTTTCATATGTTTACTTACCATCTGTATATCTTCTCTGGTGAAGTGTCTATTCTGGTCTTCTGACCATTTTTTAATTGGGTTGTTGAGTTTTAAGAGTTCCTTGTATGTTTTGGAATAAAACCCTTTATAATATGTGTCTTTTGCAAATATTTTCTCCCAGGTTGTGGCTTGTTTTCTCATTCTCTTGACAGTGTCTTTTTCAGAGCAGAAGTTTTTAATTTAAGTAAAGTTCAGCTGATAAATTATTTCTCTAATAAAGCATGTCTTCAGTGTTATATCTAAAAAGTCATTGCCATACCCGAGGTCATCTAGGTTTTCTCCTGTGTTATCTTCTAGGAGTTTTATAGTGTTGCATTTTACATTTAGTTCTATAATCCATTTTTTTGTCTGCTTATTTTCCTTCTGATGAATTTTTAGTTTTTTAAATTAAAATACTGAATTGAGGGAAAACTCCACATCCCAGACAGACTGACTCCTAACATACACAAAAAAATAATGCTCTTAAGGGCTTCCCTGGTGGCGTAGTGGTTGAGAGTCCGCCTGCCGATGCAGGGGATACAGGTTCGTGCCCCGGTCCGGGAAGATCCCACATGCCGTGGAGCGGCTGGGCCCGTGAGCCATGGCCACTGAGCCTGCGTGTCCGGAGCCTGTGCTCCGCAACGGGAGAGGCCACAACAGTGAGAGGCCCGTGTACCAAAGAAATAAATAAATAAATAAATAAAAAATAATGCTCTTAAGTGTTACATGTCTGGCTATGGTGACGTTTTTATATTTCTTTTCTTTATGACCCATTTTGAGTTACTTTTTGTGAAGGGTGTAAGGTCTGTGTCTAGATTAATTTTATTGCCTGTGGATGTCCAGTTGTTCCAGAACCAGTTTTTGAAAAGACTATCTTTTCTCCATTGTATTGAATTTGCTCATTTATCAAAGATCAATTGACCATATTTACGTGGGTCTATATCTGGACTCTCTCTTCTGTTCCACTGATCTATTGGTCTATTCTTTCACCAATACCACACTGTATTGATTACTATAGCTTTATAGTAAGTCTTGAAATTGGGCACTGTCAGTTCTCCACTTTTGTTCTTCTTCAATATCAAGTTAGCTGTTCTGAGTCTTTTGCCTTTCCATATAAACTTTGGGATCAGTTTGTCTTTATCCACAAATAACTTGCTGGAATTTTGATTGGGCTTACACTGAATTGAGCTGGGAAGAACTGACATCTTGACAATATTGAGTCTTCCTATCCTTCCATGGAATATCTCTCCATTTATTTAGTTCTTCTGTGATATCTTTCATCAGAGTTTCATTGTTTTCCTCATATAAATTTTGTATGTATTTTGCTACGTTTATGCCTAAGTATTTCAGTTTGGGGGTGCTCTATAAGTGATATTATCTTTTTAATTTCAAATTCGACTTGTTTATTGCCGGTATAGAGGAAAGCAATTGACTTCTTTATATTTACCTAATGTCTTGCAGTAATCAAGGTATTCACTTACTATAATCACTAACTAGTTCCATGAGATTTTTTGGTCAATTCTTTTAGATTTTCTACATAGACAATCATGTCATCTGCTAAAAAAGACAGTTTTATTTCTTCCTTCCCAATCTGTATACCTTTTATTTCACTTTTTTTTTTGGTCTTACTGCATTAACTCGGACTTCCAGTATGATGTTGAAAAACAGTGGTGAGAGGGGACATCCCCATCTTATTCCTGATCTTAGTGGAAATGCTTCTAGTTTCTAACCATTAAGTATACTAGATGTAGGTTTTTGTAGATTTTCTTTATCAAGGACATTCCCCTCTGTTCCTAGTTGCCAAGAGTTTTTATCATGAATGAATGCTGGATTTTGTCAAATGCTTTTTCTGCATCTATTCATGTAACAATGTGACTTTTTCTTCTTTATTCTGTTGATGTAATGGATTACATTAATTGATTTTCAAGTGTTGAACCAGCCTTGCATACCCGGAATAAATCCCACTTGGTCATGGACTGTGAACTTCACCAGTGCTTTTAAAACCCACCCACCTGCCATCTTAGTTGGGCCAGGATGGCTGGAGGAGCTGGAGTTACATATTTCCCTTTTCCCACACAGAAGGCTAGAAGGGGCTAGAGTTGGGTATTTCCCTTCTCCAAGGTAAATTAGGCTCTGATAAAACCCCAGTAGGTTAAGCTCTGGTGAAATAGTTTCTCCTGAGGGCAGGCCTTGTTAAGAACAGAATGCTCAGGCTTCCCTGGTGGCGCAGTGGTTGAGAGTCCGCCTGCCGATGCAGGGGACATGGGCTCGTGCCCCGGTCTGGGAAGATCCCACATGCCGCGGAGCGGCTGGGCCCGTGAGCCATGGCCGCTGGGCCTGCTCGTCCAGAGCCTGTGCTCTGCAACGGGAGAGGCCACAACAGTGAGAGGCCCACGTACCACAAAAAAAAAAAAAAAGGAACAGAATGCTCTAGCATATTCAAAGTGGTTCCTTTCTCCCCTCCACCTGCTGAGCATGAGTACTTTGCTTCCAATATTCACTGTTGAGTGAATACAAAAGTGTGGGGGAGGACCCTTATGACTAGATGCCCCTGGAGTTCTTAACTCTGGGGTTTGTCCACACTGTGCCTCCAGCAATTTCTCAATTACAGGTTTTCCCACTGTTGGTTCCCCTGGTGCTTTCTGCTCCCTTAAGTTGTGAATCTGGGTACCTACTGATCTGTCCAGTGGTTTGCCCTGTGACCTCATTTCTTTGACAGATCTAAGAAAAGTTGATTTTGTTTCAGTTTGTTCAGCTTTTTACTTGTTGTTAGGACCAAGCAGCAATTTCTGAGCTCCTTACATGCCAGACAGGAAACTCGAAGTCCTCTACCATATTTTTTTCCATACTGATGTGTCTCTAAAAGGTCTTACTCTGCTCTAGGAGAGCTGAATTTCAGTTAACATTTGTCAAGCACCATCTATGAGCCAGATGTCCGGTAAATCCTTTCACACTTGTTATCTCACTAAGTCCTCAGAACAGCCCTGAGAGGTAGTTATTATAATTATCCCCATTTTACAGATGAGGAAGCTGACACTTGAAAAATATAAATGGCTTGGCAAGATCACATAAACAGAAAGTGACAGAGCTAAGATTAAAACCAGGTCTTCTTTTAACTCCAAGGCCGAGGAGACTTAACTTTAGGAAATTAAAAGTCTTGAGTGATAATTTTAGAAAATTAAAAATCTCAAGTGATTTCCTCTTCCTTTCCTCCTCTGGGACCTTCACTCGTGTTTGGGTTAGCATGGAGGTGGGGACATTGGGGAAGCTGAGGTCCACCCACTGAATCAATGTTGTAGCAGAGGCTTGAGCAACTATATGGCCAATATAATTCAGGTTTATTCTGACTTCCCAAAATGTACTGCCAGAATTAGCAGGCAACTGTCACAGTCCAATTTCATAAAGCAGTTCTTCCATTTTTTTTCTTGACTGTATAGACCAGAAGTTCATAACCAGGGTCTAAGATTCCTCAAGGGTCCTCAGGGGCATCAAGAGGTTTGTGAACCTCTTGAAACTGTGTTGCATTGTGTAGGTGTGAGAAAATGAATTTTTCGGAGGAGAGGGTTTATCTTTTTCATCAAATTTTCGAAGAGTTCTCCAATGCAAACAAGGTTAAAAAATAATTAATATAGGCTTTGTCCAACAAGAGTTTGTTTTTAAATTTTCTAACTCCTGCCTAGGGAGAGAACCAGATACTAGTAAAGAATGCAGCAGTTCATATCAGGAAATAATAATCACACTAATACTTCGGTAATTACTTTTTTCCTCTGTGCTGATGGAGACATAGATCTGGCTTTGGTGAAACCAAAAAAAAAAAAAAAAAAAGAAACCCCAATGGTTTGTGTGGAGACCAAGAGGATGCATCTGTTTCCTGAATCAACCAGATCAAATGAGCACTGAATCAAACGCTGCCTGTGCTGAGACTTTATTTTCTTGCAAAGAAAGATGAAGCAGTTGCACTCAAACAGGGGAAAGAAAAAGAAAAAAAAAAAAAGAAGAATGAAAGAGTAAGCCTAGGCAAAATAAGAATCATAATCTCTACTTTGGAGTAATGCCAATGGATTTCTTGATATGGTACCTTCTCCAAATTTAAGTTCACACCTAACAGGTATTATTTCTATAGTACCTGTAAAGTAACTCTAGTCAATGAAATTTTTTTTTTTTTTTTTTTGACCACGATGCAGCGGCTTGTGGGATCTTAGTTCCATGACTAGGGATTGAACCCAGCCCTGTCAGTGAGAGCACGGAGTCCTAACTGCTGGACCACCAGGGAATTCTCTGAAATCTTTATACAATGGAGACTTCGGCTCACTCTGCCTAGATTTATTTCAGCAAGTGCTTCATTGTATCTTGGCTCCAACTCTTGCATCTTTCCCAATCTTCCAGATACTTGTCACGATACAGTCATGCTTAATTCTTTGACATGTTCTCCGTTGCCTCTGCACTTTGTATTTGCTTTTCCCTCTGTATTTGCTGTTCCCTCCGCTTGAAACACCCTTCACTCCCGCATCCCCCTCACTATCTCCTCCTCAGCCCTCAGGACATCTCTTCTAGGGAGCTTTCTTCAAGCCCTTAGGAGGAATTTTCTGTCCTTGATATCTCATAGGATCCTGCGTGGACCCTTATCCCATCACCCAGTGCACCACTCCACTCTAAGCTCCTTGAGGGCAGCAGCCATGTCTTTCACCTGGAATCTCTAAGTGTGTCTGACACATAACAAGCTTTTACCAAATATGTGTAAAATGAATGAGTGGTTAATTTCCCATCTGTGCCTAATAAGGGGCATTAAGTAATAGACCCTTGTGCAAATATTGTGCGGTTGAAAGTAATCAAAATATTCTCTGGTCCCTTTTTTCCCCCTCTTGGAACCTGGGGATTTTAGAAATACTAACCTGTCAACATCAAAAAGCCCAATTTAACACCCCCATGCATATCAAAGGAACTCTAAGAAAAAAAGGTGATCTGATTTATTATACAGATTATGAAATACATTAAAACAAAAGAAAAGTTTTAGATTTTAGTCTCAAAACTACGGTTCATTTTTCTGCAGACATTCCTATGATGTTCAGGGTAAATGGCCATCACTGACCATTCTTTGAAATCTGCCACATGTGACATATAAATTCCTTTAACTATCTGTTTTTCCCAGGGGCCGAATCAGAGCTGCTTATTTAGTCATAATGATACTCAACTCTAAGTCTGAGAAAGGCTGTTACAAAACAGAGAGCCTATGTAAAGCTTTTAACTTCCTTCCTCTAAGAAAGGTAATATGTGGAGAGGAAAAAGGAGAACAGAGCAAAGATCAGTGACTTCAGTAATTACATCTGATTGGGGAGACCTGAGCCTGGTCTCTGATTGCTTAATGTGCTTAAGGCAAATGAAATTAATTGAATCACATACAAGAAGAAATACTGATACTTTAATCCCAGAAATGGGACTTGAAATAAATCCAATTTTTTTTTTTTAATTTATTTAGTTTTGGCTGTGTTGGGTCTTCGTTGCTGCGCGCAGGCTTTCTCTACTTGCAGCGAGTGGGGGCTACTCTTCCTTGCGGTGCACGGGCTTCTCATTGCGGTGGCTTCTCTTGTTGTGGAGCTCCGGCTCTAGGCTCGTGGGCTCAGTAGTTGTGATTTGCAGGCTCTAGAGCGCAGGCTCAGCAGTTGTGGTGCACGGGCTCAGTTGCTCCGCGGCATGTGGGATCTTCCCGGACCAGGACTACAAACCCGTATTCTCTGCATTGGCAGGCGGATTCTTAACCACTGCGCCACCAGGGAAGCCCAAAGTAATAGAAGAGCTTCTCTCTTTCATGAAAGCGGGTAGCTGCATAAAATGACGAGCTGATGCTAGAATTCTCATTCTTTTTTTTTTTTAACATATTTATTGGAGTATAATTGCTTTACAATGTTGTGTTAGTTTTTGCTGTATAGCGAAGTGAACCAGCTATACATATACATATATCCCCACATCCCCTCTCTCTTGTGTCTCCCTCCCACCCTCCCTGTCCCACCCTTCTAGGTGGTCACAAAGCACCGAGCTGATCTCCCCGTACTATGCAGCTGCTTCCCACTAGCTACCTATTTTACATTTGGTGGTATATATATATGTCAATGCTACTCTTTCACTTCGTCCCAGCTTACCCTTTAGAATTCTCATCCTTTTTTTATGTTGAAATGGTACTATGCAGCTGCTTCCCACTAGCTACCTATTTTACATTTGGTGGTATATATATATGTCAATGCTACTCTTTCACTTCGTCCCAGCTTACCCTTTAGAATTCTCATCCTTTTTTTATGTTGAAATGGTAGATCATATGCTTTTAGATTTAAGAGGAACTTTGAAGATCAGTTACTACAAGCTCTCACTCTCACCCATCCTGATTTGACTCATATCTCCCTGTCATTATATTCCTGGGGAGCACAGGTGGAATCCAACCTAAAATAGGCTTTCTCAGAAGGATTTGGTCCTCTGAATATTTGCCCCAACGATCATCTGGTCTAAACACCTTCATTTCTCTCACAAGGAAGGTGATGTCTAAATATAGGCTCCCGACAGCTGTGCCCAGTGCCTTATGATGTACAAAGCATGTTCTCATCACAGTATCTAATTCAATAAAGAATGATTCAGAGGCTCTCCAGGGTCACCCAGCTTGTTAATGGTGGAAACTGGACCAGGAGTCCTGGTGTAATACCCATCCTCCTTCACCGTGGTACTTACTGAAAATTATTCCCAAGTGCTGTTTGTATGGTTCTGAGCAGGAGGGTTTGGCCATATCCGGGGATAGTATGCAGTTAAAGATTCTGATGTTTTATAGTGAAATTAACAAATCCCTTCACGAGGTGGGCACACTGCACACAGCCCTTGAGGAAATGTGAAAGAGACATCTCAAAGCTGAGGAGAAACTGGTAACCCCAAACCCAGGGGTGTTTTGCCTCATTTTAAAGCATTTCACAGGATTATAGGGGAGGATGTGTTGTTAGCAGTGCTCTCAAACGTTAATGTATATAGAGGCATCTCAGGTCCTGGCAAACACAGATTCTGATTCACAGAATCTTGGGTAGGGCCTGAGATAATGCATTTCTAACATTCTTCCCGGGTTTACCAATGCTGCTGGCCCAAGGAGCACACTGTGGGCAGCTAGTTGTAAGGCAGAACATCAGTCTAGGACCCAGAAGAATGGGATCCAAGTCTCAGCTGTACATTGTTGAACCACGTGAACTTGGGCAGGTCTCACTCTGTCTGTTTCCTCACCTGAAAAGTAGTGGTTATAATCACCTCTCTAGAGACTTCCCTGGAGGTCCAGTGGTAAAGAATCTGCCTTACAATGCAGTGGACACAGGTTCCATCCCTGACAGGGAACTAAGATCCCACCTGCCTCAGGGCAACTGAGCCTGTGCGCCACAACTACTAAGCTCCTGTACCTCAACTAGAGCCTGCGCGCCGCCACAAAGACTTGACGCAGCCAAAAATAAATCAATTAAATAAATAAATCATAAAGAAATCTTTTAAAAAAAATCACGTCTCTGTATGCACCAAGTGCCTTGGGACTGACTGCCGTGTGCCATCCCTTTTCTGGGACTCTATCCTAAGCATGTGTGCATATGTGTGCAAGAACATTTTTGACCGTCAGAGATGTTTCTCACAATACTTTTTACAATAGTGAAAAACAAGAAGAAACCTAAATAGACAAAATTAGGGAAACATTTTAGACTAAGCTAGGATAGATCCATTGAATTGAATATTAAGCAGCCATCTAAAATCATGTTTAGGGAGAAGATATAAGAATATGGGGAAAAAGCTCACGTAATAATGTAAAGTTTTTAATACAAAATACAAAATTGTATATACGGACTAAACTCTACACTGTATAAAATCTCTGCCCTGTATGGCTCACAGGGACACCAAGAATAAAATGAGACAGCAACTGATAACTCAGTATGTAGCTATGAGGTATTATTATAATTATTTTCTAATGGTATTGAGAAAATCCAGGTCAGGGCTCATTCCCTGCTTTGGCAGCCTGCCCTAATTCTGCAACATAATGTTTCCTAGAAGGGCCAGCTTCTATCTGAACATTCCCTCTTAGCCGGAAGAATTCATTCTGACTGTGATTGAAAATATGAACCCAAGAAGCAAAGAATGTGTATTTCCTGTTTCTGTTGTTACCCTTCAGAAAGAGGAAGAAGAGGACAAATTTTTAAAATGTTTCTGGGGCAAACTATTTTAAAGGTGAGGTTTAAAAGATAGAAGGTTATTTTAAGATCAAACTGGAGTTTGAATCCCAGATTTGTCATGGATTGGTGGGGGACCTTGAACAAATCAAAACCAATTTCTCTTAGCTTCAATTTCCAAATCTGTAAAAGAGCTTTCATAGTATTCATCTCGTAAGATAATCTGAGGATTAAATGAAATAATTAATGAAAAGTGCCTGGTATAGTTCCTGGTACACAGCAGACTCTCAATTAGTCACATAGCTAATTGTGGAGGACATGCCCTGGGTATAGGTGGGAACTTTGACTTGCTTGTAACCAAGAGAATGTGACAAATGTGATTAGCGTTACAATGATATATATAAGGTTCCGCCCTGCTAGCTAGCACACACTAGAGAGATTCACTCTCCGTTACTGGCTTGGAAAAAGGAAGCTGCCACGTTGTGAGAGGGTGGCTTGTGGGACCTTAGTTACCGGACCAGAGATCGAACCCGAGCCCCGGCAGTGAAAACGCCAAGTCCTAACCACTGGACCACAAGGAATTCCCTGTGAGAGAGCTTATGCAGAAGGCCGCATGGCAAGGAATTGAGGGCAGCCTCTAGTAAACAGTAGCCCCAGCTTACAGCCAACAAGGAAACAAAAACGTCAGTCATACAATCATAAGAAAATGAATTCTACCAACCACCTGAATGATATTGGAACTTAATTCTTCCCTGGTGGAGCCTACAGGTTAGGCTGTGGAGCCCAACTTCCACCTTGATTACTGCTTGATGAGATCCTGAGTCGATGACCCAGCTAAGCCATGCCAGACTCCTGACACATAGGACTGTGAGATAATAAATGTATTGTTTTAAACCTCTACATCTGTGGCAATTCGTTACACAGCAATACAAACCCAATACATAATGTAAAGTAGATAACTAACCCTTGTCTTTTGCCCAATGCTTGCAATGAACAAGCTCACCGTCATTTCATCAATGTTTATTGAGCACCCACTATTCTGTTGGGGCCAAATCAAAGAATAGGAGACAGAGCCTGCCTTTGAGGAGCTAAAGGTCAGTGGAGGAGACAGAGAGGAAAACAAAAAATTACAATAAAGAGCAATAAGTGCTATGATCGAGATGGTAGAGCTTCACATTTCAGCTAGATCATGAAGAATCTGCTAAATTAGACATTAGCCAGACAGAGGAGAAGGAAAGGTATTCCAGGCTGATGCACTGGCACATGCAAAAGCATGGGGACGAGGGAGTACAAACTGTACCTCAGGAAACCCAAGTGGTTGACACAGGAAATTTTCTCTGGACAGAAGTATTCTAAGGGGATTTGAATATGACATCAGCAGGGTCAGTGAGTGTTTCTCTCGGAGACTGATGTATGAACAATGGAAGAAAGAGAATCTCTGTTGGATGGCATGAGGAACCTCGAATGTTATAAGCCTGGAGCTTCCATCAGCCATCTTCCCATGGACACACAGAGGAAGACAGTTTGAGAGAGAATGAACTCCAAATATATCAAAAAGGAGCAGAGTCGAATTATGGAAACAGAGAGGGAGATAGAGAGAACATCATTTGATCTTTTTTTTAAAATTTATTTATTTTATTTTTGGCTGCGTTGGGTCTTCATTGCTGCCCACAGGCTTTCTCTAGTTACGTCAAGCGGGGACTACTCTTCATTGTGGTGCGCAGGCTTCTCATTGCAGTGGCTTCTCTTGTTGTGGAGCACGGGCTCTAGGCACGCAGGCTTCAGTAGTTGTGGCACGCGGGCTCAGTAGTTGTGGCTCGCAGGCTCTAGAGCATAGGCTCAGTAGTTGTGGCACATGGGCTTAGTTGCTCCGTGGCATGTGGGATCTTCCCTGACCAGGGCTCGAACCCGTGTCCCCTGCATTGGCAGCGGCTTCTTAACCACTGTGCCACCAGGGAAGCCCCGCATCATTTGATCTTGATCAGTGCTGTTCAATAGAAATATAATGTAAGCCATAAATGCAAGCTGTCATATGCAATTTAAGTTTCTAGTGTCCACGTTAGGAAAAGTAAAAGGAAGCAAATGAAATGAATTTTCATGCTATACTGTATTTAATCCAATATTTCCAAAATATTATTTCAACATGTAATCAACATAAAAGATCATTAATGAGATAGTTTTCTCTTTTTTATGCTACGTCTTTGAAAGCCAGCATGTATTTCACATCACATTTCAATTTGCCTAACCACATTAAAGTGTTCAACAGCCACATGTGGCTAGTGTCTGCTCTTATACAACACAGCTCTACATCCATTCCTGCTGAAGCCAGTTCTTGTTCTGTGTTTGTTTAGATTCTGTATTTGTCTGTTTGGCATCCATTAGTCACAGGGACAAATTAACAGCTGAAGTTGTTTACATCTCCTCTGAGATCCAGAGCTCATGCTCTGAAATCACCTCCTTTATCTAACTCTTACACATCAAGCCATTATTTCCCCTGCCTCAAATCAACCCAGGGCCAGATATCAGACAGCTAGGAACAGCTGCTAGGCCCCAAAGCCCAGCAGAATTATTCAAACTAGGCAATCCTAAGCTGTTTACCCTACCCTGCCATGCCTTTCCTGCAGAAACCCCAAAAAGGATGTGGTCTACACCTTCCCCTGGCTCTTTTCTACTTTCTGGCCAAAACTGGTGCTTCCCTAGGTGGCCCTGCATGGCATGACACAACTCTTGCTCTCTGGAAATGTTAAGTAATAAATTCTTCTTTCAATGATATTGACGTCTCCATGTCATCACTCAATCGAAGTGCCCCATATATAATTGAGATAGTTTTATTCCCTGAATTTCCAAGGAAATAATGGATTCCTTTTTTGACCTAAGCTAGTTTGAAATGACTTTCTGTCGCTTACAATCTAAAGAATTCAAACTAACATATACAGATTCCCAGGTCCTTTCCCAAAGTCTAGAAACTACATCTTAAAGTACGGCCATTCTTTTATAGCCAACCATGCACAGACCCATGCATAAGCTGGAGTTTGGGAACGCTTGCTGTGGGCCAAAAGGCCATGGCAAGTTCTTAAGTAGGTGGAATGATCGGATTTCGGTTTTAGGACAATCACTATGACGGTTGGTTTGGAAGATGGACCAGAAGGGCGAGAGATGAGAGTAAGGCCACTTCCAGGCCTAAAGGGGCTACACACAGATCTGTGGTGTGTATTCCCCAAGCTCTTGTGCCATTCCCAGGCCACTGGGTGTAAAAGGAAAAGGAAGGGATGTGGGCATTTGCTGACGCTGAGAGCTTGGTCTGCTCCCTTTGTGCTGCTCACTCAGGAGGGCGTATTTTTGGGAAGGGATGTGTTCTGAAAGTAAGGAGGAAGTCGCCACCCCATTGGAAAGAATCTGCCACCCTGCCTTCCAGCTGAAATATCAGATAGAGTCTGTTCTTCTCCATGGGCAGCGGGGAATGGAATGGCCAAAGGTTTTTTTTTTTTTTTTTTTTTAGGGATTGTATGAAAGAACATGATGTCTTAGGCTCACAAAGGGAAAAAAGATAAGGGAAAAGTGGCAAGTTAGAAAGTCCATTGTGCATGTTATCTCTGTTATTTTAGATTAAGAAAAAGTAAATATGGCAGACCAGGCCACAGTTTATGCCAGCCTGGTCCAAAATCATTGCTTTCATTTCTTTCCTTGATTTTGCATCTTGGCAGTGGGTTTTCCCTGGGAGTTTTCTGGCGCTCAGCACCACATTACCTTGCTAAGGAAGAGAATAGGAGGCCCGCCGAGTCAAGCAAGGGAGATGGGGGGCCGCAGGAAGGGGAAGATCTCCCCAAACTCTTGAAGCAGAAACCTTTGGTGTGTAGGCACCACTGTGCTTAAAAACACATTCTTTTCTGGTGGGAATATAAAAAGCAGGGGTGGCCCTAGAACGCAGGAATTTCAAATGGAAAAATAATGGAGGTTGGGCATATCCAGGGAGGGCAGCAAGCTGGCTCCCAAGAAGCCTTATTCCTCTGGTGCACATACCCCAGGCCAAGGCTGTCCTCAGCCCGGTTGTTCAGAATCCAGAACTTGGCAGCTTCAGCTTTAGCTCTTAGGATCAGACACACATTAGCTAAGCTTGTGACACTGATGGATAAAACTAAAATGTCAATCTATTAAACAGTAGACTTTAACCAGGAGCTTCAGATAGCTGAGCTGGGGCTCAGACACTTAATGTAACCAAACTCTCTAGTACATAACCATACTAGTAAAAGTAGTAATAAAAGCTGACATTTACTGAGCACCTACTACATGCTAGTCACCATGCAAAATTCTTTATCTAAATTTTTTCACTTAATCTGAAATAGGTACCTTTTTTTTTTTTTTGTCTGCACTGCGAGGCTTATGGGATCTCGGTTCCTTGACCAGGGATTGAACCTGGGCCACCGCAGTGAAAGCGCCAAGTCCTAACCACTAGACTGCCAGGGAATTCGCTGAAATAGGTACTTTCATTATCTTCATATTGCAGATGAGGAAATTTAGGCACGAGGAGGTTAAATAATTTGCCCAAGGTCATATGTCTACTTCCCATCTGGCCCTTGAACTGGAATTGAACAGGACAGAAAGTAGACAGAAAACTTGAATGAGAGACTTTATGAGCACGAGTATTGCTGCTTTGGGGTATGGGTAGAGCACATTGCACTTCAGTGCCTCCACCCAGACCTAGCCCTGCTCCTCGCCTGGAAGACAGGTGGTGTTAGAAGCCTGGCAGACGGCACTGGCACATAAGTGGGTATTCTCGCACTGAGACCCTCTAACCTCGGCCACAATGAGTCTCCACCAACTAGTCTCATGGGTAGGGGATTCGGACAGATAGAAGCCAGAGTCAATGATGAAGAAGAGGCAGACTGACAGGCTAGTTTGAGAACGTGGGTGAAGTACTTCTCTGGCGTTATTTGGGACTACTTTAGTGGGGGAGGCTAAGTTCCTACTTGAGCATGTGGCCAGTATAATTTGAGCCCACATAAATGACTTCCATTTGCATATGCTGGTTCTAGAAGCCAGGTGATGGAAGTGACACACAATGGTAAGGGATTCCATGGGGACCCAAATGCCCATGCCAGCAGGACCAGGGCATTCTCTCCCTGAAGATGGACCCAAGGGGATATCAAATTGTAATCCATTTCAGCTTCACTTCCTCAGAAATGCCTCCTCCCTTCCCTTCCTCAAGTGCAATATTTACTGTAATATGCACACAGCACCCTCCACTTATGTTTTTAGCACTTGTCAAATTGAAGTTGAATAAATTTGTTGACTGTCTCTCTTCTCTGCTGGACTGTCAGCCCCCTGAGGATAGAAACCACAGCTGTTGGCTCTTCTGTTCCAACTTAGGAATCTCATATGATGTCAGAGCATAGTGAGCATTCAATAAATAATATTTCTCCACTCTTGAGCATAGCCAAGCTTCTCAAGTCTTCTTTCTCCTTCAGCACCCATTCACTCTTCTGCCTGCTCCCATCTGGTGACCCTAAATCATTCTGCTGGGGTTGCTGCGACCTGCACATTGCCAAATCCGATAGACACTCTCAGTCTTGATTTACTAGATCTTGGAGCACCTCTTGACATAGTTGACCACTCCCTTAGTCTTCAGATGCTTTCCTCTAATCACAATGCGATACCACTTCACACCCATTAGGATGGATATTATGTTTAAAAAAATTTTTTTTTGAACAGAAAATAATGTGTTGGTGAGGGTATGGAAAAATTGGAACCCTTGTGCATTGGTGCAACTTCTGTGGAAAACAACATGGTGGTTCCTCAAGAAATTAATCATAGAATGACCATATAATCCAGCAATTCCAATTCTGGGTATATATCCCCAAAATTTCAGAGCAGGGTCTCAAAGAGAGATTTGTACACCCATGTTCATAGTAGCAGCATTCACGATAATCAAAAGGTAGAAGTGACCTAAAGTGTCCGTTGACAGGTGAATGGATAAACAACATGTGGTATATACATACAACAGAATATTCTTCAGTTCTAAAAAGGAAGGAAATTCTGGAAAATGCTATAATGTGGATGAACCTTGAGGACATTATGCTAAGTGAAACAAGCCAGTCACAAAAGGAAAAATGCTGTATAATTTTACTTATATGAGGTCCCTAGGGTAGTCAAGGTCATAGAGGAAGAAAGTAGAATGGTGGTTGCCAGGAGCTGGGGGGAGAGGAGGGAATAAGGAGTTAGTTACTGTTTAATGTGTACAGGGTTACAGCTCTGATGAAAAAAGTTCTGAAGAGGGATGGTGGTAATGATCGCAGTACAAGAAGAATGTGTTTAATTCTGTTAAAGTACTTAACAGAACTGTACACTTAAAAATGGTTAAAATGGTCAATTTTATGTTATGTAGTTTTGCCACAATTTTTTAAATGCTTTCTCTCTAAGCTTCTAGTATACTTCCTGCTTCTGGTTTCTCTTTTCCTACCTCCATGGCCACTTCTCAGTCTCCTAGTCAATTCCTTCTCTACCTAAATGAGAAACGTTGGAGGCCTTCTTTTCTTTCTTCCTTCCTTCAGCAAATATTTGAGTGTCTACTCTGGATTGGGAATCAACAGAGACAAAAGACACAAAGTTTCTCCTTATGGAGCCTCTATTCTTACTGGATAGAAGATGATCCAATGAATAAATAAACAAGTAAATACGTAGTACGTTAGATCGGGGTCCCCAATGCCTGGGCCATGGACTAGTACCGGTCCGTGGCCTGTTAGGAACCGGGCCACACAGCAGGAGGTGAGCAGTGGGTGAGCGAGCAAAGCTTCGTCTGTATTTACAGCCGCTCCCCATCCCTCGCATCACAGCCTGAGCTCTGCCTCCTGTCAGATCAGCAGTGGCATTAGATTCTCATAGGAGCATGAACCCTTCTGTGAACTGTGCATGCAAGGGATCTAGGTTGCACACTCCTTATGAGAATCTAATGCCTGATGACCTGAGGTGGAGCTGAGGCGGTGATGCGAGCACTGGGGAGCAGCTGCAAATACAGATTATCATTAGCAGAGACGTGACTGCACAGAGACCATCATAAATCAATTGCTTGCAGACTCCTATCAAAACCCTATCAGTGAGTGGCAAGTGACAACAAGCTCAGGGCTCCCACTGATTCTGCATTATGGTGAGTTGTATAATTATTTCATTATCTATTACAATGTAATAATAATAGAAATAAAGTGCACAATAAATGCAATGCACTCGAATCATCCCGAAACCATTCCCCACCCTCCCCACCCCTCGTCCCTAGAAAAATTGTCTTCCACGAAACCAGTTCCTGGTGCCAGAAAGGTTGGGGACCACTGCGTTAGATGGTCTTAAGAGTTACAGAAAAAACAAAGCAGGTTAAGGGAGATTGGAAGAGCCAAGGTGTGGTGGCGGGCTGCTGTTTTATAGGGCTGGTCTGATAAGGTTACAGCTGAGCCGTGAACTGAAGGTAGTGGAAGAGAAAGCAATGTTATTATATGGAAGCGTTTTCTAAACAGATCACAAGTCCCTGAGGCAGAAGAGAGGCTAATGTGTTTGAAGAATATCAATGAGGCCATGGCGACTGGAGCAGAATGAGATGGGGCAGAGTATATACTCTGAGAGGCAGTGAGGTGGAGATACAGGTCATAAAGAGCCTGGCAGACAGTTTTGTCGAGTGAGATGGGAAGTGAATAGAGTGGGGCAGAGGAGTGCCATAATGTGACCTACGCTCTAACAGGACCTCCCTGGCTGCTGTGCTGAGAACAGATTGTAGGAGGGAAGAGTGGAAGTGGGGGGGGCTACTGCAACAATCTAGGTGAGAGAAGAAGGCAGCTCAGACCAGAGAGGCAGTTGTGGACATAATAAAAAGTGGAAAATTGTGAATATCTCCTGATGGGAGTGTCTGTTGACAGACTGGGTATGGGAGGTGAGAAAAAGAGGAGTGACCAGATGGTTCAAAGTTTAGGGCCTGAGTGCCAAGAAAAATGGAGTTGTCGTTTATAGAGTTGGAAAAGACTGTTATGAGGAAATTTAGGGTGAAAATCAGGGTTGGGTTTTGGACATTTGGTTTGAGATATCTATTAGATATCCAAGTGGAGATGTTGAATAGGCAATTGGGACATGCATCTGGAGTTTAGCATAGACACAGAATTTCAAGGTCAAGTCCTGGGTTTTCCTTCCTCATCCTGTTAAGTCTCTCTCTCTAAGTAACCTTATCCATTTCCTTGGCTTTCAATACCCCCTATAGGCTCCATTGATTTTAACCTGTACGATCACACAGAACCCCATGTTACAGTTCCCTGAGCTTGGTTTTATGCTCTGCTGTCACCATCTTGAAATTCTTAATAATTTTTGGACAAAGGGACCTGCATTTTCACTTTGCACTGGGTTCTGCCGATTAAGGAACCTGTCCTGCTCCCAAATGTGTAACTTTATTTTGGATTTCTCTTTTGAGCACTTTGTCTCATATGCCCAACTGTCTACTTGACGTCTCCACTTGGATAATGTAAAGAGATCTCAAAACTAACATATCCAAAACTAAACTCTTAACCTTCTCTAATCTGCACTCATTCGTTCTTGCCCACCATTCCAATCAGAAACCAGAGAGCCATACTTTCCTTTCTCTCCCCATTCTCCCTCCCCCATTCTCCCTCCCCCATCCAACCCAAGTCATAAGGATTGTACTTCAAAAATATGTTTCAAATTAATCCACTTTTTTCCACTTCCACTGCTCCTAGCCTGGTCCAAGCAATGATCATTTCTTATCTGGACTACTGTAGAAACTCCTGGCTGGTGTCTCCACCTCACAAGTTTTGCCCCTTCTCCAACATGAAAAAATGGTTTATTTTTCACATAGCAGCCTAAGGGGTCTTTTAAAATAAACCACAATGTGATTATACCATGCCCCTGCTTCAACCTTCCAATGGTTCCCGTTGCATTAGAACAAAACCTAAATCCTACAAGCCGCTGCGTGAACTGAGCTCTCACCACCTCATCATCTCTCCTTTGCCCCATTCACCCCTCCCTCACCCCAGAAAATGGCACAGTGGCATTTCAGTTCCCAATGCTCTGACCTCTCCTCTGCCTTAGGATGTATGTTTTGTCTGCCTAGAAACCAGCGGCCCCCAACTCCCTCCAGCTTTTGCGGTGGGGTGGGAGGAGGGGGGGTTGTTTGTTTTTTGTTTGTTTGTTTGTCTTTGCCTAACTCTTTTTTTTTTTTTTCTGCTGATACTCATCACTTTATTAGTGCAGAACTGTGGTCTGGGAAAGGGGAGCCTGGGATGAACAGGACCAGCACCCATCTCGGGGGATTTTCCTGGACATCAGGGGTTCCTCCATGCACGTTTCGAGGTAACACCTTCATAGATAAAATCCCCAGAGGGCAGCGTGGTGACTGCCAAGCAGCAGGGGTAGGAGGGGTGCCCTGGGCACAGCTGGGCCCTGGGACAGTCAGGCTCCACGTGGATGGTCAGAATGCAGCGGCTATACCTGCGCCCAGGCACACGGCCCAGGCCACTTCTTTGCCACACACCAGAGACCAGGTGATGAACCTGGGGTCGGTCCTGAGGGCAGTGGCGGCGACACTGGGCGTGGGCAGAGCCTCGCGAAGGAAGACAAAGAGCGGGTACGCCTGCGAGCCATTCACCTCGCGCTTCTCCACTTCTCGAAGAGCATGAAGTTGGGCTCGAACCTGTTGCCTGGTCTGACGTACTTGAGGCAATTCAGGATCTCGTTTGGCGCGTTTTCCTGTTGCCCAAACTGATTGCACGCGAAGCTGAGCACGACCAGGCCTCGGGGCTCGAGGCGCCGCCTCAGCACTTTCACCTGTGTGTCATCCTGGACCGCTGTGCCTCCGAGCGATGCCAAGTCCTCAGCGAGCAGGGCCCTGCCCCGCAGGGCAGGTCCACGCGGCGTGGGTGTTGGAGGGGAGAGGAGAGGGGAGAGCTGCGAACTAGAAGCGCCTGTTTTTGCATCTTACTCATCTGACAGCTCTCAGCTCAAATATCACATTTTTAAAGAAGCTTCCATGTTCGGCTAAGTTCCCCAGAAAATGAAACCCAGGGCAAAAAGCTGCTGGGCTTTTCTTTTAATAGGGAAGACGAGCCCAGGGAGCAGGAAGGAAGAATTGGGAGAGAAGCAGGGAAAGAGGAAGAGCCAGTGTGTGGATATGCTGGCCATCTCCAAATGCAACCGATCTCTTAATCTGCAGGACCACAGCCCCAAGAAGTCTTGGGACCATCCTTCAGAGGCAGGCAAAGGGGAGATATTATCCTCTGGCTCCTACCTCCCAGCGCTCAAAGGTTCAGCCCTGGGATGTTAACTCCCCTGTATTTCTAGGCTGCATGTGGGCATTGGGTGCTGAGAAGCCTCCTGGTCGTTCCAACAGGGTGACACCAGAGCAGGAAGCCAGAGAAGTGAAGTACAGAGCAGAAGCGGTATACTGTCAGGTTACACCTATGTGAAATCGTTGGCGCCACGCAGAGCTACAAGAGACAAGTGAAGCTGAGAAGATTCAAAGTGGAGGAAAAAAACTGAGACCTTTGCCCTGATCCAGTCCAACCCCATCCAGGTCTTCCTGTGTATTCATTCATTGGACAAATGATTTTCAAACACCTCCGAAAAGCCAAGAGTATGCTAGTGACAGTGACGCAAAGAAGTATAAATAGACACCACTGCTGCCTTGGAGGTGCTTACATTCTAACGAGGTTGATGGTTAAAAAAGAAGTATAGGAGGAAAAAAAAAGGTAAAAATCACTGTAATTATAGACTGTGACAAGTGTAGATAAGAAACAAACAAGCGGGGGGGGGGGGAGAGAGAGAGAGAGAGAGAGAGAGAGAGAGAGAAAACAGGACCAGTGGGCTGGAACTCATGGGAGGAGGGGACAATGGCATGAGATGATACAGGAGAGGTTGACAGGAGTCAAATCATGTAGGTCTTGCTAGTTTCTTCAAAGAAGCCTGTTTTTTGTTTTCCTTCAGAGTATTTATTTATTTGAGTCTTTAATTGTTTTCTGTCTGTCTACCTGACTGGACTAGAAGCCCCATGAAATCAAGGACCAGATGCCCTTCTTGTTCTCCATGGTATACCTACTGCCTAATCCCAGTGCCTGGAGCCTGGCAGCCTTCAGTAAATAATAATTGTTGAATAAATCTGTTGAATACAGGAATGAATGGAAAGGAAAGCACTTGCTGTGGAGAGCAAGGACTTAAAGCTCAATGGCATCAGGCTCTCCTAATCAGATTCATGCATCTCCACAGCAAGGGACCAGAAATCCTACACGGATGTTGACCCAAGTCTTCCTGGGCTGTGCTTGAGTGAGCAGGAAATGCTCCATTTTCTTAACTGATCAAGTCTTAATTTAATTAACACATCTTTATTTATATTTAAAACTTTCAATCAGCTTACACTGAAGCCCTAGGAGCCATATTATTGTTTTAAGAGGGGCTCCATAGCCTGGCTCTGATCCATTACGTTTCAGTAGCGTGATGTAAATTAATATTATTATTATGCGCTGCCCTGACAGCTGGTAAAATGGGGAAGTCCTCAAATGGCCTAACCACATGGTCCCCTCACCACTCTTGCCCCCCAAGCCAAATAGCCCTCCTTATCAAATGAACCAAGTGCAATTCTTTTTTTTATAAGTAAATTTATTTATTTTTGGCTGCGTTGGGTCTTCGTTGCTATGCGCAGGCTTTCTCTAGTTGCGGCGAGCGGGTACTCTTCATTCGCAGCGTGCCGCCTTCTCATTGCGGTGGCTTCTCTTGTTGCGGAGCACGGGCTCTAGGCCCGTGGGCTTCAGTAGTTGTGGTGCATGGGCTCAATAGTTGTGGCTCGAGGGCTCTAGACAGCAGGCTCAGTAGTTGTGGCCCACAGCTTAGTTGCTCTGCAGCATGTGGGATCTTCCCAGACCAGGGCTGGGACCTGTGTCCCCTGCATTGGCAGTCACATTCTTAACCACTGCGCCACCTGCAATGCTTGCTTACTCCTGAGTAGCAGATTTCAATTCCCTGACAGCCCATGGAATTATTCAAACATGCCAGTCACATCCTCCCTAAGGAACCAAGGGGCACCTCACTCTCTTGATACTACCTCCTGCAGCCCCCAGGGAATTCACTCTTTTCCCAAATGCAGCCCCCATGTGGTACTGCATGGAGCAGTGTCCCCTTCCTCTAGACTGTGAGTATACGTACTAATAAACGGCTGTCCGTCTCATCTGTCCAGTGTCAGGTGTCATGTATTTGGCTATCCCCATAATCCCAGGGCATCCCTCCTTCCTCCACAGGGAGGGACTTAAATGTAAAATATGCTGGGACTTAGATGTAAACTCTTACAATGTGACATTGACATTGAATAGGAGATGATCAAAATAAGTAGTTTAACCTTTAGAGGGTATATTAGTTTGGTCCATCTGCAGGTATCAGAGACCAAACAGCATGGGGTTTTTTTGGCTGGTTTTGCTTTGTTTTGTTTTTATTGGAGTATAATTGCTTTACAATGTTGTGTTAGTTTCTGCTGTACAATGAAGTGAATCAGCTACATGTATACCTATATCCCCTCCCTCTTGGACCTGCCTCCCACCCCAGCAAACAGCATGGTTTAAACAAGAGAAGAGTTTCTTTCCCCACCGCAGTGTAGCAGCTCTCTTCCTCAAAGTCATCAGAGGCCCAGACCCTTCTATCTTGGGGCTTCTCCACCCCTAGGGCATGGCTCTCATCTGTATGTTTCTTATGGTGGAATCAGTGCATTTTCTTGTTAGGATGTCCCACAAAAATAGCTGCAGATGCCTCCAACTCCATGACTTAGGACCAGTCAGCTGAAGATCTGGAGGCTCCAACACACCTTAAACTTTTAAACCTGAAAGCAGTTGGGACACCCACCCCCTCAAATGGAGTCTAGCAGAGGGACAACATAGAATCTTGGTTAAGAACTAAAATTCTAAAGCTTAACAGTTCTGGGATCAAATTCCAACTTTGCCACTTGTTGGCTGTGTAATCTTCAGCAAGGCACTGACCGTACTTTACCTTTCTGAATTTGTTCCTGCAAATGTAAACTGGAGTTAATAACAGAAAGCACCTCAAAGGGTTGTTTTAGGGATTCCATGACACACGCCTAGCAAAGCACAGGCACAGAGTAGGGATTCAATGAATCTGCCATCTGGTACGTCCTTACCCTACCTGACTAAGGAATGAGCTCATAAATATTCAGGCTCAGGGGAAATTTTGACCTAGTGTATGGCAATGAGACGTACATACACACTTAGACATTCTGAACACGGGAAAGCTTATATACGGCTATCTTACGTGACTACCTGAAAGGGAAGTGTGATGAGGATTAGATTAAATGAGTTACTATGTATTAAATGCTTAGCACAGGGTCTAGTACATAGTAAGCACCATGTTGGTATGAGCTATTATAATTATTACGATCATCATATCTATAAGAGGTCGGTATTACTTACTTGTCCTTGTAAAAGGCTATGGGCACTTAAATGTAAAATATTACAATGTGACGTTGTCTCCCTTCCCTGAGAGACTTTCTGTGTATGAGGTAACTGGCGGTTTCACTACCCCCATTTGTGCAGTTTTAGTGAAGTTGGCAATTGCTAACATAGTAAAGGGGACATGTGCTACCATGCAGCCGTACAAGGAAACAGAATCACATTTTTTGAGGGTTCCTGATGGCGCAGCACTTTTTTCAAAAGTTCTCTGTAGAATTTTCAGTACAAAAATAGGTGTGAACTGTGTGCCCTTTGGAAGGGAATGAGTTGGCCACTGCAGCGCTAAGATTGGTATTGTTCAGAGAATGAAATTCCTGTTCACTGATGTTGTTTTGGGTTGGGCTGACCTTATGAACTGGATTTCTTTTCAGATGGGTGTATTTTTCCTTATTGCAAATTTCCTTCAATTCATCAGCAGAAATTCTAGCCACTTTGCTGGGAGCTTGTGACCCTGGTTTGGACGGCTTATGTACTCGCCTTTCGACAAATGTGGATTTATTTTTTATTTTTTTTGCAGTTCCTGCTTGGCACTTCCCGCTTTCCCTCTGGGACGCCATCTTTAGCCTTCTGTCACCACTCTCTGGTTTCATCCCCTATGAATCACTTCCTTTGGGTCACTTGAGTTTTTTCTCCTGTAGGAGAGTCTAATCATTTTCAACAACTAAGTTAAAAAAGAATTTCCGTTCCTAGACTCCTGCTTTACCATTCATTCACTGATTCCTGAGCTTCATGGCTTAGTTGCAATTCATATATCCATTGACATATTTATCCATACCATAGGTGTGGCCACATTACTCAAAGGGGCATTGCCTTTTCTAACACAATCCATGCCGTACTGTGGCAGTCCTAAGTCCTATCAAGGTTTGTTGCCTGAGAGAACTCATTTTCTCTGAATTTTCCTACCCACAAATGTTTATTTTACTTATTTATCTACAACTTATCTTCTTGTCAGAAGAATTTAAGGCTGCTTATAAAAATGCAAACACTAGAGGAAGATCAAATAAATTGGAAATAAGAAACATGAGGGAAAGCAAAGGTAAAGAAGTAAGATGCAAATTGTGGAGCCCTTGCGACAGATGGGACAAAAGTTGGCTCACAGCCTCCCGGTAATCAACGCAAGAGAGAAAAATGATGGATTACAAAACGCACAGGGTCCCTGAAGGATAAACACACCAGTTGCATAGACAGAGCATAATTGTTCTAAATCGACAGTGTCTCCCATGGACCCTTCCAAAGAAGTTCAGTGAACAGTATCCTAGTAACATCTTTCTCAAAACACAGTGGAGGATTGCCTGGGCCCTCCTTAACAATACCAAAGCCCAAGATAGCAGAAGTATTTCTACCTGAAGCTACAAAACTGGGCTAACCTCCTCTGACAATACCCAGAGATGAAGGCTGGATGGAATGACCTCCAGGAGGGCCTCAGAGAAGAAAAATGAAAAAAGTGCCTGGTGACAGCCCTCGGACTTCTGGGGCACTGTAAAATGCCAAAGACCACTCAGGAGCTAAGGATTTGATCAAATCTATTGTTTGGGGCTGTGATGACCACAGAACCTGTTTGTTTCATTAAACCCAGTGATCTGAATTCCACCGCCAACCCTTACCCCCGTCCTTGGCTTTGTTGGGTCCTTTTGTCCCCCAAGAAGAAAAATGGAAAACGAGGAGGTCAGAGTCTTGAGAAAGGCTGGGGGGCAGCCCCAGGCAGGGGTGCAAAAGAGGGCCTCGCCCACATAGGGCCGGTAGAACTTCAGTGGGTTCTTTGGCCCCATACTGACTTTCTTTATTGACTTTTAGTTTATATGAAATTCAGTTGAATCCATTGTGCATGCTGACACTGCCTAGCAAAGATGGCAGTATTAGCCATGAAATTTTCTTTATGCGCTATCAGAGTTTGCATAATATCTTTTTCACTAAAAATGAGGTAGCTCTTTCCTATCAGGGCCCTTCAGTTTAAATCTCATGATATAACCCAGGAGATGGACAAATTATTTCCAACTGGGGAAAAAAATTCTTGAATTTATGTCAATAAAACTCCGCTTTTGTGGTCATTTCTTCATTGTTGTTAGTGTGAAATTATAAAGTGTTTTCACTCTGAACCTCAAAGAAATCAGCATGTAATTTTCACATGAACTTTCATAATTGTCCTGTGGAGTGTACAAGGGGGATCCGCATTAATCCGAGAAAGCGACGCCCATATGTTTCTGTACCTTAGGAGAGGACGGAGAAGGGGAGAGGGTAGGGGCAAGAATGAAAACTTAGAAACAGTGACGAATAATCATCAGAATTGAAAACCCCTCAAAATGAAGGATAATAATAGCTTTCTCTGAATCACCATTCAATCTGCACAGAATATTATCACCAACAGGAATCCTGCATTTACCAAAAAAAGGAAAGAGAAAGCATTTTTTTCTAACTTCTTTTTTGTAGATTAATGGCTAACTTAACCTCCAGTATGGTAATTCAACATAATCTAGAGTTGATACAAATGCTCCTGTATAGGCTAAGGTTCACTAGTAAATTTAATTTTTTTTTTGATGAAAAGATTTTTAAAAGTATGTGTTACCAAATTTAGAAATTGAAAATAAAATTTTAAGACTTTCAAAACTATATGTTACTAAAAATAACATTGACCCTTGATATTTGTCTGAGGAATCTCTGGAGAGAAAAAGAT
The DNA here is from genome assembly GCF_951394435.1 of Stenella coeruleoalba. Taxonomy (NCBI): domain Eukaryota; kingdom Metazoa; phylum Chordata; class Mammalia; order Artiodactyla; family Delphinidae; genus Stenella; species Stenella coeruleoalba. Next base: position 12,612,558 of record NC_137154.1, read on the forward strand.
TTCATCCCTTGAAGATAAATGGGGCCAACTCATCTGCAGTCTTTGGTTTAATTAGCTAAACCCTTCCAGATGGAGAACATTTAAAGCAAAGGAATATTTCTGAGCCCCCTGGAATTGTTAATAAGCATAACAATATGTTACATGTAAAAGAAAATATGTGTCTTTCATCTTTGCCTTTAAAAGGCAAACGAGGAAGTACTTGGTAGCATTATGATTTTCAATTTGATTATTGAAAACGAAATGTTCTAATTTTATTCAATGTTGAACAAACATTGTTTGCTTTTCTCCTGTGCTAAGCACTGGGGAGGGAGAAATAAGACAAGACTCCTGTCATTATGGAATCTATAATTTAACTAGAGGTTGCATTCGCAGTGCCCGGCACATAGTAGGGGCTGGATAACTCTTTGTTAAGTAAATGAGTGACTGATACGACACTTGAATAAGGAATTGCATTAATAAAAGTCTGAACAAATTACTGTGGTCGGAAGGGAGCATAGGGGCCTCAAGTTGTCAGAGAGGCTTCACAAAGAAATTTGTCAGGTAGGAGCACAAAAGACTTCCAGGCACAGAAAACAGCATGCGTAAAGGCATGCGGAAAAGACAGAGTAACGTGTACTTAGGCAACAGCCAGTGATTTGGTGTGCTTGGAGTGTAATGTGTATATAGAATGTGCCTGGAAGACAGTGAGACCAGTGAGATGGGTTGGGCCTCATTTGAAGAGGACCCTGAAAGCCTAAGTTTGGACTTGATCCTTTAGTATGTGTTGGCATTTTAGAAAGATGGCGAGAGACACAGTACAGAGCGTTCATGGAAGGGGAAAAGGAAGTAATAGATAACGAACGGTTAAGTGCCCTGTTTGCGACTAGCACTAGGATAGATCCTCCACATATTTACATTAAATCTCATCCAGTCCTTGCAACACTTCCAGTGGGTATATAATACTGTCCTCCAGTATCCAAGGGGGGAAACTCAGAGAGGTTAAGCGACTTTCCCCAAATCACACAGCTAATAAAAGATGGGACTAGGATCTGAAACCTAAAAATCTTGTTAGAGAATAAAAATACCACTGCACTCAAACAAATTAGAAAAAATATACAGTGGAAGTTTGGAGAAAGTTAGTGAATATGAAGAAAGACACACATGCAAGATACAAGAAAAGCATGACTATACAAAAGGATATTTACAGTAAGGCAGATACAACACAGGAAGTGGGAAGATAATCATAGAGAAACCACAACATGTGTTTTTAAAATGCAAAGCCCCAGGGAGGAGAAAGCGAACCATACAATAATGCCATTCACTCTGGCATCCTGTGCATTTGGTTTTGCTCTTTACTCTTTTTTTTTTTTAACTTTAAACAATTTGTTATGAGAGTAACAAAGATACAGCTCATGATCTTGCAACTCTAATGCCCTAAATCAGAAACAGATGGTGCCTAGTGTACCCTGTTTCCTAGAAACTGCAGAATTTTGAGGACAACACCCTCTTTGCACTGCACCACTGATTTCAGCTCCTTCACAGATACTAATACATGGCTAAATAATGTGTTAGCTGGGCATTGTATTGGAACATCTGTTTTCCTTGCTCCAGAATCGTTTTGAAGGTTAAAACTTCTCTCCATATTTATTGTATTTTTCTGATTTCCAAAGTAATTCATTTTTATTGTTAAAAATTTGGAAAATATTGAACAAGGAAGAAAATATAAATCCCCCGTCCTTCCACCCAGCAATAACCAATGACCCCTGTTAAAATTTTGACGATAGTCTTCTAGTCTTTTTCCTACACATGCACACACACGTGCACACACACACACACTTTATTGAAAATAGGATGTACAGAAACTGTTTTTTAATATGTTTTGGGCACTGAATTTATCATTAGCATTTTTCCATATCACCAAATACTTATGATGACTGCTAGTATTCTATCATATTGCATACATTAATTTATATAAATTGATCTCTTTTTCATTCAACAAGTTCAATTCATTGAACACCTACTATGTGTCAGAACTGTTCTTGGCACTAGGTGCATTGTGGTGAGTGAAACAGGCAAAGTCCCTGCCCTCATGAAGTCTACAGTCCTATTATTGACATCTAGCTTGAAAAGTTTTATTGTTAAAAAATAGCATGGTGAGGGAATTCCCTGGCAGTCCAGTGGTTAGGATTCCGTGCTTCCCCTGCCAAGGGCCCGGGTTCAATCCCTGGTCAGAGAACTAAGATCCCACAAGACGTGAGGGGTGGCCCAAAAAAAAAAAAAAAAAAAAAATAGCATGATGAAACCTGGCAAACGCTACCTCCACTATGTGATTAACGTCATTGGTGAAATTATGTAGACAGCTGGTACCCCTGATATGATGTATCAAGAATGGCACTTAACTCTGCGGTCTTCCTCCCAGGAACCAATAACATCAGTCTATTCATGATTTTTTAAAAAAATCAAACCAACCCAAATCCAGATACATTCTACAGAACACCTGACCAGCGCTCCTCAAGACTATCAAGGTCACCAGAAATAAGGAAAATCTGAGAATCTCTCACCAGCTTAAAGAACCTAGGGAGGGGCTTTCCTGGTGGCGCAGTGGTTGAGAGTCCGCCTGCCGATGCAGGGGACATGGGTTCGTGCCCCAGTCCGGGAAGATCCCACATGCTGCGGAGTGGCTGGGCCCGTGAGCCTGCGCGTCCGGAGCCTGTGCTCCACAACGGGAGAGGCCACAACAGTGAGAGGCCCACGTACCGCAAAAAAAAAAAAAAAAAAAAAAAGAACCTAGGGAGACATGACAACTAAATGTAATGTGGTGTTCTGGATAGAATCCTGGAACAGAAAAAAGACATTAGGTAAAAGTAGGGAAATATGATTAAAGTATGGATTTTAGTTAATAATAATGTATCAGTACTAGTTCATTAGTTATGATAAACGTATCCTACTAATATAAGTTGTTAACAGTAAAGGAAATGGGGAGGGAGGGTAGATGGAGTATATGGGAACTCTTTGCACTATCTTTGGAACTTCTTTGTAAGTCTGAAACTATCCTAAAATTAAAAGTTTATTAAAAAAAAAAAAAGAACTTTGTGACAGTCATTCTTGTATCTTGAAGCACATCTCTGATTGCTTCCTTAGGATAAAGCCCCCAGAATGAAATTGCCAAGTGAAAATGTATAGATATTTTTATTGACCAGAGATTATTCTTTTAAAATTATTCTTTTTTTTTTTTTTTTTGCGGTACGCGGGCCTCTCACTGCTGTGGCCTCTCCCGTTGCGGAGCACAGGCTCCGGACGCGCAGCCTCAGTGGCCATGGCTCACGGGCCCAGCCGCTCCGCGGCATGTGGGATCCTCCCGGACCGGGGCACGAACCCGTGTCCCCTGCATCGGCAGGCGGACTCTCAACCACTGCGCCACCAGGGAAGCCCCTAAAGTTACTTTTTATATGTAGATGTTTTGCTGACTTCTTGAACATGTTTTAGCCTTATGTCTTTATTTCAGCTTTTTCCTATGTGCAGACTTCTGAAACTGGAAGAAAACCAAAGGGATCATGAAACCCAACTTCCCTGTTTTACAGATGAGTACACTGAAGCCCAGAGAACTGAAGTGACTTGCCCAAGGTCAAGTGGCTAGTTAACAGTGGGAAGTAGAGGGACTTCCCTGGTGGTCCAGTGGTTAAGACTCTGCCCTTCCAATGCAGGGGGTGTGGATTCGATTCCTGGTTGGAGAACTAAGATCCCACATGCTGCACGGTGCAGCCAAAAAATGAGAGAAAAAAAAAACAACAGTGGGAAGTAGAACCCATATCCCTGTGGACTCTAATCTGTGCTAGGCTGTCCCTGGGTGTGTCTAAATGAAATAAAATTTTCTGACTCATGGTGGAATTAGCAATCAACACTCAGACCTGTGTCTATTTTCTGTAAGTAAATGTAAGCGTCTGCTTCCTTTGTCTTGGACGTGGTTGCTAGCAGCTAGAAGGATTTTTAAGTAAATTTAAAGAATGGATTCAGGCACAACTAATAGAACTGCTTGACTAAATTCTTGGGTATATCAGTTTTCCTTTCTGAGCTATTTCTTCCCTATCAGAAAAATTAGGATTCCAACACGTACTTCTTAGCCTCTGACAGGGACCTTGTAGAAACTAAGTAGCTAAACGCGGATATATCTGCAGAAGCCTTAGAAATGTCATTTAAGGAAAAGGCAGTTGAATGAGAACAAAGGGCACATTTTCTGTTAAGTGGTCTGTCATATCCCAAGAAAGTTCATTTCCTTGCCTGTACAGTCTCTAGACAAGGAAAAATCCCAGACTTGGCATTGGTAAGGAAGAAGAGGGCGATGTAAAGGAAGGGAGAGAATTGTTAGACTTCTTGGCTGGAGTTCAGAAACAAATAGTTCCCGAGCCTGGCATTGTCAGGGGCCAGCGTCAGGACCAGCCCAAGAAGGCAGACAAGGAACATTACTGTTCCTGACTTGGCTCTGCACACCGTTACTCAACAGAAACTGATGCGTAAGCAGGATCCTAGAGGATGCAAGAGGAGTATAAACAATCACTGGGTGCGGACCTGTGGTTGCCTATAGAAGCTTTGCCAGGCCCAAGATTATAGTCGTACATTCTTATTTAATTTCCAGACATTTTGCAGGATTTGGGCGATGACAAAAGCAAGCTAAAACAAAACTAAAGTCTGGGATTTAGAAAAGCATTGGCCTCTGACCTCAAACTGGAGCCTCTAATCAAAGTCCTAACACTTGCTCAGGTCAGTGAGCATCCTTGCTTTGCGATATGGAAATGACCTATTTGCCTATAAACATCTGTCAGCACCTGCACCAAATTGAAACTTGGCAGACAAAATGAGGAAGGGGTAATACTTCTTAAAACTCTATTTTTATGGTTTGAAGCTTTTTACTCTTTGAAGGACTAGAACAGAAGAGAGAGTGAGAGAACTCACAGGAGGTGATGAAAGGAGAAAAGAATGAAACAGATGGCAAAATCTCCCAATTGTTATTAACTGCCATCGTTGTTTCGCTGAGGAAGATGCAAAGACATTACCCATGACGAAAGAAGTGACAGCCCTGAGGTTTTAAGAAAGGACAGAATGAGAATGGAGCATTTGAAGTGGGTGTAACGTCGCAAGAATCTAGATTCAAATGAGAATCTATACTTAAAAACCTGAATCGCTAGATTAATTGTATTGTGTACTTTCACATGAAAAAGCAGCTTTGGGTTTTGTGTACATGCAAGTAAAACTGTTTACTGGATCAGCTTTGATCTTGGTCTTTAAGCTCAATATTAATTATATTTTATTGAGATGGCTTAACTGTCCCTGTTAAGCCTGCCTACACATCTGGTTCCTTGTTGATGCCTCCAATTCCACCATTAGAGTTCCACTTCTTTGAATTAGATGGTAAATTGATTACTTATCACATGTTAATTCCAGTCAACTGATAGCAGCTGTCTGAATCACTGTGTTGAAAGGATATTGAGGTAGGAAAGGACTCCCACAACTGATTAGCAAAATGAGCAAGAGAGGAAAGAGTGACAGTGGTCTGTGGGTTAAGGGAATGTGTGTTGCAGTACCCATACCTCTGGGAAGGGCAATTTATTAAGCTTTTCTATCACTGGCATCTCAGCACGAATTCATCTCAGATCATTTCCAATGCTGGTTTCAATAGGTATAGCACACATAGAAGCAAAATTCAGGATATATGGTTCAAGCAAGGCCTTTCTTTTCCGGTTTTGTGAATTAAGTACATGCAAGCTCTTACAAAGATATAAAAACAACATTTAAGTAAGCATGTAATGAACCACAACATATTGAAATTTATGGGAAATATTATAGGAAAGGTGAAAAAAATCCAAGGCATATGGTCCCCACGGATGAGTCCAAAGCACAGGAAAATCAGGTCTGGGTGGGAACCCTGGGCTTTCAGGGGCCATCAGAGGACCCTGCTTTCTGAAGTCATGGTGGTTTTCTAAGCCGGTAGAAAGAATCATGTAAAGGGAAGTGAAATGTCACCAACACACTTTGCTTATTCCACAATTTTGCTTTTTAAAGAAACTTCTCCTGATGGGCTCTGCTCTGGGGGCTTCCTGCGGAGAATTTCAAAATTCTAGACAGAATGTTGGGGCAATTATTAAGAACCTACAATGTCATCCTGGTTTCCCCATGAGTTACCAACCCTACAGTGATGTCTTTGTTTCAACAAGGCCCATGCGTATTAAGGTTCTCTATACTGGGGCCGGATCAACCTTTCAAAAAAATTTTTTGAACTATTTACAAAGTTTGGTTTGAGATCCAATAAAATTCTTATAGCAAATCTACAACAAGAATGTCTAATAGAGTACTTTAAGCACTGAGTTGTAAGGAAAGACATTTAAGTAAATCTAAACTCTTCAGTAATAAAGGAAAAGCTCTTGCAAAAGGTCCCCAGCCTTCTAAAAACCACTCCTCACCCCAATTCTCTCCATGCTTCTAAGACTTTTTGCCTGGAATGCTCTTTCTCCTTTTGGTACATATCTCTTTTATATTAATTAACATATTTTACTGTTATCTGTATTTCTCCTTTGTCTCTCTGTTAAACTGGCAGAGTCCCAAAAGCAGAGAGTGTGAAAGTTTTATTCTGTCCACAAATACTACTTCATGAACAAAGAGGAAGTGCTGGTCACAATGCTAGGCACCAGTGATACAACAGAAAACGAGGCAGATAAGATCCCTGACTGCACAGAGTCTATATCCTGAGGGATCTTTCTAACCCCAGTGACTAGCACATGGTAGGCGTGCAATCAAGACTGCAAGAATAAATGAAGCTCCTGCCAGGAATTTGAAATTTAGTCGCTATGATTAACACAGCAACAAAGGTGAATGGCAATTAAAAAAAAGAACAGAAATAGAAAATCTCAAGTCATTTGCATTGTGGTTATATCCCAAGTCATTTCTGCTATCACTAACAGCTATTATTGAAAGTAACTGTCCAAACAGCAGGAAACCACATTCCTAGAACCCAAGAAGATTTCGTAAAACATATTCAATGTGAAATAATGCTAATTTCAATTAAAGAAATGATTACCTAAAATATTAACTAAGATCCTTATAAATGTAAGGCATGACTATGACTTCTTACAATACTCCTTGAATTCACCATGTCTAGAACATGGACATGAAGGTCAAAGAAGGCTTTGTAGTCAGGAAAACACTAAGCAGTAATCGTTTTTTTCAATTTTAGAATCTTTTACTAATAAAATGTAGTAAATTAATCTCAGTGAATTTTCCCATACCTTAGTAAACCCAAACATGCTTCTGTACACACACAAAATCCCCATACTCACCAAAACAAAATGAAAAATCTGGGTATTTTTAACATATGGGGAAAATGACAATAAAGCAGTGCTTCCCCAATTTTTTCCCATAGAACAATGGTCCAATGAGTTGTTCCTTGAAAAGAGCATAGAGTCTGGGAAACACATCACACATAAGGCCCAAATGGAGGTTTACAAAGCACACTATCATATTAATGTCTCTGAAAAGTTCTGCAGGAAAGAAATATGTTGAATTTCATTTATCATCATTTCCCATGCTTATTTCAACCACTGATTTCTTCTTTTAAGGAATAGCTATTCAGTTAGTTTAGGAAAATCTGATTTAAAGTTCAATTTACAATACCCTTCACTTATACTTAGTGGTGATCTAGCAAACCAAGACACTCTCAAGGCAAACCAAGACAATAGTGTTAAGCAATAAAAATATTTTTCCTATGAAAGTATCTGTAAATAAAACTTGCTGCACAAACAATAATCTTGGTAACATTCTACATTATGTTTCTAAATGAAGTCACCCCCTAACCACTAGATGGCAATATAATTCCACTTATGTTACAACCATACCATGCCAGTATATTAATAGTTCAAAGGGTAATTGAGTGTTCTAAGAATGTATATGCGCGTTTATTCATCTTTAGTCACTCTTTCAAACACTTCCTAGGAAATTTTAAGTTCTGAGAGCTCTGATGGCTGCTGAAAATAAGAAGAGGAATGAGACAGCTGTCAAAAACTGTAATTCCTGGACTCCTGGGAAACGAAGATGCCCCATCAATTTACCAACCACTTTTTTTGGAAAAAAAAATAAAAGAAAGAAAGAAGATGCTCCATCAATTTACCAACCTTTTTTAAAAAAAAAAAAAATGAAAGAAAGAAAGGAAGAAACATGACTACATTAGGCATATTGATTGCATGACACATTCTTACTTTTTTATCTTAAACATTTTATTAAATTTTCACAGTTAAGCCATTTATTATGCATCAAAATTTTAAATCTTTTTTACTCTTTTTATAATACATAAAAAAATTTTAAGTATACATCACAGAAGTGAGAAAATGTGATGTATGGAAAGCACTGTGATAGACAAGTACCTAAGAAATTATCACAGTCTGAACTAAGTGGCACAAAGGTCACAGGTTGGGTGACTCTGAAGTCAATTTTGACTCAGGGAGGACATGCCAGTCCTCAGTCTCAGGGAGCATTCTGAGCCTTGAAATTAAGGAGAGATGAAGGTGAAGACCCAGCCTGTCTCCGACTTTTAGGCCACAGACCCTAGAGCTTTAGTGTCAGGAAGGAGCTTGAAAGTCAATAAGTACATCATCCTCTTGTAAGAAACTGATGCACAGAGATCTTGGGGGACTTCCCAAGTGAAAAGAGGTTAGCTGAGACACAGCTAGACCTTGAATCCCAGTCTTCTGATGCCCGGCTGATGTTCTTTCCAACACTGCATCATCAATTTTGGAATTTAGGAAAGATCCTCGCCTAAACTCTTTCCAACTTCTTTTTCCCTGCTGGTTCCCAGCTGGCTGCCCATCCTTAGACAAGAGGTGATGTGTGACCGTCTCCTACAGGATTCCCCGAAGCAACACTCTGAGGCAGAGATTTGCACACAGGAGGTTTGTTGGAGGGCGCACTCAGGACGAGCACTTCGCAGGGACTAAGCGAGGCAGGACTGGGCAGAAGAGAAGTTGAAGCCTCAGATGATCCCACTCAGTGCTCTGGAGCTGAATGGTCCTTCACAGTTGTTCTAGATCCAGGCAAGAGGGCAGGACCTTCAGATTTTCCACACTGACCACTCACTGGATACAGGGGGCATAACCATACGCAAGGCAGCTAAAAGCAAAAAAAAAACAGTGAGCTAACATCAGGGTGTTGGCAGGGTTCCACTCCTTTCTGGAGACTTTAGGGGAGAATCTGTGTCTGTGCTTTTTCCAGCTTCTAGAGGCTGATCATATTCCTTGCTCATGGCCCCGTTTCTCCATCTTTACATGCCAGCCATTTCGTATAACTCTAACCTTTCTTCCGTCCTCACATCTCTCTCTTTCTGACCTCAACAGGGAAGTGTTCTCTCCTTTTGAGGACTATGTGATTAGACAGGGCCCACCTGCATGATCCAGGCTCATCTTTCCATCTGTAGATCCTTACCTTACTCACATGTAGTACAAAGTCCCTTTTGTCATGTAAGGTCACAGGTTCCAGGGATTAGGAAGTAGACATCTTGCGGGGGGGGGGGCATAATTCTGCCTACCACAATCTGGATTATATATTTTTTGCAAGAATAATTTATATGTTCATATCAGCATTATTCATAATAGCCAAAAAGTGGAAATAACCCAAATGTCCAGCAACTGATGTATATATGTGTGTGTATGCGTATATATATATATATATATATATATATATATATATATATATATAGTATAGGCAAATCTATAGAAACATAAGTAGGTTAGTAGTTTCCAAGGGCTGAGGAGGGGGGATGGTCAGTGACTTCTGGGTGATAAAAATGTTCCCAAATGAGATTGTGGTGATGGTTACACAACTATGTGAATATACAAAAATCACTGAATTGCACAGTTTAGAGGGGGGGATTTTATGGTATGTGAATACTATCTGAAGAAAGTTGGTTAAAACTGCCTTACAGGGAACTCCCTGGTGGTCCAGTGGTTGGGACTCCTCACTTTCACTGACGAGGACCCAGGTTCAATCCCTGGTTGGGGAACTAAGATCTTGCAAGCCACACAGTGTGGCCAAAAAAACCAAAAAAAAGCCTTACAGGTGATGTTGCATCCTTCATTTTATAGCACACCAGGAGGCACCTTATATCTGGTTGTCTTTATTAGTGAGTAATGCTAAGATTGAACTCTGGGTTAAGGTGATGACAACTGATGGAAAATATATTTTTAACAAGTGCTTCAGAAAAGTTATCTACCTTACAAGGATAATGCTGCTTTACAAGGATGCTATGAGAATGAAATCAGAATGTGACATGATTAGTAAATCATAAATATGGTGGGTAAAAAAAAATGCCCCCCCCCCAAGAAAGATGTCCACATCCTAACCCCTGGAACCTGTGGATATGTTACCTTACATGGCAAAAGGTACCTTGCAGATGTGATTAAGTTTAAGTATCTAGAGACGGGGAGATTACTCTGGATTATCTGGGTGAGCTCAACCTAATTACATGAGTCCTTAAACGCAGAGAACCCTTCCCTGAGATCAGAGAGAGATATGACACTGCTGGCTTTGAAGATGAAAGAAGGGGGCCACGAACCAAGGAATGTGTTGGCCTCTAGAAGGTGGAAAAGAAACGGAAAGAGATTCTCCTTTACAGTCTACAGAAAGAATACAGCCATACAGACACCATGATATTAGCCCCATAAGACCTGTATTGGACTTCTACGGAACTGTGAGCTAACAGTATTGTTTAAGCCACTAAATCTACGGTAATTTGTTCTAGTAGCAATAGAAAACCCATACGATAAAGCACACAGAACTCTAATAAGAAGATGACATCGCAAGTGAAATAGTTCAATATGGTAAAACCCAAATTTCCCCAACCCATGAATAAAAGCACAGTTACACTAAAAATGTGAACAAAGGGCTTCCCTGGTGGCACGGTGTCTAAGAATCTGCCTGCCAATGCAGAAGACACGGGTTCGAGCCCTGCTCCGGGAAGATCCCACATGCCGCAGGGCAACTAAGCCCATGCGCCACAACTACTGAGCCTGCGCTCTAGAGCCTGCGTGCCGCAACTACTGAAGCCCGCACACCTAGAGCCCATGCCCTGCAACAAGAGAAGCCACCACAATGAGAAGTCCACGCACCGCAGCAAAGAGGAGACCCTGCTCGCCGCTACTAGAGAAAGCCCGCGCAGAGCAACAAAGACCCAACACAGCCAAAAATAAATTAAAAAAAAAATCAGTATGGAGTTTCCTTAAAAAACTAAAAATAGAACTACCATATGACCCAGCAATCCCATTACTGGGCATATACCCTGAGAAAACCATAATTCAAAAAAAGTCATGTACCACAATGTTCATTGCAGCACTATTTACAATAGCCAGGTCATAGAAGCAACCTAAGTGTCCATCAACAGATGAATGGATAAAGAATGTGTGGCACATATATACAATGGAATACTACTCAGCCATAAAAAGAAACGAAATTGAGTTATTTGTAGTGAGGTGGATGGACCTAGAGTCTGTCATACAGAGTGAAGTAAGTCAGAAAGAGAAAAACAAATACTGTATGCTAACGCACATATATGGAATCTAAAAAAAAAAGTGAACCTAGTTGCAAGGCAGGATTAAAGATGTAGACATAGAGAATGGACTTGAGGACACCAGGTGTGAGGGGGAAGCTGGGGCAAAGTGAGAGTAGCATCAACATATATACACTACCACATGTAAAACAGATGCCTAGTGGGAAGCAGCCGCATAGCACAGGGAGATCAGCTCGGCGCTTATGTGACCACCTAGAGGGGTGGGATAGGGAGGGTGAGAGGGAAAGGATACGCAAGAGGCAGGGGATATGGGGACACATGTATGCATATGGCTGATTCACTTTGGTGTACAACAGAAACACAGTATCGTGAAGCAATTATACTCCAATAAAGATCTATTAAAAAAAAACACGAATACAGTCTCTTGAAAAACTTTCAACACAAAATGCCCCTCTGCCCTTCACTCCCTCTCCTCACTGTCCCTACGGTCGCTTAACAGCAAAGAAAAGGAGACAGGGTGGAGATTCACTGACTGACACAGCGACGCAGGGAGAGGTGACCGCAAGCTAGGAATCCAGCAGAGGGCGCCCATCTGCTGGGCCTCCCCGGACCTCGACCCTCGCGGGAGACTGGGCCCCGCTGCCCAGGCGGGCGTTTTTAAAATGGAAACAAGCCCGGCCCCGCCCCCTGCCCTGAGAACGCCGGGAAAATGGCGCCGCGCCTTGGGGTTTCCTAGCAGGCCACGCAAAGGTTCCCGCAGGTAGAATCTGCAGGCTTCCCCTACCTGCTTCTCATCTGGCTTCCTCCCTGCCCACTCTGTCTCCGCCTCACAACGCAGTGTCGGACACGCGCTTGACCTCTGCCGGCTTCTTCACGTGCCCGCATCTCCACCCGCTCCGCCCCCGGAAGTGACGACATCCGCCGGGTCCTGCTGGTGTCCCGTCGGGCCTCGCGGTGGCGCGGAAAGATGGCGACGGCGGGAGCCATGGAACGGAGCTTCGTGGAGCTCAGCGGAGCTGAGCGCGAAAGGCCGAGGCACTTTCGGGAGTTCACAGTTTGCTGCATTGGTACGGCAGAATCCCAGTAGGGCGCGATCCGATCCTTCGCTTCTGGCTTCTCCCCTGGATCCCTAAATCTCTGACCTCCCGTTCATCCTTCTGAGCCCACATGCCTATAGCCCCGGAATCAGAGCTTCTTTAGTGTCCTACTTCTGCGTCTTTGCTTCCCCTTCTTTTTGTATGGATTGTCAGTCCGTCACCCTCTGCTTTCTCAGCACCCTCAGTGCGTGTCATTCCCAGAGAACCACCTGTGCAGGCTGACCACTTTCATTTTGCAGGAACTGCAAATGTCGTGGCCGGAGCCGTGAAATACGGTGAGAGCGCGGGAGGCTTCTGTTATGTGGAAAGTGGCAAGTTGTTCTCCGTCACCAGAAACAGGTTCATTCATTGGTAAGTGCTGTGTTTGTCAAACCCCCTGGAAGGTCGGGTTGTTCGGCGGCTGAATTTTCGCGGCTGTTCTTAAGGTGTCATTCATTCTCCGAAGTGGTTATCGACAGGAAAAGAGAAAGACTGTTTTCTATTCATATGTGAATCAGTGGAAAATTAAGGAGACCCAGAGTTCTAGAAGAGGTACCCTCCCAGGCAGCACTAAAAGCAGAAGAAATGTAGCTTAGGGGTTAAAGTCCAAAAGACCAGTTTTAAACATGAACCCATTATGTTTTTATAGTGCTTTACAGCTTCCTTCGTTCTACAAATATGTTTGAGCCTTTATAGTCAGGCGCTGCTAGGTGTGCTGGGGGTGAAGTGAGGAACAAAAACAATCACCATTTTCATCATGCAAGATGTAACAGTGTAAGAATAGACGTGGACCCACCTTTCATGGGGCAGTTTTGAGAAGGGGGAAGACATTATATAGCTAATGACCACATTTATAAATACAAATTTTTCATACTTGCCTAAGAGGAAAAGTGTAGGGGCTTTGAGGGGCTAATGGGAGTACCAAATATTATTGGTGGTGCTGGGAAGGCCTAAAGCAAGTCACATTTAAACTGAGATCTGAAGGATGAAACGTTAGCCAGGCAAGGGGTTGAGGGAGAGAGCAGTTCAGCAAGTGGGATCACCGTGCAGAAAATCCATGAGGTGGAAAGAACGTGACAGGTTTGAGGAACTGACTGAAGGTCTGTGTGGCTTAGGTGCAAATGGGCAAAATGGAAAATGATGCGACAGATGCTAAGACTAAGGAGGTAGGCAGGACTCAGATCAGGAAGGACCCTAAGGTCCTTTTTAAGGATTTTGGATTTTATCCTTAGTACATTGAGCAATCATTGATGGGTTTTAAAGGATTACTAAAATGATCAAAATCACATTTTAAAATAATCAGTCTACTTTGTGGAAAGTAGATTTGGGTTGGATGGGTACAATACAAAAGAACAACTTGCTTATATGATGGACCAGGTAAGATGTTAGTGACTCAATTGTGGGAGTGGCTAGGAAAAGAGAAATACATGGATTCAAGATACACTTAGAAGTTAACTTCATTTGGACCTGGAGATAGATTAAATATGGGGTGAGTGAGGGGTAGTAAGGGAAAAGGAGGGAGCAAGGACAAGCTCCTGTTTTCTAGTGTGACTAACCAAATATTGGGTAGAGGGTTTGCCATCTAATGAGATACAGAAGATGGGTTTTGGAGAGATGTAAATAATTCTTTTAGAGGTACTATTGAAGTCTCTGTGTAGTAGCTCTTTGGCAATGTCAAGTAGGCATTGAAATTTATAGGCTCAGAAGGAAGACCTGTGTTAAAGATGCATATCTCATTTATATAAGAAATATTTATGACGGAATTCCCTGGCGGTCCAGTGGCTAGGACTCGGCACTTTCACTGCTGTGGGCCCAGGTTCAATCCCTGGTCAGGGAACTAAGATGCCACAAGCTGCTCAGCGTGGCCAAAAAAAAAAAAAAAAATATTTTTGAGTGCCTAATATGTTCCAGTCAATGTTTAGGGACTGAGGACATAGCAGGGAGCAAAGCAGGCAGTCCCTGCTCTTGTGGAGGGAGCAGATCAACAACAATAACTAAAAATACCAAGTAAATATAATTCACCAGGTAATAATTAGAAGAGAACAGGGAAGAGGGAAGGGGAATTATTGTTTTTAATATTTCACACAAGGTAGTCCAGCAAGACCCAGTGATAAGTTGGCACTTGAGCAGAGGAAGTAAGGATATCTGAGGGATGAGATTTCAGGTAGAGCCTTCCAAGAAAAAGGAACAAAAAATGCAAAAACCCTGAGCCAGGAGCTTGTGTGTTGTTTTCAAAGAATGACAAAGGGCTAGGAGTCTGCAGCTGAGTGAACAAAGGATAGAGGAATAAGGTAGCCAAGAGCCAGATTAAGGCTTTGTCGGTTATTTTAAGGCTTTGACTCTTACTCTGAGTGAGATCAGAGGTTTTTAAGTGAAGAAATGGCATGGTCTAAGTCGTGTTTTTAAAATGTTGCTTGGCTGCTGTGTTGAGAACTGAGTGTAATAGGAAAGGGTGGGAGCAGGGAGACCAGTTAGATGTTGGTGCCACAATCCAGACAAAAAATGGTGGTGGCTTAGACTGGGGTTGGTATTGTTAGAGGCAGTGAGAAATGTTCTGATTGTGGATATGGTTTTTTTTTTTGCGGGGGGGGGGGTGCTGTGTTGGGTCTTCGTTGCTGTGCGCGAGCTTTCTCTAGTTGTAGCAAGCAGGGGCTACTCTTCGTTGCAGCGTGCGGGCTTCTCGTTGCAGTGGTTTCTCTTGTTGCAGAGCACGGGCTCTAGGTGTGCGGGCTTAGTTGCTCCGCGGCATGTGGGATCTTCCCAGACCAGGGCTCGAACCCACGTCCCCTGCATTGGCAGGCAGATTCTTAACCACTGTGCCACCAGGGAGGTCCCTGTGGATATGTTTTAAAAGTGATTTTATTAGAATTTACTATTAGATCAGATGTAGGGTATATAGAAAGAGGAGATTCAAGGGTGACCCCCAGATTTTTGGCTTGAACAACTAGAAGTTATAGAGATGTCATTAATGAGTTGGAAAAGTGCAGGTGAAGCAGGTGTTTTTGTTTCTTTGTCTTTCAGGTTTGCTGTGTCCTGGAATTCTGTTTTGGACAGGTTTAGTTTGAGATCCCTGTTAGATATACAAGTAGAAGTGTTGAGGCAGTAGTCAGGAGGTCAGTGGAGAGTTTGGGCTGAATGAGATACAGATTTAGGAATTGTAGGCATTCAATGGCATTTAAAGCTGTTATATCAAAGGAGATCATCTAGAGAATGGATTCGGGTAGTGTGGTAGATGAGGTGATGGCAAGTTAGGGCATTCCCAGAATAGTGCTTTCTATGGTTCCAAAGCTACCACATGGCAGAGTTGTGCCTCAAGAAGAGTCTTCCCTGCATCCTAGTAGGAGGAAGCTATAGAAGGGGAAATACCCACATTTATAAGGTCACTGTAGTTTGACCCTGTAGTAACATACGTAGAGGCCACATTGCACTGTAAGTAATGAGGGTGTGTGGTGTGAATTTTCATTATAGTGGAGTTTAATTGCTTTGAATGTTGTTTTTAAAAAATGGACTATGAAGTTTGGAAATGCCTCCATTTAACAGAGAATCATATAATAAGATTTGAATTTTATACAGTACTGTGTTTTGTAGACTATATAATGTGGTGGTTTGGAATGTCAAAATTGGTCTGAGTTTGTTTATCCAAAATTTTCAAATTGTTCACCTGGAAATTATTGCCATACATTTCAATGCAACAATCAGAAAGAAAAGCATAAACTTTTTTTTTTAACAAATGTCTCTTCACTTTAATAGGAAGACCTCTGGAGATACATTGGAGCTGGTGGAAGAGTCACTGGACATAAATCTGTTAAATAATGCAGTTCGCCTCAAATTCCAAAATTGCATCCTCTTACCCGGAGGGGTTCATGTCTCTGAGACTCCGAATCATGTGATAATCTTGATATTAACCAATCAAACAGTGCACAGGTTACTTTTACCACACCCTTCCCGGATGTATAGGAGTGTAAGTTGGTTAAGTATAATATCCTTTAATTCCCAAAGTTACTCTGACTGTCACAAATTTAGTAATAGAGCAATGTCCTTTGGAATTGAAGAATATTTGGATTCTTTGCTGGCCCTAACCAAGCATACTATCATAGTTACTATTTAAAATGATCACACACATTTTAAGCTGCAAAAATAGTTTCATTAAAAAGAATAGCTTTGGGGACTTCCCTGGCAGTCCAGTGGTTAAGATTCCATGCTTCCACTTCAGGGGGCACGGGTTCCATCCCTGGTCTGGGAACTAAGATCCTGCATGCCATGTGGTGCAGCCAAAAAAAAAAAAAAAAAAAAAAAAAAAAATAGCTTTCTGGGAATTCCCTGGTGGTCCAGTGGTTAGGACTCCACACTTCCATTGCCGAGGGTGCAGGTTCGATCCCTGGTTGGGGAACTAAGATCCCACAAGCCCTGCGGCCCAGCCAAAAATAAAAATTAAAAAAAATAAATAAAGTGGAGAGCCATGATGTAAAAAAAAGAAAAAATAGCTTTCTTTTTAAGCTCAACAATTTTTTACTTTAAAAACTGATAGCGATTGGAAGGAACTGAGCAAAATCCAGTTTATTTTGGTTTAACAGATTTTTCTTTTTAATTACTCCACAGGAGTTGGTAATTGAAAGTCAGATGCAGTCAATATTCACTGACATTGGAAAAGTTGACTTCAGGGATCCTTGCAACTATCAGTTAATTCCAACAGTACCTGGACTCTCCCCTCATTCTACCACCTCGGCAGCCTGGCTTAGCAATGACGGGGAGGCTCTGTTTGCTGTACCATCTGCCTCTGGGGGAATCTTTGTTCTTAAACTACCTCCTCATGACGTACCTGGTAAGAACAGGAACTGAGCATGAATTTAATTTTAAACAAAGGAATACTGGCATTAAAACAGATGTTAGAAGTCCAAGGCCATCATCCAATGCAGGAATTGCTTCTATACTACCCTAAAATGATCATTCATTATTGCTTGCATTATGACTCCCTAATGCTTTACTGTTTTTTTCCTAAGAGGGCGGGATTTTATATAGTGAACGAGGAACTGTCCAGCTTACTGGAGTATGGGAAAACAGATAACTGTAAGGTGACCTATTCTAAGGCCTTTAGTAGACATGAGTTGACTGGTTTTCTACCTTCACTTTGTGGTACTGTAACTAAAATAAGTTACCTGAAACAAGGAAGCTCAGTGCTGATACCCTGCTACAAGTCACCACTCCTCTTCCTGGATTATTGCATTTGCTTCCTAAATAGCTCCCCAGATCTGTCCTTACCCCTCAGCAGAAACTTCTCAGGAAGACCGATACATTTTAAAACCCAGGGTGAGTCATGTCATTCCACTACTCAGAGCCCTTGGATCGGGGCTGTTCTTCATCTCTCTGAATAAACCCAAAGTCCTTACTGTGACACCCCACTGCCTCTCTAATCTCATCGTCTCATTCTTTCCCCCCTCCTCTGAACCAGCCACATGCCTTCTTGCAATTCCTTGAACATACCAGGTACACCTAGCTCAGGGCTTTGGCGGGGCTAGTCTCCCCAGCTACCAGTGTGGCTCATTCCCTCAACTCCTTTAGGTTCTTACTCAGTGTCACCTCAGTGAGTGACCTGACCACCTTTTTAAAATTGTAACACAATTTTAACAGTAACACAATTGTACACATGCACCCCATCCCCGTTCACTATACCCTTTCTATGTTTTATTTTTCTCCACTCTTTACATTCTACTTAATTTGTTAACTGTCTCTGCTTCTCCCTTCCTGCCAATGGAATGTAAGTTCCATGAGGACGGGAGTGTTTTAATTTGTTCTATTTACTGCTGTATCTCTAGCATCTAGAACTGTGCCTAGCACATGAAAGGTACTCGGTGTTTCTTTTAGAAAGAATGAAGTGCTGCTTCTGAGCAGCAATATGGGTTACTGTTTGTAAATGGCAAAAATTTCCCCTAGGAATATAAAAATGCTGTTGTTATTGTTCCCATAATGATTCAAAATATTTTAGGTATGGTGTATGTGGAAAGGTACAGCCTAAGACTTCTTAGTATAGAAATGTAGAAGCCTGTCACCTGTTAATAAATTCCTGTTCATGGTTGCATCCTTCTTGCCTTTGGGCTTCACTAAGTATGATCAAGAGGTGCCTTGGATATCATTGGTCTATTTTCAATCTTGTAGGGATGGTGTCAGTTGTGGAGCTGAAACAGAGTTCAGTAATGCAACGATTGCTTATAGGCTGGATGCCAACAGTTATCAGGTGAGTGGTCTCTGGTCGGTAAATCATAGGGCCCAAGAACTTAATCTTTTGCCCTGGTCAACACCTGTTAGTACTTCTAGTCTGACTCCAAGGCAAATAAACATTATACTGGAAAGGAGAAGGGTCTACACAACGTTACATTCCATCTGAGAAGAGCTGCACTCCAGAGCCCACTTCATTTGGGGCTTGACACTTTGACAACAGAAACTGGCTTACTATACTTCTCACAATATCCAGTTCAGTGCTCTGCCCTGACTTACCAAATCCAATTTTGTGTAATGTTAGAAGTAGAAAGTTTGATGGTTAGAACAGTATTCCATTGATATCTAGAGCTTTTTAAAATTTATCAGAATAATGGATATAAATCACATAGAAAATGTAGTTATCTTTTTTTTTAAATTAATTTGTTTATTTTTGGCTGTGTTGGGTCTTCGTCGCCACATGTGGGCTTTCACTAGCTGCGGCGAGCGGGGGCTACTCTTCGTTGCAGTGCACGGGCTTCTCATTGCAGTGGCTTCTCTTGTTGCAGAGCACACTTCTAGGCACGTGGGCTTCAGTAGTTGTGGCGCGTGGGCTCAGTAGTTGTGTCACGCAGGCTCTAGAGCACAGGCTCAGTAGTTGTGGCACACAGGCTTAGTTGCTCTGTGGCATGTGGGATCTTCCCGACCAGGGCTCAAACCCATGTCCCCTGCATTGGCAGGCGGATTCTGAACCACTGCGCCACCAAGGAAGCCCAGAAAATGTAGTCATCTAATACCAGCCTATAAACTCTTTTCCTTTTGTTAAGAGTGTGCATTTATAATTTTATTTTATCTCTTAAATTGCAAATTCTAATGATCAGGTAATTTGCAACAATAAAACTCTAAAACTTGACCTTATGTTTTCAGAGGTGATCAGGGGCCTTCAGATCGTCCCCTGAGTCTTGCTGTTCATTGTGTCAAGAACGATGCCTTCATCTTTGCCCTATGTCAGGATCATAAACTACGAATGTGGTCTTATAAGGTAAATGCTACATTTATAGTTACTGCAAGTTAAAATAGGATTGCAAATTGAAGGGGAATTGAAATAAATCTTGCTTCTCATAATATGATCAGATCTCTTAGTTTGGAAATTATGGGGCATTTCCAGGTTCAGACAGTTTCATTTAGCTTTATTTTTCATACATTTCTCCCCTAACTTTTTGTATTTTTATTTTGAAAATTATGAGTCCTACAGAAACATTGAAGTGGTACAGCATATACTCTTCACTTCGAAACAAATGTATTTTTATCTTTATTTATTTTATTTATTTATTTATTTTTTTTGCGGTACGCGGGCCTCTCACTGTTGTGGCCTCTCCCATTGCGGAGCACAGGCTCCGGACGCACAGGCTCAGTGGCCATGACTCACGGGCCCAGCTGCTCCACGGCGTGTGGGATTTTCCCGGACTGGGGCACGAACCCGTTTCCCCTGCATCAGCAGGCGGACTTTCAACCACTGCGCCACCAGGGAAGCCCAACAAATGTATTTTTAAAATGCAAGTTGGTAAAATAGTTTTCAACATTCGCAAACAAAACAGCTGATGATTTTATTTATCAGACTAAAGAGATATTTTCATCTCAGCCCTTTAAAAAAAACCCTTAGGGCCCTTCAGATAAATTAGATACAGTGCTAGATGTAATGAATGTGCATTCTTTAAAAAGGGAAGGAGTTTGTTTTTCTTCCTGAATATTCTTTAATACTACTTACTAAATGTTTTCTTGGGCAGGAGCAAATGTGCCTGATGGTAGCTGACATGCTAGAGTATGTCCCTGTGAATAAAGATCTTCGGCTCACTGCTGGGACTGGACACAAATTACGATTTGCCTATTCCTCTACCCTGGGAGTCTGCCTAGGGATATACATGCATGCACCAAAGCGAGGACAGGTATGAAACAAATAAGACACGTATCAAGTTATTCTGTATATACTGATATGGGGAAGTAGCTATAGACTCATTGAGTCTATTTAAGCTTTTCACACCAACCTAGATGTATCTTGTGTTGTTTCCACGGAGATGGTAGGTTTTGTGCTAATATGTGAATTAAAAGATCTTGAAGGAAAAGTCAGGATGAAAGGGAGTAGAGAGTTTAAAGGAATATGGAAGGAAAAGTTAACCAAAACTAAGCAAGAAAGAGCCAATTTGAAAGTATGGGTGAAAAAATGGAGTTGTGAAAGGGATGTAGGTGTTATTAAGAGGTACAGGGGAAGTTAATTTTTAGAAATAATTTTGCTCATCATCTAATCGCTAGCTATTGTATGTCAGTGAGGTATTTAGGATACAATACAATAGTATAATCATATAATAAACAGCCACGGGAATTTCCTGGCATTCCAGTGGTTAGGCCTCTGAGCGTCCAATGCCAGGGGCCTGGGTTCAAAGGGGAACTAAGATCCCGCAAGCTGCGTGGCCAGATAAATAAATAAACAGCCGCTTGTTGGGTATTGTGTGTTTGGCATGTTGCCAGGCCCTTTATGTACATTAATAGCAAACGCTTGACTGTGCTTATTACTCACACACTACACATATCATCCATTTAATCCTAATAACACTCCAGGGAGGTAGGGTTTGTCCTCACTCTGCCGGAGCCCTGATTCCCCACGCTGGGTGCTGCTCTGCTTGGTGCCCTCCTCACTCCTGTTGGGCTCTGATATCCCACTCCAGGTTGCCCTTCCACATGGGTGCCCTCCTCACCCTACTTGGGCCCGGACACTCTGTACTAGTCCCCCCCTGCCCATGCAGTGGACACCCTTCTCACCTACTTGGGCTCTAGTCCCCAGTGCAGGCTGCCACTCTCTGTGGACACTCCTCACCCTGCTTGAGTTTTCACCCTGCCCCAGACCTTCCATATATGTGGACACCCTCTCACCCTACTCATACGCCTCACCCTAAGCCAGGCTACTCCCAAATATGAAAACTCTTCTACATTCTTGGGTTCTTGATTCATTCTGCAATCCCCTCCTTGGGCTCATAATTTGTTAGAATGACCCACATAACTCAGGGAAACACTCACTTACATTTACTAGTTTATTGGGTGATAAATGATGAAGAGGTATGTAGGGCAAGGTCCAGAAGGGTCTCATGGTATTGAGGTGCACCACCCTCCCAACACATGGATGTGTTCACCAACCTGGAAGCTCTCCAAATCCCATACCTTAAGAATTTTTAAGGAGGCTTCATCACATAGGCATGATGGGTTACTAATTCAATTTCTAGCCTTTCTTCACTTTCCAGAGGATGGGAGTTAGGGCTGAAAGTTTCAAGCTTTTAATTAGACTTGGTCTTTCTGGTGACTAGCTCCCATCCTGAAGCTATCCAGGAGTCACCTCATTAGAACAAAAAGTGTTCCCATAACCCAGGATATTCCAAGGAATTTAGGAGCTCTGTGTCGGGAACCAGGGTCAGAGATAAAATATTAGAACAAAAGATGCTCCTAGCACCTCTATCAGTCAGGAGATTGCAGGAGTTTTAGGAGCTCAGTGTCAGGAGGCAGAACCAGAGACCAATATGTATATTTATTATTACTTCACCAATTCTGATAGAGGTTTGTTGACTCTGTAGATCATATTGGAAAGAATTGCCATCTTGGCAATATTAAGGCTTTTGGTTCATGAACATGGGATGCTTTTCCATTTATTTAGATTGTATTTAACTTTTTTAGCAGTGTTTTATAATTTTCATAGTATTAAGTTTTGCAGGGTTTCTTTAATCAGTTTAATGGTATCCTTTTGATAACCATTGTAAATGAAATTATCTTCTTAATTTCATTTCAGATTGCTCATTGCAGGTTTATAGAAATACAATTCATTTTTTTATATCAATCTTGTATCCTGTAACCCTACTGAACTCTTATTAGTTTTAGTAGTGTTATAGTGGAATTTTTGGGACTTTCTATTTACAGGACAATATCATCTGCAAATAAAGATAGTTTTACTGCTTCCTTTCCGATCTGGGTGCCTTTATTTTTTTTTTTCCCTTAACTTGCCTTGGATAGATCCTCCAGTACAATGTTGAATAGAAGTGACAAGAGTTGTCTTATTCCTGATTTAAGAGAGAAAGTTTTTAGTCTTTCACCATTGAGTGTGATGTTATCTGAGTTTCTCATAATGCCCCTTATCGTGTTGAGGAAGTTACTTTCTATTCCTAGCTTGTTGAGTGTTTTATTAATGAAAGAGTATTCAGTTTGGTACCACGGCCTTGATTCACATTGACACCAATAATTTTACCTACCGTTGCTTTTGCATTATCAGTGCAAATATTAACACAGTGAAAAGGGCAAATGATGTAGTGTTATTATGAAAAGTGTTTTGACCTCACTAATCCCCTGAAACAGTCTTAGGGACCTCTAGGAATCGGACCTCTAGGAATCTGTGGACCATATTTTGAGAACCACTGCTCTAAACATTAGTCTGAGATTGAATATGCTATTTTAGGAGTGGTATCAAACTGAGCTGAGCTATTACCTCCTTTGGTTTGAGCATTATGGTTCTGTTAATGAAGCCTAAAATCAGATACACTTTTAGCAGCCATGTAACACTGTTGTGCCTATTCAGAGTATAATGAAGTTGAGGTCTTTTTTTTTTCCTTCTTTTTTTGAACAAAAACTGCTCTTCAGCATGTTTTTTTCTCCCTAATCTACACATTTGAAGGTTTTATTTTTAATCTCTGTAATATTTTACACCCATTCCAGTTTTTTTTATTAAATTTATTTATTTATTTATTTTTGGCTGTGTTGGGCCTTCATTGCTGTGCGCAGGCTTTCTCTAGTTGTGGTGAGCGGGGCTACTCTTCGTTGTGGTACGTGGGCTTCTCATTGTGGTGACTTCTCTTGTTGTGGAGCACGGGCTCTAGGTTCGCGGGCTTCAGTAGTTGTGGTTCACGGGCTCTAGAACGCAGGCTCAGTAGCTGTGGTGCATGGGCTTAGTTGCTCCGTGGTATGTGGGATCTTCTGGGACCAGGACTTGAACCCATGTCCCTTGCATCAGCAGGCGGATTTTTAACCACTGCGCCACCAGGCAAGCCCTACACCCATTCCTGTTAATTTCATTTGTTTCTTCTTGGTTTTCTTTTCGTTCTTTGGGTTCTAATTATGTTAATAAGTGCATTAATTTAATCATTTCCAGCATCATGTTCTCAGTGTTATAAATATGCCGTCTGTATTTCCATCTAGGACACTAATAAAAATCTCAAACAGAAGTCCTGTAGACCTTTGGTGTGGTCTGTGGAATGGTCCTAGGCCACAAATTATTTGTTACTGGATTGCAGTAAGATAGATAAAATCAGAAAGTGAGAGAATGCATTAGAAGCTTTTATAGTGACATTGCCACAGACATTCAAGGTTTCTGTATTTCATAAAAGTATCAGTCTGGAACAGATTAGAAATTAAAAAAAAAACACTTCCTTTCCACATGTAGTTTGAGAAGCACTGCACTAGACCAGCATTTTTCCAACTTTTTGGCTAGAATCTACAATATTTTGCATTGCTACATAGTATATACATATGTGATGATGATGGGCATGTAACAGAAAATAGTTTTCATGAAACATGTTTACCTTTACCATGAGTGATGAACTGATAAACTCTGATACTTTGTTTCTTTTTCTTTTTTCTTTTTTTTTTTTTAATGCTGGTTGAGACCTCCTAAATTTGATTCATGTCCCACTAATGGGTTGAAATATGCAGCTTGTAAATACAGCTCTAGGCTAGAATGAATATGAGCATTACATATATTTCTCATATTTCATACACTCCTATTTTTCTCTCAAAAGGACTCTCACTGTATATTTTTCTTTTAGTACTTCCTTGTGAACAGTTGCTTGTGTTATAAGGATAGAATCTTCATCACTCTTATCAGTTTATAATACACTTTCTTTATCAAAAAAAAATTATTTAAAATATTGTCCATCAAATATTATTTTTGAGTTTGACATTTTTTGTTTCAGCAACAGAGTTAAATACTAAACATGAATTATTTTATAGGGTTTTATTTTTAGTGAAGATTGACTAGAGTTGATTTGTATTGTGTGTATGTTTTAAATTATTTTTGGTACTTTGGTAAAAATATAAACTTAAAAATAGATTTCTCACCATAGTGAGATACCACCTCATACCCAAAAGGATAGCTACTTTCGGGGAAAAAAACAGAAATACCAAGTGTTGGAGAGGATGTGGAGACATTGGAACCCTTGTGCATTACTGGTGGGAATATAAAATGCTGCAGCCACTATGGGAAACAACATGGCAGTTCCCAAAAAAATTAGTCATAGAATTTCCATAGGGTGAAGCAATTCCACTTCTGGGTGTATACCCAAAAGAATTAAAGTAGGGTATTTAGGAGATATTTGTACACCCATGTTCATAGCAACAATATTCCCAATAGCCAAAAAAGTGGAAGCAACCTAAGTCTTCATCGATGAAAGAATGGATAAATAAGATGTGGTGGGCTTCCCTGGTGGCGCAGTGGTTGAGAGTCCGCCTGCCAATGCAGGGGACGCGGGTTCGTGCCCCGGTCCGGGAAGATCCCACATGCCGCAGAGCGGCTGGGCCCGTGAGCCATGGCAGCTGAGCCTGTGCATCTGGAGCCTGTGCTCCTCAACGGGAGAGGCCACAACAGTGAGAGGCCCGCATACCGCAAAAAAAAAAAAAAAAAAGATGTGGTATATACATAAAATGGAATATTATTCAACTTTAAAAAGGAGGGAAATTCTGGGACTTCCCTGGTGGTCCAGTGGTTAAGACACTGCACTTCCAATGCAGGAGGTGCAGGTTCAATCCCTGGTCGGGGAACTAAGATCCTACATCCCACATGCCATGCGGCTGAAAAAAGAAAGGAAGGAAGGAAATTTTTTTTTTTTTAACATCTTTATTGGGGTATAATTGCTTTACAATAGTGTGTTAGTTTCTGCTTTATAACAAAGTGAATCAGTTATACATATGTTCCCATATCTCTTCCCTCTTGCGTCTCCCTCCCTCCCACAGGAAGGAAATTTGACACGTGCTGCAACATGGATGAGACTTGAGGATGTTATGCTAAGTAAAAATACAGTCCCAAAAAGACAAATGCTGTTAAGATTCCATTATGTAGCAGTCAAGGTCATAGTAGAATGCTGGTTGCCAGGGGCTGTGGGGAGGGGGAATGGGGAGTTATTTAATGAGTACAGGGTTTCTGTTCTGAAAAAATGAAAAAAAGTTTTGGAGTTCAGTTGCACAACAATGTGAATATACTTAATACTACTAATCTGTACACTTAAAAATAGTTAAGATGGTAAATTCTACATGTATTTTACCATACTTTTTTAAAAAAATTAGCTTCCGAATGCTGGTAAGTCTTGCATAGAAGCGTAACATGTTGGTTGTTTCAAGTACTGAATTATCAACTTGTGTTTTAACAGTTCTGCATTTTCCAGTTGGTAAGCGTTGAGAATAACCGCTACAGCATAGATCACATTTCCTCACTATTCACTTCTCAGGTAGGTTGAGTCATCCTTTGCATATCATAGAAGTACAGGAAAGAAACATTGGCTAACTTAACTATGTTGTAATGGGATTGAAATCTTAAAATGGAATATTTAATGAAACTTCACGCAAAAAAATTTCATTTGGATTTTACCAAGTTCACTTGGTACTGTCTTTTGTTTTCATGCTTTTACCTCTCCTACTAATACAAGTTTAAGTCACCATAACTTAGTACCTTTTCTTTCTTGTTTTAACAAGAGTTTTTGTTTATTTGTTTCCCCCCTACATTTCCTTCTAGGAGACACTGATTGACTTTGCCTTAACCTCTACGGATATCTGGGTCTTGTGGCATGATGCTGAGAACCAAACAGTTGTGAAATATATCAACTTTGAACAGTACGGGTCCCTCACCTCTGTCATCCTACCTTACCCCAAGCAAATTCATACTTAGAAAAGAAGGAGAGCTTTTTGTGTAGAACAAAAGTCAAATGTTCGCATTTAAAGGATTCAGACCCGGGTTTGCCTATTTTCTGACATACCTTCTTTTTTATTTTTTGTTATTTCCTACCTTATGATTTTAGGACAAAATAAGTATTCTTAGAGTTGGAATGAGGTGAAGAAAATACCATCTTTTTGGGAAGAGATAGCACATAACCAGAATACTTCTTCTTTTATTTAAAACAAGCTCTGGCTGGTTTTATTAAAGAAAAGTTGTGCATGGTTTCCTTTTCACCAGTCTGTTCTGGCATGCTTCTAATGATATCAGAACCACCTGGATCAGTGATAGCCAGTGTGCATACTCTGTAGTATTTTCCACACATTGTGCCCAGTTCAGTATTATTGCCACTGTAGTGATGGATACATGGCATAATACTCTATTTCAGATTTCCCCAAGGCTGGGCAGTTGTTGGCAAGGATGACCAGTTTCACTTTGCCTTGTCTGATCATTTTCTAAGTCTTCTTGTACCCGAGCACATACTTTCCACTTTTCATAACAAGTTGGAGCCTAGAGTTGATCCACTTTTCATAACAAGTTGGAGCCTAGAGTTGATCGACTCCAGCGACTTTTTTGTCTTCCTTGCGGGCACCATCTTCCTGCCTGAAGTGCAGGACACCCCCAACCAAGAGCAGCTGCCAGGATGGCCAGGAAGCGAGAAAGGCCCCAAATGCTTCTAATCTGTGCATTTTCTGTTTCTGTGCAAAGACTATTTCTGATACCCACAACTTCCAAAAGACACTGCAGCCCCTTTGGGGTCTCAGTTTCCTCATGAGATGAGAAGTAGATTGGACAAATACAGTGCCTCTCAAACTTTTTTTTAAAGCAGGAATCCCTTTTTTTTCCAAAAGATAATGAACTCCAGGGCTTCCCTGGTGGCTCAGTGGTTGAGAGTCCGCCTGCCGATGCAGGGGACACGGGTTTGTGCCCCAGTCCGGGAAGATCCCACATGCAGCGGAGCGGCTGGGCCCGTGAACCATGGCCGCTGAGCCTGCGCGTACGGAGCCTGTGCTCCGCAACGGGAGAGGCCACAACAGTTAGAGGCCCGCACACCGCAAAAAAAAAAAAAAGATAACTCCATTATATAACAAAATCAGTATTTTATGAATATAAAATTATAACACAATTTAACATGTTGATAACTAATATTAGATATATTTGGAATATCTGATATTTTTAATGTACATGATATTCATTTTAACATTTTCAATAGTTACAAAATACATTTAAAAACAAATTTTGAATCAAACACTTGTGTAGTCCCTGAAACACCTGTGGAGGATTCCCTAGAACTTTGTTTGACATCTCTGGAACTGCAGTTGACCCTCAAACAACCTGGATTTGAACTGTGGGGGGTCCGCTTAATACACGGATTGTTTTCAGTAGTAAACACTGCAGTACTGTTTGATCTGCAGTTGCTTGAATAAGTTATACATGGATTTTTGACGGCACAGAGGGTCGACACCTGTAACCCCCCCATGTCGTTCAAGAGTCAGCTGTAAACTAATTGAGCTCAGGTGGGTCTCTCATGACCCTATATTCTAGAATAGGATTCTAGGAGTGGTTGCCCCCAGATTGACCCTGAACCACACCTCAGAAGATAGAGAGTACTCCTTATAGATGGCATTCAAGCAAAGAATCTGCGGTCAGGTGAGAGTTTGAATCCTGGTTGTACAACTTACTAGCTGTGAGATACCCTAAACCTCACTTTTGACATCTTAAAAATGAGGGCAGTGTATCCTTCAAAGAGTTATCATAAGGTATGCATGAATAGTATCTAGAATTGCACCTAGTATAATGTGCAGCATACGGTAAATGCAGAATGAAAGTTAGCTATTATTTGTAGATTTGTGTTTAGAGTTTTAATTTCAGGAAGGTGCCTATTAGAACAAGTAAGAGCACTTCTATAGTCCAGACTCTGCTATGAAGATGTTTCTTTTTTTGGAAACTTTTTTAATAGAATTGATCAAGCAGTAGTTGCAGAGGTTCAGTGATGGGACCCTCCCTGCCCAAATACTGCCAACAACATAAGCTTCATTTTTATTCATCATCTTTATGTAGACTGATGGACTTTTTCTCTCTGTAGTAATGTTACAGGTCAGTGGAATCCAGTTTTTATGCAGCCTCTGCCAGAGGAAGAAATCATTATCAGAGATGATCAAGACCCCAGAGTAAGCAATGCTAAAGTCTTATGTAAGGAGATGATTTACCCTGATCATTAGTTTGAGAAGAACCAGTTGTATTAGCAGAACTCTTTCAGCTGCAGATGAAAGAAGCCCACCTCAAACTGACTTAAGCTGAATGTATTGGCTTGTGGTGCTGGCAGGTTCAGAGTTACCTGGTTTCAGCCATGGCTGAAACAATGCCTTCAGGGCTTGATCTCTCCTTTGTCTCAATTCTGCTTTCCTCCTTGTTGGGTTTATTGTCCGGCAGGCTTTCTGAGCAAGCTTGCCTTTTGTGAACTTAGCAACCCCAGGGGAAAGAGCACTTCTGTTCCAGGCCCTGGAGTTGACACTGGCCTGGCTTTAGTCGTGTGCTAATTCCTGGCATAGTCACTCTGATCAGAAGGAATAGAATATCCTGGCTTGGCATGAGAAACATGTCCAGCATGGGCCTCGCTATTGTGGAGGGTGAAATCAGTTGGGTATGGGCACGGGAGGAATGGTTCTTCAGAGAAAGGCAAGGGCTTCGTTAGTAAAAGAAGGGGAAATGGATTCTAGGCAGGCACAGACAGTAGGTGTCCACTATACTAACCATGTGAATATATGCCTAAAAACTAGACATAAGAGGTAGAAGCTATGACGAACATAACTTTAAAAGGTAATGCAGGGCTTCCCTGGTGGCGCAGTGGTTGAGAGTCCGCCTGCCGATGCAGGCGACACGGGTTTGTGCCCCGGTCCGGGAAGATCCCACATGCCGCGGAGCGGCTGGGCCCGTGAGCCATGGCCGCTGAGCCTGCGCGTCCGGAGCCTGTGCTCCGCAACGGGAGAGGCCACAACAGTGAGAGCCCCGCATACCACAAAAAAACAAACAAACAAACAAAAAAAAAGGTAATGCAGTAGCAAAACAGGCCAATTTCCCTGTTTTTCAAGGACATCCTCAAGATAAATGGAAGACAAACTTTCAGTTGATGCATTAATATTAAAATGAGATAAAGATCATGGGCTCTGGGTCTGAAACAATGACCCTTTGTAGGATTGGAAAACCCATTTTGAATATCTGAAATTGAATATTGCAAAATTTTTAATCCCAAGAGTTTATTGGCACTTAACTTTTGTCTAAAAGCCAAAATCACATGCTAATTATTAAAATTCTTGTTTTTCTCCATTTTGGTCATTTTATAAATATCTCCTAGAATCTCAGTAGAAGGAAGGAAACTTGAATGAAGGTCAGCCAGGTTTGCTACTTATTGCCAAATCTGGTTCATAAAATTTGGTCAAAATGAGACCATAGGCAGTATGAGACCTTCCGTTTTGTTCCCTCTACTTCATTTCCCCACTTGTGAGAACTTACTGCAGTTTTTTTTGTTTGTTTTTTACATATAATACCTATCATTATCAATTCCTTTTCTTTTATATGTAAACCATAAAAATGAGTTCTTTTGTGGATGGTGTAGAAACCACCTTAGTTTAATTATTCTCTTAACCAGCGTTTGTCACTAATAAACTAGATACAACTCTTGCATTTAAGATTGGCATTTGACAAGCTGTGTTTTCCAGTGGAACCCATTGAAGTGCACCATGAGGAACACAGCATTCTCAGTGTAGTACATCTAGTTGACTCAAAGGCACTGCAGGCTTCACAGTGTGAAAATATATGACTGCTCTGCCACTTGTTACTGCTCAAATGCTGAAGGGCAGAATTTCCACATTCATGTAATAGGAATGCAGCCTTTGGTTTTAACATGTTGAATTGTTCATTCAGATTTTTCCAAATTTTATCTTTTTTAGAATGATACTAATTCGTGTTTCAATGTTCTAACAGGAGATGTATTTGCAGAGTCTTTTTACACCAGGGCGATTCATTAATGCAGCTTTATGTAAAGCTTTACAGGTCAGTGAGAAAATATTTAGTGTTCATTTAAGACTCTCTCATTTTATTACTAATTATATAATTAATGATTACTGTTAATTTTGTTGTTTTGCATATACTAATACCATAGTTTTGCAATTGTATATACATGTGTTTGTAAATGCTACTGTAATTTTTTTAAATGTTCTTTCCATAAAAATGGCAAGAGTCCAGGCGGGGAGATAGGATTAAGGGCACTTTCCCAATGACTAGTGAAGCATGCCAGTAGTAAAAAGAGAAACTTGTACCTACACTATTGTAAAAAGATATACCATACTACACTGCATATAATCTCTATGCTTGAAAGAAGTTTTCTTGGGTAGGTTTGATGGTACTGTTTTTACCCTTTTGTTAGTACAGTGAAGGTCTAACTTGGTTCAGGTTCAAGAAAATAATCTAAGCTTCAAAGTTACATGGTTTAAGAGATGTTTAACCTTTTCCAAAACAATTCTTTACTTTAAAGTCACTTAGGCTTCCTTAAATTGCTACTTAGCTTCATGAATTTAAAATAGAATAATCACTTATAGAATTGAAAAGTTACTTAGAATCTCCTGGTCTGACCTCCCACACAAAGCAGAAATACCTTCTGAGGCTTCTCTGACAGACAACTATTCAGCTTCTAGTTGTGTCTGCCTCCAGTGACAAGTCTCTCACCAGCTCTTTTGTGACTTACTGTTCAAAACTGTGCCACTTAAAAGTTCAACCCTGGGAATTCCCTGGCAGTCCTGTGGTTAGGACTCGGTGCTTTCACTGTCCGGGCCCAAGTTCAATCCCTGGTCGGGGAACTAAGATCCCACAAGCCGTGCAGTACGGCCAAAAAAAAAGTTCATCCCAGTATTGGATCAAATTTAACCCCCCCACCATTTAGGTAGCATCTTTCTTTGGGAACTTCATAGAACATGTCTCTTCTATAAAGCAACCCTTCAAATATTTTAAGAATCCTTCCATGTTATCTTTCTGCAGGGTAAAAATATACCCAGTTCCTTAACTTTCTCTCAGGTGATGTGGTTTCCAGATCCTTGACTTTTCTTCTAGATACATTCTTAAATATCTGGCTATTCTATGTTTTCTGTTTTCTCTCTAATAAAACTCCAAGATGACACGGTCACTTTCTTCTAAGGTATTATTTCTTTCATCTCATCAGCCCTTCTTATTAACAGTAATCACATGTATGATTTCTCATGGTATCTCTTGCACACGGAGATATTGAATAATCAGTAAGGCGTTGCTCACAAGCTTTGCCTTAGGAGAATTATTCCCATTAGAGTGACCTACCCCACCACTACTCTAGCTCACCTTTGTGCCAGTCAGGATGTATATGTTTGGCATCATCTTATATCTTCCTCCAGCTAAGCAATAGCCATTATGTTTCCTTTTGCTTTTTGTAATGATCCAGATGTACCCAATTATAATTCTTACAGATTCATGAGCTTCTATAGTTTATTCTGGACTATAGAAACTATTTCAAAGTTGCTATGATTTCACAATTAGAAGTTATTTGCATACGACTTCCCTGGTGGCGCAGTGGGTAAGAATCCGCCTGCCAATGCAGGGGACACGGGTTCAAGCCCTGGTCCGGGAAGATCCCACATGCCATGGAGCAACTAAGCCCGTGCGCCACAACTACTGAGCCTGCGCTCTAGAGCCCGCAAACCACACTACTGAAGCCCATGTGCCTAGAGCCCGTGCTCCACAACAGGAGAAGCTACCACAATGAGAAGCCCAAGCACCCCAAAAAAGAGTAGCCCCACTCACCACAACCAGAGAAAGCCCACGGGCAACAACAAGGACCCAACGCAGCCAATCAATCAATCAATTTATAAAAAGAAGTTATTTGCGCAATGTTAAGAGTAAATGTGTGTTTCAGGCATGTCCAGTCTCTATTGTATAGTATATTACCTCAGTATCTTCTGACCTGGAGTATTTTTCATTCAGTTTTTAGTAGTATGTGATACTCTAAAGTGTCTCTTTGTATCTGTTTTATTTTTAGATTTTCTGTCGAGGAACTGACAGGAATTTAGATCTCTCCTGGAATGAACTAAAGAAAGAAGTTACTTTAGCTGTTGAAAGTGAGGTGAGGTTTGGGTAAAGAAAGAATGATAATTTCTTTCATCTCCCTATGGAGCAGATTGGTACTGAGAAATTGTTCAGATTGTTCCTTGGACCTTGTTACTAAGAACTATAAATGTCTAAACCTTTTAATTAGTCTATGGCATGTAATGCATAAGGGATATTCATTTGCCTATAGCTTAGTAAAATGATATTAAACAATTATGTTTTGGGGGGAGAAAGATCCCAAATGGTATCAAGAGTATTTTTTTTTTCCATTGCCAGCTCCAAGGAAGTGTAACAGAGTATGAATTTTCCCAGGAAGAGTTCCGAAATTTACAACAGGAATTTTGGTGCAAGTTCTATGCCTGCTGTCTTCAGTATCAAGAAGCCCTTTCTCATCCTCTTGCCCTACATGTGAATCCACACACAAACATGGTGTGCCTGCTGAAAAAAGTAAGAGCAGAAACATAACAGAAGAACTCCTTTAGACTGTTCAGTGGGTCTTTCAGAATGTAGTGTCTATTGTATATTGTAGTTAGCTTTTAGGATTTTGGTGGGTTTTTTGTTGGGCGGGGGTCCTAAAATTATAGTTCATTTTTGTTTAAATATTCTTCTGCATTATTTATACTTTCTTGCATCTTGTTTTGTATTGAAGTGATTTCTAATTTGAAAGTTACAAGAGTAATACAGAGAACTTCTGTATACTCTTCAACCAGATTCACTGTTCCTTAACTTCCATTGCTTTTTTCTTTCTATAGATATGTTTTTTTCTTCCTGAGCCACTTGAGAGTTAGTTATAAACATCATTCCCCTTAATCCTTACACATTTTAGCATGTATCTTAAGCACAAGGGTATTCTTATATTACCACAGCACAATTTAAAGATCAGGCAGCTTGATATTGATATAATATTATACAGTTTATATTCAAATTTTACCAGTTGTGCTTACAATTTTTATTCTTGATCTGGGATCCAATCCAAGATCTTGCATTTATTTAGTTGTCAGGTTTCTTTAGCTTAATCTCCAGCTGTTGTCAGCCTTTCTTTGTCTTTCATGACAATGACATTTTTTTGAAGACTACGCCTGTTGTTTGGTAGAGTGTCCCTTTATTTGGATTTGTCTGGGGTTAGCTCATGATAAGATTCAGGTCTCAAATATTTTTTATCTTTAAACATTCACTGAAAAAAAAGTGTAACTGGAAGATTTGTATTTCCAGGGGTACCTGTCTTTCCTTGTGCCTTCCTCCTTTGTGGATCATTTATATCTCCTACCTGATGAGAATCTTTTGACAGAGGATGAGACAATCATATCTGATGGTAATAGTAATTGTTATGTCCATATTTAAGCCCTTTCCGCCATGAACCCTATGCTTTCTTTCAAATGAATGCAGAAAACATTGATTTCCACTGTGGTCTTTCCTGGCCAGTTTACCACACTGTAGATATTTTAGGGGAAACTGAAGAGGGCTAAACATCTTTAAGACCTCAGATAGATACCTGGCATTTAATTATTAATATTTTAATTTAATATTAGCTAGCAGCTCTTCATTGGCTTGAGACATGAATGTCAACTTTCTCTTACTTATAGATGTGGATGTTGCTCGGGATGTCGTATGTCTCATAAAATGCCTTCGGCTGATTGGAGAGTCAGTAACTACGGATATGTCAGTAATGATGGAAATGAGTTGTTACAACCTACAGTCTCCAGAAAAGGCTGCAGAACAGATTCTAGAAGATTTGATCGCTATTGATGTGTAAGGAGAATTTAGGGTAAAGTCCATTTCCTAATGGAAATTTAGCAATTCTCAGTGCCAAAATCAGGTGTTTTTTTTGGTTTGTTTTTTGTTTTGCGGTACGCGGGCCTCTCACTGTTGTGGCCTCTCCCGTTGCGGAGCACAGGCTCCAGACGCGCAGGCTCAGTGGCCATGGCTCACGGACCTAGCCACTCCGCGGCATGTGGGATCTTCCCGGACCGGGGCACGAACCGTGTCCCCTGCATTGGCAGGCGGACTCTGAACCACTGCGCCACTAGGGAAGCCCCCCAAATCAGGTTTTTAATGTACACTCAAGTGTGTACAAAGTAGAGGCTTAAAGTTAAAGTGAGTTGCCATGATTCTCAGTAGATATTTCAGCTTTTAAACAGAAAATCTAATACATGAATTCAGGTTTGGAAACAGACTCATGAATTATGGTCTGGCTATTAACTGAGCTATAAATTCTAAAATGTAAAAGTATTTTTCTCACATTCATTTTGTCTGTCATTTCCAAAAAAAAAATAGGGAAAAATTTCTGCATGGAGAAAAGTATCTTGTACACCAGAGTGATTATCTCTACTCCTTTATTATATGGCTGGTTTTCCTGTTTCATAGAGCATTTAGCTTATACGGCATATAGAGTCTGTCTCATATATTCTCGGTAGTAATAGGAATTTTCTAATTTCCTTATAGAGACAGTGTGATGGAGGATATTTGTAGTAAACTGCAAGAGATTAGGAACCCAATCCATGCCATTGGACTTCTTATACGGGAAATGGATTATGAAACAGAAGTGGAAATGGAAAAGGGATTCGATCCAGGTAAATGACAGAACAACAAATGTACCTCTCTGATTTAGAGAAAACAGTGATACATTTAACTGTTTTGTTTTGTTTTTTAATTACAGCTCAGCCTTTGAATATTCGAATGAATCTTTCCCAGGTCTATGGTAGTAGCACAGCAGGGCGTATTGTGTGCAGAAGCGTGTGTAAAATTGCCAGTACTCGCTTCCTCATCTGCCGAGACCTCTTGATCTTACAGCAGCTACTAATGAGGCTAGGAGATGCAGTAAGTACTACCTGAGGGAAAGCTTGTAACATCTGAAACCTCTTCTTGACCTACAGGCACATAGCAGAATGTCAGCTCTGAGAGCACGGAGACTTCTGTCTTTGTTCACTGCTCTATCCCCCATGCTTGGCCCTTAGTAGGTACTCTATAAATACAGGTTGAATTAAGAATGAGTAAACATGATAACCTAAAATTACAGATTAAGAACGTATATGAAGCAGGTTGTTTTACTCTTTGTGTATATGATGGTGGGATAATTTGTGTATATAACGGTGGGATAATTTCCTAGGGTGGCTCTCCCAAAATGTAGTATTATTAGTACAACTTTGGATGTGATAGCAGGGCACCATTTAGTGTGGAGAAGAGAGGAAGAAGAAGAAAAAGAACTTCTCTATTTCTGCAGTACAGGATTTACCCTAAGCAGTTTTAAGATTATAGAGTTTGTTTTGGGGGTCCTCCTAACTCCATTCTCTGCATCCTTTTCCATTTTATTCTCCTTAGGCCACCAGACCCTTGTTACCATACAACTGCCCTCTTCTCCCCACCTTCTGAATGTTTTATGTTCAAAAATTACCTTTCTGCCCACCATCAGAAGTCCCATTTATCTCACTCATCTGAACCTGACAAGGAAGCCATCTAATTCATGTTAATGTATAAATAGCTGAAAGGCCTTTGGGGCTCCCAGGGATATTTATACTTTTTAAATCAGAATTTATTAACTCATATACGTTGCTAATGGCAGAATTTCAGGTAAAAATAAGGAAATAACATTTAGGAAGATGATTTGTTTAGGACACCAAGGAGAAACAGGAACCTTTCCTGAGAGTCTGTCACTTAGGGCAGCCCTTACTAACCGAGTTGTTTTTAATCTTTGTAGATTCTTCCATTTCTTCAGGTTTTGGGGGGTGTTTTTGTTTGTTTTTTTGTTTGTTTGTTTGCCGCATGGCTTGCAGGATCTTAGTTCCCCAACCAGGGATTGAACCCAGACTCTGACAGTGAAAGCCTGAGTTCTAACCACTGGACCACCAGGGAATTCATCTGTAATCTTCTACCCAGTGATAACCACTATTACATTTTTTTTTAATATTTATTTATTTTGCTGCGCCGGGTCATAGTTGAGGCATGCGAGATCTTTTCGTTGCAGCATGCGGACTCTTAGTTGCAGCATGCCTGCGGGATCTAGTTCCCCAACCAGGGATCAAAACCAGGCTCCCTGCATTGGAAGCGTGGAGTCTTACCCACTGGACCAGGGAAGTCCCGCTATTTACATTTTGTTATACACCCATTTTTTTTCTCTGCAAATAGTTTTAAAATTTTATTAGAAAATTAGTATATGTTATATACTATTTTTCAGAATCTGGTTGTTTTTATTCTTCCACTTTACAAATCTCACCAGCATATTCACATGTTACTAAGTATTTTTATACAACATTACTTTTAATAGTTACCTACTATAATTTTAATTTATTCAACCAATCCTGTGGCCATCCAGGTTGTTGCCAGTTTTCCCCTTATAGATAGAACTTTCTGCACCCCTTTGACTGTATCTCCAGGATGAATTCTAAGAACTAGAATTGATTGGTCATAAGTTAACACACATGTTTTTTTCTTTTCGGCCACGCCGCGTGGCATACGGATCTTAGCTCCCTGACCAGGGAACGATGAACCTGTGCACCCCACAGTGGAAGCGCGGAGTCTTAACCACTGGACCACCAGAGAAGTCCCAAAGTTATGCACATTTTTAAAACTTTTGGTATTCTTGTAAAATTTTCCTCTAATGGTCATACCTATTTTTACCCAAGACCAGAAGCTTAAGAAAGGACTTAGATTTCCCTGTTACTCTTCTTGAGTCCTGAACCTACAGATTTAATGAAAGTTAAGCTGTTTGTTGTTGTTTTCTTTTACACCATCAGCTCCCATGACATGGTGAGCTGTTTTTTATTATTTTGTACTGTTAAATGGGTAGATATTTTTGCCGCCTGCTACCCCAAAATGTAATAGGTGTGTTGCTTTTATGTATGTGTATGTGTTGCTTTTATGTATGCCCTTTGTAACTGTATTATTTTATTTTACCTCCACCTGAACCTAAGAGTTATCATTACTAACTGCTGTTTACTGTCTCACCCACCCACCCACCACGTATAGGTGATTTTGGGAGCTGGTCAGCTCTTTCAGGCTCAGCAAGAACTACTACATCGAACAGCTCCCCTCCTCTTATCTTATTACCTCATTAAATGGGGAAGTCAGTGCTTGGCTACTGATGTTCCAGTTGACACACTGTGAGTTTCATTGTTCTGATTATTTTAAAAGTAAATTGTGAGCTTAATTATTTTTTCCATTGTCTGAAAGAAAAAAAAATTTAATATTATGCTATAGCACTGATATACCTTTAAAATTCAGAGCTTTCAGGTACTCCCTTTTATAAAGGTTAAAGGCAACTTCTAAGAATGAAAATAATAAATATATATTTATTATTATATATGTGTATGTATAATGCAAAGACAAATCCTGTTGAAGGCAAAATAATAAGATGAGGTCATGGGGAAAGTTAGACCACACATAAAAATGTGCTGGTTATTAAGGGTAGGCTGAGATTCTTTATAGCCAAAAGAAGAAAGAAAATTCAATATGTACCTACAAGACTCACATTTCAATTAGATAAGCCATTTTGTTTTTGCTGGCAAGGGAAAGATTTTCATGGCATGGAGGTCTTAAGAAATTTCTGCTCTGGCTTCTCATTGAAGGATCACTGAATGATACGATGGGCAACAATCTGAACCATGGCTCATTTTCCAGATTTTCTTGTGCTTTCAACGGAGCTTTCATGTGTAATTTGTTAATAAAATTGACAGTGTTCTTGATAGGCTAACTTGTTGAAGTAATGTTTAGCATAGGAGAATTTATTGAGCTGTTGTTTTTCTGTTTTCCTTTTCCTCACAGGGAGTCTAATCTTCAACATTTATCAGTACTGGAACTAACTGACTCTGGTGCTTTAATGGCAAATAAGTTCGGTAAGGACTGGACTGTGTATGCATTTGATTTCAAGTTTGGCATTTATTGCATATTCATTAAAGTGGTCTTTTGCCACCTTTGCTTTGGAAAGGTCGGTTAGGCTGTGCTTTCACCTTGAGAGGGTACAAGCAAGCTGTGTCCTGAGACCTCTGGTTGTGACAAGAGGTTTGTGCAGGTGTAACCCTAGATCAGACATAAATGAAGGGTATTGCGTGTGTTTATATGCACTGCTGCTTTTCCATTGTATATTGACACTCCAGTGATTAATTCAACAAAATCTTTTTTTTAATTTGCGAAGTTCATATAGCTTTTGTAATCTTGTTTTCATCAGCAGATATTCAAAAGGAGCCCTCTCTCACGCTTGAGAACCATTCTGGAGAATTTATTTTCTATTGTTTAGGTATAAAACTTAGAATCTTAGGACTGTACTTACTGGAAGCACTTTCTAGAGAAAAGGAATGACTACAATGTTAAGTGGTTTTTTTATCGCATTTATATAGTACTTCATAGTTTACAGATTGCTTTTATTTATATTGGCATTGATTACACCAGTGATGCATTTTATATTTTGAAATAAAAAATGTTCTTTGTTACAGGCGTAAAATGAACCAGTAGACTGTCTTAATTGAAAATTGATGCTACTATCACAAGTTGGTGACTGTTAAAACTTTTTATTTTTAAGTATCTAGCCCTCAGACAATTGTGGAGTTATTCTTCCAAGAAGTTGCAAGAAAACACATTATATCTCATTTGTTCTCTCAACCAAAGGCACCTCTAAGCCAGACTGAGTTGAACTGGCCTGAGATGATTACTGCAATTACCAGTTATTTATTGCAGCTTTTGTATCCTTTCATTTAAAAGCCAGTTGAATGGTTTCTCTTATCCAAATAGTCTAAGATTCAGTAATATTCTGCCTGTGTAATGAAGATTTTTTTTTTTTTTTTTTTGCGGTACGTGGGCCTCTCACTGCTGCGGCCTCTCCCGTCGCGGAGCACAGGCTCCGGACGCGCAGGCCCAGCGGCCACGGCCCACGGGCCCAGCCGCTCCGCGGCACGCAGGATCCTCCCAGACCGGGGCACGAACCCCTGTCCCCTGCATCGGCAGTCGGACTCCCAACCACTGCACCACCAGGGAAGCCCTGTAATGAAGATTTTTAATGAGGTTGGGTACTTATCCCCCCAACAAGAGATGATATTTATTTTCAGATATCCCAATTTTTATTTTCTTTTAATTTGTTTTTTTGCTCAGGAGTTGAGCCAGATTTTATTGGTGCACACACATTTGATACCTAGATCTCTTTTTTATATATATATATAATTTATTTATTATTTTATTTTTTAATTTTTGGCTGCGATGGGTCTTTGTTGCGGAACACGGGCTTTCTCTCATTGCGGTGTGTGGGCTTCTCATCGCAGTGGCTTCTCCTGTTGTGGAGCACGGGCTCTAGGGTGTGCAGGCTTCATAGTAGTTGTGGCTCATGGGCTCCAGAGCGCAGGCTCGGTAGTTATGGCACACGGGTTTAGTTGCTCCGTGGCATGTGGGATCTTCGGGGACCAGGGCTTGAACCCATGTTGCCTGCATTGGCAGGCAGATTCTTAACCACTGCGCCACCAGGGAAGCCCTAGATCTCTTTTAAAACATACATTCATCAAATATTTATTGAATGGCTCTGTATGCCAGGCGCTGTGTTAGGTACTGGGTATCCACTGGCATAGTATGCTTGTGCAATATACTAGCTAGAATTAGAAGTGACCACCCAGTGATGAAATACATGCTTTAGTCCATTGTTAATTGAGCTCTAATCTAGGTGACTAGGCTCCTAGTATCTAACCTTTCCACTGTGCTTGTCTAATATTAAAGTTACATAATTACGTAGAAAGGACGTGTGCCATGCCACCTTCCCTTTACCTTTTTTTAAAATTAATTTAAAAAATTTTTTTATTTCTGGTTGCGGTGGGTCTTCGTTGCTGTGCGCGGGCTTTCTGTAGTTGCAGCGAGCGGGGGCTACTCTTCCTTGCGGTGCGCGGGCTTCTCGTTGCGGTGGCTTCTCTTGTTGCAGAGCACGGGCTCTAGGTGTGCAGGCTTCAGTAGTTGTGGCTCACGGGCTCTAGAGCGCAGGCTCAGTAGTTGTTGCGCAGGGGCTTAGTTGCTCCGTGATATGTGGGATCTTCCCAGAACAGGGCTCGAACCCGTGTCCCCTGCACTGGCAGGCGGATTCTTAACCACTGCGCCACCAGGGAAGCCCCTCTTTACCTTCTTTTTAAAAATTAAGCCATTTCATGGAGTTTGATGCCTAACATGTATTGATATATTTAAGTTTTGCCAAAACAGTAAATAATCTCCTTAACCAATGACTAGATGGCCTAGCAATCCTGGTTGCCTCTTTCTAGAATGTTTGATGGGAAATTGTCAGTATGTACAATTGCAGGTGAGTACTGTTGAACATTTCAGGACAATCATTCTTGTAAAGAATGGAATACCTGGGACTTTTTTCTTTGTAAATGTTTCCTGCATTTTAATTGGGCTGATAGTAAGAACCACAATAATGTACACTCATTTACACTGAAACATACCCCAGAGAGATTTTCTTTACTTCCCTCTTGGCAGTATCATTCCTAACAATTTTTTATAGAGCATTTTTTTGTTAGTTCTCTTTGTTGGGTTCTCTTTATAGTAAGAAAACATACCATTGTCTTAATGTAAATCCTTCACTGGAATCCAGTCAGTTGAACCAGTAAATACCAAAAGTTGGAAAATTGCTAGGATGGAAAGTGCATGTTTGTTTACATGTGTTAGTGTTATTGCAGTCCTGTTTGCTTTCTTAAAGTGTCTAATAACCTAGTATAAGAATGGATTAATGGGATTCGGTTTTAATCTCCAGATGATTTCTGGAGATACAACTTTTGTGTTGATTGACCACTATCTTCTCTCCCTCTGTGAAGAACTTGGAAATGAGTATCTCCTTAAGGAATATTTATTCTCTAATCAGAAAGCATCTTTTATGCCTTTAAGGATTATATTCAACTGCTACATCCCTGGTGTCAAGTCAATGTTGGTTCCTGTCGATTTATGCTGGGACGGTGTTACCTGGTTACAGGAGAGGGACAGAAGGTAAACTGCATTTGAAAGATGAGCAAACCTTAGTGCAAGGAGAACACTTAGTTTCCATCTAAGTGAGGGAATGGGAGGCACAGAATCCTCCAGATAAAGATACAGAAAACTAATAGTGCCAACAAGGGGCATAATATACCTGTGGGGACGGTTTAGCTTCACATACTTTGCAGATTACTTAGGACACAGGAAAATATGAAGAAGAAAACATTAAAACCCTCCTGCCCCTGTGCAGGTATTTTTAGGGATACATTTTTGCAAATAAAATTTATTTCTCAATTACACTGTTTTTATTATATCTTTTTTTTTTTTTTTGGCTGCATTGGGTCTTCGTTGCTGTGCATGGGCTTCCTCTAGTTGTGGCAAGCGGGGGCTACTCTTCGTTGCAGTGCACAGGCTTCTCATTGCAGTGGCTTCTCCTGTTGCAGAGCAAGGGCTCTGAGCGCATAGGCTCAGTAGTTGTGGCTCGCAGGCTCTAGAGCGCAGGCTCAGTAGTCGTGGCGCACGGGCTTAGTTGCTCTGCGGCATGTGGGATCTTCCCGGACCAGGGCTCGAACCCGTATCCCCTGCATTGGCAGGTGGATTCTTAACCACTGCACCACCTGGGAAGTCCTATATCTTTTTTTTATGCTGGTTTTCTTCCCATTATGGTAGTTTACATTTCTAATTTTTTCTTCATATCCTGTTATGGAGCTTTTCAAACATAAAGAAAAGTTCAAAGACTTTCATATTAAACAATCATATACCCCCCGCTCAAATTCTACAGTTGTTAACATGTTGCTACAGTTGGTGTATCACATTTATCCATCAATTTTCTTATTAAAGTTTACTTTTTAATTAACAGCATTTAAGCTAAAAAGTTAGATAAATTAGGGCTTCCCTGGTGGCGCAGTGGTTGAGAGTCCGCCTGCCGGTGCAGGGGACACAGGTTCGTGCCCTAGTCCGGGAAGATCCCACATGCCGCGGAGCGCCTGGCCCCATGAGCCATGGCCGCTGAGCCTATGCGTCCGGAGCCTGTGCTCCTCAACGGGAGAGTCCACAACAGTGAGAGGCCCGCATACCGAAAAAAAGAAAAAGTTAGATAAATTAAAGAAAATATTAAATATTGCATCAGAGAGAATTTAGATATGACAGAAACTGCAAATGCAGTCAATGGTCTTAAATAATTTTATTTCTTTTTTGGTTCTCGTTGGTACAAGAAACCTTGACTTATAGCACCTAGAAGTGGAACAGTCTATCATAAGTCATTTTGTATTCTTCTATTTCTCCAGGCTCTGGAATGTTTCTGCCAGGCAGCATCTGAAGTGGGCAAAGAGGAATTCTTAGATCGCTTGATCCGTTCAGAGGATGGGGAGATTGTGTCCACCCCCAGGCTGCAGTATTATGATAAGGTATATTCTGTCATGGTTTGGTCCTTCTTATACCACTCTGTGTAAAAATGTAACAGGGCAGGGGGGGCAGATAAATTAGGAGTTTGGGATTAACATATACACACTACTATATATAAAATAGGTAAACAACAAGGACCTACTGTATAGCACAAGGAACTGTACTCAATATCTTGTAATAACCTATAATGGAAAAGAATCTGAGAAAGAATATGAATATATACATATAGATAAATATGTATAACTGAATCACTTTGCTGTACATTTGAAACTGACACAACATTGTAAATTAACTATACTTCAGTTTAAAAAAAGTATCTGAAATATATTAGTTTAGTATTTGGGGAGAAAAATAACATAAAAATTTAATCACTCCCTGAATCTCCAAATGAAGAGAAAAATGAATTTGCCTAGAGAAATTGAAGAAACATATTTTAAAATTTGATATATGGTTTTTTTGTTTTTTCATTTTTTTTTATTTGGTTGCACTGGGTCTTAGTTGCAGCAGGAGGGCTCCTTAGTTGCGGCATGCATGTGGGATCTAGTTCCCTGACCAGGGATCAAACCCTGGTCCCCTGCATTGGGAGCACGGAGTCTTAACCACTGCGCCACCGAGGAAGTCCCTGATAAATGTTTTTAACTTAAATGAAATTCCCATCATGATATAATTTTGTTAGCTCTGTCATCATTAGAACTTTGTTACTTAGTATTCATCTTGCTGATATCTCAAAGAATTAACTTGTAATGCTGTATTTAGCCTTAGTTTGTGATTTAGCCCTGGGTACCCCTCCTGACCTTTTTTTCCTTCTACTCTTTCCTGTGGTCACTCACTCAGCTATAACAGTAGTGGCCTTCTTACTGTCTCATAAAAGCCAAGCACATACTCTGTTCCCTTCAGGACCTTTCTCCCTGCTGTTCCTCATCCTGGAATGGTCTTCCTCCAGGTAGTCAAGTTTCTAATGCCCTCATTTCATACAGGTCTCTGCTCCTGTGTCACCTCCTGAGAGTTCCTCCCTGCCTTGCCTACAAAGAAGCAG
Source organism: Stenella coeruleoalba (assembly GCF_951394435.1). Taxonomy (NCBI): domain Eukaryota; kingdom Metazoa; phylum Chordata; class Mammalia; order Artiodactyla; family Delphinidae; genus Stenella; species Stenella coeruleoalba. The sequence continues at coordinate 12,656,852 of NC_137154.1, forward strand.
AGTAACTGTCATGCACGTGCTCTCCTGCACACCTGCTCCTTCTCTCCCTTAGTGCAGAGTGAGGCACTGTGGGCAGTCTCCTTGCCCCGCTTTATTTTTCTTTATGACATTTAGCCATGCTTGATGTTATATTTTAGACTCTATGTTATTTTTTTTTCACATCTTTATTGGAATATAAGTGCTTTACAATGTTGTGTTAGTTTCTGCTGTACAAAGTGAATCAACTGTATGTATACATATATCCCCATATCCCCTCCCTCTTGAGCCTCCCTCCCACCCTCCCTATCCCATCCCTCTAGGCCTTCACAAAGCACTGAGCTGATCTCCCTGTGCTATGCAGCTTCCCACTAGCCATCCATTTTACATTTGGTAGTGTATATACGTCAGTGCTGCCCTCTGACTTCATCCCAGCTTCCCCGCCCCCACCACCAGTGACCTCAAGTCTGTTCTCTACGTCTGCGTCTTTATTTCTGCCCTGCCACTAGGTTCATCAGTACCACTTTTTAAAATTCCATATATATGCATTAGCATACAGTATTTGTTTTTCTCTTTCTGAGTTACTTCACTCTGTATGACAGATTTTTCGTCCATTCACCTCACTACAAATAACTCAATTTCGTTCCTTTTTATGGCTGAGTAATATTCCATAATATATATGTGCCACAATCTTCTTTATGCAGTCATCTGTTGATGGACATTTAGGTTGTTTCCATATCCTGGCTATTGTAAACAGTGCTGCAATGAACACTGTGGTATGTGTCTCTTTTTGAATTATGGTTTTCTCAGGGTATATGCCCAGTAGTGGGATTGCTGGGTCATATGGTAGTTCTATTTTTAGTTTTTTAAGGAACCTCCATACTGTTCTCTATAGTGGTTGTATCAGTTTCATTCCCACCAACAGTAGGAGGGTTCCCTTTTCTCCACACCCTCTCTAGCATTTATTGTTTGTAGATTTTTTGATGATGGCCATTCTGACTGGTGTGAGGTGATACCTCACTGTAGTTTTGATTTGCATTTCTCTAATGATTAGTGATGTTGAGCATCTCTTCATGCGTTTGTTGGCCATCTGTATGTCTTCTTTGGAGAAATGTCTATTTAGGTCTTCTGCCCATTATTGGACTGGGTTGTTTGTTTTTTTGACATTGACCTGCATGAGCTGCTTGTATATCTTGGAGATTAATCCTTTGTCAGTTGCTTCGTTTGCAAATAATTTCTTCCATTCTGAGGGTTGTCTTTTTTCTTGTTTATGGTTTCCTTTGCTGTGCAGAAGATTTTAAGTTTCATTAGGTCCCGTTTGTTTATTTTTGTTTTTATTTCCATTACTGTAGGAGGTGGGTCAAAAAGGATCTTGCTGTGATTTACATCATGGAGTGTTCTGCCTATGTTTTCCTCTAAGAGTTTTATAGTATCTGACCTTACATTTAGGTCTTTAATCCATTTTGAGTTTATTTTTGTGTATGGTGTTAGGGAGTGTTCTTTTTTTGTTGTTGTTGTTGTTGTTTTTGGCTGCATTGGGTCACACGGGCTTTCTCTAGTTGTGGTGAGCGGAGGCTACTCTTCGTGTGGTTTGAGGGCTTCTCATTATGGTGGCTTCTCCTGTTGCAGACCACGGGCTCTAGGCACGCGGGCTTCAGTAGCTGTGGCACACAGGCTCAGTAGTTGTGGCTCATGGGCTCTAGAGCACAGGCCCAGTAGTTGTGGCGCACGGGCTTAGTTGCTCCATGGCCTGTGGGATCTTCCCAGACCAGGGATTGAACCCATGTCCCCTGCACTGGCAGGCAGATTCTTAACCACTGCGCCACCAGGGAAGTCCGGGAGTGTTCTAATTTCATTCTTTTACATTAGCTGTCCATTTTTCCCAGCACCACTTATTGAAGAGGCTGTCTTTTCTCCATTTTCTATTCTTGCCTCCTTTATCAAAGATAAGGTGACCATATGTGTGTGGGCTTTCTATCTTGTTGCATTGATCTATATTTCTGTATTTGTGTCAGTACCATACTGTCTTGATTACTGTAGCTTTGTAGTATAGTCTGAAGTCAGGGAGCCTGATTTCTCCAGCTCTGTTTTTCTTTCTCGAAGATTGCTTTGGCTATTTAGGATCTTTTGTGTTTCCTTACAGATTGTAAGATTTCTTGTTCTAGTTCTGTGAAAAATGCCATTGGTAATTTGATAGGGATTGCATTGAACCTGTAGATTGCTTTGAGTAGTGTAGTCATTTTCACAATATTGATTCTTCCAATCCAGGAGCATGGTATATCTCTCCATCTGTTTATGTTATCTTTGATTTCTTTCATCAGTGTTTTATAGTTTTCTGAGTACAGGTCTTTTGCCTCCTTAGGTATGTTTATTCCTAGGTATTTTATTCTTTTTGTTGTGATGGTAAAATGGTATTGTTTCCTTAATTTCTCTTTCTGATCTTTTGTTGTTAGTGTACAGGAATACAAGAGATTTCTGTGCATTAATTTTGTTTCCTGCAACCTTACCAAATTCATTGATTAGTTCTAGTAGTTTTCTGGTGGCATCTTTAGGCTGTTCTATGTATAGTATCATGTCATCTGCAAACGTTGACAGTTTTACTTCTTCTTTTCCAATTTGTATTCCTTTTATTTCTTTTTCTTCTCTGATTGCTATGGCTAGGATGTCTAATACTATGTTGAATAATAGTGGCGAGAGTGGATGTCCTTGTCTTGTTCCTGATCTTAGAGGAAATGCCTTCAGTTTTTCACCATTGAGAATGATGTTTGCTGTGGGTTTGTCATATGTGGCTTTTATTCTGTTGAGATAGGTTCCTCTGCACCCACTTTCTGGAGAGTTTTCATCATAAATAGGTGTTAGATTTTGTCAAAAGCTTTTTCTGCATCTATTAAGATGATCATATGGTTTTTGTTCTTCAATTTGTTAATATGGTGTATCACATTGATTGTTTTACATATATTGAAGAATCCTTGCATCTCTGGGAAAAATCCCACTTGATCATGGTGTATGATCCTTTTAATGTGTTGCTGGATTCTGTTTGCTAGTATTTTGTTGAGGATTTTTGCATCTGTGTTCATCAGTGATATTGGTCTATAATTTTCTTTTTTTGTGATATCTTTGTCCGGTTTTGGTATCAGGGTGATGATGCCCTCGTAGAACAAGTTTGGGAGTGTTCCTCCCTCCGCAATTTTTTGGAAGAGTTTGAGAAGGATAGGTGTTAATTCTTCTCTAAATGTTTGATAGAATTCACCTATGAAGCCATCTGTCCTGGACTTCTCTTTGTTGGAAGATTTTTAATTACAGTTTCAATTTCACTACCTGTGATTGGTCTGTTTATATTTTCTAATTCTTCCTGGTTCTATCTTGGAAGGTTTTACTCTTCCAAGAATTTGTCCATTTCTTTCAGATTATCCATTTTATTGGCTTATAGTTGGTTGTGGTAGTCGCTTATCATCTTTTGTATTTCTGTGGTATCAGTTGTAACCTCTCCTTTTTCATTTCTAATTTTATTGATCTACGTCCTCTCCTGTTTTTTCTTGATGGTCTGGCTAAAGGTTTATCAGTTTTGTTTATCTTCTCAAAGAACCAGCTTTTAGTTTTATTGATCTCTGCTATTGTTTTCTTTGTTTTTATTTCTGCTCTGATCTTTATGATTTCTTTCCTTCTACTAATTTTGGGCTTCCTTTGTTCTTTTTCTGGTTGCTTTAGGTGTAAGTTTAGATGTTTATTTGAGATTTTTCTTGTTTCCTGAGGTGACCTTGAATTGCTATGAACTTCCCTCTTAGAACTGCTTTTGCTGCGTCCCATACGTTTTGGATTGTTGTGTTTTCATTTTCATTTGTTTCTAGATATTTTTTGATTTCTTATTTTATTTCTTCAGTGATCTCTTGGTTATTTAGCAGCGCACTGTTTAGCCTCCATGTGTTTGTGTTTTTTACTGTTTTTTCCTGTAATTGATTTCTAATCTCATAGCGTTGTGGTCAGAAAAGATGCTTGATACAATTTCATTTTTCTTAAATTTTCCAAGGTTTGATTTGTGACCCAAAATGTGATCTATTCTGGAGAACGTTCCATGTGCACTTGATAAGAAAGTGTATTCTTCTGCTTTCGGGTGGAATGTCCTAAAAATATCAATTAAGTCTATCTTGTCTGTTGTGTCATTTAAAGCTTGTGTTTCCTTATTTATTTTCTGTTTGGATGATCTTTCTATTGGTGTAAGTGGGGAGTTAAAGTCCACCACTATTATTGTGTTACTATCGATTTCTCCTTTTATGGCCTTATGTACTGAGGTGCTCCTATGTTGGGTGCATAAATATTTATAATTGTTGTGTTTTCTTCTTGGATGAATCCCTTGATAATTATGTAGTGTCCCTCCTTATCTCTTATAACAGTCTTTATTTTAAAGTCTATTTTCTCTGATGTGAGTATTGCTACTCCAGCTTTCTTTTGATTTCCATTTGCATGGAATATCTTTTTCCATCCCTTCACTTTCAGTCTGTACGTGTCCCTAGGTCTGAAGTGGGTCTCTTGTAGACAGCATATATAAGCATCTTGTTATTATATCCATTCAGCCAGTCTGTGTCTTTTGGTTGGACCATTTAATCCATTTACATTCAAGGTGATTATCGATATGTATGTTCCTATTACCATTTTCTTAATTGATTTGGGTTTGTTTCTGTGCGTCTTTTTCTTCTCTTGTGTTTCCTGCTTAGAAAAGGTCCGTTAGCATTTGTTGTAGAGCTAGTTTGGTGGTGCTGAATCCTGTTAGCTTTTGCTTGTCTGTAAAGCTTTTGATTTCTCCATGGAATCTGAATGAGATCCTTGCTGGGTAGAGTAATCTTGTAGGTTTTTCCCTTTCGTCAGTTTAAATATGTCCTGCCACTCCCTTCTGGCTTGCAGAATTTCTGCTGAAAGATCAGCTGTTAACATTATGAGGATTCCCTTGTATGTTATTTGTTGCTTTTCCCTTGCTGCTTTTAACATTTTTCTTTGTATTTAATTTTTGATAGTTTGATTAATATGTGTCTTGGAGTGTTTCTCTTTGGGTTTATCCTGTATGGGACTCTCTGCTTCCTGGACTTGATTGACTATTTCCTTTCCCATGTTAGGGAAGTTTTCAACTATAATCTCTTCAAATATTTTCTCAGACCCTTTCTTTTCCTCTTCTTCTTCTGGGACCCCTATAATTCGAATGTTGGTGCATTTAATGTTGTCCCAGAGGTCTCCAAGACCGTCCTCAGTTCTTTTCATTCTTTTTTCTTCTGCTCCCTGGCAGTTATTTCCACCTTTTTATCTTCCAGGTCACTTATCTGTTCTTCTGCCTCAGTTATTCTGCTGGTGATTCCTTCTAGAGTATTTTTAATTTCAGTTATTGTGTTGTTCATCACTGTTTGTTTGCTCTTTAGTTCTTCTAGATCCTTGTTGAATGTTTCTTGTATTTTCTCCATTCTGTTTCTGAGATTTTGGATCATCTTTACTATCATCACTCTGAATTCTTTTTCAGGTAGGTTGCCTATTTCATCTTCATTTATTTGGTCTTGTAGGTTTTTACCTTGCTCCTTTGTCTGTAACTTTTTTTTTCCCCACTTCTTTTTTTTTTTCTTTTTTTGATGGGTGAGGCTGTATTCCTGTCTTACTGGTTGTTTGGCCTGAGGCATCCAGCACTGGACTTTGCAGACAGTTGGGAGAAGCCAAGTCTTGGTGCCGAGATGAGACCTCCAGGAGGCCTCACTCTGATTAATATTCCCTGGGGTCTGAGGTTCTCTGTTAGTCCAGCGGTTTGGACTCAGAGCTCCCACTATAGGAGCTTGGGCCCGACCTCCGGCCTAGGAACCAAGATCCCGCAAGCCAGGTGGTGTGGCAAAAAAAAAAAAAAAGGGAGCAATACAATAACAAAGAATAAAAAACAAAATAAAATTAAAAAGATAAAAAATATATTAGGAAAAATAAAAATATAATTGAAACAACTGCAACAAGGTAAAATAAAACCACAACAGAAAAAAGAAAAAAGGGTGGTGGAGGAGGGGGGGAACAAGCCAAAAGGAGCAGAACAATAACAAAGTATAAAGAATGAAAGTAGAAAAATAAAAGATTTATTAGAAAAAAATGTAAATGAATCAACAAGGTAAAACAGAACCCCAATCTAAAAGAGCAAAAAAGAAGAAAAGAAAAAAAAAGCCTTGGCTATGGGGGCAGAGTTTAGGTGGGGGCGGAACTTAGGCAGCGGCAGGGTTTAGGCTGGGGCAGGACCTAGGCGGGTGGGGGGTGACATCTGAGCATGGGGCAGGGCATGGGCTTAGGACCCACGCAGCTGGAAAAGGCCTTGGGGGTGAGGCCTAGCTAGGGTGACATTTAATTGTAGGGTGGGGCCTCTGCTTAGGACTTGCGTGGAAGGGGAGTGGCAGCACCTCCCAAGGAGGGCCTCTGGAATGTGGGGTTCAGGAGTTTGGAGTAAGGCCTTGGGTGTGGGTGTGTGGGTGGGGTTTAGGCCTGGCGTGTTGGAGGGGGTCTCAGAGGAGGTCTCCAAGTGTAGAGGTGTGACCCTGGGTGGGGGTGTAGGGGTGGGGCTTGGGCTCTGCGCTGCAGGAGGGAGGCTCCCTGGGCAGAGTGTTTGGCCCCAGAACCCAACAGGCTCTCCAGTGCCTAAGTGGACAGGGAAAGTGCTGGCTGCATTCCCTTCCATTCCTCTGTGCCCCCCTCTCCCCCCACAGTCTCCCCCAGGGTCTCCCCCATCTCCTCTGGACCCCTAACCATGGGTGGGTTCTGCTGGGTGTAGGAACTCCTCCCCTCCCCCAGCCGCCCCTCAGGGGTGCGGTCCCGTAGTTCCAGCCTTTATTTTTGCTCCCCCTTCCCTCCCTCCCACTCCGTCAGGACCCCATGGCTGGAGGGGGCCTCGGTGGGCAGAGGATCAGGCCCAGATCTCAGCAGGCTCCCGGGGGCCCAAGTGGGCAGGGAAACCTGGCCACTCTCCCTTTTGATCCTCTGCCCTCCCAGTGGTCCCCCAATTTCCCCCTTCGGGTGTGGGATCCTTCCCCCTCCCCCAGCCGCCCCTCAGGGGCACCAGTCCTGTCCCGCCTCCACTTCTCCCCCCTCACTCCCCCCCACTTCACACATCCTACTTGGTCGCTGGGGGTTCCTGCCATCCCCATGGTCCCCCCGACAGGTTCCTGTAGGTGCCCTAGTTGTGAGGAGACACGAATTCCGCGTCCTCCTCGTCCACCATCTTGACTCCACCCCTAGATTCTACGTTATCTGTTTATCTGGATTTCCTACCAAAAAGTAAATGCGACAGGAGCAGGCTTCACAGTTTGTTCATTGCTTGTTAAAGAGATAAATAAATTTATACGGAAGTAGATTTGTAACTCTTAATAACTGTCTGCCATTCTACTAATAAGAAAATTATTTTGAATTTTAAGTAAAGATTTTTAATCTGAGGCCAGATAGGTTTGAGGTATCAGTACATCCCCTGAAAATACGTGCAAAGCATTTTGTATTTTTTTCTGTGGAGACACTCCATAGTTTTCATCACTGGAAAAAAAAAAAACATAAAAAATCACTGCTCCAGTGGACTCACTCACAGAACAAATAAATTAAGATGTGCTAATGTTTAATATCAGGATTGACTCTGGTGCCCTTATTTGGTCCTTTCACCAGGTGGTCATTTGTCACTTAGTCTCGAGGTAGGCATCTGAGGGAAGAGTGAGTCACAGCGAAGGGCAGGGTTGCAGAGTGGCACTCTCACTCATCCACTTGATTTCAGTATGTTTGCCTGGTTAAGCTGATTTACACATTATATTGCTTACTTGTAATGAAAATCACCAAAAAAAAAAAAGAATGTGTATATATGTATAACTGAATCACTTTGCTGTACGGCAGTAATTAACACATTGTAAATCAACTATACTTCAATTAAATAAATAAAATTTTAAAATAATGAAAATCACCTTCACTATATGGACTTGGCTTTTAAAAACTCATGTGAAGGGACTTCCCTGGTGGTCCAGTGGTTAAGACTCCACGCTGCCGATGCAGGGGGCATGGGTTCGATCCCTGGTTGGGGAACTAAGATCCCACATCCCATGCATTGTGTGGCCAAAAAAAAAAAAAAAATTCCTGTGAAGCAGCCAGACTGAATATATTAACAAAGTGCATACGAACAAATTAGGATAAGATAGGGCTGGCACTTCTACTTTTGATATAGGCTCTTCATCAACCACATTGCAAGGTAAAAAGAGTGACGGTCTGTAATCAGGTCTGAGAATCAGCCAGAAACAACTGAACTTTTCAAGAATGCCACTTTAAAATCTAACTAAGTGTACCTTGAATTAAAATGTCAATTCAAGATAGTAGGAAGCCATGCAAATAATCAAGGCATCCTGATCACCTATGGTGGAGTATAAATTGGTTACAGCCACTCTGGAAAACTTTTTACCTACTGGCTCCAATCTTTGACATGCCTTCTGACCCAGTAATTCCAATTCTAAATATATATGGAAAGATATACATGTTTACTAAAAGAGATATGTATGTATGTTCCAAGCAGCATGTCATAAAATTCATGTACTAGAAACAATCCAACTATCCATTAACAGAATGGATCAATGGATTATGGTATATTCTTTCAATGGACTACAACACAGCAATGAAATGAATTGCTGAATGAAATAACATAGATCAGTCTTACAAACATGTTAAGCAAAAGCAGGCAGACAGGGCTTCCCTGGTGGCGCAGTGGTTAAGAATCCACCTGCCAATGCAGGAGACACGGGTTCAAGCCCTGGTCTGGGAAGATCCCACATGCCGTGGAGCAGCTAAGCCCGTGCACCACAACTACAGAAGCCCGCGCACCCTAGAGCCCCTGCTCTGCAACAAGGGAAGCCACCACAGTGAGAAGCCTGCACACCACAATGAAGAGTAGCCCCCACTCGCGGCAACTAGAGAGAGCCCGCGTGCAGCAACGAAGACCCAACGCAGCCAAAAGTAAATAAATAAATAAATTTATTTTTTGTTAAAAAAGAAAAAAAAGTAGGCACACACACACAAAAGAATACTATAGATCCTGTTTCCATGAAATTAAAAACAAAACTAATAAAATTCAGTAGTGGCTGGAAGGAGTCATGTGGGGGCTTTGGAGTATTGGTATGTTACAATTCTTAACTTGGCTGCTGGGAACATGGGTATGTTTACTTTGTGAACGTTCAACCAGCTATGTACTTAGGATTTGTGTACGTTTCTAACTATGTTATACTTCATTAAGAAGTATAACCTTAAAAAAAAAAAAAACTGTAAGCATCCAGAAGAAAAAGATGTTTTTATACTGCTAATAAGGCAGAAAAAAGCAAATAATCAGTAAGTACTAATAACTACAAATAATAATTTTTAAACTACCTTTATCTTCATCTTTAAGAAATTTCTATTTTGAAAGTGTTATTATACATATTTTTTAGAAATGTGTGTATATAGTATAAGTAAATGTCTGGGGAGTGTACTCAGACATTCTCAATAGGGTGGACAATCAAAAAAGTTTAAAGAGCACTATCCTATGTTGTATTAGAAATGGGTTATGTCAGACATTAATGTATTCTCTTTAGTGTTTCTATAAGGCTATGATGCTAATTTACTAGGCTTTAAATTCATCTGTGACCTAAACAGTTAGTAGGAAAAGTTAGTAGTGAAATTATATTTGCTCATTCAACAAACGTTTACTGAGAACCTATTATGTACTAAACACTGAGGATAGAGCTGTGCACAGAAAAGACCAATAAAGGGTTTTACAACAGGTGTCTTATTTAACAGTAGAATCTAAAGGAATATCTTAAATGTTAACCAAATAATCTTGTCCATCTTGTTGTCGGCACCTTTGATTTAATCTTTATCTTACCTGCTTATCTTTCTAATTGATTTTAAATCGTAGTCTAATTTGAAGTGCACTATACCATGTTAATATTAATGGAAATTTCTTCTTCTGTTTCCCCTTAGGTTTTGCGTCTGCTCGATGTCGTTGGGTTGCCTGAACTGGTTATTCAGTTGGCTACATCAGCAATAACTGAAGCAGGTGATGACTGGAAAAGTCAGGTAAGGACTAACTGTAATCTAGTTATTGCCCTTGAGGTTTATCATGGATGTGGTGTTTTAATTTCTATTGTTCTTTTTTTCCCTATGTTTGATACTTAGGCTACTTTAAGGACATGCATTTTCAAACATCATTTGGATTTAGGTCACAATAGCCACGCATATGAAGCCTTAACCCAAATTCCTGATTCCAGCAGGTAATCAATCTCACAGTCTTATTTAGAGGAGACAATTTACCAGCCCTGTGTAATCCACTAAGAAAATTTACCCTCATATCACTTTTCCTTCTAGACAGTTAGATTGTTTACGGCAGCTGGTGGTAGTTCTTTGTGAACGCTCACAGCTACAGGATCTTGTAGAGTTTCCCTATGTGAATCTGCATAATGAGGTAATTTTATTTATCCACTGATGACTGGACATAGCTGTGGTGGTTGTCATGCTGGCTACTAACTTTGATATCTGATTGCCTCCTTTAGGTTGTGGGAATAATTGAATCACGTGCGAGAGCTGTGGACCTTATGACTTACAATTACTATGAGCTTCTGTATGCCTTCCACATCTATCGTCACAATTACCGGAAGGGTGAGCAGTTGAAGCGTACAGTCTTTGTGGAGGCAACCTTATCAGTTGTATTGTGTCTTACAAAAACTATTATCTGTTTGACTTAGTAATTTTTACCTTATTTTTACCATTGGACAAGTGTTCTCTACAGGCATTTGGGGAACTTATGTTTAAGTTCGAGGTTAGCTTCACCTTTTTGTGGATTACCTGTACGCCCTAAAGATAGGCACTTCTTGTGAATTCCCTGGTGGTCCACTGGTTAGGACTCCCCGCTTTCACTGCCGAGGGCACAGTTTCAATCCCTGGTCAGGGAACTAAGATCCCCACAAGCCACTCAGCGCGGCCAAAAAAAAAGGCACTTCTCCCATTCTAGAACATTCTTGAGGCATTTCTAGTTAGATGGCATTCTGTGTGTATCTTCCATCTAATTTTATTCTTTACTATTATTTTTTATTTTTTTGGCTGCATTGGGTCTTCATTGCTGCCCACGGGCTTTCTCTAGTTGCGGTGAGCAGGGGCTACTCTTCATTGTGGTGTTCAGGCTTCTCACTGCGGTGGCTTCTCTTGTTGCAGAGCATGGGCTCTAGGTGTGTAGGCTTCATTAGTTGTGGCGCACTGGCTCAGTAGTTGTGGCTTGAAGGCTCTAGAGTACAGGCTCAGTAGTTGTGGTGCACTGGCTTAGTTGCTCCGCGGCATATGGGATCTTCCCGGACCAGGGCTTGAACCCGTGTCCCCTGCATTGGCAGGTGGATTCTTAACCACTGGGCCACCAGGGAAGTCCATTCCATCTAATTTTAAAAGAAATGTTATTTCACTAAAGGCACCTTGAATTCTTGTGGCTGGTTTTAAGTTCCTGTACCATTTTGCTTTTGGCCTTTCTTTTCTCTTATTTTTGCTGATCCTTTTGAGAGTAAGTTGTGGACATCATGTCTCAGTACATAAATACTTGCATCTCAAGGACATTTCCTTATATAACCTCAATACAATTATCAAACTGAGAACATGTAACTAATTTTGTGAATTTAATGTAAATGTGGTGCTCTTATCTTATGTGCTATTCACATTTAAATATGGCCAAACATAATGGGTTTTTTTTTTTAATTTATTTATTTTTGGCTGTGTTGGGTCCTCATTGCTGTGCACGGACTTTCTTTAGTTGTGACGAGCAGGGGCTACTCTTTGTTGCTGAGTGCGGGCCTCTTGTTGTCGTGGCTTCTCTTGCTGCAGAGCACGGACTCTAGGTGTGCGGGGCTCAGTTGTTGTGGCTTGCAGGCTTCAGAGTGCAGGCTCAGTAGTTGTGGTGCATGGGGTTACTTGCTCCACGGCATATGGGACCTTCCTGGGGCAGGGCCCAACCCCGTATCCCCTGCATTGGCAGCAGATTCTTAACCACTGCACCACCAGGGAAGACCAATGATTTTTTTTAATAGTACATTTCTCCCATACTGTCCTCACCCCCTGATCTAGGATCACATCTTGCATTTAATTGTCCTCTTTAGTCTCCTTTAATCTGGAGCATTCTTTTAGCCTTACTTTGCCTTTGATGACGTTGATATATTTGAAGAAGAAAGGCCAGTCATTTTTGTAGAACGTTTCTAAATTTGGATTTGTATGATGACAATGAAGTCATTATCAGGTCAGCTAAAATAAAGGGATTACATATCTGTTTTAAGATCATATTTTACAAGATGACCATTGTGGTTACCCTTTGGAACCTCTAACATTTTTATACCATTTTCACTCAGAGTCTTTTATTAGGTTTCTTACTCATTTTCATTGGGAAGAATGGATGGAAGTAATTCATAGGCATGTTCTTAATATTCCTAATGGTAAAATATGTTTACATATTCTTTTTCTTTTTTTTTTTAATAAATTTATTTATTTATTTTTGGCTGCGTTGGGTCTTCATTGCTGCGCAGGCTTTCTCTAGTTGCGGCGAGCAGGGGCTACTCTTCATTGCAGTGCATGGGCTTCTCATTGCAGTGGCTTCTCTTATTGCGGAGCACGGGCTCTAGGCGCATGGGCTTCAGTAGTTGTGTCACGCAGGCTCAGTAGTTGTGGCTCATGGAATAAGTTGCTCTGTGGCATGTGGATCTTCCCAGACCAGGGCTCAAACACGTGTCCCCTGCATTGGCAGGCAGATTCTTAACCACTGCGCCACCAGGGAAGTCCTGCATATTCTTTGAGTAATGCAAGAAAGGAAAAATAGATGATTCAAGATATATTACTACTTTCACAATGACAACATCCATTACATCAACCTGATTAAGACCAGCTTAGCTAGATTAACGCTCAGGTCTTTCTGGAGCAAGGCTGTTTTTCTGACAAAATGTCTTACATATTGCAGGCACTCAAAATATTTGTTGGGATGAAAAATAGTTTGATTTGATTTGGAAACTGAAAGGGAATTTTAAAATCTGTTTAGTTTCTGGAGTCCCATGCTGTCTCAGAACAATGTTTTTTCAATATTTCATTCAACCTATGTAACTAAAGCATTATAAAAATAAGAGTCTGGGACTTCCCTGGTGGAGCAGTGGTTAAGAATCCACCCACCAATGCAGGGGGCACAGTTTCGAGCCCTGGTCTGGGAAGATCCCGCATGCCACAGAGTGGCTAAGTCCGTGCACCACAACTACTGAGCCTGCGCTCTAGAGCCCATGTGCCACAACTACTGAAGCCGGCACGCCTAGAGCCTGTGCTCCGCAACAAGAGAAACCACTGCAATGAGAAGCCCACGTACTGCAACAAAGAGTAGCCTCCGCTTGCCGCAACTAGAGAAAGCCTGCGCGCAGCAACAAAGACCAAACGCAGACAAAAATAAAAATAAATAAATTTATTAAAAAAATAAAATAAAATAAGAGTCTGTGACCTTGGGGGACTTCCCTGGTGGTCCAGTGGTTAAGACTCCACACTTCCAATACAGTGGGTGCAGGTTCAGTCCCCGGTCGGAGAACTAAGATTCCACATGCCACATGGCATAGCCAAAAAAAAAAAAAATGCGTATGATTTGGACAGAGCACCCAAATCCTGGGTGGGGAATAGGTGACAATATGGCTGAGACTAGCTCTCTGTACTCTCTGGGAACATAGTATCTAAACATCAAAAGTAACATTTTAGATGTTTGGGGGATTTTTTTTTTTTTTTGGTGGTGGTGGTGAAGTACATATACATAAACTTTACTATCTTAACCATTCTTAAGTATTTAGTAGTGCTAAGTACCTTCACATTACTGCGTAATCAGTCTCCAGAATTATTTTCATCTTGCAAAATGGAAACTATACTCCTTAAACAACAACTTCCCATTCCCTCCTCCCCCAGCCCCTGGCAACCACCATTCTATTCTGTGTCTATAAATTTGGTTACCAGAATCATATAGTATTTGACTTTTGTGACAGACTTATTTCACTTGGCATAAACTCTTTAAGGTTCATCCATGTTGTAGCAAGTGTCAGCATTTATAATATTCCATTGTATGGATATATCACATTTTTCTGGAAACTTGGATGTTTCCATCTTTTGCCTGTTGTGAATAATACTGCTAGGAACAAGGATGTACAAATAATTCTGCAAGACTCTGCTTTCAGTTCGTTTGTTTGTTTTTGGGGGGGTGGTATATACCCAAAAGTGGAATTGATGAATTATAAGGTAATTCTATTTTTAAATTTTTGAAGAACTGCCGTACTGTTTTCCGTAGTGGCTATACCAGTTTACATTCCCTACAGCAGTACACAAGGGTTCCAATTTTTCCACATTCTCACCAGCACATGATTTTTTGTGGTTTTAAGTTAAACTCAATTTTTGTTTTAAATTTTAATGTTTGATAAGTGTGACAAACTCTCTGTGTATCTCTAAAGAGATACATTTTTGAAATTGTAATGTCTATTATTGCCTTATAGCTGGCACAGTGATGTTTGAGTACGGAATGCGTCTTGGCAGAGAGGTTCGAACTCTCCGGGGACTTGAGAAGCAAGGCAACTGTTATCTGGCTGCTATTAATTGTTTACGCCTTATTCGCCCAGAATACGCATGGATTGTTCAGCCAGCATCTGGTGCAGTGGTATGAAAACTTTCCATCCTGGAATTGGGGGATCATTTAATTTATTTGGTTTGGTCCTTTGAAAACTATTACCTCATTTTGCTTCATTTCATTTAAAATTTCCACTGGGATATTTGTGGACTTAATATATTTTTGTAGCAATTCATTTGTTACATGTTACTACCCCTTTAGTTTCCAAGGTCAGAATTATTGTAGGAATAAGTATTACAGAGTGGTTTTGGAGTTAGACAACCTAACTTCAGGCAAATTACTTAATCTTTTACTGTCCAGTTAGCCTCTTGGATAAAATAGGGATGATGACAATAATAATGTCTACCTTATAGGATTGTTTGGGTATTAAATGAGATAATTCATGTAGAGTGCTTAGAGCAGTGACAGTGCCTGGCCTGCAGAAAGTGCTCAGTAAGTGGTAGCTGCTTTTATTTCATTCATTTTTGTTAATTTAATCTATTGCTACTATTTTAGGGGAGGCGAACTGTGAGGTGTTTTTTTTTTGTCATGCTGATGGGGTCATATACTCCCAGCTACTTGTATTGTATAGTTCCTGAATGTACTATGCTTCTTCCCAGGGTTATGGGTAGAGAATGTAACTCTGAAACCAAGGAAAGTCAAGTGGTTTATATGGAGATCAAATCTGTGTCCTTGGACTCAGTAACATATTTTAGCTAAGTGAGCCAAGTTGGCAAACAACTCCATTTCTTTGTCTAGTAGTTACAGTACTTTTGTGAGAAGAGCTGTGCTAGTTGAAATGAACATAATTTACGTTGAGAGAATTTAAGCCTGAAAGCTCTGGATCATCGTTAATGAAAAAAAAAAAGGGTATATATTAAAAATGAGGGGCTTCCCTGGTGGCACAGTGGTTAAGAATCTGCCTGCCAATGCAGGGGACACGGGTTCAAGCCCTGGTCTGGAAAGATCCCACATACCGTGGAGCAACTGGGCCCATGAGCCACAACTACTGAGCCTGCGCATCTGGAGCCTGTGCTCCACAACAAGAGAGGCCACGCACCGCGATGAAGAGTGGCCCCCGCTTACCGCAACTGGAAAAAGCCCTCGCACAGAAACAAAAACCCAACACAGCCAAAAATAAATAAATAAATTTTTTTTAATGAATAAAATAGAAAAAAGAATAAAAGTTCCCACACACAAAAAAAATGATATGAAAATAAAATGCTCATTTTTCAGGGACTTCCCCAGCGGTCCAGTGGTTAAGACTCCACGCTTCCACCACAGGGGCATGAGTTCAATCCCTGGTCAGGGAACTAAGATCCCACATGCCACACGATGCAGCCAAAAAATAAAATTAATTTTTTAAAAAAACCCTAGTTTCTCACAGTTATATCTATTGTTTTGTCTTTTCAGTATGATCGCCCTGGAGCATCCCCTAAGAGGAATCATGATGGAGAATGCACAGCTGCCCCAAGTGAGTCAGGGATCTCATGCTGATTCTTTGCTGAAGAGCAATTATATTGTTATAGTAGTATTCTTTATATTTATTTTTTGGATAGTAGTTGTAATACTGTGTATAATTATATTGTAGTATATTGTATATGTATGGTAGTTATATTATTAAAATATTGTAAAGTTCCTTCTTGGTAGTTTGTTTTCAATATTCTGTTAAAGGTTGTCTGGTAGCTCTTTGAAACTTTGTATGCCTGTATGGGAAATGAAAATGCTTAAAAATGTGTGTGTGTGTGTGTGTGTGTGTGTGTGTGTGTGCGCGCGCGCGCGTGTGCATTTGTTGTTTGTTGTTTTTAAATCAGCTTAGTACCAAACGTTTTTTTATCAGGCTCCTTTGGTATCACCATGGAGGCATGATTTCCTTCCTTAAAGAGCCTGGGTTCTAGAGTCAGGCACAGTTGGTTTTAATTCTGCCTCTCACTTTGAGCATGCTCCTTTCTTACTGATAGAGATAGCAGTGTTTCACAGTTGTAAGAGTTAATTGAAATTATTTGTGAAAGGCCTTGCAAGTGCCTCCTCATTTGCAGCTGTTGTCATTAGAGTCCTTTGATTTGACTCAGCTGTAGTGTGAGACCGGGATGTTACTTTATTTTTCAAGTTAGCTTTTATTGAACCCCTTGTTTTCTCCCCACCTTCATGAAATTAAAACTGAATGTTACTTAATTTTTAGTGGGAATTGACAGGTTGAGTTAGTCTAATAGGCACTTCCTTTGTACTTTGGGAATTGAAAATGTTTTTCTTTGGCTTATAGCAAATAGACAAATTGAAATCCTGGAACTAGAAGATCTGGAGAAAGAGTGTTCCTTGGCTCGCATTCGCCTCACTCTAGCTCAGCACGATCCCTCAGCAGTCGCGGTTGCAGGTAGGCATTCAGCACCAACAGCACATTTTAGGGCCGGGCAGTGGACATAGTATACTAGATGGGTATTAAAGCATGTCATTGTTATTATGAGGTATTCATCAAGGAAGCAGTCTTTGGGTTCAGTTCATTTCCATATGCCGTTGGGTGCACTAAATAGCTCTTTTCCATTTCCGCAGGAAGTTCGTCAGCAGAGGAGATGGTAACTCTCTTGGTTCAGGCTGGCCTCTTTGACACTGCCATAGCACTCTGCCAGACTTTTAAGCTTCCCTTAATGCCAGTCTTTGAGGGACTTGCTTTCAAGTATGTATGCAATTGTCTTTCAGTAATCTTAATTTTCTAATGCAAAAATACTCTGCTGTTGCTTAGTGTGAAGCAGTAGTCACACGAGCCGGTATCCTACAAGGCTGCTTTAAAGAACAGTTTTTGTGTAATACACACAATGATTTTTTTTTTTTTAATCTTGATTTATAGCTTCTTTTGAGAAATCAGATCTGGCATTCCTGAGCCCACATGGCCACATGACAGTAGATAACCTGGGTTAAATAGTGGTGTCCATTTAGATAAGGCATATGTTCTCTTCAATCCTTTAGGACATCTAGTGGCCCCTGCAAACATTGTTAAAAAGTACTTCTTATTAAAGTTACATTATACCTAAATATTAGTCAAGTTGTTTGTGAGTTAGAAATAAACCATCAGATTTTTTTTTTTTTGGCTGCGTTGGATTTTCCTTCCTGCATGCGGGCTTTCTCTCTCTAGTTGCAGCGAGCAGGGGCTACTCTTCGTTGCGGTGAGCAGGCTTCTCATTGTGGTAGCTTCTCTTGTTGCAGAGCATGGGCTCTAGCCGCACGGGCTTCAGTAGTTGTGGCACGTGGGCTCAGTAGTTGTGGCTTCCAGGCTCTAGAGCGCAGGCTCAGTAGTTGTGGCGCACGGGCTTAGTTGCTCCGCGGCATGTGGGATCTTCCCGGACCAGGGCTCGAACCCATGTCCCCTGCATTGGCAGGCAGATTCTTAACCACTGCGCCACCAGGGAAGCCCACCATCAGAATTTTTCATCATCAATTTTCTCTTGTAAGTAAATAATCTCAACACTTATTAATGGCCTTGTGGGTCATCCAGTTGTGTGGCTGTGAGGAGAGGGAAGAGCCAGTACCCAGGGTGAATTTAGTAATAGACTAGAGCTAAAGTTGTCATCTCGTCTCCAGTTTCAGTAGCAAAATAATGTGGTGCTTTTCAGCAAATTAGTTTACTCTGTGTGGAACCATTTTCATTGCAGATGCATCAAATTGCAGTTTGGAGGAGAGGCAGCCCAAGCAGAAGCCTGGGCCTGGCTAGCAGCCAATCAGCTCTCATCAGTCATCACTACTAAGGAGTCTAGGTATAGCCCTAGTCTTCATCCAACCCTGCAAGGGCTTACCCTCCATATCCTTCCCCAGTGTCTACCTGAATGTACTTTAGTGTCTTCAGAATCCTTCTCTAACAACCCTAACCCTCAGTAAACTTCCCTTTCCTGAATTGCATTTATAATTTGTATTATGCAGCTTAGCACTTTAGAATTATAGCATTTTACAGTCTTGAAGTCTTCTGACATTATTTTTCAAACCCTAAATTAACACCAGAATTACTATCAAAGTACAGATTACAAGATATCACCCTAATCTTCTAAATCAGAACTACTGCATGATTCTAATGCTTGATCAGGTTTGGAAATAGTGGTCTGAGCCAATTTCCTTGTTTTAGAAATCTGGAACAAACAAGTAAAGTGAATTGTTTAGTTGAGTTAATATGTGGTTATTGGGAAATACAAGAATCCAAGTCATCTAGTTTCTAGTACCACCCCTAAGTCACATTGGCCCTAATAATGTTAGTTGTCATTTAGCTGTATTATCAATTCTGTTGTGAGTGTCTATAAAGATTTTTTCCATGTAAATACATGTTTTGAATGGTACTATAATTATCTATTAAGAATCTGGAACTCAAAGTCCTTTCTCCTTTTATCAAGTGCTACAGATGAAGCATGGAGGCTATTATCAACTTACCTGGAAAAGTACAAAGTCCAGAATAACTTATATCACCACTGTGTAATCAACAAGCTCTTGTCTCATGGAGTGCCTCTGCCTAACTGGCTTATAAACAGTTATAAGGTAAGTGGTATCTTAACTTATAGAGAGTAAGAACCTGGTCTTTATCGTCCTGAATAACTTCATGAGATGATTAAAAAGGAAAAGATAGAGTGACAATTTATGGAAATATACCGACTTATATACTTACAGCTTCTCAGTCTCAGCTAAAAACAGTTTACTTCAGTCCTGTGACGTACTGGGTGTTCAGATTTAAAGTTCTCCGTGTTGGTGATTAAGTTAATGCATGCTTGTGTGCTCACTGAACAATGAGTGTGTATTTAGAACAATGAGTGTATATGGAACACAGCATTCACTATTCATTACTCAAAAAATTCACAGGAGTGAGTGGAATTCTTTTCAAAGTCTACTGTTGTAGTTTATCTTATGACAGGGCCGAAAGCAAGCTCGTCACACGAGATGAATTGTGCCGAAGCACAGCAGTAGAGGGCTGCTGCTCGCTCAGGCAAAACAGCGCCGTCTGTCCTGCTGTGGTAGCTTTTATTAAAGCATTATCTAGGTTTACATTTTAAGACTTATTTTCTTAACATTCCAGAAATGCCAAAGCAGCAACATATGTTTCTATTGATTATACAAGCAATAATGGGCTTTCTTGAAAACATGCCGTGCTTCGTCCTTGAGCGCAAAAGCAGCACAAGGTTCCCACCATTATTTTGATTATACTGAAGTAGCACAAGGACATTTCCTTGCATTCCCACCACTCTGATTATACTGAGGACATCTCATGGATCAGTGCCCAAAGCACCCAATGCTTCTTCGCAGGCCCCCGGTTTGCCGGGCGGGGGGCTTATGGGTCACATCTCCTTTCCATGTCCTCAGTTATTCCACTACATTCTACAACAGTGTTTCTTTCAGTTTCTGTCAAAATTGGGTCCTTGGGCCACCTGCATTAAATTATTTTGATGGTGGGCTTCTTCAAAATATAGATTCCTGAGCTCCATCCCAGACTTACAGAATCAAATTACCTTGGAGTTGGGATCCAGGATCTATATTTTAACAAGGTCATGATTTGATTTGATGCATGCTAAGTTTGAGAACTACTGTACCTGAAATACATTGGGCACAATAGGAAAAGAGAATATAAAGCTTAAGAAAGTTAACCTATTTTTTTAAGTTAAAAAGTAGAGAAAGCAGCTAAGATGGTAAAAGTTAAGACTGTGATCAAATCAGAATATAGAAAGCATAATTGACATAATTAGGAGAGGCCTTCCAAACTGAGGCTGTATCACTTTTCTCTCACCCTGAGTTAAATACAAATGTAATTCAAGCATTTAAAGTTGGTGATTCTTTTAACTTCTTTCTCATTTGTCATTCGTATGTTTCTGAGAATTAATGTGACTATGTTATCTCTGGTATTCAGCATTTCTGGGAAGGTTTGTTGACTTACTACTGTGGAAACAAATTAGGAAAGAATTAAAATGTGTCTTAGATCACAGAACAGGTGAGGAAGGCCACTTAACAGAAAGGGCCTCACAAGGTGCGCAGAGGTAACTGGGCTCTTGGGAATCCGACCCTCATCCCAAGATAAGTAAACCAAGGTGTTTGTTTATTTATAATGAAAAGTATAAATGCCAGGGAATCAGACACTCAACATCCTTTGGTCCATGCCCAGGTAAGATGGAAATTGGTAAGTGTTCTTAATCACTAACTTTTTACAGAAGGTTGATGCTGCTGAGTTGCTCCGTCTCTACTTAAACTATGACCTTTTAGAAGAAGCTGTGGATTTGGTTTCAGAATATGTGGATGCTGTATTGGGAAAAGGACATCAGTACTTTGGAATTGAGGTAGGCTTGTATCCACATTTCCTTTTAATTCTGTATTATCACACTTTCCTTTTCCAAAGTTTTTTCAGATAATTTACATCTAAATTTCAGACTGGAAATAGTATCATTCATTGACAATTTAGAGAAGAGTTTTGTTGAGTGTGTTTATCCCTAATCAGCCTTAGCCCTACTTTAAGATAAAAGATGATATGAATTTAAAAATACATTTGATTTAACTAAGAAAAGGACCAGTTCCCCAGTTGAAAAGAGATGCGGGGTTCCAGTCATGTACCGTGTGCACACGTGTGTGTGCGCACATGCATGCACACACACAATTTCTTGTTGTGAAAACAAGTAAAGCATTTCATGTTATCGAATCCTGTGGAAGTAGCTACCCAGAAGAAATGGTCCACTTTTCAGATTTTCTTCAAATAATAGGTATTTTTCTTTCCAGTTTCCACTGTCTGCAACAGCTCCAATGGTGTGGCTCCCATACTCTTCCATTGATCAGCTTCTGCAGGCTCTGGGAGAGAACAGTGCCAACAGTCACAACATTGCAGTGAGTAAACCCTCTCCTGGGGCATTTTATATAAGCCCTTGCGTTAGCAGTTACACCTTAAAGCTTGCTTTTCTGGTTCTCAAGGATTAAGGAGAGGGCAGAAGCCATTTATTGCCCTTCACATGCTGCCCAATCCCTTTATAAGATGATTAGTTAAGTCAGATATAACCTCTCTGGTTCTGGGAAGAGAGCTAATAAAGCTTTTATTAAAAATACTGGTATGATTTGCATATTTAGAAATTCGTTAGGGAAACAGGGTTGGAGTATTGTATATAGCAGAAAAGTCCAGTTATATCAGTGGAGTCACAGAGCAGACTCCTATACTGAATGGTGGTTAAATGAAGCACAATGGCTCACAACTTTATTAGGGGAAATCTGGTTGCTGAAGTCAAAGTGATTGATAACTTTAGTCTTTTTCAGTCCTTGACCTATTCTCCAATGATTCCCTTCTTTTCTCCTACAGCTGTCCCAGAAAATACTTGACAAATTGGAGGACTACCAGCAAAAAGTTGATAAGGCAACACGGGATTTATTATATCGTCGGAACTTGTGATCTGGATGGTTGCCCAGCCTTTGGAACTGCTTGGTGCCTCTTAGGGCTTAAGACTTTACCCAGCAGGAAACCTGTACTCCAGGCCGGTTTTTATACCTGTAAATGATGTGTACAACAGTCAAGTCTGCATTCTGCACAAGAAAGAAGGGCAGATGAGTCACAGGACCTGTGCTTGCTGGTGGTGCTAACACACAGTCTCTGGTTTTCAGCCTTGGTCTCAGACAGCTGCTTTTGTATATGATTCACAAGCTTTTTTAGAGTTTATATTTTTTTAAACTACCGAAGACATTCTTTATCTGAAAATTAAAACCCACCTACACTTTCCAAAACAGCTGATGGTTGTTGGTTCGTTGTAGCTGACCACCAAAAGCAGTCACTGCAAATCCTTTCATTCTTCCCTATCACTTTTTGTATTTCAATGGAATTATTTTGGTCCAGAACTGACATGTATTTTCTGTATTGCAAACAGAGGCTAATGATTTTGCATACCCTTTTCATTATTTATTGTGGAGTTTTTTTATGATCTCCAATAAGGTATTAAGTAATTTGCCTAGATTAAGCCTAACGTGATGACCAGCTGTTAAGGAAGATATCTTTTTTTTTTTTTAAGGAAGATATCTTGAATCTGGTTCTGAGGCTAAAGTGGAATAAACTCTTAGCTAAGAAAAAATTGAAAATTTATCATCTGTAAAAGTAATACATTTTCAAAGTAAATTCCATTAACCTCTATGATTTATGATAATCAAGCCGGACTTGATCATACAGGCAGTCTAATAACGTATTGGACCAAAATATAAACTTTCCTCTTCAGATTCAGAGGCATTCGTGGCCACAAATTCGGGGGGACGTGAAAAAATAAACTCTTGAATTTTATTCTGTATATTAAAATTTATCTTTTAAGGAAACCATCTGTATAGTACTTGCTTATATGCCCTTTGATCTTTCTTGAGTTGTTCATAAGCATTTAATTTTTATGTCAATACCATATTTACATTATATATTTTAAATAACAATGTGAGTTTCCCTGTGGTACTGTTATTGGTAGATACTGCGGTATGTGACTCTTTCTTCACATTATCTCTGCCACGATTAATGCGAAGTGTTTGATGCAATTAGGGGCCACAAGATGTCTTGCCTTTCCAGCTCCATAAACTTGTGGCTTACAACTGTAGCGAGAAATATATTTTGACCTGTATATACATATATAACCAAGAGAAAGCTTTCACAAAATATGTATCCTCACTTGATATATTTTCATGAGTGACTAATGGATGATAACCTACAGCCTGAAAAATGTCAAACCCTCTTGTAGCCATTTCTGAAAGATAAGAAGTAGCTCAAGACTGGCCCTGTTGCAGAAAGCTGTTCATTTGCATTGTTGAGCAAAGCAGTGGTTTCCATGGTGGCAGTTCATAAGACACTGACCAGCTTTTCCTGTCCTCACTATTTTAGTTCAAGACCTAGAACTCATGCTGGAGCCAGCCCAGCTCTTCTGTCAATTTTCTTCCACCTTCCTCACTTTGAAATCCAACCAGAACAGAAAAAAGGTGTCCACATTCTTTCACTTCACTTTTCTCATCACTTTGAGTCCGCAGTTTCGTTTTCTGGACCATGTGATGTATTAATAGCATCGTCTTTCCTTGTGTTTTCCAACTCTGGCAATTTCCTGATTACAAATTGCTATTAAAAGGGGTCCCTTCTTTTTTAGTGCTTAACTACCATTAAATAAAGGTGTGACTCTTGGAGGAAAACTTCATAGTTCTTAAATAATTTAGCATAATGTAACTAGTAAGGTTACACCTTTCCAGCCTGTGACAATAAAAGTAGGTACCATTTCTGTTAATAATAGAGTTTATGGCACACGGAGTTTCATATTGACCATTCTTACCAAGTTTATTGCTATGATTTTTGTGATCTAAGAAAGCTCATTTGTTCTACAGAGCCACTCATCAGTGAACACATTCTAGGTAACAGAATTAACCTAATTTACCTCAACCTAATAATACTTTTATTTTCTACTAGAACACAGTATATATTATAGAAAATTCTAACATTTGTTTTTTTTAATTTTATTTATTTATTTATCTATTTTTGGCTGTGGTGGGTTTTCGTTTCTGTGCAAGGGCTTTAGTTGCGGCGAGCAGGGGCCACTCTTCATCGCGGTGCGCAGGCCTCTCTTGTTGCGGAGCACAGGCTCCAGACACGCAGGCTCAGTAGTTGTGGCTCACGGGCCTAGTTGCTCCACGGCACTTACATTTCTTTTAATCTTCACAGCTCTTTCCAATTTTGTACCTAAAAACAAAGATAGTCCTGCATTATTTTTTAATATAATCGGCTCATCATTAACCCTAAGCCACAAGAATATACCTTCCTGTGTCTGCACAGAACTCCAACATCAAAAGACATTTATTGTTCAAATGACTTATGCCAGTTTCTAGAGACTAAAAGTAGGTATTTCTTCCAGTAAATGAGGCTTCATGGTTTAAATGAACTTCCATGAAACACACAAGGTCAAATAATGTGGTATAATAAAGAGTATATCTGATCTTTTTCCCCTATTCCTGGCATAGAGATTATAGAACCCTTGTAGTTTCCTGAGTGAAGAAGTCTTTGTTATGCTAATAAGGTGACTCTTGGCAGGGGGGCCCTTAGATAGCTTCAGGATAGGGCTAGTCCCCAGGAAGACCCACCCTGTGATGGTGAATATAGGGTTAGAACTTTGGGCCAGAAGGACAGGGCAGGGGGCTTGAGATTGAGTTCACTCACAGTCACAGTGGCCAGTGAGTCAATCAACCATGCCTATGTAATCAAGTCCCAGTAAAAACTGGACACCAAGGCTGAATAGAGCTTCCTGGTTGGAGAACACATTAATGTGTTGGGAGGGTGACATGAGGACTCCACAGAGAGACAGCATGGGAGCTCTGTGCTCCCTCCCACACCTCACCTTGTATCTTTTTTTTTAAATAAATATTTGGCTGCGCTGGGTCTTAGTTGTGGTATGTGGAATCCTCATTGCCGCGTTCAGGATCTTTTAGTTGCAGCATGTGGGATCCAGCTCCCTGATCAGGATTGAACCTGGGCCCCCTGCATTGGGAACGCAGAGTCCCAACCACTGGACCACCAGGGAAGTCCCTCACCTTGTGTCCTTTATAATAAAACTGGAATCATAAGTATAGTGCTTTCCTGAGTTCTGTGAATGCTTCTAGAGAATTCAAAAATGTGAGGAGGTCGTGGGAACCCCTGATATTATAGCCAGAAAGAAGTGTGAGTGGCATGGGGACCTCATGTGGAGCTGGCTTCTGTAGTAAGGGCAGTCTTGTGTGGGACTGAGCCCTTAAACCTGATTGTTACCTCCTGGGGCTTATCCCCAGAATTGAATTGATCAAAGTACACCCAGTTGGGAGTGAGACAATAATGACTGTTGACCTAAAAAATATATACTGCCAGTTATTTCTCCAGCAAAGATAGATTTATTCGGAATCATCAGACAATTGCAATCCAGGGTCTTGCAACCAAGGCATGCCATGTGCAAGTCCCCCCAGGGCAAGGGAAGGAGCGAGGAAGCGGGCGGGGGGGGGGGGGGGGGGGGGGGGGGGGGGAGTTGGGAGAGCTATAGTAAACAAAGCACTTGGCTTTTCATTGGCTGAGTCCTTGCTAGGAAAGAAGAGTTTTCTTCCTATTGAGCTCTGCTATCATCCCAGGGCATGAGAGCTCCCAGTCCTAGTCTCCCAAGACTATTTAATTGAGTTTTCCTTTTTTTTTTTTTTTTTTTACATTTATTTATTTTTGGCTGCGTTGGGTTTTCTCTAGTTGTGGCGAGCGGGGGCTACTCTTCATTGCGGTGAGCCAATTCTTATTGCGGTGGCTTCTCTTGTTGCAGAGCACGGGCTCTAGGCACACGGACTTCAGTAGTTGTGGCATGCAGACTCAGTAGTTGTGGCTCGCGGGCTCTAGAGTGCAGGCTCAGTAGTTGTGGCGCATGGGCTTAGTTGCTCCGCGGCATGTGGGATCTTCCCGGACCAGGGCTCGAACCTGTGTCCCCTGCATTGGCAGGCGGATTCTTCACCACTGCGCCACCAGGGAAGTCTGAGGTTTCAGTTTATTAATTTCTTACATGGTAAAATTTAGATGAATTAACACACACAACCCTAAAACTTCATTCTACACTGCTGAAGCTGGGATTTCTGTGGACAGTCTTCCTCTGCAGCATATCTCATGTTGAAGTTCCAAAAGCCAGAGCTTTAATATGGATTAGGAAGGTTGGCTTTTGAAATTAACATCAAATACAGAGTAAAGACATCGCCCACCAGTCGTGATTATAACTAAATATATTTGAAAATGCATGTTTATTTAAATGATTGTTCTTCCCAGGTTTCACTTGTCAAATGTAAGCTCTGATAATTTGATTTTACTAATTCCAGAGCTGTTTAGGTCCCCGGCAATCAAAGAGCAGGCCTAATTTTTCTTTAAAGGGAGTGACTGACCATGTTTACTCACCCTGTGTGGAGACGTAAAAAAAAAAAAAAGCCAGATAAGTAGTTTAGGTTTTATAGTCTACACAGTTCTCTGTCACATATTCTTTTTTTAAATTGATTACTTATTGAAGTATAATAGATTTACAATGTTGTGTTAATTACCGCTACACAGCAAAGTGATTCAGTTATACATACATACATATATATAAACATACATATACACAATCTTTTTTTTACTCTTTACCATCATGGTTTATCACAGGATTTTTTTTTTTTTTTTTGGCTGTGTTGGATCTTCGTTGCAGTGCACAGCCTTCCCATTGCAGTGGCTTCTCTTGTTATGGAGCACAGGCTCTAGGTGCAAGGGCTTCAGTAGTTGAAGCACACGGGCTCAGTTGTTGCAGCACGCTGTCCCCAGAGCACACGGGCTTCAGTAGTTGCAGCATGTGGGCTCAGTAGCCGTGGCAACATGGGCTTAGCTGCTCCACGGCATGTGGGATCTTCCCGAACCAGGGCTTGGACCCATGTCCCCTGCATTGGCAGGTGGATTCTTAACCACGGCACCACCAGGGCAGTCCTCTGTCAGACATTCTTTTGTTTTGTTTGTTCAACCCTTTAAAAGGTAGCCCTGGGATTTCCCCAGTGGTACAGTGGTTAAGACACCATGCTTCCACTACAGGGGCGTGTGTTCAATCCCTGGTTGGGGGAAGTAAGATCCCACATGCCATGCTGCACAGCCAAAAAAAAAATTTTTTTAATAAATAAATAAAAAGCAGGCGTAATTTAGCCATGATTTGTCCATTCTTGGTTCAGATCCTAATACCTTCTCTGAGGCCAAAAACAGTAAAACATGTCTCTAAAGCCAGTGGTTCTCAACCCTGGCTAAGCATTAAAATAAAGAGCTTTTTAAAATAAAATTGATATGAGCCCTGCACTCTCAGCCCTGATTCAGATTCTTATATTGCTTTAATACCCTCCAGATGGTTCTCTAAACAGCTGGGGTCGAGAACCCTGGCTACAAACATTAAGAGCTACCTCCAAAAATATAAATTTCCCCCAAGGAAAACAGCCTTTCACATTTCTATGCATTGTGGTTTAGCTCATAATCTCACTTGTTTACAGCCAGTTTTATAATAGGATCTGGACTTTCATGTAAACAAAATGCTCATTAGTAGTAATAATAGCTACTATAGAATAATTGCTTATTTTGTTCCTGGCTGCATTACAAAGAGCTTAAAACTATGATGTAATTTAAACTTCACAACAACTCTATGGATACTATCACTAACATTTTACAGTTGCAGAAACAAGTTTAGGGATGTTAAGAAACTTGTGAGAGGGCTTCCCTGGTGGCACAGTGGTTAAGAATCTGCCTGCCAATGCAGGAGGCATGGGTTCGAGCCCTAGTCCGGGAAGATTCCACATGCCGCGGAGCAGCTAAGCCGTGCACCCCAACTACTGAGCCTGTGCTCTAGAACCCAAGAGCCACAACTACTGAGCCCGCACGCCTAGAGCCCATGCTCTGCAACAAGTGAAGCCACCGCAATGAGAAGCCTGCACACCACAACTAGAGAAAGCCCGTGTGCAGCAACGAAGACCCAACACAGCCAAAAATAAATGAAATAAATTTGTTTTAAAAAAAGAAACTTGTCATAGCAATCACATCTGGAAGGTGCTGGGGTTGAGTTTTGAATCCAGATGTTTGGCTTCAAAACTTCTATGTACAACTACTGTGTATCAACTACTTCTTTTAATAAATAAATCAAAAAAAGAAAGGAAGAGAGAAAGAAATCATTGGTGACAGCTTCAAAACAGCATATTCTCCCCTGCTTCTAGCTGTTAATTTTTCAGAAGTCTTGGGGGTCTAATCTCAAACCACTCTAATCCAGATATTCCTCCCATAGGTAAGAAAAGGAAAGAACTCTTGCTACTTATTTCTAGTTTGTATATATTCAAGCACTATATTCATTCAAAAACTGAGTGCTTGTGTTCCAGAAAGTGCATTTCAATACTGGGAACAAAACAGACAAGTCACTGCTTTCATGGCTTTTGCACTCAGCAACCAATTTAAGGGTTCATCTATAAATGAGGAATATGATCTATAAATTAGGAATAATGATATCTACCCTATAAAGTTGTGAGAATCAAATGCAATTCTACATATAAAGTCCTTAGACGGTACCTGACACATAGTAAGTGGTCAATAAATGTTACATATTATTAGCATGCTCTAGCAAGAACTGAGTGAGCGCTGGGAATATAAAAATATATACCACTGGGGACCTCCCTGGCTGTCCAGTGGTTAAGTCTCTGAGCTTCCAATGTAGGGGGCGTGGGTTCAATCCCTGGTGGGAGGTGCGGCCAAAAATATACCACTGGATTTCTTAAACTCAATTTAGAAGTGGGAGACGAGTATCAACGGTAAGTCAAGTTGCTAGGGAGGGGCTCAGCATTGAGATAAAAGGTTCAGAGATGTTATGCCTGCAACGGGTCTTGAGGAAGTAAAATAATTTTGCCACACGATGCTGTAGTTTTTCCAACTAGTGTGACGGAATGAAGGTGAGAGAACCGCTCCGAGTGGCTGGCTCCAGAATGGGACAGGGGAGAGGAGAGTGCTAAAGGAAGATAAATCTATGAAAGCGGCCACGTTGGGAAGGCTCCTGTATCCCATCACAATTTAGGCTCTACCCTCGTATGCACTATGTCGTGATATTTTTCCACTTGATAAGCCACACGATGAGACGTCATCTTTGTGCCCCAAGAAAAACTTCACAAAACCATAAAAGACCTACTATTTTACCTAATGTTCAATGTTATATTCAAAGTAAGCCACAATAATCAGGGCGAAACTTGGGAAAGGGCCTGGAAAGCAGCACAGCTTCCTGGACGACAAACGACAAGAAACACATAGGCAAGAACGGGTACAAAATGGAGGACAACACGGTAGAGAATAGACTCCGCAAAAACCGCATGGGTGGAGCCTGACGTAATTGGAAGCAAGTCTAAACTCACATCCTTCCGTACTATTCGCTTGACTCTGACCCTTTTTCCTTGTCCATTGGCTACCGGGTTCTTCAATGTGTCAAAACAGCCAATCGTCTAGCCCCGTGGGTAAAGTCCTCCTTCCCCCCCCCGGGGGAGGAGCCAGAAGAGTGTACGGGGCCCAAGGCGCTTGCGCGGGCGCACGCTCCGCCGGTTAAAAGCGGATCCTTCTAGGAGGCGGTGTCGCAGTGTATGAATATTGATTACGTAGCGTCGCGCCGAACGCCCGCCCCTCTAGGTTGCCCGACGCTCGCAGCTCGCGTTCGGGCTCGCGATGGGGAAGAAGTCCCGGGCGGTACCCGGCCGTAGGCCTATCCTGCAGCTCTCTCCGCCAGGTCCGCGGAGCAGCACGCCGGGACGGGACCCAGATCCGGAACCCGACACCGAGCCGGACTCGGCGGCGGCGGCGGCGGCGGCGGCGGCGCCCAGCCAGCCAGCCCCGGCGACGCCGACGACAACGACCGCGGTCACTGCCGCCGCGGCGCCGGACGACTCACCTTCAGAAGGTAAGCGTGCGCGAGGGGCCGCGGCGCCTAGGTGGGGCGTCCGAAACTCGAGCTCGGGGCTCGCGGCCTAGGCCTCTCGGGCGAGTCCTAGGAGGAAGAGAAACCCGGGCGGGCGGCGTCCGCAGCCGAGGCCTGTTGCGTGCGGCCTCCGGTGAGGACGGCTGTGAGCCCAAAGCTGCGGAAGGGGCGGCGGAGCCGTGTGCGCCCGGCCGGAGCCGACCCAGAGGCGCCATCATTGGTGCAGGGATTGGCCCAGGCGCCCAGTCTGCTCAACGTCTATTCTTGGCTTTGAATAACTTACGGGGTAAATGTGAGAGTGTGCGTTTCCGCGTCCTAGGTTTGGTGACCGTGGAACCTGCCGTTTCCTACACGGCATCGGCTTTTCCTTTTCGTTTTTGTTGAAATTGAGAGAGACCCTTTAGAAGTGAGCATACCATTTTTATTACGCCAGCTAAAATGTAAGTAATTCCTAGTTGGCAGGTTTCCCAAAAATCCCTGGAGAGGTGGTGTTTGTGGGTTCCCAAGTACTTGTGTTTATCCCTAGAATGGTACTTGGGTTAAGAATAACCGGACTGGGCTATACTGCAGGGGCCAGACGCCGGAAAAGCCCCGACCATTTCAGGTTTAAAAAACAAAAAAAAATCACGTTGGGTGGCTCTTGCGAAAAAAATGCTCTAGTTGTGCTTTTCGTAAAAGCCTTCTGGTAGCCTGGAGAAGATTTATTCTGTGTGTGTGTTTTAACTTTGGATTATTTCAGATGTAATTTTTATATACGGTGTTTAAATTCTTAATGTTAAAGCCACTAGGCGGATGGAAGATTCTAGTTATACTGGTTTTCTTTATTTGGGTTAGTGATGAGTTACAGCTACCCTGTTTTTAAATTGATGAAATCTAGACTTGAGAAGTCACAGATTGTTTTGTCACCTGTATAGTTTTTTCTGTGTTCCGTCGTCTGACTGTAGTTTTCTTTTGTTTGCTTTTTTAAATTCAGATGAACAGGAGGTGGTGGTGGAGGTTCCTAGAGTTCAGAATCCTCCCAAACCAGTCATGACCACCAGGCCCACTGCCGTTAAAGCAACAGGTATAGTTTTTTTTTTTCATCTTTTCTACATTAGGATCAAACCGTGTTTGTATATAGTGTTTTGATGAATGTTTCAGTGTTGCTAATTTATATTCCTCCCATAAAATGGAAATTTTAAATCTTTGTGAGGGCTTGTTGGTATATATACTTTAACCAATGTAAAAGAAATTTTATTTATTTATTTATTTATGGCTGCGTTGGGTCTTCATTGCTGCGCACGGGCTTTCTCTAGCTGCAGGGAGCGGGGGCTCCTCTTCGTTGTGGTGCACAGGCCTCTCACTGCGGTGCCTTCTCTTGTTGCGGAGCACGGGCTCTAGGCACGCGGGCTTCGGTAGTTGTGGTGCGTGGGCTCTAGAGCGCAGGCTCAGTAGTTGTGGCACACGGGCTTAGTTGCTCTGCGGCATGTGGGATCTTCCCAGACCGGGACTGAAACCCATGTCCCCTGCATTGGCAGGCGGATTCTTAACCGCTGCGACACCAGGGAAGTCCCTTAACCAATGTAAAATTTGCTGTTCCCTTTTCTCTGTACCCAAATTACTTTGTACTACTTTTTCTACTGATGCTATTTTGTAACTAGTTTTCTAGCTCCCCATTATCTTGGCATTCTTTAGGGACACCAACAGTGTCTTTTCATTGTGTTATTTCTCTAACACACAGCTTTGATTGGTACCTAGCAAATGTTTGTGCAGCTGAAAATTGCTCTTATTGATTATTTTTTAAGCATGAAGGAATATTTGCAGTGATGGTTTTGTAGACAAACCTGGGTTCAAATCACCACTCTAGCATTCATACTAAAACCTCAGGACATCATTTATCTGTAAAATAGATCTTACAGCCCTAAGTTATTTTGATGATTAAATTGAACAATATATATAAGTTTCTAACACAGCAAGTGCCAAGAATGTTAGTTTTCTCTACTCTTTATGTATCTTGAAAGATTAAAGTATGTTTTGATACTAAATATTCTATAATTGGTAGTAATTTTATTCTTCTGAATTTGCAGGACTTTTTGTACTATGTGACACCTGAAATAATAGATGCTTGTTCCCCCCTACCCCGTATTTGCCACTTAAAAAAAAAGTATGGGTTGGAAAAGGTAAAACCACATTGTGAGAGAAATTCCAGAACTAGGAAATAGCATTTTGTATTTGTAAACTACATATATTATTTCATTTGGGTCTTCTAAGGATTATGTGCAATGGATAGAATTTAAATGTTCTACGAGAAATTTCCTTGGTTGCAGTGTCAGTCAGCACTTCAGACCTTTATGTGCCTTGTGAACAGAACTGTTTTCATTCTGTTCAGCTTCATCCTGCGGCGTAAGAATATATCAGCTTTACACTCCATCCCTCCCCACTGCCGTTGGCAACCACAGGTCTGTTCTCTATGTCAGTGAGTCTGTTTCTGTTTCATAGGTAGGTTCATTTGTGTCATATTTTGGATTCCACATATAGGTGATATCATGTAGTGTTTGTCTCTTTCTGACTTGCTTCACTTAGTATGATGGTCTCTAGTTCCGTCCATGTTGCTGCAAATGGCATTATTTCTTTTTTTTTTTTTTTTTTTTTTTATTGCGGTGCGCGGGCCCCTCACCGCTGCGGCTTTTCCCGTCGCGGAGCACAGGCTCCGGGTGCACGGGCCCGGCGGCCATGGCTCATGGGCCCAGCCGCTCTGTGGCATGCGGCATCCTCCTGGACCGGGGCGGGAACCTGCGTCCCCTTCATCGGCGGGCGGACCCTCTACCACTGCGCCACCAGGGAAGCCCCTTTTTTTTTTTTTTTTTTTTTTAAATAGCTGAGTGGTATTGCATTGTATATATGTGCCACATTTTCTTTATCCATTCTTCTGTCAGTGGACATTTAGGTTTTTCAGATATTCTGTTTCTTCTTGACTCAGTTTTGGTTATTTGCATCTTTCTAGAAATTTGTCTATTTTAACAAAGTTGTCTATTTGTCGCTATAATTAGTTCAGAATATTCTCTCATAATCTGTAAGGTCAGTTATGAAGTCCATTCTTTAATTTCTGGCTTTGGTAATTTGTGTCTTGTCTCTTATTTTTTTTGGTTAATATAGCTAAGTTTTGTCAATTTTGTTGGCCTTTTCCTAGCATCAAATTTGGTTTCGTTGATTATCTCTATTAATTTTTTTGTGTCATTGATTTCTGCTTTTAATATTTATCATTTCTTTCCTTCTATTTGCTTTATAATTGTTTGCTCATTTTTTTCTAGTTTCCTATGGTGAACGCTTCAGTTGTTGGGTTGAGATACCTTTTTTCTTTTTTGACTTAAGGCAATAAATTCTCCTCTAAGCAAAAAAAAAGAAAAAAAAGAATATATCAGCTTTATTCATTTCTTACTTACTAGTTGGTATGCGCATAGGAAAAAGTTTAACGAAAACAAAAGGGAAGCAATTTTCCATTATTATTTGCATGGCTTTGTGAAACTGTAGATACTCAAGAATTGATATATATATGTATATATTTTTAAAATTAATTTATTTTATTTATTTTTGGCTGCGTTGGGTCTTCGTTGCTGTACCCGGGCTTTCTGTAGTTGTGGCGAGCGGGGGCTACTCTTTGTTGCAGTACACGGGCTTCTCATTGCAGTGGCTTCTCTTCTGATGCATGGGCTCTAGAGCGCAGGCTCAGTAGTTGTGGCGTACGGGCTTAGTTGCTCCACGGCACGTGGGATCTTCCCGGACCAGGGGTTGAACCCGTGTTCCCTGCATTGGCAGATGGATTCTTAACCACTGCGCCACCAGGGAATCCCTTGATATATTTTTTTAAAGATGATTTTAGTTAAAGAATTTACTTTTATCACTATAAACATGCTGAATTTCTTTGCACAAAAATGAAATTTTAAGTTATTAAAATATGCTTTTATAATATAGTAGAGAAGCATATGTAGTATTTTTATGCTAACAGATATTATGGTAAATGCATGTGAAATTATCTAAGGGAAAATTTAGAATAAGTTCTGTTAAATTAGGCCAACAGACTACCATGATAGTCAACAGTATTTAAGCATCTTCTAGAAAAGGGTATTTAATGTGGTTCCATAGATGAGTGTCAGACATCTGTGAATCCCCTGAAATTGCACACTCAAGTGTGTCTTCCTGAGAGAAGGTCCACAGCTTTTATCATTTTGATTGTTAATAGCTTTCTGTGACCAAAAGAGTTAAAAATCACTGTTCAGTGTTATGAGGAAATAGTTTCTAAGGGACATAAGGCACAGTTACTGTTTGAAGCTTATCAGGAAAGTAAAGTATATATCTAAGAAATAAATAATTTACTGCCTGATATCATTAGTTAATTTGCAAATTGTGTGGCACCATCCATTAGAGGTAAGCATATTGAGGTTTGAGGAGTCAGTACTCCTCAAAAAAGACTGCTAAGGACTGGCTCTGAAGATTGGCCTTGTTTCCTCTGGCTTCATTTAGCAACAGCTTCTCAGTAGTAGTCTAGAAGCCTGGTCCTGTGAAGCTTTTGGCTTTCTAAGATTATGCAATTTTGTATAGTATTGTGAGGTTTTTTTTTAGTGTTATTCTAAATGCATGCCTGTTTTTATTAATGTATAGAATAAATTTTCAGAGATGTAATTAGAACTTGTTTCATGACTTGATTTTATCTTTTATTCCTTTAGAGTTACCTTTTGTCCCCTTAACATCATTTTATGTAATCCCATAATGGTCTGATTAATCATAAAGTGATATTGCGTCTGGCACTATGCTGGAATTCGCTTTTCCCGTCCCCTGTTTGAGAGCATTTGAGTTGTTTACAGTTTTTGGTTATTTAAATGAGGCTCTTAAAAGCTTTGTGCAAAACAATTTTTGTAATTATTTCTTAGGGTTATATTCTCAGAGATGAGATTATCTAGCTATAAGAAACTTTGAGAGTTTTGTAGTTCTT
The DNA here is from genome assembly GCF_951394435.1 of Stenella coeruleoalba. Taxonomy (NCBI): domain Eukaryota; kingdom Metazoa; phylum Chordata; class Mammalia; order Artiodactyla; family Delphinidae; genus Stenella; species Stenella coeruleoalba. Next base: position 12,691,863 of record NC_137154.1, read on the forward strand.
GGTATATGTTACCAGATTGTTCTTAAATATTGTATCAGTTTATGGTGTCGCTAACAGTATTAAGTATGTGTCTTTCCCCCAAATGCTGCGTTTAATCGTTTTCATTTACTTTGCTATTTAATTGTCATTATGTTATCAGGAGTTTGGAAGAGGTTTTAAGTGTGTAATATGAAAAGCTCTGAGTTGAAGAGAAAAAGACTAGGTGGAGCCTTGGCTAAACCTTTTTTTAAAAAATAAATTTATTTATTTTATTTATTTATTTTTGGCTGCATTGGGTCTTCGTTGCTGCCCGCTGTCTTTCTCTAGTTGCGGGGAGCGGGGGGCTACGCTTTGTTGCGGTGCGCTGGCTTCTGACTGCGGTGGCTTCTCTTGTTGCAGAGCACGGGCTCTAGGCGCACAGGCCCAGTAGTTGTGGCACACAGGCTTAGTTGCTCTGCGGCGTGTGGGATCTTCCCGGACCAGGGTTTGAACCCGGGTCCCCTGCATTGGCAGGCGGATTCTTAACCACTGCGCCACCAGGGAAGCCCTTGGCTAAACCTATTGCCCTAGAGACCCACTCGGAGCCTGGGGAATTACCCCTGCTTGGGAATTTTGTAGTCAAAATTCCACACGGCTCACCTGGTTGGAACCTTTTACCAAAAGATACAGAATTAAAGAACTAAGGCCAGTGATTATTGTCTCTCAACTAAGAAGTGTGTTTATATAAAAATATAAATTTCCCATCCTCCGCCTTCCCTGAAAAACTCATCAGTGCTAAATACTAAAATGCAGATTTTTTCTGTACAGAAATGTCTTATGTAGTTCTATCTTTATCTCTTGTTCAGAAAATGTGGAAACTTGACTGGTATGACCCCACCCCCAAAATGAGATATAATATATTTGGTAACTGGAAAATGGAGATACTGTGAAATATCCATTTAAGAATCTTCCTAATCAGTTTAAAATAATATTTTGGAAATTGATAGTGTAACGACTTAGCTATATACTAAAAAAATAATGAAGGTGAAATTTATGTGGCTAAAACAATGAATGTGAACTTTTGTATGATAAATGAAGCAATTTGTGTTCATGTTTAGGTGAATCCATGAATTTGTTTACAGAATTATGACAGAGAAAACTAGGTTTTACCTCCTGATAAATCTGTTCAGTTACCAAGGCACTGGAAAATTTAGTCTTATTAATAGCTGCACAGTCTAGCTAGACTTAAATATTTCATATACCTATTATAATAAAATGATATATGAAGAGGGTATATATGCTCACTTAATTGTAACATTAGAGTAGCCATAGGTGATACAAAAGGAAATGGCATAAGCATTGATCAACTAGTAAAAAAGTGTATAATTTCAGTTTTTTTTTAAGAAGGAAATTGCATTGCAGCATCACAGAGGCCATACCTAATACCATTTGAGTGGGAATTTTGGTTTTAGCTGGGTTTTTGTTTAGCTGGGTATTTGTTGCTAACCTAGCATGTTAGGTTCTGTTTTAATTTGTCACTTCTTTTTTGAGGAAAAAAAATCATTGAAAAAGAGCTTTGTTTTTCACTTTGAAAATCTCCTTGTTTCATTTACTAAACCCTAATTGGTTTACTTGTTTGAGATGGACACGTAAAACAACAAATTCTAAAATCAGGATATACTATGTGTTATTTTGACAGAGGGAGTATGAGGTTGAATAATTGAGCATATATTTTGAAAAGGATGTCAAGTTGCTATGCAGATTGATTTTATTAGCTCTAAGTGCATAGTCAGTTTGTACCTCTTTTTGGTAGTTCATTGAAGACTTTTTTGAGGTTCTACAAGTAAACTAAATGGCTAAAGAATCATATTTTCTCTTGGATACTTCCTAGGACTTTTTGACATTGTTATAAACGTTGCTTACCTTTTTGTTTCCAGGAGGTCTGTGCTTACTTGGTGCATATGCTGACAGTGATGATGAAGAGAGTGATGTTTCAGAAAAACCAGCACAGTCTAAGGAAGCAAATGGAAACCAGTCAGCTGATATTGATAGTACATTGGCCAACTTCCTAGCGGTTAGTGGTGTTTTTGTTTGGGTTTTTAGTTATTGAACACTTTGGGATCGGAATTCAAGTGGTTAGCCTACTTGTCAATCTATGTCTGTCTCTCCTTTTTTTTTAGTCTCTCCCCATCTCCTCTTTTTGTGACAGTTGTAATGAGAAAAATGGGGAAGAGGAGGGTTTTTTTTGTTTTGTTTTGTTTTGTTTTTTCAGTATGCGGGCCTCTCACTGTTGTGGCCTCTCCCATTGCTCCGGACACGCAGGCTCAGCGGCCATGGCTCACGGGCCCAGCCACTCCGCAGCATGTGGGACCTTCCCGGACCGGGGCGCGAACCCGTGTCCCCTGCATCGCCAGGCGGACTCTCAACCACTGCGCCACCAGGGAAGCCCAAGAGGAGGGTTTTGACTTGGGAAGCTGAGACTTAAGCTTCTCAAGTCAAAACCCTGTGTGTGTGGGATTTTTTTTTTTTTTTTTAAGTGATGGCCATTTTTCTGGTTTAATGTGATTAATGAGTTTGTCACTATTTTCATTCTAAAGGAGATTGATGCTATAACAGCTCCTCAGCCTGTAGCTCCTGTAGGAGCTTCTGCTCCACCTCCAACTCCACCTCGGCCAGAGCCAAAGGAATCAACATCTGCCCTTTCTTCCACTACCCCAAATGGGACAGACTCAACCCAGACTGCAGGGTGGCAGTATGATACTCAGTGTTCACTGGCAGGAGGTAAACTTGATCCTTTGAGTTTTAAAGAAATCTAAAGTGTAGTTCTTAAAGGTGTTCTAGGCATTGAGGTTCCCAAAGGTGAAAGCCTGTGTGCTTTAGCCCCAGACTTTAGAATTCTGGTTTCTTAAATACAGTATTTAGAAAATGAGAACGGCTAGGGTATATTTTTGTCTACTGAAAGATAATTGTTTGCCTTTTAACCAGTAGCAGATTATGCTCGGTAAATAGTAAAAGCCATTATTTTAAAAAGTATTTTGGGGTTCAGAATACATTTTTCAACTATCAAACTGCTTTTTTAAACCATGTTTGCAAAGATGACTGAGGAGGGGGGAGTGGCCCCCCCAGGGAACATTTGACAGTGTTTGGATTTCTGGCTGTCAGTCACAGCAGAGGGTGGTAGTGGGTGGTGAGAGGAGGGTTTACTGCATCGACTGGGGAGAGGCAAGGATGCTGGTGAACACTACATCGGACTGCCTCCACAACAGAGAAGTGCCCTGCCCAGTTGTTAACAGTGCTGTGTTAGGTTGTTATAGCTTTAGAGTTGACTTGAGATAGAAGGTCAGAATTGTGTGGGAATATGTGCTTCTTAAAATTTGTTTCATTTTCTTCTAGTTGGAATTGAGATGGGAGATTGGCAGGAGGTCTGGGATGAGAACACAGGATGCTATTATTATTGGAACACACAAACAAATGAAGTGACTTGGGAATTACCCCAGTATCTTGCCACCCAGGTGCAGGGATTACAACATTACCAGCCCAGGTAAGAATAGACTTGGAAAAAAAAGTTACTAGAAGGAAATCAGAGTATTATCTTTTGCTGATAATATTTGCCTTCTGTTTCTCTTGCTAAGTATATTTTTTTTAGTTCCGTAACAGGTGCTGAAGCTAGTTTTGTGGTAAATACAGACATGTATACTAAGGAGAAAAATATTTCAGTTTCCAGTAGTAAAAGTGCACCAGTCATAACCAAGCGAGAAGTTAAAAAGGTCAGTGTTACAACTTACCTCATCTGCTTATTTTCACATCTAAAGAACTTGAATGTTACTCTGTCACAGGTATATAAGCCTTCTGTTAGTATTTTACAGCATAGATGTGAAACAGTATAAATTTTGTGTCTTAAAGTTTTACATAATCTGTGTCTGTTTATTATATGGCATTTAGAGCAGTTACCCAGTTCAGTGGTGCTTTTGGAGCTTTAGGGTGCAATAGAGGCTCCTTGAGTCATTGTGAAGGACATGGGAGCAGCCAAGCAGGCAACGCTTCGGGTCCCCTTCTCTGCTTCAGAATAGTTGTATTTTGGGATTCCACCTTTTTTTTTTTTTTAATATAAAGATTGGCTACCTTAAAAACTGCTACTAATAAAACTTGACCATTTTTATAATCTCATCAGTAAGAAAAGTAAGTTGTACTCTACAGAGAGAATGTGTTGAATTTTAATTTATCTTGAATTTTTGAATGATGACGGAGTTGTATCAAAAAATGCTTTTACAGGGCTTCCCTGGTGGCGCAGTGGTTGAGAGTCCGCCTGCCGATGCAGGGGACACGGACGGGTTCGCGCCCCGGTCCGGTAAGATCCCACATGCCGTGGAGCGGCTGGGCCCGTGAGCCATGGCTGCTGAGCCTGCGCGTCCGGAGCCTGTGCCCTGCAATGGGAGAGGCCACAACAGTGAGAGGCCCGCGTACCGCAAAAAAAAAAAAATGCTTTTACAGAATAAGTTCACCTTTACACCTGTAAGAGGGAGGTAGAATAAATATCCCAGTGGAGGAGGTAGACACTTTAAATGAAATCACACATTTCATTTTAGAAATATTTCACTTTCCTCTGAATCACCTTCACAGCATATTTGTGAAGTTATCTCATCATACAGAAGAGGAAGGTGAAGATTTATCCAGTCATGTGTTAAACTGGCAAGATTCTGATCTTATTTAAATCTGCCTCTGTTTCTTACTAGTCTGCCTTTTGATGTACAGAGAATAGAAGCAAAGATATGTTTGAGTCCCACCCAGAACTGTAATACTGCCTTCCTAAAGTAGCAGTGTTTCCATTATACATGTGTAAAGAAAATGGTACAAACATATACACTAATCTGATGGGAGTCAGTGGTTTTTAAGAATATCCAGTGACTGAAAATTATTTTTATTTTTATTTATTTATTTATTTATTTTTGTGTTGCGCGGGCCTCTCACTGTTGTGGCCTCTCGCGTTGCGGAGCACAGGCTCCGGACGTGCAGGCTCAGCGGCCATGGCTCACGGGCCCAGCCGCTCCGCGGCATGTGGGATCTTCCCGGACCGGGGCACGAACCCGTGTTCCCTGCATCGGCAGGCGGACTCTCAACCACTGCACCACCAGGGAAGCCCTATGGTCGTTTTTAACACGAACAATTAAATGTACTGTATATTTAGGTGAGATTTCTTTGAAAGTTAAGCAAAATTATTTTATTCTTTACAGGAAGTGAATGAAGGAATTCAAGCTCTCTCAAATAATGAGGAGGAGAAGAAAGGGGTGGCAGCATCACTGCTTGCTCCTTTGTTGCCTGAGGGAATAAAAGAGGAAGAAGAGAGATGGAGAAGAAAAGTAATTTGTAAAGAAGTAGAGCCAGTTTCAGAAGAGAAAGAAACAAGTACAACAGAAGAAGCAACAATAGTAAAGCCACAAGAAAGTCTATTGGACGGTGTGGAAGACCCTACTCAGGAGGATATTTGCAGTGTTGTTCAGTCTGGAGAAAGTGAAGAGGAAGAAGAACAAGATACCCTGGAGCTGGAGCTGGTTTTGGAAAGGAAAAAAGTAAGTGTTTGAAGTTCTGTTAGATGTATTTTCTTCCTTCGGAACTGTCATACTCTGGGATTGCTGTACTCAATTTACAGCCATCGTTGGGATTTTGTTTTTCTATCCTTTCACCTAGATATGCTTATGTAATAAAAACTTGAACTATGGAGTTGTAGTTCTTTTGGTCCCTGATGATGCTTTTGGTAGTTGACAACCAATAAAGACTAACGTTGTTATGATTTAAGGATAGATACAGTAAGTAATGTATATCTTTGGTTTAGCTTCTTAACAAACAAACATTGCGAATTCTTGTGATAATTTGGTTTTTAACCCAACAGTTAAAGTACAAGTTGACTTCCAGTGATCACCTGTGGTATTGTGTGTATAGTTAAGTGGACCTTATGGGAATTCCCTAGCAGTCCAGTGGTTAGGACTTGGCGCTTTCACTGCCTGGGCCTGGGTTCCATCCCTGGTCAGGGAACTGAAATTCCACAGACTTCTATGCGGCCAAAAAAAAAAAAGGAAAAAGAAAAGTGGGCCTTGTGGGAAGATAACAGGAGAGTTTAAGAGGAACCCATTATTTCATGTGCTTTCCTTCTAAGATAAATGGTCCACAGGAAACTTTCTGATTGAGAAGTTGATTTTTACTTATTTTCTGCCCTGATTTTTCTTGGAACAGTTTTATCTACTGCTGCCTTGAGTATATACGAAGCAAAGTCTTAACAGGTGTTATAGCAGTAAATCACTTTGAAGCTTCCCGCTTTTGAAAAATTTGAAGCTATGGAGAGGGACCAGCGAAAGTTGAGCTTTATCCTTTGTGTATATATGTATTAGAAAATTTGTTCATGGATCTTTAGAACCTATACCCTTTAAATCAGTATTTGTTAACTGTAATCATGAGTAAACATTTATTGAGTAACAGTAGAATTTGGAGCATAATGATCAATCCTGATGGAAAAATGTATTAAAAAATACTTATTGTCCTCAAAGGATTTAAATTCCAAAAGCACATGGCTGTCATTCTTGGTACTCACACAGATAAATGTTGGTAAACAGTTAATTCCTGTTCGTCGTAGGCAGAGCTGCGAGCCTTGGAGGAAGGAGATGGTAGTGTGTCAGGGTCTAGTCCGTGTTCTGATATCAGCCAGCCAGCATCTCAAGATGGAATGCGTAGACTTATGTCTAAAAGAGGAAAATGGAAGATGTTTGTTCGAGCTACCAGTCCAGAATCTACCAGCCGGAGTTCTAGCAAAACTGGACGAGAGACTCCAGAAAATGGAGAAATTGGTAATTTGTGCTTTAATTAAACTTGAGAGTTGAAAGATGTAGAGGAGAAATCCCTCTTACCCTTTTCTGTTTTCTCTTCAGCAAATAGAAGGATATAGCACTTTTACCCTTTTAGGAAATGCGGGGAAGGAAACTTCTGCCTTTTCCTGCTCCACCTCTGGTGGAGCGGTAAGAAATTGAGAGGCTAGAATCCATCGGGCTGTGTATTCATTACTGATTCAGGATAACTTCTCCCTCAAAAACAAAAAAATGAGATTGGGTCTCTCCCTCCCTTTTCTTTTTATCACTCACTACGGTAATTGTCGTGATAATCTGCATAAAGACCGTGGATTCTCTTTACCTCTCTATTACCAGTTGGTAAACACGGCAGGCAAGGCCCACCTCTGGCAAACCCAGCCTCATTTTCCCTCTCTGTGTACAAGTTGTCCAGCCTTTGGTTGGGTGTGTAGATAGTCTGGTACTGTCATGAGGACCCAAGTCATCATCAGGGTAATATAGAGGAGAACCTGCTGCATTTTTGCAGTCTGTTACCAGAACTAACTAATTTTAATCACCAAACCTTAGTTGAATGTACCAAGCAGAAGGTACCTTATAGGTTACAGTTTAAAAATAACAAGTAAACAAAAACACAGGTAATAAATAAATGCAAACATCCTTGAATTTTTCTTTCTAATCAACCATATAGAAGAATATGAAGTAGAATTCTAAAAGTGCCCCTCCCCCCTTCGTCTTTTCACTGTTTTCGTGCCCTACCCTGAGGTCCGTTTTCTTTATTTTTTATCTACATATATTCTTCTAGACCTTTTCCTCTTTTTTTAGTATACGTTGGTGGTTTTGTGTGTGTGTGTGTGTAATGTGCATATGTAAATTTGTGTGTGTGTGTGTGTGTAATGTGCATATGTAAATTTTACCATAGGTGAGATTAACCATATGGATTGTCAGACATACTTTTTTGTTTAACAAGGTCTTGAAAATTGTTTTTAACTACTGAGTAGTATAGATGTCTTCATTTAACTCTTTGCCCATTGATGGACATCTGTGTCCTTGTTTCACTCTTAGAAGTAATATTACATTCATTTTATCCCAAAAAAGTATAAATATTAGCCATTCAAATATCCATGAAAAGAGTAGTGGATAAATTGTGATGTATTCTTCCAATTGAATACTAAGCAGCAGTAAAAAATGAATGATCCATTGCTATATGCAGTAACATGGATTAATGTCAGGAACAATAATGTTGAATTTAAAAAGCCACGGAAGAATGCATATGTTAGTGCTCCATGTATATAAGTTGAAAAATAAGCAGAAATATTGTGCTTAAAGATCTATCCATGATGAAAGTAGAGGCATTTACCAACACCATCAGGGTGTGTCTGGTGTGAACATGTTGGGGGAGAGGCACAGGGAGCTTCGAGGTGTTATTAATAGTCTTCTGTTAAGCTGGGTTGTAGTTACTTGAGTGCTCATGTTGTTTTTTAAATATACTCATTAGTTAATGATACTATGCAATTAAAATAATGCTGTAGTAAACATCTTGGTACATCTATCTTTATGCAGATTTTAGTACCATTATAGTATAGATTCCCAGTGGTATATTGCTGGGTCAAGGGGTATGTGCATTTTCATTTGATAGATCCTGCCTAACTGCCCTCCAAAATAATCAAGTCTTAGAGCTCTAGCAGTGCTTAAAATTGTTAAATTCTTAAACCTGCCATCAACTGTAAGATGTCTAATATACCAATGAACTATAAACTAGTAAGTGAGAGAGTAGAAAGATTTGGTTTTAGACAACATGAAAATGCAGAAGGAATATTAATGATCAAATAAAAAGAACAAGGCCATTGTATGAAAAGGTTAAGTACTTAATACAAAATTTTAGGCTAATGAAAGCTGTTGAGAGTGATACTAAAGTCACATTTCTTCTCTAGATCAAATATTAACCAGCGTTAAGAAAAGGTACTCAAATTTGTTTTTTTGTTTGTTTTTAGTCTGTGATCCTCCAGAGAGATGGATTTACATTGTATATGTTTGGTAAGCAGGTGTTAAGCAAACATAACAAAGAGTTCATATCTTTTAGTCCATTTAAGTTTGTGGTAAACCTACCTGTTCTTTTTTGGAGATTCCCACTACCAGCAGACAGCACCAACCAGAAGAGTAGGTAGGTCCAATAAAGGCTGTCTACAGGTGTTAACCAGTTCAGGAAGGGAGTTATTTGGTAGTTTAATATGCTGCTCTGGTCTTGAAAGCCTTTTTTTAAAAAATAAATTTATTTGTTTTTATTTTTCGGCTGCGTTGGGTCTTCATTGCTGCGCGTGGGCTTTCTTTCATTGCGGTGCACGGGCTTCTCATTGCAGTGGCTTCTCTTGTTGCAGAGCACGGGCTATAGGCACATGGGCTGCAGTAGTTGTGGCACGTGGGCTCAGTAGTTGTGGCTCGCGGACTCTAGAGGGCAGGCTCAGTAGTTGCGGCGCGCAGGCTTAGTTGTTCCGCAGCATGTGGGATCTTCACGGACCAGGGCTTGAACCCGTGTCCCCTGCGTTGGCAGGCGGATTCTTAACCACTGCACCACCAGGGAAGCCCTGAAAGCCTTTTTATCAAAACCCATTTGATAAAGAACCGTTAGATATTCTAGCTTTTGTAAATAATTGAAGCCATGATTTTCTGGAAGAGAAGATTAGAAAAGATTAATAGATGAAGGAGGAAGGGAAAGCAGAAACTTCTTGGTAATGTGGTAAAACAAAGTAAATCGTGTATATAGACACATTTTAAGAAAGGTGATTATAGGGGCTTCCCTGATGGTGCAGTGGTTAAGAATCTGCCTGCCAATGCAGGGGACGCAGGTTCGAGCCCTGCTCCGGGAAGATCCCACATGCCGTGGAACAACTAAGCCCGTGCGCCCCAACTGCTGAGCCTGCGTGCTGCCACTACAGAAGCCCGCAGTCCTAGAGCTCGTGCTCCACAACAAGAGAGGCCACCGCAATGAGAAGCCTGCACACCACAATGAAGAATGGCGCCCGCTCACCACAATTAGAGAAAGCCCGTGTGCAGCAATGAAGACCCAATGCAGCCAAAAATAAATAAATAAAATAAACTTATTTTAAAAAAAAGAAAGGTGATTATAAAGGATTAAATTTTTTGGTTCTTTAGAGACAGTAGGTTGATAAGTCACTAGGGCTTCCTTAACATGTAAGGAGAAAACAGGCAAAGGAGAGTACTAGTAACTTTCAGATATTTGCTACGGGGTAAGAAAATGTATTTGGGGCTCTATTAGTGTTGGTCCTTTTTTTTTTAATTTTATTTTTTTTATTGAAGTATAGTTGATTTACAATGTGCCAATCTGTCCTGTACAGCTAAGTGACTCAGTTATACACATATAGACATTCTTTTTTTTATATTTTTTCATTATGGTTTATCAGAGGATATTGAATATAGTTCCCTGTGCTATAGAGTAGGACCTCGTTGTTTACAGTCCTTTTGATTTAATTTCACATATTTTCTTTTTTAGCAATTGGTGCTGAAAATTCAGAAAAAGTAGATGAAAATTCGGACAAAGAGATGGAAGTAGAAGAATCTCCAGAAAAGATTAAAGTACAAACAGCACCTAAAGTAGAAGAAGAACAGGACTTGAAAGTATGTATATTACTTAATGCAATTTGACAAATAAGTATTTTTAAATTGGCGAACCATTTTAAATAGGCCAACTACTTTCTTTTAGCAAGTAGTAAAAAGTAATCTTTACTATCTCCAAATATAAATCATTTATTTGGTTAGGTGAAAAGGTTATATTTAAGGCTGAAATAAGGAGCTATGAGACTGACTTGATGTCGAGAAATTATCTAAAAATAAATTCTAAATGCTTAATTACTTATAAGTAAGTCTCCATTGGAAAGCAGTAGCTTATCAAATATAGGCTTCTCTAGTTTGGAAGTACTAAAGAGACTCAAGTTACAAATTTAATTCCTGCATGAACTACTTGTCCTTACACAAAGGCATATTTGTTTCCAATTTCATTTCTGTTGCTAATGTCATGAGAAGAATTGGACCAAGTAAGTGTGTGGCTCTTAAAGTATGATCTGTTGGAAAAACCACTTAGCATATTCTTTTGACTTGAAAGAGTTTGTCCACTCACCAGCTAGTGTACAGCCGTGTAGATGGGACTGGGAGAATTAATTTTGTTCAGTGTGGGGCTAGTGTAAGCAATTAGTAATGGATAAATGATGGCCTGCACAATATTGGGGGTTATGTCATTTAGGACCTATTTTCAACTTCCATATCGTATTAGAGTAGATAGTGCGTCTAATTTCTCTTGACCTTGTCTCATTATTTAACACTTTGTTATGTGAATTATTTTACTGTAAATTAGGGTTTTATCTTGTACATAACTAGTTGCGGTATGTGAGAAAGGCTGTTTATAGGCAGACCCATTTTTCTAGTATCTTCAACAATAAATGAAAGATTTTACATAATAAAATTTTGCTGACTCTGTTTTTATTTTTCCTTTTTTTTCTTCCCTGCATTACAGTTTCAGATTGGAGAACTGGCAAATACCCTGACAAGTAAATTTGAATTCTTAGGCATTAATAGGCAGTCCATCTCCAACTTTCATGTGCTGCTTTTACAGACTGAGGTAATTTAGCCATTTTTAGTATAAACAGTCAACGTTTGAATGAAATGCTGTGTGTGTGAGGAATCTGTCTTATTTATGTTTCAATCCTAAATTTAAATTTTTAATCTTGATGTATATTTGAACCACCAACCCAGGAAATAAAACTATGTATTAGCCAAAGCAAAACATAATTATGGAAATAAATACTGAGAGTTTGTGTATGATGATGATACTTAACCCCCTTGAATTGGCATATATTCTGTTTTTCTAAGAAATTAAAATTCTGTTCATAGTGATGATGAGACCACATAATGTTGAAAGAACTTTATAAGTGTTAAAGCATTATAGACTTTTTTGGCGGGGCACGGGCAGGGGTGGCACTCAGCTTTTGGGATCTTAGTTCCCCCACCAGGGATCACACCCGGGCCCACGGCAGTGAAAGCGAGGAGTCCTAACCACTGGGTCGCCAGGGAATTCCCTACAGGTCTACTTAAAAAGAGAAGTTCTGGATCCTATTTGTAACCTGTGTACTTTACAATAAATAGGATTAGGTAAGGAATTCCTGTAGGAAGCTCACTGATTTCCTTGAGAACTAAACCTTTAATTTTGATTAATAACATTACTTAATTGAATGAACTATCCACCCAAAAAATAAAGTTACTGGGGAACCATCTTAATATAGTCCAAAGAGAAAAACAAAACTACTGCTACTCATTTTCACAGATGTTGGAGATTTGACAGTACTGGGGTCCAGTCTCATTTTTGAGAACTCTGAAGAGCAAACAAGATTTTTAGGCTGGGATTTCTTTTCCCGTTTGGTCTAGTCTGCTGCCAGAGTATACATCACGGACCAGAAGACTTAAGTTCCTTTTACCTCTGCCTCCTGACATAATAATAAGTCTTTAACTTACTGCTTTTTTATTTTAGACACGGATTGCAGACTGGCGGGAAGGGGCTCTTAATGGAAACTACCTTAAACGAAAACTTCAGGATGCAGCAGAACAACTAAAACAGTATGAAATAAACGCCACTCCTAAAGGCTGGTCCTGCCACTGGGACAGGTACGCACTCTTCTCCCCTTTTCACCTTTCACCTTTGACATCTCAGACTTGATTTGTGATCACCACCACCTGACGACCTGACAGCCTGTCTGGAGACTGAGAGCAGCTGCGTTAGCGGTGCTGGGCAGGCAGAGCACCCCGAGCACTTGCAGAGTTTGGGCCAGCCACACGTTGGAGAAACAAAAAGCAATGTCTAAAGTGTTCCATGTAACGGATTTTTTCCCAAGATTGGACAAAGCTGGTTTTTACTCCAGAGTGTTGTTGCACGGAGTAGGGCGGGCTTGGGGGTTAAGCGCATGCGAGAGCTCTGTGCGCTTTACAGGACCTCTGGAAGCAACTACTCCTGATTAACCTCGGTGAAGTTAAGGAAAGCTTCGTGGCTGAAGATGTGAATGAAGAACAAGATTACTATCTTCTGCCAGCAGGTCAGATGAAAACATTTCTTTTTATATTTGGCTTTTCTTGATTTTTTTTTCGTTATTTGAAATCTTTGCTCTTTTATTTTTCAGCTCCCAGATCCTCTCCCTCTCTTTAGCTTTCACTGTGTTTGGTATCAAGAGTATGAAATGTGAATTCCACGGTTCAAGAGGGGAAGAGTCACCTTTCGCAAACTTCGTTCTCTTCTTTGGAAGGGAAATTAGTGTTCTAGGAGATTGAGTCCCTTTGCTAATGAAACTTGAAACCCTGTTAAGCATTGGCAAAAAAAAAAAAAAAAAAAGATGTGAGAGGTGTTTTTCTAAGTCATCTGTTGGAGTGAGAGGGCTCAGGGCTGTATTCACAGAGCTGCTGGCAGTGCAAATAGCTTTGAATTATCCTTGGTTCTCCATCCTCAATTGTCAAAGCTCTTTGTTGCCTTTGTGAATAGCAGTCCATTAAGAAGAGGTTCGTCCCTGTGAGAGCAGACTGCTGTCCTGGGACAGGACCAAATGGAAGTGTCTTTGTAGGAGAATGGGTCTTAAAACATGTGTTTTCTTTCTTGTAATTTAGGGATCATAGACGATATTTCTATGTAAACGAACAGTCGGGCGAGTCTCAGTGGGAGTTCCCAGATGGTGAGGAGGAAGAGGAAGAAAGCCAAGCACAAGAAAGTAGAGACGAGACTCTTCCTAAACAGACCTTGAAAGACAAAACTGGCACTGACTCAAATTCTACAGACTCTTCCGAGAATTCCACAGGTGGGACAATTTACCCTATATTAATTGGAGAGAAATTATTTTAGAGGAAAAAAAGACTTGTATTAACATGTAAAAGAAAACAATTTAAATCATAATCACATAAATTTCTAACTAAAAAATAATGGCTTGCCCTAAGGAAAAGAAAAAAAAGAATGCAGGGCTTATATTGAAGAAAATTAAGGTAGTGACTAGTTGGAAATAAGCATAGTATTGATACCAGCCAGACTCTGCTAAAAAGTAAAATTATGAGCCGGTGTATTTTGATTTTAAAAGATTGTCCTATAACTGTTCTGTCATGCCACAGACGAAGCTGTGGATTTCCAATAACAGGAATTCTAATTAATGCTAAGGAACCAGTTATTTAAATTGTCGATATTTATGTGGAGTAATAAGAGATTTGTTCTGCCTTTCTGTAGAGCACTTAGTCTGCTGATTTTGCAACCTCATTTTTACACTTCACTAATCTCGTAGGAAGTATGGTTGTTACAAACCAAAATGATCTGAATAAATGCTGTGAAACTAGGACCATACTTGTTTCAGAGAAGCAAAATAATTGATCATTGCAAATCATCAATATTCTCGTATAAAACAATTAAGATGGCTCAATCCAGTTAAAGTACTCTTAGGGAACTTCAGTTTGGTTATGTAATTTTTTTTTTTGCGGTGTGCGGGCCTCTCACTGTTGCGGCCTCTCCCGTTGCGGAGCACAGGCTCCAGACGCTCAGGCTCAGCGGCCATGGCTCACGGCCCAGCCGCTCCGCGGCATATGGGATCCCCCCGGACTGGGTTACGAACCCGCGTCCCCTGCATCGGCAGGCGGACCCTCAACCACTGTGCCACCAGGGAAGCCCTGGTTATATAAATTTAAAAAAGAAAAAAAAGGCTTTCACATTTCACAGTTTTTCATTTACTCTGAGAATCTGAAGAACCATTGCTTGATTTCCTTATTATGGAAGAAGATACATTGTTTTTTTTCCTCGAAGTCCCATCTTTCTTGGAATGACAAAAATAAGTGGCTAATGAAGCATAGTCAAGACTGTGATGAACAAACAGCCTTTCAATCTGAAAAACTGGTAGATGTTTGTTTAAATGATAGCATGTGAAGGTAAGAGTGTTGTGGAATGATTTCTAAAGTCATAAACCTTTGTGAACTATATTCAATATTTTGTAATAACCTATAATGGAAAATATCTGAAAAATATATATATGTATAACTGAATCACTTTGCTGTATGCCTGAAACATTGTAAATCAAACTACAATTTTTTTTAATTAAAAAACAAAGTCACAAACCTTTGAGGATAAAAAGATAGTTTTTTGTAAGATGGGAGTGAAGAGCTGAATTCTTACGTCCTCTGCTAATCAAAAATAATATTTTGTATTCTACTGGCTCCCTAATCCCAGTAGAAAAGTTCTGATTGTGTACGAAATAAAAATGGTCATGTACCAATGATTTTGTTAACTTCTTAAATAGCCTAAGAATCATTATCAGGTCACTCAAAATAGGCACCTATGACTGCAGATAATTTTAGAACGTAGCAAAAAAGTGGTTTTCTACTTCATATTTCAGAAAAAAAAATTCTTAAGTTACAGGGTGTACCATTTTCATGAAGAGATTTTCTTTAGATTACTTTCTCATTCTTTGGGTAGTGAATAGTAGATACATCTAGTAACTTGGTTGTATTTACTTTTTAATAGTTAGTGACCTGAAGAGGCTTGATGGTGGTTCTGGTTTGGTGATTCCCTTCTTGACCAGTGTCTAATGTCCCTTCTTATATGTTCTAAAGCTGAATTGCTAATGCTAAGTGTTGTGTGAATACCTTAGAGTTAAACATTAAGTTACTTTCTCCCTTTGTTAATGACACGCAGTTGGTACTGTCTGATAAAGGAAAAAGCCACTGGTAAACCAGCTTATATTTTTGAGCCTCTTGATTGAGAGCTACTAAAACCACATGATAAACTTGATCTAAATAAAATCCAAATCTTGTACTAAGGTCTTTGGAATTGAAGAGCAATACCAATCGCTATTTTAAGCCTGTAAAGAAAGTGTATAATGCTTGCTTTTTGTCAGCCCAACAGTGGTTAAAATCATCTTTTAAAGAAGAAAACATATACACTGAGGAGCAAGAAAGTTTCAAAGTTCTGTTCATTTTTAATCCTTGTTCATTGTTGCATGTTTGAATTTGACATTATATCTCTTAAGATGAGTGATACTTCAAGATACTCAACATGTCTGTTTTGCTGGGCTTTTGTCAGGTTAAGTTAAGCTGCTTTTCCAAAAAGTCTTATTTCTATAATAATTTCTTGATTTAAACTGATAAACTGGCCTTTTGCCTCAAAATACTAAGCAATAATACTTTTGGGGGAGTATAGGAAAACAATAAAGGAAGCCTACCTATATAAGAAAGAAAGCCTGATTTTCTATTTATATAGAAGTAAAGATTCATAGAAAAAATATGTTCTTGGAAAATTCAACATTTGTATCCTCACGGTATTCTGTTTTTAAGCTTGGTAGTTTAAAAAATTTATTAGCACATAATAAAAGCTATGTATATACTATTTTAATCTCTCCTTGGACTTCAGACTTAATGTTCTCTTAAATGGCAAAATACCTCAACTGGGTTAAATTTAGAAATGAAGAGAAGCAGTATGTAATATGACATCCATGGATATTCAAACTAGGATTTCTCAAAATTCTTTGTATTTAAGCTAAAAGAGATAATTTTCAGTGTTACGATGCAGCTTTTATGTTTTGAGTAAACTTAGTTCAGGATTCAAATATTAACTCTAAAAGTGCTCCTTGTATGATCTAAATTTATCAAGTCTAGTTTGTTTCCTATTTACAGAAAGCTCAATTATTTCTGATTAACTTTGTTGAAGGTTGTAAACCACATTATTAATCTTGAACCTGCTGTGTTTTCTTGATTTCCTCTGCATAGCAGCTTCTCACCATCATAAACATACCAGTATTGCATTATGCTTCTAGATGAGAAACCTGCCAACATATAAATCTGACAAATTTGTTTACCTACCATATATTATGGTTGGTTTAGTAAAAGGAAGTTTAATAAGTTATTAATCCTCAGTGTTTACTTCCTCAGTTCTGATGTAGTCTTGATGTACTATTATGTAATGTAGTAGACTGCCTGCCCATACCCAAACTGTCTACCAGTTAGTGTAGAGATTCATAAAGCTTAATGAGACACTTGAAGTCTTTTAGCTGGAAAACTACATTCTTGTTTTCTGGTGAATTTTTTTCAGTTCCCTTTTCCTTGGTAGTAAGCAGTTTCTCAAAATAATTAGAGTAACCGTGTGAATTATGTTCTTCAAGTCTCTTACATAATGTATCATCTACCTGTTCCGTAAAAAAGTGAAGCTATTCTGAAAGCCAAATGGTTCATGGCTGCTTTGGTTTTACACTGTTGAGTGCCAGTGTGCTGTATTTTGAGCAAAGTAAGGTAAAAGGCCTTATCCTTGTTCTAGAGCCTTTGATAATAGAGTCGTTATTTAATCTACTGCTTTGACCATGGAATTTGACAGGTGACGGCATCTGGATCTCTACTCCGTGAGAAGTGAAATTTGAGATTTCTAACGCTCTTAGACTCCTGATATTTCACCAGGACATCTTGTTAAAATAGCACTAGGGGAGTTCCCTCATGGCCTAGTGGTTAGGATTCTGAGCTTTCACTACTGTGACCCGGGTTCAATTCCTGGTGGAGGAACTGAGATCCTGCAAGCAAAACGCACGGCTCGGCCAAAAAATATATATATATCACTAGACTAGGGGTCAGACTTGACCACTAAGAGCTATATGATCTTGGGCAAGTCATTTCCCTCCTGGGTTTCATTACCTTTAAAATGAGAGGGGTAAACTAGACGATTTCTCATGTCTCTTCTACTCCTAAATTCTATGATTTTAGGGAGAAAATCCCCTTCAGCATTCCTGGGATATATATCTAATAGTCCCAAATATTGTGAAACTTCCCTATTGACGATAAAGAGGGATGGGGAAGGCTGCAAGTAAGTATATCTTCCTATTTTCTCTAATCTTTAAATCTTTTCCCAGCAGAGAAAGGGTAGTAATTTACTATGACTTTTGCAAATTTTGAGGAAAGCTAACCCTGCAGCTCCTCAGCTATAATTTCTTAACTTCAGCAGCCATTTCAAATCCTCCATATCTTCAAACACCTCTTCTCTGTGTTATATTTATCATTATCATTTACCTTGAAGATTCATGCTCCCTGATTTCCCTTTTCTCATCACAGGAATAAAAAATTACCCTCTCTCATTTGTTGCTGTGATTTAGTAAATGAATAATTCACACAAAGGTGTGAAGGAATGATAGGATTGACAATACCACCTTGCAAATGGATTTTTGAAACTTAGTAACCCAAATTAATTGAAATGGGGAGAGTTTGTGTGATTTGAATGTGTACTTCTCTGGGTCATCCTTAATTACTTATCTAGCTCACTAAAAGATAAAGTACATGGAATCAGTATTGCAAATGCACATCATTCACTCACTTTTGAAATAAAGAAGACCCCAGAATGTTGCCTTCTAGTTGTGTATCTTTGAAATAAACTTCAGGTTCAGATGACTGAATTTCTCATTAAGTTGATGTGATGTTGCTTCATTTACTCAGCCATAAATCTGTACCCAGAAAACAAGACTAGTATAACACAGCTGGGGCGAGTGCTAACAGTAAATTTTATAAATTTATCTTTTCATGGAAGTCATTTTTGAACTGAGTTTAATATTTCAGTGACATCAGTGTAGAATAGATGTCTGTGGGACAGGTTTTGTCTATATAATCAGTTGAACATTTCTGTGTTCATGGAGTTTTAGTCTTGCTTTTTCCCTGACTCCTATTTGTTTTCATAGGTTCTCTTTGTAAAGAGTCCTTTTCTGGCCAAGTTTCTTCTTCATCACTCATGCCACTTACTCCGTTCTGGACCCTTCTTCAGTCAAATGTGCCTGTGCTTCAACCTCCATTACCTTTGGAAATGCCACCGCCTCCGCCTCCACCTCCAGAATCCCCGCCTCCCCCTCCCCCTCCTCCTCCTCCTGCAGAAGATGGTGAGATCCAGGAGGTCGAGATGGAGGATGAAGGAAGTGAGGAGCCTCCTGCTCCAGGAACGGAGGAGGATACTCCATTGAAACCTTCAGCACAAACCACAGTTGTAACTAGCCAGGTGAGAAATGCCATCTGGCATTCTGAAAAGTTTTGGATGACCGGGGCATGATTGACACGTTTTATTTTTTTTTAATTAATTTATTTATTTTGGGCTGTGTTGGGTCTTTGTTGCTGTGTACGGGCTTTCTCTAGTTGTGGCAAACGGGGGCTACTCTTCATTGTGGTGCACGTGCTTCTCATTGCAGTGGCTTCTCGTTGCAGATCACAGGCTCTAGGTGCGTGGGCTCAGTAGTTGTGGCATGTGGGCCCTAGAGCATATGGGCTTCAGTAGTTGCAGCGAGCAGGCTTCAGTAGTTGTGGCTTACAGGCCCAGTAGCTGTGGCTTGCGGGCTTTAGAGCGCAGGCTCAGTAGTTGTGGGGCACAGGCTTACTTGCTCCGCAGCATGTGGGATCTTCCCGGACCGGGGATTGAACCCGTTGTCCCCTGCATTGGCAGGCTGATTCTTAACCACTGCACCACCAAGGAAGTCCCTACATGTTTTATTTTAGAAGAGGGTACTTAACCAGGGGCTACAGCCACTGACTAGAATCTCTGTTTCAGACTTCAGCTGACTGTACCATCTCTAGTTCTCCTTCCACTAAAGCAATAAAGAGAAAAGCTACAGAAATTAGTACTGCAGCAGTTCAGAGATCAGCTACCATTGGTAGTTCTCCGGTCCTCTACAGCCAATCAGCTGTAGCTACAGGTAAGCATTGTGATTAAAATGTATTTTCATCAGTGTATTATCTTTGTTTCCAGAATTAGATATCATAAATTAATGTTAAAGGCTTTTCATTGCAAAGACAGTTTATGTGCATTTATTTCAGTTACTAAAAACCACTGTTAACATTGGCATATATCCTTCCAGATTGTTTTCTGAGCATTTACACAACATCATTGATCTTGATGTTTAAGTACATTAATGCTAAAATATTCAGAACACCAGAAAATGTGACTGGGTTTTTTGTTTGTTTTTGGGGGGGTGGTTTGTGTGTTTCTTGACGGGGGGGTATATTAGAATCACTTTGTAGGTGATCTAACTCCCAATTTCCTTTTCCTCCTCCTTCTTGTTTTTGGCTGTGTCACAATGTCCTTTTTTTTTCTTTTTTTTTAAGATGTTGGGGGTAGGAGTTTATTAATTAATTAATTTATTTTTGCTGTGTTGGGTCTTCGTTTCCTTGCAAGGGCTTTCTCTAGTTGTGGCAAGCGGGGGCCACTCTTCATCGCGGTGCGTGGGCCTCTTACTGTCACAGCCTCTCTTGTTGCGGAGCGCAGGCTCAGTAGTTGTGGCGCACGGGCCTAGTTGCTCCACAGCATGTGGGATCCTCCCAGACCAGGGCTCGAACCCGTGTCCCCTGCATTAGCAGGCAGATTCTCAACCACTGCGCCACCAGGGAAGCCCCACGATGTCCTTTTTATAGTTTTATGTTTTCTGTTCTAGGTCACCAGGCAACAGGGATTGGACACCAGGCACTATCAGTTAGCCATCCAGCAACAGGAATGGGTCATCAGGCCAGAGGAATGAGCCTACAGTCCAATTACTTAGGACTGGCATCAGCTCCTGCAATTATGAGCTATGCTGAGTGTTCCGTCCCAGTGGCAGTGACTGCTCCCACATTGCAGCCAGTCCAGGCCCGCGGCGCTGTGCCCGCCACTGCCATTATAGAGCCGCCGCCGCCGCCACCTCCTCCTCCTCCTCCTCCCCCACCACCACCACCACCACCAGCTCCCAAAATGCCAGCACCTGAGAAGACAAAAAAAGGAAAGAAAGATAAGGTAGAGTAAACCTCTCTTTACATTTTAGTTTAAAATTTTTGTTTTATTGAGGTGATAGTTAAAGTATAAATTCAGTAGCACTTTGTATATTCACACTGTCGTGTAACCACCACCTCTCTCTGGTTACATAACATTTTCATAACTCCAGAGGAGAACCCTATACCCATTAAGCAGTCACACCTCATTACACCTGCAGTGAACATTTGGGTGCATATGTCTTTTTGAATTATGGTTTTCTCTGGGTATATGCCCAGTAGTGGGATTGCTGGGTCATATGGTAGTTCTATTTGTAGTTTTTTAAGGAACCTCCATACTGTTCTCCATAGTGGCTGTATCAGTTTACATTCCCAGTAACAGTGGAGGAGGGTTCCCTTTTCTCCACACCCTCTCCAGCATTTATTGTTTGTAGATTTTTTAATGACGGCCATTCTGACCAGTGTGAGGTGATACCTCATTGTAGTTTTTTGCATTTCTCTAATGATTAGTGATGTTGAGCATCTTTTCATGTCTTTGTTGGCAATCTGTATATCTTCTTTGGAGAAATGTCTCTTTAGGTCTTCTGCCCATTTTTGGATTGGGTTGTTTGTTTTTTTGATATTGAGCTGCATGAGCTGCTTTTATATTTCGGAGATTAATCCTCTGTCGGTTGCTTCATTTACAAATAATTTCTCCCATTCTGAGGGATGTCTTTTTGTCTTATGGTTTCCTTTGCTGTGCAAAAGCTTTCAAGTTTCATTAGGTTCCATTTGTTTATTTTTGTTTCCATTTCTCTAAGAGGTGGGTCAGAAAGGATCTTGCTGTGATTTATGTCATAGAGTGTTCTACCTGTGTTTTCCTCCAAGAGTTTTACAGTCTGGCCTTACATTTAGGTCTTTAATCCATTTTGAGTTTATTTTTGTGTATGGTATTAGAATTTCATTCTTTTACACATAGCTGTCCAGTTTTCCCAGCACCACTTACTGAAGAGGCTGTCTTTTCTCCACTGTATATTCTTGCCTCCTTTGTCAAAGATAAGGTGACCATATGTGCATGACTTTATCTCTGGGCTTTCTATCCTGTTCCATTGATCACTGTTTCTGTTTTTGTGCCAGTACCATACTGCCTTGATTACTGTAGCTTTGTAGTATAGTCTGAGGTCAGAGAGCCTGATTCCTCCAGCTCTGTTTTTCTTTCTCAAGATTGCTTTGACTCTTCGGGGTCTTTTGTGTTTCCATACAAATTGTGAAATTTTTTGTTCTAGTTCTGTGAAAAATGCCATTGGTAGTTTGATAGGGATTGCATTGAATCTGTAGATTGCTTTGGGTAGTATACTCATTTTCACAATGTTGATTCTTCCAATCCAAGAACATGGTATAGCTCTCCATCTGTTTGTATCATCTTTAAGTTCTTTCATCCGTGTCTCATAGTTTTCTGCATACAGGTCTTTTGTCTCCTTAGGTAGGTTTATTCCTAGGTATCTTATTCTTTTCGTTGCAGTGGTAAAGGGGAGTGTTTTCTTAATTTCATTTTCAGACTTTTCATCATTAGTGTATAGGAATGCAAGAGATATCTGTGTATTAATTTTATATCCTGCTACTCTACCAGATTCATTGATTAACTCTAGTAGTTTTCTGGTAACATCTTTAGGTTTCTCTAGGTATAGTATCATGTCATCTGCAAACAGTGACAGTATTTTCAGTTAATTTTTGTATGGTGTCAAGTAGAGATCCAATTTCACTCTCTTGAGTGTGATACCCTGTTGTCCCAGGACCATTTGTTGAAGAGACCATTCTTTCCCCCATTGAATGGTAGACCTTATCTAAAATCAGTTCACCATAAACATATGGGCTTATTCCATTGGTCTATATGCCAGCACCACGTTGTTTTGATTACTATAATTTTGTGGTATGTTTTGAATTTGAGACGTGTGAGTTCTCTGACTTGGTGCTTCTTTTTCAATATTGGCTCTTCAGGCCCCCTTGTAATTTCATATGAATTTAAAGGTCAGCTTTTCCATTTCTACATAAAAGGCCAGTGGAATTTTGATAGGGATTGCATTTACCTGTAGATTGCTTGGGTCTTATTACCTATTTAACAATATTGAATCTTTCAGTCTGTGAGCACAGGATTCCTTTCCATTTATTTAGGTCTTTAATTTCTTTCAGCATTGTTTTATAATTTTCAGTGTACAACTCTTTCATCTCCTTGGCTAAATTTATTCTCAGGTATTTTATTCTTTTGCGTGCTATTTTAAGTGGTATGATTTTACCCTTTTATCATTATGTAATGTTCTTCTTTATCTCTTTTAACAGTTTTTTACTTAATTTTTGTTTTGTCTTGTAGTAATCCACTTACCCCTTCTTTCTCTTGGTTACAATTTTCATGGAATGTGTTTTTCTGTCCTTTCACTTTAAACTTGTGTATGTCCTTAGATGTAAAATGAATTTCTTATAGACATGATCAGTTTCAATTGCATTTTGTTTTTTAATCCATTCTGCCAGTATTGTAACCAAAGAAAGTGGGGGTTCCAGCTGCTCACCACTCAGAAGCCAGTAAAGAGGCAAGGTTGGCGGAAGGGGAAGTTTGCTTTATTTTTGATGCTGGCAACCCGGGGTAGGGAGGAACTCCTGTCCAGAGGCCGACTCCCCCCACTTACAGTCAGTGGACAAGAACTTTCATAGGTGAAGGGAGCGGGCTACAGGCAGAAACAGCACTGTCAGCTCTAACAGTCCATCTTGAAATTGGTCATGCGGTGGCCTGATCAGCATCGTGATTGTTTTACGTACAATTAATCTTCAGTTCCACGGTCAGTTTGTTCCCATTTCCTTGAGACCACTTCTTGGAATTGTGGCAGCTTATGTCATGGCTACAGTCTGGTCATCATGTAGTTAACATCTTCCACCTGGTGGGGGTTTCAGTATAAGACGGCTCACAGGATGTGGCTCAGAATATTATCTATAGCTCTTGAGAAGGAACTAAAGGTCCTTAACTATGCTTAATGACTAAACATTTATTACTTGGTCTCATTTGACTGTTTTCCTTTGTTTCTGCATTTTCTCATTTCTCCAATGAAACTTTTTTTTTTTTTTTTTTTTTTTTGGCTGCGCTGCTCGGCATTTGGAATCTTAGTTCCCCAACAAGGGATTGAACCTGCACCCCCTGCAGTGGAAGCATGGAGTCTTAACCACTGGACCACTAGGGATGTCCCTAATTAAACTTATTCTTTGGCTGAAGTTTTTTCACAGACAAAATGTAGGCCAAGGACATGACAGGAAGGGACCATAGGGTCCTGCTCCATTGCAGTATGTGTTTTTTGATTGTAGCATTTAATCCGTTTACATTAGTAAATTAATAATTTACTATAGTAATTACTGATAAGGATTTGGTATTCCTTTTGGTTGTTTTCTGTATGTCTTGATAGCTTTTTTATCTCTCATTTCCTCTCTTACTGCCTTCCTTTATGTTTAGTTGATATTTTTCAGTGACACATTTTGGTTTCTTTTTCATTTCCTTTTGTGTATATTCTATATTTATTTTCTTTGTGCTTATGGTAGGAATTACATGTAATATCTATTTTAAACTGGTACAGTCAATTGCAGACAAAAACTCCTATACAGACGCACCTCCACTCTGTTATGTTATTGGTGTTACAGATTATATCTTTATATACTGTGTACCCATTAATGTAGACTTGTAATTATTTTTTATGCTTTTGTCTTTTAAAATCTGTAGAAGAATAAAAATTATGAACCAGTATCACAATAATACTGGTTTTTATGTTTGTTCTTGTATTTACCTTTACCAGAGAACTTTATATTTTTGTATGACAAGTTACTATCTAGCATCTTTTCATTTCAGCTTGAAAGACATGCTTTAGCACTTCTCGTAGGGCACATCTAGTGGTAATGAATTTTCTCAGCTTTTGTTTATCTACGAATATCTTAGTTTTTCTCCCTCAGTTTTTTTACATTTATTTATTTATTTATTTATATTTTGGGCTGCATTGGGTCTTCGTTGTTGTACGCGGGCTTTCTCTAGTTGCAGCGAGTGGGCGTTACTCTTTGTTGTGGTGTGTGGGCTCTAGGCACGCGGGCTTCAGTAGTTATGGCTCACAGGCTCAGTAATTGTGGCTTGCGGGCTCTAGAGCGCAGGCTCAGTAGTTGTGGCATACGGGCTTAGTTGCTCCGCAGCACATAGGATCTTCCCGGTCCAGGGCTCAAACCCGTGTCGCCTGCATTGGCAAGCAGATTCTTAATCACTGCGCCGCCAGGGAAACCCCATTATTTCTTATATAACATCTTTGCCCTTTTCTCCTTCTGAGATTCCCATAATGCATATATTGGTCCATTTGATGATGTCGTATAAGTCACTTGGACTCTGTTCACTTTGCTTCATTCTTTTCCTTTTTGCTCTTCAGACTCAATAACTTCAAATGACTTATCATCAATTTTGCTGATCTTTTTTTATGCCTATTGGAGTCTGTTGTTGAAATAGTGAATTTTCAATTCAGTTGATGTATTTTTCAGCTCCAGAATATTTCTTTGGTTCTTTTTAATAATAATATCTGTCTCTTTGTTGACAGTCTCATTTTGTTCACGTCATTTTCCTGATTTCCTTTCATTCTTTGTGTTTTTCTTTAGTTCTTTGGGCACATTTAGGACAGTTGTTTTAAAGTCTTTGTCTAGTAAATCTGAAACCTTTCTTTCTTCTGCGCTGGGTCTTAGTCGTGGCACATGGGATCTTTTAGTTGCGGCCTGCAAACTCTTAGCTGCGGCATGCATGTGGAATCTGGTTCCCCATCCAGGGATCCAACCTGGGCCCCCTGCATTGGGAGTGTGGAGTCTTACCTACTGGACCACCAGGGAAGTTCCAGTATGTGTTTGTATGCTTTGTGATCTTTGGTTGAAAACTGCACATTAGAAAAAACAACAAACTCTCCCAGTCTTTGCACACTGACTGTGTATGGAGGAAAACCTTCATTAATGAGTCCAACATGAAAGTGCAACATTTTTTCAGGCCTTTCCTGGGCATATGTGTTACCTGGACATGTGCTGTTTTTTGTTTTCCTTTCCCCTTGTGTATTTACTTTTAATTTCCCTAAGAGAGTCACACCTGCTTCTTCTGTGAGCCTTATATGTTCTGTTGTATTCCTCTGCCCATGATCTTTTGCCCCCATCTGTCCACATGACTTCTGTCCCACTGTGGTTTTCACATGCCGCAGCTCCTGCTACTGCCTTTCACGGTTTCCAACCTGAGACCCAAAATATGCCACCATTCCTGGCTGACCTCCAAGTTAAGACAGTATTGAAACCAGTCCCTAAGGCAACCACAGACAGTCTAGAACATATCAGACATTCCAGTTATTTCCTTCCACCTGGAGGGGGAGAACTAAGAATTGGGCCATTTCATCCCAACCACATTGGGGAGGGTGTGTGGAATAAGGGCAAGCAAACATGCCACAAAATTTCCTGTTTTTAGTGTGGGTTTTTCTTGATTGGGTGTTCTCTTGGTTGCTCAAGATCTTTGACTGGTTTCCAGAGTTCCCACAAAGCCATTTTAGTCAGTCTCTATTTGTTTATATAATATTTCCATGGGGAAACAAGGGCTTGGAGCTTCATAGTCCGCCATCTTTCTGACATCATCCTCATGAACACTTTGAATGCCCTAAATTACCTAAAGAAACTTTCTCATCAACTTTTCCCCTCCCAGTGAAGTGTTATAAAAAATCAACAGTGACAGGATAATGTCTTGAATTAGATTCTTGTCAGACAACTTACTCTACCGCATACAGGTCTCCTGAGCCAACATACTGTTGACCACCTACGTGTCTTTACTTTGTTTACCAGTCCCACTACTATTCATTCTTTTATAATTAAATTGTTAGAATGATCAGTGCCCAGGAATCATTTCTCTTACGAAGCCTTCCTTGGCGCCCTGCCTCCAGTCTTCGAAGAGAGATAATTACTTCCACCTCCATTCATTCAACAAGTAATTTTTTAGCCAATCATGCTTTTATAGTCATATAAATAATAGTTTTGAAAATCCAGTATTCTACATTAATATGTCATTTTTATGTACCTGTTATCTGAAAACAATGATCCATCTCTTTAGTGTTACCGGCCATTTTTAAAGGATGTAAGAGAGTGTGGGGGGGGGTGGGCAGTGGGATGAATTGGGAGATTGGGACCGACATATATACACTGATATGTATAAAATAGGTAACTAATAAGAACCTGCTGTATAGCACAGGGAACTCCACTTCCCTGTACAATGAAAACTAACACAAACATTGTAAAAAACTATACCCCAATTTAAAAAAAAAGAATATAAGATATATACTCAGTACCTCTGATGTTCAAGAATATTTAAGACCAGTGTATATTTTCGATATTTTTGCTGAAGAGTTTTGTGTGTGGTTTACTAGAAAATAAACTAGAAAAAAAGGCATTCTAGCCATTTAATCTTTATTCCTCTGGCTGCAGTGTTCCCATATTAAAAACGTGTTCAAACAGCCAGTGCAACTCGGGATCCATGGTTTTGAATGTGATCGGCAGTACATAACTTCTGAAACATAAAGTACTTTCCCATGACAAATAGAAATGAAATGCACTACAAATTTTCAAAATCCTATGGAAATCAGAATGAAAGCACAACTCTACCTAGATCTATGTTTTTTAATCATACTTGGAGACGTTCGGCGAGAGCTTGTAACCCCAGTGAGCCCTCTATGCACAGGTGACCGTTATTAATTCATGTTACTTTTTACTCAGTTGGTTCCATGCTAACCCAGATGAGCTATGTTGGAGCTTGCTGGAAGGGTGTATATGCAGTGGGTCAGGTTGTACCACAGGTGAAATGACAGAATGGAATGTGGGAAGGTGTGTGGAGCAGAAGGTTTAAGCACTATAGATGGGCATTTCCCCAGAAGGTTAAAAACTGTCAGTGACAGTCAAAATAGGGTATCGAGCAAGGAGCCAAGTAATTTTAAAAGACTGAAAATATTAAGCTGATTTTCTCAACTCTTTTGGGGACTTAATCAAGAAATGTGTTTTCTCTTAAGTGCAGGCCGGAAAAAAAGCTTGGGTCCTTATACCCGATCCTCACAGGAGCACAGCACTCAGTCACACCTATCGCTTGAGTGCCTGCTTGTCACGTTTAGAGTGTAACCTGGCCAAGTCTTCAAAACCGCAGGGATAAAAAGTGGTTCTTATCAATGTCTAATACAGTGTTTCTCTAAATTCAAAGACCTAATCACAAATATCAGCAGGTATATTTTGAATACATACTGTGTCAGGCATTCTCTCTAGGAGCTCTGTGTTCAGTAGCTAACCAACAAAATCTCTGCTTTTGCTTTTGTAGAGCTTTTCTGGTGGGCTTGGAGAGGGTATGGGGGGACTGGGTTGCAGAAACAGATAAGCAGATATATGTTCAGTGTTTAAAAATGCAATGAAAAAAAGTGTAAGAGGACAGAAAGTGACCTTTGGGAGGTGGTACTGTTTCATGTAGATAGGGTGGTCAGGGAAAGCATCTTTGCTAAAGAGTGCCATTGATCAGAACTCTGAAGGTAGTGATAGAGCAAGCCATGTTGGATATGTAATAAATATCACAAGCTTTTTTTACTGTGAGATTATGTTTATTATAGGCAATTTAGAAAATGAAGTTAAGCTGATAGAAAAATTTATTATTGTATCTCCTCTTAGAACTAATCTCATCATTAATGTTTTGATATACCTCTTTGCTTTTTTCATATTTAATAGTTGCCTTTGACTCTGTTGGCTCTTTCCAGAAAAGCTGGTCATTTGTTTCTCAGCACTGTGTCTCACTTGATGTGAACACTGCATCCATTTAAAATTGTAAAAAGGTACACTGTGGTTCTTTTTTCCTTTTTCTTAAAAAAAATTTATTTATTTTGCCTGTGCTGTGTCTTAGTTGCAGCTCACAGGATATTTAGTTGCGGCATGCAGACTCTTAGTTTCAGCGTGCATGCAGGATTTAGATCCCTGACCAGGGATCAAACCCAGGCCCCCTGCATTGGGAGCATGGGGTCTTACCCACTGGACCACCAGGGAAATCCCGGGTACACTGTAATTCTGAGAAAATGAGACAAGGGCAAGAGTTTTGAATTTCATAGAATAAGGCTAAAGAAGATGTTTCTGACATGATTTCATAAAACACCACATTTACACTTTTTTAGTTTTTTTTTTTTTTTTGCGGTACACGGGCCTCTCACTGTTGCGGCCTCTCCCGTTGCGGAGCGCAGGCTCAGCGGCCATGGCTCACGGGCCCAGCCACTCCATGGCATGTGGGATCTTCCCAGACCGGGGCACGAACCCGTGTCCCCTGCATTGGCAGGCGGACTCTCAGCCACTGCGCCGCCAGGGAAGTCCCCCAATTTTTAGATTTTTAACCAAGCTTTAAGTTTATAGTTGGTAGAAATTTCTGGCAAGAACTTAGAATGGTATTTATTTTTGGTGTTTCTGTTCCTTTAATTTTGAAGTTCACTTATTCCTTCGAACTAAGGAAAAGATCCTGATCTCATGTGAAGGACTCATGCACTTGTTTTATGTATTATATTCCTTTGTTACAGGCAAAGAAGAGTAAAACCAAAATGCCATCTCTGGTAAAGAAGTGGCAGAGTATCCAGCGTGAGCTAGATGAAGAGGAGAATTCTAGTTCCAGTGAAGAGGACCGAGAATCAACTGCACAGAAGCGAATTGAAGAGTGGAAACAGCAGCAGCTGGTCAGGTAAAAGAAAGAACCATAGATGGCGCGGATAGTGGTGGTTGTAGCTGTGGTTTTAGAGCCATCATGTTCTTAAAATCATAGCCCTTAATTTGATTCCTTTACAGACTTACCTAAGTAGTTTTTAGTTCATAGAAATGTTTATTTCCCTATAAAAATTATAATCTAGCCTTTTTCAAAATCAGAAACATCAAATCTGTAATACTTCCCACTGATTGTTCCTCTTAGGCAAAGAGCTATCTTAACCCTGAGCATATGGGGAAAAATAGTCATCCCCATTTACCATGTAGCTCCAAGAGACTCTTCTATATGTATATTTTTAAATATTTCAAATAATTTACAGACATAAAAAATAAAGAGGAGAAAACTTAATTAGAAATTTTAGTAAGAATCTAAACATAGCTAACTCAAATTTTTATTTATTTTCATGGTTTTTGAAGGTACACATACTGAAATGAGCAACATTCTTTGAATGCAACTAATTGCTCAGTTGTCATGCGTAACTTGGAACATACTCCTCTCATAAATGGTGCCAGATTTCAGGTTCATCTCTGATAGGTTCTAGCTTATCATTACTTCTGGTTCTTGCACTTGCAACCTCCATAAATGCAGTACTTATGAAAATATTGGGGGGAGTTCCCTGGCGGTCCAGTGGTTTGGACTCTGCGCTTTTACTGCTGAGGGGCCCGGGTTCAGTCCCTGGTCAGGGAAAGATCCTGCACGGCATGGCCAAAAAAACAAAAAAATTGGGAGAGGATAGCCATCTTTGCTTCATAATTCAAAACATTTTCATTCTTAGATCCATAAACACTAATTGGAATAGTCATTCCAGTGAATTTTTTTGTTCCTAAAATATCTGTTTCTCTCCAGCCACTACACACCTGCTTTCAGCATTTGTCCCACTTATGAACCTTATCAAATAAATTTTAGCATGTAGCAGTATAAAACCTGAAAGGTTTCTAAGGAAAATGCGATCGATGGTCCCAGTTCTTGTTACAAAATATTGGGTGAAGGAGGTTGTTCAGATTTATTTATTATTTATTTATTTTATTTATTTTTGGCTGTGTTGGGTCTTAGTTGCAGCACACAGGATCTTTGTTGAGGCATGTGGGATCTTTCGTTGTGGCGCGAGGGCTTCTCTCTAGTTGGGGCATACTCGTTTTCTCTTCTCTAGTTGTGGTACGTGGGTTCCAGAGCACGTGGGCTCTGTAGTTTGCGGCGTACAGGCTCTAGTTGAGGTGTACGAGCTCAGTAATTGTGGTGCTCGGGCTTAGTTGCCACACAGCATGTGGGATCTTAGTTCCCTGACCAGGAATCGAACCCGTATCCCCTGCATTGTAAGGCGGATTCTTTACCAGTGGACCACCAGGGAAGTCCCAGGTTGTTCTTTTCAGTGAGACTATTGTATTTCCTTTTTGACCTTACATTTCCTTACTTTTACAAGAATGTGTTGTTTTCCTTCAGTATGTTCACTCATCAGTCTTGAATTTGAGAAGATTCATCTAGATTATGGTCCTCTTATCACTCATAGTCTGAGATTTTACTTATCCAGTCAATTTTACCATCACAGTTAGAATCTACAGTGCCTCTGTCTCTTGGCATTTATCTGATTGTATAATATTGGAGAGCGGTAGGGGAGACTATGAAGATGTTGTCTCCAGACTTCTTTTTTACTTCCTGGAAAGGAGATGCACTGTTTTGGGCAACACAATAAGAAAGCTGAGGGGTGGTATTAGTGATGATTTATTTAACTTTTGTATCATCGTTGTAGATGATTCCATTATTCTTCAGCTTTCTTACTATTTTAATCTTTTTTTAATATTGCTGGGAATTGACTAATGATTAATTCCTACAGTGATGAAATAACAAACTATTTCAAGATGATCGGAAGTCACAAAGATTCTGTAATTAATCTTAGCTCATTTTGTATTTATAAAAGGGTCTAAGGCACCCATTCTGATAATTGTAAGTTACAACCTGAGTTTTTGTTTGTTTTTGCCGTGCTGCGAAGCTTGTGGGATTGAAGCCAGGCCCTCGTCAGTGAAAGCATGTAGTCCTAACTACTGTACCACCAGGGCATTCCCTAGAATCTGAGTCTTAATCGGTTTTATAAATGATTGAATAAGCCATGAGAGATCAATCCTAATTAGAACTGATCAAAAGAGAGTCTCAAAAATGTTAGGTCCAACGGTCCCTGATGGTATGTTAAGAGTTAAATATATCTTCCTATGTGTTAAATATATCTAAGATAAAGAATCATAACTCCTAGGGACCAAGAAATACTTTTACAAGAATGTGTTATTTTCCTTCTGTATGGCTTCAGTGGTTGCTGGGGAGATATAAAAACAAATATGCACTCACATATAAATAAAACTATAGAGAAGAGTGCTTTGTGTGTGTTTGGTTGACCTATCAATTAAGAAATTTGATGAAGAATAACGCTGGTACTTAGCTGAGAAACTTGAAACATTTTCATGAACATAGATAAAATATATCACATTTTCGGTTTCAGTTAGCTTTTATTTGCTAGGAAATAAACACTTTTTCGTTCTTTTTCTTTCCAGTGAACTAATTTAATCTACGTTGTTTTCACAGTGGCATGGCAGAGAGAAATGCTAATTTTGAAGCCCTTCCTGAAGATTGGCGAGCAAGACTGAAGAGAAGAAAAATGGCTCCAAACACATAGTTTTTTAAATTTTTATTACTGTTTTTTTTGTTTGTTTTTTTAATCATTTCCGAGTCTTAACCAGTCTTACTGTTGTCAATAAACTATAAATGTCATGAGGGAGAGCATATGATGAATTTCCTGGGCAAGAGTATACACGTACAAAATTGCCACGTTTGTGAAATGTAATTTTTCTGTTTTGCTGAAAGGTGAGGTGACTGAATGCTCTGACCTGGCTGCCTTTATTCTCACACTGGCAAACTCAGCATGTTAGGTACATTAACCTCATCAGTCTGGAACATGTGGTTCATGCGTATGACACCTCTGTAGAGGACTCACTGAAGAAAAGTGAAGGATTTTCCTGCCTCATAGAGGCTCTTGTAGTTCCTAGTGTGGCACGCTCTCTCTCATTAACTTCTTCAGAACAAGTGCAATTAAGAAAGCAGCTCTATATTTTGCCTTGCTTAACTGGGATTATAGGAATCTCTTTCTGACCTCTTCCTCTAGTCTGCCACCCCTGAAGTGCTGAGATACATCAAGTCGTTCACCTTGTTCTAACAGATGGCCACACTCTTCAGAGTATTCTTTCTCACAAATTCTAGAACTGATAAAGATAGCTCAGTCATTTCACATACTAGGTGGCATATTTAAATTACAGTAGAGGTGGCAGCAGCAGCAGGTGTTTGCGTCTTTGATTTTGAGAATTTCCTCCTCACGTATGTGGCAGTAAATGTAACAAAAGCCACTGTATGTACTGATGTGTCTCCATTGTCTTACCTTGGTCCAAAGTTCACCTTCCATTTATGTGTGAATGTATTCTCCATAAAATTCCAGTATTTAAAAAGCAGTTTACTGTTCTGTACTTTCTATTGTATCGCAATCAGGTAAAAGTCACTTTAAACTGAAGAAAAAGCAAATTGTGTTTTAAAGCTGTTTGTATTTCTCCAGTTTCTGACCTTGTAAATTTGTATATATGCACTAATAAAGCTTTTTTTATACTTCTGATTGATTATTCTTTTGCTCCTGTTTTGCCTGTTAACTCCACGATTATGTAACCAAGACTTACTTTAAGTCAATTGTTTTTTCTAATCAACTATAGTGTAAGGTATGTGCAAACATTGAAGAACAGCTCCAGGAAAAAAAAGCATCAGGATCTTGAGCCCGTTGCGGGGTGCGAGGACGGGGTTAGAAAAACAGGCCTCTAGTACCAGAAGGTGTGACTTAAATTTTGGAGCTTGTAGTCTGTAATATTAGCTAGTGTTTGGCCTACTTAAATCCTGGGAATGATGTAATGTGGTTAATATTGTGAAAAAAATAAAGGTGCTTTATATTTTTTCCACTAATTACAAAAGTTATGTATACTTAGAGTCATGTAAAGTTAACCAAAGACAACAATAGTTAGAATTTTATTCTAGTATATTTATATGCATATAATTGTCTAATCAGTGTCATGTATGCTTGTGTGTTGGTTTTTTACCGTTATGTATTTCGGTGACCATTTTGTATATAAATTGTTTTTCTGGGCTTCCCTGGTGGTGCATTGGTTAAGAATCCACCTGCCCAATGCAGGGGACACGGGTTTGATCCCTGGTCTGGGAGGATCCCACATGCTGCGGAGCAGCTAAGCCCGTGCACCACAGCTGCTGAGCCTGTGCTCTTAGAGCCTGCGAGCCACAACTACTGAGCCCTCGTGCCTGGAGCCCATGCTCCCAGGGTGGAGGCCACTGCAATGGGAAGCCCACGCAACTGCAACGGGGAGTGGCCCCCGCTCGCTGCAGCTAGAAAAAGACCGCACGCTGCAGCGAAGACCCAATGCAGGAAAGAGAAAAATAAATTTTAAAAAATCAAATTCTTAAAAATGTACCGTAAAATTTTAAAAAATAAAATTGTTTTTCTTGTAATTTGCGTAGAGCATATTTCTGGAAATAGAGGCTGTCAACTAGCCATTAAAGCTTTTGCTTTAAGTGCCAGTTTTCCAGACTTCTGGGAATTGGTACAGGGACGAAGTGCCTTTGTCCCTCTCCTGCCAGAAAGGAGCGTTTTTTAGAATCTGACAATTTGATAGTCAAAATGTGTGGTTTTAATTTACTAACTTGTATGTTTTCAATGTAGGAGGTAATTTATCAGTTCTAGCTATGGGATGGAGAGAAGGTGAAAGAGGGGAAGCGGCTCCGTTTGAGCAATACTCAACAGTTTCCTAAAGCTGAGGAACAGCTGCTTTTTTGTTTGGGGCCCGGCCACGGGGCATGCGGGATCTTAGTTCCCCAACCAGCAATCGAATCCGTATCCCCTGCAGTGTAAGCACGGAGTCTCAAACACTGGACCACCAGGGAAGTCCCCATCAATGCAATTTCTAATCCCCAGAAGCCAGGCTGCAATACTGTAGGAAAGGAGGAATGTGAATCCTCGGTACCTGAACGCCAGTCTTCGACTTTTCTCCTGTTCCCCACCCCTTCCTCGGAGGCGGAGCCTCGCTCTCCGGAAGCGCCCAGCCGCCTCGCCCTCCCGCTTCCGCCTCGTGGTTGCTAGGCAACTGGGGCCCTAGAGGAAAGCAGTGTCGCGTGAGCGTGACGGGAGTGTCTTGTGGTCGGTGCGCGACTGGTTCTCTACCTGCGGACCGTGTCCCTCGCCTCGCTCACGCTCCTCTGTCGCCACAGGCTCCGTACGCACCCCTGCTGCCCCGGACGGGCCGGGGTGCAGAGGCGGTAGCAACCTTCCCTCTGCAGTCGTAAGAGATCTCTACGCCCCGTCCCGCGACTCTCCGGGAAACTGCCCTTCGCCACTTTCTCCCTGCCCAGGAAGCCCTGAATCCCTGAATTCCGTTTTCAGAGCCCACTCTCCGGGCTCTTGACCTTTCTTTTCCACCCACCCCGAGACGACTGCGCCGGACCCCTCATCCCCTTTTCTTTCACTTTCCTGAGGCGACCTGGTGGGGGGCATCTCCCTCACTGGTGGGGAAAGAAGCATGGGGCCAGCAGGGGTCCTGGCGCCACCGGAGGAGGAGGCTGGAAGACAAGGCGCTCTCCCAGATTCTTCAGGTGCGCATCGGGCCTCGTGGCGGGTCCCTGTTTATCTGAGGAGAGGTTGGGTTGGCAGGGAAGACGGAGCGGTACCGCAGGGTTTCCTAAAGTAGCGTGGGAGCTGCGAAGCGGAGGGAGGGGACGTGGGTGAATTTCTACAGTTTTTCAGTTGTTCTAATCTGGTTTTTTAGCTTCTCCTATGTAATCAACTGCCCTTTTGGAAATTGGTCAGGGATTGTTGCTGGATGCCGGTGTCACTGACAGGTCTTCAGCATACCATGCAGAAGTAACATGTTCCCAGCTTTGGAAACAGAGCTAAAGCAGCAGGTCGGTACACACTCCTCTCCAGGCACTCCACAGAAATCCAATACTAGATCCGAAGGTATATTCTGGTGGCATCTTTTTCTGGCTGGAGATCTTGATCCCAAAGATAGAATAATTTGCACAAATGTCTTTCACATCGTTTGTTTACAGAAGTTCTCAGGTATAGTGTCCTCTGCAACAGTGCTTGTGTATTTTCGTTAAGAGTCAGTATTATTCTTATAACAGGCTGTTATAATAATTCTCTACAATTATGAAAGCACTTTCTTGATTGAGATGGCCTGTCGTTTCACAGACTCTTCCTGAGGCCTATGAAGACTTTATGTACCATCACCTCCAGTACTATGGCTACTTTAAAGGTAATATCTCATTCTTATCTAGCATCACCTTTCCTGGGTTCATGAAGTAAATTGTTTGATCAACTGAGAGAGTTGTGCTTGGATAAACTGATGAATTTTTCCAGCACCACCATTAGTGAAAGAACTTCCTTTCCCTACTGATATGCTGTGTTACCCCTGTTGCGTGTCCATTTATACAAGGGTTTGTTTGTCTGTCCTTGCACCAATACCACCCTTTCTTAATGACACCACATGGCATTAAAACAGTCTTGATCTCTGGAAAGACATGTCCTCCCATATTGTCGTTCTTCAAAAGTGTCTTGGCTATTCTTACCTTTTTATATAATTTTAGAATTGGCTTGTGATGCTTAAAAAATATATGGGATTACATTGAATCTATAGATCAGATTTGACAAGAAATGAGAATTTTCCAATACCAGGTTCTCCCATCTATTAATATAGTCTAATTCTCTAATTTACTTAGGTCCTCCTTAATGTCTCCCAATAAGATTTATAATTTTTTTCATAGAACTGCATATTTGTATGCTATTATAAGTGATATCTTTTTAAATTTTGATCTTCTAACTTTGCTCCTGGTATTTAGAAATAAAATGTAGGGCTTTTTTTGTTTGTTTGTTTTTTTGTGGTATGTGGGCCTCTCACTGTTGTGGCCTCTCCCATTGCGGAGCGCAGGCCCCGGACGCGCAGGCTCAGCGGCCATGGCTCACGGGCCCAGCCGCTCCGCGGCATGTGGGATCCTCCCGGACCAGGGCACAAACCCACGTCCCCTGCATCAGCAGGCGGACTCTCAACCACTGCACCACCAGGGAAGCCCCTAAAATGTAGGTTTTTATATTGATTTTATTTCTATCAACCTTGTTAGACTTTCTTATTAACTATTTCATTTGTAATTTGTTGAAAACTGAATTTCCAGCTCACCATATTCAGCAGAGCCCTCAGGACAAAGCAGCTCCCACTCTGAGTGCTGCACTTTCACTCTGAGTACTTGCCTTCACTTGGTTGTATAGCTGCCTCCCAATTTTCCACTCTACCATACTGCTTCTCAAGTCTTCTCCTCAGCATGAAATGGAGAAAATGATGTTTAATTCACATAAATTGGAATGTGAAAGCTCTTTGGAAAATGGGTTGTATTCATTGTAAACGCCTGTGGTGGCAGGTGGTGACTAGAAGGAGGTTTGCTAGTAGTAGTGGTTTGGGTGTTGACCTACATGTTGGAGGTGATGAACTAGCCTTCCAGCACGTTTCAGTAAACTGCCTGTTCTTAGCTGAGAGGGGCAGTTTAACAAACTGCTACGCACCAGCACGTTGGGAAGAATAATCCTCGATACCTGTTGAGTGGCTCTTTTGGGGAAACAGAGGATTTGATACCAGACCCCTTGCAAAAGGAGAAGCGTCTGTGTGAGTAATAATCGGTGTTGTATGACCCCCAGAACCCTCACGTCCTTGAGCAACAGCTCCTGGTGTTCAGGAGAACATGGCCTAACGTGGGAGAAGCCAAGGGAGCAGCCTTGGCCACCGTTTCTGACATTACTGAAAAATGTTCTCTCTTGAGGCTTCCCTGGTGGCGCAGTGGTTAAGAATCCGCCTGCCAATGCAAGGGACACGGGTTCGAGGCCTGGTCCGGGAAGATCCCACATGCCGCGGAGCAACTGAGCCCATGTGCCACAACTACTGAAGCCCGCACTCTAGAGCCCGCGAGCCACAACTACTGAGCCCGCACGCCTAGAGCCCATGCCCTGCAACAAGAGAAGCCACCGCAGTGAGAAGCCCGTGCACTGCAATGAAGAGTAGCCCCCGCTCGCCACAACTAAAGAAAGCCCATGTGCAGCAGCAAAGACCCAACACAGCCAAAATAAATAAATAAAATTTTTAAAAAATGTTCTCTCTTAAAAAACAAAGAAAGAAATTTTTAAATGAAAAGAAAAATAACAAAACAAAAAAATATTCTCTCTAGATCTGCTTTGGATTTTGTAGGTTTAAATTAAAATACTGTGCATTCTGGGGGCTTCCCTGGTGGCGCAGTGGTTGAGAGTCCACCTGCCGATGCAGAAGACACGGGTTCGTGCCCCGGTCCGGGAAGATCCCACATGCTGTGGAGCGGCTGGGCCCGTGAGCCATGGCCGCTGAGCCTGCGCATCCGGAGCCTGTGCTCCGCAACGGGAGAGGCCACAACAGTGAGAGGCCCGCGTACCGCAAAAAAAAAAAAAAAAAAAATACT
Organism: Stenella coeruleoalba; assembly: GCF_951394435.1. Taxonomy (NCBI): domain Eukaryota; kingdom Metazoa; phylum Chordata; class Mammalia; order Artiodactyla; family Delphinidae; genus Stenella; species Stenella coeruleoalba. The sequence continues at coordinate 12,729,753 of NC_137154.1, forward strand.
GTGCATTCTGGATGATCTTCCTCCAAATTATTAGAAAATTTGTTAGAACGCCTTGGTCAAGAGTAACACATTGATTTTTTTTCATGCAGTTTTGGTGGATATATTTGTTAAGGCTCTTTGCGTAAGAGTGGTGGAAACCAATTCCAGCCAGCTTAAGCAAAAATAATTTTTTACAGGGATTCCACAAGTTTCTTCTGGAATCCAAGGGTAGGAATGCAGTTGAATTTCTCCCTCAGTACATATCCAACCAAACATCAGTTCACTTCTCTTTACTGCACATCCTTCCCCCACCCCAACCCTCCCCCAGCTACCATCATCTCACTATTGAAACAGCCTCATAATTGGTCTCTTGGCTTCTCTTGTTCCATGATGCCCCCTTCCAATCCATTTTCCACACAGCAGTGTTCTTTTTTATGTGCAAATCTGATTGTGTCCCTTTTCTAGTTAAAAATCTATGAATGACATAAGACCCAAAAGCCATAAAATATAACACTGATTATTTTTACAGCAAAAATTTAAATTTCTGTATAGAAAAAATACCATTAGTAAAGGAAAATAATTGGAAAAAAATTTTGTGACAAATATGTCAAAGGGTTAATTTCCTTAACATAACAACACTTACAAATCAATATGTAAAAGATGACCAAATAGAATAATGGACAAAGGACATGAGCAAGGAGTTCATAGAAAAGAAAACACAGTCAACAAGCTTTATGAAAAGATGCTCAATTTCACCTCTAATTAAAGATACAAATCAATATGTCAAGGTACCATTTTTAAATTATGAGATTTGGGCAAAAAATATTTTTTTTTCGGTCAGGAGGTGGGAGAACACTCCCACACTGCTGTTAGGAATGTGAATAGATAAGATTTTTTAGAAAGGCAGTTTGGCAATAGGTGGAAAATGTAAAATGGTACTTAACTTTTGATGTAGCAATTCCATTTTCATTTTCAAATATGTATCTTATATTTTTGCTCATCCCAGTGCCCAGAAGCCTTTTCCATTCTGTGTCCCAGAGCTCCTGGCAGGGAATAGAAAGGCAAGGGTTGAGCAAAGGAGACTGTTAAGATGGAATGGCTCAGGAGCCAGCCGACCACCCCCCTTCAGCTTCCTCCTGCCCCATTTGCTGACACTTGAAATAACATCGATAAGAAACAATTGCCAGTCTTAATATAATAAAAAAATGTAAAATGCAAAGACAGCTGCTAGAGGTGACACAACAATGTAGATGAATTTTAGTTAGAGTATAACTGATAACCTGACACTTTTTTCCCCCCGTTTTGATCATTGGAGTGAGGAAGATATTTTTCTTTATCTTTGTAGCAAAGCATTTATTATGTTGTTATTGTTGTTTTTTTAAACCAGAAAAGTACAAAGGAGGTAAAAAAGGAATGAGTTATAATGTGCTTGTTTCAAAAAAAAAAAAAAAAAAGAGAAGAGAAGGAAAGGAAGGAACAAACGAACGGAGGAAAGAAACCAAAAAAGAAAGAAAAGGAAATATATGTATAAGCTTAGAAAATTCAAATGGTAGGAGAAAAACACAAAAGGAAATTAAGAGCTCTCCCTGCCCCACCCTTAATATAGCCACTATTGTAATCATTCTTTTCAGGAAAAAGAAGATATATCCTCAAGTGCCTATATATCTTTTCTTCTTAATTGCTCATAGGGATCCTATACATAATCTTTGATTTTTTTTGTTTAAAAATAGAGCCTTTTCATATGAGCACAAGAAGCATCTACCTCATTCTTTTTAGAGCACCTACAGTATTCCATCTCATTAACATGTCATAATTATTTTAACCTCCCTTTTGTTGGATGCTTTGGTTGTTTGCACATTTTTATTATTTGAACGTTACTGCAGTGAGCATCTTCGTATATGTATCTTGACGAGCTTTTGTTAAGAAAATCTATAAAGTAATTTCTAGCAATGGGATTGCCGAATCAAGGGTTTGGGTGTTTTAGATCTTACTAGACATTGCCAAATTGCTTTCCAGAAAGTTTGCACCAATTTGCCTTTTTGTCAGCAAGTTATGAGAGTACTTGTTTACTTACACCTTTGCCAGGGTGAGTGTGAAAACACATAAATGTTTTTCCTGTCTGTTAGGTAAAAAACTGTTATCTCCTTGTCATTTTGATTTACATTTCTTTATGAGTGAGATTGAGCAGCTTTGCCATCTTTTCAAATGTTTGTTGCCTTTTCCCCCTGCATTAAACAGTGGGGGAAATATTTTAGACACAGAAATGCAGGGGCCCAAAGTGGGGGCGGGGGATGGAAAGGTATAGGGGACACGGGCAGGAAAAAGAAAGATCCGTCGGACCAACCATACCTCTTCCTTCCCCTTTCTAGGGCCTACCAGTCTATCTTCAACTGTGCACAGACAGATAGAAGCTGTGAGCAGAGGTGTTTCATGTCCTTCCAGACCAGAAAACGGAAACTCCTGTAAGGAAATGTCTCTCCCTCCTGCTCTCCCCACCAGAGCTGGGAGTTACCACCCTAGGGGCCTTCAGCCTTTCTTTCCTCTTTCCCTTTCTTTTCATTCTTCCTCTCATTTCCTTTTTTCCCCCTTTGTCCTTGAACGCGCTTGTTTTCCTCCCTTTTTTTCCATTCTTTATTTCCCAAGAACTCTTCTCTCTCTTCTGCCCCTGCTCACTCCTCTGCCCCTATCCACCTCCCTGTTTTGTAAGTCTCTCTGTCCTTTGAATGGTTATATTATGAACTTGAAATGTAATTTGTAGATTGTTTCACTGTAGTTAATAAAGTTTTATGTCCTTTTTTTCTAAAACGCTAGTGGTTGAATTGAAAGTTTTCTTTTTTGCCTCTCTCTAGACAAAAATAATAACACACGTTAAGTAACTTTTATTTGTAACCCACTGTTGAAATGTCTTTGACCCATTAACATTGATTTAAAAAAAAGAAAAAAGTTTCTTCTAACTTACTCTAAAGCTTTACATTTAAATGTTTAACAGACTAAGGCAGAACTTTAACTTAACGTTTTATAGTTTTGATGCTGTCATCCCGTACTAAATCTCTTTGAAGGAGAAACATGTCATAGGATTGCGTATCTGTGCTAATATATTAATACAGTGCTTAAACTTACATATTTGTTACAGTTGAGCAGTAAAGTTCCCAAGGAAGAAGAGGAAACTGTTCACTCATTCCCTTTCCCTTTGGCAGATTCCCTTATGCTGAGTTCACCACTTCTTAAGAGCAGACAGCTTCTTCATGATGACCTTGGTGAAGTAAACTCACGTCTTCGAGAACCCCGAGATCTCTTTGCTTTTTTCTCCAGCAGTGGGCCACTGCAGGCTCCAAGATGGCCAATAGAATGTGAAGTCATCAAGGAGAACATTCATCATATTGGTAATGTGACTTACGTGTCATGGTCTTGCCGTTCTGACAGACTATATTACAGTTTTAAGTTCTACATACCACAGTACAAGACGGGACAGATTCACCATCTGTTAGCTCACCCTTAACATGTTTAAGCTCTGGGAAACTGGTATACACTCACCAAAGTCAAAAGTTACACTAATGTATAAACTAGAATGCTTCTGAGTTTATTGGAATGGGAGGATACCTTTCTAGAGGCCAAAATATATCAATACTTAAATCTGTTTTCTAGATTATTCCCATTTCAGTATGTTTGGTTGAGTTTTATAAAAGTTGTATTTTTACCAGCTTTGGTAAAATTGATGAACACCATGTATATAATACCAGAATGTAGTTTTTACTGGTTTTTTCCCCACGGTTTTATTGAGATATAATTGACATAAAACATCGTATTAGTTTAAGGTGTACAATATATATTGCAAAATGACTTTCACAGTAAGTCTGGTTAACATCCATCAACTCACATGGTTACGTTTTTTTCTTGTGATGAGAACTTTTAAGATTTACCCTCATAGCGACAGAAGAGTTTCCAACTAACTCTATCAACCAAATTTTTAAAAAATTTTTATTGGAATATGGTTGATTTACAATGTTGTGTTAGTTTCAGGTGTACAGCAAAGTGAATCAGTTATACATATACATATATCCACTCTTTTATTTTTAGATTCTTTTCCCATATAGGCCATTACAGAGTATTGAGTAGAGTTCCCCGTGCTATACAGCAGGTCCTTATTAGTTACCTATTTTATGTATAATATGTGTGTATTATGTGTGTATATGTCAGTCCAAATCTCCCAATTTGTGCCTTCCCCCACTTATCCTCTGGTAACCATAAGTTTGTTTTCTACATCTGTGACTCTACTTCTGTTTTGTAAATAAGTTCATTTGTACCCCTTTTTTTTTTATTCCACATATAAGCGGTATCATATGATATTTGTCTTTCTGTGTCTGACTGCATTCAATATGGTGGTCCATCCATGTTGCTGCAAATGGCATTATTTTTATGGCGGAGTAATATTCTTTTTTATGGCTGAGTAATATTCCATTGTATATATATACCACATCTTCTTTATCCATTCCTCTGTTGATGGACTTTAGGTTGCTTCCATGTCCTGGCTATTGTAAATAGTGCTGCAGTGAACATTGGGGTGCATGTATCATTTCAAATTAAGGTTTTCTCCAGATATATGCCCAGGAGTGAGATTGCTGGGTCATATGGTAGTTCTATTGTTAATTTATAAGGAGCCTCCATACTGTTCTCCATAGTGGCTGCACCAACTGACATTCCCAGCAACAATGTAGGAGGGTTCCCTGTTCTCCACACCCTCTCTATATTGTTTGTAGACTTTTTGATGATGGCCATTCTGACTGGTGTGAGGTGATACCTCACTGTAGTTTTGATTTGCATTTCTTTAATGATTAGTGATGTTGAGCATCCTTTCATGTGTTTGTTGGCAATCTGTATATCTTCTTTGGAAAAATGTCTGTTTAGGTCTTCTGCCCATTTCTGGATAGGGTTATTTGTGTTCTTGATACTGAGCTGCATAAGCTGCTTATAAATTTTGGAGATTAATCCTTTGTCAGTTGCTTCATTTGCAAATATTTTCTCACATTCTGAGGGTTGTCTTTTCATCTTATGGTTTCCTTTCTGTGCAAAAGCTTTTAAGTTTCATTAGGTCCCATTTGTTTATTTTTGTTTTTATTTCCATTTCTGTAGGAGGTGGGTCAAAAAGGATCTTGCTCTGATTTATGTCACAGACTGTTCTGCCTATGTTTTCCTGCAAGAGCTTTATAGTGTCTGGCCTTACATTTAGGTCTTTAATCCATTTTGAGTTTATTTTTGATATGATGTTAGGAAGTGTTCTAATTTCATTCTTTTACATGTAGCTGTCCAGTTTTCCCAGCACCGCTTATTGAAGAGGCTGTCTTTTCTCCATTGTATGCTCTCGCCTCCTTTGTCAAAGATAAGGTGACCATATGTGCATGGCTTTAGCTCTGGGCTTTCTATCCTGTTCCATTGATCACTATTTCTGTTTTTGTGCCAGTACCATACTGTCTTTTTTTTTTTTAACATCTTTATTGGGGTATAATTGCTTTACAATGGTGCGTTAGTTTCTACTTTATAACAAAGTGAATCAGTTATACATATACATATGTTCCCATATCTCTTCCCTCTTGCATCTCCCTCCCTCCCACCCTCCCTATCCCACCCCTCCAGGCAGTCACAAAGCACCGAGCTGATCTCCCTGTGCTATGCGGCTGCTTCCCACTAGCTATCTACCTTACGTTTGGTAATGTATATATGTCCTTGCCTCTCTCTTTGTCACAACTCACCCTTCCCCCTCCCCATATCCTCAAGTCCGTTCTCTAGTAGGTCTGTGTCTTTATTCCTGTCTTACCCCTAGGTTCTTCATGACCTTTTTTTTTTCTTAAATTCCATATATATGTGTTAGCATACGGTATTTGTCTTTCTCTTTCTGACTTACTTCACTCTGTATGAGACTCTAGGTCTATCCACCTCATTACAAATAGCTCAATTTCGTTTCTTTTTATGGCTGAGTAATATTCCATTGTATATATGTGCCACATCCATTCATCCGACGATGGGCACTTAGGTTGTTTCCATCTCCGGGCTATTGTAAATAGAGCTGCAATGAACATTTTGGTACATGACTCTTTTTGAATTATGGTTTTATCAGGGTATATGCCCAGTAGTGGGATTGCTGGGTCATATGGTAGTTCTATTTGTAGTTTTTGTTTTTGTTTTTGTTTTTTTTTGCACTATGCGGGCCTCTCACTGTTGTGGCCTCTCCCGTTGCGGAGCACAGGCTCCGGACGCGCAGGCCCAGCGGCCATGGCTCACGGGCCCAGCTGCTCCGCGGCATGTGGGATCTTCCTGGACCAGGGCACGAACCCGTATCCCCTGCATCGGCAGGTGGACTCTCAACAACTGCGCCACCAGGGAAGCCCTATTTATAGTTTTTTAAGGAAACTATACTGTCCCTTCCTCCATACTTCCTTCCTCCATACTGTTCTCCATAGTGGCTTGCACCAGCAGTGCAAGAGTGTTCCCTTTTCTCCACACCCTCTCCAGCAATTATTGTTTCTAGATTTTTTGATGATGGCCATTCTGACTGATGTGAGATGATATCTCACTGTAGTTTTGATTTGCATTTCTCTAATCATTAATGATGTTGAGCATTCTTTCATGTGTTTGTTGGCAGTCTGTATATCTTCTTTGGAGAAATGTCTATTTAGGTCTTCTGCCCATTTTTGGATGGGGTTGTTTGTTTTTTTGTTATTGAGCTGCATGAGCTGCTTGTAAATTTTGGAAATTAATCCTTTGTCAGTTGCTTCATTTGCAAATATTTTCTCCCATTCTGAGGGTTGTCTTTTGGTCTTGTTTATGGTTTCCTTTGCTGTGCAAAAGCTTTGAAGTTTCATTAGGTTCCATTTGTTTATTTTTGTTTTTATTTCCATTTCTCTGGGAGGTGGGTAAAAAGGATCTTGCTGTGATTTATGTCATAGAGTGTTCTGCCTGTGTTTTCCTCTAAGAGTTTGATAGTTTCTGGCCCTACATTTAGGTCTTCAATCCATTTTGAGCTTATTTTTGTGTATGGTGTTAGGGAGTGATCTAATCTCATACTTTTACATGTACCTGTCCAATTTTCCCAGCACCACTTACTGAAGAGGCTGTCCTTTCTCCACTGTACATTCCTGCCTCCTTTATCAAAGATAAGGTGACCATATGTGCGTGGGTTTATCTCTGGGCTTTCTATCCTGTTCCATTGATCTATCTTTCTGTTTTTGTGCCAGTACCATACTGTCTTGATTACTGTAGCTTTGTAGTATAGTCTGAAGCCAGGGAGCCTGATTCCTCCAGCTCCGTTTTTCGTTCTCAAGATTGCTTTGGCTCTTCGGGGTCTTTTGTGTTTCCATACAGATTGTGAAATTTTTTGTTCTAGTTCTGTGAAAAATGCCATTGGTAGTTTGATAGGGAGTGCATTGAATCTGTGGATTGTTTTGGGTAGTAGAGTCATTTTCACAATCTTGGATTCTTCCATTCCAAGAACATGGTATATCTTTCCATCTGTTTGTATCATCTTTAAGTTCTTTCATCAGTGCCTTATCATTTTCCTCATACAGATCTTTTGTCTCCTTAGGTAGGATTCTTCCTAGGTATTTTATTCTTCTCGTTGCAGTGGTAAATGGGAGTGTTTCCTGAATTTCTCTTTCAGATTTTTCATCATTAGTGTACAGGAATGCAAGAGATTTCTGTGCATTAATTTTGTATCCTAGTACTTTACCAAATTCATTGATTAGCTCTAGTAGTTTTCTGGTAGCATCTTTAGGATTCTGTATGTATAATATCATATCATCTGCAAACAGTGTCAACTTTACTTCTTTTCCAATTTGGATTCCTTTTATTTCTTTTTCTTCTGTGATTGCTGTGGCTAAAACTTCCAAAACTATGTTGAATAATAGTGAGAGTGGACAACCTTGTCTTGTTCCTGATCTTAAAGGAAATGGTTTCAGTTTTTCACCATTGAGAATGATATTGGCTGTGGGTATGTCATATATGGCCTTTATTATGTTGAGATAAGTTCCATTTATGCCTACTTTCTGGAGGATTTTTATCATAAATGTGTGTTGAATTTTGTCAAAAGCTTCTTCTGCATCTATTGAGATGATCATATGGTTTTTCTTCTTCAATTTGTTAATATGGTTTATCACATTGATTGATTTGCGTATATTGAAGAATCCTTGCATTCCTGGGATATTCCCCACTTGATTATCATATATGATCCTTTTAATGTGCTGTTGGATTCTGTTTGCTAGTACTTCATTGAGGATTTTTGCATCTACGTTCATCAGTGATATTGGCCTGTAGTTTTCTTTCTTCATGACGTCTTTGTCTGGTTTTGCTATCAGGGTGATGGTGGCCTCGTAGAATGAGTTTGGGAGTGTTCCTCCCTCTGCTATATTTTGGAAGAGTTTAGGAAGGATAGGTGTTAACTCTTCTCTAAATGTTTGATAGAATTTGCCTGTGAAGCCATCTGGTCCTGGGCTTTTGTTTGTTGGAAGATTTTTAATCACAGTCTCAATTTCAGTGCTTGTGATTGGTCTGTTTATATTTTCTATTTCTTCCTGGTTCAGTCTCAGAAGGTTGTGCTTTTCTAAGAATTTGTCCATTTCTTCCAGGTTGTCCATTTTATTGGCATATAGTTGCTTGTAGTAATCTCTCATGATCCTTTGTATTTCTGTTGTGTCAGTTGTTACTTCTCCTTTTTCATTTCTAATTCTATTGATTTGACCCTTCACCCGTTTTTTCTTGATGAGTCTGGCTAACGGTTTATCAATTTTGTTTATGTTCTCAAAGAACCAGCTTTTAGTTTTATTGATCTTTGCTATCGTTTCCTTCATTTCTTTTTCATTTATTTCTGATCTGAACTTTATGATTTCTTTCCTTCTGCTAACTTTGGGGGTTTTTTGTTCTTCTTTCTCTAATTTCTTTAGGTGTAAGGTTAGGTTGTTTATTTGAGATGTTTCTTGTTTCTTGAGGTAGGATTGTATTGCTATAAACTTCCCTCTTAGAACTGCTTTTGCTGCATCCCATAGATATTGGGTGGTCGTGTTTTCATTGTCATTTGTTTCTAGGTATTTTTTTATTTCCTGTTTGATTTCTTCAGTGATCTCTTGGTTATTAAGTAGTGTATTGTTTAGCCTCCATGTGTTTATATGTTTTACAGATTTTTTTCCTGTAATTGATATCGAGTCTCATAGCATTGTGGTTGGAAAAGGTACTTGATACGATTTCAGTTTTTTTGTTGTTTTTTTTTTGCAGTACGCGGGCCTCTCACAGTTGTGGCCTCTCCCATCACGGAGCACATGCTCCGGACGCACAGGCTCAGCGGCCATGGCTCACGGGCCCAGCCGCTCCACGGCACGTGGGATCTTCCCAGAGCGGGGCACGAGCCCGTGTCCCCTGCATCAGCAGGTGGACTCTCAACCACTGTGCCACAAGGGAAGCCCACGATTTCAGTTTTCTTAAATTTACGTAGGCTTGATTTGTGACCCAAGATGTGATGTAGCTTGGAGAGTGTTCTGTGACCACTTGAGAAGAAAGTGTATTCTGTTATTTTTGGATGGAATGTCCTATAAATGTCAGTTAAGTCCATCTTGTTTAATGTATCATTTAAAGCTTGTGTTTCCTTATTTATTTTCATTTTGGATGATCTGTCCATTGGTGAAAGTGGGGTGTTAAAGTGCCCTACTATTATTGTGTTACTGTCGATTTCCCCTTTTATGCTGTTAGCATTTGCTTTATGTATTGAGGTGCTCCTATGTTGGGTGCATAAATATTTACAATTGTTGTATCTTATTCTTGGATTGATCCTTTGATCGTTATGTAGTGTCTTTCTTTGTCTCTTGGAATAGTCTTTATTTTAAAGTCTATTTTGTCTGATATGAGAATTGCTACTTACTCCAGCTTTCTTTTGATTTCCTTTTGCATGGAATATCTTTTTCCATCCCCTCGCTTTCAGTCTGTATGTGTCCCTAGGTCTGAAGTGGGTCTCTTGTAGACAGCATATGTATGGGTCTTGTTTTTGTATCCATTCAGCCAGTCTGTGTTTTTGGTGGGAGCATTTAATCCATTTACATTTAAGGTAATTATCAATATGTATGTTCCTATTACTATTTTCTTAATTGTTTTGGGTTTGCTACTGTAGGTCTTTTCCTTGTCTTGTGTTTCCTGCCTAGAGAAGTTCCTTTAGCATTTGTTGTAAAGCTGGTTTGGTGGTGCTGAATTCTCTTAGCTTTTGCTTGACTGTAACGGTTTTAATTTCTCTGTCAAATATGAATGAGATCCTTGCTGGGTAGAGTAATCTTGGTTGTTGGTTTTTCCCTTTCATCAGTTTAAATATGTCCTGCCACTCCCTTCTGGCTTGCAGAGTTTCTGCTGAAAGATCAGCTGTTAACCTTATGGGGATTCCCTTGTATGTTATTTGTTGTTTTTCCCTTGCTGCTTTTAATATTTTTTCTTTGTATTTAATTTTTGATAGTTTGATTAATATGTGTCTTGGGGCTTCCCTGGTGGCGCAGTGGTTGAGAGTCCGCCTGCCGATGCAGGGGACGCGGGTTCGTGCCCCGGTCTGGGAGGATCCCATGTGCCGTGGAATGGCTGGGCCCGTGAGCCATGGCCGCTGGGCCTGCGTGTCCAGAGCCTGTGCTCTGCAGCGGGAGAGGCCACAGCAGTGAGAGGCCCTCGTACCGCAAAAAAAAAAAAAAAAAAAATGTGTCTTGGCGTGTTTCTCCTTGGATTTATCCTGTATGGGACTCTCTATGCTTCCTGGACTTGATTGACTATTTCCTTTCCCATATTAGGGAAGTTTTCAACTATAACTCTTCAAATATTTTCTCAGTTCCTTTCTTTTTCTCTTCTTCTTCTGGGACCCCTATCATTCAAATGTTGGTGCATTTAATGTTGTCCCAGAGGTCTCTAAGAGTGTCCTCAATTCTTTTCATTCTTTTTTCTTTATTCTGCTCTACGGTAGTTATTTCCACTATTTTATCTTCCAGGTCACTTATCCGTTCTTCTGCCTCAGTTATTTTGCTATTGATTCCTTCTAGAGAATTTTAATTTCATTTATTGTGTTGTTCATCCTTGTGTGTTTGCTCTTTAGTTCTTCTAGGTCCTTGTTAAACGTTTCTTGTATTTTCTCCATGGTATTTCCAAGATTTTGGATCATCTTTACTATCATTACTCTGAATTCTTTTCAGGTAGACTGCCTATTTCCTCTTCATTTGTTTGGTCTGGTGGGTTTTTACCTTGCTTCTTCATCTGCTGTGTGTTTTTCTGCCTTCTCATTTTGCTTAACTTACTGTGTTTGGGGTCTCCTTTTCGCAGACTGCAGGTTCGTAGTTCCCGTTGTTTTTGGTGTCTGTCCCCAGTGGCTAAGATTGGTTCAGTGGGTTGTGTAGGCTTCCTGGTAGAGGGGACTGGTGCCTGTGTTCTGATGGATGAGGCTGGGTCTTGTCTTTCTAGTGGGCAGGACTGCGTCCGGTGGTGTGTTTTGAGGTGTCTGTGACCTTATTATGATTTTAGGCAGCCTCTTTGGTAATGGGTGGGGTTGTGTTCCTGTCTTGCTAGTTGTTTGGCATAGGGTGTCCAGCGCTGTAGCTTGCTGGTTATTGAGTGGAGCTGGATCTTAGCATTGAGATGGAGATCTCTGGGAGAGTTTTCGCCGTTTCATATTACATGGAGCTGGGAGGTCTCTGGTGGACCAATGTCCTGAAGTTGGCTCTCCCACCTCAGGGGCACAGGCCTGACACCCGGCCAGAGCACCAAGACCCTCTCAGTCACACGACTTTTGGGAAGTCTGAGGTCTTCTGCCAGCCTTCAGTAGGAGTTCTCTAGGAGCTGTTCCACATGTAGATATATTTCTTATGTATTTGTGGGGAGGAGGGTGATCTCCACGTCTTACTCCTCTGCCATCTTGAAGGTCTCCCCCCTAAGGTACTTTTCAAAACATAAACCACTCCTTTGAGGAAAGAAGTTGGTTTTCATTGACCCAGTAGGTAATTTTCTTTGTTCACTTGCTTAATTTATTCTAATCACTCTCATACACAGTGACCCACTACAGTGAAAGTCAGGAAACCTGGTTCCATCTGCCACTTGCTGATCATGAGTCACTGGGGAAAGTGCTAGACCTCTCTGAGCTGAATATTTATTTTCCCTCGAAACTCTGGAACTCCACACTCCAGAGGCCCTCCTTTCGATGTGCTGCCTCTCCCCTTCTGCGCAGGTCCTAAGAAGAAAAAATTTTAAAAAAATTTTATTGAAGTTTAATTGACTTATAAGGTCATGTTTCAAATGTATAGCCCAGTGATTCAGTTATATATATATATATATATATATATATATATATATGTATATATATATATATATATATATATATATATAAAAAATCTTTTTCAGATTCTCAGAAACGTTTACTTTTTTTTTTTTTTTTTTTTGCGGTACGCGGGCCTCTCACTGTTGTGGCCTCTCCCGTTGTGGAGCACAGGCTCCGGACGCGCAGGCTCAGCGGCCATGGCTCACGGGCCCAGCCACTCCGCGGCATGTGGGATCTTCCCGGACCGGGGCACGAACCCGTGTCCCCTGCATCGGCAGGCGGACTCCCAACCACTGCGCCACCAGGGAAGCCCAGCCCTACTATTTTTTAATCATATTTTGAGTTGATTGAGTTGATTGAGTTGATTGATTGAGTTGATCTTTGAGTTTTTGATGCAAGTACAATCTTTAGCCTTCATTTTATGAAGGATTTTCAGAAGTGGGGACTTTTATGATTGCTGGAACACTCATGTCTCTGCTTAAGACTGCTGATAAACAACTGGATGTTTCTTATTTTCTCACTTTCCTCTTATAATATTCATTCATTGTATATTCATTAAGCATCTACCATATGCTAAGTATAGTGCTTGGTGTTAGAGATATAGTGATGAGCAAATGGAGACACTCAGAGCTCACAGACTAGTGAGGAAGTTAAAGATAGAACCAGGCAGTTGCATAGCACTTGGTCCCTCTGGGAACACTTAACCCCAACCTGGAAGTTCAGTGAGGGTTTCCAAGAGAAGTTGACACAGAAGCTGAAATCTGAAGGATGAGTTAGAAGTGATCCAATTGAAAGGATCAAAGCAAAGTATTCCAGTTAGAGGAAACAGAAAAAGAACAAGACATGTTTGGGTAACCATGAAGCCTTCAACATGAAAGAAAAGAGATGAAGCTGAAGATACAAGGATTGGCTCAGTGTCTTAACTGGGGACAGAACTGCCCTTAGGGTGTTTGGAAATTGTTGGGGGGCACATTTTGAGTTGGCACAATAGCTGAGAAGTCTTAAGGTCATCTGTTCCTACCCTGTAGAAGTGGGGTTTTTTGGGTTTTTTGTTTGTTTGTTTTGCTGCATTGGGGCTTCATTGCTGTGTGTGGGCTTTCTCTAGTTGCGGTGAGCGGGGGTCTATTCTTTGTTGTGGTGTGCGGGCTTCTCATTGCAGTGACTTCTCTTGTTGCGGAGCACAGGCTCTAGGCACGCGGGCTCAGTAGTTGTGGCTTATAGGCTCTGGAGTGCAGGCTCAGTAGTTGTGACACACAGGCTTAGTTGCTCCACAGCATGTGGGCTCTTCCTGGACCAGGGCTCATACCTGTGTCCCCTGCATTGGCAGGCAGATTCTTAACCACTGCGCCACCAGGGAAGCCCCCATTTTTCAGTTGGATTGTTTTTTTGCTGTTAAGTTGTATGAGTTCTTTATATATTTTGGATGTTAGCCCCTTATCAGATATATGATTTGCAAATATTTTCTCTCATTCAGAAAGTTGCCTTTTGGGAATTTCCTGGTGGTGCAGTGGTTAGGACTCTGCACTTTCACTGCCAGGGCCTGGGTTCGATGCCTAGTTGGGGAACTAGGATCCTGCATGCCATGTGGTATGGCCAAATTAAAAGAATAAAGGGTTGCCTTTTCATTTTGCTGATGGTTTATTTTGCTGTGCAGAAGCTTTTTAGTTTGATTTAGTTCCACTTTTTTACACTTTTGTTGCTTTTGCTTTTGTAGTCAGATTCAAAAACTCATCACCAAGACCTGTGTCAAGGAGCTTACTGCCTGTGTTTTCTTCTAGAAGTATTATGGTTTCAGGTCTTACATTCAAGTCATTAATTCATTTTGAATTAATTTTTGTGTGTGGTATAAGATAGTGGCCCAGTTTTATTCTTTTGCATATGGCTGTCCAGTTTTCCCAACACCATTTATTGGCGAGACTGTCCTTTCCCCATTGTATGTTCTTGCCTTCTTTGTCATAAATTAATTGACCACAGATGCATGGGTTTATTTCTGGGTTCTCTATTCTTTATTTTATTTTATTTTATTTTTGCCGTGCCACATGGCATGCGGGATCTTAGTTCCCTGACCAGAGATCAAACCAGTTCCCCCTGCAGTGGAAGCACAGAATCCTAACCACTGGACCACCAGGGAATTCCCTGGGCTCTCTGTTCTGTTCCCTTGATCTATGTATCTTTTTATGCAGATATCATATTGCTTTAATAACTATAGCTTTGTAATAGAGTTTGAAATCAGGGAGCATGGTGACTCTAACTTTGTTCTTCTTTGTCAAGGTTGCTTTGGCTATTGGGGATCTTTAATGGTTCCATATAAAATTTGGGATTGTTTTCTTTACTTTTGTGAAAAATGCCACTGGAATTTTGATAGAGACTGCATTGAATCTGTAAATTGCTTTAGGTAGTATGGACATTTTAATAATATTGGTTCTTCCAACGTTGAGCACAGAGTATCTTTCCATTTATTTGTGTCTTCTTCAATATCATTCATTAATGTCTTATAGTTCTTGTTTAAATTTATTCCTAGGTATTTTACTCTTTTTGATGCAATGGTAAATGGGAATGTTTTCTTAATTTCTCTCTGAGAGTTCATTATTAGTGTATAGAAATGCACCGATTTTTGTGTATTGATTTTGTATTTTGCAACATTACTGAATTTGTTATTAGGTCCAACAGTTTTTTGATAGAGTCTTTAGGGTTTTCTGTATATAATATATGTCAGTGGCAGTTTTAGTTCTTCCTTTCCAATTTGAATACCTTTTATTTCTTTTTCTTGCCTAATTGCTCTGGCTAGGACTTCCAGTACTATTTTGAATAAAGTGGTGGGAGTAGGCATCCTTGTCATGTTCCTGATCTTAGAGGAAAAGCTTTCAGCTTTTCACCGTTGAGTATGGTGTTAGCTGTGGGCTTGACATATGTGGCTTTTATTATGTTGAGGTAGTCCCTCTATACCCATTTTGTTGAGAGTTTTTGTCATAAATGGATGTTGAATTTTGTCAGATGCTTTTTCTTCATGTATGGAAATAATCATATGATTTTTATCCTTCCTTTTGTTAATGTGATATATCACATTGACTGATTTGCAAATGTTGAACCATCCTTGCATCCCTGGAGTAAATCCCACTGATCATGGTGTGTGATTCTTTTGATGTACTGTTGAATTTAAGTTGTGTCTTTATATATGCCCTTGGCTTTCATCACTGGCTACTGTACTTAAAATGATATTGAGAAGTCACCCAAGTGTCATATGAGAAATCTTTCAGAATTGAGTGTTAATGAAAAAACCTTGTTTCTTCTGAAGAAACTGATATACTTATTCCTCTATATTAATAAAAAATATGTAGCTGAGCATATTTTCCTGACCGGGAGCTCAGGGACAAATTTTGAAGAGTTGATGAAACGACTATATTGACCTTTCTGCCTTATTTTTAGGTCTTCTATTTAAAGTTTATACTTCTGGGGCTTCCCTGGTGGTCCAGTGGTTAAGACTTCACCTTCCAATGCTGGGGGTGTGGATTCGATCCCTGGTTGGAGAGCTAATATCCCACATGCCTAGTGGCAAAAAAACCCATAAAACAGAAGCAATATTGTAACAAATTCAATAAAGACTTTTAAAATGGTCCACATCAAAAAAATCTAAAAAAATAAAGTTGATACTTCTGTTGTATATGCTTTTTGTTAAAAATTTCTCCATAGTCTTTATAGAAAGAAGCAAGACATAATTAATTAACAAACACACTGGAAACTTAGGGTGGGAATTTGGTTTGATTCCACCCTACTATCCATTTGAATAATCATTATTATGATTTCATGTCAGTCTCATAAAGTGCCTTTTGTATTATTTCTTTTTTTTTTTGTATTATTTCTTATTTTGTACTTTTTAATGTCTTCTTTCAGAATGGGTTCCACCTCAACCAGAATATTTCTATCAACCTACAGGAAATGAAAAGGCACCAAAAATTGTAGGAGAAGAAAAAGGCACAGTTGTCTATCAGTTAGATTCAGGTATTGTCATCACACTGAACAGTGAGTGATTGATCATGACCAAATTACAATAAATATATTTTCTATAATAAAAGTGATTTTCAAAAAGTCATATTTTAGTGATGAAGAAACTGTCTTTTCCAGACCAACCTGAGTGGGAGCCCTGAAATTCATGACCAATCAGTTTTAAATTTTCAATCGTTTTTTTAAAATGTTATTATGTTTTCTTAATAGTTCTGAGTCCTTTTTATAGCTTCTTCCTTGTTATTCCCCTTCCTGAAAATCAAATGTTGGATCTTTGGGTAATTTGCTCTTCTTTTCTCCACCTCCTGAACCATAGTGAGTATTTTGTAGTATGTGCATATGACTGTCATTTACTCTGTGGTTTCCTGCATTAATTTGCAGGCATCCTAGCGGTAGAATTTCTGTCTTTTATAAAAATGTTCAGGACACTGTACCCAACAACAAAATACACATTCTTTTCAAGGGCACATCGTAAATTCCCCAGGATATACCATATACTAGGTTGTAAAGCGAGTCTTAATACATTTGAAAGGATTGAAGTCGTACAAAATATATTGTCTGATCACAGCAAAACTAAATTAGAAATCAACAACAGAATGAAATCTGGGAAATCTACAAAATTTGCAAATTGAACAACACATTTCTAAGTAACCCATGGGTTAAAGAAATCATAAGAGTTCAAAAATATTTTGAACTGAGTGAAAATAAAACAACATATCAAAATTTATGAGATGCAGCCAAAGCACTGCAAGGTAAATTTTTGGCTTTAAATGCCTGTATTTAAAAGGAAGAAAGATCTCAAATCAATTACATAAGCTTCCATCTTAATAAATTAGAAAAATAAGAGCAAACTACATCCAAAGTGAGCAGAAGGAAGAAAATAATAAAGATAAAAACAGAAATCAGGGCTTCCCTGGTGGTGCAGTGGTTGAGAGTCCGCCTGCCGATGCAGGGGACACGGGTTCGTGCCCCGGTCCGGGAGGATCCCACATGCCGCGGAGTGGCTGGGCCCGTGGGCCATGGCTGCTGAGCCTGCGCGTCTGGAGCCCGTGCTCCGCAACGGGAGAGGCCACAGCAGTGAGAGGCCCGTGTACCGCAAAAACAAAACAAAATAAAACAAAAACAGAAATCAGTGAAATAGAAAAGTAATACAGAAAATCAAACCAAAAGTTGGTCCTTTGGAAACATTAACAAAATTGACAGAACTTTAGCCAGATCAACCAAGAAAAAAGGAGAGGAGACACAAATTATAGAAATCAGGAATGCAAGGGGACACAAGCATCAACTCTACAGAAATCAAAACAATTACAAGGTAATGCTATTAATGACTTTATGTCAGCAAATTAAACAACATAGATGAACAGGAGAAATTGCTAGAAAAACATATCAAAACTGATTCAGGAAGAAATTCAGATTATGACAAAGAAATTGAATTAGTAATTTAAAATCTTCCTGCAAAGAAATCCCTGGGCCAGATGGCTTAACAGGATTTGTTTGAATTGTACCAAACATTTAAAGATGAAATAGCACTAATGCTTCAAAACTTTGAAAACAGAGGAGGAGGAGGAAACACTTCCCAGCTCTTCTTATGAAGCCAGTATTCAAAGCCAGACAAAGACATCACAAGAAAACTATAGATTGGTGTTCCTCATGAACATAAATGCAAAAATCCTCAACCAAATACCAGCAAACCAAATTCAACAGCATATGGAAAGGATTATATACCATGACCAAGGGAGATTTGTTCCAGGAATCCAAGGGTGGTTCAACATAAGAAGATTGATGTGACACACCACATTAATACAACAAAGGGAAAAAAAACACAGTCATCTCAATCAATGCAGAAAAAGCATTTGACAAAATCAGGCCTTTCATGATAAGAACATTCTGAAAACTAGAAATAGGAGAGAATTTCCTCCGTTTAGTAAAGGGTATTTATGGAAAGGATGAATCAACTTCAAACCCACTAAAACAGCTATAACAGCAATACAGACAATAACAAGTGCTGGGGAGGATGTGAAACAGATGGTAATAGTAACCTTTAAGGCAGAAAAGATATATCATGTTAAAGAGAAGTAAGCTAATAGATAGTAATCATCAGAAAAGAAATCTATTTTATTGGAGGAGGAACATGTACCAAGTATAATTAGTAGAAATGGGATGTGTTAAGTCAGTGAAATCAGGGGAGGTTTTTACAGAAAAAAACTGTAATAGGAAGGAGGGACTGCAATGTGTTTACATTCCTACAGCTAGAAAAATAAAATGAGCCAGTTTTAGCAGAGAGGACCCATCTGAGATGTGGTTACACATGCTCCGCTCCCAGTTGCCTTGATTTTGAGCTCTCGTTACTATTTTGGCAAAAGCTGGTGAGGTAGAAAAGGTGAAGCAACTCATAGTCTACCTAGCTCCACCTTATGGAATGTCTGAGGAGGAGCTTGGGAGACTTTAAACTCAGATCATAAGTCAGTAGACTTGGGTTATAAATAGTAGGGGATATACTGCTCCTGCAACCTCAAGAAATTCTTGGATATTATAAGCCTGTTTCACCTCTCGTTGACTTTGCTGTAGTCATTTTCAATAAATCAGATGACCATGAATCGCCACCGCTTCATCTCTTCTATCCAGACATATTTCTACAAAGGAGGAAACCCTGGGATTGAGAGATCATTCTCCTGATATGGCAGCTTTTGTGAATTGTCCTTATTGTCCTGTTACTACACATTTGTGGCAGCTGTCTTGATCTTCTTGTCCTTTGGATTCATCAAGGAGAGTTGAGCCCACACTGTTGGAGGAATGAAGAAACAGAAAACTGAGAAGATGGGGCTCTGGGGAGAATCTGGGAGTTTGTTAGCTTAGGAGACCTAGAGCAACCACTTGCTGTAAGGATATTGAGGGGAAAATAAGAAAGATGTTTTGTTATTGAAAAATGTTACTGTGGGCTATGAGTTGGATCATTTGTTTTGTTTTGTTTTTTTAAATTTATTTTATTTTATTTACTTTTGGCTGTGTTGGGTCTTCGTTGCTGTGCGCGGGCTTTCTCTAGTTGCAGCAAGCAGAGGCTACTCTTTGTTGCGGTGCGCAGGCTTCTCATTGCGGTGGCCTCTCCCGTTGCGGAGCACAAGTCCTAGACATGCAGGCTTCAGTCGCTGTGGCTCGCGGGCTCAGTAGATGTGGCGCATGGACTTAGTTGCTCCACGGCATGCGGGATCCTCCCGGACCAGGGCTCGAACCCTTATCCCCTGCATTGGCAGGTGGATTCCCAACCACTGCACCATCAGGGAAGCCCCTGGATCGTTTTTAAGTTACCTTAAAGACTAAAGAAAATATTGAAATTCCTATATTAATGACATCTGGTTGCCGATCTGTACTTTGATTGTGGTTCCATGAAGAGATCGAATAACATGGGTCCCCAACTCTTAAATGGATTTACTTGTACTCCTGCTGCTGCTTCTGTTTTTACTTCCTCTGTGCTTTCACTCCTTTTTATGCTCGCTTTCTCCTTTGCTTTCATTTATAATCCAAATATTTATTCTCTAAATCTCCAGTGGCAAGGTTGCGTATAGAAGCAAAAGTCACCATAATGTGAATATACTTACTAATGAACTGACTACTTATAAAATCAGACCCCATACATGTTTCTATTTGTTTAATTCTCGTATCTATCCTGCCCGATGGTCAGCATCTTTGCTGGTATCAGTCACTTGTTGATAGTGGATATTGTTAACATCTGACAACATAATGCAAGTACAGTAAAAAATTAATTGCAAACTGAAATTATCCTGGGACTTCCCCAGTGGCATAGTAGTTAAGACTCCGTGCTCCCAATGCTGGGGGGCTGAGTTCGATCCCTGGTCAGGGAACTAGATCCCACGTGCATGCCGCAACTGAGAGTTCGCATGTCACAACTAAGGAGCCTGCATGCCTCAACTATGGAACCAGTGAGCCACAACTAAGGAGCCCACAAGCTGCAACTAAGGAATCCGCCTGCCACAACTAAGACCCAGTGCAACCAAATAAATAAATAAATGTTTTTAATAGTGAAATTATCCTTACAAGAGATGCAGGATTGTATGAAGTTGATGAATGTTAAAGAATTGCTTGCACCACTGCAAAGCCATTGACAACTGAGAATCTAGAAATTTTTTTCAGTTAACAGTTAAAGAGAACATCAACAAAAGATGACAAAATAGATTCTTCTGAACACAACTGATAAGAACAGTGTGGTACAAAGAGAGTCCTTGGGAGAACCGTGGGTCCTAAAAGAGTTTTGCAAAAGTAACTGCAAAAAATCAAAGGTGTCACATGGCATTCTCACTGAATTTGTCTGAAAAATTGTAAGTCCACCAAAAAAAAAAAAAAATTAACAATTGATTCTTTGTTATTCCAAGGATTAGAAAGAGGTTGTGATTATAATCTAAATTTTCCTAAATAAAATAATATAAATTGTGTAATGTTTTTTGTTTTAGCTCAATGTTAAAGAAAAAGTTTCAATCATAACCTTTTCTTTTCACTAATGACTATGATATTTTGTTTCCCCTTTTAGACAAATTGCACTCGTGCCAGTTCTTCTCACGCTTCTATTTTTGTTATATTTAAATCTGGAATGATATACCAAACAATGACATGGAGTGTACTTTATTTTCTCTCTTTTTTTTCCCCCTTTATCTTCTTTTTAAATTAATAAATAGGTGCTATTTGGCTTTTTGTGTGTTCTTGTAGAATAAGACTGCAAATGTTTTCCGGTGCTCCACTTAGAATGTAATTTTTTGCCAGCATCCTTTTAAATTAGAGTTTAAATGGGTATAAGCAGTATTTGAGTTGCCAAGGGTAACCAGGTAGCAAAAGGAAGTCCTCTAAACTACTTAAAGGTCTTCAAATATATACATTTTTAAAACTTAAAAGTCTCAGCAAGGACAATTGAAAATTTAAATACTCATTGTTCTTAAGCTAGAATAGTGCTGAACACAAAGGGGTTCAATTAATATTTGCTGGATAGATGGATTCTGAGTGAAACTTGGACTGAGTATGTCTGTCTCATCTGCAGTGCCCACCGAAGATTCCTATTTCACCAGTTCCAGAGTGGGAGGCAAACCAGGGATTATCAAGGAACTGGCAGTCACGTTGCAAGGACCAGAAGATGATACTTTACTGTTTGAATCAAGGTTTGAGAGTGGGAACCTGCAGAAAGCTACTAGAGTGTGAGTAACAAAGAGGAATTTCCCAAAGGGATGATGACTGAAGTGACTGAGAAGTGTCTTCAGGAATCATGTTAGCGATCAGGAGTGTTTTTGTGAAAGAGAAAAGTGATGAGAGGTAATTGTGAGGACGATGAAGAAGAATGGAATCATTGTGACTCATACTTTTCAGAATGAAAATTTATCTAAATTATTTTTTCTACTTCTAAAAGAAATTAGTGCGCGTTTGAAATTTGCATTGTTGACCTGAAATAAACAGACTGTCAGATATTTCTCCAGCAAAGATGCGTTTATTCAGGATTGGCAGAGAACTGCAATTCAGGGTCTGCAACCACGGGGGATGCCACATGCAAGTCCCACACTACAAGAGAGGGAGAACACTTTCACTGAGAGGAGAAGGAAGTTGGGAGGGCTCCAGTAAACAAAGGGTCCGTGGCTTTTCATTGGCTGAGTCCTTGCCAGGAAGGAAAAGGAGTCTTTTTTTCTTCCTGTTGGGCTCTGCTATCATTGCAGGGCATGAGAGCTCCCTCTTCTGGTCTCCCAACTCTATTTAATTGGGTTTCTGGTTATTAATTTTTTACAGTCTCAATAAAAATACCATAAAAGTTGCAGTTCTATAATCATACCTCCTGGATGCAGCAACTGTTTATAGTTTTGTGTATATGCATTAATTTTCTCTCTCTCTCTCTCTCTCTCTAATACGTAATATACACAAATTATATATTTTTAAAAATAGGAAAGTGGTATACATACTGTTTTACCTGTTGCTTTTTTCCACTTAATAAAATTTAAATATTTTTCTATGGCCATATCACAGATATTCATATTGTCCTATTGTATGGATACTCCATACCTTATTTACCTTGTCCCCAACTGATGGGAAATTAAGATGTTTACAATATTTTGCTTAATGAATTAATACCCTTATGCATTTTTTTGTTTTTTTGGTCGCACTGTGCAGCTTGCGGGATCTTAGCTCCCCGACTAGGGATCGAATCCATGCTCCCTGCAGTGGAAGCACAGAGTCCTAACCACTGGACCACCAGGGAATTCTCTGCATTTATATTTTTAAGTATTTGTGGTTTTATGAGATAAACTCTAGAAATAAAATTGTTGGTTCAGCGTTTGATCACTTCAGTACCGCTAGTTTTTGCCCATTTGCCCTCCCAATGTGATTTCAGTCCCCATCAACTGTGTGTGAGAGTGCCTGGTTCGCAGCACTGGAATGTTGATGAGATGGAGGGGGAAAGGGCATCCTATTTTAATTTGTACTTCATTAATTATGCATGTGGGTGAATATCTTTCCATGCTTTTTGGCATTTGTATTTTGTCTTCTGCAAGTTCAACAAGGTGAAAGCATTCCAGAGATGCCCCCTCATCTTCAAATAAGTGAGAATCAGATATAAAAATAGCACAGAGGGCTTACAGGTCTCCTCTACAGTGATGATGTCCAGGATGTAGCTAACAGCCAACATGGGGCTCTGGCTTCACTACTGTTCAGTGTATTAAGGAGAAATGTGTTGAAGTGGTTAGAAACTGCTATTGGATACTCTCAAAAGATACCAAGAAGCTCACAGTGCTCCCAGAAGTGCTGTGCAGCAGTGTAAGGTTTGAGATTCTTCCTGTCCCACTCCGAATAAACTTTCTTTTCCCAAGTTCCTTCTAGCCTAATACGTGAGTTGGAAAACTAGGGAAATAAGAAAATAAATGTGTGATGTAGCAGGCTTTTCTGTTGTAATAAGATCTGTTTTTACCAGAGGGAAACAATGTTTGTTTTTTGAGGGGCGTGTGGAGTTATAGAGATATTCTTCTGTGTTCTCTATTACAGAAACACCTATGAGTATGAACTCACCTTGCGAACTGACCTCTACACGAATAAGCACACTCAGTGGTTTTACTTTCGAGTTCAGAACACCAGAAAAGATGTCACCTATCGCTTCACCATCGTCAACCTCCTGAAACCCAAGAGCCTTTATACTATAGGGATGAAGCCACTCATGTATTCCCAATTGGATGCCAGCACCCACAGCATTGGCTGGAGGAGAGAAGGAAATGAAATCAGGTACTATAGGAGCAACACGGATGATGGGCAGCAGCGCTTTTACTGTCTCACATGGACCATTCAGTTTCCACATGACCAGGACACTTGCTTCTTTGCACACTTCTACCCATATACGTACTCTGACTTGCAGTGCTTCCTCCTGTCAGTGGCAAACAGCCCCGTCCAATCTCAGTTCTGCAAACTCCGAACTTTATGCAGGAGCCTTGCAGGAAACATCGTCTACCTGCTCACCATCACCAACCCAGCCCGGACCCCTCAAGAGGCAGCTGCAAAGAAAGCTGTGGTCTTGACTGCCAGAGTGCACCCTGGGGAAAGTAATGGCTCTTGGATTATGAAAGGCTTTTTGGACTTCATCCTTAGCAACTCCCCAGATGCCCAGCTCCTCAGAGATATCTTTATCTTCAAAGTGGTTCCCATGTTAAATCCAGACGGAGTGATCGTGGGGAATTATCGTTGTTCCTTGGCTGGAAGGGACTTGAACAGGCATTATAAAACTGTTCTGGAGGAGTCTTTTCCTTGTATCTGGCACACCAGGAACATGATCAAGAGGTGAGGCCTTTATCTATTGGTCTTACTCTGAACGCTGTCAGCACTATCTGATGGCATGAGATCTCTTCTCATGGCATAGGAATCGGGTATAGCTTTATGGACAGTCTTCAACGTTCTCTTTGCAGCCACTTGGGTTTGTTCATTTTCAAACTTTAAATCATGTCTTATCTTTGGGTTGAAACTGAACATGCGAGATTTCAGCTAGAAGCATTTCACTTATAAGTGAAATGATTGAATGGAAAAGGTCAAAAGTCAAGGAGTTCATAGGTCTTCATGATGAGACTTGTGTAACAGTAATAATAATAGTAGTACCTAACAATTAGTGAGTGCTTATGTACGACAGGCAGTATTACACATGACCCATTTAATCTTCACATTCACCCTGTGAGGTAGGCACAATCAATATCCCCATCTTGTATATGATGAGGAAATTAAGGCCCAGAAAGTTTAAGAAACTTGCCCAAAGTCATAGAGCTAGTTCTCTGGTTGCAGAGTCTGAATGCCTTATTACCATCTTATATTGCCTCTTATGAAGAATGAATAATAATGGGACTTCCCTGGTGGCTCAGTGGTTGGGAGTCCGCCTGCCAGTGCAGGGGACACGGGTTCGAGCCCTGGTCCGGGAAGATCCCACATGCCGTGGGGTACAACTACTGAGCCTGCGCTCTAGAGCCCGTGAGCCACAACTACTGAAGCGCATGCGCCTAGAGCCCATGCTCCACAACAAGAGAAGCCACTGCAGTGAGAAGCCTGATCACCGCAACAAAGAGCAGCCCCCACTCACCACACCTAGAAAAGCCCGCGTGCAGCAACAAAGACCCAATGCAGCCAAAAATAAATAAATAAATTTATTTTTTTAAAAAAAAAGAATAATAAATCAATCTGCATTTTCCAAGCGTATATAAAAGCAGTTGAAGCCTATGATAGAATAGCACCCGCCTTAAAGGAGCTTCCATTTCGCTGGGCATGCAACTGCAGCAGATACGAATATGTGAACGCACGCACCTTCTCACCATATCTGTGTGAATGGCTGAGAGTTGTGTTGGGTTGGTAGGCAAAATGGCTAAGAGCATATATTGGAGTCAGGCAGGCCTGGGTTTGAGACCTGGTTTTACTACTGGCTGGTTCTGTGACCATGGAAGTGATTTAACCTCTCTGTGCTTCAGCTTTCTTATCTGTAGAATGGGGATGATAATACCTGTGCTGGGTGGTTACTGTGAGGATTCAATGAGATAATCCATGTAATCTGTTTAGCACAGTACCCTGCACATTGTAAATGTGGGGCATTATTGTTACCACCACCGTCATCATGGAGAAGGTGTTTGGAGGTGTCCTGGTAATCAGGAAACAAAGAAGAGCTGAGTCTTAAAGGAACTAGCCCTGGAATGTCAGAAACCAAGGCTTTCTTTGGTTCTTTCCCCTCTCTACCTCTCTCTCTCTTTCCACAGTTCTGCACCAGAGTGGGCTTTCCTTTAGTAGATTTTCTCCTCTTTCTTGTCAGCTTATGCAAGGCCTACCCATCTCCCCTTTCCACATCCCCTTTTCCATCAAGTTCCTCTGGCTGGCAGAGGCAAGGAGTGCTGGTGACATGTTTCCAGCAGGGGCTGAGGTTGGGCATAGGGTCCTTTGAAGGTCATTAGGGGCTGAAATTTTCTTAGGGGGGAAAGTATCAACAGACATCCTTAAGGAAGAGACTCCAAAGGATCCTTGATCATGCTCATGCCCTGTATATCCATTGAGTTCTTTGTTTGCCTCCCCCACCCCCAACAGACTTCTTGAAGAAAGGGAGGTTCTCTTGTATTGTGATATCCACGGCCACAGCCGTAAGAGTAATATCTTCCTGTACGGCTGTAATAACAATGATCACAAGTTCTGGCTTCACGAGCGAGTCTTTCCTTTAATGTTAAGCAAAAATGCTCCGGATAAGGTAAGCATGTAAGGTAATTTTCTGTCCATTGACTAAGGGAGAAGGATAACTCATTGCTTCCTATATGCAGTGTTTGATTTGCCACTTTTATCTCTCCATTATCTTGGGTAAATCCCAGCTACCTGGACTTCAAGAATTTAGAAACGTGTGGCTTTAAGAATTACTCTGTGTCCGATGAAAAGATAAGTAAAATGTAGTGTATCCACACGATGGAATGTTACTTGGCAGCAAGAAGAATTAAGTACTGGTATGCTAGGACACGGATGAACCTTGAAAACATTACACTAAGTGAAAGAAGCTAGACACAAAAAGCCACGTATATGATTCCATTCTATGAAATGTTCAGAAGAGGCAAATCTATAGAGACAGAAAGTGGGTTAATGATTGCCTAGGGCTGATGTGGGGAGGATAGCATGGGGAGTGACTGCTAATGAGGGGTACTGGGTTTCTTTTCGGGGTGATGAAAATGTTCTAAACTTAGGTTGTGGTAATGGTCACACAACTCTGTGAATGTCTTTAAATCACTGAATTGTGTGCTTTAAATGTGTGAATTTTATGGTATGTGAATTGTATCTCAATAAAGATGATTTTTTTAATTGCTCTAGGCACAGGTTCAAACTGTTAGTGGTAGAATTCTCTATCATCTTTCATCCTGTGTTTGGCAGTGGAAGAAGGGACTGAAGGACAAATGCTAATATTGCTAACAGCAAAATGCTAATATTATATGAGTCTCCACAGAAACGTTTATGTAATACAAGATCACAAATAACTGCAAGATATTAAAGGGCTAATAAAAACAACTTAAAAGCCTTTAATAGTTGGCTGAGTAACAGCTCTGTGACAGTTGTATCTGCATTGATTTAGAAGCTGGTTTTCAACATCATAAATAAATTCACAAAATGTAACTGTCATTGGAAAGAAGAAATTAGGCTGGATTCAGAAAAGTATTTAAATGACAGTGTAAATTTTCTCACATAAAGATATAGGACAAATATTTTGTCTCTGCTACTCTTATCTGTAAAAACAAAGAAGAAAGAAAAAGGAAGCCTTTTTTCCTTCTGCCCTTTATCCCTCCCTCCCTTCTTTCCTTTCTTTTTCCTTTTCTTTTTTCAATCTTCCTGTTTTTTCCAGGGATCTCTTTTCTTCACATGAAATCCCATCCGGAACCTAGCGTTTAAAACAATGAAAAGCAGCGCTGCGCTAGTTGAAGTGGGCGGAGGGAGGGCTCAGTACCCTGCCGTCCTGTGTCCTCCTCAGTTCTTGCAGCAGGAGCGCCCTGGGGCTCCTCGGTAGAACCTCTGGATTTCAGAGAGCACAATTCAGAAATCGCTGGTAGTGAGACGCCTTCCAACTCTAAAGCATTTTCAGCAGGACAGGATAGGTTGGGATAGTTGCAAAGTATATGTTTACAGACTCCAAGTGAGGAAAGAGAATTGGGGCGGTCATGAAAGACAGTGGAGGATATTGAACTCCAAGCCAGAAGCGTTAGTGATGAGCAGCAGAAGAGCTCTAGGCAGAGGCTGTAGGGGCGGGGCACACACAGCTCATAGAAAGAGGGCAAATGCAGCTAGACCCAAGGGTTCAAGTTGGGGAGGGGTAGAAAATAAACCTTAGAAAGGCTGGCTAGTGCCTTGAATGCTAAAGTAAGCCAGCATTCCCAAACAGGCCCTCAAGGAACCCTAGTCCTGCAAAATGTCCCTGGGGAAGGTGGCGAAGGAAAGGAAGCGTTCATGAGCAATGAAAATCAGAATATACTCTCTCCCGTTTGGAGGGTCAGCGTTCACAACAACATATTAAATGCTCTGAGAAGTCCCACAGAGGAGGCCTGTTTGGTCTTGTTAAACCTTCTCCCTGACCAACAGAACTCATTTTTTTCCTCTGTTACATCTAGTAACATCTCTTAGAATTAGTATGTTATGGAACATACGTTAGGAAGTAACATATAGAACCCAAGGGAACCATTTTTTTAATTCATATTAGTGAATTTAGACATCTTAACGTTTGCCAATTTATAATTAACAGAGGGCTTGGATTTCTCTTTAGGTCTCTTTCCATAGTTGTAATTTTAAAGTCCAAAAGTGCAAAGAAGGAACAGGACGAGTCGTGATGTGGCGGATGGGGATCCTAAACAGCTATACCATGGAGTCTACCTTTGGTGGGTCCACCCTGGGTAAGCTCTCTTTTGTATATCATAAGCCGGCATGGCAAGGGGACGCCAAGCAAAGCACTGGGGAGATGAAATCTCCTTGAATGTTGGGGAAATAATTGACCTAGAAGATTTTCTTGTCTGTGCCTTAATGTTAAATTTGAGAACCCAAAATATGAGTGTGAAACGTAATGCCTGATGGGGCAGTATAGCATAGTTGTTGCTCAGGCCCTGGAAATCAGGCAGGTCTGGGTTTGAATTTCCGTTTACTGGCAATAATAATAGTACCTGCATTACAGGCACTACTTAACGAGGCAGTGCATGTAAAGCACTCGACATAGTGCCTACCACAGAGTAAAGCCTCAGTAACTGTAGCCATCATGATTGTAAACTTGTTCATTGTCAGAGATTCTCCTGAATCAAACTAAAACTAGAAGGAGAGAGACCCTGTCCAGAAGCGTAATATTCTAGAATCATAGGTGGTGTTTCTAACGAGATATTCCTAAATGAGATTTGCATTTGCTCATTAAGATTTAATAAGAAGTGTTACGAATTTTTTCCGCAGGCAATAAAAGAGACACTCACTTTACCCTTGAGGATCTAAAATCCCTGGGTTATCATGTCTGTGACACCCTTCTGGATTTCTGTGATCCTGACAGAACCAAGGTAAAAATGAGGTTTCAAGAAATATGGTGATGTTACTGTGATCGTTTTCACGTGGGTCCGAAGTCAGCCCAGTGGGATTACAGGCAATCTTTATTTTCCTCTTAATATTTTTCTGAAGTTTTTCTAATCAAAGAAAATAAGAAAGCCCCCAGCCTGCAGTCTCAGCAAACAATAAGACCTCATACTTCCCCAAGAACAGAGGCCATGGTGCCACCTTCCCTTCAGCACACCTCTCCCTGCTTCTAGGCTTAGCTGTGGCAGCACCAATTCTTACTTCCCTTCCTCCTATTTCAGAAAATCAGGTGTCCTTTCTCTTCTCCAAAACTATCCCTGTCCTTCAAGCACTTGCCAACCTCCCCTGTGGCCTCCCTGAGGTCTTGCCTCAGTTACCTCCTCTCTTTTCTGTGCCCTCAGTTTTCTCCTTTTCTTCTTCCCCTCAACTGCAGATGTTCTCAGGCTGCCCCCATCCTAAATACAAACGAAGGCTTCCTTTAGCCTTGTTGCTCCAGGAGATTATTTCTATTTTGCATCACCACTCGCCTTCTTAAAAGGGAGCGTGTACTCATGGTCTCTAACTCGTCTCTCATACCTCCTCTGAAATGTCGGCCCTGGGAACACATGACATGCACCACTCTGGATGCAACTGTTCAATTAAAAAATACTTAAAAGACACTTTGACCTCAACATAGGGCCTGTTAAATCAGATTTGCCATAGGCCAAATTCTGAACAACCCCATTCTAACTTTCCCTACTCAAAAAAATAAAATAAATCTGACCTTTGCCTTGTTCAAGAAGTGTATTATTGGCTTTAGCCAGGGAAAAGTGACTAAAGCAGTGTTCACTGATATTCTGCCCTAAAAATGCTGCTGTCTGTTCTTACAGCTCATGTAACTTATTGTTAACACGTCCTTAGTAGCAGAGGTTACAGCTTACTCATCTTTATGTCCCCAGCAATAAATAAAGTGCCTTTCAGCGTATACTTAGTAAATATCTGATGAATAACTAGATGAATAATCAAAAATAGTTCTTTTTTTCACTTCCATAGTTCATGCAGTGTCTAGCAGAGCTTAAAGAGCTCTTACAACAGGAGATCCATAAGAAATTCAAAGAACTTGGACAAGATATGGATTTAGAAGGAAGCTGGAGTGACATCTCTTTGTCTGACATTGAATCCAGGTAACAAACTTCATTTCAAAGAAAACCATAGGGGTTCTATATATATTTTTTTAATTGTCTTGCCTACTCTGTTGTTTTGTTGGTTTTGAACCTCAGGTGCAAAATATTGAATAAATCACGGCACCCTTGAATGCACTTCATTCCTTCAACAACTATGTATTGAGTGCCTGATCTTTGACAGCCTCTCTTCTAGGCTCTAGAAGGCGTTAGGGAGATGGGCAGGCGGTTTGTGTAGGGCCTTGTAGGCAATTGTGAAGCCTTTGTCTTTTACTTCAAGGGAGATGGAAAGCCTTTGGAAGGTTTTAAGTACACAAGTATCGTGACCTGACTTAGGTTTTACTGGGGCTGCTATGTGGAAAAGAGATTGTAAAGAGGAAAGGGCTAAGCAGGACACTCATTAGGAGGCTCTTGCAATAATACAGAAGAAGGGTGATGGTGCTTAGGGGTGTAGCAGTGTTTGGGGGTGTGGGAATTGGTTGGATTCTAGATATATTTTGAAGTTTCACACATTAAGATTTGCTTATGGATTGGATATCGGGTATGAGAGAAAGAGAGAATGACTCTATAATTGGTTGGATGGAGTTGCCTTTAACTGAGCTGGGGAAGATGAAGTGGGTGGAGAAGGTTAGGGGGGTGATGAAGATCAGGAATCTAGTGTTGGGCATGTTGAGTTTGAGGTGTCTACTAGATGTCTAAATGGAGATGTGGAATAAGCAGTTGGATATATGAGTCTGGAGTTCAGTGTAGAGAGGTCTGATGGAGAGAGTCATCGTGGATAGATGATATTTAAACCTTAAGTGTGGCAGATATCCCAAGGGAGTAAGTGCAGGTAGAGTAGAGAAGAGGGCTGAGTCTGAGCTGGGTACCATAGCTGTAAGAGGTTAAAGAGACCATGAGGAGCCAGCGAATAAGACTAGGAAGGGACCAGCACGGCCAAAAGAAAACCAGGAGAGTGATTCTTTTAAAGTAAATCAGATCGTGTCATTCCTCTGTTTAAAACACCTCAGTGGCTTCACCACTTCACTCAGATACAAAGTCAAGGACCCTACAGTGGCCTACAAGGCTATAGGATCTAGCCATCTGCTACCTCTGTGACCTCCACCCTCACCCTCTCACACACTGCTACAGCTACACTGGCCTCCCCGCTCTACCTCAGGGCCCTTGCACTGGCAGTTCCAACTGCTCTCCCCCAGATAATCACAATGCTAATTCCTTCACCCCCTTCAAGTCTTTGCTTAAGCGCCAGCTTTTTCAGTGTGGCCTCTACCCTCATTACTCTAATATTGCAGCTTGCTCCCCTGCCTTCACCCTCCTGCCATTCCTCAACCCCTTTACATGCTCTGCTTTTTTCCATAGCGTTTTACCACCTTCTGTATCATTTGTCATTCTATATCACTTATGTCTTTGTTGTGTCTGTTATTTATTGCCTGTCTCCCCCTACTAGGGTGTACGTTCCACAAAGTCAGAGATCTTTGTTTTGTTCATCTCTGTATCTCATTTACTTAGAACAGTACCTGGCACATAGGGAGAGCTCAATAAATATTTGTTGAATTCATTTAGTATGTAGGATCTCGGGCCCACTCTAATAGTCTCCACAGCTATTTTAGGAAGCCCCCAGGTAGGGGGTGGTTATTTCACAGGTGTGCCAGAACACCTGCTACTGGAGCTTACCGCCCCAGCTGTCCCCAGTCAGAAGGTTTCTGGTCAGGGCATGGTGGCCTTCTGCTAGAGACTGCACTGTAGTCTGTGGTAGAAAGTGGGAAGGGGATGGCTTGCCCACCCACTCTATGTAGCACATTGATTCTGGGTCCTAAAGTAGTTCTGCTGGCTGAGTCTCCCAAATGTCTCTTTAGGAACCTTAAACCAGACCAGCAGCCCAGGTAGCGTGTCCCATTCACCACGTCGCCTCTTCCACTCTCCCAGAATCCTTTGCCTAACTCTCCAGGACCACTGCATCAAACCCTCTTCACTTTCAGCCTCAAAAGCAAAATGCCCCCCGCATATCAAGTCATACATATAGGGCCCAGGGGGACCAACTCAGAAGCATCCTGACTGCATTCTGACAGGCTCAGCAGGGATACTCTGAGGCATTTAGTTAAGAGTTATTGAAACCAATCTGCCAACCTCTGCACCAGCCTCCATGGGGCTCCTCCTATCCATTCACACGGTTACACAGAAAAGCAGACTTGTGTGCAAGCCCAGTGTGAGTTTGCTCTGTCTGTGTGCACGTACATGATTTTCGACATCATCTGGGGTATACTGCATCTAATGTTTTTTATCCCATTTGTTAAAGTTTTCTATTACCTCCGAAAGGGACTTCAGAGGCTATTATCTAGTGGCCTCAAAGGCTCCTCCTCAGACTGGAAAAGCCTTGTGAGAACAGGGAGTTGGGAATTAGATCAGAGAAGAGAGGGCTTTCTTCCTGCTGCCTTGCTGTGGGGCTCCTCATTGTGCACTGATGGGAGGGCGGGGGGGCCTGAGCAGAATGAAAGTGCTGAGCAGAAGAGTGGTTTGAAGTGCTGTCTTTTCCCAGGAGATTTGAGTTTTGTGCCAAGACGTTTTTTTATATATGGAGGACGTGTCATAGAGCGCAGCTTTCAGTTCTAGCCAACCACACCCCAGGAAAGGGGAAAATATAATGACACAGAAGCAAAGGACATGATGAAGGAAGAAAGGGTGGATTATCTGTGTCTTCATTCCTCCTAGCCTTTGAAGAAAAGGGGAGGGGACAGTTTGTGGGGAGGACTTTAGATCAATCTAGATGTGCTCCAAAACTTTTGAAGGGGGAATTGGGGTGATAAAAGTAATACTCCTAATCTCTGACCTACAGCTTCTTTGTTATTAAATATATCTATTTGCATATTCAACACATTTTTGAAGAGTACCCAGTCAGATCCTTGCTCTCTGAACTGGTAGTGCCTAGACAGGTATGAAGGAGACAAAGCCCCTGCTTTCAGACAAATCCCAGTCCCCTGCTGTTCTCCAGGGCCGCTCATTAAGAATCCTACAGTCTCTCACAATCACTGCCAAGGGCAGCTTTGCCCATCCGGCCAGTGTTTATTTTGCCACTTGGTTCATCTCTGTTTCCTGTGCACTGCCTGGCATGCAGTAGGTGTTCAGAATGAATGAATGGATATGCTTATCAAGAATTCTTAGTAATTGAAACACAGACAATGAGGGCAAATAGCAGACTAGGTGTCCTAATCCCATGCTGCTGGTCTGCTAGGCGTTTTACATCCTAGACATTAATAACAGGTATTTCCCTTTTTCCTTTCCTTTTGGAAACAGCACCAGTGGTTCTGATAGCTCCTTCTCAGATGGTCTCCCTGTTCACCTACTGAACACAGCAGATGAGGTAAGATTATAGAGACTCTTGCACCCAGAAAGTAGCAGCCTAAAGAAAGCATGACACTACTGGATAATTTGGAAGAATTTTCAACTATCCCAAGATCTGCAGAAAATACAGCAGTAACATCCTAACTGGTTACCCTGCCCTGGAGTCTTTCATTTTGTCCTTTATAACTTTCTTTTTTAAATCTAGGGGGGAAACATGCGAGAACTTCATATTTATTCCAAAATCAATTAAAAGTGGGGAAAAAAAGTTTAACTAAAAGTGAAACCCACGTTAAGAGATAGAGGTTGTTAGAAATGACCCAGAATTTCCCTGGTGGCGCCGTGGTTAAGAATCTACCTGCCAATGCAGGGGACACGGGTTCGATCCCTGGTCTGGGAAGATCCCATATGCTGGGGAGCAACTAAGCCCCTGTGCCACAACTACTGAGCCCGTGTGCCACAACTACTGAAGCCCGCTGCCTAGAGCCCGTGCTGTACAACAAGAGAAGCCACCATAATGAGAAGCCCGCGCACCGCAACGAAGAGTAGCCCCTGCTCGCCACAACTAGAGAAAGACTGCGCACACGCAGCAACAAAGACCCAACGCAACCAAAAATAAATAAATAAAATATAAACAAAATTTAAAAAAAAATGACCCATACTTTTTTTTTTAAATAAATTTATTTATTTATTTTTGGCTGCACAGGGGCTTTTCTCTAGTTGCGGCGAGCAGGGGCTCCTCTTCGTTGCAGTGTGCGGGCTTCTCATTACGGTGGCTTCTCGTTGTACAGCACGGGCTCTAGGCACACGGGCTTCAGTAGTTGTGGCATGCGGGCTCAGTAGTTGTGGCTCACGGGCTCTAGAGCACAGTAGTCGTGGCACACGGGCTGAGTTGTTCCACGGCATGTAGGATCTTCCCAGACCAGGGCTCAAACCTGTGTCCCCTGCACTGGGAGGCAAATTGTTAACCACTGCGCCACCAGGGGAGTCCCACAAATGAGCCATACTTTTTAAAAAATGTTTGTTTACATGGTCTTAGGTAGTTTTTTTATATTTCCATATATTAAGTAATTTTTCTTCTGCCCCATCTATTGACAGACTTGTTTTTCACATAGATGGTATAAGAGCTTTAGAAACAGCAAAAGGTTTGTTGTGGTTCACTGGGCACCTGATTTCCTAGTTGCATTAAGAAGTATTTCATCATAGGGTGAGTTTAAGGCTGTGTCAGAAGGAACCAGCCATATCAGACTGGACCCTACAGTTTCTTCAGCCGGATTTACAGCAGCTTCAGAAGCTTCACCACACCATAGGTACCTGGAAAATTAGTCCTGAGCTTCATTTGCTTAATTATTGAAGCCACCCTATGGTCACAGCCAAACTTTATCTGTTAAGCACACATCTAATAATCAGTATTATCTGTACCTGCCAATATTGCCATAAGTAATGTGCTTTCAAATTTTATATCACAGATTTTGTTTATTGGTATAGGTGCCCCTTCGGCAGTATATCTATAATAGGGGGATCTGGACGGTGTTAAGTGGGGAGGGGTCTCTGGTAATGAGGTAACTGAACTGTTTTTTGATTCTCCAAACCAACAACAGTTCAACACTGTGAGGGCACACATACTGGGTTAGCCATTGCGTCTTGAGTGTTGTGTGAAAAGAGTGCTACATGTGGGTGGGCGTACCACTGGAATCCTCAATGGCTAATTTCTCTGTACTTTCTGGAATAGTTGAATCAGAAGAAGAAGATGTATAAGAAGAAAAAAAGGAAGCCACTTCAGTCTAGGAAACAGCGAAACAAACAGTATCAGAAAAGTAATTTGATGCAGGAGACAAAGTTAACAGAAGATGCCCCCGTAAGAAAGCTCTGTTGCCTACTTCTACTGTCCAGTTAGAGTTTTCTACAGAGGGAGCAGGACAAAGAGTTAAGGTTTACTCTAAACCAGAAAGGGAATGGGAAATGGGGCAGGGGGAAGTTTTCTATTTGGATTTCAGAACTCTCCCATGGGTCCTCTGGATATCCCTAAGCAGATTTCAGCTTAGCGCACTAATCCTCCACTACACTCTAGCATAGCAAGTCTGGGTTTCCAAGTCTGGATTTCCAGAGGAAGGAGATGGTAATGGAAAAGTGGTGGCTAGAACTAGACCAGAGATTCCAGGTGGCTGAGAATTCAGGCCTGGTCCAGGCTAAGGACACTTGGATACCTCCTTCCTGCCTGCCACGCCCACACCATACCCCCTGCTTTCTAAAGATGAAAACGCTTTCAGAGGTGGGAGTTTTACTCTTGGGTGAATTGGGTCAATTATGAGTTGATTAATTGTAATAGAGCAACTGAAAAATATTCTCTTTGCAATCCTTCTAGGAAGGGGCAGGGTTTGCTTCTACTCTGCAAAAGCAGCCTGCTTTTTTCAAAAATTCAGAGAATACCAGTTCTTCAATGATGAAAAATGAAAAACCAAGGTTGAATGAGGTAGTATTTTTGCTTGACCTTTGTGTTTTTTTACTCACTCATGGAAAATTTATTAAAAACCTTTTTTTTGGTAGTATGGTTAAAGTGTACAACATGATGATTTGAGATATATATATATATATATATATATATATATATACACACACATTGAGAAAGGATTGTCACTGTTTAGTTAATTAACACAACCTTCACCTCAAACAAATATTCACTTTTTTTTTTTTTTTTTTTGCTGAGAACTCTTAAGTCCTACTCTGTTAGCAAATTTAAATTATACAACACAGTACTGTCAACTATAGGCACCATTCTATACATGGTAACCTTCACACCTCATTCATTTTGTAACTGAAAGTTTGTATCCTTTTACCACCCTCTCCCTATTTTCCCCAATCCCAAGCACCTGGCAGCCACCGTTCTACTCTCTGTTTCTATGAGTTTGGATTTTTATTTTAGATTCCACGTATAAGTGATACCATGCAGCATTTGTCTTTGTCTGGCTCATTTCACTTAGCATAATGCCCTCCACCCATGTGCATATGTTTTGTTGCAAATGGCAGGATTTCCTTCCTTTTTAAGGCTGGATTATATTGTTTGCAAGTATTTTCTCCCATTCGATAGGTTATCTTTTCATTTTATTGATTGTTTCCTTTGTTGTGCAGAAGCTTTTCAGTTTTAGTCTCACTTGTTTATTTTTGCTTTTATCGTCTTTGCTTTTGATGTCAAATCCAAAAAATCATTGCCAATGTCAAGAACTTTACCCCCTATGTTTTCTTCTAAAAGTTTTACAGTTTGGGATCTTGCATTTAAATTTTTAATCCATTTTGGGTTGACTTTTGTGTATGGTATAAGACGGGGTACAGTTGAATTCTTTTGCGCATGTGGATATCTAGTTTTCCTAGCACCATTTATTAAGGATACAGTCTTTTCCCCCACTGGTTATTTTTGGCTCCTGTGTTGAAAATTAATTGACTATATATGCATGAGTTTATTTCTGGGCTCTCTATTCTGTTCCATTCTTGACTTTTTGTCACACAGAGTCTCTGATTTTTCCAATTAGTACGTCTCTCTCAGAGGGTGAAGAGTGCAATAGCCCTCTGTCACTCTTACTGTCAGTACCACTGGGAGCAGGGGAACATTAAAATTGGTGGGGACACTGACACTGCTTTGGATTAGACACCACTGAAGTCTGATATCCCATATTGGTGAATTGTGATTTTATACCCAAAACATAAGAGCTGGCTGCTTTAACCATCCATCCATCCATTCAGCAAATTGTATTGTGTAACTACTACACGTCAGGCTGTCTACTGGATGCTGGGAGTGCAACATTGAACAAAACACTATCCCTGCCTCAGGGACCTTAGGGTCTGCTGGGTATTTTAACAAGTAAGCAGGAAGCCACATACAGAGTAGGATGCAGGAGGAAACAGAGGAGACAAGTTCACCCAACTTTTAGTACTTTGGAGTGTGGCTATAAAATCCTTGATTCTTTTATGTATAAAAATAGGTTTGGGTACAATAGTAGCCAAATAGGGTGCATGAGGCCCTCCTCGTGTGGAATGCTGCCCTGTGGTTAGGGATGATAGAATAAGGTCCCACCGCATTACACGGAGGAGCCCGCACAAAGCACAGCCATCTCTGTTCAGTATTGAGG
This sequence comes from Stenella coeruleoalba, assembly GCF_951394435.1. Lineage (NCBI taxonomy): Eukaryota > Metazoa > Chordata > Mammalia > Artiodactyla > Delphinidae > Stenella > Stenella coeruleoalba. Next base: position 12,767,222 of record NC_137154.1, read on the forward strand.
GCCATTCGGTGTCTAGTGTAATAATGGCAAGAGCACAAGCTATGGGGTCTGTCTTGAGTTCAAATTCCATCCCCACTATGTAGTTTTCCGTGAGTTACTTAACCACTCAGGGGCTCAGTTGCTGCATCTAAAATGTTGGGGTAATAATATCTACACATAAGGTTGTTGAGAATATTCAATGTGAAACCGTGTGTGACGTGCCTGGCATATGGTAGGCATTCAATAAGTATTAGTTTCCTTCTTTTCTTCAAATTACTATTTGTTTGTGTTCTGCCTCTCTTTTCATGTTAGAGTATCATAATGAATCAACATGCATGAATAAAAATTACTCTGTGTGTTTTCTATAATCACACTTGTCCAAGTGGAAAATTTAGTGAGAATGTGTTCATTTATTTTAGTTAAATGGAAGAGACAAAGGCACCTCCCTGGGCCCATCAAAAATGACCACCTTGATTTTGACTAAGAATAAAGAGAGAATGCAGGTATTTCACCTAATATATGTATATATATGCCAGCAATTAATTTATTTTTCAAATGTATTATGTGATTTGGAGGGGTGGTGATCTGCAGTCCACACAGTATCACCTCCTTGGATTTGTTCTGCTGAGGTGAACATCTAACATAGTCTGCACTCTCAGGCTACAAAACACCTGACCAGCCAGGGGCATTGCCCACAAAGTACTGCAGGATGGAGGAAGCCCACCCAGGGCTGAAAGCTTGCCGCGGAGAATTTAGTTTCATTTCAATGAACATTTGTTAGGCAGCTGTTATTTTGTAAATCCATGGCAACATTTCAGGTACAAAGTGATGGTGAACGCAGTGGTTCTGAACCCTAGGAGGTGTTAACAAACCAGGGTGCCACCATCAGTTGTGAGGGGTGTTTCACATCCACTGTTACAGTGATGGTTCAGTACCGAGGTTTGTGAACGATTTGCTTTTTTAAAATAATAAGTTAGAATGAATTCCTATTTATCCCTATAATAACATCTCTCTTGCTCCTTTGCACTTGCATATTCTTTCCTGAGAGGGAGGAAAAAGAAGTAAAGAAACAGCTGGTGAGCTGTGGTTTCAAATAGCCCTGATTGTGTCTGCGGGAAAGTGCTGTTCACCTGTGTCCGGGTGGAGCAAAGATTGAGGACCACTGGATTACTGTAGGTGCACTAGGTATAGAATAGATGATTCTCTCAAGGTGAAGTCCCTGCCGTCTTCCCAAGTCTGCTGCTTGGCAAGTCTCAAAATGATGCTCTCATTTACCCGTCAGTATTTTACGGAAGACCTACTATGTGTGGGGCCCTTTGAAGACTGTATGACATGAGCCCTCCCTTAAGGCCGTGATCCTCTAGGAGGGGTAACAAGATAGATAGTCCAACCACCATGATATAACAGAAACAGAGCAGTGAAAAGAGAGATGTAGATAAAGTCAAATCAAAGAGGATTCTGTCCTGACACACTGATAAGTGATGACTGTCCTCTTTCCTCATACAGCATCCACTGCAGGGTGTCTGTGGGTGGCTAAAACCATATCCTACCACTGAAACGTGCAAGCTAGGCTGTAACATGTAACCAGGGATTCAGTTGGACACAATGTAGTAGACGAATGCCATCCAAACCTTTACTTTTACTTCATTTTCTTTAAATTTCTAATTTAATGTTTCTGTAACAGAGATGTAGGCATTTAAATTCCGTGGCAGGTCAGATAAGCAGAGTTTAAAAAATGGGACAGTCTCCCAGCTTGTAAAGTAAGCTCTTCTCTTCCTTTGCGTTATGTTTCTAGACAGCTTATAAAATGCAGTCCGTAAACTTCTCAGGGCAATTAAAATATTGCCCATGGACCTTTCTTTGGCTATCAGAGGGACTAGGACAAATGCTTGATTGGTGCCTGCCCTGTAACAACGCCAGCTACTTTGGTATTTGAGGGGAAATGCAAATACTTCTCACTGACTCCTGCGAAACCAGCACCAACCCTAACTATAACTTCAGGAATTGCAGCATCAAGTGGTTCACCTTTTATGTCTTGTTTGCACAGAGAGAGAAGCCAGGATTTACAGTATCATGCTCTCCAAAGAGAAACACAAACCCCAGCCAAGAGCCAGCTCCAGATACGAAGCCAAACTGGTCCAGGAACAGATATCCTGCCACAAAGGGAGGCCGTACGACTGCGGTGGTATACCCATCCTTGCACATATACACCTACCCATAGGGTGCCTGGGCCATGTCACACAGGCGCTTCCTTGCTGTGTTTTGGGTTAGACACATTTTGTAACGAAGGGATTTGTATGCTAGGGAATTACGTTCATTTGTGGTATTCTGTGTTGTGTGTTCATCATGCACTGTCCTCATCCCAGGTGCTTACACTGTGTTCATGCTCTCAAGATGCATACCTCACAAACTAAATTATTTTTTCATAAAATGAAATTTTATTGTGATGTATCCAAAAGCTTCCCTTACCAGAAATTGAAGTGTGTACTCGTGAAACTACAACACAGATATACCTCAGTTTAACCAATAGATATTCTCTCTAAAATTATGTGCAAATCAATTTTAAAAGTGCAAACTCTGTTTTAAACGTATTCTGGGAGTTTACTATGTTAAAAGTCTTGTGTCAAAGCTTTCTAGTGTTCAATGATTAGTCTGACTGGGGTATATCAGGTTTGCTCAGGGTGAGGTGTTCCCACATAGAGAAAACAACTCATGTACTACCTGGAAGTCAATGTTGCATATATTATGTTCAGCATTGTTATGTGAGTTTTTTAACCCATTGATTAAAATTCTTTCTCTCCCACAAATTGTTCCCTTTGATTGGTTAACTGTATAATCTTGTGTGAATAGATACTTTAGATTTTCTATCCCTCGCAAGCACCAAGCACCATCTGCTGGCTACAGCCTGCATGTCAACGTACAGGAGTCACGTTAAACAAGGGTCACTCCAGTTCATGCCAGGCCTCCTGTTTTGACTTTACCTGCTTCCTTTCACATTGGATTGAAAGTTTCCTAGTACGTTTTTTGTCATCACTTTTAAACTCTTTCAGCCACCACCACTACCTAGATGACTAGAGATTAGAACCAAATGGCAACACATTTTATTATAATCCCAGTGTCTGTGTCTTTTTTTTTTTAATTAATAGACTTTATTTTGAGAACAGTTCTAGGTTTACAAAGAAATTGAGGAAATAGTACAGAGAGTTCCCATATACTGCCCACCTCTCCCCACACACATTGTGTGTGTGGGGTTTTTTTGGTTTTGTTTTTGTTTTTAATTTATTTATCTATTTATTTTTGGCTGTGTTGGGTCTTCGTTGCTGCACGAGGGCTTTCTTTAGTTGCGGCAAGCAGGGGCTCCTCTTCGTTGCGGTGAGCGGGCTTCTCACTGTGGTGCCTTCTCTTGTTGCAGAGCATGGGCTCTAGGCGCGTGGGCTTCAGTAGTTGTGGCACGTGGGCTTAGTAGTTGTGGCTCACGGGCTCTAGAGCACAGGCTCAGTAGTTGTGGCACACAGGCTTAGTTGCTCCGCAGCATGTGGGAGCCTCCCAGACCAGGGCTTGAACCCGTGTCCCCTGCATTGGCAAGTGGATTCTTAACCACTGCGCCACCAGGGAAGCTCTGTGTATGTGTTTTTAAAGGGAATATCTGCCCATGCTCTTTACATAGGAGTTTGCAAATGGCCTTCTTCTATTCCACATCTTACACCCTAAAACTATTAGTCAACATTTTAAGTATCTAGAAATCACCCAGCCAAAACCCCACTTTTTGTTCCTAAAAGGATATCTTTAAAGGGCAAGTCCCGAAACAAACCACTGAGAGCAAGCCTTGTTTGAAAGTTGTTTAGAAATACTTGGTTTTTGCTCCAAATAATTTTGGAAGAAGTTTATTAAAAGCACCCCAGTATGATATTTTTGGAATAAAAAACTAGAATACATGATCAGATTTTTTTAAGTGCTTTTTGAGAGTGAAAAGCTTCCTGAGAGCTGCGGTTTGGCTGCTAAGATATCAAAGGGGCAAAAAGGAGAGAATCCTATGCAATCCAGGCACAGCCTCCACATCCAGTAATTGCCAAAAGGCCATGGCAGTTCAGTGTTGGGCCCTGCGCAGCTCACAGTCAGTCCTGTAAAGTAGTAGCTATTTGTTTTCTTTAGAAAAGAGGGGCAAGTTTGCCTGCTTAGATTAAGAGAAAGTGCCCCGCAGGGCATTTACGTGCTACAGCATCTAAGCCAATATGCCTATCATTTCTCATTGTGCTTTTTTTTTTTCATTGTGCTTTTTTTTTTAAACGTATCTTTTTAAAATAAATTTATTTACTTATTTATTTTTGGCTGCGCTGGGTCTTCGTTGCTGTGCGCTGGCTTTATCTAGTTGCGGCGAGTGGTCTTCGTTGTGGTGCGCGGGCTTCTCATTGCGATGGCTTCTCTTGTTGCGGAGCACGGGCTCTAGGCGCACGGGCTTCAGCAGTTGTGGCACATGGGCTCAGTAGTTGTGGCTCACAGGCTCTAGAGCACAGGCTCAGTAGTTGTGGTGCACAACTATAGAGAGAAATAATGCTATGTGAAAATTCCAACTTCCTGCTGGCACTCCTACCCTAAGACATGGGCTCTTCCCCCAAATTCATCAGTCAGAAAGAGTGCACTCAGCAGTGACTTAGGAACTAAGGAGAATGCAGTGATGTGTCAGACTCCATTCCTGTGCTTAAAGCCCAGGTGGGAACAGACTAGTGAACCAAAGCAAGCCCGTCAGTAAGACCCTCTGCTATAGCTTTAGAATGTTGTCATGGGTTAAAGAGAGCCACCAACTGAAATGTGAAATACCTGGGTTTGAATCCCACCCAGACTCGGTGGTGGTGGGTGCAGTTGCTTAACAGCTCTGGACCTTCGTTCTCTGACCTGAAAAGTGAAGTGACTGTCCAGGTGAAGTGATCGCTAAGGCCCCTTCATTTTTACAAAATCACATTGGTTTAAATACTTCCCCCAGCTGTTGATCATGGATTGCAGTAAGATGCCTAGAACAGCTTCCCTCTTGGGCCTGAACCAGCTAGGTCCTGTCACCCAGCCTCTGGTCCTCGGGGAAACAAAGCCACTTTGGTGGCTCTAAGTACAGTCTCCTCCCCTCTCGGCCCCTCCAAGCTTGGCACAAGCCATCTCTTCCCCCAGCCCCCTGAACCGTTGGATTCAGTGACCAGAAATCACTTCAGTAAACCCCTTCTCAGCTGAGCTCAAACTCCAGCCACTCGCCTTTCTTTCTCTTGGCTTCACTTCCTCCCCCATTCAGCCCAGACTCCAGGGTGCATTACATCAACCCCTTCCCTGCCAGCACCCCGGACTCCTCACCCTCTGTGCTTCTGCCACATCCACCTGGTAGTTCCCCAACTTTGGCTCCTTCCAGCCATCCTGACCATCTGTCTTCTCCACTCCTACACCCAGGCTGCCAAGATGGCTGCAGGAAAACCTGTCCTTGAGCAAACCGGGGCCACCGCTCACGTGTCTCCTCCAGCCTCAGAAATGTATCCTCTGCTCCTGAAATGGAAGTTCTCTCACCCTTCCTTCTCCGTGGCTATTTTACACCTCCTCCCTTTGCTCAAGTCCCCTGCTTCCCTTCCAGCAAACAACCTCGTTAGGACGAAGTGGTTAAGAAGCTAGGCTCTGGTGGGGTCGGGTAGGGAGAAAACTACAAACAAATTCTGAACTCTTTTTAGTAGGTTTGTTTACGTACTTGTATTGGCAAAATGATTCTGAAACTATTTTAGGTGTCTTACATGATTGGGCAAATGAGTAAATGTGTTGATGTTGTTAAGAGCCGGGGTTCTCACTCTGGAAGAAGAAACATACAAATATTTAATGGAGGGAAACAAGAAAATACCCGTGGAAGTGGATTGGAATTGGAGATATCAGTGTGCACTCATGATTTCTAAAGTACGTATAGGTATGTATATTCACATGTATATATATTCAGCTCTGTCTGCTAAGAGGGCCTAAAATCCAACACACCCTGTTAGCAATAAGCATATTTTGCACTGAGATCTTGTACTGTCATACTGTTCCCCTCTGAAAGGAATCAGGGTTCATTAGAGAAATGGCTGCTTCCAGGGCTGGTAGATTGCAAATATGCGATGAGCAGCCTGGAACATTTTGTTATGTCAAAAAGTAAGAAAGTACTTTAAAAAAAAAATTAGTAGTAGGCATTTCATAGGACAAAGGAGCCAGCTTGAAGGAGCTGCCACCAGCCAAAGCTGGGATATTAGGTACCAAAATGATTAAGGACATTCATAAACTATAACCCATTGAAAAAATTAGGAATCAGTGAGTTCATATTAATGAGAAAGGGAGAGAGAGAGAGAAGAGAAAGAAAGTAGAATGAATGCTGAGTGTCAAATGGTGAATGCAGAGGGAGTGCTGGAGTTGGGATCAACATTTTGCAACCACCATAGTAAAGTGGATCAGGCAAGAATCACCAATGGAGGCTAAATTTAGAAGGACATAGGAGGAGCGGGATATTTGCATGGGTTCAAAGTGTCTCCACTCAGATTGCTTACTCGCTGTAAAGGAAAAAGTAGTTAACTATGTGATGAAGAAATTGGACAACATCTTGACTGAGTGACCACTGAGGGGTGGATTGACATGTAATTCTGATGCGACGCCTGGGAACACATCACATATGTAGTATTCTGGCTGGAAATACATACCCTGAATCTAATCATGAAACATGAGACAAAGGCAAAATAAGGAACGTTCTACCCAAAACAAAAATCTTGACTCTGGCATCAGAATGTCTGGGTTCAAATGCTGGCTTTACTGGGTTTATGACCTTAGGCAAGTTACTCTCTCAAAGACTCAACTTCCTCATCTGTGAAATGGGAACACTAGCAGGACCCACCTTTCAGCGTTGCTGGGGGTGCTGGATGAGAGGATGCATATAAGGCACTTATCAGAGTACCCTACACGCAAAAGGCTCTCAGGAATGGTTAGCGGCCATTACTCTTGTCCACCCTGCCTTCCTTTCCTTTGTTTTTAGAGAAAAAAGTGCCCAGTTTCAGGTTTAAGGCTAACCTCTCCACCTATGTTTCAATTCCATCTCCCCAACTTTTCTCAAACTTTCTGCTTTGCTTTATTCCCTCTTCTGTATTTCTCTCTCTCTACCGGCAACTTCCCTGTAGCCCAAAAACATGCCAAGCCCTTCCCATCTTTAAAGAAAAGACAATACCTCTGTCACGTCCTGCAAAGTTTCCATTCCTTGCTGTCTCCACTCCCCACCTTCTAAAAGTTCTCACCTCCCATTTTTTGTAGGCCCACGATGTGTCAAGAGCTTTACCTTTACATGGGAGATATATACTATGCCCCTGTTTCACAGATGAGAAAAGTTGGTCTCCCCAAGGATTTGAACCTAGATCTGCCTCAGTCTCGAATTGTCCAGTTGGCAGCCACAAACCACAGGTGGCCATGGAGCATTTGAAATGGGGCTGGTCCAGACTGAGATGTGAATACGTATCAGATTTCAAGGACTTAGTACCAAAAAAAGACTTGTAAAAATCTCATTAATATTTTTATATTGATTACATGTTGAAATAATATTTTGGGTGAAATATATTATTAATTAATTTTACCTGTTTCTTTTTATTTTTAAAATTTTTTTATTGGCTGCGCTACGCGGCTTGCAGGATCTTAGTTCCCCGACCAGGGACTGAACCCAAGCCCTCAGCAGTGAAAGCGCTGAAAGCAAAGAGTCCTGACCACTGGACCACCAAGGGAATTCCCTCTTTTCACTTTTTTAATGTAGCTACTAAAAATATTGAAATTATGTATTGTGGCCAGCATTATATCTCTATTGGACAGCCTGGTTCTAGAATATTCATCTCACAACGCAACATGGCCTCTTGTCTCCTGAGACACCACTTATCTTAGCTCCCTGAATGTGTCCCAGGGCTTCTTCCTCTACATACCCTACATGGGTGATCTCCACCCATCCTTGATGCCTGTAAGCCATGATGACACTGCATCAGCCCCTCCTACACCCCCGACCCCTAGATCCAGCTGTCTCCCCTCCATTTCCACTTAGTTTCCCTCTGCACCTCAAAGGCAACATGTCCAAAATGGAATTTTTCAATTATCTTTTCCTTAAACAGGAGCCTCCCTCGTCTTCTCTCTCTCGATAGAAGCGCCACTGTTGTTACCATGTAACTCTGTACCTCCACACTCATCAGGTGCCAGTGACTCTACCTCCTAAGTAAATCCACAGACTTCTCTCTACCCACTTAGTTCAAGTTGTCATCGTCCTCCTAAACTGTTAGATCTGGTCTTCCAGCTGACCTTTCTTTGGCAGAGCGGCCAAGATGAGCCCATTACAAGGCCAATCTGATCACGTTCGTCACCTTGCAGGGGCCCATCTCTGATAGGGCCCTGTTGCTGCCTCAGCCTCCAGCTCTGACTCCCTGTGAATCTGGAACATTAACTGCCCCTCCCAGCTCCCTCCCACACCCCCCACCTCATTACTTAGCAAACACCTGCCACCTTTCAAGACTCAGCCCAAATAGTAGCCCACTCTGCAAAACTGTTCTAGGTGCCATTTCCTGGGCAGGGCTCACCAGTCCTTCCTTTGCCTCCTGGAGACTTTGACCTCAGCACCTGAAACACTTCAGTGCACCAATTTGTTTACACAGCTGCCTGCGGTCTCTTAGTTGTGGCATGCGAACTCTTAGTTGCAGCATGCATGTGGGATCTAGTTCCCCGACCAGGGATCGAACCCAGGCCCCCTGCATTGGGAGCTCGGAGTCTTACCCACTGGACCACCAGGGAAGTCTCCCAACTGCCTTTCCTAACTAGAATGATTTCAACCACAGTCCACAGGAGGAAAAACAAAATTCAAACAAAACACAGTTACTGCTTCATACAAATAAGAAGTCCAGATGTAGGGCAGCTCCAAGACTGCTTAATTTATTTAGCAGCTCACTGGCATCATCAAAGATTCAGGCCTTATCATCTTCCATCTCTGTCACCTTCGGTGCCAACTTTGTCCTCAAAGTGAACTCTGCTCTGTTAGTTGTACGGCTGTAGCAGACCCAGGCAACCACCAGATCCAACAACACCCAGTGAAAGAACATCTGTTCCTATGTGTCTTTTATTCTTCTTCTTCTTTTTAAAAATAACCTTTTTTAAAATAATAACCTTTTTATTTTGGAATAATTTTTCATTTACAGAAAAGTTAATATGACAGAGTTCCCATATACCCCTCACTCAGTTTCGGTTTCCCCTAATGCTATCATACATCACAACCAACAAAACATTGGTACATTGCTATGAACTGAACTCCAGACTTCATTGGAATTTCACCAGTTTTCCCTTTAATGTCCTTTTTCTATAACAGGATCCAATCCAGACATCACATTGCTTTTCGCTGTCATGTCTCTTTGGTATCCTCTGGTCTGTGATGATTTCCCAGTCTTTCCTTATTTTTCATGATTTTGACAGTTTTGAAGAGCACCGGTTAGGTATTTTGTAGAATAGTCCTCAAATTGGGCTTATGATTTGATTGGTGTTATGGGTTTTTGGAAAGAATGTCACAGAGGCCAAATGCCCTTCTCATCGTATTGTATCAGGAGCCCTTGTCTGCATGACATCACCGGTGATGGCTAGGAAAGCCTTTCCAAAAGCCCTGGAAAGGATTTCCCCTCATGCCTTTTACTATTGTAAAACAATACAGGTTTATTATAGAAAATTAGAGAATCAGCTAAGCAAAAATAAGGAAATAAAAACACAATATTGCTATCACCAGAGATGATCATAGTTAACAAATTACTTTTAATCTTTTCAGATCTTTTTCTTTTTTAAAAAATGAATTTTCGTTAAATGAGGTCATATTGTATACATTGCTTTACAACCTACTTTTTTTTTTTTTTTTTTTTGCAGTACGCGGGCCTCTCACTGTTGTGGCCTCTCCCGTTGCAGAGCACAGGCTCTGGACGTGCAGGCTCAGTGGCCATGGCTCATGGGCCCATCTGCTCCACGGCATGTGGGATCTTCCCGGATCGGGGCACGAACCCGTGTCCCCTGCATCGGCAGGCGGACTCTCAACCACTGCGCCACCAGGGAAGCCCTACAACCTACTTTTATTAACAGTCCTCACCTTTCATATAAGTTTTTATTTTTGAATTATATAAATAGAATATTCAAAACATAGTATTAAATTGTAAAACAAAGACATAATTCAATCTACCAGCATTTAAAAATCTGCATATTAAAAGATCACACCTTCTCTCAGAAAAATTAACAATAACAACAAAAATAAACTGCACTAAGACATGCCTTCATAAAGGTATTGAAATTCAAGGTGAAATTAAGGCATCCAGGCAAAAAGATTAAAATCTTTAACATGCATATAGTGAAGGAATGTATTTTCCATGATCCTTTTTTTAAAAAAAATTTATTTAGTTATTAATTTTTGGCTGTGTTGGGTCTTTGTTGCTGTGCGCGGGCTTTCTCTAGTTGCGGTGAGCAGGGGCTACTCTTTGTTGTGGTGCGTGGGCTTCTCACTGCGGGGGCTTCTCTTGTTGCGGAGCACCGGCTCTAGGCGCACGGGCTTCAGTAGTTGTGGCTCACAGGCTCTAGAGCACAGGCTCAGTAGTTGTGGCTCTTGGGCTTAGTTGCTCCATGGCATGTGGGATTTTCCCGGACCAGGAACCCGTGTCCCCTGCATTGGCAGGCAGATTGTTTTTTTTTTCTTTTTTTAAAAAAAATTATTTATTTATTTATTTGTTTGTTTTTATTTTTGGCTGTGTTGGGTCTTCGTTGCTGTGCGCGGGACCCCTCTAGTTGTGGCGAGCGGGGGCCACCCTTCGCTGCAGTGCGCGGACTTCCCATTGTCATGGCTTCTTTTGTTGCAGAGCACGGGCTCTAGGCGCGCGGGCCTCAGCAGTTGTGGTGCACGGTCTCAGTTGCTCCGCGGCATGTGGGATCTTCCCGGGCCAGGGCTCGAATCCATGTCCCCTGCATTGGCAGGCAGATTCTTAACCACTGAGCCACCAGGGAAGCCCGGCAGGCGGATTCTTAACCACTGCACCACCAGGGAAGTACCCTATGATCCTTTTTTTAAAAATCTACTAGAAAATGAACTTTAGTCAACCGAGGGATGAATGGAGACAACCTCACCAAAAGGACTCATAGAGAATATGAAAGCCATTTTATTTTATTCTAATCTTAGGACTTTTAAAAATGTGAATGTCTTGGGCTTCCCTGGTGACGCAGGGGTTGGGGGTCCGCCTGCCAATGCGGAGGATGCGGGTTCGTACCCCTGTCCGGGAAAATCCCACATGCCGCGGAGCGGCTGGGCCCGTGAGCCATGGCCGCTGAGCCTGCGCGTCCGGAGCCTGTGCTCTGCAGCGGGAGGGGCCACAGCAGTGAGAGGCCCGCGTACCGCAAAAAAAAAAAAAAAAAAAAGTGAATGTCTTTTATTATAAAATGGAATGAAAATATCAACCTAGCAATATGTTTTTTGGCCAGGTGGCTTGTGGGATCTTAGTTCCCCAACCAGGGACTGAACCCACACCCTCCGCAGTGAAAGTGCAGAGTCCTAACCACTGGACTGCCAAGGAATTCCCAAACCTGCAATATGTTAATTACACTTATAATAATAGTTGAGAAAGAGGAGTAAAGGTGAAAAGTAGTGTGAGTGTGATGATGCTGATTTCATAAAAAGATATGTAAAGTTGATAAATCAAGTAATAAGTATATTTAAAGTTATAAATATGAACACTTAGACATACCATGTGTGAACACTGTGAAATACAAGAATACAATTAACTGGAACCTGGAAGGCAGGAAGATGATGGAGATAGGGAAGGGAAAGAAGTGAATAAAAATTTATTTCAACAGTGCTCAGAGTATGGACTGAATAGATACTGCCTAATAAAGAGAGAATAAGGTATATAAGTTGTGGTCACCGAAATAGCCACTATATATACAACAGAAACCTTTCAAATATACCTACACACACTCAAAAAGAAATAGTTCATATCATAAAATCTTATTTTTAAGCTATCAACAAAAAACTATTTTTAAAGTTGTAAACACTTTTTTTAATGTTGGAAAAAAATTTTAAAGCATAATAACAAAACTATGACCAAAAGTATTTGTCATATCAAGAAATGTAAATTGGCTGAATTCATCTATTAAAAGAAAATTTCAATCCCTGAATCTGATCAGCAGTTGGTTGAATCCACGGATGCGGACCCCATGGACACAGTGGAATGACTCGATTTTCAGGTTGAATCACAAAACAAAACCCACCAAGTATATGGCATATAAAACAGACACCTAAAATGAAGTAACCAAGAAAGATTAAAAATGAAAGAAAGGGGGAATTCCCTGAAAGTCCGGTGGTTAGGACTCGGTGGGTGTGGACAAATAAAAAAAAAGAGAGAAAGATAGAAAGGGCAGACAAGCACTAAGTAAATGCACACAGAAGGATATAAAGGACCATAGTCTAAGCATGAGATAAGGTAGAATTCAAGGCCAAAAGCATTTAACAAGACAAGCTATCCGAAAGGGTGCAATATACAATGAAGCTCTAGTAGTTAACCAATTCTCTATACCAAATAACATGGTATCGACAATTATAAAGAGAAGACTACTGGAAATGCAAGAAGAATTAGACAGATACACATTAGTATTGCAGATTTTATTTCACTTTTCTTTGATCAAGTGGACAAAAACTAAAATACACACACACATACACACACAAAACATTTAAACCTGAAAAGAAAAATGTCCTTTGTTAATGCTCATGGAACACCCAAAAATCACTCATATATTAAGTCACAAAGCAAATAAATCAATTTATAAATAAAATTTCAAAAAGTATAAATAGAAAAGTCAACATTCTCTGAACACAAAACAATAAAACTAGTAATGAATATTATCCGGGAGGTAAAACGAAAACTGCCACTAAGATAACAAAAAGTTCTCTCAAACAAGTCTTTGGTCAAAGAAGAAATCAAACCCAAAATTCCTAACTATCGAAGAACATATTAGAAGCTATGAGCTAAAGCAGTGCTCAAAAGGAAATTCATACTTAAATGCTTGGTGGGGACGGGGGGGACTCTTGCAGGCAGCACGGATTTGATCCCTTCGTCGGGGAACTAAGATCCTGCATGTTGCCCAGGGCAGCCAAAAAAAAAAGGATGATGTCCAATGCTTATGGTAATGAATACGAAAGGGTAACAATGAAAGAAGTAAGCCTCTATAGTAGGCGGAATTCTAAAGGTCTCCCCCAAGATTCCTGTCTGCTGCTTATTTAATCAAAACACTAATCTAGGTACTGCTATGAAAGGGTTTTGTAGATGGAATTAAGGTTATTAATCAGCTGACATTAAAATAGGGAGATTATTCTGGATTATCCAGGTAGGTCAATCTTAAAAGCAGAAGAGGGAAGTAGAAGACTTCATCAGAGAGATGGGGTAGAAGAAGAGGCAGGAGAGATTAGTAGGCAGGAGATCAGAGAAATTTGAAGCATGAGAAAGACTGGACCCACCACTGCCAGCTTATGAAGATGAAGTCAGGGAACTGTTAGCAGAGTCTCCAGAAGCTGAGAAAACTGGCCAGCAGACAACAAGGAAATGTCAACCTCAGTCCTATGACTATGTGGAACTGAACTTGAATTCTGCCAACAACCTGAAAGAGCCTGGAAGTAACTTCTCGCCCAAAGCTTCTAGGGGGCCAATGCCTTGATTTCAACCTTGTGGGACTCAGAGCTGGATATCAGCCACTCCTACTGGACTTCTGACCTGCAGAACTGTCAGATAATAAACTTGTATCTTTTTAAGCCACTAAATTTGTGGCAATTTATTATGGCAGCAATAGAAAACGAACACAGCATCTAACTTAAGAAGTTAGAACATGAGTGAAGTAAGTCAGACAAAGACAAATATCATATGATATCGCTTATATGTGGAATCTAAAAACATGGTACAAATGAACCTATTTACAAAACAGAAATAGAGTCACAAACGTAGAAAACAAACTTACGGTTACCAAGGGGGAAAGGCGAGGAAGGATAAATTGGGAGATTGGGATTGACATATACACACTACTATATATAAAATAGATAAGAACCTAGGGAATTCCCTGGTGGTGCAGTGGTTAAGAATCCTCCTGCCAAAGCAGGGGACACGGGTTCAATCCCTGGTCCAGGAAGATCACATGTGCCGCGGAGCAACTACACCCATGCACCACAACTACTGAGCCCGCGCTCTACAGCCCAAGAGCCACGACTATTGAGCCCTCATGCCACAACTACTGAAGTCCGCGTGCCTAGAGCCCATGCTCTGCAACAAGAGATGCCACGACAATAAGAAGCACGCACACCGCAACAGAGTAGCCCCCACTCGCCGCAACTAGAGAAAGCCCACACGCAACAATGAAGACCCAACGCTGCCAAAAATAAATAAATAAATAAAATAAATTTCAAATAGATAAGAACCTACTGTATAGCACAGGGAACTCTACTCAATACTCTGTAATGACCTATATGGGGATAGAATCTACGAAGAGTAGATATAGGTATATGTATAACTGATTCACTTTGCTGTACAGCAGAAACTAACAACATTGTAAATCAACTATACTCCAATAAAAATTAATTTAAAAAAAAGAAGTTAGGGGCTTCCCTGGTGGCGCAGTGTTTGAGAGTCTGCCTGCCGATGCAGGGGACACGGGTTCGTGCCCTGGTCCGGGAAGATCCCACATGCCGCAGAGCGGCTGGGCCCGTGAGCCATGGCCGCTGAGCCAGCGCGTCTGGAGCCTGTGCTCCGCAACGGGAGAGGCCACAACAGTGAGAGGCCCGCATACCGCAAAAAATAAATAAATAAATAGATAAATAAATAAGCTACAAGGATATATTGTACAACACAGGGAATATAGCCAATATTTTATAATAACTATAGAGTATAACCTTTAAAAATTGTGAATCACTATGTCGTACACTTGTAACATATCATATTGTACATAAACTACACTTCAAAAAAAAAATCAGGGACTTCCCTGGTGGCACAGTGATTAAGAATCCGCCTGCCAAGGCAGGGGACACGGGTTTGATACCTGGTCTGGGAAGATTCCACATGCCTCAGAGCAACTAAGCCTGTGTGCCACAACTACTGAGCCTGCGCTCTCTAGCCCACAAGCCACAACTACTGAAGCCCACGCACCCTGGATCCCATGCTCCGCAACAAGGGCAGCCAACGCAATGAGAAGCACATGCACCACAACAAAGAGTAGCTGCCACTCTCCGCAACTAGAGGAAGCCCGTGCACAGCAATCAAGACCCAATGCCGCCAAAAATTAATTAATTTTTTAAAAATCAGAAAAAAATGTCCCCTTGCTAAATGGTCTCTATGGTTAAATATCAAAATTTCTGGATTTAGTTAGAATCAACTTTTAAGTTTCTTTTAACTCTAAAAGCTACAATTTGGTATTATATTTCCATGTGCCAAGCTGGGTAGGCATATCATTTCATTCAATTCTCACAACAACAGTATGAAGTAGACATTACTATACTCATTTGTTTAAGGTTCAAAGAAGTCGTAGTTAATAATTGGTAGAGGTGAAATTTGGACCAGGTCAATTAGACTCCAAAGTCCAGGCTCCCTCCTGCTCTGTAAACTGCCTCTCTAGCACCATGCTGAGTCCAGGACAATATTAATTAAAACTAACATTTGTATTTCAATATACAGTTTTTAAAAATCTTATCAATTTATCAATTTCACTTAACGCTCAATAATAACCCTGAGAGGCAGGTAGTAGTGTAATCCTTAGATTTAGATACAAAAATTGAAAACTGAAGAAGAAAAAATGACTTCTGAATCATTTTGATACAAAAGAGAGCCAAGATTGAACTGCAAGTCTCCACTCTCAGTTTATTCTCTGCACCAGGCTCTGCCTAAGCGTTGATATAGAATGTGTGAGCTGGGACTGAAGGGTTGAAGACAGTGCCATTTTCTTTTTGCCTCTAATAACCTGTAGCCTGGTAATCACTTAAGTAATTTTTCATTTATGCAATAAATATTTATTGAGCACTTAGTATGTGCCAGGCACTGAACATACAAGGAACAAAGGCTGTCCCGGCTCCTGGATTCACGGGGTTTACATTCTGGTGGAGGAAACAAAAAGATAAATTTCAGACAATGATAAGTGTTGCAAGACTATGGAGTAGGAAATAAAGGGGAGGTAAGTTTAAATAGACGTCAGAGAAGGCGTTTCTGAGAAGTTGACATTAACTGAATGAGTACATGTATAGCAACCCCCGATGGATTCATTTTTCAAACTTATCTAGTTTTGCTGGCCATTAGATTGTTTATGATTCTGATGGTGAATACTCTTTGGAGCTTATGTTGCTGATGCCAAAAGGGCAAGGGCAGAAGCAAAGAACATGGACGAATCCTTTCCAATTCATTTCACTCCTGTGACCTTGCCTTTGCCGTCAGGGTCACTCCCCACCGCCACGCCCATTCTTCTGCCCCCGGATGCTTCCAGCCTGCGCAAGCGCAGGAGAAACTGCTGTTCCTAGTGGAGGGCGCGGATTCCACCCCAAAACGCATGCGCCCCGGGCTCGCAAGCCCCGCCCCGACCTCTGCGCCCGCTCGCGAGCCCTTGCCAATTCTCGGGGCGGGGACTGCGCGGGGAGACGCGCGCCGGTGCGTGCGTGCTCCCGGGCCGCGGGCGGGCCAGTGAAGCTGGCGGCCCTGGCACGTGACCCCGGATCGGCGTGGTAGCTTGGTGGCTCCGTCTGTCTGTCCGTCCGCGGGTGCCATCATGGCGGACGCGGCCAGTCAGGTGCTCCTGGGCTCCGGTCTCACCATCCTGTCCCAGCCGCTCATGTACGTGAAGGTGCTCATCCAGGTATGAGTCGTCGCCTTTCCCTTCCTCGCCCGGCGCCCTGTTCGGTCGCCGCTGCCCAAGGCGCCTGAGAACCGGCTCCAACCTTCAGGGCCTTCAGTCTCCTGAGATGCTGCTCCTTCTTTGCTGCCCGCCCCTTCCTTCCCGGCAGGGACGACTTCCACCGCCCGCTGAGCTCCCACTGCCCGTGGGCCTTCCCGAGGTCTCGCCTCCCAGCCAAGCCGTGAGGCCCGCTCCTTTCCTGGTATCCGGCTGCCGCCCTGCCCTGCCCTGCCCTGCCTGATGGCTCCCCTGAACTTTGTTTTCTCTTCCCTGAGGTTGATCCTGGCTGGGCGCCGCCAAGGGCTTCCCAACCTTTCTTTCTCCGCTGCTCTGAAATGAGCATCCTTCTCTCCGCCCCGGCCCCAAACGCAAGACGTGAAATCTGTTGAAGACAAATTTGAAATTCGAGGGGAGCCAACACCTTATTAGCTTTTGTTTTCTCTTCTTTTGTTGCTGTTACTACTGCTCTTCTGTTCTGAGATTTAGCACCAGATACCCAGAGAAACACAAGGAGTTCATTCAGAAGTGATAATCAAGCGGTTGATGAGTCACATTTCGGAAGGATCCACTGAACCCTCTTCAGCAGCAGCCCATGTGGCTCATGACAGTGAAAAGTCACGTGTCAGAGTGATGTGAAATAGTTCAGTTGAAAGTTTTATCGAGTTTAAGTATATATGTTAGTTTCTAATATACTGTGAAATAATTCTTAAATGGTATTTTATATTCACAGGCAAGTTTGCCCGGTTTTAGCTGACTATAGACCATTAGGTAGTATTGTTCAGTTGCCTTTCTGAATTTCCCTGTAACGGGCAGGTATTCATTTTTTTAACTTTTGTTGAGAGTTGACGTAATTACATCATGCATAGTACCAAGGATAGAACCCCTGTCCTCACCATCTGCCTTTCTGTCAGAAATATGCAAGACACTAGGGAAGGCCTCATTTTTTATTTTTGAGTTAATGATACTAATCTATATTATGTGTTGCTGAGTTGACCCTTGTGGATTCAGAACCTATATGTAAAAAACTATTGTAAAATAAGTTGTTTAAAGTAAGAACGAAGGGAATTCCCTGGAGGTTCAGTGGTTAGGTAGGACTCCACGCTTTCACTGCTGAAGGCCCAGGTTTAATCCCTCATCTGGGAACTAAGATCCCCGCAAGCCACTAGAGGCGGCCAAAAAATAAAAGAAAGAAAGAACAAAATCTTTGAAATGTATTGTGACATCTAAAACAGAATTGGCACATTTGCAGCTAGATAATATCTGAGGTAAAAGCATTTTTCAGTAAATCTGATACAAGCCCATTACTCAGTCCTTATCCAGGAGACAAGATTTTCTAATGACATTCAGAGCTCTTGCCTCAAAAACTCCTTAATCCTTATTGCACAACATGCTTGTGTTGCCAAGTGTCTCAGGGGTTTTGGTGAAATTCCCAAATACTCAGTTTTAAAAATAATTGCACAGTGACACTTTCAGGAGTTCTTTAATTGAACAGGTTGAGAATCACAGCAGGAGAGTCAAAACCATGGCCGACAACGTTCATTCTCTCAAGTATCCCTTTGGCACTAAAGAGTCTGAATATATTGTAGAAATAAAATGATGACATTAATTCTAAAATGACTCGTTAGATTGTTCATGACAGTCTGCTCCTTTAACATGGACTTATTAGCTTGTAATTATTTCCCAAATGAATTATCCCCAGCTGTATCTGCATTTGCCTTTTGAGTGGTTTGTTTTGCTAGCCAAATATGAAGCTGTTGCTGGCTTAGTCTTCTCACTTTGTCCGGATATTAAAAATGTGCTTGATTTTCTTTAGAAAATATTTTTGAGCGTCCTCAGTAAACTGTAGCTTTGTTAACACAAAAATTCCCTTATTCTATTTTTAGATTGATGCCAGTCTATCTCAGCTACATGGTTTACTTTGTAGAATTTGAACCAAAAGAAAACTTGGAGTTTATTGAAACCAGTCTTTTTTTTTTCTTTTTCTTTTTCTTTTTTTTTTTTTTTTTTTTGCGGTACGTGGGCCTCTCAGTGTTGCGGCCTTTCCTGTTGCGGAGCACAGGCTCTGGACGCGCAGGCTCAGTGGCCATGGCTCACAGGCCCAGCCGCTCCGCGGCATGTGGGATCCTCCTGGACCGGGGCACGAACCCGTGTCCACCACATCAGCAGGCGGACTCAACCACTGCGCTACCAGGGGAGCCTGTAACCAGTCTTAAACAAGTGACAAAATTAAAAACAAAACAAAAAAAACACACCAGAACTGACAAGGATGATACTTCATCACTGTCTTGGAAAATATACACTGCATTTTAACTTGCGTTAAAAATTATAACTCTAAAATATATATATATATATATATATATATATATATATATATATGAAACTCTAAATTTGTTCTTTATTCAAGACCTTGCAACTCAGGCATTCCTGGGAATGTTGCTTAGTATTGATTTAGTCTCTTGTTTTTAAAGGTGGGATATGAGCCTCTTCCTCCAACAATAGGACGAAATATTTTTGGGCGGCAAGTTTGTCAGCTTCCAGGTCTCTTTTGTTATGGTAAGTGTCTTTGATTTATTTGGAATTGGAGGACATTGAAGGGTGTGATAGGAGTTAAAGAATATATAGTAAGCATGTTTCCTTGAAATTTCTATGTAACCATTACTTTCAACTAGAATGTAAATCTCCTACTTGTGTTCTTAGCTCAGCACATTGCGAGCATCGATGGGAAGCGTGGGTTGTTCACAGGCTTAACTCCAAGACTGTGTTCAGGGGTCCTTGGAACTGTGGTCCATGGTAAAGTTTTACAGGTAAGAAGAAAATCAGTCCATCTTCCCATAGATTTAGATAACCTTTTCTTTTTTTTTTAACATCTTTATTGGAGTATAATTGCTTTACAATGGTGTGTTAGTTTCTGCTTTATAACAAAGTGAATCGGCTATACATATACATATGTTCCCATGTCTCCTCCCTCTTGGGTCTCCCTTCCATCCTCCCTATCCCACCTCTCTAGGTGGTCACAAAGCATTGAGCTAGATAACCTTTTTTTTTTTTTTAATTTATTTATTTATTTTTGGCTGCATTGGGTCTTAGTTGCTGTGCATGGGCTTTTCTCTAGTTGCGGCGAGTGGGGACTAGTCTTCATTGTGGTGTGTGGGCTTCTCATTGCCGTGGCTTCTCTTGTTGTGGAGCACGGGCTCTAGGTGCACGGGCTTCAGTAGTTGTGGCTTGCAGGCTCTAGAGTGCAGGCTCAGTAGTTGTGGCGCATGGGCTTAGTTGATCTACGGCACGTGGGACCTTCCCGGACCAGGGCTTGAACCCGTGTCCCCTGCGTTGGCAGGCGGATTCTCAACCACTGCGCCACCAGAGAAGCCGTAGATAATCTTTTACGTACAATTTGATCAAGAGCAGTTTCAAAGATATACGTCTTTACATCCTTGGCCTTTCTTCCTCTTGAAAAACATTTACTTGAAATACCCATTCTTAATTCTTTCCTGGGAAGCAAGGAGAATTTGTATAAAATGAAGTAATTGATTTTGATCTACACAAGCTTCTTCCTCTGGACCAGTTGTTCTGAGCAGAAATTAAGTACACTCATTTGAGCTCCTGTGTAGCTCATATTATTTCTTTGGAGGAGGAAGGAAGCTGGTTAAAACATACATTTCTTTCTCATGTTATTTTCCTCTTATTCCTAGTGTTACTCCTAGTAAATGTTTTCTGTTACAAATTTATTTTTTTTTAAACTTAACAAGATAAACGTTAAAGTAGGATAGTGTTTAATTGTGACTGTTTATTTCAGTAGTACTCAGTACAGGGAATTCCCTGGCGGTGCAGTGGTTAGGATTCCACACTTCCACTGCAGAGGGCATGGGTTCGATCCCTGGTCAGGGTACTGAGATCCCACAGTCTGCAAGGCTTGGCCAAAAAAAAAAAAAAAACCACTGCCGATAATAATTGGTACAATCCTCCATGTATATTTAATGTTGGCCCAATTCTACTTTTTTATCATTTGATGAGCAAGTCGTGGTGGTGTTAATCAGTTTCATGATCTGATTGGCTTAGGTTTTAAATTCTCTTCAGACTTTGTTGAATTGAGTTGGGGAGGTTTTCCAGTTAGTTCCTCACATGGAAGCAGTTTTGTTATTCATTGTACTTACTCTTGTCGTCATGCCTGTGGACTGAATGTTAGAAGCAGCGTTTTGGGTGGCCCGTGGGTCAGAGTGATGGAGTTTTAATGGGCCGATGTTTTTGGTGGATTGATTACTACTCTTTTCCAGCCACACTGTACTTTGGCTCAGTGGAAGCGTTCCTGTTACCTAAATGAGGTTTAGATTTTCATGTGGGAAAGTAGTTGTCATCTAGTTCAAAGAGGTTTATGTATAGACCAAGAGTGAAATTACTGCTTGAGATCAAGTTAAGGAAAAGTAAGACAAACTTGAGGTAACCAAGTACCTGAATTAATTGTTTCACATGTAGCCCGATGAAATAGAACAGGGTATTGGTACTATAGTTAGTATCAAAAGCAACTAATACAATCAAGAAGAAAGACCAATTCAGGTCTTTCTGAACAAGAAAGAGTTCTGTATATCTGAACAAGAATTAAATTGAAATGTGTTCAGAATAATGTAGAAGAGACAGGTTGAAAATTTTATTAATGGAGTGAAAACCAAAGTCTAGAAATGAGTGAGGATTTTTAAAAACTCCTGAAACTGTTAGAATTAATTCTGGCCAAAGACCTGGAATTTGACCAAAAACCGTCATTTCGCTTAATCATGTTGTTTGTTCTCTTTCCTCTGATTTTATTTTTAAAATGTAATTCTTTTCGTAAAAGACAGTGTTCTCTATTTTTTAAATCTGGTTATGACTAGGAGGTCAGTTGTCTGGTTCTTGTATTTCACCTAGCCCATCTTCTATTTCTGAAATATCCCACAAGTAATATTTCCTCTTCCAGTGCAGTCTGAGCTCTTGCAGTTTCATGTTCTCTTCTCCAGAAGAATAAAGCATCTTCTCTCTTGCTTGGTTTAGAAACAGTCAGATACAAAAGGAAAAGTGAGGTGGTTTCAGCTATTCAGACTTAGCACCAATTCTCTGTTCTTTGTACAGTGAAGAAAAGCATCTTGCCCTAATTTGGTATTAGACCTGCTTTTTCCGTGAAAAAGCCCTGAGGCTTTTTCCATAGCCTTAGTCCTAAGCTATGTTTTGTGTTTTTTGGTTTTTTTTAATTTATTTATTTTACTTTTGTCTGCGTTGGGTCTTTTGGCTGCACACGGGTTTTCTCTAGTTGCAGCGAGCAGGGGCTACTCTTCGTTGCGATGTGCAAGCTTCTCATCGTGGTGGCTTCTCTTGTTGCAGAGCACCAGCTCTAGGTGCGCAGGCTTCAGTAGTTGTGGTGCGCAGGCTTCAGTAGTTGTGATATGCAGGCTCAGTAGTTGTGGCGCGTGGGCTCAGTAGTTGTGGCTCAGGGGCTGTAGAGCACGGGCTCAGTAGTTGTGGTGCATGGGCTTAGTTGCTCTGCAGCGTGTGGGATCTTCCTGCACTGGGGCTTGAACGTGTGTCCCCTGCTATATGTGTGTGTTTAGTAAATAATGTTCTTGGATTTGGATCATCGTGTTTTCATTGTCATTTGTCTCTAAGTATTTTTTGATTTCTTCAGTGATCTCTCGGTTATTTAGTAATGTATTGTTTAGCCTCCATGTGTTTGTGTTTTTTACGATATTTTTCCCTGTAATTGATTTCTAACCTCATAGCATTGTGGTCAGAAAAGATGCTTGATATGATTTCAACTTTCTTAAATTTACTGAGGCTTAATTTGTGACCCAAGATGTGATCTATCCTGGAGAATGTTCCACGCGCACTTGAGAAGAAAGTGTAATCTGCTGTTTTTGGATGGAATGTCCTATAAATATCAATTAAATCTATCTGGTCTATTGTGTCATTTAAAGCTTCTGTTTCCTTATTAATTTTCTATTTGGATGATCTGTCCATTGGTGTAAATGAGGTGTTGAAGTCCCCCACTATTATTGTGTTAACTGTCGGTTTCCTCTTTTATAGGTGTTAGCAGTTGCCTTATTTATTGAGTTGCTCCTGTGTTGGGTGCATATATATTTGTAATTGTTATATCTTTTTCTTGGATTGATCCCTTGATCATTATGTGGTTTCCTTCCTTGCCTCTTGTAACATTCTTTATTTTAAAGTCTATTTTATCTGATATGGGTATTGCTACTCCAGCTTTCTTTTTTTTTTTTTTTTTTTTTTTTTTTTGCGCAGTACGCGAGCCTCTCACTGTTGTGGCCTCTCCCGTTGCGGAGCACAGGCTCCGGATGCGCAGGCTCAGCGGCCATGGCTCACAGGCCCAGCCGCTCCGCGGCATGTGGGATCTTCCCAGACCAGGGCATGAACCCATGTCCCCTGCATCGGCAGGCAGACTTTCAACCACTGTGCCACCAGGGAAGCCCCCCAGCTTTCTTTTGATTTCCATTTGTATGCAATATCTTTCTCCATCCCCTCACTTTCAGTCTGTATGTGTCCCTAGATCTGAAGTGGGTCTCTTGTAGACAGCACATATATACAGGTCTTGTTTTTGTATCCATTCAGCCAGTCTGTGTCTTTTGGTTGGAGCATTTAATCCATTTACATTTAAGGTAATTATCAATATATATGTTCCTATTACCATTTTCTTAATTGTTTTGGGTTTGTTTTCATAGGTCCTTTTCTTCTCTTGTGTTTCCCAGTTAGAGAAGTTCCTTTTTAGCATTTGTTGTAGAGCTGGTTTGGTGGTGCTGAATCCTCTTAGCTTTTGCTTGTCTGTAAAGCTTTTGATTTCTCCATCGAATCTGAATGAGATCCTTGCTGGGTAGAGTAATCTTGGTTGTAGGTTCTTCCCTTTCATCACTTTAAATATGTCATGCCACTCCCTTCTGGCTTGTAGAGTTTCTGCCGAGAAATCAGCTGTTAACCTTATGGGAGTTCCTTTGTATGTTATTTGTCATGTTTCCTCATTCTATGAGGCCACCATCACCCTGATACCAAAACCAGACAAAGAAACTACAAAAAAAGAAAATTACAGACCAATATCACTGATGAATACAGATGCAAAAATCCTCAACAAAAACTAGCAAACAGAATCCAACAACACATTAAAAGGATCATACACCATAATCAAGTGGGATTTATCCCAGGGATGCAAGGATTCTTCAATATACGCAAATCAAGCAATGTGATACACCATATTAACAAACTGAAGAATAAAAACCATATGATCATCTCAATAGATGGAGAAAAAGCTTTTGACAAAATTCAACACCCATTTATGATAAAACCTCTCCAGAAAGCGGGCATAGAGGGAACCTACCTCAACATAATAAAGGCCATATACAACAAACCCATAGCAAACATCATTCTCAATGGTGAAAAACTGAAAGCATTTCCTCTAAGATCAGGAACAAGACAAGGATATCCACTCTCACCACTGCTGTTCAATATAGATTTGGAAGTCCTAGCCACAGCCGTCAGAGAAGAAAAAGAAAGAAAAGGAATACAAATTGGAGAAGAAGAAGTAAAACTGTCACTGTTTGCAGATGACATGGTACTATACTTAGAGAATCCTAAGGATGCCACCAGAAAACTACTAGAGCTAATCAACGAATTTGGTAAAGTTGCAGGATACAAAATTAATGCACAGAAATCTCTTGCATTCCTATACACTAATGTTGAAAAATCTGAAACAGAAATTAAGGAAACACTCCCATTTACCACTGTAACAAAAAGAATAAAATACCTAGGAATAAACCTACCTAGGGAGACAAAAGTCCTGTATGCAGAAAACTATAAGACACTGATGAAGGAAATTAAAGATGATACAAACAGATGGAGAGATATACCATGTTCTTGGATTGGAAGAATCAATATTGTGAAAATGACTATGCTACCCAAAGCAATCTACAGTTTCAGTGCCATCCCTATCAAATTACCAATGGCATTTTTTACAGAACTAGAACAAAAAATCTTAAAATTTGTATGGAGACACAAAAGACCCCGAATAGCCAAAGCAGTCTTGAGGGAAAAAAATGGAGCTGTAGGAATCAGACTCCCTGACTTCAGACTATACTACAAAGCTACAGTAATGAAGACAATGTGGTATGGGCACAAAAACAGAAATAGATCAATGGAACAAGATAGAAAGCCCAGAGATAAACCCACGCACTTATGGTCAACTAATCTATGACAAAGGAGACAAGGATATACAATGGAGAAAAGACCGTCTCTTCAATAAGTGATGCTGGGAAAACTGGACAGATACATGTAAAATAATGAAATTAGAATACTCCCTAACACCATACACAAAAATAAATAAAATGGATTCGAGACCTAAATGTAAGACAGGACACTATAGAACTCTTAGAGGAAAACATAGGCAGAACACTCTTTGACATAAATCACAGCAAGATCTTTTTTGATCCACCTCCTGGAGTAATGGAAATAAAAACAGAAATAAACAGATGGGACCTAATGAAACTTAAAATCTTTTGCAAAGCAAAGGAAACTACAAACAACGAAAAGACAACCCTCAGAATGGGAGAAAATATTTGCAAACGAAGCAACGTACAAGGGATTACCCTCCAAAATATATAAACAGCTCATGCAGCTCAATATTAAAAAAAAAACCCAATCCAAAAATTGGCAGAAGACCTCAATAGGCATTTCTCCAAAGAAGACATACAGATGGCCAAGAAGCACAGGAAAAACTGCTCAACATCACTAATTATTAGAGAAATGCAAATCAAAACTACAATGAGGTATCACCTCACACCGGTTAGAATGGGCATCATGAGAAAAATCTACGAAGAACAAATGCTGGAGAGGGTGTGGAGAAAAGGGAACCCTCTTGCACTGTTGGTGGGAATGTAAAGTGATACAGCCACTAGGGAGAACAGTATGGAGCTTCCTTAAAAAAAACTAAAAATAGAATTACCATATGACCCAGCAATCCCAGTACTGGGCGTATACCCAGAGAAAACCATAATTCAAAAAGACACATGCACCCCAATGTTCATTGCAGCACTATTTACAATAGCCAGGTCATGGAAGAAACCTAAATGCCCATCGATAGACGAATGGATAAAGATGATGTGGTACATATATACAATGGAATATTACTCAGCCATAAAAAGGAACGAAATTGGGTCATTTTTAGAGACATGGACGAATCTAGAAACTGTCATATAGAGTGAAGCCAGAAAGGAAAACAAATATCATACATTAACACGTAAATGTGGAACCTAGAAAAATGGTACAGATGAACCGGTTTGCAGGGCAGAATTTGAGACACAGATGTAGAGAACAAACTTATGGACACCAAGGAGGAAATGAGGCGGGGCCGGGGGTGTGGTGGTGTGATGAATTGGGAGATTGGGATTGACATATATATATACTAGTATGTATAAAATGGATAGCTAAAGAACCTGCTGTATAAAAATAAATAAATGAAATTCAGAAATTCAAATAAATAAATAAAAATAATGTTCTTGGATTTTTGCTTTGCTTTGTTTTCCTTTTTCTTCTTTTAGATAAGCACTTTTATGAGCTGACCAATCAGTATGTTAAATTTAGCAACAAGATCATCTTAGAGACACTTATTTCCAAGTGTTAATTAGAAGTAGAAATTAATTGGAGATTTACAGCCAAAAAAATCAACTATTTTAATTTCTGCCAATCAGTAGAGTTTTCATTTTATGTTCTGTCTCAATAACACTATGATAGCCCTAATCATCCTTTCTTTTCTTTTCTCTTCCTTTGTAGCATTACCAGGAGTGTGACAAGGCTGAGGTATGTTGGAGCCAGTTTCTATGCATGAGTCCATTTTCCCTGCAAGCTACTGTTGCTCTCTGGTCCTCTTTAGGAAAAGGGACAAGCAGTCAGCTTTCCTTTCATCATAGAGAGTGTTGGTATACAGGATGGCCACCAGTGTGAACAGTTCTATTTAAAACCATCAACATATCTATCTACTTTCATTTTGATTTCCAGGAGTCAGGATCTGGAAATGTACTGAAAGAAGTTTCATCTTCCTTTGACCGAGTTATCAAGGAGGTAAGGTGATCATGATTTCTCTAAATCAGAGCGAGCTGGCAGTTGTGGAATCAGGATCATCAGGCCTGTATGTTCAGTGTCTGTTCCAAACAAAATTAAACTTTCAATTTAATATGGACTTACTGCATGTAGAACATAAAGAGAGAAAAAAGCATTGCTTGCTGTTTGGAATTTCAAGGAAACAATTTGCCCACTCATCTTTAAAATTGAAGAGGTACTGAAACCTCTTATAATAGAGTTGGAAATCTCTGGCCCAAAAGTATTAAAATAGTGGCCAGGGCCTTTGTGTGTTGGATATTATATATCCAGAAATGCTTTTACAACATTATTCTGACTTTGAGATGTCCTTATCGTCCATTTCCCACTCCTGTCTTCTGCCATTGGAGTTTGTTGCATGCCTGACTTAATAATACTCTTTTATTTCTAGTCTTTACATTATCTAATTGTCTATAGAGACGTCACAATTTTTCATTGAAAACTGCCTTCTAAAGTATATATCACTGAACAAACATCGCTATAGGCCAAGATGTCAGATGAGTCAACTTTGTTTTTTGTAAATTTTCGTGAAGTGATTTTATTTAAAAGTAGAGATGCATGTATTACTATGTGTTTTATATTTTCTTAACTTTATTTAGTTCATCGTAAGGCTCTTAGAACTACCATTAGAGTAGGGGTGAGATCTCTTAACTAAATGAAGGTAATGTTTAAATGCAAAAACGAACGACGGACCTGCTATATTTACAGCCTACCTCCAAGTATTGTGATTGAATTTTTTACTAACCTCTTTACAGAGTCCTAGACAAGAAAGATAAGCTAGGGTAAATATAGAGCTCTAAGATACTGCACAGTTACGGGGCTGTGGTCGAAAAACAGATGAATGTCGTTGTGTTCTTGAGACGTTGGTATAGATTAAATAGAGCCTGACATTTGTCAAGTGTAGATATCAGAGTATCAGAGTCTCTAAAATCACTCACAATGAGAGAGCAACTTAATAGTCTAAATACCGGCCTCATAGTTGTTTGTTTGTTTGTTTGTTTGAATTTATATTTTTATTTATTTATTTTTGGCTGCGTTGGGTCTTCGTTGCTGCGCGTGGGCTTTCTCTAGTTGCAGCGAGCAGGGGCTACTCTTCGTTGTGCACAGGCTTCTCATTGCAGTGGCTTCTCTTGTTGTGGAGCACGGGCTCTAGGCGCTCAGGCTTCAGTAGTTGTGGCATGTGGGCTCTGTAGTTGTGGCTTGCAGGCTGTAGAGCGCAGGCTCAGTAGTTGTGGTGCATGGGTTTAGTTGCTCCACAGCATGTGGGATCTTCCCAGACCAGGGCTCGAACCCGTGTCCCCTGCATTGGCAGGTGGATTCTTAACCACTGCGCCACCAGGGAAGCCCCAAGCCTCTTAGTTTTATTCCAGCTAGGTTACTGTTTGCTGGTGACTTTCCCTGTTTCTTTTTTTTGGCCACACCATGCAGCATGTGGGATCTTAGTTCCCGACCAGGGATCGAACCTGCACCCCATGCATTGGAAGCGCGGAGTCTTAACCACTGGACCTCCAGGGAAGTCCTTTTCCCTGTTTCTTTGCTTTTGTTTTTCTCATCTGTAAATTTGAGAAGATAACAGAAACGTGCTTTGCAGAGAAATTTTGAGATGTAACTATAACAGTATTGAAATCCATGAGTGAAAGCTGTGCTAGAATGATAGTGTATTATATTGCATCCCATTCAGGCTACTCTTCCTGACTCCAGGAAGGGCAGGAGTGCTCTGTCACTCACTCTCTTATTCTACAGTGTCCACCCACATGACTTCTCTCAGGAATTTGAGGGTCATTTATTTAGATTTCACAAGTGTGTGTTGATTCTTTCTAGACAACTCGAGAGATGATGGCTCGTTCTGCTGCTACTCTCATCACACATCCCTTCCATGGTATGTTTGCAGTTGATAACTGAAATCTGAATTTTTATCTTTCTTTTATATCACCGTCTCTCCTGACTACTTAGATAGGTTGACATGGGAGTTCACTAAAGTACCTTGCCTGTGTGTTTTCTGTTTGCTTGTTTTGGCTTTTATCCAATTTATCCAGATAGCAAAGTGTCTTTAGGTGGGAAAACCTTTTTTTTTTTTCCCCCAGGGCTATTAAAATTTATCTCGATGTAGCCTAAAAATCTTTTCTCTGTGTTCTATAGTGATCACTCTGAGATCTATGGTACAATTCATCGGCAGAGAATCCAAGTACTGGTAAGTGTTTCTGTTTTCAAGTATTCAGGGAGATCTGTTGAAGCCAAAGTATTAGAATAATAATACTTTACACTTTTATGATGCCTTAGAGCTTATAAAACAAATTCATGTATCTTATATCATTTGATCTACACACAAAAAAAACAGTAAAATCGAAGAAAAAGGCCCAGACAGGTTTAGGAGCCTCCCAGGACCTCAGGGTAAGTTGCAGGACCACTGAAGCCAGAATTCACCCTGACTGCCTGTGACCACACCCTTAGGTATTAATATCTCCACTTCTATCTCTAAATGCAACCGTCTTTGCAGAGTGAGGGTGGTAGAAAAGGGAGCAGGGGTGGAGGTATAAGTTTCACCTTGTCAGAAGTGGTAACTGAATATTTTTTTTAATAGCTCCAAAATAATCTTAATGTATTTTATGTTTCTTTCTTCTGAACCTAGTGGACTTTGTGACTCCATAGCAACTATCTATCGGGAAGAGGGCATCCTAGGATTTTTTGCGTGAGTAAATTACTGATTTGTGCATGTGATTTTTGTGTGAGTAGAAAGCTTTGATGAGAACGAGGACATAACTCCTTGTTTAAACCTCAGAGAAAATGTACTCTCTGGGTTTAATTCATGTTAAACTCCATTTAGGCCCATCTGACTTAAATTCTCTTGTAAAGATCCCAAACTTTTGCTCTGCACATCTAAAATGTGTGAAATGAGGGTTTTGTTTTTTTTTTAAATAAATTCATTGAAGTTTCTACCCCTACAGTGAGTTCTCAATTACTATATAGTTGATAAAATGAGGAAAGTTAGTTTTTGAAAAATGGAAAATTATCTAACATGTATCTTCTTTATCCTGAGGGAATACGTTTTTGCACTATATTCATTCCCTTGAATTTACTTTGGAAGAACTTAGGCTACTACCCTTGTTCTTCTGTTAACAACAAAAACCGCATTATTAACTAAATGGTCCTTTTTAATTTTCAGTGTTTCCACATACTTGATTTTATGTTTGAGTATCATAAATACTCTGGGAAATAGGCAAGACAGCTATTATTATTCTCATTTTAGAGATTTAAAAAAAACTGATGCTCTGGGAAGTTCATTTGCTGCCCATCACATAGCTGATAAGTGGTAGAAGTGGCATTTAAACGCTGGTCTTCAGTCTGTGAGGTAATGTGTGTCCCACTCTTCCACACTGCCTCACCTTGGTTAACTAGGCCCTGGAAACATGTTTTTTTTGTGTGTGCATTTTTTTTTTTTTTTTTTTTTTTCTTTTTGCGGTACGTGGGCCTCTCACTGTTGTGGTCTCTCCCGTTGCGGAGCACAGGCTCTGGACGCGCAGGCTCAGCGGCCATGGCTCACGGGCCCAGCCACTCCGCGGCATGTGGGATCTTCTCAGACCGGGGCACGAACCCGTGTCCCCTGCATCAGCAGGCAGACTCTCAACCACTGTGCCACCAGGGAAGCCCTGGAAACATGTTTTTTGATGCCCTTCACCTGTATCTGTGTTTGGGCCATTCTCATTTTGTAATTTTTCTCATCTTTTGCCCTGCCAAATTTGAATATCAAGTAGTTTAGCAATAATCATATTTAAGTCTCTTCTCCGAAATAGGCACATTTTTTGCCTCCTTGCTTATAGTTATTAATAGTAAGCTGAATCATTGGCCATATCTTAGAGGGGTACAGCTGACCTGCATTTTTTAAATGAGAATAAAAGTCATTAGAGATTAGCCTCAAGAACAGTTATATTAACTAGAATGAATTGGTTAAGTTCTCGTATTCAGTGTCTTTTCAGTTCTCTAGAATGTTTTGAAATTAATTCTTTGAGAAGTGTTTATATTGAGTGAATTATCTTATTGCTGATCACATTTCTTGGTGCTTACTTTTATTTTTTCTTCATGTAGGGGTCTTATTCCTCGCCTCCTAGGTGACATCATTTCTTTGTGGCTCTGTAACTCACTGGCCTACCTCGTCAATACTTATGCACTGGACAGTGGGGTAGGTTGTGCCCTTGAGATGTGCTGGTGCGGACTTCATTGTATCCACCTGGCAGCTAGGTTAGCTTTAAAGTAAGATGGCAGTTGGTGTGCCAGACTCATCATTATATAGCTATATATTAATAGTCAAAATTTTAAAGGCTAATGTAGTGCCCTATAGTGTTTACTATAGAGAGATGCACCTAGAAAGTCCCTAGGGTGGGGCAGAGTGAGCCTAAGAGTCTACCTTTCTCCATGCTGCAAGGAGATCACTTCTTTATTGATGCCTAATGTTAGAGGACACCATGAAGCAGGATAGTTTTATAGTATATGCAGGTGTTTCATCTAATCTGAAGTGTTAAGGGGACTCCTGTATTGGGCTTTCTAGAAACCTTAGCCTGGGGGCGGGGTGGGGGGTGAGAATCAGCCTTCCCTAAAAGCAGTGTTTCTCCAGTCTCAGCAGTTGTATACCTCTTTGAACACAGTTAGCCCCAAAGCATGGTGGGAACTAGGACACCCCCAGGCCAGGGGTAGGACTAAAAATCCACGTGCTTGGTTTCTTGAGTACTGAGACTGATCTTCCCCACAGCATCTGGTACACAGCTAGGTGTATACGGAGGGAGTGACTTGTCCCTCAGTATACCGTCAGTGTTGTTTCCAGGGATTGTATCAATATTTCTAGGACATCGGAAAAGGTTACCAATCTCATTTCTGTTGTTTTTGAAATCGGTTACCAATCTCATTTCTGTTGTTTTTGAAATCCTGAGGCTATTATATTTGTTCCAAGCCATCCTAGCCTAATATGAACTTGTCTGTTAATGTTGAACCAAGTTGATCATTTTGATCACTGCCTTTTTATGCTCATAATGTTTTATGTTTTCATCCTCTAAATTAATTTTCAAGTTGTCAAAGAAACTAATAATGCAGAGATAGAATATATTGATATGGTTGGGGATAATTAAGTGTTATATCAGCTTAATTTTCTTACTCGTTCTAATAAAGGCTTTCTTCCTGTTCTAGGTTTCCACCATGAATGAAATGAAGAGTTATTCCCAAGCTGTCACAGGAGTAAGTTTTTAAAAATCCTTTTAGCCTTTTAGGAGTAGGTTTGTTTGTTTGTTTAATATTTATTTATTTGGCTGTGCCGAGGCTTATTTGTGGCACGTGGGATCTTCGTTGCGGCATGCAGGATCTTTAGTTGCGGCATGTGGGATCTAGTTCCCTAACCAGGGATCAAATCCAGGCCCCTTGTATTGGGAGCGTGGAGTCTTAGCCACTGGACCACCAGGGAAGTCCCTTTTTAGGAGTAGTTTTCTTTTCTTCTCTTCCCTTCTCTTTTCTTTTCTTTTCAATTTCTTTGTCGTCACTGCTTTAAAGCAACCAGCTGTCTCACAGGAAAGTCTCTCAAATTTATTAATATTTTTCAGAGGTAAGAATAACCCAGAATCCCTGCATCACAGTAACAGTAATAACAAGCCTACATAGTGTGGTGCTGTTCAGCTTTCAGAGGGGTAAGTGGGCACTTCTCATCACAGATCTGCCCCTGCTTCTCACTGTATCGTGCTGAACCTGTATTGGAAACTTCACGCTCTTCAATCATGTGGAGTCTTCCAGTAGTTGACTTTTGAAGTAGTTTCCATTGTCTTTGGAAGGATATTCATGTTGTCTTGTTTTCTTCAGGGCTATTTTGAAATGCTTATTGTATTTAGTTGTATTTACTTTTAAATGATGAAGTTCAGTTTTATTTGAATGTGGGCTCAATCACAGAATAAGAGAAGCCTTCTGGTCTTTGGTTAAAAGGTTGCATGTAGTGGTATGGTAAGAGGAGGAAACATCTGCAGGCTCAAAAACGTGTAATTTAGTCTCTCCTGGGTTACTGAGAAAGCAAAACCAATGTTGGAGTATTTGACCACAGTGGCACTAAGACTAAGGGAGGAGAATAAAGGAGACTAGGAATGACTTAGTAACTTAGCTGTCTTTTTACTCTTTTACAGTTTTTTGCCAGTATGTTGACGTATCCCTTTGTGCTTGTCTCTAATCTTATGGCTGTCAACAACTGTGGGTAAGTAAGTGCCTTGCGTTTCTTATCTTAGTAGTTGGCTGCCTGTATGCCTGACAGGTAGGGCAGTCCTGGGAGAAATTTGGGGAGGATAGTACAGTTGTTGCTGTTAATAGATTTCCCAAATTTTTCTCTGTCTGCCCCATGTACCAGCAGTCCCATCAATTTGTATTATAAGCAGCCACTTCATATCCTTTTTTGGAACAGAGAAGGGCACAAATAATATTTCTCAAGCATTTATAAATAATATGCACTTGCCAGTAGTCTAGGTTCTTTTCTGAAAAGGGTGGGAAAATTACCAAATTACTCTACTTTCACATTTAAAAAAAAAAAAGAACTTTTTTATTTGTTTTTTGCCACGAGGTGCGGCATGCAGGATCTTAGCTCCCTGACCAGGGATCGAACCCATGCTTCCTGGATTGGTAGCGCAGAGTCTTAACCACCGGACCGCCAGGGAAGTCCCTCCTTTATTTATTTATTTATTTTTTTTGCGGTACGTGGCCTCTCACTGTTGTGGCCTCTCCCGTTGCGGAGCACAGGCTCTGGACACGCAGGCTCAGCGGCCATGGCTCACGGGCCTAGCCACTCCACGGCATGTGGGATCTTCCCGGACTGGGGAAGAACCTGTATCCTCTGCATCGGCAGGTGGACTCTCAACCACTGTGCCACCAGGGAAGCCCCCTCCTTTATTTTAAGTCCTTATCCTCTCTTTCGAAGTTACAAAAGGTATGTCAGGGATTGAATGACAACCTGTACCTGTTTTTCCTCAGGGCTTCACGGAGAAAGTGAGTTTTCAAGTAAGAAAAGTAGGAAATTTGGTTGAAAATGGAAAGTTTCTTGACCTTTCATATACTGGCTGGGGAAGGGGTGGGTGTGGTGTTGGACACCACTGATTTCCAGCTTCTAGGTGCCATCTGACTCTACCAGGTTGGACAGAAGTTTTGCCTCTTTTTTTTTAATTAAAAAAATTTTTTTTTAGCCACGCTGCACGGCTTGCAGGATCTCAATTCCCCAACCAGGGATCAAACCCCTGCAGTGGAAGCACGGATTCTTTTTTTTTTTTTTTAATATTTATTGATTAACAAATATTTATTGAGTATATATGGTGTACTGCTATAAAGTGAACGGTGGTTTTTGGGTTTTTTTTAATTTATTTTATTTTCGGGTGTGTTGGGTCTTTGTTGCTGTGTGCGGGCTTTCTCTAGTTGTGGTGAGCGGTGGCTACTCTTCATTGCAGTGCGTGGGCTTCTCATTGCGGTGGCTTCTCTTGTTGCAGAACACGGGCTGTAGGTGCACGGGCTTCAGTAGTTGCAGCACGCGGGCTCAGTAGTTGTGGCTCGTGGGGCTCTAGAGTGCAGGCTCAGTAGTTGTGATGCACGGGCTTAGTTGCTCCACAGCATGTGGAATCTTCCTGGACCAGGGCTCAAACCCATGACCCCTGCACTGGCAGGTGGATTCTTAACCACCGCGCCACTGGGGAAGCCCGGAAGCACGGATTCTTAACCACTGGACCGCCAGGGAAGTCCCAGAAGTTTTGCCTCTTGATTTATTTCAAAACTCTGTTCCTCTGGAGTACCTGCCACAATATGCCATTATACATGTCATTGTTTTCAAACAAGATATCAAATTGATAGCTGTGTGGAGTTTGTTTTGTGATTTGTGGAGCGGCTGCCACATTTCGGCCCAGAGCAGGCTTGAAGGATTAGTTAAGTGTGTTGTTGTTGTCTTTGTTGTTGTTACTATTATTATTTGCAGTTTTTGAGAGAGGAAGTGATAAGGGGTTATACCTGAGTAAGAGCATGTAGCCACCACCATTTCACACCACTGTCCATTGTCAAGTTTGGAGTCTTTTGAATACTACTTAGTTTTAAAATTCCCTTTCCCTGCTTTTTAATCATATAATTACTATGTTCTAGGATTTCATTTGTCCACAAAATTTAAACCTAGATGTTTTAGAAAGTACATAACTGGTTCAAGTTTCTGTTTCTGTTATGTTGATTCAAAACCTAAATGTAAGGGAGGGCGATCCGTTTTGGATGCTCAGTGTTTCCCCTGCTCCAATAGAATTTGTTTCTTCAGAACTAAAATTGCTTCTCAGGGAACTTTCCAGGAAGAATATTTTGACAAAGATTTACTGTGCTCTTGAGAGAATGTTTTATAAATGTTGACTTCAGTAGCTAACCTGTTATTCTGTTTCAGGCTTGCTGGTGGATGTCCTCCCTACTCCCCAGTATATTCTTCTTGGATAGATTGCTGGTGCATGCTACAAAAAGAGGTACTTCTCTCTCATTCTCTGTCTCCCTCCCTCCCTCTCCCCTCCTCGTATTTTATTTTGTTTTGTTTTTGTTTTTTTTCTTAAATGTCTCTGGAATCCCAGGTTAATTCTTGTAGGTTATCCTTTAGTTACCAATTAATGTACCCTTTTCAATGTTCCATATGTCACTCTGGCATAGTAATAAAATGTACTGCTTGGAAATCAGGAGAGGTAGTGGAGAATTAAGAATTCCTAGATGTGATCTGGAAGCCATTTGAGTGATCACATTCAAATTACAAATAAGGTCTGGGTAGACAGTTATCCTGGTTGTTAAAATGACGCCCTTGATTTCAGATTATTTTTTCCAACCTCACCTTTTTGTAACTTTTCAGAATCTCCTAATATGTTCAGGTGTTTTCCTACAGTATTTAGAGAAGCTGAGAAATAAAAAGTTATTTACCTATGACATTATTTGTCACAATGTTGTTGAAAGGGCTGATCTCTTACTTCTAGAGTCATGTTAGTGGATGATTTTGTCCAGACTCCAGTTGTGAGGTGTAGGTCATCTCCAACCAAAAGTTCTTGACGAATCTAGGCAGAGCTTTATTAGGAACCAAAATGATAAATGGCTTGGGCTAAACTTAACATGGACTCACTAGAATGGCCGTCAGTTGAAAGCTGTTTTTGACTGGGAAGCGCTCTTTAAAGGGTTGTAGAAGAAGTTGTATGAGGAGACTCTTCGTTGCATTATATGATAGCACCGGTGACACATACGAGAAGGACCTTTGTTCACAGGGCGCAGGGTTCCCAGCCTGCACTCTGAACGCAAAGGCCTAGGTGCTGCTGGGGGGGCTTTTGCTCAGCGAGCCCAACAAGCCCTGCTGTGAACCCAGGCCAGGACACTTGGGTGGTTGCCAGGCAGACCTCACGTGAACATCTGGGTTTCATTCTGAGTTTTACATTCTCGGTGTTACAGTGTCCTTTTGTGGTCCCCGTTTACAAGGAAAGGTGGCCCTTCTTTCCCCACTTCCTAACCAGCCCCCGGCTATACGAAGGAAGCAAATAGAAAATTAGTAGGGTATCAGACACCTTACCTAGGGAACGGTTAGTCCTTTAAATGCTTAAGACAACAGCAAATCTTAACTGAGCACTTACTGTATATGAGGCATTATGCTAAGAGTTTTTCATGTATCAGCTCACGTAACCGTCAAAACAGCCGTGTGAGGATAGGTACCGTTCTTTATCATCCCACCTCACATATGAAGAACGGGGACTTTGAACGGTTAAATAATGCCAATTATGTAACCCAAGGTCACACGGCCAGTGTTTGGGAGAGCAGGATCTACATGCAGGCTGTCTAACTTCAGAGTCTACTCATTTAAACTCACAACATTACTACTTTAGTTATAAGATTTTCTAAGTACTCCCTAGAGATCTACCATTCCATTCAAAACAAATAAAAGCTGGCACAGGGACTTCCCTGGCGGTCCAGTGGTTAAGACTCCACGCTTCCACTGCAGGGGGCGCAGGTTCAATCCCTGGTCAGGGAACTAAGATCCTATGTGCCACGCGGTCAAAGAAACAAAAAAACAAAAGCTGGCACTTGACTGCGTGATAGGACTGTTCTCAACACTTGATATGAATTGACTTGATAATCCAGCTAGCTAGCAAGTGGCAGAGCCAGAATCCAAGCTGGGAATTCTGTCTAAATAAGTAAGAAATACTTGCCTTTATCGGTGTGTCAGAATTGTAGTTAATTCCACAGAAGCTCAGCTTAAGTGAGAGAATACAAACTGCTACTCTGTAGTGATGGTCTCGGTTTTATCCTGGTCATTTTAGTCATGTTTCTCAGAAGTCTGTCCAGTTGTCTCTGCTGATTTGGACTGGCTGACCTCATTTTCACACTAGACTTTATTTGTTTGTGTTTTTTTTTTTTCCAGGGAAATATGAGCCGAGGAAATAGCTTGTTTTTCCGGAAGGTCCCCTTTGGGAAGACTTATTGTTGTGACCTGAGAATGTTAATTTGAAGATGTGGGGCAGGGACAGTGACATTTCTATAGTCCCAGATGCACAGAATTATGGGAGAGAATGTTGATTTCTATACAGTGTGGCACGCTTTTTTAATAATCATTTAATCTTGGGAAAATGGAGGTGTTTGGTGTCTGCCTTTTTTTGTTCTTTTTCCAGCACAACATAATTTACCACTGATATTCCCCCTTTAGTTATCCTGAAACATTTTTACTCCAGATTATTTTACTTAAAAGAAAGAAGTTGCATTTACCTAAAGGTACAGGCAGGTTGTCATGCAATTTGAGTCTTAATTTAAGGCTTTGTAAAGTGAAGAGTACAATCCTGTGAAGAAAGAGAAGTAATTGTTTGAAACGTAAGAAAATGAATAAGGCAAATGATATGGGAGG
Source organism: Stenella coeruleoalba (assembly GCF_951394435.1). Lineage (NCBI taxonomy): Eukaryota > Metazoa > Chordata > Mammalia > Artiodactyla > Delphinidae > Stenella > Stenella coeruleoalba. Next base: position 12,805,128 of record NC_137154.1, read on the forward strand.
TTATAAGTTGCCGTTTTTTTAGTAGACCTTAAAAACTCAGCAGCGTCCACCAGTCTGTCTCCCGGTATATTCTTCTAAGCACATTTAATTAACCCTGTCTCTCATACTTCAAAGAAAGGACAACACTGCTAATCTACCCTAGAAAAATCTCTGCGTGAGGCATCCATGCCTTCAGTCTGTTATTGCAAAGCAATAAATTGTGTTGCCAACAACAACAAAAAAGGACAATTAGAATATAAGCAAGATTTGGAAAGGAAGCATAATGGCTTTTTTTTCCCAAAAGAAATTCTTATTATATAAAATATGAAAAGCAAATACTGCGGCATTGGTCCCCTTCTCTAAGAGCTAAGTCTTTGCCAATCCCTAAATTACATCATTATACAGTTCTAATTGTATATAATCTTTTGTGCTTCTGTTTGTTATTTTGTTTGCTTTTTGTTGTTGCAGAAGGTGAGTAGTTTGTTTTTCATTCCTAATGACACACTTGGAAGGTATACTTGTAACTTCACGTCTGGTAATGCAGACGTAAGTCCACCACCTTGCATGTCATACCCTCAGTTAGGCATGGTAGCGTTCAGAAGAGGGGGGAAAAAATCATTTTAGAAGGGCATAAATTTCCACTGAAACATAAAGATCTTATTTACTCAGGCCTTTTAGAAGCGGGTTAAAATGCTCTAAAATGAGAAAGCATTTGGTTTCACTTACTTAAATCCACTGGGTTGTTGCCAAATGAATAAGCATTGAATTTGCTCTTTCTCAGAAGAATTTGCTACTTCCCTATCAAAGCTGCAGCACCCACAATATTAGAGTGGGCGTGCAGGGTCTTCTCCCTCCCCCGGGGTTTAGGAATGTAGCCTGAAGCTCCCAAGTAGCTTACCTTGAAATGTCTTTGATGTCTCTTTGTCTCAAAAAGGAATGTAAATTTTATATTCTATTCAATAGTATCTGCATTTGTTTTAATATAAAAATGTTTTGCATTACCTACTTTTTTTCCCCAAAAAAATCTTCAAGTAAAGATGATCTAGGAAAATGTGCCATGTTTATTATCCTGTGGCTTCTGTTCTCATACATGCTACTACGCCTGCCTAGTTGAGAAGCTTGTCTGACTGTGAGAACCAGTCCACCACCAGTGGGCGCCAAGGCTTTGGTTTTGCCTATGAAAGTCGGGCTGTGGAAAAATTTCACCAAGGCCTGGCATTATTCAGAGTACTGGCTGATCAATCTAACTGCGTCCAAGCTATAAGTCCCATAAGAGTGCTATACCCGTGGTCCTCCATAAAATTTTATAAGCTGTTAACATACTCAGAGTCTGAAATTTATTCAGGGGCTAGTAAATGCAGGTAGGTAGGTACTCTTAAGATACGCATGCAAGGGCTTCCCTGGTGGCGCAGTGGTTGAGAGTCCGCCTGCTGATGCAGGGGACATGGGTTCGTGCCCCGGTCCGGGAAGATCCCACATGCCGCAGAGCGGCTGGGCCCGTGAGCCATGGCCGCTGAGCCTGAACGTCCGGAGCCTGTGCTCCGCAACGGGAGAGGCCACAACAGTGAGAGGCCCACGTACCGCAAAAAAAAAAAAAAAAAAGATACACATGCAAAAAATACCGAACTGACTCATTATATATGTAAATCATGTAAACCTAGATAAGGATTATCTAGTAAGCTGCACTTGTGAAACTGGGCAAGTGGTTTGCTTTGGCAGTACTGAGCTAAGTTGCCAGGAAATATTCCCTCTGGGGACTCCTGCTGGTCATTGAAGCTTGACTGAAGAAAAGAATGTGGGGTTTCCTGGAACTTTGGGGTGCTTGTAAAAGTACCAGGGTATACAAGCAACCTTAGGATGAAAGAAACTTTAAATATGGTCCTATATCCCAGCTAAACATACCCTAGCTTTGCTATGATTTCCTACTTAAGAAATGTCTTCCTTTCCCCCTCCCCATTGAAATTTTTCTTATATGGTAAAGTTCAGCTCTAGTGCCATCTCCTTGTGAAGTCTCTCTTAGTCCTCCCAACCAGATGAGATCTTTGCCTTCAAACTTCTCCCCTAAGTCTCGTAATTATACTGCAAACTAAACTGACAAAACAAACTACATCCAACACCAAGTTCAAGGCTGACACAGCAGTGGCATTACTTCTCTCTGATCTGAAAATATGTGAAAAAAAATTATATTTGGCCCTTTAAAACAGGCGCACCAAAACAACCTCACTGGGCTTTATAGGAAAACTAGCTGGTGAAGTAGCAGTGCATGAAGTCGGGTCAGTTGAAGGTACTGTGGCAGGTAAGGGGAAGCAAGAAGAGAGAACAGTAGGGAGTAATGACTGCCAAGCCATAAGCTTTAGTTCTCATAAGCTTTGGTAGAGTAGGTATGTCCACTTTAGAAATAAAGAAAATGAGACTCAGATTAAGTAACTCATTCAAAATTATACAGCTAGTAAGTTTTAGAGGAGAGTTCAAACCTGACTCTTTCAAATTCCAAGGCATGTTTACTGTTTCATAGAAGCAATGAAATGCTGAGAATAAAGTAGCCAGTGAACCAAATGATAAGTGATCCGTCTGAGGACAAAGGCCCTGCCTTTTAGTCAGATCAGTGAACCAGAGAACAAGCCTCCCACAGAATAGAGTAGAATGGTCTTCAATCAGGAAAGATACACTTTTTGCCTCTGCGGAATAAGTAGGTGAAGCAACTGAAAATAGAGATGATCACCATTACTTTTCTATACTATCATGATTTATGCGGATGGAAAGCTAAGTTACTGTACAGGAAGGATTTTTTCCCAGAAATACCATTAGTCCAATGTATTGGAACTCCTACTATGTTTGAAGGTTAACATTTTTTGAAAGTGATTTACATGTCAACTCCTCAATGGATTCTTTTCTTATGGCCATGCCCTGTGACTTGTGGGACCTTAGTTCCCCAATCAGGGGTTGAACCTGAACTGTCGGCAGTTGAAAGCATAACCACTGGACCACCTGGAAATTCCCTCGGTGGATTCTTCTAGAACATCCTTGCATATTGGATGGGTTCATTCAGGATGCTGCCCTAAGTGCCATGGTAATTTGTATCTTTGGAGATTTTTTGTTTTGTTTTTGGGGGGGGGGGTTGGTTTTTTTGGCCATGCCATGTGGCTTGCAGGATCTTAGTTCTCTGACTAGGGATCAAACCCGTGCCCCCTGCAGTGGAAGTGTGAAGTCCTAACCACTGGACTGCCAGGGAATTCCCATGGAGTTTTTTTTGGTTTTAAATACAAAGTTGTGTGTTTTATCTCCCATGGAGAGATTTTTTTTAGGCTTATTTAAGGATGTCACATTTTATGTTTTCCACCTCCATTGATCCCTCGTCTTATCTCTTCAGACTTGAGAGAATTAGAATCTTGAACTCTGATTTTTGTCCTAGAGGGAAAGTTGCAAATGAAAGGTTCTTTTGCCACCAACTAAAAAAAAAAAAAAAAACCTTTTTTTCAGGAGACTGTCTTAGAGGGTAACAGCAATCAGTTTTCTAAAGCAACTAAAAGTGTTTCCCCTCCGACCAGTTTTGTGCATATGAGTCAGCCTCATCTGTTTGCTGTCCTGGGAGGCAGGTCTTCCACACTCACGGCCATAATTCCATGGCCGTGAGATGAAATGTTGAAAAGCCCAGTTGCCTCACTTTCGTAAGTGGATTCCTCTGCAGTCGGGACCCCAAATCTGTCTGGGACCAATTAGCCAGCATTTGTATTAAAACCACAGTTGTTCCAGCACCAATTTACTGCCACCCTGAAAAAGAGTGTTTTCAAATAGATTCAGATTAGCACCACACCAAAATATGGCTGGAGAACAGTGCTTTGGAGCGTGTCAAGGAAAAGGGGGAGAAACAAAAATGTGCCCTGGAGGAGCTCTTGAAGACTCGCCAACTTCCCAAGAGGGAGAGCAAATAATGATACAAACCCTGCCCCCTCCCAAACCCAAGATGACACCATTGGTGAGAGAACCTTTTCTAGCACCAGTTTTTGCCTCACTAAGGCAGCCAGAAGAATGGACTGTTCCCTGGTAATGCCACATTTCCATGGAAAAATCTATCAGGCTTTGCAGTTTATTTCCAAACTGAGGAGCCAGAGGTGAGATAAGGACAGGAAACAGAAGTGCGCCTAGTCGCTTTCTATCCCGTCTGCACCCCTGCCCTCCTGGCATCCCAGAGACTGGTGAGAGTGTCCTTTGGCTGGAAACAAAAAAGGAGGGTGAAAAGGGAAACAACAGAGCCGTACCTCACTTCAGACTGCTCACCCCCTCCTGGAATTCAGCATTTCATGCCCTTCCTTCCCTGAGGGGCCCACATTTAGAGTTTATAAATACAACCCTCAGTTACTGAGTGCAAAGCCCTGGGTTGTGGGCAGTGGAGGATGTAATAAATCTCTGCCTCCTCCATGGCATTACTGGGAGCTGAGGAAGGGACGCAGTCTGGCGAGAACATAAAAACTAAGAATGTTGGGAGGATTAAATGGAACCATGTGTAAGAAAGCAAAGCCTGGTACACTGAAAGGGTTCTCACCGAGTCTCCCGAACACTTGCTGTGATGGGTGTTGGACAGGCAGGATGTGCCAGAAGTTGAAACCAAGCTCCCTGGGATCCACAAGAGGAAAAGCTGACATCCAGTTAGGGGAACTCAGGGAAGACTTCGTGAAGGAGTAGCACTTGACCCGGTTTTCTAAGGACAGGGTACTGGGAGGCAGGATGGTGGAATGGGAACAATTTCCAGCCCTGTCACTTAGCAGCCATGCGACCTTGGACTAGTTATTTGATCGTATTAAGCCTCAGGCTCCTCATCTCTAAAGTGAGGATAATACTTCTCTTACTGGGGCATTAAATTGAGTACAGTGTCACAGCAAATATTTGGAATGTGGTAGCCGTTATGGTTATTTAAGAATTAGGGGGCTTCCCTGGTGGCGCAGTGGTTGAGAGTCCGCCTGCCGATGCAGGGGGACACGAGTTCGTGCCGCGGTCCGGGAAGATCCCACGTGGCACGGAGTGGCTGGGCCGGTGAGCCATGGCCACTGAGCCTGCTCGTCCGGAGCCTGTGCTCCGCAACGGGAGAGGCCACAACAGTGAGAGGCCTGCGTACTGGAAAAAAAAAAATTAGAAGGTAAGGGAATACTTTATAAATATAGATAATATGGGCAAAGTCATGGAACTAGTAAAGGCCAAGAGTTGAGGGAAAGTGGAATTGCATCTCTAATGACAGTCCTAACATTTCTTTTTTTCTTTTTTTTTTTTTTTTTTTTGCCGTACGCCGGCCTCTCACTGTTGTGGCCTCTCCCGTTGTGGAGCACAGGCTCCGGATGCGCAGGCTCAGCGGCCATGGCTTCCGAGCCTAGCCGCTCCGCGGCATGTGGGATCTTCCCGGACCGGGGCACGAACCCGTGTCTCCTGCATCGGCAGGCGGACTCTCAACCACTGCGCCACCAGGGAAGCCCCCCTAACATTTCTTCAAAGCTGTATTTCTGCCATATAATGAGCACCTGGAACAATACCTAACACATAGTTCTCAATAAATGTTTGTTCAGGATCCTCAAATTCAATTACATCACAACCCTTCTCCCCAAGCCTGCAGTGGTGCTTGCATTCTCAAATTTGTTTAAACACTTCATGATCACCCTGTTTCCCAAGCTAAAACCCTGGAGATGACTGAAACCTCTCCACCCTTCACTATTCTAAGAAGTCACTGCTAGATTCTCAGAAATGCCTCTTGAATTTGTCATCCTCCCTCCGTCCCCAGTGCCCTGGTGCATCATCTCTGCTCAGCTGTTGCAGCAGGCTTCTATCTTGTCTTCCTGCCACCAGCGCAAGACAGCAGGCAGTAGATAAAGCTGGAGCTGTATGGTATGATCTGGTTATGGAGGATGGCTACAACTTTTCTCTGCCTATACAAGCTTCCTACAGGGGATAAAATACTTTCTGACCTAAGTTTCTTAAGACTTCTTGCTCTAGCATCCTTAAATCCATGCACCTTAAGCCCAAGTCATGCAGCCCCAATTCTCCTCCTACAACCTCCTCTGCTCTGCATATTTGTACCTCATTAGCAGCTGCTCTTTGTGTTTGTTATCTTCTGCTGGAGCCTTGTGCAGAAGGAGCCAAGCTGAGAGACAAGGATATTTATAAATAGAAAGTGGGTGTAAAGTTCTGCAGTTGCAAATGTTTTTTAAAAGGCTAATTCCATCTCTCCTCCATTTGAGCTTTGAAATTCCTGTCCACCTCCTCATCTTCCATCTTTTACCAAAAGTCCTTACCCTCTCCTTGGTCCCGGCCATGATAAACCTGGAAACCCTGGTGGTTAAGAGATGTCACCTGGGCTTCCCTGGTGGCGCAGTGATTGAGGGTCTGGCTGCCGATGCAGGGGACGCGGGTTCGTGCCCCGGTCCGGGAGGATCCCACATGCCGCGGAGCGGCTGGGCCCGTGAGCCATGGCCGCTGAGCCTGCGCGTCTGGAGCCTGTGCTCTGCAACGGGAGAGGCCACAACAGTGAGAGGCCTGCGTACCACAAAAAAAAAAAAAAAAAAAAAAGAGATGTCACCTGGAAAGTGGTGCATCTATAGACATCTGTACAGAATGAAAGCTATTGAGATAACATAAATGTACTTACCACCTAATAATAGAATATTTATTAGTGGCCTCCTACATGACCTGCCCATATATCCATTAGCTCCAACCCATAAAATAGCCATATAAACAAAATATAATCCCATTTTTTTGATAGAAAAGTGAAGTTCAGAAGGGTTAAGCGATTTGCTCAAGACTGATAAATGACAGAGCCAGGATTCAGAGCTGGGTGTGCAAGTCTGGGGAATTTCTAATACGTCATGCACACGTACTGAGTTCTGTTTTTCTACATAAAAATAGGGGAACAGATTTAAACAAGGAGGTAAAAATGCAACTTGATGAGAGAGAATTTGATTTTATAACAAGGAAAGGGTCAAGTTGTATATCATGGTTGCATACTCAGAAACCCAACAGACTGGCTTAATTAAGAAAAGGAATTTATTGGCTCAAGCAACAGAAATGGTCAGTTGGTAATCTGGTGGTTCAAACAAAGGCATCAGGACTCCCACTCGCCCCACCCCTTGGGCCCACCTCTGCCCGGTTGCCCTCTCAGACAGGCTCACTCCACTTGGCAACAAGATGACAAATGGCATCTTCACTCAATGGCTTTTTAGAGCTTGTCATTTCAGAGAATGAGTAAATGTCTCTTAGGGAAGTTCCAGGAAGAATCCCCTGGAGGACTCTGGCTTGACACACATCCATCTGTAAACCATTCCATTTGGTGTGTCTGGGGGATGGAGTACTCTACTGGCCAGACCTAAGTCAGGTCCAGCCTGAAGGTGTCAGGATCCAGGGTCAGCTCCACTGGAACCATATACGGTTGGCCCTCCGTATCTGCAGATTCAACCAAACAGATTCAAGGGTCTACTCTACTTGGGGCTGCAGGGGCCTGGCTCATCAAAGGAAGGTTCACCAGGCATAGACATATACTGCAGCATGTCCAAAAGAAACAGCTTGACCAGAAAGGGAAAGAAAGCAGCACAGTCCGCCAAGGACATAACCTGTGAGAATCGTGAACCTGAGATGAGCACAGGGGTTGATGGGTACTGAAACCTATGCACAATCACCCCATCAACCACATAATATCCCCATTTTTCAAGTGAGGAAAATGGAAGCACAGATTTAAACAACTTGCCGGGAAGGGGCAGAGCTAGAATTCAGACCTGGATAGGCTTGACTCCGAATCCTGTGTGCTTTCTGCTCTGCCCTGGCGCATTGCCAGCACGGGGTGGGGGGGGTGGGGGGAAGCCTTTGGGTGAAACTGACAGGTGAGCCGGGTGAGCACTTGGAAGCCACGGCCCCGCGGGAATCCACTTCCACCTGCCCAGCCGAGCTCTGAGGGCGGGACGGCCCCAGGCTGGGGGACTGCCCCCACCCTGCCCTGGCAGCCACAGTCCCACACAGCTTCACATGCATCCGCGACCGGTTCCTCTCTCAGTGGACAGACATGACTGCCAGGGAGCAGCTCCCCCGACCTTAGCTCTGACCGTGGGGAAGAACTGCCTGGAGCTGTCAGTGGCACAGGAACCACAGGGCAAAGTCGAATCAAGAAGGAAGGGCATGTTGGCCATGGAATGAGTGGGTGAGCAAATAAATAAATAGTCCTAGAACAATAACTTGAAGAGATTAGAGTTACTATCTCACGTTTAGAGACTTAGATGGGAATGTGGCACATGAGACAGGAGGCTCTGAAATAGAAAATGAGGGTAGCCCATTTGCAGAAAATCCTTGGACAGGAAAAGGGGCAGAGCTGAAGAAACCAGCGTGGCTGTATGGAGAGCTCCCTGACAGGCTCACAAATGAAAAGGCAGGTATAAGAGAAGAAGGCTGAAGTCCTTGATAAAATGAGACTCGGAAAAAGTGCGGACAGTAAAAGACGTTGTTGGTTATGTTCAGAGCAAGAGGAATAAAGACAGGATAGGGTTCCACTTGGGGAAAAGGTGCCAGGTTAGCAGTTGTCGGAAAGCAGAATACTCAACCCCGATTCTCCTCACTCTCCATCGAAGAAAAGCATTTCTAAACTGGAATGAGTCAAGCAAAGCTTCAGATAGAGGAAGTTGAAACTCCAAAGGGAGAGAAGAGAAGTAAACCTAAGCACCCAGCCATTTAAATGAGTTGCAAATCCCGAGGTGTTAAACCTTTGCAGAGAAGATTCTGGAACCCTTGCCAACGTAGCTGATAAAGCTGTGGACAAAAGGAAAGGGGCTCCAGTGCCCGATGGCTGCAAATGTCCCGGTGCTAGAAAAGAGGAAGAGGTAGATTCTGGAAACTCTAGGTGGGTATACTTCCGGTGAATTCCCAAATTTATTCTAGAATATCATATTAAACTGTGGGTTTGAGAACACCTAGAAAAAGAATTGGTACCTTCACTAAAAACAAGATAGAGTAAATAATAATGTAAACAATAATATAGTTTGTTATTATTTATTTGGAAGGCCACTAGGAAAATTTCCTTGGACATAGCGTACCCCGTTTCCAGTTAGACATCAGGTGCCTCCCAACTGAGGAGACAGCCAGGAAAACAGTGACCTCCAAGATTGCCCAGTCGGGTGGATCTCTAGCCCATTTAACCACTGTGCCCCTCCCCCCAAGTTGGTTATTCGGTTGATGTGAATCCGGGGACAAGTCTTAAATTTCATGCTTCTAGATTCTGCATTTGGTCAGCTCAGTAGTTAATCGTGTCTGCCACACTCACAGTGCAGGTGGTACCACTATTGGAAGGAAAAGCTAATATTTGGATGTCAGAATCAAGATTCTAAAATATCCTGAAACAGTGAGCTGAAACCCACAGGATGAATTTAAAAGAAGTGGAAAGACCTGCATTTATATGTATTTTAAAACATCAGCTGCACCAGCACAGGATGAAGGAAGTTTGGCCTGACGGTGCTTGTGAAAAAGGCTGAGGGCTTTCAGCCGACCTCAGGTTGTATAGAAGCCAGCAGGAACCAAGCAGCTGCTCAAAAAGATACTGGTTCTCCCTGCCTCTTTAAAATAAATTTATTTATTTATTTTATTTTTGGCTGTGTTGGGTCTTTGTTGCTGCATGCGGGCTTTCTCTAGTTGCAGCGAGCAGGCTTCTCATTGCGATGGCTTCTCTTGTTGCGGAGCACAGGCTCTAGGGCACGCGGGCTTCAGTAGTTTTGACTCACGGGCTCTAGAGCACAGGCTTAGTAGTTATGGCACATGAGTGTAGTTGCTCCATGGCATGTGGGACCTTCCCGGACCAGGGCTCGAACCCGTGTCCCCTACATTGGCAGGCAGATTCTTAACCACTGCACCACCGGGGAAGTCCCTTCCTGCCTTTTTTAATTTTAGGTGCAAAAGGGTAAAACAGTGGAAAGTATGTCTTTCTCCCATAATCATTCCTCTTCCCAGGAGGCAACTGCTGTTAACAGTTTCTAGAAGATTCTCTCAGAGGTATTCCATGCACATAAAAGCAAATGCATACTTTTTTTAAAAAAAGAAATGGTAGGGGCTAGGGTCTTCCCTGGTGGCGCAGTGGTTGGGAGTCTGCCTGCTGATGCAGGGGACACGGGTTCGTGCCCCGGTCTGGGAAGATGCCGCGGAGCGGCTAGGCCCATGAGCCATGGCTGCTGAGCCTGCACATCCGGAGCCTGTGCTCTACAACGGGAGAGGCCACAACAGTGAGAGGCCCGCGTACCGCAAAAAAAAAAAAATATATGTGATCCATTTGGAATTTGTTTTGGTATCAGGTGTGATGTACGGATCCAACTTAAAGTTTTCTAGATGGCTACCTAGTTGTTGCCATACAGTTTATTCAGTCGTATCTTTTCTCCTCTAATTTAAGCTCCCACTTTTATAATATTCTAATTCCAATATGTATTTAGATACATTTGAAATAAATTAAAGTTTTTATTGATATTTCAAATTACTTTTCAAATGAAAGGAATAAATATTCATTGTAGAAAGTTTGGGAAATAGAAAACATTTTACAGAGAAAATAAATATCATCCCTGAACCTAGCATAAATAACAATATTTTTGTTTATCCAGTCTTTTCCTGCATTTTGGTGTTTATCCAATCTTTTCCTGCATAATTATATTCTCTACCTAATTGATAACACTATGTAAGTCCCCCCCCAGTTTTCCATCCCCCAAATCTAGTGTGATCTAAATGCCCAAAGTGGAACCAGTCATCATCTGACCCAGACTGAACATTCTCCCTTCCCCGTCCCCCCCAGATCCCAGTACAAGAGGTGGAATAAACCCCTTCTGACTCTTAAAATTCCTTCACTCCCCCCTCTCATTCTAGTCACCAAGTCCTCTGTATTTTCCCTCCAGAGACTCACAGGCCCTAGATTATGAAGTCCTCTCAATACACATCCAAAGAAACCAGGACCCAGAGAGGGGAAATAACTTGTAAAAGTTGGAGTGCTTTTAACTGCAAGAAACAGAGGACTCAAAATGGCTCCACCATCTTCCATAGTGAGAGGTCCATAGGTAGGGTCTGGAGTTACCTGTTGCCTCCTCTGCCAACATGGGTCAAGGAGGACCAGCAACGGTAGCTCAGGTAATGAGCCTGGGTTTGGGGAGAAACTCAGTAACTGTACTGTATCTTCAGTCCAATTTTGACACGTTCTGTTTCCCCCAGTATTCCAACTATTTATTGCTGCAGTAACCCAAAAGTTTCTGGTTTAAAACAATAACAATCAATTCTGTCCCTAGTGGGTCTGGATATACACTGGGTTCAGCCAGGTAGTTCTCGTTCGGAGTCCTTCGTACAGTTGCAGTCGGACAGTGACTGGGCCCAGAGTCAACTTGAAGGCTTCCTCGCTCATACTGCAAACAGTGGATGCTGGAACCTCAGCTGCGGTCAGGGCCAGCTTCACAGGCTGCAACGTGTACAGCTACACAAGGTCCCACACTTAGAAGGTCTCTATGCATGGTTTAATGATGTTGTGACCCTCTAAGTTCTTAATTTTTGAACAAGGGACCCTACCTTTTCATTTTGCACTGAACCTTGAAAATTAGATAACTGGTCCTGACTGGGGCTGTTGGCCACAACATCTGCACATGGCCTTTCCATGTGGCCTGGGCTTTCTCACATCATGATGGCTGGATTCCAAGTGTGAGTTTCAAGAGAGAGCGCCAGGCAGAAGCAGCATCACCTTTCACGCCCAACCTAGGTCTTCCTCTTAGAGGGGAGTGGCATGGTGTAAGAAGAGCAGGGTGGGCTGGGAGATGCTATCACGCTGTCTTTGGAAGATGCACTTTGCCACATCTGGTCAGGAGCAGGCCACCTCCGCATTTCTGGCCTCAACCTCCCCGTCTGCAGAAGGGACCTGGGGGTTCCCTTCTGGGAAAAAGGCCAACAGAGGGGAACTTGACCCTCACAGCCGCTCCCAACTGCCTCCATTCTGCGTTGTTTACCAGGTGCTCAGAGGCATTGGAACCAGGGGCAGTGGGGCCAGGAGCCCAGCCCAGGAGCTCTAAATGTCTACTCCCCTGGAAAGCTGAAACCTCTAAGGAAGGCAGGGACTCAGCGCCCTGACATCTGCTTCTCCTGCCAGCATCTCTGCTTGGCTGACGATTCCTCCTCTTTCATTTCTCCCTGGGGCTTGTTGTTGTCTTTCTTATTAGCTTCCCTTCAACTCCCAGCAAGGTCCCTAGACTCTGAGCTCTGCTAATTCCCCTGTAAGCCACTGGCAAGCCAGGAAGCTAATTAAATTGTGAGCTTGTGCGCGCGCGCTCTCTCTGTCAGTCTCTGCAGCTCTTCTTAGTTTCTCTTCCACCTGTCTCTTCCCTTTATCTTCCTTAGAGATCTCCCTGCCTCTCCTCACCTCTTCTGTCCCGCACTTAGAAGGGCTCTGTGCATGGTTTAATGCTGCCTTTCACTCTGTGGTAGGAGTAATCTTAAATACTGCTCTGAGCCCTAACCCCCTGTGGCAGGATAAACCAATTTCCTTAGCTCAGCATTTAAGCCCTACAACACCTCACCTGCCAGGCCTCCTTCACAAACCCTTCCCTCTTCAACTGAGCCACATACAGGCCGATCTATGCTACCTCCACACCTTTGCTCACACTCTTACCTTAGACTGGATCCCATTCCCCTACTCCTCTATCAGCACTATGTAAAATCCTCACCATCCTTTTTTTTTTTTTTTTTTAGTTTTTTTTTTTCTTTGGCCATGCTGCACAGCATGTGGGATCTTAGGTCCCCAACCAGGGATTGAACCCATGCCCCCTGCATGGATGCGCAGAGTCTTAACCACTGGACCGCCAGGGAAGTCCCTCCTAATAACTTCTGCATACATCTCATTGACCAGGCCTAGCTGCCGGAGACAATGGGTACATTGCCTCCCTTCAAACTCAAGAGCCCATTCCTCATTTTACAGATGAAAAATTAAGGCCCCGGGGCTTCCCTGATGGCGCAGTGGTTGAGAGTCCACCTGCCGATGCAGGGGACACGGGTTCGTGCCCCGGTCTGAGAAGATCCCACATGCCGCGGAGCGACTGGGCTCGTGAGCCGTGGCCGCTGAGCCTGCGCGTCCGGAGCCTGTGCTCCGCACGGGAGAGGCCACAACAGTGAGAGGCCCGCGTACAGAAAAAAAAAAAAAAAAAAAAAAAAAAATTAAGGCCCATAGAGGATCAAAGAATTCAGGAGGCCACAGAGCACAGTGGCTAAGGACGGGGTTTTGGAGCCAGACAGACCTGGCTTTGAATCCTACCTCTGCATTAACCTCTTTATTCCTCGTTTGTAAAATTGGGTTAGTGACATCTACTTCAGGGGATGTTAAGAAATTAAATAAGGGGACTTCCCTGGCAGTCCAGTGGTTAAGACTCCATGCTTCCATTGCAGGGGGACAGGTTCGATCCCTGGGAACTAAGATCCCGCATGCCTCACAGCACAGCCAAAAATAAATTAAAAAATAAACAAATAATAGAAACTAAATAAGATAATGGGCGAAATGAAAAAGCACTTAACACAGTTATCGTTCATTGTCTCAGTTCGGTTTCCCCCCAAAAGCCGACCCTGAGGCAGATTTGGATACAAGTAGTTTATTTAGGAGGTGATCCCAGAAGCAGGGTGAGAGAGTGGGGGAGTGAGACAAGCAAGAGAGGAAAGCAAGCAAAGCATCCCGGGTAAGCAAGCTGTCCCCATGGACAGCTTAGGTTCCATTCTGCTGGAGTCTTTCTGAGACTGGAACAGGCCTGGGAATCGGAAATTGCCCCACTTTCAGAGGGACTGAAAGCTAGAGGATTTATCCACTAACTCTGGGCCCTCCTTGGTGGAGGGTTACCCTGGGGGCGTTAATTCCCCACGTCCAGCCTGCCCCACACTCACGTCCAAAGCTGGGAATGCCACAGGAGAGACACAGGGAGCAAGTTCAGAAACTGTCTACAGGTGACCTCCAAGTAGGCCTGGGGGCTTGACTGGGGGCACTGGTAGCATGTGCTACACCCAATGAAAGGAACTTGCTATGACAATGATCACTGTGTTGTGGTAGGAGCAGACAGGAGCTAGAGCCTAGCCCTAGGGCTCTTCTCTGAACCCTGCTGCCTCCTAACTTCATTCGGGTGCACCCCCAGCCTGCCCAGCCTGCCTAGATGCCCACCAGTACATGGCGTGCTGCTGCTCTGTATCCCTTTGCCAGTGGCCTCCACCTTGTCCCATCCCTTGAAGCAAAAACCCTGCTGTCATCTGCCTCCACCACCTGTCTCCAGAGAAATGAAATGAACAGTTCATTTCTCTGCTGAAATGCTTTTGTGGACCCAGGGAAAGTGTCAGATGGCTTTCAGCCTGAGACAGACCCCCAGTGGTTTAACTGTTCTGCCCTGAGAGTCCTGCCTTCTTCCCATTCCTCCCACTGTTGGAATCACACCTTCAAAATGCACCTTCAAGATGGCAACCCCGACCTCCTTGTCCAGAAGAAGGCTTGTGGCTGCCGCAGATTGGCTTCCTGCCTTCCCCAGCCCTCCTAGACCTCCCCCCACACCCCACCTAGGCCTTTTCAGGCTGGTGAAGGAGGCAAAAGATGGTCCTGAAAGGCTAGACAGGTGCTTCACCCTCTGTCCCCAAATGCCCCCATGCCCAGGCCGAAACGCCTCCATCCATCCCTTTCTATTGAGGCACATATCGATTCATTTTATCGTTCCCTCAGCACCCTGGAGAACACTTAATGAGTTCATCATCACCGTCAACACCTTCAGGAGGACTAACCCATGTTGGATTAACTGGGGTTGTGTAAGTTTTGATAGTTCCAGAAGGAGAGCTCCAGAGGACAGGGGATTTCACGGGGCGCCAGGCTTCTCAGAATCCACACAGAGGGTCTGTGGCAGAGCCAGGACTAGAGCTCAGGCCCCCTGAGTCAATCGGGGGGGTAGGCAGAGGGGTCCTGCTCTGGCAGCTGAAGAGTGGGGCTCTTCAAAAGCCATCCATTTGGTCAGCATCTACTGAGAGCCAGGCAGGTCGTCCCCTGCACAGCTGTCAGGACCGCAGACCCCCTGAGGTGGGTGCCAGAGTCCAGAGTGGAAGCCATGGAGGGGCCTCGGCGAGTGCTGTGGTGCGAAGACAGCTGTTCCAGCCCTGGTGTCCTGCTGGGTCCTGCCACCCCGGCCCAGCTAGGCAGGGTGTCAGTGTCCCTCTGCAAACAGGCCCTTGGAGCCCTCCCATCGCCCTTCTCAACCCTCTCCCTCCTTGCGGACGCTGTGGAAGCAGCCTTTCTGCCAACACTCAATTCTGCCCCAAGGACTCCCCTCCTTCCTCAACCACTACCCAGGGGGCACAGGCTGACCCTCTGATGTCTGCGGGTTTTCTCTTCCTCCTTCCTTCGTTACCAACCACAGACATTTTCCGATTTGGAGGTGAAATGTCAGGTCACTGTAAGCCCTTCCTTTACTGGCAGCATTGATTCATTTATCCTTCTCTTCCCTCAGACCCCCTCCCCCGGTGCCACTCAGCTTGGACATCTGTCCCAGCCAAACTCTCACCTTCCACTGTCCTTGCAGTCCAGAGGCTAGTCCAGTCTCTGCGCCCTGCTCCAGTCCCCTCTCCTCAAACCAGGGAGAAGGCTGGTCTGTAGAGTGCCCTGAGCCACCGCTAGGTTGACCTCTGCCTCAGTTTCCCCATCTGCTAACTTGGATTAATGATGCCTGCTCTCCAGACCCAGAGGAGGAAGCTTTAGGGAGGTCACGGAAGAAGAGCCCGGTGCTCGCGCTGCCTGCGCGGGGGGCCTTCTTCTTGCGGTGCCCCTGGGCCCTGCGGCTCGGCTCCCCGGCCTCGGCGCGCCCCTCCC
Source organism: Stenella coeruleoalba (assembly GCF_951394435.1). Classification (NCBI taxonomy): domain Eukaryota; kingdom Metazoa; phylum Chordata; class Mammalia; order Artiodactyla; family Delphinidae; genus Stenella; species Stenella coeruleoalba. The sequence continues at coordinate 12,820,951 of NC_137154.1, forward strand.
TCTCGCTTCCCCTCCCGCTTCTCCCCCTGCCCGCCCCTACCCTGCCTCTCCTCGCGCTGTCCCGGAGCGTAGCTCTTCAGCAGCCCTTTTTCCCTCGCTGCCCCGCCACCCCGAGACCACCCCGGGGTCCCAGCGCCCCGCCCGCCGCCGCCGCCGCCGCCGCCGCCGGCCCCGCCAGGCCCGGCCCCGCCGCAGCGCGGGCGGTCAGTGCGCAGCCCGGCGCCCGCCCGGAGCCCAGAGCCCGGAGCCCGGAGCCGGATCGCGGGCTCGGAGGGAAGCCGACCGACCGCCGCCCCCAGCCAGGTGAGGGCTACTCTGGGGCGCGGGGAGCCAGGCTTTCTCCTTGACTGGAAGCGGGGGCCGGGGAATTGGGTCCTTTTTCCCTGAAAGGAGGACCTGGGAGCTTTTTTTCATGAAAGAGGCTCAAGGGCTTTTACTCTGAAGGGATGGATAAAGGAAGGTCTGGGGGAGAGAGGGTCTGGGGTACCGTTTTCCGAGGGTTTTTTTTTTTTTTTTTCATGAGAAAGGATTAATTGGCTTCCTCTGTGAAAGGGGGACTTATCTTCTTGGGAGCCTGAGGGGTTTTCAAGGTAGGTGGGGAAGGAGGTTTGGGCAGAGCTTGAGGGAGGGGGTGACTGGGAATTGAGGTTTGGAAGGGAGGGGTCTCTAGAATCCCCTTAGCCTGACATGGCTGTACCTCCACCCTCGGTTCCAGGGTTCTGGGTCTGTCCAGCGCACTGTGTCCTAGTTTTTTCTCTTTGAGGATGATTATTTTCAGCCTCACCTGGATGGAGCTAGGAACAGCCATTTCCTTCCCTGGAGCTGTGATGCCCACCTGACACCCGCTACCTCTGACCTGCTCTGGGAAGGGGGTTTAGGGAAGGATGGGGACCCACAGATCTGAGAAATGGGCAGTGGTAGGTGAAATGGAGGCTGGGTACTGGACACACAGAAGGACCCTCTGGCACTGGCAGGAAGGCTTGGCAGGAAGATTACTGAGGGTCGAGTGGGTAGGTGCTCCTGGGGCAAGACCTGCTAGGAGAGCAGCAGTGTCAGGAAGAGTTGAGATGTTCCCAGAAGACAAAAATGTTAAGGATATTTTTTTGGTTGGTTTTGCTTTCTTTCCCTTTCACCCTAGATCCCAAGACTCATTCCACTTCAATTTTTGTGAAAAGTGAAACTGAGGCAGATGACAGGTTGGCTGGAAATAGCTGTGTTTAGAATGGAAAGGTGGTGGAGAGGAAAGCACGCTGAATTTGGAATCAACAGACCTCAAGGCTTGCCTCAGTGCTCCATGAGTGGCCTTGGGCCGAAACGCTTCCCCTTTTTGGGCCTTGGCTTTCTCCCCTATAAAACAGGAGAGGGCCCACCTGTCTCGCAGGTTGGCTGTGACACCAGACGTGTCCAAAGAGCTCTGTGAAAGGGACTGCACTGAATACTGTGAGGTGCAATCTTCACTACTGCACAGGCCCCCCCCTCCCTGCCCCTGCCCTCACCAAGGGTACTGGCTAGCCCCTGGGGCACCTTTGTAAGAATGAGAAAAGGTACTTCCTGTGTAAGGAGAGAGTGTTCAGCTGGGCTAGGGACTTGGGGGTCTTACTATGAGAATTAGAAAAACGCACACTTTCCCCCAGGGGCAGAAATTCCACACACTTGGGCAAGTAGAATGTGGGTTGGACTCCAGCACCCACCTAACCTCAGACGAACGTCCTTGTGTGCAGCACATCACAGCTGCACCTGGCTACCCTTCTTGACAGGTCCCCGGTGTCTCTAAGAGACACAAAGATACACACACTCCCTGGGCATTTCCCATAGAGGCCCACGGCCTAGACTGTTAACCAGCTCATTTTCTTTTCTGCTTTGCCTCCACTTCAGGCCCTCAGGGTATTCAATCCCCAAAGCCTATGCCCTACTAGGAAGCATTACGTAATTCTACCCTTGGAGAGTTAGTCCTCTGAGTTAAGCAGTGCCTTTACCAAGTTTCCAAGGGTAGGAGTTACTGAACCCTAACCCCTTATGTCAAGAACTTGATCATCAACTATACTCCAATATAAAATTAAAAAATTAATTAAAAAAAACTTGATCAGATCGATTTTCTCAAAAAATTGACTGCAGTGCCATCCAACGAAGGTGTTCACACCTGCCTTCTCAGAGCATACTCACAGTAAGCTTGTGAGGCAGGTCTCCTCCCCAGTTACACAGCGGCAGCCATGCCCAGAGAAATGAAGGAACTTGCCTAAGGTTGCACAGCCTGTAACGGGTAGAGCCAGGACCTGGGCCCAGGTTTAGCTGTCAGTCCTCTCCACTCCACCACTACTACTGAGGAACTAAGCTGCTGACCTCACAGACTTGCCAAAGCCGTGCTGGAATTGTTGCTCTCCCACTCTATCCCCAGTAGCCCCTGGCTCTCTCTTTCCTCTCAGTGACCAGCCCCCAAGCCCAGAGGAAGGCGTCTCTTTCTCTTACTCTGATTTTACAGGGGGAGGGAGCTACCTCAAAGCCCATCTGTTCTGGCCTCTTTAGTGCAAGAAGGGCCCCTGGAGAGTCCAGAGGTCCAGCGTGGGAGCTGACCCTTGACTGGGTCAGAGGCCAGGAAATGGGTCAGGGAGTGGCTATTTCCTTTCCTGCCAAAATGGGGGCTTAACCAGCAGCCATCATGGAGGATATCAGTATAGAGAGCCAGTGCCTGAGAGAGGGGCAGGCTAAGTAAGGACCATAGAACAGACACAGGAAAATGCAGCAAATCGGAGGCTGAAGGAAACTCAGAGACCCCCTGACCACCTTCTGCATTTCCAGGGCCCCTGGGTGTCAAGGAGGAGGGGATGTGTAAGCCCAGCAGACAGGGCTATAGGACCCTCTGACCAGAGCATTTCTGCTTGCATCTATGGTATATGTCTGTGATCTTTCACTTGAAAAAGGAGTTCGGGGGTTACAAAAAAAGAAGAGAGAAAAAAAAAAAAAACCAAAACTGGCCTAATCCAATGGTCCCCAAAGTGTGGTCCCTAGACTAGCAACATCTCTGCATTACCTGGGAACCTGTTAGAAATGCAAATTCTTGGGCCTCATACTAGATAAGGTGGGGGTGGGAGCCAACAATGTGTGTTTTAACAGGGTCTCCAGGTGACACTGAGGCCCCATGACGTTTTAAGAACCACTGACCTAGTCCAAGTGTATAGGAAACTAGGAGTCCTAGTTGTGGGTCAAGGGCGGGTCTGTGAAGGGAACCCGTCTCCAGGCCGCCCCTGCCCAACCCTTGTCTCCTTTCCTTCGTGCCTCCCCTCCCAGGCGCCATGCTGCCGCTCCTGCTGGGCCTGCTAGGCCCGGCCGCCTGCTGGGCCCTGGGCCCGGCTCTGGGCTCGACAGAGCTGCGCTCAGCCTTCTCGGCAGCACGCATCACCCCCCTGGAGGGCACGTCGGAGATGGCGGTGACCTTCGACAAGGTGTACGTGAACATCGGGGGCGACTTCGACGCGGCCACCGGTCAGTTCCGCTGCCGCGTGCCCGGTGCCTACTTCTTCTCCTTCACGGCTGGCAAGGCCCCGCACAAGAGCCTGTCGGTGATGCTGGTGCGTAACCGCGACGAGGTGCAGGCACTGGCCTTCGACGAGCAGCGGCGGCCCGCCACGCGGCACGCCGCCAGCCAGAGCGCCATGCTGCAGCTCGACTACGGCGACACGGTGTGGCTGCGGCTGCACGGCGCCCAGCAGTACGCGCTCGGGGCACCCGGCGCCACCTTCAGCGGCTACCTGGTGTACGCCGACGCCGACGCGCCTGCGCGCGGGCCGCCCGCGCCCCCGGAGCCGCGCTCGGCCTTCTCGGCGGCGCGCACGCGCAGCCTGGTGGGCTCGGACGCGGGCCCGGGGCCGCGGCACCGGCCCCTAGCCTTCGACACTGAGCTCGTCAACATCGGCGGCGACTTCGACGCGGCGGCTGGCGTGTTCCGCTGCCGCCTGCCCGGCGCCTACTTCTTCTCCTTCACGCTGGGCAAGCTGCCGCGCAAGACGCTGTCGGTGAAGCTGATGAAGAACCGCGACGAGGTGCAGGCCATGATTTACGACGACGGCACATCGCGGCGTCGCGAGATGCAGAGCCAGAGCGTGATGCTGGCGCTACGGCGCGGCGACGCCGTCTGGCTGCTCAGCCACGACCACGACGGCTACGGCGCCTACAGCAACCATGGCAAGTACATCACCTTCTCTGGCTTCCTGGTGTACCCCGACCTTATCCCCGCCGGCCCGCCCGGCCTCGGGCCTCCGGAGCTCTGAGCCACGACCCGGAGAGGAGCCCCGGGCAGCCTGGGGCGTGCATGCCAAGACGGGACCGCGGCCCGAAATGTCCCGCCGGCGCGAGCATGACGGCCCGCCCAGCGTGGCTGGACTCTGCGAATAAAGTGGGCCTGCGCCGGCGCCTGTCTGCCGGGGTCCTGCGCTTTGTCTTGACTGCGACGCTTTTGTCTCGGGCGGGGCGGGAGGGACTGACTACAGCTGGCCCCGGGTGGGGGTCGGAGGGCAGAGGGCAGCATTCAGTCAGGCCTTGGGAGGGCGAGGAGGTGGGAATTTGATTGAACCCTACTTGCCTAACCCCGATTTGGGCCTCCCCTTCATGTCCCATTCCAGTCAGTCCCTGTAATTCCTCCCCGTTGACCTACGACGTTACTTTTAGGGCCCATCTGGTTCTTTTTTGTGACAAGGGACTTCACCCCGCTGCCTCACTGGGGCTATGGGATTCAAGGAAACGGTACATTCCTTTTCCCAGTAGGGCGTGCGCATGGGACAAGCAGTTGATATCTGGTTGCCCTGATTCCTGCCCTCCCGGGATGAGGAGGGTGGTTTGCTCAAGGCACTGGTTAAACAGCTTACTCTGACAACAGAAGGACACAGGGCTGCAGGAGGCTAGAACAGAACATTTTATGGGATGAGCTACACAGGATCAGGACTACACCAGCCAGCCTCAGTCCCCTTCCAGCCTTACTCCCTCCTCTGAGCCTTGTCGATATGGACCAAAAAACACTTCTCACTTCCCTGCCCCCCAGAAGATAATGTTCCTCAACCTGCTTCCCTCCATTCCTCCAACAGACTGACCTAAAAATGTCCAGCCTATTCTCCTAGCCCACATGGGGTACTTGGAGGCTTAGGGACCCCCAGAGCCTTGGTTGGGTTTAAAAGAGGTGTCTACATTAGGACTGGGCACTGAGCACTTACGAGTTTCCTGTAGATTCTGCCTGTCATGGGACTGCCTAGGTAGGAGCTGGAGGGTCTGACCTGGCCTTACTTGGGAGCTTCCCTTTCAGCATCCCTTAAACACACTTCTCAACCCTGACCCCTACACCCCCTGCCCCCCACCCCCACCCCGCCACACACACTGCCTCCAAGTCCTGCCCTTAGGTCTGTGCCTGCTGCCTGGGACCCAGAGCCTGGGCCCAGGGAAGAAGATGGGGGAGGGGTAAGCTGGGGTCTGGGGTACAAGCCGAGCCCAGAGGCCCGAACACAGTGGGAAAAACCAGGTGCCAGATGGAGGCCCCTGGCCAAGATGGGTCTGGCTCAGGTAGGGGGCGGGGTGGAGGGGGCTGGGGTGGGAATGACAGGCAAAAGGGGAGGGTTAGGGGAAGGGGTCAAGGGTAGAGGCCGAGGGCCCCAGAGAAGGGGGCTGGCCCTGGGGGCAGAAGCCCTTGCACAGGTCCCAGAGTGTTTCCTGTGCCAGGAGGGCGAAGACCTGGGCCCAGCGACCTCTCTCCTGAGCCTCACTAGCCACAGGGAGCCGGTAGACACAGGACAGGCCTGTGAGGAGCAGATGTTCGAAGTCCCAAGGGCTAAGAGGGGGTCCCTTCCGCAGGTCCTGGAACTGCTGCAGCCGCTGCTCAGCACCCTCCAAGTCCCTGGGCACATGGTGCTGCAGGAGGAGACTGAGCCGGCGGCCTGGACGTGTGGATGCCAGTTCCTCGTCCTGGATGTGCAGCTGCCCCATGATATCCAGCTCCAGCCCAGACCAGAGCAGCTGCAAGGGGAGCCATGTAAGGGGTGGGCTGGGGCCTAGGGAGCGGGGCCGGGGGGGCATAAGCAGGCAGCAGGACCCATGCTGGGTTGGCTCCCCTCCCCCAGCAGCCCCAGCTTGAGGCATCCCCCTTCCCAACCCTGAGCTTAGGGACATCTGGACACTCCCACCCCCATGTCCCAGGCTGGAGGAAAGACCTCAAACATCACTTCCGGGGCCTCTGGCTCCTGCAGGCCACCTCCCACGTTGGTGCTGTCCATGGGCTGCCCTGGGGCAGCAGAGAGGAGGTCAGGGCCCTGCCAAGCTCCACCCTGAACACCCCAGCCTCCCACGAGTCCCTTCAAGCTGCCTGGTAGGGGTGCCTAGAGGTTCTTCTATCTACAAAGGAGCAGGAATGCCATCCCATGCCCACCTCCCCCACACACATACGCACATTGACATTCACTCTCTCATTCACAAGGCATAGTCTTGTGATCCCAAAAGCATCATCCCAAACCCAGATACGGTCTTGGCAAACGTCCAGGACTCCTCCTGGAACTTCTACAGTTCACTTGGCCAGGAGCTCCAGGCCAACGGGTCACAAGACACTTCACTTCCCATTTCTCCTTCCTATATAATCATCTAGGGACAGCGTGACCTGAAACTGCCAGTGACCCTCCCCAAAGGTCAAGGACCCCTTTGAGAAGAACCTCTTTCTTTCCTGCTTCTCGGTAAGTGACCGTGTGCAAGGCAGGGAGGCCAGGCAAGGCAGGATGTCTGTTGCAGCTTCCTTCACCCCTCTTCTGGGGTGCTGCCTAAACCTTGGAATGATTGTCCTAAGCCCAGGGCAGGTTAAGAGGTCCTCCTTTGCACACCAGCCAGAATAAGCCCCAGGCCCATTGAGAGCACCTAGGGCTATCTCCCCTCACTTCACCCCGACCTTTCTGGTTCTGGGTGGGGCCCACACCTTTCCCTCCCCCACCCCACAGCGCAGGTCAGCCTGCTACCCGTCATGCCCTCAGTTCCTAAGCCCTGCTAGGCTCAGATAGGACCAAGTGTAACTGCTGTCAGCCAGCAGCCTTCCTTGGCTCCTGTCCACCCCACCCTAAGGCCCCGGTACCTGCACGGTGCTGGGTTGTAGTCACTCCAGGGAGGAGGCAAATGGCTACCATTAACCAAGCCAGGAACTGCATCGTCCCAGCCATGGCCCACACGTCCTCTGAGTCTTATTCTCCCCGGCTGCTCTCTGCACCTCTGTCCGCCTCCCACACACCAGGGCTCCAACCTTCCACTGCAGGCTCCAGCCGTTCCCTGCTTGGCGTGTCATTCTTCCGTGCTTAACAGGGAGGGGCTGGCTCTGGCTTCCTAGGGGCTCTTTCCATCCCACAGAAATGTGGAATCTGTGGTTGTTGGCAGGAAGAGCCTGGCTCCTGGCTTGTCAGGCCCTTAGCTTATTCCTGCCCAGATGGGCGGGATGCTTAGTTAATAGGAAGAAGGTGTTTGGTAGCAAACAGCTCTGACTTAGCCCTCCAAAAAGGTAGGCAAGAGGGGGGCTTCCCTGGTGGTGCAGTGGTTAAGAACCCGCCTGCCAATGCAGGGGACACAGGTTTGGGCCCTGGTCTGGGAAAATCCCACATGCCACGGAGCAACTAAGCCCGTGCACCACAACTACTGAGCCCACGTGCCACAACTACCGAAGCCTGCACACCTAGAGCCCGTGCTCCGCAACAAGAGAAGCCACTGCAATAAGCCTGCGCACCGCAACAAAGAGTAGCCCCCGCTCGCCACCACTAGAGAAAGCCCGCGCGTCGCAACTACAGAAGGCCCGCGCACAGCAACGAAGACCCAACACAGCCAAAAATAAATAATTTTTTTTTAATTTAAAAAAAAAAAAAGGTAGGCAAGAGCCCAGGCGGTTACACTACTATCTGTCGTCACCCCCAAAACATTCTGCAGTTGAGTCCAGCCCCTGACACCCAGTCCAGCCCAGCCTCCAGGGAGCCCCTCAGTAGCCAAGAGCAACAGCTACAAAGCCTGATCTTCCAACTGCCTGGTGTGCTGGCTGAGCGGCCCACCGACAGGCAGAGAAACACTCCCACCTCAGGCACGCGGCCAGGGGCTGAAGAGACTGCACACTGGCCAGGTGCGGAGTGCTGCTTCCTGGCAGACAGACCTGCAGCTCCTGATTGTCTTTTGCCCCAGACTGGGACCCCCTTTGCTTGCTTACAGCATTCTCAGCTCAGGCCAGAGTGCAGGAAGATTCCCTTAGCCCAAGCATGATGGGCTGTCAGCTTGCAGGGAGCAGGACACAGGGTTCAAAATGAGCTGAAGCTCTTCTTGGCTCTGACTGTTGGCCCATGGAACCCTGTGATTGTTTGCATAGGATGAGGATGAGGGTGGGTGGAGGGTGCCCTATTTCCACCCAGGCCCCTGGATCCATCAGCTGCCGCCAGACAGTATGCTGTGACAAGGGGCTTTCTCTAGCAGTCGTTGAGACCCCTCCAATTCTCAGGAGAGGCCCTGCCACACCCATCCTGAGCCCTGTGGACTGTGAGAACTTTCAATTTCAGCTCCAGAATCTCTCTCAGAAGTATATCCAGGGCTTCCCTGGTGGCACAGTGGTTGAGAGTCCGCCTGCCGATGCAGGGGACGCGGGTTCGTGCCCCGGTCTGGGAAGATCCCACATGCCGCAAAGCGGCTGGGCCCGTGAGCCATGGCCGCTGAGCCTGCGCGTCCAGAGCCTGTGCTCCGCAACGGGAGAGGCCAAAACAGTGAGCGGCCCGCGTATCACAAAAAGCACACAGAAGTGGTGAATCTAAGTAGGATTTTATTTACAGGGACGCTCAATGATAGATATGGCGCTTTCTAGGATACACATGCCTTCCCTGAAACTACTTGGTTTCGGGGTTCTTGTCTCCAGCTTCAAGCCTGAGACTCTCAGGGGGCTGGCGATAAGCAGGGAAAGTCTCCCAGGGGCTGTTCAGATCAAACCTGCGGAACTCTTGGGCCAACTCCACCGGCTCGGCCACCACCCGCTTCACCTCATCGTCATAGCGTAACTGCAGAAGAAAAAGGCAGGCTTGAGCACTAAGGAAGACCTTGCTACAGCCACTAAAGGCCCACTTTCCCAAAGCCTTCCTCAGCCCCTTTACTTCTCTGTCCTTGACTCCTGTCCCAGCCTCTGTAAGTCTCCATCCTCATCTGTGTTACCCATCAGACCACAACCCAAACAGTCTAAAATGGCCTCTATCTCATGCCCTGCCATCACCCAGGCAGGCCCCCCTGCCCACCATCCCCACATCAGGAGCTCTGAGCTCCTTTTCCACCAGAATTGACTTTGCTCACCCATCCACATACTCTTTTTTTTTCTTTTTTGCTGCACTGTGCGGCTTACAGGATCTTAGTTCCCCAACCAGGGAATGAACGTGGGCCCATGGCAGTGAAAGCGTGGAGTCCTAACCACTGGACCGCCAGGGAATTCCCTCAACACACTCTTATAAATTGACGGTAAGCGTTTGCCCATGATGAGGGAGCAAGTCAGTGGCTGGAAACAACAAACCTAAGCTGGCAAGCACTCAAGTTCAGGCCCTGTGACCTTGGCATTATCACTGCCAAGATGCAAGGCAATACATGTGGCATGGCTTTTCTTGTTATTGGAAGATCAGTTGGATAAGGTAAAGACAACTGGGTGCTGGGAATGGGACCATGCTAAACTAAACACTAAGAAAACAGGAGCATTTGGGTATGAAGTGATGGGCTGGATTGCCACTATCCCAACATTTCTAAAAAGTTACTTTGCTACAAAATCATGTGTGTGTGTATATAATAAGCCATCTTCCTGCTAATAACCTGCAACATGTTGCAATCGTAAAGTAAAGCACTGAAATGCCTTATAAGGCTCTTACAGGCAATTGTTACTGGTCTTGCCTCTGGCCATTCTCAAGGGCTGAACATGTAGTGTCTTGCCTTCTCAGAGATCCAGGGCAGGGTAAAAAGATACTCCACTTTAGATCTTGGTGACAAGCTGTGTCCTTAAGTCTGCCTTGGTCATTAAAATGACCATTAAAATAATGGCTAACATCAACTGAACATTTACAATACTCCCCTTTTAAACATACATCAATTAGTTTTCTGCAAATCTACTATCGTTAAGTACTATTATTGTTCCTATTTTGCAGATGACAAAACTGTGTCAGAGTGGAGCTAGGATGGAATCCAGTACTGATGCTCTTAAGCCACCACAATCCAATGGCCATAATTCCTGCCCAGGATCTCTACCAGGTCCTCCCTGCCCAGACTGCTGCCCAGTTCCAAGGCTCCTACCTCAACATAGCCAGACAGGGGGAAATCTTTCCGGAAAGGATGTCCCTCAAAACCATAGTCTGTTAGGATCCTTCTTAGGTCAGGGTGGTTAGCAAAGAAGACTCCAAACATGTCCCAAATCTAGAAAAAAGAGGCACTCAGGCAATCAGCCATCACAGCCAACACAGGGTGAGGGGCTGCACTGTATCCAGTAATTTCAATCAGTTCTGCAACTCCGGCCCAGAGGTGGGTCCACCACGTCCAGTAACTCACCTCCCTCTCATACCAGTTGGCTGCCTTGTACACAGACACAGAAGACTCAATGGGTGTCAGCTCATCTGTATAGGTCTTCACACGGATCCGGGAGTTGAAACGCAGAGAGAGCAAGTTGTAAACAATCTAGGGAGAATGGAGGGAGCTGGAGGACCAAGAGGACCACAGGCTGAGGGGTCTGGGACAGAAGTCCCTGAGTGGGAGCATAATAATGAGGATACAGGGTGGGTTAAAGTTCCACCCTGTGAACCTGCCTTCTGTCCCGAACTTCAAAACCTCAAGATGCTCTTATCCTTGCAACTACTTCCAAAGGCCTAAGCCACCCTACAGCTCAGCCTGTCAGCATGCTTGTCTTTGCTCATGCTACTGGATGCCTCCCGACCTGCCCTCCCTCACTGGGCTAATTCCTGGTCTCCTAGTTATCCATTAAGATTCAGCACAAACTTTCTCTCTCCCTTCATAAAAGCCTCCTAGACAGGGCTAAGTGCCTCTCCTGTGTTCTTATAATATCCCATGAATTATGTTATTACAGTAAACTGTTTTATGTGTCCTTCTTCCTCACTAGAGTGTGGGGGACTCCTGGAGGGCAGGTACTGGGTGTTATTTCTCTCTCAATCCCAGGATCTGGCAGAAAGTAGATGACCATACTAACAATAACAATAACTATATGTATTGAGAACTTATTGTGTGCTAGCAGTCTACCTGTACTATCTCATTTAATCCTCACAACCACCCTATCAGATAGGGTGGTTTTATGCTTTGTTTGTACTTACTTTGCACATAAGAAAACTAAATTCAGAAAAATCAAACAAAATGTTTGAAGCCACACAGCCTACTAATGGCAAAGCTACAATTCAAACTCAGTCTGCCTGATTCTGAGGCCCTGGTTTAACTGCTGTGTTGTATTGTTTGACCTGAACAGAAACTAAGGAGGCTATGGTTCCCAAAGGTAGCTATCACCCTAAAACTGTTTTGTCCCCTTTCCCTCCTTTACTCTCCAAACCTCAAGTCTCCTGACTGACCTCAAAACGGTTCTGCCGGGTGGGGATATCCACCGCTGTCAAGTCAGCCAAGGATTTGAATTGTGCATTGGTGTGATCCCTGAGGAAAGTCAGCACTGGGATGACTCCATCAGGATGGATACAGATCTCTAACTCATTGAAGCAGGACACCTGCAGACATGGAACAGGAGAGGAGAAGGAACAAAGCTACGGAGGGAGCAGCTAACTTCAGCTGGAGTCTCCCGATTAAAGGCAGAGAAAAAAGACCAAGTTGGGATGGAGGAGTCTGTGGTTTGATTCCAGGCTGCCCACTCCCACATGCCCTAAGAACACAGTTCTTTCTTTCAGTGTTTTTTGGGGTTTTTTTTTTTGGCCGTGCCACGTGGCACGTGGGATCTTAGTTCCCCAACCAGGGATCGAAAGTGCGGAGTCCCAACCACTGGACTGACAGGGAAGTCTCAACATGGTTCTTTCTTGACCCAAACCCGAACAACAGTAGTGAATATTACCTGAACTTGTTGGACATACTTGGGCAGGATTTCAGCCACATACTCTCCAAAAGCTGAGAGCTGCTTGTGGGCCACATCATTCTGTGGTCTGACAGTGGCTGGAAGGAGAAGGCATATTTAAGTAAGGAAAGTAGAAGGCAGCAGCCAGCCCTGCATTCAGTCTCTTGAGCTTGTAAGGGGTGCCGTTTCCCAGTCAGGACTCCCTGCAGAACCTTGAGAAAGGTGAAGTGGAAGCTTCCTCTTCCATGGAACAGAAAGTGATGAAAACATAAGGAAAATGCCATCTACACAGTCCACAAAGACTCACCTTATTACTGCAGCTGGGGTGTTTGACCCTTTTCAAAACTACTCCATGGTTCTTCCTTCACAATGCCTGCATTTCTGCTAAAAGCAGCATATGTCTCAGCTCTCTTACCACACTAGAAGCTCTTTAAGTGTGAGAATCAGAACTTTTGCTTCTCTTTATCTCCTTAGCATCTGGCTCATAGCAGGTTCTCCAGCTAAGAACTTCAGGGCTGAAGAGCCATCACAGATTATGTAGTTGAAACCTTTTTTTTTTTGTGACATAAATGAGGAAACTGAGGCCCAGAAAGGGGGAAATGTCAGGTTTCCTGACTCCCACTCGGCTTATATTGACTGTAACTTATCTCCGTACACTCATTCGTACAACACTAAATCACTGAGCAACCACACATCATAGGCCGCAGAGTAACTGTTTTCTCTGTCTTTGGCAGCAGGCAGGCCTACTTTGTCACTTACTAGTGCTGTGATCCCGGGCAAGTTACTTCTCTGGACTATTTCCTGCTCTACAGTAGAAGAGCATAATACTATCTATCTCATAAGATTGTTGTGGAAACTATAATCGTTCATGAATCGCTTAGCAAGGTGCCTGGCACACAATAAGCATTCAAGTAACGTGGGCTACTATTATAACAAGACTCAGAAGCCCAAAGTTTATGTTTCCTGCTTTCAAAGAGATGCCAGTTTAATCAGAGAAAAAGGGAATCATGGAAATGGACAAGGGGCAACAGGACCATAACAGAGAGGCCTAAGGGCACAGGGAGGGCCCGATTCTGCCTGCAGGGTGAGGACCATTGGAGTCAGCTCTCTAAGGACAAACAGAGACTTGCGAGGAAACGCAGGGGAGGGCAGCCCAGGACAAGGGCAAACATCTGACAAAGGGAATGAACGGGGCCCCGCCTGTAGTCCCGAGAAGGGCCGGACCCGCACATACTCACGGCGCGTGTCTGCCGCGGCGCTTTCCCTCCTCACAGGCAGCAACAGCACCAAGGGTCTCCAGGCCACTGCATGGGAAGATAGACACCGAAGCGCAGGGTGAGGCCTGAGGAACTCCCTGCGCTGGGCGTGTAGCCGTTCCTGCCCCGGGCCTCAGCCAGCTGTCCACTGCTCACCTCTGGCCAGCGCAGCGGACCCCACGAGCCCCAGCCAACAGCTCCGAGCCGCTGCTGCCGCCGCCGCCGCCATGTTCCCCGGATACACTCCAGGTAGCCGAGGGCAGATCCATAGGACACGGAGCCCCAAGGGCACGGACCGGAAACGGAAGTGTGCAACAGATCTTCTTCCGGGCGGACGCGGGGTCGGAAGCAGAGGTTCCGGGTTCCGGGTTCCGGGTTCCGGGCTTCGGAATGAAAGGAGGGAAGGCAGGTGAGAAAGCGAAGCCAGCGGGTGGGGAAACCGTGACGTGAACGTGCCCTAGCTTGGTGTGACAGAGGCTGGAGAGAAGGCAAGGATCCTAAGGAACCAGACTGGTGAGAGAAGAAGGGGCGAGAAGTCTGGGTTCCACATTCCACACCCCTCCCCCGCTCCCTGAGCTAAGCTTTTGATGAGGGCCGTTGGGCAAGGCTAGGGGGAGGGGGAGAGAAGAACGGTTTCCCTAGCGGCCGTTTCCCAGGCGACTCCAGGTGGAGCGGGAATCCTGCACGTGGCGATGGGCTACCTCGGGCCCCGTGCTAGGGACGGCTGGGCTCCGTCTCGAGTTCTGGGAGGAAGCCTTGGGGAGTCATTAGGACGAGCGGGGAAGTGCCGGGGAGAGGCTCAGAAAAGAGCAAACGTGGATCTGAGAGATGTCCTAGGACAAACCTCAGATTGTAAGGTCTGGATTCCCTGCGCGGGGAAAGAGGGGCTTGGCCACAAGGACATGGGGATCTTTTTGTCAGGTTCTGCTGCCCCGAGCCTCACAAGTTTTATGCTAATAATTATTTGGTTAGTAAGGCTTTTTCCCAGGCTTTTAAAATCATAGGCTTTCTCCAATCCCTCGCTTTCATGTGTTGACCTAAATACCAGGCCTTTTGTTACATAAAGGAAAGGAGTATTCCGTGTTTTCTCAGGGAAACACCCAGAGTACGAAATTTTTATTTCATTAGGAATGTGATGTCATTGCAAGAGCGTGAGTCCAGCTTTGGTTGAAGGAGAACATCAGAGATGTCATTAACAGGGCCAGGACTAAGGCTAATCTGGGCCGACTGTGCCCTCACTTTTCCCTTCTCCCTCCCTGCATTGGACAATTGGATTCATAGGCTGTGGCTATGGACTACTTCAGTTATTCAGGGTGATGGTGTTTTGCAGACAACTGGCAGAGAGAGAAGTTGGCTACTACCATGGAATCACCAGAGGAGCCTGGAGCAGCCATGGATGAGAACTACTTTGTGAACTACACTTTCAAAGATAGGTCACACTCAGGCCGTGTGGCTCAAGGCATCATGAAACTGTGTTTGGAGGAAGAGCTCTTTGCTGATGTCACCATTTCAGTGGAAGGCCGGGAGTTTCAGCTCCACCGATTGGTCCTCTCAGCTCAGAGTTGCTTCTTCCGGTCCATGTTCACTTCCAACCTGAAGGAGGCCCACAACCGGGTAATTGTGCTGCAGGATGTGAGCGAGTCTGTTTTCCAGCTCCTGGTTGATTATATCTACCATGGGACTGTGAAACTTCGAGCTGAGGAGCTGCAGGAAATATATGAGGTGTCAGACATGTATCAGCTGACATCTCTCTTTGAGGAGTGTTCTCGGTTTTTGGCCCGCACAGTGCAGGTGGGCAACTGTCTTCAGGTGATGTGGCTGGCAGATCGACACAGTGATCCTGAGCTCTACACTGCTGCCAAGCACTGTGCCAAGGCCCACCTGGCCCAGCTGCAGAGCACAGAGGAATTTCTCCACTTGCCCCACCGTCTACTCACTGATATCATCTCTGGTAAGTTGAGAGAGGGGGAACATCATACCCAGCTACACCGGTATGATGTTCAGTGAATGTTCTAGTTTAGGAGAAGGGTACCCTCAGGCTTCCTGGTGTTAGTTTACATTATTATTCTTGATAAGAATTTAGATACCTTCTGAGAGAGAGTAAGTTGAGATTTAGTAGCTGATATCAGAGACAGAGTCCCTTCCAGACGGAGAGGCTAGGAAAACAAAGCAACATTTCACAGTATATACAAATCTTGGATTGAAAAGAAAAACAGCAGCACTTAGCCACAAAAGGTAGTGAGGAGCTATCTGCATTTATATTCTAATCTCTCTTGTGCGTAAGTGGTCTCATCCATTCTGTACTTTGCATGTATTTGTGGGACTAGTTACATAAGTAAATTGACAGTGAGTCAAGATACCTAAATAAGAAGCTTCTCAAGTGATGTGCCAATTTTTAGGTAACAATCCTGACTCCACAAGTGAGGTATAACCATACTTCAAGTGTGAGTTTTGTAGCCTAGTAAATTGCTTCCATGGCAAGTAGGAGAATATCAAATCATCCATTTTGATTAAAAGAAACAAGGCAGGGACTTCCCTAGTGGTGCAGTGGTTAAGAATCTGCCTGCCAGTGCAGGGGAGACAGGTTCGAGCCCTGGTCCGGGAAGATCCTACATGCTGTGGAGCAACTAAGCCCGTGCTCCACAACTACTTAGCCTGCGCTCTAGAGCCCGCGTGCCACAACTACTGAAGCCTGTGTGCCTAGAGGCCGTGCTCTGCAAAAGAGAAGCCACTGCAATGAGAAGCCTGCACACTGCAACAAAGAGTAGCCCCTGCTCGCCGCAACTAGAGAAAGCCCACGCGCAGCAACGAAGACCCAATGCAGCCAAAAATAAATAAATAAATAAATTTATTTTAAAAAAAGAAACAAGGCAATTTTATGTTAATTTCTCATACACGTACATATACATACATGGTGGTAGTCTGACAAAGATGTTCACGTTTTTAAAGCCACTTGTTCTAAATTTCCCTTTTGGATTGTCAGATTGCCATTGACCATACCTTTCCTCTGGTTTTTACAGATGGAGTTCCATGTTCCCAGAACCCAACAGAGGCAATAGAAGCCTGGATCAATTTTAATAAAGAAGAAAGAGAGGCTTTTTCAGAGTCACTCAGGACTAGCTTGAAGGTAAGGCAGATATCTTTAGGGTTGGGCACCATGATATCCATGCATTCCAGCCATTTATTGGCCTGGCCTCTTTGATGCTGGTAAATAAGTCTCTGGCTTGAAACTGATAAGAGCTGGGGAGGAGGATGTGTGTGTGAGACCAGAAGCCACCAGCCTCTGGGCTCCAAAGCTCCTTGAGAGAACTACTCTCATCATTACATTAATAATCCGAAGTAGCAGATCATGATAATTATAAAAAAGGCTGGAATGAGTGTAACAGGTTTTCTCTTTCAGCATAAGATGCCTGAAAGTGATTAGAGGAGAGTCAGGATGACACACAGTAACTAGAGCAGAGTAGGTTAGAGCAAGGTACAAGTGTGTGGTCTAGGACCTTAAGGATATGTATCTCAAGTGAGCCTTAGCCTAGAACTGATAGATACCATTTATACCTTTAATTTCACCAATAGGAAATTGGGGAGAATGTACACATTTACCTGATCGGGAAAGAGTCATCTCGTACCCACTCGTTGGCTGTGTCCTTACATTGTGCAGAAGATGACTCCATCAGTGTAAGTGGCCAAAACAGCTTGTGCCACCAGATCACTGCAGCCTGCAAGCATGGCGGAGACTTGTATGTGGTGGGAGGGTCCATCCCACGGCGCATGTGGAAGTGCAACAATGCCACTGTGGACTGGGAATGGTGTGCGCCTTTGCCCCGTGACCGACTCCAGCACACCCTGGTGTCTGTGCCCGGGAAAGATGCCATATATTCACTGGGTGGCAAGACGCTGCAGGATACCCTCTCCAATGCAGTTATCTATTATCGGGTAGGTGATAACGTCTGGACTGAGACAACCCAGTTAGAGGTGGCTGTGTCAGGGGCCGCTGGTGCCAACCTCAACGGGATCATCTACTTACTAGGGGGGGAGGAGAATGACCTGGACTTCTTTACCAAACCATCCCGACTCATCCAGTGCTTTGACACAGAGACAGACAAGTGTCACGTGAAACCCTATGTGCTGCCCTTCGCTGGCCGCATGCACGCAGCTGTGCATAAGGATCTGGTGTTCATCGTGGCTGAAGGGGACTCCCTGGTGTGCTACAATCCCCTGCTAGACAGCTTCACCCGGCTTTGCCTTCCTGAGGCCTGGAGCTCTGCCCCATCCCTCTGGAAGATTGCCAGCTGTAATGGGAGCATCTATGTTTTTCGGGACCGATATAAAAAGGGGGATGCCAACACCTACAAGCTTGATCCTGCCACTTCGGCTGTAACTGTCACTAGAGGCATTAAGGTGCTGCTTACCAATTTGCAGTTTGTGTTGGCCTAAGGCTGTGAGGGAAAGAGCGGCTGACTTTTGCCCTCCCTTTCTCCAGCACCTACCCATCCAAACTCAAAGTCCCGGAGGCCCCCATTCAGGTACTATGTTATTTTTTGGCACATGTTAGAAAGGCAGCGCCTCAACCCTTGAACTCATAAGGGTGTTCCGTTTGGGGCTTTTTAGACTGCTGCTTCTCAGCTGGCTGGTTGAACTGAGAGTAGGCCAGCCTGTTCGCCATCCCCTTGTAATCCTGTGCCTCCCTACAGAGCACGTAGAGCAAGCCTCTTCTCCGCCCTTAGGCACTGCCTCCCCTCTTTACCTGATCAGTGTTACATAGAAGCACCCCTGATCCCGGGACAGAAGGAAAGATGCCCAGTCTTCCTTTTTTTCCATAGCCTGTCAAGTGGCTAATTGGTCATTTTTCCACGAAGAATTAGGTGTTAGAGTTCTCCTTCAGGCTTTGGTTGGGAGAATGGACTAAGCTGAAGGTGTCCTTCACCAGCAAGAGTCTACCCTAGAATTTAGGACGTTTGTCTGTTGTTTTTCATCTGTCTGTCAAGAAATGTATACTTTGGTTTTATTTTTGGCTTATTCCAAGGAGTAAGCCAGAAAGAAGTAGAAAGGATTATTTCTGATTAATCGCAGAAACTTTTTTCAAACTCAAATATATAAGGTCTCTATTCTTTTAAAAGCTCTAAGCTAAGCCAAGAGCTAGGAACTGTTCATACAAATAAAAGTTTTTGAAGCGATATGTGTGTCTGTTTTGAATTCTGAAGGGGTGACTTCCTAAGGGAAACTAATTACATACCCACACATTTCTAAGTCAGTCACAATACTGATTGAATCCCATACTTCCTTGTCTGCATACAGGATGACTGCTCCAAGTGAGGAGAGCCCCATAGGGCCAGTGAATTAGGATTCTGACAGTGGCAAAGAGCCATAGCTGAGTATTTCTCTTCTCTTTTCCTAGTGTTAAACGTCTTTGAGTTATGGGGGTAAATATCATTAGGCACAACATCAGGTGCACGACAGATTTCTTTGACCTTTGGAAATAAACCCTTATCCCTGTCCCATATCCCCAGGCCCCATGAATAGAAGCCACACTAAATCTGCCTAGTCACACAACAGTGTTATTTCAAGAAAACGAAACAAGACACAGGGAGTGAAATTAACCATTACTTAGCACATTTCTATTACGTCAAGTTTGGGCTTAAGGCCCTTTGGTCCTGTTAAACATTCTCATTCTGTAGCAAGCCAGGGTTGTCCTGAGTTCTTTCTAATCCATGTACTTCATATCTGCGATGTGTGACAAGTCTCATTCTTTGCTGCTCCTGCAGTGATCACCCTGTGGAACTCTCTGAGAACTTCCAGCTGGCCAGGTCTGATGTAGATGTGTGACCGGATTTTGGTGATGGCTCTTACGGCCTCCTCTGGAGTCCAGTTGTACACCTGAAGTGCAGGGTTGGGAAATCAGACAAAGAAAGGACCAGGTGTTAAGGTGTCCTTGACCCAATAACAAGTGCTAAAGGGCTCTCAGAATTTCATTTTTTTAAAAATTCCACTTTGCAGGGAGTTAAACGCTATGCCCCACATATTATAAGTGGGAGAGCACTTTAACCCCTTCAGTCAAAGTCCCACAATTATATGCAATAGGCTGGGGGAGGTAAAGGGGGGGACCCAAATCAGTCTTTCTATCTAATTTTTATTCTGCCAAACCCTGGAAATAGAAGGTTGAACACATGAAGCTGAGATCCTAAATTCAAGCGGGCATAGGCCTACTAGATGTCCTCTCTGAGCTAGGCTGTTGGTTACAAGAGTTTCCTGGAAAGACTACACAGTTGGTGTTTCTATGCAACTTGTCACCATGTCTAGAAAAGAGTACTTTTAAAATCTAACTAGGAGGGCTATCTTTGTGTCCTCAGGATACTTACTGGTTTAGAAATCAATAGAACCAAGAAAGTATAGATCTTTAGCCTGCTGGTTCAGTTCTCACTTTGCCCAAAATATCTCCTGACACCCAGTTTCCAGCAAAACAGAGTCCTAATGACTAAAGCTTTAGTATTGTTAAATCATATATTCACCAGTCCACAGTAACACAAGGCCAGGCTGTTTATCTTTACATTTCCTTTTTCCTTAAACTATCTACATTACTTAGTAAATGCTCTGCAGGGGCCTCACAGGTAACAAAAATGAGCCGGGGGTTTGTAACAGGAAAGGATGGACTAGAGTACTGGCTTCTAAATGTTTTTAAAAGCATCCCACCTGCCGATCATAACAAACTGATAGGCAAAATTCTGTTGGAGCCACTGTTTCTAGAAATTAATGTCCAGAACTTTACTCTGAAATACTTAAAGAAACGTGAGTCCTATAGAGCTGCAAGTGATCAGCACTATTATCTACAGAACTAGACTTCCTGACATGTTTATAACAAGTGTTTCTAGCCTTTTGCTGGTATTAGCATCCTTTGTAACTCCATTTTCTGAGTGCTCATTCTAGGTCAGTGCTTGACATACATTCTCATTCAAGCTTCACAAATTGAGGAAATTGAGCAATGGAGAGGGGAAGCCACTTTTGCCTAAGGTCACGCAGCTGGCCGGTGAGAAAGCCAAAGGTCAGCCTGTCTGCAAAGTTCAGGTGCTTTCCACCTCCCAAACAGCCTGAAATTGGGAACATGGCTCCTAGCAAGGTCTGCCAGTAGACTGGAGATCTGCTGGAAAGGGGACCGGTCCAGAAAGACCTTTTCTACCTGAATCAGATATGCTGCCACCATAGTGGCACTTCTGGAACGCCCAGCCTTACAATGTACGTAGACAGACTGGCCTAGCGACTGGTACTTGAGAGCAAACTGGACTCCTTTCTGGAGGTTAGCCAAGGTTGGGACTCCGGTCATGTCTATCGTGCTGAGCCGCAGCTGCTCGACTCCTGCATTCTTCCACTCCTGGAACGAGGTCCACCAGCATAGAAAATAAAATGAAAAAAGCCTGATGTGAATGGTAGGAAGATGGGCTCCCAAGAGGCAGCAAAACAACAAGGAAGCTTCACGGTTTACTACAATGTGAATATACTGTTTACTGTTTGCCTAAAAAGAAACTTCTTTCAGAAATGTCTTTAAAATGGCTGACCTACATGGCTGGTCTTTCATCACACAACAGCAATGCTGCTGAGTTAGGATTATGTCCAAGATTTAAAGTGTTCTTAAAGTACCATTAGGAGCTTTAGTACCAAAGCTAAAGTATTTGAATCTTTAGCTACAAAATACGAGCTGTATAAAATTCATCTACAAAAGCTGTGTAACTATTTTCGCATGATCCAGCTGCAAGGCTGGACTACTACGTTTTGCAAGAACTTTCTGTTTCTCTGTCCATAAGCCTCCTCTTTTTTACCACTTTTTTTGAGAGGGTATGTGGTAGGAAACAGAGTTATTTTAAAATTAAAATAATGCACCTACTTTTGTTAGTGCAATATTATCACTTAGGAGGAAGAAAAGAATAAACAGGAGAAATAAGGCCTCTGGCAAACTGGGCAACTTTATTTTTTATTTTGCCTTAAGACTTCAGGTAGGCTCCAGCTACTCTTGATATTAATCACTTTAGCAAACCAGAAACTTATGACTCCGAACGAGGGTCAATATTTTATACAGCTCATGAAATTAACAAAAAACAGCAAAATCTGGCAGCATGGGGCTTATACATCAATTATGTCAGAAACACCTAGGGAGCTTGCTAAATGTTCAGATTCCTGGGACCCCACCCTAAAGTTCCTGAGTCAGAATCTCTGGGGGTTGTACCTAGGAATCTGCTAGTTTAACAAGACTGCCAGGTAATTCTTAGGCATATTAAAATGTGAGAACCACTGCCTTGGAGATTAGGCTAGTGGGATAAGATAGCTGCTCACAAATGTCAATTGCCTCACACCCAGAGACGAGCACTTTCTGTGACTTGCTTCGCAGGATGGACCACGTTAAGGAACATTCACCATTTTGGCTAATAACTCCTGAGGTCTTGTGGCAAAATACTGTGGGAAATCCAAGGAACTGTTTGTTACCCATTCTTTAAAAATGTATGCCATCACTGATCAATATATTTTAAATGTGAGTCACAATTTTTTTAAGATTTCAAAAAAATCTACAGTTGAAATAACGGCATGTTCATTAGGCTCTATCAGTACAGTAAACAAGAAAATAATTGTGCAGTGCTAATAGAAGGCAAACACTGTAAAGATAGGGCAACATCTAATAACCATTATGAACAGTTCCACAAATAAGCATTCACATCTAATGAAAATTATGATTTAGGCCTGAACTTTATTTATGACAGTGCTTTGGAGTTCCACTATCATCTCTAACATATATATAAAATTCCCTCAAATCAAAACCAAATGAACCCTATGCAGTTTTTGCAATGGGTTGTTTTATGATAAATTTACCAGGGACTGGCCATAGCTTTTCTTTTTACAGTTTATAGGACCTTCATCTTGAATATCTAACAGTGTCTGATCCATACTTAGTGCTGAGTAAGTGTCAAATGAATGAAAGCAAGCCATAGAAAAGTTGCCTTTCAGTTCTGGTTACTGATTTGAGTTACCGACATTAAGAATACATTTGTGCACAAAGGAATAATCAAAGTTTGTCAACTCTACTTTTAAATGCCTTTCACATCAGTTTTTATTTCACAATTAATTTCTACCCCCAGCCGCAGCCATTTAAGCTTAGAGGGCCAGATCCTCCCTGAGGAGGCAAAAAAGCCTGGGACGCCTGTCTCTGCGGCAAGGTCACCTACAGCACCCCCTCCCCCAACCTCCTCCGGCTCGCCAGGCCCTGTGTGGTGGGCGAGGCCGGCGGGGCGCCTCGGCCCCAGTTCTGCCCACGGGCCCCGGCGCCTCACCTTTGGGGAGTTGCACAGGAACCTCGTCTCATACTCCTCGTTCATGGTGATCAGCCCTCGCACGTTCTCGTCCTGTACCAGCTGCCGAGGCAAAGAGGGGGCTCAGAAAGGGCCGCCGAGGCCCGGGCGGCGCTCGCCTGGCTCCCAGCCCCGGCGCGGCCCGGCCTCCCGGCCCGGCTCACCCGACGAGTCATGTTCCGCAGCGGCAGCGCGCCCAGCAGCACCGTGTTGTCGATACGGTTGTACCAGTCGCGGTGCGCCGGGCCCGGCATCTTCCCGCGGAACAGTGTGTACAGCAGCGTCGGGTAGAAGAGCACCCGGGCCAGGCCGGCCTCCAGCAACGTGCCGGCCGCCATCCTGCCCTACCCGGCCCGGCGCAGCGACGACCTGCCCACTCCCGGGCTCGCGGGGGGCGGCCGCGAGGAGGGCCAGAAGAGCGACGAGGCCGAGGACTGCGAGTCGTCCGCGGCCTCCAGCGAAGGCGACACGGCCGGCGCGGGCCTCTTGAGCACCGAGACCTCGGGCCCGGCCCCCAGGGACACTTCGGGAGAGCCTGGGCCCCGTGGGACCGGCACCATGTCTCGGGAGGAGGGGCCGCCGGCCTCGGGGGAGGGACCAGGGCTTCCCGGGCGGGAAACTGGGACCCCTGACGAGGGAGGGCGCGTCCTCGGTCCAAGGTTGTGAGTTTGCGGCGTGTGAAACTGTGAACGCTGCCTGTGCCATTGACCCCCCCTCCCGAGGGAGGGGGCTGTGACTCCAGGTGAGGGAGTCTCTGACCCCTGCGTGTGAAACTATGACCCCGACCGAGGGAGGCGGGGCCCTGGCCAATGGCCAGTGGGTCTGTGACACCTTCCCCAACTACCGGCCAGAGGGAGGGAACTGTTATCCCAGGTGAGGGTGTGCCCACCAAAGGGGAGACATGACAAGGAGACTCTCTGGTAGGGGGAGCCCTGAAGGAGAGACTGGAAGGGACTTTGAGCTTTTAAGTAGAGAGGCTTGTTGGAGAGGCCCTGATCCTGGACAAACAGGGGACCTGGGTTCATCTGGCCCTTCCTTCCCAACCTATCCCCCATCTGCCTGAATTCATGGCTGCCTCCTCCTGCACAAACTGCAATCAGTATATGTGTGTGTGTGTGTGTGTGTGTGTGTGTGTGTGTGCGTGGAGTGAAATATATCAATGTTATCTACACTATTTATGAAAATATATTAATATTAAACATATTATGATAAACTTAAATATAAAACCCACAACGTGCAAATAGGCGAGAGAAATAGTTGTAATGCTGATTATTTATATTTAAATAGTACTCTGAAACGTGCATCTTGTGCTTTTTAAAAAGGTTTATCTCCTTATAAAAGTAATATTCATAACAACTGGAAAATACAGGAAAGTAGCATAATCCTACCACCACAAATACATTTGTTTTTTCTTCCAGTTTTCTTTTCCATTAAATTTTTTTTTTTTTTTTTTGCTGTACGCGGGCCTCTCACTGTTGTGGCCTCTCCCGTTGCGGAGCACAGGCTCTGGACGCGCAGGCTCAGCGGCCATGGCTCACGGGCCCAGCCGCTCCGCAGCATGTGAGATCTTCCCAGACCGGGGCGCGAACCCGCGTCCCCTGCATCGGCAGGCGGACTCTCAACCACTGCGCCACCAGGGAAGCCCCTACAATTTTTTTATATAAGTTTATTTATTTATTTATTTTTGGCTGCTTTGGGTCTTTGTTGCTGCACTCCGGCTTTCTGTAGTTGCAGTGAGCGGGGGCTACTCTTCAATGCGGTGCACAGGCTTCTCATTGCGGTGGCTTCTCTTGTTGTGGAGCAGGAGCTCTAGGTGCATGAACTTCAGTAGTTGTGGCTCGCGGGCTCTAGAGCGCAGGCTCAGTAGTTGTGGCGCATGGGCTTAGTTGCGGCGTGGCATGTGGGATTTTCCCGGATCTGGGCTCAAACCCGTGTCCCCTGCATTGGCAGGCGGATTCTTAACCACTGCACCACCAGGGAAGTCTGGAAAGAGAAATTTAAACCACAGTAAAGTTTCACTCCACTTCTACCAGAATGACTAAAATTAAAGGACTGATAATACCGAGTGATGATGAGGATGCACTATTAATATTTTAATATTCTTTCTGGGTTTTGTCTCTTTCAACGAACACATTCTCTAACAAAAATGGGATTGTTCTGTACCTGTTAATTTGTTACCTGCTTTATTCACTAAGCATGTGTCATGAATATTTGCCCACAATTAAATATTTTTCTGTATCATTATTTGAAAAAATATATAATATTCTAGGCTATGGCTATATCATATACTTTATCAAGTGTTTGATATACTTGATAAAGTATATCAAGTATATACTTTTTTATCAGATTTTATGCTATTCCAACAATGTTATGATCCATAATATATCAGTACATCTCTGCTTTTTTTTTTGTTGTTGTTGCATGGTGTGGTGTGTGGGATCTTAGTTCCCTGATCAGGCTTGGAACCCATGCCCCTGCATTGGGAGCGTCCAAGTCTTAACCACTGGACCACCAGGGAAGTACTAGTACATCCCTGCTCTTATCCTGATTATTTTCTTAAGAAAAGCTCCTAGAAAGATATGTAAACTTTCAAATTCCTCCAAACAGACTATCTGAATTTTACTCCCACCAGCACTTGGAAAAGGCTTGCTTCTCTGAACCCTTGTTAACATTTTTAAAAACAAATCTTAATCAATTTGGAAGGCAAAAAATGAAGCAGGAAGCTTTTCATACGCGTTTATATCTCACATCAGGCTTTTTTGTATTTGGACTGTTTAGTGTTTTGTCTATATTGGGAAGCCCTTTGAAGTTAGAAGAATCTGTGTTCTTCATGTAATTGTTCTTCCACCCGATTCTGGGGTAATGGACTCTGGCCTTCCTTGGTAACTAGATGCAAGAATGACACTAGCGCCCTGCAAGGAGTGGCCCTAAGTCAAGGGGCAGGTAAAATCAGGAAGGTTACTGGTCGCCCTTTGAGAAATATCTGTTGAGCTGGACACTGTGAAAAGCATTGGAGAGACAAGAGGATAAGAAGACAGGTGTGGTCCCCACTCTCATTTAGCTCATGGTAGGTTGCAGGAAGTTTCTAGATGCTAAACAATTCATTATCTTTTTTCATACTCAGCACCAAGATATGTCTATTCATTAATTCAACAATATTTATTGATGAATTGGGGAGTTGGATGAAGGTAGTCAAAAGGTACAAACTTATTGTTATAAGATAAATAAATACTAGGGATGTAATGTACGACATGATGACAATAGTTAACATAGCTTTACAATATATTTGAAAGTTGTTAACAGAGTAGATCTTGAGATTCTCATCACAAGGGAAAAAAGTATCTGTATGAGATAATGGATGTTAATTAAACTTATTGTGGTAATCATTTCGCAATATATGGAAATCAAATTCAAAAAAACCCCAGTATTTATTGAGCACCTACATGGTATTATTTTAGGCCCGGAGAATATAAAACAGACAAGATCCCTATCCCCATAGAGTTTACCTTCTGGTGTGAGAAGACTACAAATAAAATATGTAAAATATGAAGTACAAAATATACTATGTTAGATGGTGATAAGTGCTTTGGATAGAAACAAAGTGGCAAAGAGGGACTGGAAACACAGGTGTATGTGTGTGTAACTTTAAATAGGGTGGTCAGGGAAGGCCCAACTGAGAAGGTGACATTTAAGTCAAGACCTGAAGGAGGTGAGGAGGTGAACCACATGGATATCTGGATGATTCTATGGCACAAAAAAGAACGGGACAGATTCTCTGCTTAAAAGGTTTCTACCAGGGCTTCCCTGGTGGCGCAGTGGTTGAGATTCCGCCTGCCGATGCAGGGGACACGGGTTCGTGCCCCGGTCCGGGAAGATCCCACATGCCGTGGAGCGGCTGGGCCGTGGGCCATGGTCGCTGAGCCTGCGCATCCGGAGCCTGTGCTCTGCAACTGAAGAGGTCACAGCGGTGAGAGGCCCGCGTACAGAAAAAAAAAAAAAAAGGTTTCTACCATCTACAGCAGCTGGGAGACAAATATAAAATTAATTGTGGTAATGTATGTGACAACATTCTATAAGCTATAATGGTCTATAAATGTAAGATGTTTTCAGTAAATTACACATAAAACTATTAACAAGAACAAGATCATATATCAATATTACAAATGTATATAAAATGATAAACTACACCGTACAACTAAGGAATATGATAGTGTACAATTTAGGGGCTAATTGTTCAGATTTATATGGTACCAGAAACACTGTGGTTAGTGTTTTTTTCCCCCCACGGGGGAAAGAGATGCTTCCAATACATGGGAAAGCCTTTGAGGCTTCTGCTTGGGAGTCCACTTATTGTTTTGTGGTAAGGTTGGGTATAATCAGTATTTGTGGGTAGAAGAATTATTTGCTCTGGGAAGCCAGATGTTACAGAGAAATCATTTGCAAACCCATGAGTTATTTGTATGTTTGGGGCCAAAAGGTCCCTGAAGTAAGTTTCCTTTCTCTGTCTGCATTTTACTGTCCCACAAGGTGTAGAACTTGTGGAATAAATGACCTTTTAAACGAACGAATGAACTACTGTACTGTTTGCATCCACCTAGATCCTGGGATTCCTGGGTCACTCTGAAGGAGGTCTTCAGGGACCTAACCTGGGTTATTGAATTTTTTTTTTTTTTTTTTAGTCGGGGGAGAAGCAGGTTAGGGCTGGAACATCAGTCTCTTAACAGAACCCTTATGAGCTTCCGGGCGCTGCAAGGATTTTTGCAAGGTTGTGAGTTCACACAGCTGATCATGCTGCTAGAAAGCATTCCCCTAACTCTGAAAGCTTGCAATACACTTACATTCCACATCTCAGCAGAGAAGGAAGGCCTGGATCCTGTTGCTTATCTGCTGGGGTAGAAAGGAGGGTGTGTCATGTGCCCAGCGCTGGCCAAGCACCATCCCATTCACTCATTCATTCATTCATCTAATATTTTATTATGCGCATATTCAGTGCCAAGTAGAGATCCTTGCCCACTAGTTCATCCAGAACTGCTGTGGAGAGCCGAGAAGTTCAGGGTCTCAGGCCGGGGGTCTTCCTCCAGCAGAGCTCCGAGACAAAGAGATGTGCCCTTGCCGCTCCTTGAGCTGAGGGTTCCGCCCGAGGCCCCGGGGGCTCCTGCGGAGCTGCTTCTCCACTCCCCAGCCCGAGAGGGCGCTGCAGCGCCGGGCGCTCGACCCGCCCCTGAGCATTGCTCCGCTCAGATCGGCGCTGCCGGCCGCACCACGGTGGTACGTTCCCTCAAGCCGCCCTCCCCCTCCTTGTCGGCCCTCCCCGCCGGTGGTAGGTGCCGGAAGTGCCGCCATTTTGGGGTGTTCTGCTCGGGCGGCGGCAGCGGCGGCGGCGGCGGCGGGACGCGGAGGCTCCCCCGGGACTCGGCCTCAGCAGTGAGGAGGCGGCGGCGGCTGCGAAGGCGCAGGCAGCAGCTGAGGCAGCGGCGGGCTCAGGTGCAGCCGCTGGTGAGTGCGGCGGCCGCGGGATAACGGGCCGCGGGTGGGAGGGAGGGAGCGAGGGAGGGAAAGGGGCAGGAGGGAGGCGCCGCGGGGCGGGTCCGGTCCGGGCGGCCGCGGGTCACAGGGCCCTTTGGGCGCGCCCGTTCCTGGTTCCCCGCGCCTCGGAGGCAGGTCAGCGATCTCCTACCCGCGTCCCGCCGCGCCGGCCTGGCGCGTCCCCCCGCGCCCAGGGAGACCCGCCCTCCTCGTGGCCTTGCTCCTCTCTCCGCGCCCTTTGCCTTCATTCTCCGGGCTCTGAGGGCTCCGTTCTCTGCCCAGGGATAGCTCCGTCCTCCTTTTTCCGGCCGCCGTGCCAGACACAGGCTGCCTGCTCTGGACACCCTTTCCCTGCTCCTGTCGCCCCACGTGTTCTTGGTGCTTACCCTTGGGGGGGGGGTCCCCAGGACCCCCGCCTCTGGAGGGCTGCGTTTCTCCTCAGGAGCTTCGAGAGCCCCCCTTTCCTCGTCCCACATCCGCTAGGGCCTTGGCTCGCCCTCCCCCCCACGTCAGGTGCTCACCAGTTATGGCCTAGTAGCGGGGCTGGATTCTCGCACCCGGGAACGCGGAGAGCACGGTGAGGAGCTTTTTTCGCTAAGGACCTGGTTTTGGATTTAAAGCCGCTGGTGTCTTGGTTGTGGTCCTCGGAGCAGGATGTTGTTTTAATTCTCTAAGACGGTTGCACTGGCTCTTAAGTAGCTTCTCCTTGGTTTAGGCTCATCCCTATAGTTGAGGGGAAGGTGGTGCGATTTTGGTCGGAGCCTGCTTTAGCAAAATGGAATCTTTTTCTCGCCAGTAAAGTTAATGCTGCAGTTTTATTACCTTCGAGGGAGAAGGCTGTGTAATAGTGTCCGATAGTGTGGAGTGCTTTATAATGTCTGCAGTGTAAGAGGTAACAGGTACCCGATGAATCCTTTATAGGAACTTCACCCTTAAAAAAGGTCTCTTCGCTTTCTTTGATTCTCTGTAGATCGAAGAGGTTTTAATTTCATTCTTTCACCTTTTCCACAAGTGTTGGGTTGGCCCTTTTCCACAAGTGTTGGGTTGGCTCTTTTCCACAAGTGTGGCATCTCTCAGAGTGGTACGCAGTTTTCAGTTTCTCCTTAAATTCTTGCTGAGGAAGAGTCGTCTCTGAGAACCACCAAGGGTTTTTTCTGTTTTAACATTAATGAGTCCACTTGGAAAATTATCCAGTTACCATAGCGTGCATAAACTATTGCTACAGGTCCCTCCCCTCCCCCCGTGTTTTTATATTCTTCTAGCTTTACTTACAGTATGTGGTTTCTAATCATGAGTTAGCCAGGATTGAAGCGTTGCTGTTAGGAAAGCGAAGCAGGAACTTTCAGCTGTTGTTTTAACCTGGAAGTTTATGGTTTCCCCAGCGGTTCTTTCGTCTTGACTGTCCACCACCTGTTTCCATTAAGAATGGCCCTTGGCCCAGAGCATAGGCCTCAACTTCTCTCCAACCATTCATTTTTGCCCACGGGGTTATTTTCTCCTCAGATGGTATCTAGACTTAAAATCCATTAGCTGGTGAGGCTAGATTAGCTGGTGAGATAGAATATCTTTTCCAACCACTTCACTTTTCAGATGAGGAAACTGAGGCTCCCAAGGTTATTTGCCCAAGATTATGTAGCAGGTGCACTTAAAACAGTTTCAACATAGGGTTTTTTGTTTTTGTTTTTTTTTAATACAATATCATGAAAAATAATGCAAATTGCCCTTTAAGATGTGATGGAATGGAAAGGGCCCCAGGCTTGGAGTTGAAGGCCTGAATTGTAATCCTTGGTCTGTTACTAGCTATAAAACTTTGACCAAGTCACTGTTTTGAGCCTCAGCTCATTCTCATCTGCAAAATGGAGGAAATCGTGTCTGTTTCACATGGTGCCAATTCAGCTTCAGTGCAGTAATGTGTGAAAGTGTCTGTAGTATAAGAGGTAGTGAAGTTTTGAGCCAGAATGATTTATTTTTCTGAAGATTTCCAGTTATTTTTGTTATTACAGAAGTAACAGATTCATTATTAAAAATGCAGATAAGCCAGAAAAAAGAAACTCACCTTTAGTCCCACCACTCAGAGGTGATTGTTAATATTTGTGGTCTTTATCTTATTATCCTTTTTATATGCTGTAGAAATGTTTATTATTTTAACAAAATATGCTTATCCTAGTTACAGTTTTGTGATATGTTTTTAAGTTTAGTAGTAGGTGATAGGCATTGACAACCACATTTTAAATGATGCCCTGTGTTTAAGCTCCAGCACATATGAGTTAGGCCAGTGGATATCCCAGCATGGGAGCAGAGAATTTGCTGTTTTAAACATGCTGGGCTTGAAGAAGAGGAGAGGAAGGGCAGAGACCTAACGTTTATTGTACGTCTACTGTGTGATTTTTTTTTTTTTTTTTTAAGTATTTGGGCTCTGCTGCTAAACGTGGAGTGTGAGTCGTGAATTCCATGCCCCCTCCTGTGACTGCCACTGCAGCTTCTTTAACTTAATTTTCCTGTGAGGCCAGATGTAATAAGGAACTGGAAAGTTACAAGGTGGTGGTGGTGTGCCTTGGAAAGGGAAAGAGAAGAGCTGTCACCTGGAGGCCAGGGTGAAGAAGTTGGAGGAAGTAGGAGCATAGGCTCCTCTGCTCAAGGCTTTGGGTACTTCCAACAAATTGCTCTGTTTTCTGTAAACCAGTGAGTGAAGCTCACTGGATTTGGTGAAACTCTGTGTCCTCTGCCTTTTTTTTTTAACAGCTTTATTGAGATATAATTCACATACCATGCACTTCAACGGTTTTTGGTATATTGCATTATTAATTTTAAAAAATTGTGGTAAAATATATATAACAATTTTCTATTTTAACCATTTTTTAATATTTACATTTTTTAATGTAAAAAACACATAACCTAAAATTTAGCATCTTAATTATTTTTGAGTGTATAGTTTTGTAGCATTAAGTACATTCATATTAATGGGAAACAGATCTCCAGAACCTTTTCATCTTCTAAATCTGAAACTCTATACCCATTAAACAACTCTCATTTTCTCCTTCCTCCCACCCCAGCCTCTCATAACTACCATTCTACTTACTGCTTCTATGAATTTGACTACTTTCAGGTATGAGTGGATTCACAACAGTATTTGGCTTTTTGTGACTGGCTCATTTCACTTACTGTATCTTTAAGGTTCATCCATGTTGTAGCATGTGACAGGATTTCTTTCCTTTAAAAGGCTGAATAATATTCTATTGTATGTATATACCACATTTTGTTTATCCATTTATCTGTTGATGAACACAAGTTGTTTGTACCTTTTGACCATTGTGACTAGTGCTGCTATGAATATGGGTGTGCAGATATCTCTTTGAGACCCTTCTTTCAATTCTTCTTTCCTTTTTTTTAGTATTTATTTAATTAGGCTGCTCCAGGTCTTAGTTGTAGTGTGCGGATCTTTAGTTGCAGCATGCATGTGGGATCTAGTTCCCTGACCAGGGATCGAACCCGGGCCCCTCTGCATTGGAAGCGTGGAGTCTTAACTGCTGGACCACCAAGGAAGTCCCCCTTCTTTCAGTTCTTTTGGATAATATTCAGAAGTGAATTGATGGATCATATGGTGGTTCTATTTTTAATTTTTTGAGGAACCTCCATACTGTTTTCCATAATGATCCTACTATTTCACAACACCACCAACAGTGCACAAGGATTCTAATATCTCCGCATCCTCACCAACATTCGTTTTGTTTGTTTCTTCTTCTGTTTTTTTTTTTGGCCGTGCCACGTGACATGCAGGATCTTTGTTCCCCAACCAGGGATCAAACCCATACCCCCTGCAGTGGAAACTCGGAGTCCTAACCACTGGACTGCCATGGAATTCCCTTTTCTTCTTCTTTAATAGTAACGGTCCTAATGGGTGTGAGGTGATCTCTCGTGGTTTTGATCTGCATTTCTCTGACTAACGATGTTGAACATTTTTTCATATGCTTGATGGCCATTTGTATGTCAGCTTTGCAGAAATGCCTATAGAAGTCTTTTGCCCATTTTTAATTTTTTTTGGGGGGGGGCTGCATTGGGTCTTTGCTGCTGTGCACCGGCTTTCTCTAGTTGCGGTGAGCGGGGGCTACTCTTTGTTGCAGTGCGCGGGCTTCTCATTGCGGTGGCTTCTCTTGTTGCGGAGCATGGCCTCTAGGTGTACGGGCTTCAGTAATTGTGGTACGTGGGCTCAGTAGTTGTGGCTTGCAGGCTCTAGAGCACAGGCTCAGTAGTTGTGGCGCATGAGCTTAGTTGCTCAGCGGCATGTGGAATCTTCCTGGACCAGGGCTCGAACCTGTGACCCCTGCATTGGCAGGCGGATTCTTAGCACCACCAGGGAAGCCCCCTTTGCCCATTTTTAAAAATCAGATTTTTGTTGTTGTTGTTCTTGTGAGTTGTGGTACTTTAAATATTCTGAATATTAACCCCTTAATAGATATATATGACTTACACATAGTTTCTCCCATGCCATTTCACTCTGTTGTGTCCTTTGATGTACAGAATTTTAAGTTTGATGGAGTCTCCTTTGTCTGTTTTTGCTTTTGTTGCCTTATCCAAGAAACCACTGCTTAGTCCAGTGCCCTGAAGCTTATACTCTGTTAAGCTTCTAGGAGTTTTATAGTTTTAGGTTAAGGTCATTTTAACCCTTTTTATTGTTTGTTTGTTTGGCTGTGCCATGCTGCTTGGCTTGCAGGATCTCAGTTCCCCCAACCAGGGATTGAACCCGGGCCACGACAGTGAAAGCCTGGAATCCTAACCACGAGGCCACCAAGGAACTCCCCCATTTTAACCATTTTTAAGAGTACAAAGAAAAAAAAAAGTACAATTCAGTGTCATTAAGTATGTTCACAGTGTTGTGTAGTCATCACCACTCCTCTGTTTGGAAAATTGAAGTTTTCTTCACCCCAAACAGAAACTCTGTAACCATTAAGTAATAACCATCCATTGCTCCCTCCTCCTAGCCCCTGGTAACCTCTGGTCTGCTGTCTGTCCCTGTGAATTTGCCTATTCTGGATATTTCATGTAATTGGAATCATATTTGTCCTTTTGTGTCTGGCGTATTTCACTTAGTGAAAAACTTAGTGTTTTCAAGGTTTGTCCACGTGTGGCACGTATCAGGACTTCGTTCCTTTCTGTGGTTGAATTTCTCTCCTTATTGAGGTCAGGGATGACTCTTTCATCTTGGTATCTTGCCCTCTCTTGGTGCTCCATAAAGGCTCTTGAATTGGTTTAGAATTCATGCTCTTCATGTGGATTGCCAATTACTGGGGGATGTCCACTGACATGCTCAAATCTCTGGAAAAATTCAAACGTATCAGTGTGCTTCAAAGTATGTAACAGGGCTTCCCTGGTGGCGCAGTGGTTGAAAGTCTGCCTGCTGATGCAGGGGACGCGGGTTCGTGCCCTGGTCTGGGAAGATCCCACATGCCGCGGAGTGGCTAGGCCCGTGAGCCATGGCCGCTGAGCCTGCGTGTCCGGAGCCTGTGCTCCGCAACGGGATAGGCCACAACAGTGAGAGGCCCACATACCGCAAAAAAAAAAAAAAAAAAAGTATGTAACAGTAACGCAGATCACGGTTAACAGCATCATTTCTAATTTCTAATCTAATGATAATTTCGAGTCATTTTCAAAATACAGATTATGTACGGAAGAAGTGTCACATAAAGAGAAGGTATAGGCAAGTTTCTGCTTTTGCTGTATAATAATATATGAGTATTATACAGCTTTTGCTGTATAATTAATATATTTTTTGTTAGAGGGGTGGAATGATATCCAGGTATTCCATATTGTATAAAGTTTATAAACCTGGCATTTAATGGCCTGCTTAGAATTAATAACGAATACTTTGAGGGTAAGAGCATTTTGAAGGTTATCATAAGCCTCCCAGTTTGTTTCAGTATATTCAGAGTATTCTCATGCATGAAAGGCTTTCTTCTCTTTTTTTTTTTATAAATTTATTTATTTTATTTATTTACTTTTGGCTGTGTTGGGCCTTTGTTGCTGCACGTGGGTTTTCTCTAGTTGGGGCGAGCGGAGGCTACTCTTCATTGTGGTGCGTGGGCTTCTCTTGGGGAGCACGGGCTCTAGGCACGTGGGCTTTAGTAGTCGCAGCACATGGGCTCAGTAGTTGTGGTGCACAGGCTCAGTAGTTGTGGCACATAGGCCTAGTTGCTTCGGGCATGTGGGATCTTCCCGGACCAGGGATTGAACCCGTGTCCCCTGCATTGGCAGGCAGATTCTCAACTACTGCGCCACCAGGGAAGCCCCTCAAGGCTATCTTCTTAAGGTGAGCTTTTACTTAATTTTTTGGAGGTTCATAACTGATTTTGAGCTGCTTGATTGTCTACTTTTCTTCTCTTTGCTTTTTGGACCTAGCCTCCAACTCCCATTTTCCTCCTCCCCAGTAAGTAATAAAGGGAGTTTAATATTAATCCTTGGGACATGGGATGAACGGAAAGTTTTATTTGGTTAACCCTTTTGTCCCAAACAAGTATAGTAAATTCCCTACATACGAACGAGTTCCATTCTGAGAGCGTATTCGTAAGTCCAGTCTGGTCGTAAGTCTAACAAAGTTACCCTAGGTACCCAGCTAACACAATCGGCTATACAGTACTGTACTGTAATAGGTTTATAATACTTTTCACACAATGCATAAAAAACAAACACAAAGAACATTTTTAATCTTTCAGTACAGCACCTTGAAGAGTACAGTGGTAGAGTACAACAGCTGGCATACAGGGGCACGTTTGCATCTTTGAAAGTTCGCAACTTGAAGGTTCGTACGTAGGGGACTTACTGTATTACAGGCCTCACAGTACTTAGCACATGGGATTTTATTTTAGTGTTAGGGAGGATTTATATACCTCTCTTTCTTTCTTTTTTTTTTGCTACGTTGGGTTTTCGTTGCTGCATGCAGGCTTTCTCTAGTTGCGGCGAGTGGGAGCTACTCTTTGTTGCGGTTGCATGGGCTTCTCGTGGTGAGGTGGCTTCTCTCATTGTGGCGCGCAGGCTTCAGTAGTTGTGGTACACAGGTGTAGTTGCTCCGCGGCATGTGAGATCTTCCTGGATCAGGGATCGAACCCGTGTCCCCTGCATTAGCAGGCAGATTCTTAACCACTGCGCCACCAGGGAAGTCCCTGTATACCTCTTTTTCAAACAACGTGAACCATTCTTTTGTCCAGAATTATTCCTTGGTTCTTGATTATTTTTGGTAATTAAAAGTAGAATGTATCATGGAAGTTCAAGTATTTCACTATACTTTTTTTTTTTTTTTTTTGCGGTACGCGGGCCTCTCACTGTTGTGGCCTCTCCCGTTGCAGAGCACAGACTCCGGACACGCAGGCTCAGCGGCCACGGCTCACGGGCCTAGCCACGAACCCGCGTTCCCTGCATCGGCAGGCAGACTCTCAACCACTGCGCTACCAGGGAAGCCCCTCACTATACGTCTGAAACAAGAATTAACTTTCTATGTAGGCTTTCTGAGTGGAACTTACACAGATTCTGCTAGTTGGTTGCTATTAATATAATCCTGTATTTACCTGCACACTGTGCTGTGGCATTCTGAAATGGTCAAAGAGCAAGTAAAATAGAAACAAGAAAAATTTTTATGCTAATTTTTTTATTGATTCACAAAATTATATAAGTTTCAGGTGTACGACATAGTGGTTCACAATTTTTTAAAGGTTATACCCCATTTATAGTTATTATTAAATATTGGCTATATTCCAAAACAAGAAATTTTGAACAAAACCTACAGAATTAGTCTTCCCATAATTGAGAGTTGATTCTAGGGTTTTCGAGTTCTTAAAATTGTTTTGAAACCTGTGGTTTGAAAGAATGATGTGACTTGACTGGGGTTTATAGGCATTGCTTGGGAGGGTAAGTTTGACAGCTCCAACCTTTGGTCTTAAAAATTGGTAATATCACTGAGTGACCTTAACATTTCTGAGTCTTTTTTCCCATCTTTAAAATGGAGATAACCAACTTGGAATGTAATGTGAGAATTAATTGAGATAACTTAAGCTAGGCACTGAATGGTGCCAGGCACAGTGTTGATAATGCTATTTCCTTTTTTCATCCGTAAAAATGGGCCTGCTACTTATCTCTTGGGTCAGTAATGCAGTTCAACCAAATCAGAGACACTGTTAAAATGAGTAGCAGTGCCATACATAGACAGTAGCTACTGTCAGTGTTCCTTTCCTTTCCCCTTTTAGGTGTATTTTGTTTTGCATTTTCCTTTGTCCATTGTGGCTTAGGGATAAGATTGTTTCCTGAAGTCCAGTTCGTGCATCTGAATTGTTTTGCTATGAAGAGTGTCCTTTCCCATAGAACCTTTAAGCTCGTTGATCCCTGTGGAATGCTCAGGTAATGTGGTTTCCTAGATTTCATCTTCACTGTCTACACTTCACGTGGGAGTTTGTTGATAGGGAGTCTTCGATGTTCATAGGAAACTGAAAAATACAGTTGAATGTATTATTGGATTTGCTGTAGGGATACCTAGGTCTCTTCCTAGTTATAGGTAACTAGTTTTAGGCTTGGAGAGAGGGTGGGCTCTAATATTTAGAGTTGTAATGTAGATGAAAGAGTTAATCAGTTTTAGCTATTTGCTTTGTAAACTATATTGTATCAAGAATCTTTATCTGAGCTTTGTAATTTGATAAAGACAGTTTTCTTGATGAGATCTTTGTAATTGTAACTTGTCCTTGTCATGAAATTGGCTTTAGAATCTCCTTGAAGTACTGGTTTCCTTACAGAATTAATCAGCATAGCTGTTCTGTAGGGTTCTTTTTGTTTTGGTTTGGTTTCTTTTGGCCTCACCACGCAGCTTGCAGCTTGCGGGATATTAGCTCCCCAGCCAGGGTTCGAACCGGGCCCGCTGCAGTGAAAGCGCCAAGTCTTAACCACTGGACCGCCAGGGAATTCCTGTGTTCTGTAGTTACTTTTTTAACCTCTGCTATGCTATGGAAGCCACGAGCATAAATTTGTTTATTTTTAACTTCTTTGAGTTCCAGACCTGTAAAAAATTTCAAGAATGTTTTATATTCATCATAAACTGCACATTGACTTATTAACACATTCTTTCTGCTAAGGAAATCTTTAATTCTTCTAAAAACGTTATCTCACAGGCTAGAAGGATAAATACCAAAATTTTCTCTGAGCATTGGGGCATGAGCAACTTTTTTTTCTTCATACTTGCCATTGTTTTTAAATTTTTATACAGAGAACATGAAATTCATAAAAATTACATTAAAATTAGACTTTGTGCTCAAGAGATAAGAAAGCCTAGTTAGGGGAGACTGAGTATAAAATATCTTAATAAATGATTTAAAGCATTTTAACTCTTAGAGCTTTGTGAAGTTCTGATGTGACCCTCAGTCAGCCAACCTTTTCCCCGCTTTACAAGAAATGGACTCACTTTCAGAACAGCTTATGGATTGTAACGTTTTGATTTTTCTTTTCCTCCACTTAGAAAATTTGGCAGCAAATATGAAGAGGAATGGTGAGTTCTGGTTTAGAGGCTGCAGTGAGATCTCACTTAATTGATTTTAATATGCTACTTTGGGGATGTGTTCATAGGTTAGGAGTGTAGCTTTAGAAAGAACTGTTCACTAACTTTATGACCTCCATAGCTATGTTCAGCTTTGACAATGGAGTTAAAATCACTCCCGCCCCCCCCCCGCCCCCCCTCCCCCGCCATGTTGAAACTCCACTGAAATTATGTTCCCAAATTGGGAAACGTCTTTAGTTTGGGGATTATACAAAATGAAGATTTTTGGTTCTAAAGCCGTTTAATTTTATAGTGTTATACTTTTAATTTTGATAGGTCAGTAGTTTTCATTTACATAACATTGCTACTTTTTAGCAAAGGAATCACTAAATTAGAAACTGTCACCACTTTCTCATTGTTCTTTTTACCTTTTTGTTTCCTGTGAGATTGAAGCAAGCTCTTGCAGAGTCTGTGGGAATGTGTGATATTTTGGTGATAATGTGGGGTAACTAATTGTCTACTGTGAGTAGACTGTCTTTTTTAACCCAGTATTATTTGGACATCTGTTCAGTTTTTGCTAGTTTCTGTTTTGTACAGATAATTTACTGTAGGCTTTTCCCAGTTTTTTTGTGCTTGTAGCTTTTGTGTGTGGGAAACATTCTTTTCTGCTCCAGTCCGGCCCCCCCCCCCCCCCGCCCGCCACCTACTATTACATAGTTTAGCTGGTGTTTCTCTCTTGCATGAGTTGTCTGCATGATGTTGCTAACTTAACCATGCTAGGTTGGGTAGGATATTACCAGGGAGAAACACCTTTGCTGTCCCTGCTGGCTGCCTGCCTGATTCGGAACGCTGCTGTCTGATCAAGAGTCTTAGGGGGTCCAGGGAGTGAAAGGAAGTCAGAGTGGTGGTGACAAGCACCTTGAAAATGTATGACTGACATTCATCAGCGAGCTGATTATTCTTGCACATTGAAACAGTACTGCTTTGTGGTTATATAGTCATTTTAAACCTTATAGCAGGCTTCCAACTAGGATATTTCACTGGAAGCTGTTTATGTGGTAAAAAGACTATGTATTCCTTAGGTCCATAATTCTTAGATTTATGGCCAGAGCAAGAGGAGCAGGCATTGCATTTTGTGTTCTTCAGCCCTTCCCTGCTCATGGTTCAATTTCTGTTTGTCATTTAGTGCCTAGCTAATCTTTGTCATGAAGCTTTTCATGTCCATTCATTCTAATACTGTATCATAGGATGTTATTTAGTGTTAAGATTTTTTTTTCATTTCAGTGAGATTTTAAGGTTTTCTTGAGGATGGAGATTGCCTTATTGCTTATTTAGTGTATTATATATCTTTTAAGGAGTCAGGCATGCAATCCCTACCCTAATTATACTCTGTGATCTAGCCCTTCTTGTAACAGTTCAGTGGGCCATGGCCCAAGCTGGGCACATCAGTTTCTTCTAGGTATTTGAGATTGGAACTGAGAATCGTGTCTTTAGGGAACAAACAGATCACCTCTATTCAGAGAACTTGAAACATATAGATCCTGGGGCGCAGCCAAGTTCAGGCTTAATACATGTGGAAGCAGTGAAGGTCAGTCTGCAGGGAGGGAGAATTAAGTACATTTATCCAGGAAGAAGCATTGATGAGAAATGTAGCTCTGGAGAGAGAGGCAGACTAGAAGCACATGCAGAATAGAAGCCTGGGTGCAGAAAGGCTTTGCAGGTGTGGCCCTGTTGTACTTTCTGCCTTTGGGTTCCATGAGATACTCCAGTATCTTTTCAATTAATGCCATTTTTTTTTTTTTTTTTTTGCTTAAGCTAGTTTGGAGGAAGTTCTCTTAATTAAAACCAAAAGAGCTTTTAATAAAATGCTTAGTGCAGAACTCTGCCCAACATTTCTTAAATTGATTTGAATTTTAGAACAGTCAAGCCTGGGATCATGGCTCTTTGGAAGATTGCCCTTTTCCCCCAGCAGCCTCCTCACCCTCAGGCTTAGGCTGCTTGGGGTTTTGGCTTCTCCATCTGTAGTGTAGACATTCATCTGTGTTCTCCCTTTTGGTGCACAGAGTGCTTCTCTCTGGTGCTTTGCCAGCTCAAGAATGAGGGTTGGGTTTTTTTTAAAACAAGTTTCTAATGATTATCTGTGTACAACTAGTTATTTTTAGGCATGTAAGACTGATAATAAAGTAATAATACTATTTCAGGTAGGAAATTTAAAGCGAGCCATCATTTATAAAGAATTTTGTGAGGCATGTGAATTAGGTCCTTTCTTCATTTCTAAAGTAGCACATTTGCTTGTTTCCT
Source organism: Stenella coeruleoalba (assembly GCF_951394435.1). Classification (NCBI taxonomy): domain Eukaryota; kingdom Metazoa; phylum Chordata; class Mammalia; order Artiodactyla; family Delphinidae; genus Stenella; species Stenella coeruleoalba. The sequence goes on from NC_137154.1 coordinate 12,860,920, forward strand.
GATTGTTTCCTCTTAAAAAAAAGTTGATGGACTTGAGTGGAACACAATAATGTGGGTTGAACGGCAGTTGAGACTTTAAACAAAGGGTAATGGTGAATGGCTGTGTGCCCAGTTGATGGAGTCTGTCTGGTCTCAGCTCAGTTAGTAACTTCATGAATGATCTGTAATAGGAGCATCACAGTGGTGTTTTTCTCTTTGAGAAGTGTTAATGAGGGAGAGAGGGAAGCTCTGAGAAGGACAGTTTAATGCTTCTAATTTGATTTTTTTTCTTCTTGTGATCATTTGGTTTCTGTTAAGTTGAAAGACTGTATTCCAGAGAAATGTAAAATTTCTCTGTAATATTAAAACAGGAATTAAAAAGAAATGTGGATTTGTATACTACTAGGAAGGAATAGATTTGCAGGGTAGAAAAAGCTGGAAGTCGTTATTTTACATGGGAGGTCAAATTGTTGAGAAAATAAACCTAAACAATGTTATGCCTTTGTACTGTACTGTAGTGTGTGTATAGTATTGACCCAAGGGCTGTTCATGGAAGAAGTTATATGTTTTTACAGTCCACAGTGTTTACTGGTATGGGGCCCTTGCACAAAGTAAGTGATAAATATTTGTTGAGTACTATATGTTGAGTGGCACTTAATTTTTTGTTTTGAGACAGTTCAGTACTAAGGACTAGGAATAGGAAGAAAACTTTTAAAGTCGAAATTCTGTGAATCCATTTCTTCAAATCATTGTCTTTTGAAAATAATCAGTACTTTAAAGCTCCAAGGAGTTTTCTGGGGAATAAAATGTAAGCAGCTTTCCATTCAAAGACATTAGGTTGGCTAAGATTTGTACTGTAAAAGCCTTCATGTATCTTAAAACCTCATATTGTATATTGCCTGGACAAAATCAGAAGGCTCCTAGACAACCCTGATTCTGGCTCTGTTTTCTGTAGCTCCAGAAAATAAGAAAAGGAGAATCTGATACTACTGGCAGTCTATGCTCTCTTGCTTTTCTGGGCCAAGACATGCATTTAAAAATAAAATCAAGGAAATTGTAAACCAGTAGTAAAAACAAATAAAGCACCCAAGAGTTTGCCTCTTCTCATGTCCTGTGCCCTGAGTCTCTTAGATTGTCTAATATTAAACTAAAGTGACAAAACTATGCTCGGGGCTTGTCCTCTGCACTTCCTATTTAAAGTTTATGGGAAATAATCATGAAAAGACACCATATTTATTATATCATTATGATTTTTATCATATGCCGTTTTTGTTTAATAGTGTCTGCATGCATTTACAAGTCCAATTTTTTTTTTTTTTTAAGCTTGCAAACTTCTTTACTGAACTAATTTGGGTTATAGATTGTGGTGATGGGATTGGAAAACTACTTAAAAATAACTCTTTGGGACCTGCTACAGGAAAGCTTAGGTGAGTAAATATATGAAAACCAGATACAATATTTCTATGGAATATCTTTTTTTTGATGTGGACCAATTTTAAAGTTTTCATTGAATTTGTTACAATATTGCTTCTGTTTTGTTTTTTTGGCCTTGAGGCATGTGGGATCTTAGCTCCCCAACCAGAGTTAGGAATAGAACATGCAGCCCCTGCTTTGGAAGGAGAAGTTTCTCGCTCTCTTTTTTTTTAATCTATTTATCTATCCGTTTGTCTGTTTATTTTTGGCTGTGTTGGGTCTTCGATGCTTCACGAGGGCTTTCTCTAGTTGCCGCGAGGGGGGCTACTCTTCTTTGAGGTGCGAGGGCTTCTCATTGCAGTGGCTTCTCTTGTTGTGGAGCACAGGTTCTAGGTGCATGAGCTTCAGTAGTTGTGGCTCGCGGGCTCTAGAGCGCAGCTCAGTAGTTGTGGCACATGGGTTTAGTTGCTCCACGGCATGTGGGATCTTCCCGGACCAGGGCTCGAACCTGTGTCCCCTGCGTTGGCAGGCGGATTCTTAACCACTGCGCCACCAGGGAAGTCCCTCTGTGGAATATCTTGATGTCTGTTGTTTACCTTTAGCTGACAGTATATCTTGTCTCCTTAGGTCCTTTTTTTTTTCTCTTTAGACTTGTGTTTTACTTTTATAGTATGGTTATGAATCTGGTTTCAACACGTTTTATCTTAGTGGCATTTATATTTAGGGTTTTCAGTAATTATTAGTTTGAGATCAGGGGAAGATTTTTATGAGCACAGAGACACTTCTTGAGCTTTGTTCCAGCTGCTTTCTAGCTCTCAAGTTATTGTTGTTATCAGGCCTAGGAAAGCTGAAGTTTTAGATTATTACTGTGAAATCAAGTTCTATTTTTATTTATTAATGTTAATTTGTCTGGTGTAACTTTGCTCTGGGCTAAGTAAGACATAGAGGAATGTTTTCTTTTGAATTCTGACTGCTCCACTTCTCTTAACAAACCAGATCCACAGATTAGACTTGTAAATGATCTGTTTTCTTAAGGTATCTTCTAACAGAATGGGTCTCAGGGGAGCTGAGCGCCAGCACACATTTAGCTGGGAGTGACAGTTCATCTCCCTGAATTACATCCCCTTTGTCCATACATAGCAATTTTGGAGGCAAGACTTGCAATTTAAACTCTGTTCTGGTCTAATCAGTGTGATTTATTTTATAATCAGTTTTATTTATTATAATTATTTTGTGTGATATGTTTCTGACATAATCATGTAGGGAAACTGAAATTTCTTGAGTAGAAACTTGCTTTGGAGAACTTTGAAGTTTTGATAGGAAAATACTGAATATAATTTATGCTGTATCATGATCTGGAAAGATATGGAAGCATACGTAGGTCACTGAAACTTTATTGAGCTGTATTTATTTAATTGTTTTTATGAATAGGGAGATTAAAACTTGAATACATTTAACTCTTGCAAGAGAGTCACTAAAACAGTTAATATTTCTTCAGAATTGTATACTATATGGGAAATAATCATGGAAAGACACCAGGTTTATTATATTGTTTTTATCATATGCCATTTTTGTTTAATAGCCTCTGTGTGATGCATTTACAAGTCCTTTTTTTTTTTTTTAAGCTTGCAAACTACTGAACTAATGTGGGTTATAGATTGTGGTGCTGGGATTGGGAAACTACTTAAAAATAACCCTTTTGGACCTGCTATATTTCTTGAAGGCAGCTTGCTGAAGAAAAATTAGATCAGGCTTTCTGGATTGCTAGATCCAGACCATCAAAAAATGCTCTGACCGGGCTTCCCTGGTGGCGCAATGGTTAAGAATCCTCCTGCCAATTCAGGGGACATGGGTTCAAGCCCTGGTCCGCGAAGATCCCACATGCCGCGGAGCAAATAAACCCATGCGTCACAACTACTGAGCCTGTGCCCTAGAGCCCACGAGCCACAACTCCTGAAGCCCAGGCGCCTAGAGCCCATGCTCTGCAACAAGAGAAGCCATCGCAATGAGAAGCCCGTGCACCGCAACGAAGAGTAGCCCCCACTCGCTGCAACTAGAGAAAGCCCGCGCACAGCAACAAAGACCCAACGCAGCCAAAAATTAAAAAAATGCTCTGACCAAAAGAAAAAAAAGCCTGCTGGATCCACCCCCAGGAATCCTCGTGGGTCCCCATGGTGACAACCTCCTTGCTTACAACTTGTCACTGTGTAACTGTCACTGGGGTTCAAAGAAAAGCCAGTATATCAAGAACTGTGTGGCATTAACTACTCCTTGGTAAAATGCTGTTGCACATTTGCAACAAGCCAGAAATAGAAAGTTAAAGTTTCTGTGTTCCATTAATTAGATGCTTTAAAAAGCTGCCTAATTATGGTAAGGTGCAGTAGTGGGAAGGTGGTGGGTGGCCAAGGCAGGCATAGGAAGAAGCCATAGGCTCCGAATGTTAGGACCTTCATTTTCTTCTCTAAACCTTTCATTTTCCAAATGAGGGAAGTGAAATGTGTTACTTAAGTTCACATAGAAGCAGAAGCAGGATGCCATCCCAGATCTTCTCATTTTCCAGGACGGTTCTGCTGTCTCTGCCCACACATCACATTTGCCATGCCTCTACTTTTCAGAAACCAAGTATCAGTTTCTGAGGTTAGGAAAAGACCTTAGAGGTCATGCAGGGGAATTTTCTACCCAGTGGAGGAATCCCTTCTACAGCATCCTGGGCAGGTGCCCTCTGCCTCTTCCCTCAGGTGGGGGTTACCTATCTAGTTAGCAAAAACCCCACTGCCTGACTTCAAAGAGAAGATAGTTTTACATGGCTTTCCCATTTTAAAGCTATAAACTTTATTTTTCTCTCCTTATAAATTAGCAATTGAAAATCAGACCAGAATGTTTTTCATTAGCCTGTTTATCTCCGTTTAAGTCATGCTTGTCAGTCATGACAAGGCAGATAATTCGTTAGAAGAATTATGTCATGCCTAAACTCTAGAACTTTGAAAAGATAATGCCATATTTGGAACAAGCTAGTCCTTTAACAGCTGAGAGGGAAGGATGATAAATGCTATATTCAGCTTAAAGTATTTTATAGCGTGCCTAATAAGATGAGATGATGGTGAGCTAAAGAGTATCAAAGAGGCCTCAAAATATTTAAAAAATAAAATCAAAAGCCAGATAGGCAAGCTATTTTGTATTTTTTATGGTGCATTTGTGACTGTTTTTGTTATTGTTTAGAGTAGGTTCATTTACACAGAAGTGAGTTTTGGATTCAAAACCAACATTATTTTGGTAATTATTAATTACACGTACCAAAAAAGAATTTTTTTTAAGGTCCATTTCTTGGATGTCATTGTTGCTCAATATGCCAGTCATTTAATGTCCCTTCAGTAAGTGCTTCAGCTTTTATTTCACTTTTCTTCTTTCCTAACTGCTTGAAAGGTAGTAACAGGTAAACATTTAAGATTATTAGCTTGAGGTGTTTTTTTTATACCTTTTAAGCAAAGCATAAATGCATATTTTCTAATAAGGTATACAGAAATGTTTTCAGTTTCTTATACCCACAGATACTTTTTCCTCGAAGAATTTACCATATTTAAAAATGGAGAATTTGGCTCCAATGTTAATTTTTCTTTCTGTCTTACCAGAAAGTTAAAGTGGAAATGCTGTTGGCAGTCTTTTGCTGTCTTGACTTCAACACAGTAGAGAATGCTATAATGAAAATGTGGCTGAGTTTTTAATATTCTGGAATTTCATGACCACCAGCACTTCTTGTTGTGCAGCCAGGGTAATTAAGGTAATCAAATATTTTAGTCATTAGCGGGTGTGGCCTGGCTCTGAAAGAAATCTCTAATTGTAGCCTCAACCCAGTGCCCTTTTCCCTCATTTAGTCCAAAACATATTTATTATTTTTGTCATTATTCTGGTTCTTAATTTGACCAGTGAATTTTTGCTTAAAAGTTCATCATACAGTTTTTCTTGATAAGAAAGTATGCTGAATTACAGTGTAATGACAGAAACGAGCTGTTAGACTTCACGTTTTGGGTGGGAGGTGTGGGGAGTGAGAGAGAGAAACGAAAAGGAGAGGAAGAGAGAGATGGTTTCATCCGTACCATTTTGTAGACAAGGAAACTTGAGGTTAGGAACCTCAGGGAGGATAGTAACTTATTGGGGGCATCCAGCTATCAAGCTGTAGGTCAGGGCTGGGCTTTGAGTCCACACTCCAAATTCTGTGCTATTTTCCTTTCCTCTTCTTGCTTCTAAAGGCTAAGCCTCATGAAAATAATGTAATAATTGGGCTTCCCTGGTGGCGCAGTGGGTAGGAATCCGCCTGCCAATGCAGGAGACTCGGGTTCGAGCCCTGGTCCAGGAAGATTCCCACATGCCGCGGAGCCACTAACCCCGTGCACCACAGCTACTGAGCCTGTGCTCCAGAGCCCACAAGCCACAACTATTGAGCCCAGAGTGCTGCAACTACTGAAGCCTTGCACCTAGAGCCCGTGCTCCGCAGCAAGAGAAGCCACTGCAATGAGAAGCCTGAGCACCGCAATGAAGAGTAGCCCCTGCTCACCACAACTAGAGAAAGCCCGTGTGCAGCAACGAAGACCCAGCATAGCCAAAAATAAATAAATAAGTAAATATTTTAAAAAAAATGAAATTATTTTTGTAACCACTCCTTTTCATGTAGTAGTATAATTTTTAACTGTTAATCAGTAATGTAAATTCATTGTCTTATTTTAGAAGTTCTTACCATTGAGTTAGGAAAAAATGGGCGTATCTTTTAACTGCCCTGGTAAGATACTGTTTGCGTACCTTACCTAAACTGTTTACCTGTTTTCTTGTTGAAAAGTAGGAGTGATTTACGAAAGTGGCATGGAAATGTGGTTTTAAGGTAGGTAGCATTCATAGCATCTTCGTGTCTTTAAAAAGAAATGCATGGAGTTCCTATGGGCAGATAGGTGGGGGTATCCCTCCCACAGGTCATTTAGTAGGTGAGAAAACTGGATGTTACATCTTTATTTGGTTCCTTAGTGAGAAATGATGTGACATGAAAGACTGCCATCTCCCTTTTTTTACCCTTCTTCTTAAAGTCTGGTCCCCATCTTCCAACTCCCATGCCCCACAGCCATCCTTTTGGCTCTGACATTGCTTCTTAATTCCAAACAGCCATATTCCATGAGCTCCTAGAAAAGAGAGAGAAAGAAATCACCAGTCTCTTGGCTACCTTGCAGTCAGTGCCATTTTTACCAAATGGTCTGCTCTGTGACCATGTCCTCTTTTGACTGGACCCACATTAAAGTGTGTCCCAAATGCTATCTTGATATATGTCCTCACTAGCAATCTTGTTTTTTAAGTCTCCATTTACAGGTTGATTCACAGTGGGAGGGAGAGCCATGTTCAGAAACTTTCTGATAGCCTGATTTTTCTTGTCTTTCATCTCTTTGCTTCTATTTATGTTCTTTGTACCTCTTCCTTGAGCTTGCACCTTCTGCATAGTTGACTGTATTATATCATCTTTGAGGCTGCAAAATAAAAGTTGGAAGATTTTAAAGTTCCCAGAATAATGTTGTCGCCCACATTGCACATATGTCACATTTTGAGTTTACTAGTTAAGCCTCTAAATATGTACTTTATATACAGTATGTGCAGTGTGATGACTTAGGTTGCCATGAGAACCTAAAAATTTTAGGCTTAAATGGTTCAGTAACAGACACATTTTTTTCCTTTATTGTCTTAGAGGAAGGCTAGGTTTTTCTTTTATCTAATATACTTTTTACAAATTGAGATATTAGGCAGTGGCTATTCTCAGATATCACGTCTTGCTGACAGGATGGGTAGCTTCTTTGTTTGCCTATTATCAGTCTTCTTTATTCCAATCTTCCATGCTCTAGTTTTTTCCCTCTCTACCTGTCTCCTATTACTTTCTGTGCTACAGGATAGAATTAGAAGTAGGAAACTGGAGGCCTTAGCTTCTTAAAAAAAAAGTACACCTGGTAAGAGAGGAAGTATCTAGTGGGATGTTCCTCAGCAGATCTACAGAATTCCACTCTCCTGTAAGCCTCCTGAGGTGAGCTGTGATAGTAAAATTTGCTTGGGAAAAAAAATTTTTTTTCCTGAGGCTTTTTTTTTTTTTTAATTGAAGTTATGGTTGATTTACAATAGCTTGAGAATTTTTTTTGAGAAATACTTATTTGTTTATTTAGGCTGTGCCGGGTCTTAGCTGTGGCACATGGGATCCTCATTGCCATGTGTGGCCTCTTTAGTTGCGGCATGGGAACTCTTAGTTGCGGGATGCATGTGGGATCTAGTTCCCTGACCAGGGATCAAACCCAGGTCCCCTGCATTGGGAGCTCGAAGTCTTACCCACTGGACCACCAGGGAAGTCTGAGAATTTTTTTTAAAAGGCATATGTTAGTCTGCATCTAAAAACAATTGAGATTCTTTTGAATTGGGATATATTGTTTTGAATAATTTCTTGGCCAGGGTGACTTGTTTATTCTTGACTAGGTTTAGTCATGAAGATTGCCTTCTTATTGGACTAGGAAGTGCAAGAGGAGATGACAGAATGTTAGAGATGGAACAAACTATATATCATTTAGTCTTTGGTTCTTAAACCTGTTTTGGATCATGGACCCCCCTTTGAAAATCTGGTAAAAAGCTATGGACCCATTTCCCTATAAACATAAATTAAGTACATAAATATATTTTACATATATATAAAATTTTGCACATAATATAGTGGGGTTTATGGCATGCATGAAATATCCATGAATTCTACAGGTCTGTGGACCCTAAATGTGGACTCCTGATCTGGTCCAATACCATTTTTCACTTGAGGAAGCAGGTAACAGGAAAGAAATGACTTGCCAATGGCCATACTATAGGTGTGTATAGCCATTTTGATTTTGTGGTTATACTTTAAACACCCTTGCTGTATACAATTGTGGTTTTTTGCATTGTGTTATCTTTTTTTTTTTTTTTTTTTTTGCGGTACGCGGGCCTCCCACCGCTGCGGCCTCTCCCGCCGCGGAGCACAGGCTCCGGATGCGCAGGCCCAGCAGCCATGGCCCACGGGCCCAGCCGCTCCGCGGCACGTGGGATCTTCCCGGACCAGGGCACGAACCCATGTCCCCTGCATCGGCAGGCAGACTCCCAACCACTGCGCCACCAGGGAAGCCCATGTTGTTTATCTTTACGTAAGTAATCTTAATGGGTAATTAAAGCTGTGATCTCACCCAAAAAATAACATAGTAGTCCACAATAAAATACACTTTGGGAAATTGTTGCTATAACAGGCCTGCTCAGAAAAATTAAATGTATTAAAAAAAATGTATAAGACACTAACACAGTTAAGAGATTTTAAATAAAATGTTGAACACTTGCGTGTCCTTGTTTTGTGGGACATGAAAATGCCTCCATTGCTGGAATTCTGCTGTGGTCTTTTCTCTTTTTTAAAAAAAAAAATTAATTTTTGGCTGCGTTGGGTCTTCGTTGCTGAGCGCCGGCTTTCTCTAGTTGCGGCGAGCGGGGGCTACCCTCTTCATTGCGGTGCGTGGGCTTCTCATTTTGGTGGCTTCTCTTGTTGCGGAGCACAGGCTCTAGGCGCGCGGCTTCAGTAGGTGTGGCACTCGGGCTCAGTAGTTCTGGCTCACGGGCTCTAGAGCGCAGGTTCAGTAGTTGTGGCACATGGGCTTCGTTGCTCCGTGGCATGTGGGATCTTCCCGGACTAGGGCTCGAACCTGTGTCCCCTGCATTGGCAGGCGGATTCTTAACCACTGAGCCACAAGGGAAGTCCCCGTGCTCTTCTTTTTCAGCACGTCAAACAGAGTGTGGACAAGGCTGTGCCTTGCACTGTGAGATCTAGGTGGTGGGATTGAGAGATCAGTTTTGCCATAATTTGGCATAATTTGCTCATCATTACTACATTATCTACAAAAGGTAAAGAGAAAATTTCAAATGGTCAATTTGCCTATAAAATATACTAAAGTAAATAATTATGGTGAACCAATTAATTTTAAGAATTTGAAGGGTTTTCTTTTTTTCAGTTTTAGAGAAAGCGTTTTGCTGGGGTGCAACCTAGTATGTTTATTTATGTCCCCCCAGCAACCTAGTATGTTTATTTATGTCCCATAAACTGGAGGATTGTGCACACACATATACCAGACATGTCAGTGATGGAAAGGAGCGAGGCAATGTTCTCCTCTCTGGAGCTCCCCTTCGCAACTGGGTGACTTAGCAAGTATTTTGTAATCAAAGATCTCAAATGCACAGTAAGTATTGGTTGATTCATTGAGAACTAAAGTACAGAATCATTTGAACCCATCAACCATGCATTTTCTTTCCTTCTTTGGTTGCCTGCCTTTTTTTTTTTTTTTTTTTTTTTTTAAACCATGCATTTCTTATCTTTGGAGAGTTCACTCTGGCCAGAAATTAAGCTTTTCATATATTTCACATTGAGATGAATCTGAATGAATTGTTCCAAGCAAAGTAATTTTTAGAACATAAACATTTGACTTCTGATTATATAAGCCAGCATCCTGGGAAATATATTTTAAAAGTTGTATCAAATTTATTTTAACTTGTAAATCAGAAGAAAAGAAAAAGAGAGACCTAAAACTGTCTGAGAGTTGGATTGAGACCTTCATTCTGAAAGCAGCAAAGGGCCGGTGAAGTCTAGGACCCTTCACACACATGCGGAATAACCTTTTTTGCATGTTAAGTTCCAGGATTTAAATGATAAATTAAGCCTCATGGCTGCTGCTGGCCTGGTAAGAGTGCAGCCTGCTGAAGTTCTCACAGTGTCTTTCCTGTTTGCTGTGGCAGAGGGATTCTTGGTGTAAGTGACTGAAATTATCGGGAAGTTCCTTGGCCAAAATAGAATCTCAAACCTTTCTTCAAGTACCAGCCTGTGTGTTTCTGTTTTTTGTCTGGAGCATGTGAACACAGTGCATGTGTGTGAGATAATTGGGCTTTCACTAATGGCCCCCTTTCAGCAACCATGTATGGATAAAGCTGTTCAGGTCCCTGCTCCTCCCTCTCTGAGCAGGGAGGAGGACCTGTTTTGCTGAAGCTGCTGTTCCACTTTTCAGCTTTCTATATTTGTACAGCAACAGCAGGAGCAGCCCACTAGCTCGGCCGCGTGGCTGCCCTGTGTGCCCATCCTGGCTCTGGCCTGCTCAGGGCTCAGCCAGGGCTTGCAATTTGTGTTCTTCCGTGCGTCCATCTGTCTGTCTGTGTACATTTCTGTGGAGGACTGAGGTTTTCAAGTTGAAGAGGTGACCCGTTTGTCTTTTTTGTTTTGTTTTGTCAATTATAAATGGTAAAGAATGTTTCAGAATCTTGGGGATGGGGTGAGGAGACAAGATTTGTATTATTTAACAAAATATATTTTAGGGAGAGGATGCCAAACTGGTAAACATAGTGTCAGAAATGGTCTCTGGGTTCTCTTAGAAACTTTTCTCATTAAAGTAGTAGTGTTTTTTCCCTTTTGTTTTTCACTTGTCACAAAGCCCAGTTCTTAGGGGTGGAAATGAATTCCTTTCCTGGCACACAAATTTCCTGATGTAAGATTTGAGTAGAAAAGGCTGAGACACGTTTACCCCCTTAAGAAATGACCTCATACACATCTTTTTGGAAGAGGGTACAGTAGGGGCTAAGCCTCTTCCCTTGGCCTTTTGCCGGGAAAGGAACTGTGGGAAATGCCCCATTGCTTTGGGCTTTGCAGTGGCCTATGCTGTTTGCACAGATTCAGAGTGCTTTGTAAAGTTTGGCCTTACCAGAGGGCTTGTAATGTTTTTTGGTGTCATGTCTATTTAAGGAATAGTATGGGACATGACATGCAGACAGATTTCAGTTTATTTCCAAAGAGTATTGGATTTGTTATATATTTAAGGAGTACTCTCGTGCTTTGTTATGAGATATTCTGATTAGACAGAAATGAATTGCTCGATCTTGATCAACTTAAGTCTAAATTCAAGTTGGTTTCTTTGTTTTACCCTTTCCTTTTACTCCCCTCCCCCATCCCCCCCATGAGTCATAAGCATGCCGAGTTGGGAATAGAACTTGTCAGCTGAGTAGGGATGAGACAGTTCTCTGCACATATTTGTAACTGTGGCCCATGAGGAGAGTAAAGGACTTAAAATGCTGGAGAAATACAGTCACTGAGGCAGGTTCTTCTGTGGCTGTGTGGTATGGTTGCAGGGTTCCATGTGACCATTTACTGATGTATTCTACCTTTGAATCACTTAGGAGTCTGTTGTTCTGTGACTTGTCCATTGTTGGCTTCAGGTGTATGTGTTTGTGTAGGGCCTAGGACCTGGTGCTGAGTCTCTCATGGGTCCTACATACTTGATGACTTTATAAAATACTGTTGAGTGTGGCATTAAGTGGGCTTCAGCTTCCCCTTGGCAACTCTTAGTGCCTGTCTCATTTTGCCATTCTACTAATGTTTTCTCATTTATACCATGAATCACTATATACTCTCTTTAGGGTCTATCACTGGAGATTAAAATCAGTGGCAGCTCTCTGATTTTACTGCTCAACCTCAATAAAGGACTCTGTGGTTTAGCACATCTCTATTTCAGCTTTCCCTTTGTTCTTGATCTTTAAAAAAAAATTATAATTTTCCTGGTCTCATTAGTTGTTATTTTTTTCATTGTATGCTTTTTGAAAGCTTCCATAAATTCTTTTTTGATATGATGCGGGAGGGTAATAAATAAATGTTTATAAATAAATAAGTGCTCTTAGAACAAGTGGTTCAGTATTTCGTAATGAAGGTTACACTTACACTGGACGCGAACAGGCCCAGTTGAAGATTTGTCAGCCAGTCATTGCCTTCTTATCTACACCCCTCCCTCTCCTTCTAATAGGAAATATTTCTGTCTAATGTTAGGTACTCCATTTTGTTGGGATTGACATCTACACACTGCTGTATTTAAAGTAGATAACCAGCAAGGATCTACTGTATAGCACAGGAAACTCTGCTCAATATTCTGTAATAACCTTAATGGGAAAAGAATTTGAAGAAGAACAGAAAAAAATTAAATTAAAATCTTACGTCCTCCATTTTGAAGAGAAACAATCCTCTCCCACCATAGGCACCAACCTTAGTGCCTGGAATAATAATGATAGCAAAAGTTTATTGAGTGGTTTCTGTGTGCCAGGCAGTGTTCTAAATGCTTTTACATACATGAGTTTTAAAATTCTAACAAACATCTTCTAAAGTAGATACAGTTACCATAACCATTTGGCAGATGAGAAAACAGGTATAAAGAAGTTAAACAGTTTACCCAAAGCTAAACCTGGCTAGTAAGCTCAAAACTGGGATTCAAAAGCAGTGGTGTGGGAGCTTCCCTGGTGGCGCAGTGTTTTAAGAATCCACCTGCCAATGCAGGGGTCACGGGTTCGAATCCTGGTCTGGGAAGATCCCACATGCCACGGAGCAACTAAGCCCATGCACCACAACTACTGAGCCTGCACTCTAGAGCCCACGAGCCACAACTACCAAGCCCGCGTGCTACAACTGCTGAAGCCTGTGCGCCTAGAACCCGTGCTCCGCAACAAGACAAGCCACCACAATGAGAAGCCCGTGCACCGCAATGAAGAGTAGCCCCCGCTCGCCGCAACTAGAGAAAAGCCTGTGTGCAGCAACGAAGACCCAATGCAGCCAAAGATAAAATAAATTAAAAAAAAAAAAAAGTGGTGTGACTCCAGAGTCTGAGTGTAGGGTGCATTATAGGCTTATAGTCAATATTTGACTATTAATTTTATTAACATGTTCTGAGTTTTATTTGGGGATTTTTGAATCATGAATCAGTTTAACCCAGTTTCATTTTAGAATTTCCTTCTGAAAATGACTATACTATATGACTTTGGTTTTGCAGGTCTCTGTCAACTAATTCATTTTTTGATGATAAAAAGCTGGAAGGCAAATAGTCTGTGAAGCATTCCCAGAATTACTAATTTATCTCTGCTGGTGCCAGACTGTTTACTGAAGATATTGAAAGCAGAGTTAATTTTAGTTTCTTTAACTCTTGGTTCCTGCGCTACACATCTTCAGGAGAGGCCTTCATAGGGGAGCATGGGAAGGGAAGACTGGCAGATTTTACCTAATCCACTAGCTGTGATCTGTGTTAGTGTAACAGGATAATAGGGAGATGTGTTTAAAAGAAATGATGATGGAAGAATTATTGGTAGGCTGAGTAATTTCAGTGGAGGGTAGCAAAAATGTTATTCCATCTTAGACGTGATTAAATAGCACAAAAGTTTGATTTAGACAGGGAAGAATCAGTTCTTCTAAGGTGTTTGTCTCTCTCAAATTGATGACAGATTTTCTCTAACCGTATATGCTGTCCAATGGGGTTTTTTTTTTTTTTTTTTGCGGTACGTGGGCCTCTCACTGTTGTGGTCTCTCCCGTTGCGGAGCACAGGCTCCGGACGCGCAGGCTCAGCGGCCATGGCTCACGGGCCCAGCTGCTCCGCGGCATGTGGGATCTTCCCAGACCGCGGCACGAACCCGTGTCCCCTGCATCGGCAGGCGGACTCTCAACCACTGCGCCACCAGGGAAGCCCTGTCCTATGTTTTTCGTTGGTGTAAATCTTGTCTTCTGAACAGGGATGGGGATTGGGCCTTTTTTGTACCCTCTCTGCTTCTAGGTATCAAGTTGGATGTTCTCTATGTGTGTTTTTTGATGGATAGATCTCCCATTTTACAGAGAGCTTGTTTTTGTAAAAATGAAATCAAAGCACTGACAAGTTTAATTTTGTGGAACAGTGGGATTTTTTTTAGGAGTGATTTGAAGGAGGTGACAGAGATCATATAAATGGGTATTTAAATGTGAGAAGCACTTTTAGGAGCACAATTTGAGAGAGATGAAAGCATGATAACTGAAGTCACTTTTTTTTAAAGTGACAGTATTAAAGAGATATTTAGAATTTGCCCTAGGGCTGCACATCCTTTGGGATGAATCAAGTCATGCTGAACATACGCCCTGATTGGCTGAAGCAAAGGTGTAATTTTTGTATTTTCTGGCATAAAACCTAACTATCTCAGGAAGCGTCTCTACAGAAAGAAGTGGTTTCTGGTTTTGTAGAATTATGACCTTAAGAACAGAAAGAGATTGAGTAGAGTTTCCTGCTTTTCAACAGAATAGGACAAACCTCCTGAGACAAGACCATATGGAAGCATCCTGCTGAGTGCCCATGTGTTTAGGGTGAGGTTGGGGCAGATGGTACAGGCAGGGTTCCTGGCTGCTTGGTCAAAGATTTTGGAGATGATAGAAGTTAGGTGTTAGGTACTGTGGAAGAACTGTTGTATGTTGTATATATTGGGCATGTTAGCCTAAGAGTTGGGAGTGAGCTCAGTGAGAGGATATTGATGTATTTGGTAGTGTTGGGGGTAAGATAAGGGAAAAGGTGGGGAGATGCTGACCTGGAATGATAACCTGCAATTCGATCTTAACCGCCTTCTGAGATTAGGGAGGGGGACACAAGATATGGTGTGAGAAACAAGATTCCAGATCCCTGGCCTCTTTTGTTCTCTAGAGCTTTCAAGCAAGATATTGCAGGACTGTAGGATTTTTCTATTTAAGCTTGAAGCTGTTTTGATTCCTTTTTGAGGTACTAGGCCAAAAGCTGTATTTATAGAACTTGTTTTGACACATTATCTCACCCTGTCCTTTGCCTTCCTTACTGGAATCCGGCTAATGTTGCACTCTGCCTGGCAAGAAGGGTTGATTGAAGAAATGTACACATAGATATACAGCTGAGTGATTGAAAATACCTCCAAACTTTGTAAATAGTCCAGCTGTAATGTTTGCAGTCAGTTGAGTTGCTGGGATAATTTCAAATGGTATAATATAATTACTCAGCTCACACATGGTAGGTATACTGCTGGTTAACCTGGACATTGGCTGTTTCCACACACAAGTTTCTGGCAAAGCAGGAAAAAAAATACCAAAACAAGGTGCTTGTTTTGTAACAGAGCTTGAGTTGGGATTTTTCTTTGTCTCTCATAATTTTAAGAGTTTTCTTTAAAAAAAAAATTTCTGTAGAATAGATAGCATATCCATATGTAGACAATTCAGTCAGTATTCCACTTCTGCAACCTTGTTAGCAATTTTTTCTTTATCCTTCCAGAGATATTCTATTTATGAACAAGCCATGTGTAAACCCTTTCTTTCTTTTTTTTTTGGCTGTGCCACGATGCTTGAGGGATCTTAGTTCCCCGACCAGGCATTGAACCCGGGCCCTGGCAGTGAAAGTGCTAAGTCCTAACCACTGGACCGCCAGGGAATTTCCAATCCTTTCTTATATAAATATATCCTCCTGATCAGTCCTTAGTGGTACATTGGAACTGCCTTTTTCTCTTTAATAGCTACAGAGTGTTCTATTGTGTCTCTGTACTATAGTTTATTTAACCAGCACCCAACTGATACGCATATATGTTTCCAGTTTTTGCTATTATAAACAATGTTCTTATGTATGCCCCTTTGTGTACATCAGGTGTAAGCTTATTTGAAGGCTGTATTTCTAGAACTGGAGTTGCTGAATTGCTGGATTCAAAGGGCATGTGCAGGTTTCACTATTGATAAGATATTTAAGATCATTTTTTATATTTTGCAAGTGCTATTATCAATTGAAGACTAGAAAGATCTTTTTTGTAAATTTTATTAAAGTATAGTTGATTTACAACGTTGTGTTAATTTCTGCTGTACAGCAAAGTGATTCATTTATGCATATATAAATTCTTTTTCATCTTCTTTTCCATTATGGTTTATCATAGGATATTGATTATAGTTCCCTGTACTATACAGTAGTACCTTGTTTATCAGAATAGAAAGATCTTAATGCAGTGTCAGTCAGACTGCTACGCCAGGGCTTCCCTGGTGGCGCTGTGGTTGAGAGTCCGCCTGCCGATGCAGGGAACACGGGTTCGTGCCCTGGTCTGGGAAGATCCCACATGCCGCGGAGCGGCTGGGCCCGTGAGCCATGGCCGCTGAGCCTGCACGTCCGGAGCCTGTGCTCTGCAACGGGAGAGGCCACAACAGTGAGAGGCCCGCGTACCGCAAAAGAAAACACAAAAAACTGCTACCCCAAACAATTACTGGAATGAACATATGACCTGAAAGAAAAGACCTACGGAGACTATCCTGAAATAAGTTGAACTATCAAAACCAGCAACCATTATTGCTGGAGAAGAGGCATGTTGCCTAGGGTAGAGAGGAGTAGCCCCTCCTTTTAAAAAAAATTTTAGGGGACATGGTGATGGTAGCTGAATCTGCAAGCCAGATATATTTCTTTTACTCTCAAAATGTTAGTTCCACCCATTTATGATCTCTGCCTTAGAAAAACATTAGTGGTCCATGTCTCATTCAGTCCTTTTCCCTTAAAACTACTCAGATGGATATTATGAGACCAGTCATCAAAATCAGCCTATAAGGGGCTTCCCTGGTGGCGCAGTGGTTGAGAGTCCGCCTGCCGATGCAGTGGACATGGGTTCGTGCCCTGGTCCAGGAAGATCCCACATGCCGTGGAGTGGCTGGGCTGCTGAGCCTGCGCGTCCGGAGCCTATGCTCCGCAACGGGAGAGGCCACAACAGTGAGAGGCCCCCGTACGGCCAAAAAAAAAAATCAGCCTATAAATTCCAAGTACTTGTTATGCTTAAAGTTTAATAATCACCTCAGAAAAATAAAAGCAAACAAATATTTTGAGTTCCCCTCCAAAAAAGCATTTTACAGACTGGCTTATTTTACCAAATAGAGTGCTGTGACTCCAGAAAGTAAAAATCTTACTGGCTGCTTGTGGAACCTGGGTCGCTTAGTCCGCTATCTTCACTTTAGTTCCCTCATCTGGAAAATGGGAATGAAAATGCTGAAGAATCTCCTTTGAGCACTCAGGAGAATAAAGTCATTTCCAGAAGGTTATGTATTATAGAAATGACTCTTCAGAGACATCAAGATTATAAGGTAATTTAAAAAGTAACTCTGACAGTGTTTTAGAAAAAAAAATTAGTCACATTCTGCCTACATGGTACTAACATATGGTGCAGCCCTGATGAGCTGCACAAGTGGGCTGAAATCAAAATGCATTTGGAGAGAGGAGCAGTAGTGACTCACTAGATGAGACAGATTTGGCCTTATGGCCGGGCAGTGAAACTAAGGCGGAACTGGTGGTCTTTGAACATGCCAAATTTCAGGAAATGATACATGAATATTATGGGAAATTGGAATGACTGAGGCTTTGGGTGCGGATTAGGTGCTTTGTCAGTGTCTCAATCGTTGTAGCCCTCCTCTGTATCTTTAGAACCCCCACTTCTTCCACACAGTGGGGAACCTTTGCTGCCTCTGACTTCTGTGCATGGTTCCGTGTGTCTTTGGGAGGTAGAAGCTGCTAGGCAAATATTTAACACTGATATGCCTGGAACATTGGGTTCAAACTAGAAAGATACATAGGACAGTTAGCAGTTCTTCCCGGAGAAAGCTGCGCATTAGCTTAGCTACCATATGTAAATTGCTGCTGCTACATCCAGCAATTTTGTTGCCCAGGGCTGACAGTGCTGCCAAGGAAACAGGAGGAGCTAAAGACAGAATGAGATTCCTACTCCCCTCCCCCTGCAATAGAGAGCTGTATGGGGAGGAGAGAGGGAATACTTAATGGGGATTTGAGAATTACTTGGAGAGTATAGGCATTTTGGGAGGAAGTAGGAAAAGAGATTTTTAAAATGTATTTTGCATTCCCTGTCTGCCTCACCTGAGCACCTCCAAAATGGAATGCCTCTTAGGTGAGATGAACTCTTGTTTAGCTGTGTACATAGTCGTATGGAAAGATCATATAACTAAACAGGAGATAAGATGGCAGATCAGGGAAAGGAAGAAGAACAAAGTCCAACTCACCACCATTCAACTTTGTGAACCACTTTTTGTAGCAGTTTCAGAGGATTTAATAATTATGTTGGGGCTTACCTGGTGGTGCAGTGGTTAAGAATCCGCCTGCCAATGCAGGGGACACAGGTTAGATCCCTGGTCCGGGAAGATTCCACATGCCACGGAGTAACTAAGCCTGTGCGCCACAAGTACTGGGCCTGCTCTCTAGAGCCCGTGAGCCACAACTTCTGAAGCCCGCGTGCCTAGAGCCTGTGCTCCACAAGAGAAGCCACCGCAGTGAGAAGCCCGCGCACTGCAATGAAGAGTAGCCTCTGCTCGTCGCAACTAGAGAAAGCCCACGCCCAGCAACGAAGACCCAACTCAGCCAAAAATAAAAATAAATAAAATAAATTTTTTAAAAAAGGAAAAAAAAAGATGGTGGCTTTGTCAGATAGGTGTTATATTTATTGTTTGTGATATACAGATAAGGAAGATACTGGCAAAGTCAGGCTTTATGCCAATTCTGACTCTTGATTCTTTTTTTTTAATAGATTTATTTATTTTATTTATTTATTTTTGACTGCGTTGGGTCTTTGTTGCTGCATGCGGAGCAACAGCTTGTTGTGGAGCATGGGCTCTAGGCGTGTGGGCTTCAGTAGTTGTGGCATGCGGGCTCAGTAGTTGTGGCTTGCACAACTAGCCACAACTGTGGCTCTAGAGCACATGGGCTTAGTTGCTCCATGGCGTGTGGGATCTTCCCAGACCAAGGCTTGTACCCGTGTCCCTTGCATTGGCAGGCGGCTTCTTAACCACTGCGCCACCAGGGAAGCCCCCTGACTCTTGATTCTTAAATATGGGCTGCTCACAAGAAAAATGTTTATAATTGTCACATGAAGAAAGTGTTGCCATTTTGCATAACAGTGTTAACACTACTGAACTGTACACTCAAAAATGGTTAGATAGTAAAATTTTCTTTTTTTTTTGGCCGCACTGTGTGCAGTTTGTGGGATCTTAGTTTCCTGATCAGGGATCGAACCCGTGTCCCCTGCATTGGAAGTGTGGAGTCTTACCCACTGGACTGCCGGGGAAGTTCCTGTGTATTTTTTACCACAATTTTTTTTTTAAAGCTGGGGAAAAATTGTTGCCTCTAAAGAGAGGATGAGCATACTGGCCAGTGGCGAAGGAGATGAGGTTGAGATCTGTTTATAATCTTCTCTCCTAGGGTCAGGGAGAGAACACACGTAGATGACTCAGTCAGTAGAGAATCAGAAGCCCCAAACTTAAGTGTGAATCATGGAAATAGTAGCCACAGAGCAAGTGTCGGAAGGGCGGGGGGAACGGTTTTTATATACCCCACAGAGGAAGTGTCGCGTTTTATCCCTGCTGACCAAGACAAATCAGAGCTAAGCCTGATGTACAGGACTCAGGCTGTTTAACGTGGAACAGTTTACTACTGTGGAAGGAGATGCTCTGGGAGTGATAAGAATAGAAGAAGGGCATTTACTGTGTGTTTCAGTGTATCTGTTTAATCCACCTAATCACCGCCATTTTACAGATGAGCAGAACAGTTAGTGGTTAGTTTTTCGTCTTGAGTCCACCTATTTGTTGCTGAATACTTTTACACATTTCATTTGATGCTCTAGTCTTTGAGTAGATTCTACTCACTATTAGTTGTGATGTGTGTGCCCAGGATCCTGAATTAGAATCTGGTGACAACTGCCATTCCCTGGCTGCAGGTTCCTAGGGAAAACAGGTAGAGTGGCTAATCCAGACAAACTCAACTGGATTTAGCACTAATCCCTGGTGGAGTTCTGCATCATGAAGAGCTTGGCTAGCTAGGATAGCTTCCAAAGTTGATCCTTTCATCTGGTTATTTGGCTTTCTAGGGTATGGGGGTGGGAGGACATGCAGTTTTCCAAAGCAGTAAGCCCAACCTTCTTATTGAGCCAGCCGTATAACCGGAGGAAAAAGAAAGAAGTGAGGGCGTTGCAAACAGTCTAAAAGGTAACAAACATTTTTTAAAAGCACGATTTTCCTAAGTCATTCCTATTATTTGTCTTCTGTTCCAGTTAGAGATTTGTACAGTGGCTTGAGTGTATTCTGGGCATCCATTTGGTTCCTTTTGAGATAATGTGTATAGTTAAGTCCTCTTTTACAGGTGAGGAAATTGACACTTAAGAGATGTTAATGAACTTGATCAGAGTCACACGTCTACTGAGTAACAGCAGGAAGTTTTCACTACCTTTAATCAGATCTCTCTCAGGACAGTTGAGACTTTGGACATTTACCTACTTAACAAGATTTGCCTAAGAAAAAAGGTCAGGTTCAACTTTATGGAGCTCAGCATTTTAAACGGTCTTTTCTGTGGTTTGTGTGCATGATCTTCCTTATAGATAGTTTTTAACTTGATGTTCTACAGGACCCAGACTGTTCATTGTAGAGCAACTTATTACAGTGGAAGGAGATGCTCTGGGAAAGATGTGGCTAGGAGAAGGGAGTTTACTGTGAGCTTCAGTGTATCTGTCAGGCTTTCAACCAAGGTTCCAACTGCCTGGCATTATATTCATTCCATCCAACTCCTTCATTGCCTGGATTCATGTGATCTTGAGAGTTACTTCATTGTATCTTTTCTCATCTGTAAATGGAGATAGAATAGGTAGGAGCATTAAATGTAAAGCACTGAAAACACCGCATGGCGTACAGTACTCAAAACATGTTAGCTTTTATAATTGTAGCCACTTGTGAATGACTGGACATTTCTCCCTACTTTCTGGTGATAAGGTGTGCAGATTTTAAATACCATATACCATCAATTTGAGGATGCACGCATTTATTACCATTGATGGCATCTTAAATTCCTTGATTTGTGATAACCTGTTAGATTCGAAGAGAAAAATCTGTGCAAAAAACTATTCATCTCAAAGCTGGATATAAAATCAGTGAATTATCTATTGTTTTAAATTATCCAGGCCTGTTTTCAAATTTCCCAGGAGACCTGTGGTTACCCTGAGGGCCAGGAGAGGCAAACAGGTAGGATCTGCCTTGCCCCCCTCTGTCTTCAACCTGAACAGCTTCACCTTTATGTTTATGGGAAAAACACTGCATTTAAAAACATTTCAAAAATCTCTCATCTGGATAGTTCAGTTCTTCTTTAGCTCCCTGCTTTATTTATATCCAGGTATTATTGAGAGCACTTACTAACAATTGTTAGTAAGTTAGTGAGTCATGTTCATGAGGCTAGGGTCATGGGTTCAGGCCTTATGTAGGTCACTGAGAATTACTGTGCCTGTTACCAGCCTCTGTATCTGGAGTTTGGTTCAGTGCATACTATGTAAGAGCTGTTGATGGTGACTGAGTCAGTGACCATTTATCTTACTGTAAAGGACTGTGTTTTGTTATTTACTCAAGATACAGGCCAGCAGAAAACTCTGAAAAATAAGAAAGGTTCATTACCTTGCCTACACTAAGGGAGGTGTGTAGGAGATCTGAGACCTTTCCTATCAGCCCTGAGAGATGGTACTGTTCATTCACTCTTGCATCCTTGAAACATGTAAGTTCCAGGATATATTCCAAAACCAAATATAAATTATTTCCAGATTATTTATTGTGGGATAGGTACTTTGCCTTTCAGAGTCCCCTGTACCACTGACTTGCCAAGTACAGTTTTAATACATCATGGCAGGTCATGTTTGGAACATCTAAACATATCACGAGCAGACAGTCCTCCTTGTTTCCCTCCATCCTCGTCTGTTGCATTGCTCCCCACCCCACCTAACTTTTTGGTGCTCCTTTTCCCCCCCTAACTCTTTTCACCCCTCTTTGGAACCACCTTTATGCCTCCACACATAGTGATTAAGAACATGAAGGTAAGATTAATAGAAATAGACTCTGTGGAGCTCCAGGGAATTACAGGACAAAGGTAGTTCAGGCTTCCTCACAGATCTTAATGCATTTAGTTTGGTTCCCCACAGAAATGAAAGATGTAAAAAACTCAAACCTGAAGCTTTTAGTTTCTATTTAGCTTTCCTCTCTCCCCAAAGCATTTCTGTTTTCTTACAGACAAGGCAACAAAATGTAGGAAAATTAAAACTGGAATGACAAAGCTTTTAGAGAAAATACTTGGAACTTCCCTGGTGGCGCAGTGGTTGAGAGTCCGCCTGCCAATGCAGGGGACATGGGTTTGAGCCCTGGTCCGGGAAGATCCCACATGCCGCGGAGCAACTAAGCCTGTGCGCCAGAACTCCTGAGCCTGCGTTCTGGAGCCCGTGCTCCGCAGCAAGAGAAGCCACTGCAATGAGAAGCCTGTGCACTGCAATGAAGAATAGCCCCTGCTCACCGCAACTAGAGAAAAGCCCATGCGCAGCAAGAAAGACCCAGTGCAGCCAAAAATAAAATAAATTTTAAAAAACAATAACACCATTCACTTAAAAAAAAGAAAAAGAATCCGCCTTCCAATTCAGGGGACACGAGTTCGATCTCTGGGCGAGGAACTAAGATCCCACATGCCTCAGGGCAACTAAGCCTGCATGCCCACCAACTACTGAGCCCGCGTGCCTCAATGAAAGATCCCGCATGCCGCAACTAAGACCCGATGCAGCTAAAAAAACTAAATTAAATTTTTTAAAAAAGAAAATACCTTCTTGTGTTGTGTATTAGTCTTCCCACTGTCCTCCTGCAAGTGACTAGGGCCTGTGTGGAGGAAGATGGTGTGTCCTTTTTTTGTGTGCTTAAGTTTTCTTTAAAACGTCTTCGGGTGACTTAGTAGGATGATTAATATCCTACTTATGTGTTTGTTTTTTAAATAAATAATTCACTTTCCTTTTTCTCTTGGCTATGCAACTAAGGTTGTTCTTTAGCCCCCTATATATAGGGCCGCTATGTTCTCTGGGACCTAGATGTGTGTCCTTCATACTTTTAATATAATGGCCCTTCTTAACAACCCCAGGCCTCCCTTTTGCTCTTTGTATCCTGGAGATTCCGCAGCTAGCATGCAGTATGAGTCTGGTCTCACAGGGTCACACACTAGCGGTGTTTCTCAACTGTTCCATGCAACATATTGGGAAACATGACTCCTTGGCCTTTTATTTACCCTTTATATCTTCCAGAATAAAACTAACAAGTAGACATTTAACTTGTTCTCTACCCTCCAAGGTAACAACTACTTCAGAGCCCTCTCACGACACACTGTCTCAATAAAAGTTTATACTGCCTAGATGGTCACATTTCTCAAGAGAGATAGACCATGGGCTCTGGAGTTAGAATCCCTCATGTAGATTATCTTAGCATCTAAATTCTTAGAGTAATCCCCACCTTAAATGGTTATAATGATACAGGATTGAATGAGGTGTTGTGAACTTAGAAAATGTAAGTTCCTTTCCACTTAATAACTTGATGATGTAGGCAGGTCCAAGAAAGTGCTTTTAGAAGTTTTTTTTTGTTAGTGTAGACTTTGCATTAAAATGGTTGGGAGCATCATTACTTCATTAGCAAAATTGAAGACCAATTAGGTCCATATGAAAAGTCAGATTAAGTACTCAAGCACCCATTTTATGTCAGTCAAGAAATGTCTTTGTGTTCACGGAGGGTAGGTAGAGTGTAGTGTCTCACAGTGAGTTCTGGTTCTAGCTTTGTCTTTGAGAATTCTTACACTTTCCAGAGTAGACTTGGTGACTTTCAGCAGTTCTCTGTAGCCAGGGCCAGGCAGAAAGTACAGTTGGCAGGAGTTGTAGATGGAAGTTTGTAGGAATTTGGGCAGCTTTTATAGAATCAATCTTGCAAGATTGTTCAATAATGTTTAAAAATGAAACAGACTGGTTTTGTGGTTCCTCTGTTTGCTTTTACCTTCAATTAGCTTCCCCATCTTCCGATTTTTTGTTGGTTTCAGTGGTTCACCACTGTCCTGGGGCCACCAATATGCATTTACAAGGCAGGAACTTGGGGTTGCCTTTGAAGAGCTTTATGCCTGGCACCAGCCTATTCAGGAGGGTTGGTTTGGGGAAATATCATGGCCTCTTCACATTAACAATATGATCGTTAATTGCTAAAAGGATTATACAACCTTTAGCTTTACTGTAGTTTCCCACCCAAAAGCAGATGCTAAAAAATGATTGTTTTGGTGACCTAGCTGTGCTACAGTTCAACTTCATAAATCCTAGTCAATGTTTTGCTGTTTGTTGTGACATTTTGTGGTAAGCCTCTTCTTAAGCCTTTTAGTACTTTAGTTCTCCATTTTTAAGTTGATGGTGTTCTTAAATTAACTTTGAGATGTGAAATGTAATTTATCGTTAAGGTATTGTATACTTTAAAAATGGGAGAGGGAGAGTTTGTTTTTTATCTTCAGTCTTGGTGACAAAGGGGCTTTTCCTTGGAAAGAAGCTACATATCTGGAATTACGAGAAGTATAGGCATGGCCCACTTATTTTTCTTTCCTTGGTTTTTTAGAGTGAAGACAGTAGTCCAGAGAGGGAGGTGGAAAGCTACAGGTATGGGCTAACTGCTGGATGGGTGTGCTCTGTGGTTTTCTTTTTAACCTTCTTGCATGAGGCCTGTTTTGCAGAAGTGAAAAAATTGCCTTCAGAAAGGTGATGGCTTTTTTCCTACATTATGGGATAAATTTCCTGTTCCTAGGAAGCTAGATTTTTTTTTTTCTCTTTTTGAACTCTTTCTCCTTAGCTGTTTCCCAAGGCAGGCTTATCTCCCATTTGAACTAGCTGCTGCCTAGTTCTAACAGCTGGGGCTGGGCAGAGGGTGGAGAAGGAGAGGGGAGAGGGGAGGGAGGGTAGGTATGTATATGTATGTACATCTACACACAGCAGCTGCCCAGCTAGCTTTCTTTCCCCTTTGCACTTCATAGCTGGAAGATCCCAAGTAAACAAGAACAAGGATGAGGACAGAACGTAGTGGATTTCACACAGATAATATTACCCTCCTGGAACCAGAAGTTGTTCAACATACTGATTTTTATTTATTTATTTATTTTGCGGTACGGGGGCCTCTCACTGCTGGGGCCTCTCCCGTTGCGGAGCACAGGCTCCGGACGCGCAGGCTCAGTGGCCATGGCTCACGGGCCCAGCCGCTCTGTGGCTCGTGGGATCCTTCCGGACCGGGGCACGAACCCGCGTCCCCTGCATCGGCAGACGGACTCTCAACCACTGCGCCACCAGGGAAGCCCAACATACTGATTTTTAAATCAGCACTGGGGCCTAAATAAAGCTTAAGCTTACACTATATTGTTATCAACTAACAATTACACTTAAGTTCCAGAACTATTTTGGGACCTGAAAATATGACCTGATTTGAATGGTGGTCACAATTTGACAGGACAGTTTATTTGGTCAGGGTTAGTTAGTCCCAGAAACTCCAAGGAAGGCTCTGAGCTTAACACTTTTGCTGAGAGCACTAAGCATGGAAGAATGTCTTTCTGCTAGTCCTTTGACACTGACTGGGGAGAAGATAGTAGTGATTAAGGATAGGGAGAGGAAATGGAAAAAGATTTCAAAAAAGGTAAATTTTCTTCCCTTCAACCTTGTTCTATCTTCTCATTCACCATATATGATAATTTTACAGGCAAACCAACTTGCACACAACAATTACTAAACTTAGTGCTTTTTGTCTTACAGTGGTTTTAGATTTGGAATGGAAGTTTTTTTGTTTTTTTTTTTTAAACTGGAAACTTTATCCAGAGAAGATATGCTTTACAATTCTTGGAGGTATCTTAACAACCTAGAATGAAACTCCTGTCACAGAATTTGGATGCATTTGCTCACAATCTGGAAATAACATAAGCCCTAGGGAAGGAGGAAGGGGGTTTTCTGCCCACATCCTATCAGCAGTCCTTAATTACTAGAAGTGGTTGAGCCTAGCCAGCAGGGCACACAAGACCAAAAAGCAAAAAATGCAGGCGGGAGGCCCAGGAACAAAATCCAACTCGCAGAGATCCTTGGTGGGCACCAGTGTTTTTCAAATTTTAATTTATTGCCAGGTTTTAAACATGGGGATTTCAAATACAAATGGAACTTTTTTTAAAATAATAATTCTATTCCTTCTTTTCTTTAAAACCCTCTCCCCCCTTTCAGGAATTTTTTCATTGTCTAGATTCTCATGGAAACTCAACAAAGATTTTTTGTTTTGTTTTAAATTATATTTAACTGTCACATTTTTGCAAAAAGTCTCCCACAAAGTGAGATGTCACAGAGATAATTAGCAATTTAGGTCAGTATATTTTTGCATATGCAAGGTACTAGCTTGGGAGTTTTAGGAGACCCACTAATTACATTAGAAGTACTAAATTTTGGAAATGAAATTCAAGTCCATAAAGGTTTTAGGCTAAATTTTAAGTTATTCTGGTTGGTTATTTTCAAGTGGTATCAATTGGTTGCTTCTTTTCTACATCCCTTATGTACCATTTAACTGCCAGAAGCTCAGGGGGTGGAGGGGGGAAGCCAGTCTACTTAACTGTCTTAGGTTATGACTTTTCCCTAGGTTTTTGTACTTTTCCTTAAATAGACTAATGGTGGGGATTTTTAATGACATAGGCTCTCTTTTATAATTTAGTAGTAGGCTCTAATTTCCTCTATGCTCATATAACCAGACTTCACATTTTTGCCCTTTAAAACACATTTAGATTATTGAGATGGAAGTATAAAATCCCTTCACCTGTCACTGAATTCCCTGGTTACATCAGTCAAGATAGACAGCCTGTTGTTCGCACGTACCACCTGGGCTTTTTTGCTCACCTATGCTTTACTTTGCTCTTTCACTCTTAACAAAACAAATGCTGTGATTTCTAGCATTTCTCTCCTAATCCAGTTTTTAAACTGTTTATTCCCTTCTGATATTCTTTTTTTTTGGCATTTTTGAATTTTATTTATTTTTTATACAGCAGGTTCTTATTAGTTATCTATTTTATACATATTAGCGTATATATGTATACACTATGTATATGTATGTATATATGTGTACTCAATCTCCCAATTCATCCCACCCCTTCTGATATTCTAAATGCAGGGTGTGCTATTCTTTTGAGGGTTTCCCTTATCCTCTGATCATTTTTAATGATTTGGGTTATTAATGTTACAGCAGGCTGACTGCTCCTACCCTCACACAATTAGACTTTAAATTGTTTCCCTTAGAACAAAGTAGAGAGTATTCAAGGCAAAGAAAACTGAGACAGCCAACCAGGGACAGAAGAGAAAACCATGACTATAAATTCACAGACATGTGGTAAAAAGAGACTGAGGGAAAGTTAAGGTCTTCTTTTGCAGTGGACCCTGGGTTATAAGCCTGGAATGGTTTCTGAGCAAGAAATTTTAAAAAACAACTACTTACGGACAGTTTTCTGTGAATAACTTTTTTTTTTTTTTTTTTTTTGTGAATAACTTTTTAATTTCCGCCTAACAGCTGCATTTTTGTATTTCCATAATTGTTTTTTTATCATCACTTAACTTTGTAACCCTTTTCTAAAATTGAGTGACTTGTGATTAATTTCTGTTCTTTCTTTTCACACAAGCATGTTGAATTTAATTATACTGAAATAATTCTTGTGACCTGCCTAAAGAGAATCACCCTCCCTCATGTAATAACATTTCCATCTTGTAGGTTTTAAAAACAGTGCAGCCTTATAAATCGTAAAATGAATTTTAAAACATTACAACCTTTGGCTTGGTAAAGATTACTGTAAGGAGTGCACATCTTTCCTTCACTGAGCAGTGCTCTTTTGTTATAGATGTGATTTTGATTAAAATAGAGATGTAATTAGTAGTCATGTATTTCTAGTGAATAATAAAAGCATAACAACCAGTGGCCTTCCTGAAAACTTGATTCCTTTTTAAAGGAATCCTTGAACTAAAAAATCTAATTTGGTTGTTAACTGGCCTCACAAAGTTGCACCTTAGTCTAGGTAGTTTTCTATAGGAAGAGGCTTCTGATCGACTCCAGTGTACTTAGAAACAAGGACTAGCCTAACCAGTAACTCAACCAGCCCCAGCTTGGGTTAACATCTTTTTGTCTGGCAATCAGGGCTTGGTGAACTGTGTGTACTGTGTGCCAGTTGCAGTCTCCTCTCACTTGCTGCCTGTTTTTGCTTCCTCTTTTAATAGCGTGGAAGAGAGCTCCTGTCACTTCTGTCTCTAAAGTAGTAGATCAAATGGGCAGGGTCTCTGAAAAAAGCAGAAAAGCAGCTATCTGCTATTTTAGTTCTAAATTTTGCGTGGTTATGTCTGGATATTGGACAGAAGATACAGTTTCTACCTTCCTCAGTCAGATGCAGACAGGTGTCAGCCATCGTTACACAGACTAGAACATTTAGGCCTGTGCCATGACATTACTGCCTTTCATTATTTTTTAACGTCATTCTGTATGTTTAGGAGTTCATCTGTTTACCTCTTTACAGGCTGAACATAACTTCTTTTTTTCAAAGTTCCCTGTATTGTGAACTGAGCTTGAGTGAAGTCTTTGAGGTAAGGCAACCCTAATGATAAAAATGGAAAGAAGGCCTGTGAAATTTGGGAGCCTTCAGAGATACAGTTTTAGAGTCACTGCCTAAATATTGAAATGCCACCATTTGTTGTTTGGAGGGATGTGGAGCTAAATTGAGAATGGAAGTACCACATCTGCCTTGACTGCTAAATATATCCATCTCTGCTGCTCACCCATAATAGAATTTTTATGTGCACATTCATTAATCATGGTTTTAGGAACAGTTTAAAAGAGGGCAGCCACTGAAGAGACTTAGTCTACATTCCTGTTTCCTTCCTTTAAGTGTTTGAGTATTTGTCCCTGGTAGGCCCCAGTTCTTTTTCATTATTATCACTGTGGTGGCTTTTGTTTAGTTTTCTTTTGTTTTTTGTTTCTCTAGAAAGGTCAAACTACTGAAAAAAGTGTTCCTTAGTACTTTATCAAGAGGCAGAATATACTATTCCATTTTTATTTTTCACTTTTTAAATTTTCTGGCAAATTAAGATTCAGAATTAGTAAAGAAGTTTTGCCCTGTGCTACCTAAATGAATGTCAGTGAAACAGCAATTTTTGAAGTTTTCACTGTGATGAGGAACCATTAGGTAGCATACTTTGCTCTCAAGACCATCAAGAAAGCAAGGCTGGTCCAGTGCAGGTAGTAGTATAAGAGCAGTATGTTTCTGGTGGCCAGTTCTTCAGCCAGCTTGCCTCTGGCCTGCTTCTGATGGATGGTCTGAACCATTAAATGAGTCTTCTGAGGTTAGTTTGGAACCCAAATAGTGCGTTCGTTGCTGTCTTTGGCACGTGGAAAATAAGTTAAAACCAAGGCTAACAACCCAGTTCTTTCTAAAATAACATTTTCAGACCACATGAAGTGAACTTTTTTTTTTTCCCTTTTCTTTTGCTTCAGGTAGTTTCAGGCTTTGGGGGTCCTCAAAAACTGATTCTCAGGGAGGAGTTTGGAAGATGTGAAACAAGCTTGTGTTTCTTCTGCTCTGTTAGCCACTGCTATCTTCATGGATCTGACACTATTTATCTGACAGTGCACTTAGTACTGCTTCGCCAGGGAAAATCACACAAAACAAGCCTGGCGCATCAGCACTTTCATTGTGTGCTGGGCTGAGCCTCCCTTCACATGGTCACATCCCCCTTTTAATCCAATACTCCCTTCCCCTTCCCCAGTCCTGCCTGTTTCTGTGGCACTTATTGCTGGTTTCCCTGAGCTCCTGTTTCCACTTTGTGTTTTTTGTGGGGCCCAGGAAGCTAAAGCTGTGTGTATTTGTGGATCAGACAAGTGCAGCAAGTTAATAACATTGGCTTCTGAAGGGGAGAGTGAGGTGATGGCTGCGTTTAAGTTGGATTTCCTTCCAGAAATGATGGTGGATCATTGCTCTTTGAATTCCAGTCCCGTGTAAGTATTTTTGTTGTCTCATTTTTATCATAAGTAGAGGAACTGGGCTGTTTTCTTTGTTATTTGATAAAACTGGTCCCTTTCCTTAAAAGAGGGAAGAAAAAATTGGGTGAGGAAGCCAAAGTCCACACTATTGTTATTTTCTATTGTAGTCTGATTCTCTCTCATTACTGCTGATTTCCTCTAGCTATAAAAGTTTTGTACATAAGGATGCATTTGATATATGACCAGCAACATCAGCTCAAGTGTGCTGGCTCCAGTCCTTTTAAGCTGTAGTTTTCCCACCTGATAGATTCCAAGGTATTTTTTTAAACCATAGTTTTATTACTTTGGGTTGGGTATACAACTTCAGATAATCTTTTGGAAAGCTATTTATTTGTATGTTTGTTTATTTTTAATGATCAAATTCTTAGACTCCTATCACAGAGGACTGGTAGCTAGGGTGTATTTAGTAGTATATACAGAACGCTGTATTGACATGTAAATTAGTCCTGAACCTTGATTTCCGCACCCCTCAATCTAATTGAAAATGCAACACAATACATGATACTGGGGACATCAGATGTGCCCCCCCAAAGGGGGGCAGACTGGATTAATCTTGATTGGGAATTTGCCTTAATAAATTTTGAATGTGGAAATGAGAAACCTAATCAGTTTGCAGTACTACTGTTCAAGAAGTGACACTGCCATTGTATGCAGCTAAAACGCCAACCTGGCTCTGAGTTATACCTATAGGGGGCCTGAATTCTGGGCTTTGTAGAAAAGAACACACTTCTAACTCTTGATTTCAGTTTCTTTAACCAGGCTTCATAGTACCTTGGAACCTAAGTAAAAGAGCCTTAGGTTATTCAAAGCCAAGAATATTAAATGGTAGACTACTCCTTAGATAACAGTAGTGCAAGTCTTTGAGATTAGGCCTCCATGTGCAAATCAGTCTGCCCTGGGATTAGGTGTAACAGGTGTTGTAATAGCAGATTCTCAACAGTTCTTTGTGGAATAGTTTTGGGGCGGGGGGGGGGCTCAAAGTTAGGTGGCTTGCTGATTTGGGATGGATCCTATGCCTTCTCTATAGTCTCCAAAATAATGGTAATTTAGTTGTGTCTTTTTATGAGAGTTCTCTTTACTGCTAAAATAAAACTTTAGCAGTAGATTATAGGTGAAATCACAATGAATCCCATCATAAAGACTTAATACATAATAAAAGTATTCCCATGTACCAGATATATGGTCCCTAGAAATAGGACTTTGTGGCTCAAATTATCTTTCACTGTAACACTTTCTCTCTATGCGTTGCAACTGCCTAGTGTTCAGTCCTTAGATACAACATTTTTCCTCAGCCTGTTTCTCATCTTTTACAAGGTCGACCTAATTCAGTATCCCATGAAATCTGGATCATGGACCACTGTGTGAAAGTCACCTGGAGTATAAAAATGCAGGTTCTGGATCCATGCGCAGATATTCTCATGCTAGAATGGGCCCAAGAATCTATTTTAACAATGTCCCATGTGGTTTTTGTGTACAAGTTAGAGAACTAATGGACTGAATACAATGCTCTTTCTGAGTACAAGTAATCAGGGAGTACACTGTTGTATTATTTTTTCCCAAGAGCTTTTACATTTGTTTTAGTCATCCAGCTTCACAAAAGCTTTGTGAGGTTAATTGGGCATAAACTATTGCCCCTGTTTTACAGATGAGAAACCCAGTTGAGAGAAGCTATACCTGACTTGACTGAGGACAGTTGGTATCAACCTTGGGCCTAAAATGCAAGTTTAATGATAGCTGCTTTATTTTTGCCCCCTAGACCTGGCTGCCTCAGGTGTCACTAAGCAGTTAACCATCAGTGCTTCTCATTATTGCAAGTCCTCTGGCCCACTCCCATGGGCACCACACACCCAAACCCCACAGAGTTGGGAAGAAGAAAGTTCTACAGAATGGTGTATGCTTGCCACCTCTTTCTTGGACTCTCAGCCCTTCTTTTCACTCAGTACTTTAGCAGTAGGCTTGATAATTATTAGTTTTCTCTCTGAAGTGATATTGCCTGGGAATATGATCTAGCAATGTATCTATTCCAAAATTTCTTTACAACAGAGAAAAATTGCTGGAGGAGCTGTGGAAGGGCTGGGAGGACCTGATCCCTAGTTCCCTTTCTTATTTATAATAATAGATATTACAGATACTTATTATTTGTAATAAATAATACTCTTCAGCTTCCACTGGTTCCTTTTACTTTGTTTGCACACTAGGTCATAGGTTTTCTGTAGGGATTGTATCTCAGACCTTTTCCTCTTAGCTTTCCCATTGCTTAAGGGGGCACTGATGTGCTTCTCTGATTCTCAGATCTTTATCTATCCCCCAGATGTCCCTTGAGTTCTATGACTTTGTTCTAAATACTGCCCTTTGGATACCTCCATCTGGAGGTCTCCCCATGTAAAAACAATTCCCCAAACTCTCTGTACTAGAATCCAAGAGTGATCAGTAATTTCTTTTCCTCATCTCCTTTATCGATTATCTCCAAGTTGTAGTGAGTCCTGCCGCCCAAATTTCTCAACATTGCGGGAATGGTTCCTAATCTTAGGGTCTGGTTTGTGCAAGAGCCTCCTCCTGATCTGCATATTTCCCCACTTTATTCATCCTCTAGATTATTGCCAGATGTCTTTTAAAAGACAAATCTAATCACCCCTTGTTTAAAAATCTTGGAATAAAGTTCAGGCCTATCAGTATAACATGGAAAGCCATTTCCTGGGTCTCTCCAACCTCTTCATTCTCATCAAATTTCTCTTTCTAATTTAAAAAAAATGTTTTATACGCTCCCCCAACTTTCTCAAGTCCTTTTCCTACCTTTCTAATGTTATCTCACTCTTCTGTCCCTTCTGAGTCCTTACCATTTCCTCATCACCCCTTAGACTTTCATACCTCCATGCTACATAGCACTTTTTCCAGCTGCTTACTCCATTCAGCTTAAATCCCTGTGCACACACACCCCCTGCCCCAAATAAGTTAAACCATATTAGCCACTTTTTTCACAGAACTTTTATAAATCTGTTAAAGCATTTGTAGCATATTGTAGTTGTGTCCTTCCACTTGTTCAATGCCATTGTCTACGGGGCCGGTATTGCTCAGTCTGCTTTTATAGCCTCTGTAGTGTGTAGTATCTGATACACAGCAGGAGCTTGGGAAGTACAGTTGAATGAATGATAAACCCTGTGAGGCTTTTTTCTTAATAATTAGAGATGATTACTGAGGTAAGATCTTCAGACATTATCTCTCTTCCTCAGGCAAGAAGGCTGAAAACCTTCACAAGTAGATTGTTACTGTTCTGTTGTTGAATGGTGACTTAAAAATATTGATAGCTTTTTCTAGTACCTAACACCTCAGCTAACAGGAAGATCTCCCTTTATTCAAATTAAAATGCCTTCCTTCCTTCCAGCATAGATGCATCTAGTCTTGTTCCCCTAGAGAACATCTGGTAAGTAACTTAGGCCAGTGTTTCTGGGTCCTTTTCATTCTGATGTTCTTCTGTGCTAGTTTTTCCACAGCACATTGTGAGCCAGAGGACCTTGTAGGGGTGGGTGGTGGCTGGAGATTGGGATGCAACAAGTGTTTATGCCTGCTGGGGAGGTGGAGGGGTAGGTAAGTATTTGAAATTTTTCTGTCTGTATAATGAGCAAATGGAGGTCAACAAGTAATGAGAAGGGGAGAGGGAAAAAACTGAGTTATTAAAGGTTTTGGAAATGATTTTTAACCAGAGGTGAAGGTAGTATTTGCCAACCCGTCTGCAAGGAACAGATACCACTCAAGCTAGCATATATGAAAGGGTTTTCTTGTAAGGACACAAGTAGACTGGACTATAATATAATCAGGAACTCTACAGCTGAAAGACCCGGAAACTCCATCTTTTTGACCCAGGGCACACGTTCTGCTCTGTCTGCATATGCTGCTGCTTCTGTTCTTCATCTACCAGATAATTTTGGTTGCAGCACGGCTTGGCTTTGCCATTGACCTTCCAGGCTGTCTTGACACACCCCCCGCAAAGCATTTTCATCCCACAAAAGAAACCCTGTACCCATGAGTAATCATTCCCTCCCTTTCTCCCTAACCCTAATCCCCATTCCTAGGCAACCACTAACCTACTTTCTGTGTCTATAGATTTGCCTATTCATTTCACATAAATAGAATCACGCAATATGTGGCCTTTTGTGATTGGCTTCTTTCACTTAGCATAATGTTTTCAAGCTTCATCTATATTGTAGCATGACTCCTATTATCTCTTGCCACTGCCCTTTCATCTTGTCAGCTTAACTCGTGCTGTCCCGAGTTGCAGCTTTTCCTCTTCCAACTTCACCACTGACTGCCTGTTTCTGTTAACCCATTCTAGACTCTGTAGAGCAGTCCTGTGCAATAGAACTTTCTGTGATGTTAAAAATATTCTTCTGGGAATTCCCTGCTGGTCCAGTGGTTAGGACTCTGGCCTTTCACTGCCGAGGGTCCGGGTTCAGTCCCTGGTCAGGGAACTAAGATCCCCACAAGCCATGTGGCTAGAAAAAAAAGAAAAAAAAAAAAACTTGTGTCTCTGCTGTCCTATGCAGTAGACACTGGTCATATGTGGCTAGTGCAATCGAGAAACTGGATTTTTAAAATTAAATTTAAATAGTCACCTGTGGCTAGTGGCTATTGTCTTGCTCAGTGCAGCTATAGAGGATCTTGATTAGCCAGGCCTATCTTTCTGTTTTAAGCATAGGCCACAGTCTTAGGTTTCCAGCAAGCCAGTGAATCAGCTTGTTGGGTTAAGATCCACCTCCTGGTCTGGTCATCTGGGGCCAAGGAATGGGAAAGAAGTGGGATAGAACATTAACTCTGCCCTCTGAGCTGGGCCTGGTGCTGGGAAGTTTTGAAAGGAGAAAGAGAAGAGAGGGTTTAAGAGTTTTGAATGGAAGTGTGCTTTGAAAATAAAGCTCTTTGTTTTCTCTCCCCTGTCTCTTCCAAATTGGTTGTTTCATTTTCCTATGGCACGTTCCATCGAGAATCAGGTAGACAAGGCAGCCTCTGGTCCTGATCTCTCATTCTTAATGATTCACCAGTTGCTGGGTCAGAAACATAAAAAGAAGTGGGTTGGTGTCATGCCTCTCCCCTAAAATACTTGCTGCCTTCTCATCTCCCTTCTTCCCTCACTGCTGCAGGCCATGCTTTTCCTCTCTTCCATCCTACTCCCAGGTTAATACTTCACTGAAGTACTGGCAGTACTTCCACAGAAGATAAGAATTTCCACAGACTTGTCCCTTAGGAATGACAGGGACAGTATAGGTACTTCTCCAGGGGCTGCTGAATTCATTGGTTCTTGAGTGAACATAATAAATGTATGTAATTTATGATCACTGACTCTGAGGAGCTCTCCATCAATGGGGAGGTAAGGCACAAATTTGAGAATGTGTCCAGTGATATGTAGACTGAATGCCATACCCGGATGTTGTGGGATCCTTGGCATATCACACTGGGAGTCTTGTCCTCAGGTGACTCTTTTATGCAGTGATTACTTTTAAGGACAACATGCATACTGGAAGTATGTGTGGGAGCTTCAGAATGGAAGAGCATTGTTGCTCATCTCTTCAGACACAATAACAGTTTATGAGAAAGTTTGTGACTGCTTATTACATATACATAGGTACACATGTGGTTGCTTTTCTCTTTTTTATCTGTCGCTGATACTGGCACTGTGTCTTCATGTGCTCCAAAGAAATACCCCATGTTTTCCTTATTCACTGATATATACCACGTCTAACACAGTGCTTGGCCTGTATAAATAAGAGCTCAGTATTTATTTATTTATTTATTTTTTGCGGTACGCGGGCCTCTCACTGCTGTGGCCTCTCCCGTTGCAGAGCACGGGCTCCAGATGCACAGGCTCAGCGGCCATGGCTCACGGGCCCAGCCGCTCCGCGGCATGTGGGATCTTCCCGGACCGGGGCACGAACCCGTGTCCCCTGCATCGGCAGGCGGACTCTCAACCACTGCGCCACCAGGGAAGCCCAAGAGCTCAGTATTAATTGGAGGAAGAAATAAGTCAGTGCATAACTCCAGTTGCATGATGTCCACTGCACCTTGAGCCTGGCCTGATCATTTGCTGTGCTCTAGAAGTGCGTCTTAAACTGGTGAAGGACCATGTCCTGTCTCTCCCGCCACCCAACTTGTTAAATACAATATGATAATTTCATAGAAAAAATAATGAGGTGTAAGCTTGCATTTTGCGTATCTTTTTAATATTCGATTGAACATATTTAAAATTATGCAGTGTGATTGCTGTGAAAGTTTCTAATGGTTAAGTTTGAAGATTGCCCCTGGTCCTTGGGGGATTCTTCTGGCTTTTGAATTGGTATACACGGCAGGAAAGGGTGATCCATGGAGTAGGTGGACATGAAGAAATGGAGAGGGATTTGGAGAGTAAAGAGAGAAAGGAAAGGCACTTGTCTGGAATGCTGAGTCTCCACTGAACTTTTGGGTAAATCACAGTTCACATATATTGACTGTGTTTATGCTTTTGCACTAAACAGTGATATATTTAGTTTAGAAACAGCACACGAATACAGAAGGAAGGGACAAATTGAGCGCAGTTGCCTCCAGTGTAATACAAACTAATAAACTCCTGCCTCTTTTCAGAAATAACTGTCTGCTTCCTTTATAGTCAAAACATTCTAAGCACCATTTATTTGGGTTCTATATTAACCCTCCCTAGAATAGAAATGTGATTAAACTTAGTGACATTTTAATAAAATACTAAAACTGGTAATTAAAGTTGTTGGGAATGGGTTGTAGGGAGTGACTCCCATTTTTTCACTAGTCATAAGACTTTTTTAAAAAAATTCATGGTAGAATGATTTCTGTTAGAATGTTGGGATTAAGCTTCTAGAAGCAGCCATATTATATTTGTGCAACAACTTACCATACATGGTTTTAAATTAATAAAGGAAAACCAATAAAACAATGTATTCCAAAATACTTAAAAAGGAAAAAAGAGTAGGTTCATCTTGTGACAGTCAAACAATCATAGGAGATAATATCTGCTCTTTAATTTGTGAGCCCTCTTTGTGCACAGCATTCATTTTTATCAAGGTTAGTTGCTTAAATGGGGGAATTGTTGAGAACAAGAAGTTCTTCCCATCCCACATCTGAGTAATTACTTTGAATCAGGCACCATACCAGGTGTGGCTATAAGAATGAATAGGAAATAAAACAGTTTCTGCCTTCAAGGAGCTCTCAGTCTTGGGAGAGGTAGACAGAGCCGGATTATGCGAAAATGTGTTAAATACTACAGTGAAGTTGGAAATTTAGTACTATTTGAGTCCTGATGAAATTGACGAGTTAACCTGAAAGAGTATGAGGAACCTTCACAGACGTAGCAGCAAGGGTTGATCTGTATGACATTTGTCTTAAAGCTTTTGATGTTTAGTTAGTGCTAGATTCAGCACAGGTGACATGAGAATAGCCCTGTATTCAGTTACAAGAGATTTAGGAATTTAACAGAGGTTGAACTACTGGATTCAGCATTCTCAAGGATCTTCAAATACTATTCAAAGGATAGCAGTGGTGAAAAAACTATTGTTTTTCCTTTAAAGAAAAGTGGCATTTTATTTGGGATTGAATATTAGAACATGGCACATTGGAACATGATGATATGATGTCTGGATTTAGCAAACACTAACAAAAGTTAAACATGCTATTTGGAATTTAAGTTGTTATTGGTTTGGATACATGCTAAGAATAAGATCATGAAAGATGGTAGGAGAAGGACTTTGATTCATTTTGAGTGGAAACATTTACAGTGCAGGAGTTCCCCATGGTTCTTGGCAGTGGCAGGGGTAGGAATGAAGGTATTTAAGTAGGAGTGTTACAGGTTTGATATGATGGGATTGGAGGAATTTGTGGACATTATAATGGTTACAGTTGATAAGGGAATTAACTGGTAAAATCTTGGAGAAATAGCAGTAAATTGGATAACTTAGACACACAAAACCCTAGAGTGATGACATCATTGTTTTTGTTTATATAAGTCATTTGTGAAAGTTTAAGAGGCAAAGCTTTGTTTTGACTTGGGGGCTCACTCAAGAGCATCAGGATTATGCATGAGACAGCAACATCCAAAGGCTAACATTCTAGTCAGTTCTTAGCTTAGGCCTTGGAAATCATGTGCTTCTGCTCTAACATCTACTGAAAGAAAACTTTTCACCCATCATCGTGTAGGTTGAGAATCCTGAATCTTATCCATAAGCAGTAGTTCTTTGTGATTTTATGGACATTTTAAAAAGTTTTATTAGCTATGCTTAAAAATGATTAAAATTTGCTTTAGGAACTTTACTTCTTAAGTTCTTCTGAGACTTCTCTAGATAGACAAGGAATGACTGACACTCAATTCCTTAGTTAAAGCCCAGGGTGTCCTAATCAGAATGGTGACTTTAGTTTGGGAATCTAATGGAAGGGGTGGCGTAGTGAGGGAGGGCCAGGGAACTCTGGTAAATTGAATGGAAGTAGTGAAAGGAAGTAGAATTTTTTCCCCCTACTTTATCAGGAAGTAGTTGAGACCTTTAAGGAAAAGAAGATTCTCTAGGAAGCAACATGAATACATAATAGAAGTTTTATCTTATTGTACGCAGCTCAAAGAAAATGAACGGCACCCTGGACCACCCAGACCAACCGGATCTTGATGCTATCAAGATGTTTGTGGGCCAGGTTCCAAGGACCTGGTCAGAGAAGGACTTGAGGGAACTGTTTGAACAGTATGGTGCTGTCTACGAAATCAACGTCCTAAGGGATAGGAGCCAAAACCCTCCTCAGAGCAAAGGTAAAGGACTTTGACTTTTATATGTATTTTCAATCATGTGCATGCGCTCTCTCATTGCCAGAATGCTCTTGTGGTCATATAGGGCGGGAAAAAAACCTGTCATTTTGTTGTAGCTATATCTCCAAGTCCAAACACGTTTAATGGCTTAAAAGTAAAAACTTAAGGTGACATCATGAGGATAATTTGTAAATTGGATCTTGGGCAGTCCTTTTTGAGATCTGTAAATTCAAGAGACAGACTCATGTGAGTGTCTCATTTGATCTTGAGAGTGGAATGACAAAAATAAAGTTGAAGTAAACCAACCACATAGGTTTTCTTTAGTATTTTGGCTAGAGTAAGTGGAAAGAGAAAGACTGTCCAGGTACCCGTGGGTTTCTGTTAGTGTTATAGAGGCCTTCTGGGATGGCTTAGCAACTAGGAGCAACTTGTTTGTAGGTGACCTGTTATAGCCTACAAAATGAACAGGAGGGCTTCCCTGGTGGCGCAGTGGTTGAGAGTCCGCCTGCCGATGCAGGGGACACGGGTTCGTGCCCTGGTCCGGGAAGATCCCACATGCCGCGGAGCAGCTGGGCCTGTGAGCCATGGCCGCTGGGCCTGCGCGTCCAGAGCCTGTGCTCCGGCACAGGAGAGGCCACAACAGTGAGGGGCCCGCGTACCACAAATAAATAAATAAATAAATAAATGAACAGGAGAAGAAAGGCAAGCTGCTTCCAGAAATACCCAGCAGAGTGGAAGTTTTATAGGCCTGATAGTAGATAAGCTGTTAGCTTTGCCCCATACCACGTAGACATACACTTGTTTTCCCAAACGACCTATTTCAGAGTAATTTTCTGTGAAAGCTGTTCTACGGTGCAGATGTATGCAAGCATGATTTTATGTTTGAAACCAGCTTAATAGCAGAGGACCTAGAAGCTGAAGAATTATTTTCTCTTTGTGTCATAGTTAACCAAAAATATAAAGTATTATAGTTTCTGAAAATGACTGTCAATATAATATGCAGTAATTTAAAATCTTAATTGCAGGGTGATTTTGAAAGAAATCTATACCATATCTTATGGGACTATGGACTATGGACAAGACATACTTGCCCCCTCCGATCCCCAGTAAATATACAGAGCACAAAATCTCCAGATCTCCTCAGTCAAGTGCCATGTGCTGTTAGACATGTGATTACATTTGATGAAAACCAAGAGTCCAAAAAAAGATATTGAGGTCCTTGCTCTTAAGTCATTTTATAATTTAATAAATGATAATTATGTTTGAGGCATATGGTAGAAATTGGCTACAGTGTAAGGCTTGTTCTGAGAAAGAAAGATTTGTAGACTACAGGCTGCAGGAGTGCAAGTCCTCTGTCTGTCTGGTTTGTAGCTCAGTCTTCTTGCCCAGCACACTACCTGGTGCTGCAAGAAGGGCAGATTGAATGGCATGGTGCTGTGACCTTTGTAAGAAAAGTCATCTTTCCCAAAGAAGTTATAAGAGCAGTTAAAGAAGAATTTCAATAAAACCAGGAGACTATAGTAATGAAGAAAATGATAGAAAATCTTCCCCCCCGCCCGGCTAGGTTTTCTCCATCTCCCTCCCTCCACCCCACCCCCACCCCAATTTTAACAAACCCAGCCCTCTCTTTTAATTTTCAATATATACCTGGAGGAGGGAGTGCTCTAGGAATTATCTGCTTTCGAAGGACTGGTTTGATTTCCTGAAGTGTTGTTTATTGCAGGGTGCTGTTTTGTTACATTTTACACCCGAAAAGCTGCATTAGAAGCTCAGAATGCTCTTCACAACATGAAGGTCCTCCCAGGGGTAAGAAAGCTCCTACTAGTAAGTGGAACTGTGGTGGTTTTGACATATGGAACATACTTATACATTTCAGGCACACACTGAAAACCATTTGGGGAAAAGGGTGACTGCCACAGGAATTGATGTAAAGGAGGACATAAAGGGAATGTTTCAAAGAAGATAGGCTGAAAGTAATTCTCTTTCAACCAAGAGAATTTTGACTTGTTGACTCACATTCTATTTTGATATTTTGTGGAGGGGAAATAATGAGGCAGGCGAGAGTTCAGAGACAACTCTTAAGGTCAGTTTTGGTATTTCCTGTAGAGTCTTCATTTATGTTTCTGAATTCCTTTGGTGTGTTCAATAGTAATATTCATGTGTTTTCCTTTTTAGATGCATCATCCTATACAGATGAAACCTGCCGACAGTGAGAAGAACAATGGTAAGCAAGTATATAAAGCCCTCCCCTTATAAGGTTTCTTCTTGTGTATTTGCTGTTCTCATGGCATTTGGATTTTATTGTGCTGTAATTAATCTTTTGAGATATAATTGACATGGTAGTTTCAGTTGTACAAAATAATGGTTCAATATTTGTATATATTGCAAAACGACACTACAGTAAGTCTAGTTAACATCTGTCACCATAAATAGTTACAAAAAATTTTTTTTCTTGTGATGAGAACTTTTAAGGTCTACTTTCTTAGCAACTTTTAAACATGCAGTACAGGGCTTCCCTGGTGGCGCAGTGGTTAAGAATCCGCCTGCTAATGCAGGGGACATGGGTTCGAGCCCTGGTCCGGGAAGATCCCACATGCTACAGCGCAGTTAAGCCCGTGTGCCACAACTACTGAGCCTG
Source organism: Stenella coeruleoalba (assembly GCF_951394435.1). NCBI lineage: Eukaryota > Metazoa > Chordata > Mammalia > Artiodactyla > Delphinidae > Stenella > Stenella coeruleoalba. The sequence goes on from NC_137154.1 coordinate 12,902,486, forward strand.
TACTCTAGAGCCCTCGAGCCACAACTACTAAAGCCCACGTACCTGGAGCCCGTGCTCCTCAACAAGAGAAGCCACCGCAATGAGAAGCCCGCACACCGCAATGAAGAGTAGCCCCCGCTTGCCGCAACTAGAGAAAGCCCATGCGCAGCAACGAAGACCCAACACAGCCAAAAATAAATGAATAAATAAATAAGTTTATTTATTTTTTTGCGGTACGCGGGCCTCTCAGCGCTGTGGCCTCTCCTGTTGCGGAGCACAGGCTCCTGACGCGCAGGCTCAGCGGCCATGGCTCACGGGCCCAGCCGCTCCGCGGCATGTGGGATCTTCCCGGACCCGGGCACGAACCCGTGTCCCCTGCATCGGCAGGCAGACTCTCAACCGCTGCGCCACCAGGGAAGCCCCCACTGCCCATTTTTTAATCAAGTTGTTTTTCTTTCACTGTTGAGTTCTGCAAGTTCTTTATACATTTTAGATATTAACTCCTTATCAGACACATGATTTGCAAATACTTTCTTCTATTCAGTAGGTTGCCTCTTTTTGTTGTTGACGATTTTTTGGGTTTTTTTTTGCTGTACAGAAGGTTTTTAGTTTGATATAGCCCTACTTGTTTATTTTTTGCTTTTGTTGCCTTTGCTTTTGGTGTCAAATCCAAAAAAACCATCGCCAAGACCCATGCGAAGGAGCTTACCAAGCCTTATGGTTTCAGGTCTTGCATTCAGTTAATCCATTACTTACTCAGAATTAATGCATTTTGAGTTAACTTTTGTTCATGGTGCAAGGTAGTGAATCAGTGCTGTAAATAATCTGTTATCTAACTTGTCTGTCCTTTTCTTTAAAATAAGTATGGCAAATAAGTCAGAGTTGACAGGGAAATATTACAAGAACATTTTAGAGTGAACTGGAATGCCTTTGATCAACGTAATTTCTTTTGAACTGGAGTGAAATGGGGAACTGAACAAATTAGGAAGGAAAACTTAGTCCTCAAGAGAATAACCAGAAAATGAAAGTGGACAGTTACATTCACTGAGATTTGTGTTCTGTTTCTCTTGTCATATCAATTAAGTATGAAACCTCGTCCTTCTTTGGTACAATAGTATTGCTAATGAGAGCAAACTTTGCTAAGTGCTAGGCAAGATGCTGAGTACTTGCCATTTAATACTTACAGCTACCTTTGAGGTAAACTCAGTTATCTCTATTAATCACATGAGGAAACAGGTACAGAATGGTTAAGTAACTTTCACAAGATCATGAAGCTACTATATTTCGTCTAAATGGTTCCAATTATAATTTTAAGATACCATTGATTGTAAGAGTAGGTGCTGAATTATGGGGGAAAAATGTGTATCTTAAAATCGGTGAAATCTGGTATAAAGGCACAGAGCTCTGTGCTGCACTACCTCTTGTAGTAGTAATGTTCAAGCCTTTTGTTTTTTACTGTCTTAGCAGTGGAAGACAGGAAGCTGTTTATTGGTATGATATCCAAGAAGTGCACTGAAAATGACATCCGAGTCATGTTCTCTTCATTCGGACAGATTGAAGAATGCCGGATATTGAGGGGACCTGATGGCCTGAGCCGAGGTGGGTACATTTTTAGCCTTTAAAAGTACTCATCTTAAATTTGGAGTCTCTTTTTAATTGGATCAGTGGAAACCGGTGATCTCTAGCCAACATGGCACTGTCATGATGGAGGGGGTTGGGTTTGGTGTTGTATATTTAGGTCCCGTCACAACAACTATCAGTTGATCCCAATTCCATCAAGGAGTCTACATTCTGCACTTAAGTGTCATGTATTAAAGTTCTCTGCTTCAGTCCTTGGAGAGGTTGTCCATGCCAAAACGGAAACACTTCTTTCACAAGAGAAGCTAGAGAATATGATTCCTCCTTTATCCCTCAAGCACTTTTTCCCCTGTGTGCATCCCTGGTTTCTCATTAAAGCACGTATCACTCTGTCATAACATATCTGTATTCTCCACTGGATCATGAACCCCTGAAGGCAGGAACCATGTCTGTATTGCTAGCATGTACTTGGGCACACAGTAGGTGCTCAGTAAGTGTAAGTCAGATAAATAATTAAACAAATGAATGGATGAGTTATTGATTCTTCTCTTACCAGGTTGTGCGTTTGTGACCTTCACAACAAGAGCCATGGCACAGACAGCTATCAAGGCAATGCACCAAGCACAGACCATGGAGGTAGGGGCAGATGAACGAAAGGGGGAAGTTCCTTGGACTGAGAGCGGTAGGACAGTTGACAGTCGAAGCCCAGTAGCATGTATAGCATTTGATTGCCCTAAAAGTTAAGAAGGCCAGACATCTTTAAATTAAAAACTGGTGCTTTCTTTAAAATTAGCATATTGGAACTAAACTGAATTATGTCTTGCCACTTGTGTCTATCAGGAAGAGAATCATTTGACAGTGAATGAAATTAGAATGCAGCCTGTGCGTCACTAGAAAGGAGGATTTTTCCCTTCATCCAGAATGAGGATTTTGACCCTTTGATTTTGGTGTTTTCATAGGGCTGCTCTTCCCCCATGGTGGTAAAATTTGCTGATACACAGAAGGACAAAGAGCAGAAGAGAATGGCCCAGCAGCTCCAGCAGCAGATGCAGCAGATCAGCGCAGCATCTGTGTGGGGAAACCTTGCTGGTCTAAATACTCTTGGACCCCAGTATTTAGCAGTGAGTCTTTGTGGTTTGCTTTCTGCAGGCTGTGCAAGCTCCCAGCTGTTTCTTCTGCTGCTGTCCCTAGCTAACATACATAATGGCAGTCACAACTTTTAGCATATCAAAATTTTACATAAAAATTCAGGCAATGAAATGTTCTTTGTCATGTTAGTCTTGTGTGCACGCACACTCCCTCTCTCTCATCGCGCATCTTTGGTTATATCTTGAGCTTCTGCTCAAATTACAGTGAAATCCTAATTTTCTAATAAAAAAATTTAGGAACATCTCATATGTCCCTGCCCCCAAGAAAAGAAATTCCTGAGGAAATCTTAGCTACCAAATATTCTTTCTCCATATCTCTTTCTAGTAGATTGTAGAGGGCATCCTTAAAGTTCTTATTGAGTCTTCCTTGTAGAGTATGATAGTAAATGATTCCGCTGACTGAGAGATCAAGAGATTAACATGGACATTATTAAATGAGTATTACAGGTGTATATTTGAGTTCACTAAATAGTAAATAGGTTTCCTTTGATTTCTCTCTTGTTGTGTTTGAGTCATCGAATCCAGAAGACGGGCAGGCTCCAATTGGTTAGATTTATTAGATCTGCAATGTATATTACGGGGGATTATCACTGCTTTAACCCTTAAAAGAAGTGCAGATAGCACAAGACACTTAAAACTGTCTCATCTTTGAATCAGAAAGAGCAAGTCATCTGTGAAGTTACCAAGGAAGGAAAATAAATGGTGAAACTACTAGATTAGTATGGATAGTTAGAAATATACACATAGAAATATAGTCATTCACTCCTCATCCTTTAAAATATTATTTTATACGGAAACAGAAGAAAGGCAATGTTTTCTGTCCCCCAGTACTAGGTTTTGACTAATTTGATTCCCTCTGGTTTCCATGTTTTTAAAATGTTAGAAGAAATCCCAGTTTACCCTCACTAGTAATTCTCTGAAGTCAAAAAGTATAGATGGTTGTTATATTCCTACAAATTAAATTGTTTCTCGGTGCTAGAACATTGCTTGTAAGTTGAGAAAATTCAGAGAGATTTTAGGTCTTCTGCCAAAATAATGCCTAGAAAATTATCTCCATGATGTGCATTTGCTTTTGGAGAGTTTTGGAGCCTTCTTTTAGGGAAGACTCCCCATTTTGTTGTCATTGCCACATCTAGCAAGCACATGATCGTGTATGTTGAGAGCTGTGGTCTCTTCGTTTCAGTTAGACATGATCCCCGCCCTAAGAGCTCTTCTCATTTAGGGAGGAAGTGAAGTGCCAAGTACAATATGCACAGTCCACCAGTTGGGACTGAACTCGTTGCCCAAAGTATTTAAGAAGACAGAAATGAAGACATGTGAGTGCTAATGGACTGTGAAAGTGATAGTGCATCATCATTAATTATGAGGTACTGGAATATGTGGACTTAGAACTAGAGCAGGTAGTTCTTAATCTTTGAGGTAGCAGACCCCTTTCAGAAGCTGGTAAATATTCTGTGTATGGACACTTTTTCATTCTGCCTCTGGAGGTTTGTGGACTTGCTGAAACACTTGTGGAATAGAGAGATTCCTGATGACAGAGGAACCAGGTCAGATGTTTATGGGAATGAATAACAGATTGAATAAAGAATCCAGAAACCAGAATACCATCTGTTCATAAGGAACAGTGATTGGGTTTGAATGGAACAAAAGGTTTCAGCAGGTTGGTTAGATGAGGGTTGCAGTTTGCTAAGGTACAGAGTAAGGTCATGGAGGTCATTAGCTCGTGGACAGGTCCTCTTGTTTTATTTGTTATGGAACAACCATTGCAAGAGAATGTACGCTGAACGGATATGGACTGATCCAGCAATCACTTGGTCATCTGCAACAGTGAGATGAATGAGGCTAGATGAATGTGTAGCATTCTAGTTATGACAAGATTGATCTAGTCACAGGTTCATTGTGGCCGGTAAAGGATGACTCCAAGAAATACTCTGAAATGGTCAGGTTTGGTATTTTAAATAGTTGCGTGAAGCAGAAATTAGGTCTCCAGGTGGGAACAAGTTACAAAATAAGATGTGTGGACCTAACAAAGGAGCATTTGGGAGAAGACCTAGAAATGGCAGTCACTAAATGCAGACACTCCTCTACGTGGACTACATGGCTGCTTGAGTTGAGTTGAGTTCTCTCCTCTACCTCTGTCCTCTGCTGTGCTGCATTCTGTTGCCAGGGACTCGAGCTTGGCTTTGTACTCAACAAACACAACTGTCTTCTGGGCCAGGGCTTTAGCTGTGTTGTGTTGTCCTGTGCTGTCATAAGCCTTATGTTTTTGTTGTGTTGGCTTGGGTTCTTGTCTTCAACTTTCTTCTCTGGGGGCCTCTGCACTCTCGCTTTGCTGTGCTGTAGAGTTACCCCAGATGCAGAACCAGCCCTCACTCTCACTCTTGTTCTGTTTTTGGTGTAATGTCTAGCTTTATTTGCAGCTCCTTCAGCAGACTGCCTCCTCTGGGAACCTCAACACCCTGAGCAGCCTCCACCCAATGGGAGGTAAGTGTTTCACTGCTGCGGAGGAGCAGCAGCAGCCAAGCCAGCAGACCCGGCTGACAGCAGTCTGAGGGTTTTCTACCGTTTGTGCAGAAAAAAAATTTTTTCCCACTCATTACATAAACCTGACATAAGATGAACCTCCTAGGATTCAACTACCTTGTCTGTAGAAGGTGGCTCTTTTAGCTGTTGATATCATATTGCTCTGCAGTTGTCTGCTGCTCCCTACCCTCTTAAGTCTCTATTAAGGAGGAAGATGGAAAAGAGCTGTTAGCATCTGCAGACTATCTGCAGCTACTTTGATAAGGAGAAAATTACAGGAATTCTTTATTTCCACAATAAAGTGACTTTTTCAGTGACTCTGAGGAAAAGTCTAAGATGGCTTCTATGTGCATGGCTTTCCGTGAAGCTGCTAGAACCCAGGCAGTTACTGTCTTACACATGTTATTTCTTAGGTGAATTACCTTTTTTGGTGTTAACATGCACAGAAAACTTAATTGCCAAATACCTGAGTTTATAACAAAAGGAGGCTCCACAGACAAACCTGAGGCAGGGGCTGTCAGGAAAGTTAAGGAAGCAGGGAGGGGACCATTCCAGAGCTGCCTCCCTCTGCCCTGCTGCAGCGAGATAGGGCTAGGCAGGTGCATCTGAGGAAGGGATGATCTTAGGAAAACTGCAGTGGTTCATTTTTGTCCCAGGGACTTAAAGTTTGCTGTGTTTTCAAAAAGTTGCTAGATTGTAAATCTGTGTTGTAGCCTTTTTATTCTCATTAATTCTCCACCCTCACGCATCTGCCTTTCATTATCTAGTAAAAAGTTTGCCACACATTGTCAGTGCAGTTCAGATTTCTTGCTCTGCTTATACCTGTGTTGCCTAGGTTCTACTTGGAAGTCTTTTCCTCAGTGTTTTTTCTCTCTTCTTTTTCTGATAATTAATCTACTATTCAGGTGGTGGTTTTTTCTTTGTTCTCTCTATTATTGCTGTTTTCACGTGTATCCCCCTGTCATCTCCTCCATTGCCTTCTGGATCTCTACTACGTTTTCTGCGTTTTCACCTCCATTGCAGAGAACAGATCCCCTGTAAAGTGTGAGTGAGGGGCTCAGATGCAGACTCGTTCTCTTCCACAGGGTTTGGCATTGCTCTCTTAGACACCGGGCTCCATGGTAGAACACAGAATCCACCCCTCTTTTCTGGTTTCTTAATTGCCCATCCATTTGGGCTGGTATGCTATTGGATTAGACATCTATTATCTGAGGAAATGTTCAGTTTCTGAATGAGTTGAGTGAGATCTGAATCTTTTTGGAGCTCTGTAGTATTGCCTGTATCTAGAACAGTTCCTCTTTGGGACCAGCCTTCTGCCAGTGTGCACGGTCATTGCTGGAGTGAATATGAGGCACCCTTATCTGTTGGCTGATCTCTTGCTTTGGATGTTGCAGGGTTAAATGCAATGCAGTTACAGAATTTGGCTGCACTAGCTGCTGCAGCTAGTGCAGCTCAGAACACACCAAGTGGTACCAATGCTCTCACTACATCCAGCAGTCCCCTCAGCGTACTCACCAGTTCAGGTAAGCATGTATAATAGGGCCACTGTGCCCTTGTGTGCCTTGGGCAGAATCCCAAGAGAGGAGTATGTCATTCTGGAGAGTAGTTAACACCCATTTCCAAAGGGGTCAGATCATGAACAGTAAATTTTCAAATGTCTTTTTTTTTTAAATTAATTTATTTATTTTTGGCTGTGTTGGGTCTTTGTTGCTGCACTCCAGCTTTCTCTAGTTGCGTTGAGCGGGGGCTACTCTTCATTGCGGTGCACAGGCCTCTCATTAAGGTGGCTTCTCTTGTTGTGGAGCACGGGCTCTAGGTGCGCAGGCTTCAGTAGTTGTGGCATGCGGGCTCAGTAGTTGTGGCTCGTGGGCTTTAGAGCACAGGCTCAGTAGTTGTGGCTCACGGGCTTAGTTGCTCCGCGGCATGTGGGACCTTCCCAGACCAGGGCTCAAACCCATGGCCCCTGAATTGGCAGGCGGATTCTTAACCGCTGCACCACTAGAGAAGCCCTCAAATGTCATCTTCTGACTTAAGAGAAATCTCGTAGTTTTTAGTCGGTTGTAATCATCACTTGCTTCTATGTCCTGCAGGGACAGTTATCAAAATCAATAGCTGGGGGGGGAAATCAGTAACTGAAAAACCTCTTTATAAAGAGAATACTTGAGTAACATAACTTGTGCTTTGGTTCCTGTTGACCTGAGAAAGTAAGTGTTGGTCTGAGTTTAACTCATGGATGTCTGACAGCAGGGTCCTCACCCAGCTCCAGCAGCAGCAGCTCTGTCAATCCCATCGCCTCCCTTGGAGCCCTACAGACACTAGCTGGAGCAACAGCAGGCCTCAACGTCAGCTCTTTGGCAGGTGAGGGCCAGTCCCTGAATGTCATCGAGCCGTTCTTTGTGCAGATAGCACATTTTAAACAACTCTGGTAGGGGTGCCGTTAGAATGAATGATGGGGGTGGCCCAGTGAAGTTAGAAATGATCATGGGAGTTTGAGTCAGACCTGAGTTAAATCCCATCTCTGCCCCTTAACTACCTGTAACTTAAGACCACCTTTCTGAGATCATTTTCTCATCTGTGAAGTGGGAGTAGAATACTTTGAGGGTTATTAAGTTAAATGAAAACATAGGTAAAGTGCTGAGCACATTACTTAGTACTGTGTCTGGCAACTAGTACATGCTCAGTAAATGTTAGCAGCTATTTTGATGATAGGATTTGCCCACATCTTGTCATAGACTATATGTATCCCTTTTAGTCCCCAGTCCTGGGACTCTTATTTTACCACATTCCAGCTCTTTGTGAGAAAATGGCAGCAAAGCCAAAGAAAAAAATGGGGCAAGTCGTATAAGTGGTATCACTTCTCGCACAGATTGGAAGAAGATAATGGGGAGAGCCGCACCTGGGTGTGGCATTTTTAAATGTCCCCATTAGCTACAAGGCCTGGTGAGTGTCCTAAAATCTGACCAGTCAGAGGAATATTCCTCCTCAGGGAGAAGCTAAGGAGATGAAAGGGCGTACTTTGGAGTTTGTCTTTGGCATCGCTTGAGTCTTTCCAATCTGTTAATCCTGCTCTTCCCCCCACCCTCACCCCCAACCAAGGGATGGCTGCTTTAAATGGTGGGCTGGGCAGCAGTGGCCTTTCTAATGGCACTGGGAGCACCATGGAGGCCCTCACGCAGGCCTACTCGGGGATCCAGCAATATGCTGCAGCGGCGCTCCCCACTCTGTACAACCAGAACTTGTTGACACAGCAGAGTATTGGTGCTGCTGGAAGCCAGAAGGAAGGTGAGTGCCAAGGGAAACTGGAGTCAGGGACAGGGGTGGGTGCTCCATCTGACCAGCACTGAAAAGCAGGGCAAAGCCCCGGAGAGCCATGTAGGTGGTCAGGCCAACACTTCTCTTTTTTTTTTTAAACACTTCTCTTTGGCAGTGTCAAGGGTAGACTGAGAAACTGTGATCTGCTTTCTGGATGTGGCTCAGGTCAGAACCTCTGTATTCTCTCCTGAGATGGGGCTGCAGTTTTTAGATGAAGAAACATATTGGCTTTATTGTGTCTGACACCATTTGGCAGTCTGCAGTCTGTTTTTGTGTGTGTTTTTGTTTTTTACCGGGATATAGTTGCTTTACAATGTTGTGCTAGCTCCTGCTGCACAGCAAAGTGAACCAGCCCTATGTAAACACATAGCCCCTCCCTTGCGGATTTCCCTTCCATCCAGGTCACCACAGAGCACCAAGTGGAGTTCCCCGTGCTGTACAGCAGGTCCTCACTAGTTATCTTGTTTCATACCAAGCGGCGTACATAGGTCAATCCGAATCTCCCATTTCATGCCACACCCCTGCCCCGCCCCTCCCCACCGTGTCCTCACATTCGTTCTCTACATTTTGTCTCTATTTCTGCTTTGCAAAATAGGTTCATCTGTACCATTTTTCTAGATTCCACATATATGTGTTGATACACGATATTTGTATTTCTCTTTCCGGCTTACTTCACAAAAATATGGAACACTTCACGAATTTGCGTCCCATCCTTGCCCAGGGGCCATGCTAATCTTCTCTTTATCATTCCAGTTTTAGTATATGCATTGCCGAAGCGAGCACTGGCAGTCTGTTTTTGTTAGGAAGTCTTCTCTGTGGATTATAAATCTGTCAGAGGTTATCTTCTGTCTAGGTGTCCCTTATAGCTCTGTCATTTGGCATTTTCCTCACTTTCTGATCTATGCTTTTCCTAATTGAGGACAAACTGAAGGGTGATGAGACAGGAAGAGCTGATGGAGTGGGAAGTATGGAGTGGGAAGTATGTGCCTTGACATAAATGGTATTAATTCAGGAGAGGCTTTTTAAGCAGAAAGAGGCCTGAAAGTGGTTTGTATGAATAGAAGGTGCTGCCAACATCTCTGTGCTCATATATGACTGGGTTTTCTTAACCAGGAGCTGGCAAGATTTAAGCACTAATGTAGGAAATAGACAAGTATCCTCTCTTGCTTTAGCAGCAAGGAGCCTTGGTGCAGTGCATCGTTACCGGCTCTGAATTGGACATTTATGTGCCCTAGGATGTGGTAGTGGGGGAACTGATGGAACTCTGGAGATAGACAGTAAACAGAAGCATGAGGTGTTCCAAATGGTGCTCTGAAGAATGATGAGCAGCAGGAAGGAGGAATAGAGAGTGCCAGAAAGATAGCATTTTATAGAGAGAAGGAGGTCTCTTTAAGTTGATGTTTAAGTAAAGACCTGAAGGAAGGAAGGAAGCCATGCATATATCTAGAGGAAGAAGAGTAATGGGGCAGAGGAACAGCAAGTGCAGAGACCCTGAGGCAGCAGTGTTCTGTATGTGTTTGGCAACAGCAGGGAGGCCAGGGTGGCTGGAGACTGGCTGGACTGCGATTGTAATAAAACTCTGTTTTGAAGATGTGCTGCATATATACAATGGGATATTACTCAGCCATAAGAAATGAAATAATGCCATTTGTAGCAACATGGATGGACCTAGAGATTATCATACTAAGTGAAGTAAGTGAGGCAGAGAAAGACAAGTATCATATGATATCACTTATATGTGGAATCTAAAAAAATGGTACAAATGAACTTATTTACAAAACAGAAAGAGTCATAGATGTAGAAAACAAACTTTATGGTTACCAGGGGGAAAGGGGGTGGGGAGGGATAATTTGGGAGATTGTGATTGACATATACATACTATATATAAAATTGATAACTAATAAGGACCTACTGTACAGCACAGGGAACTCTACTCAGTACTCGAATGACCTAATGGGAAAAGAATCTAAAAAAGAGCAGATATATGTGTGTATATATATATATAACTGATTCACTTTGCTGTACGGCAGAAACTAACACAACATTGTAAATCAACTATACTCCAATAAAAATTTTTAAAGAAAACACCTCTTCTTTGGCCAGGAAATCAGTGAGTGTAAATGGCTGAAGAGGAAAGCATATTCTAGTTCTGAGCTTCGTTGTTTATCATAGGCACATTTTAAAAATATGTTTTTACTGAGGCACAATTTACATATGGTAAAATTCACCCTTTTGGGAATATAGCTCTGTGAGCTCTGACGAACACACGTAGTCACGTAACTGCTGCCACAGATGTAGAACATTTCTATCACCCCTAGAAATTCCCTCACGTCTCTTTATAGTAGGTCCCTGCCCCACCTGCCTCTGGCAATTACCAATCTCTTTGCTGTCCCTATTGTTTCTAGGCACAATTTTGAAACCTGTTTTATTTATAATCTCTACCTCCTTTTCTGTTGTTCCTCTACAACCCTGTAGTCTCTGGTTTTATTGCACCACACGCAAATCTGCCTACTTACTGTCCCAGCACACCATCCTCCCACAAGGTCGAATTCTGACCTTTGTCAATGAGACAGAGATTGAGAATGGTGAACGGGAAAGAGGGCAGGAACCTGTTTCAGCGATCACCCTTCAGCCCCCTGCCTTGTATTTAGAGAATCTGTTTAGTTCTCCAGGTGAATTTCTGTTGGTTGGGATGCTGCGAGTTGTAACACAGGTGGAAATGAGAGTCGGTGCAGGGGATGAGTGTGGTTGACACTGACCTGTTCAATCAATGGGGATTTTGAAGGTCCAGAAGGAGCCAATCTGTTCATCTACCACCTGCCCCAGGAGTTTGGAGACCAGGACCTGCTGCAGATGTTCATGCCCTTTGGGAATGTCGTGTCTGCCAAGGTTTTCATAGACAAGCAGACAAACCTGAGCAAGTGCTTTGGTACGTTGGTGTTTCTTCTGGTGTCGGGAGAGCTAAGCACGTTCACCAGTTAGAAAGGGGGAGGAGGGGCTGAGAGCAGAGAAAGGGGGAGAAGGGGCTGATAGCAGGAGAGCTGCGTTTGAGTTTGTAGTTTAACTTAGCCTCTGGCAGGTTACATTGCCTCGTTTTGAGCCTCAGTGTTTTCATTTCTGTAGTGGGAATGATGATTTGTACCCACACTGTCACTCCAGAGGTAAAAATAATGTATGGAAAATGGCTTGGCCAAAAAAACTTTAAGGTACTGTGTAGATGTCAACTGCTGCTGTTAGGAACCTGATTTATTTCATGTGATATAATTTCAAGAATTCTTGTTCCTGCTGAGAAAAATTGGGATTTGAGACTAAGCTCATAAGGTATCTCTTGCATAAGGAAGATTGAGAATCTTCCTGCCTCGTTATGCCCCTCACCTAGGTTTCTGCTTGGACACACAGGTTTTGTAAGTTACGACAATCCTGTTTCGGCTCAAGCTGCCATCCAGTCCATGAACGGCTTTCAGATTGGCATGAAGCGGCTTAAAGTGCAGCTCAAACGTTCGAAGAATGACAGCAAGCCCTACTGAGCGTGCTCCCCTCTGAGACTGGAGTGAGAGGGTCTTCTGGTAAGTGGGGGAGGAGCACCCTTAATGATTCGAAGCCCTAAGGCTGTGTGTTGACAGCCCTGGACCCTGATCCCTGCCACTCTCGCAGGCACAGCTTGCCCTGAAGACTCGGCTACTGCCTTCTGTGGGAATTTCGCTTCGTACAGAGGACAAGTTTGTGCTTTGGTTTCCAGTGTTTTACTTTGGAGTTTAGGTGCCATATCCTGAGTTTTTTTTCTTTATTTAAAAGTTTGCTGTGTTTGTAACCAGTGTGTTGAGAAGGACCAACATCAAACTGCCCTGGGGGAGGAGGGGGAATGGAGAAACATTAAAAAAGAAGATCAGAATTTGCCCCAAACTACCCGAAGAGAGAGGACCGAGTGAAACAAAAAATTGACCCCCAGAATCTTCCTGAGCACGAGAGTGGGTGAAATGAGAACTGACATCCAAGAGCTTTTGTGGGGTGGAGGAGGTGGGGTTGGCTTTGGAGAGTGAGAGTGACTTGACACCCAGCAGCCCCGGGAGCTGGAGGCTAGAACTCCTCCATAGCTGCCTTCTGTGGAAATACTGAGTTCTTGCCACCTAGTTTTTAGATTCTTGTCTGGGATTTCTGCCCCTCTTTCCTAAGAAGGGGCTAACAATTCTCTGGAAATAAAGCACCTGTTAAATTAGCCTGACATATGCAAAAAGCAGGGATATATCACCCATTACCAGCTTTCCCAACCAGCCATTGGTGTTGGATTGGCCCTGCCCTCCTGCCTGGTGGCTGTTAGGAAGCAGCAGCCGGTCAAAGAGATTGTTTTTAGTTTATTTCAACACCAAACTATTAGACCGTGGCCATTTCTACCAGGTCCATTTAAAGAAGGCCTCTGGGGAAGACACTGTCTGGTCTCTTCTTTATAGTTGACCACAGCGAGGAATGTCTCTTCCATCCCCAGCCACAGGTTTCTCACGAGGGTAGATCCAAGAAGGGCTTACAGCATCTAGTTGAAGGGAGCACCTCTCCTGAGCAGAGTGATCAAAAGCCATCAAGCTGGGGGAGGAGGAGCCTGCTTCTTGGTGTACCTGAATCATAAGGTCCCTTTAAGCCAGTGCTGCGTTTGCCAGTGGCCAGCACTCAGTGCTTAAAAGGATTAAGAAATCCATGTTTGCCTCCTTGGTTGAGATGTCCCAGATGTAGTGTCAAAACGGAGGCAGGCCCCTCTTCTGCCCGCTCCAGCCCCATCTTCTGCTCTTGGCGACAGAGGAGACAACAGGACGTTTACAGCCTCCATATGGATTTAGTGTTCATTTACCTCAGCATCACCGTGTTCGTTTTTGTCCTCGTGCTTACAATTAGCTCCCTGCTGCCTCCCACAGGTCTCACTGCAGCCCTTGCCTGTGACCCACACAGCCTCTGGGCTCTGCCTCTGCTCCCAGAAATGCTGCAGGGGTGGAGAACCAGAAGGGACACGCTGTTGGGAATGTGTACCTGGGCAGAGGTGGCCCTGTTAATATACGATCTTTAGCCAAGGCCAGGGGCTGGGTCCCTGGGATCTTAAACCTCACAAACATCAGTCCTGACCCCTAGCAGCAGAGGTGAGATTAAAGGGGTTGGTTTGCTATTAAGTCAGATGGGGGCTCTCTCCTTGTCATGCTGTCCATTTGGGCCACAGACAAGGATTGACTGTCTTGCTGTTGTGCAGGTAGTTGGTGGTGTTGGATTATCCCATTGAAGCTGGGACAGCTGTTCCCTTCTCATAGTGATAACTTGGGTCTGTTGTCCTCTAAGAAACATGAAACGTACTTCTTAAGCTGAACCACGTAAACTTGAATTCCACGCACTGGGAGAAATGTGTCCTGTGTTTCAAGGATAAAACTGTTCCAAAGGCTTCCAGGGTCATGATGGGATTTTTTAAATAAATGCAAAAAATAAAAATAAAAAAGAAAAAAGACAACAAAAAAAGAAAAAAATGCTAGGTTGGGGAGGCGCTGTTCTGAATCCCAACCAGCTGGAACCAAGAATGTCGTTTCTATTTTTATAGAAGTTTTATACAGCTCCGGGGTGGAGAATATTTATTACCTAAATTATATCTCTGGAAAAGGCCAGGATTTTGTAGAATCCAGAATGTGATTGTTGTACACACAGGGTGCTGTGTATGATTGAAACTACTGACTTTCTGTGGCCGTTTGCAGCCCAGCTAATCTGCCAGAGGGGGAAGGAGTTAATGCTGTGAATTGGCGGAGGAGAGAGCTGTGCTCCCCAGGGTGCTGCCGGTGCTGTGATCGCTAACCTGTTCTGTCTTCCTCCTTGGCCACTGTGGGGTTTTCCAAAGCCCAGAACTCCACTCTTCTTCCCACTTTCTTCCCTTTCTCTCCCTCCTCCCCCAGTTCACTATTATTTGTACACAGATTTGCCCTGGGCTCCGGGACCTTATGAAACCCCTTCCCTATTGACATGAAAGGTAAAGGTGTAATCAGCCCACTTTGATACCACACTCTGAGGTTTCATACCTGCTTGTGGGTTCTTGTTTCTAAAAGAAGCGTGCACCTCAGCAGGGCCCTGGGCTGCCACAGCGGCCAGCTGGTGAGCCCAGGCACTTCCCTCTGTTCTCTTGTCCCCCGCCCAGCGAATTCCCACAGCAGTGCTGCCCTTGAGCACAGTTCTCTCCCTAGGCCAAAGATGGTTTTGTGAAGAAGCTGCTTCCCTACAAGTCTCATGGTGTGAAAGCGTCAGCTCGGAGAGTGGAGACTCGCAGTCAAGTCTTAAGCAGCCCTTTTCTGTTGTGTGGGGGTCTCATGTGTATAAGTGTGTTTTCTGCTGTAGTTCTGTTTCTTACTTGGGTTTCATCATGAAAGTGATTTGCCTTGAATGCAGCCAGACACTGTCTCCTGGGTCCAACATGAGTGGCCAGGGCCTGCGTGGAAGCTAAGAGCTTGGATTTCCGGGAACAAAGGGCCATCCGCATAGGATTGAGGAGAAATCCTGGCCCTCTTCCCTAAAGAATTCTCCCCACCCCAGCCTGCAGCTTTGACTTTCTCCCTGAGTCTTGACCAGGGGTTGAGGGAGAGGCTGAGGCTCTGCTCCACCAGAGAGACCTTTTCGGATGTGTTTGGGCACTTCTGGGGAAATCCAAGCCTTAGGTTCCCTCTGTCTCTGGCAGTTGGATGTTTTCTTGGTGTCCTCCATGTCCTTTTTTGACTTTTCCCTGTGTCCATTGTTAGCATGTGCAAAAGTTCCCTGTCATTGCCCAGCCCCTGCCCCGCCCGCCTCCTCATTTCAGGGCTGTACAACAGTGAGTGTTCCTGTTCTCTCTCTCTTCGTTTGGATGTATTGCTCTGTGTAACTCAGTGGGTCTCCCTCTTTCTGGTTTGTTTTTTTTCTAGATTCCTGCCGTTTGTTCATCGTTGTGCCTAAAGCATGTCGATGTGGCGTCAAGTACATCGTCCAAATCCCTGTCTCTTCAGCTTCTCTGATGCTTGAACTCTCACCTTTGACCTTGTGTTGACCTTTGATGCTGACGTGTATTTTTATTATGTTTGTTTCTTTCTTTGTTTTTTCTTTTTTCTTTCCTTTTTTTTTTCTTTTGTGCTGCCAAATTGGTTTTGCTAGAACGACTGCTGAAGGGGAAATATTTAAACTTGCATTTGAATATAAAAAAATCTATTTTTCTAGAACTTCATAAGATAACCACTTGATTTTGTGATTCCAATTCTTTGTAATTGTCTTCAGAGCAGCCCTACTAGCACATACCGCGTGGTGTTTGTATTTCTGTGAACACACAGCCAGTCTGTTTCTAGGCTTTGTTTCTCTGTGTGCTTAGTTTTAAAGACAACTTTGAAGTAAACAATGAAATAAAAGATGTCACTAAAACCTTTGAGGCTCCTGAGCACATTTTGCTGATATAGTTTGTGGGGCTTGAGGAGACCGCATGTGTTCCCATTTTTGTTTTTCTGAGTTCTCAACTGCAGAAAACACCTGAACTCTTTTTCCTTTTTGACCACCGGCTGCAGTTTGGGCCGCAGCCAGCCCTTTTTCTTGTGTGGTTCTTCCCTGGAGCAACCCTGCCGGGAGTCTGCAGAGCCCTCTGGCCCCTTCCCCTCAGCCCTGCTGTGCCCACCTCCATGCTTCTTCCCACAGTCTCCACAGCAAAATGTGATGCTTTGATTTTTTTGTTTTTGTATTGTTTTTGTGTTTTTGTTTTGAATTTTTTCCTTTCCTACTAAGATTATGCCCAGAAAAAACAAGTTTTGCATGTTTCCTGCTGTTTCTTCACACCTTCGTATATATCACCTTCACCTCTCTGTTTTCTATAGTTTGTGCAGAAACTGACCGATTTAAAAGGGTTTCAAAGAAGCTGTTTTAAATTGATGTGGGGTTAATTTTTTTTTTCCAAGATTGTATTATTTTTATTTTGAAGTGGCAACTTTCTCCTCTATTGCCCTTAGAGCGTTTGCCTGTGCACTTAGACTGTCACCTCATATGGCCTCCGGGTCTCGGCGGGGCCTTCAGGAGGCCGGTTGCTCTGCTCAGAGGCGGGTGGGAAGGGGGTCCAGAGAGGCACAGGGGCAGAGGTAGAACTCAGAAGGCGGCTGTGGGTGGGCGAGAGGCTAGTAAGCACCCTCAGTGCCGAAGAAGGAGTGCGCTCTTAGCCACTCGCAGGAGGCCGTCTGCGCCCGAAGTGGCAGTACATCTGCAGCGCTTCTCCTAGGTGACAAGCACAATACTACAGTCTTCACACTGTTTACAGCCCTGGGCACCAGCCACCCCACACTGGCTCCTCACTGCAGCTCGGCTCTTGCTCAGCTAGTGGGGTGGGGGTTAGGGCGGGTTTGGTTTTGTTTTTGTTTTTGTTTTGTTTTGTTTTTTTTTAATTGGGTGAAGAGCCAAATAGCTACTGTCCCTGGGTGCCAGGCAAGCCAGTTCCTTGGTTCCCCGAGGGGAACTTGCCCTCCTCTCTTGTGGCACCATCCAGCCTCAGGGTCTTAGGGACTTGAGTAAGAATGTGAAGGGCAGAGGGAGAGGTCAGAGGAGATGAGAGGTCACACGATGGATCTGTGGAGGTACGAGGTTGCAGAGGGAGGAGTTTGGGATAGATCCCACCCAGGCCTAAGCTGCTGGTGGGTGAGAGAGCTGCGAAGTAGGATTTCCAGGGAAGGATGGAGAGGGGTAGCCAAGGGACTGGGGGGAGGGGGGTGGGAAGGTAGAAGCACTGTTAGCATCATCCATGCTGGAGTTGATAAAGGAAGGGATCTCGGCAGAGTTTCTGCTCTGGGACCTGGCAGGTTGCCTAGTATTAATTATGCTTGAAGCCACTCTTACTAGAAGGGAAGGGCGGCCAGGTGGAGACCCAGTGTATGGTAGGCTGCTTAATTTCTTCGAAGGGGTGATTGGATGGAAAGAGGCCAGGAACCCCAGCCTGAGCGAGACTGCCGTGCACCCCACAGTCTGACTGCACAGAGCTGCCTCTCTTGGCAGAAGGCGCTGAGGCTCCCCTTCCTGTGTATTCAGAACCCATGTTTGCCAATATATTTTGCTTTCAATTCCAAGAGGAGCTCTGGGAAAACCTGTGGATAAAACCAAATGCCAAACGTTGGACGTTGTTTCCTTTTCCTTTTCTCTCTGATTGTTTTAATTGTTCTGTGGTGGTTTTAATGGATTTGAGACCCTGGAGCGGCAGCTGCCTTTCTGATTTCCAGCTGCTTTTTGTGAATAATTTAAAAAGAAAAAAAAAAAAGAAACTTTACATTTTGGAGACAAACCTGTGTGAGTTTTTTATTGGTACAAACGTTGTATTTAACACTAGGGGTTTTGTACAGTTTTTTGCCTTTTCTACTAGAAAACAATGTAAAGTGATTTCACAATGTGAAGAGAAAAAAATTGCCACTATGACCAAACGCACAGTCTGTTCTGCAGCAACAATGGGATTCAATCAACTCAAAGTCGTGATTCAGCCGTAGAAATGCTTTTTCTTTACCTTGTTTGAGCTTTTCCTTTCTTTCCTGTTTTGATTTGCAAAAGAAAATGTCTTTTTTGTGTGAACTTGTGTTGTACTATGTAGAAAATTATGAATTTTACTTTAATGGTTTTAAAAAAAAGGCAAGAAGAGCCCTTGTCGCTTTTCTGACCTGATCACAGAGTTTGTGTAGTGGATTAAAAAAGAAAAAAAATTGTTACCAGTTTCGAGCAAGGGAGTATGTGTCTAAAAGGAATCTCCTTCCTTTTCTGTGTGTTTTTCCTTTTGTCCCAATGGGGAACCTAAATCTGTTTTAATTGCACAGACACACGGACAAAAAGTCATTTTGTATCTGCCAAGTGTGGTACCTTCCTTTGTTTATTTGCTATTAAACTGTTTGAGAAGAACTGACGTTGTCTTCAGAGTTACTGATTGTTGGGGTAGGTGGCAGCCGGGGGCTGGAGGAGTCGGCGGCACGCCTGAAGAAGGGGTGGGCACTCCGGAATTACCTGTTAACATGCAGTGGGGCCACCCCAGGCTCCCGAAAGAGAATTTCTTCCAGAAAACTGCCTTCTCTATCATCCTGCATTCTTCTCAGCATCCCCGCTAATAGGGAGGCGCTTTAAAGTTTTTTGGCAGCCTTCATTTTTGTGCTTCTGTTGCCAGTAGTGGCTGCCACCTTGCAGAGCTAGCCCAGACCTGTGAGTGCACGTCCCTTCCTGCTGTGGAGTTCCTGCACCTGGGGAGGCAGCCAGCGAGCACTGAGGCCCAGAGCTTGGGGCTCTTCCTCTCTAGGTCTTCAGGACTCCAGACCAAAGTGCTGCAGCTCCTTTCCCCTCATTTGGACCTCAGAACAGGGTCACAGAAGGGCATTTCTAAGATTTCTTGGGTTTACAACTCAGTAATTCTAGGTCACTCTCTGAGTGAGGCCCATACCTGGGCCTCCTCAAACCTCTGTGAACTGCAGATTCAGTCAGCCCCTGGGCCAGGAGTCCCAGGCCCTCTGGCTGAATTATAAGTTTGTCTGCTCCTTACCTGCCACTGCCATCCTCATCCTCCGGGAGGCGAGTCTTTGTGAAGCTGGTGCCTGTCTAGGGGCATGCAACCAGCAATGGCCTGTGGGTGGGCCAGGCCTCAACCTTCTCATCAGAGTCGCTCTGTGTGGGGTGTGTCTGGAGTAGCATTTCCCAGTGGGGGTTGTACTGGGTACTAGCCCATGAAATGTTTATGCAGTAATTGTCCTAGCTAATGTTCATTGACTGTTCACCACCATCCTAGTGCTGTGGGAAACACTCGATACACATTATATGCTCTAGTCTTTATAACGCCCCTGGGAGGGAGCTACGGTTTTCATCCCCATTTAGCAGATGAGCAAACTGAGGTTAAAAGAAATTGGGTTGTGGAATCCCGTGGTGGTCCAGTGGTTAAGACTCCGTGCTTCCACTGCAGGGGGCACGGTTTGATCCCTCTGGTCAGGGAACTCAGATAATAACCTGCATGCTGCATGGCGTGGCCAAATAAATAAAAATAAAAATACTTTATTTGAAAAAAAAAATCGGGTTGTTTAAAAAACAATCCCCCCCCAAAAAATAACTAAAGTTACTGTTTTTTTATGCCATAAGTTTATTTACAAACGTATCTAGTATGTTGAGTTCAACAGTTTGATCCTTTTTTCAAAGAGAGTGCACCTCTTAAAATGCTCCTCTTCATATCTGTCTCATGGATTCCCCGCCCCCCATCCCCACCCCCCCACCCAAGGGCTTGTGGGATCTTAGTCCCCGCACCAGGGATTGAGCCCCAGGCCCTCGGCGGTGAAAGCGCGGAGTCCTAACCACTGGACTGCCAGGGAATTCCCTCATGGATTATTTTTTAAGCAGTTGGTGTCTTACTATAAAGAAAGGTGCAGTAAATCGAGATCCAGAGTACAAAATCATCATAGCCAGTAACCGCCACTTGTCTTCCACTGAAAATGGCAAATTCTTCCCTGGACTCTCCTCTTAGTGGCTCCTACGGACCACAGAGGTTGTGAACCTCCAGATGCTCTATCCCAGGCGCAGAGACTGAAGGCAGAAGAAATGGCGGCAGCACACCAAGACCTCCTTCCCTCACGACCTTGTTCCCCTGTGTCCAAAGTTACTATTAGATTTCATTAAGTCTTTTTCCTACACACATTTTAAAAATAAGACTGGGATCAAACTAAAAAGAAATTGGGTTGCTCCTGGAAAGTGGTGTGCACTGAGAGTCAAACCAGGTCTGCCTGACTTCCAAGCCCTTTCTCTTAACTACTCCCAAGGAGAAGTAACTCCGTAAAAGCAAATCAGTGTGCTTTAGTTAACCTACACAGTCTCATCACACACGGTTTGCATGCTGTCCTCTAGGCTCTAGGGAAGGGAGCCTACAGCTCTGTGGCTCCCTCGGTGGTGCATCGTTTCAGCTTTGTCCTCAGAGTGACTGTCTCGGTGCTAAAGGGGTAACTCAGTGCTCCAAGTTGTTATAGTGCTCCTGCAAGGTGCCACTTCCCGTGAGGACTGGAGTGCTTCTTAAACGTCACTCCTGCCACACAGTTCTTTCCTAGATCTGTTGCCACCGAAGCTGTTCTTTACCTCGTGTTTATTTTATTTTTTTTGCATTGTGGTAAAAATAAATATAGCAATTTTCTATTTTAACCATTTTTAAGTAAACAGTTCAGTGACATTTAGTACATTCGGTGTTATACAACCATCACCACCTAATATTTTAAATCAACTTGAAATCCACCTTTTATAATTTCACCTCATTCTGACCATTAGTATTTGTGAAGTTACAAGTTTGGTGTCCTAATTGTAAAATACACATTATTTAAAAATACACATTGGGGCTTCCCTGGTGGCACAGTGGTTTAGAATCCGCCTGCCAATGCGGGGGACACAGGTTCGAGCCCTGGTCTGGGAAGATCCCACATGCCCGCGGAGCAACTGGGCCTGTGTGCCACAACTACTGAGCCCGCGTGCCACAACTAGTGAAGCCCACATGCCTAGAGCCCGTGCTCTGCAACAAGAGAAGCCACCACAATGAGAAGCCCACGCACCACAACGAAGAGTAGACCCTGCTCACTGCAGCTAGAGAAATCCCATGCACAGCAACGAAGACCCAACTCAGCCAAAGATAAATAAATAAACATTTTAAAAATGTAAAATAAAATACACATTAAGGGACTGCCCTGACAGTCCAGTGGTTAAGACTCCACGCTTCCACTGCAGGGGGCATGGGTTCGATCCCTGGTTGGGGAACTAAGATCCTGCATGCCTAGCGGTGCAGCCAAAATAAAATAAAATACACATTAAGCTGCATAACCAGTATGTATAAAATGTCCATGGGGTGGCTTCTCAAAGAGATCTGTTTCACACTTCGGGGAATTGGGTCAGGGTGGAGAGTCAGGGGCTTCCCCATGGACTCCCTTCCCGTACCTGTTTCCTCTGTGAGTAGAGGGTGGTTGAACCAGAGGTTGTCTCCCACTTAGCACAGATGTTCTGTAACTCACGATTGAGGTGGTAGATCTTCGTCTTAGGACTCCTGTATTCCTGAGATAGAACTTGATATAAAAATAGAATGAGGACTTCCCTGGGGGTCCAGCGGTTAAGACTGTGCGCTTCCAGTGCCAGGGACGCAGGCTTGATCCCTGGTCAGGGAGCTAAAATCCCACATGCTGTGTGGTGCGGCCAGAAAAAAAAAAAAAAGGATGTTAAGTATAATTTGAATATCTTCCAGTTTAACATCATACTTAAAGGCTGTTGTTTCTCTTTAAAATTTACCAAAAAAAGGGACTATGCCAAAGGTACTATTTTTAACCTCAGAATTTAGACTTGTGCATCTTTATAATCATGTATCTGTGTCTTAAACTATTTCTTCTAAAAACCCACATGCAGTCACCTTTTATCTTTGAATAGATTCCTTAGGCACCTAATTGCCACACTCCTGGTTCCCGGCTTACTGGCTTTCCCGGTCAGTACATGGCCTCCCTAACTCTCCCAGGTACTTTACATGCTGTGCTCACCTGAGCATCTCAGTCCCTGATGAAGAAAAGCCATCAGGAAGGAAATGAAAGAGCAAGTTTGTTCCTTCACCTCTGGGAATGTCAAACTAATGTCTGATAACATTGTCCTTCCAGGAGGGATCATAGATGGCTTTTTTTTTGCACCTTCTGCCTTTTTCAAGCTCTTTCCTTCTCTCTGGGGAGACCTTTCTAACACTCCCCACCCCGCCGCTGCCACCATCTGGTGTTTAATTTCTTCTGCATACATTGGCTTTCTCTTTACTGGTAAAGGCTCCAGCTGTTGAGAGGACTGTTGTTCTTTTCAATCAAAGTCAGATCTTGGGATGGGGAAATGAACACATTTCAGCCGGGAACGGCTGTCCCGACACTCCTGCAGCCAAGTCTATAGGACCTTGGCCCTGCTTCCCTCCCCACACCCCCATCCCCCCAGGCAGGGTCCCAGTGACCTGAGGCCTCCTGAAGTTTTGGGTGTTTTTATACTGTCTGGTTGAGGTATAATTCACACACTATACAATTTACCCACTTAAAGCATCCAGGTCTGGTGTGGGTTTTTTTGGTTTTTTGTGGGGGTTTTTTGCGGTACGCGGGCCTCTCACTGCTGTGGCCTCTCCTGTTGCGGAGCACAGGCTCCGGACGCGCAGGCTCAGCGGCCATGGCTCACGGGCCCAGCCGCTCCGCGGCATGTGGGATCCTCCCGGACCAGGGCACGAACCCGTGTCCCTTGCATCGGCAGGCGGACCCCCAACCACTGCGCCACCAGGAAGCCCAGAGAGTTGGATTTTAACCCAGGTCACCCTGACTCCTGCAGAGCATATTCCTCTGGGAGTGAATGGTGGACCTTGGGGGTCCTGGTTTAAATTCCACCTTTAGACTGGAGCTTCATGAAGGCGGGGGCCATGTAAGTATTGTTCTTCACAGGAGCCTTAGGGGCTGGTAGATAATAATCATCAAGGAGACGTTTAATGAGTGAGTAAATGAACAAATAAATATCAAAAGATGACAGTTGCTTTTGTCCAAGAGCTTCCGGACATGCTTTTTTCCCCCAACTACATTACATTCGAGTTTTATTTAGAAATTTCCATCCACTCCAGAAAGAAAGGGAATAACTTATTTTCACACCTGTTTATAGATTACTAGCTACCAGCCAGTACCCAGATTGTCTGTAGGCCCTCAGTGGCTGTGAAACAAATGATGGCCAAGTCCGTTAGAGCCACTTTACAAGAATTCTGCTAATACAACTTCCTGCCCCGTGAGGAAATTGGTGGAGGGGAACCTACGTGTGGTCCTCCAGCCCTGAGAGTGCCACCAGCCTGGTCATTCCTGAAGTGGAGAGTGCCCAGAGCCTGGGGCTTTCATGACACAATGGCTTTTATTTTTTTAAGTTATTTTAAGGTTTGAGGGTTTTTTTTTTTTCCCAAAGCATAATGTTATAGACGAGGACTTGGCGTGTGGTGGGAAAAGCTTGTGTTTAGGAGTCTTAATCTGATTATAATACCAGCTGTGTGACCTTGGGCAGGTGACTTGATTCAGCCTCAGATTCCTCACCTGCCAAATGGAAGTGAAAACACCCACCCAGCAGGGCTGGGAAGATGAGAGAGTGTCCCCAACGTTTAGCACACTGCCACCCTTGGCAGACATGCTCATTCAAGGCGCTAACGACCCTAAGTACATCAGAGTTAACAGTGAGCGTTTCCCCATCCCATAGCCCATTGATAACTGTCAAACAGATGGGGGAGTACGCTTCCAGAATTTCTCTCTATATACAAAAATATGTACACATATAATGATGTTTGCTAATAAAAATGAGATCATGCCTTAATGTACAGAATGTTTGCATTTTTTTTCAGTTACTTTGTCACGGGCACCCTTCCATCTGGACATGTACACTGGAATCTTACCATTTTCACTTTTAGAGACTACCTAGCATTTCATGGTTTCTAAACGACTGTCCTATTGGACACAGGTTATTTCTAGATTTTTCACTATTATAAACTGTAAGAGGCCATTCAAGGAAGGTTCAGGAGGTCCATTAGAGGGGCATTAGTGCAACATCTTGTTTTCAAAGCAAGTTCTTATTTTATCGTCTCATTTGGTTTTCACAGAAATTTTGACAGAAAGGTAAAGCTCCGTTTACAACTAGGAAAATGAATTTGTCGAGAGGGACAGATATCCCAAGGATCCCGCTAATCGTGGCAGAAGGGGCCTGGGACTGTCCCCTCCAGTTACATTTGTTGTGCAGGGGCTATAAATGCAGGGGCCTGCAGGGGCCAGGCAGGGGAGGCAAGCCTGCGAAAGGAGGCCGATCTAAAATGACAAGTGACAGTTGGCTCAGTGTCAAGGCAAGAATAGCAAGAGGTGGGGACTGTGGGCGAACGAGAGACATTCTTGGTCTCTTGAGACCAGACACCAACCACTTGACTGGTTGACATGCAGACTCATGGGCCGGGGGATTGCCTGAGCTTCCAGTCTTCAACAGAAGCAGGAAATGCTGATTCTTATATGAAATCTCCCAGATAACAAGTGTAGCCAACCAACGTGGAAATCTTCAGCCCTTGAATGCCAGATTGTGAGCCGTGCTTCAGGCCCAAACTTCATTTTCTACTTTCGATTATAAAACGGGAATCTGAAGTGTACCAGGCCGCGTAGCTGGTACCTGACACAGCGGGCACTTGGAACAAGCCCCCAGGCTCCTGCTGTCCCGTCGCCCTGTGAGGTTGAGTGGTCCAGAAGAGACTCATTTTGTGACTCGCCCTCCCGGTTCTGGGGGCCTTTTGTCAGCCTTCGTTGCTGGGCTTCGGTGAGCAAGGCCTGATTCCGTTCACCTTTTCCTTAGCCTTCTTTGTATACATTTCTTCTGCTCACCCAGGCCAGAGCCTTGGACAGCATTCCCAGTGGGCTTGGGTGTGTCCGATGAAAATCACTGTGATTCCTGAAGACAGTTGTCCAGTTCCCCTTCACTTTTCTCCCTCTCCTCTTTTCCGGGACAGTATCATGGTTGAGAGTAGGACCACTAGAGTCACACTGCTTGGGTTCAGTCCCTGCTCTGTCTCTAGGTCGCAGTGTGTTCTTGGGCAGGTCGCTTTACCTCTGTGTGTCTCCCAGTTATCTGTAAACTGGAAGAAATGCTCAGCTTAGGAAATGTTAGTTGTTAACACTTCTGTTGGTTTCCTCTCACTTTGCCAGGGGCTGTGCAGGTGCTGGTGGTACAAAGACCACACCCTTGCCCTAAAGGAGCATGACCTTGACCTAACTGTGTGCAGTGGTCAGCAAATTGCTGACTCTGGGGCAGAGGAAACGGTCAAGCTTTTGAGTTTTGCAATCATTCGTGTTCCCAGGTACCCGTAAGGCTGTGGTTCCAGATTCCTTTGGGATGCTGAGGCAAACTGCCCACCTCCCTTCCCTCCTGTCAAAGACTCGACTCGAACTCGTGGCTGGACTATATCTGGTCTACAAATGGGAGAGAATCTGCTGGCTCTTCAGCACTTGCCCTGTGTGCCCAGCTTCCTTCCCCTCTGGAGGTTAACTTCAACCCAGGACCCACCTTCCCAGCTGAGAGGAAGATCCCAGCCAACTCTCCTGTGCCAGTGGCTCCCCGACTCTCCCCCGCTTTCCCAGCTTCCTGTGGTCCCGGTTCAAGAGCACTTCCCCTGGGGCGTCCCGGTATCCTTGTCGAGTCCCAAGGGCCCCTCCTCCATCCCCTCGACCTATGCTGAGCATGCACCCCCGCCCCACTCCCAGATTGCCCCACTCTGGACCCATTTTGCTCGCAGTAAACAGGAAGTCATCTCTGCCTCTACTCAGTTTCCCCAGGACGAGGCAGACATGGCAGATCGGCTGTAAGCCTGGAGTGGTTGCTTTAAATTTCAAAATTAAACTTTCACTTCTCCCCTTTTTTTCCCCCATTAATTTAACATATTTATTGAGTGGCCAGTGTGTGCCAGGTCTTGCTCTGGAGACATAGTCAGTGATGAATGAGATGAAGTCCCTGCCCACACATCTGAGTGGGGGAAACAGACACTAAGCCAATAACCTCATTAATGAATATGGTAAATCTTGTATCAGAATGGAATGTAATTCTCTATGAGTGTAATAATAAGCTGATCCACCTCAACTAGGACTTAACTGGGCAGAATGTCAGGGTAGGGACCACGAGGGGCAAAGGCCCTGGGGCAAACAGGTTGGCAGTTCCTCACAAGTTGAACACAGAGTTACCTATGACCCAGCAATGACCCACTGACCCATATATACCTATGACCCACTCCTAGGTATATACCCAAGACATATGAAAACATGTGTCCACGTGAAAACTTGTACATGAATGTTTATAGCATCCTTATTCATAATAACCAAAAAGGGAAACAACCCAAATGTCCATTGACTAATGAATGGATAAACAAAATGGTGTATTGAATACTATTCAATGAATAGTACAATGAATACTATTCAGCCATAAAAAGGAATGAAGTTCTGATTCATGCTACAATATAGATGAACCTTAAAAACATTATGCTGAGTGAAAGAAGCCAGTCACAAAAGGCCATATGTTGTATGATTCCATTTATATGAAATGTCCAGAATAGACAAGTCCATAGAAAGTAGATTGTGGTTGCAGAGGTTGTATTCGTTTGCTCAGGCTACTGTGCAACAGACTGGAGGGCTTAAACAATAGAAACTTATTTTCTCACAGTTCTGGAGGCCGGAAGTCAGAGATCAGGGTGTTAAAAGGGTGGGTTTCATTCTGAGGCCTCTCTCCTTGGCTCGTTGATGACCCTCTTTTTCCTCCTCTGTGTGTCTATGTCCTGATCTCTTCTTATGACACTAGTCATATTGGATCAGGGCCCCCTCTAATGACCTCATTTTACCTTTTTAGAGATGGTGTCTCCAGGAAATTCCCTGGCGGTCCAGTGGTTAGGACTCCGTGCTCTCACTGCAGAGGGCCCGGGGTTCGATCCCTGGTCAGGGAACTAAAATCCCACAAGCCAGGTGGCACAGCCAAAAAAAAGATGGTGTCTCCAATAAGGCACATTCCGAGGTTGGGGGGTGCGGTCTACATATCAACACCAACATATGAACGGGGGCACAATTTAGCACCCCATAACACGAAGGAATGGGGGGTGACTGCTAATGAGCACAGGACTTCTTTTCAGGGTGATGAAAATGTTCTGATATTAGAAATTTGTGCTGATCAATGCACAAATTTGTGAATACAGGCACACCTCGAAAATACTGCAGGTTTGGTCCGGGACCACCACAGTAAAGCGAACATCACAATAAAGCAAGTCACATGAAGTTTTTGGTTTCCCAGTGCATATAAAAGTTACGTCTGTGCTATATTGTAGTCTATTAAGTGTGCAATAGCATTATGTCTAAAAACACAATGTTCAGACCTAAACTAAAAAATCTTTTATTGCTAAAAATGCTAACCATCCTCTGAGCCTTCAGTGAGTCATAGTAGTAACATCAAAGATCACTGATTACACCTCACCATAAGAAACATAATAATAATGAAAGAGCTTGACATATTATGAGAATTGCCAAAAGAGAATAGACGAAATGTGACACAGAGACAAGAAGTGAGCATATGTTGTTGGAAAAACGGTGCCGATAGACTTGCTTGACGCTGGTTTGCCACAAATCTTCAATTTGTGAAAAACGAAATATCTGCAAAGTGCAATAAAACACGATATGCTTGTATACTAAAAGCCAGTGTCCACTCTGAAAGGACAAATTTGCCCTGGGGCAAGAAGGAGTCTGGTTTGCAGAGAGGGAAGAGAAAGATGGGGTGAGTCGAGCTGGTGGAGATGGCAGGAGCCTCTCTCAACCCCATGAGCCCCAGTACTTCACTGGTCTGCTCCCTATACAAGACTTTGCCCTTCTCCACTGCGTCTGGCATTAAAACTCATTGTAAGGGACCCTTTCAAACTGGGACTGGGATTGGAATTGGGTATCTTTTAAACCTTCAAAGGGCAACTTCTGTTCCTCATGGGCAGTTTGCCATGGAGCATACGGACGCAGCTCTAGATAACCTCTTGCTTATTGTCACATAGTGTTTCCTGTGTGTCAGGCAGGCACTGTTCTAAGTCCTTGTCAATTACTAAGTCATTTAGTTCCAGCAGACCAGTAAAGGGACTTCCCTGCAGTCCAGTGGTTAAGACTTCGCCTTCCAATGCAGGGGGTATGGGTTCGATCCCTGGTCAGGGAGCTAAGGTCCCACATGGCTCGTGGGCAAAAAGCCAAAACATAAAACAGAAGCAATATTGTAACAAATTCAATAAAGACTTTAAAGAATGGTCCACATCAAAAAGAAAGAAATCTTAAAAAAAAAAAAAATCCAGTAAAGTAGGAACCATTATTCTCCTGCCCAAAGTCATGCTGCCCATGCAGATAATAAACGGCAGAGTCAGAATTCAGACCCTGGCAGCCTGGCTCCAGGGTCCACGCTGTTACCCACCCCACCGTGGGGCTCCTAGCAAGCCTGTGGGTTAGGGCTTGTTAGCCTATTGCAGCCTCAATTTACAGATGAGGAAACTGAGGCCCAGAGAGGTGAACGACTTGTGACTGGGGTCGGACTGTGAGTTAGGACATGTTGGGATGGTGTGGGCACGTGCACGGGTAAGGGACCTCAGCGCCCAGTGACTCACAGGAACAGAGCCTGGGGTCGGTGGGTCTGGGGGGAAGGTTGTGATGGGGAGAGGCCCCAGCCTCCCTGCTGCGGGTGTGCCCAGCCTCATCCCTGCTTCTTCCAGCTCTCAGCCCACCCCTGGGGACGGCTCCTTGGCAAGGCTGCGGGGAGGACCTGCCCAGCCAGGAGGCTCAGGGCCAGTGTCAGAGGTGCTGAAGAGACGCCCAAGGGGATGGCTGGGGGGGCAGGCACCTTCCTCCCAGCTCGGGGGTGGGTGTGGCAGAGGCCCCGCGTGACCTTGTGGCTGACATTCCTTGGCGGCCACGTGGCCCCAACTGGCAGGGACAGCTGCGGACAGCGACGGACCAGCTTTGTTCGCAGGGTGGCGCCTGCTCTCCATCCAGGCCCTGCTCCTTCTGGGGGCTCGGTGGGCAGCTGGCGCTCTGCGGCCCCCTCCATGAGTGTCTAGAGGCACGGAGCCACCAGGGTCTCTCTGGAGGGGGCTCGCGGCGCTGGGAGGATGGGGCAGGACCAGACGAAGCAGCAGATCGCGAAGGGGCTCCAGCTGTACCAGTCTAACCAGACAGAGAAGGCGCTGCAGGTGTGGATGAAGGTGCTGGAGAAGAGCTCGGACCTCGTGGGGCGTTTCCGCGTGCTGGGCTGCCTGGTCACGGCCCACTCGGAGATGGGCCGCTATAAGGAGATGCTGAAGGTGGGAGCGCCGCGGCCGGGCTGGGAGGGCGGGGCTGGGGCGAGATTTCTCCCAGGCCTCCCAGCCCCCCTCCCGCCTCCTCAGGCTCCCCTGTATCCCACTGGCTAGTGGCTGGGGCCTGAGGCTCTGAATCCACTGGGTCTTGGCTTTGGATTTGGGCCTGTGGCCTTGATCTCTGGTGTCTGAAGCTCTGAGACTGAGGTTCTCGGCCTCAGGGTTCAGGGAACTGAAGGCCAGGTCTCAGAGTCAAGGTTCCAGCCTTCCTGTTTGGGGTTCTGAGTATGAGCCTAGGGGGCGCTGGCTCCAGGTTTGAGGCTGCGGATGGGTGGGTGGTGGAGACTGCAGACCTAGGCTCAGGATGGAGAGGTGGAAGCTGTGGCTCTGGGTTTGGGAGGTGGAGGCTCCTGGGCTGCAGCTTCTGGGGCTTCTGGGACTGGGGAGCAGGGAGCACATCTGAGGCCGGGGGTGGACGCTCTGGGCCTGAGGCTTTGGGCTGTGAGGCTTGGAGGGACGGAGGCTCGGGTCCCAGGCTCAGGGTCCAGGCTGACGCTCCCGGCCTGCCACCCTGGCGGGCAGTTTGCTGTGGTACAGATCGACACGGCTCGGGAGCTGGAGGATGCCGACTTCCTCCTGGAGAGCTACCTGAACCTGGCGCGCAGCAACGAGAAGCTGTGCGAGTTTCACAAGACCATCTCCTACTGCAAGACCTGCCTTGGCCTGCCCGGCACCCGGGCAGCCACCCAGCTCGGAGGCCAGGTCAGCCTGAGCATGGGCAACGCCTTCCTGGGCCTCAGCCTCTTCCAGAAGGCCCTGGAGAGCTTCGAGAAGGCCCTGCGCTATGCCCACAACAACGATGACACCATGCTCGAGTGCCGTGTCTGTTGCAGCCTGGGCAGCTTCTACGCCCAGGTCAAGGTGGGCCCGGCCCCCAGGGAGGGCGGTAGAGTCTCGGGCTCCCTGAGAGTCTCCCGTGAGCCACGCTCCCTGTTGCATCACCTCATTCAGTCCTCCCATTTAGGTAGCGATGAGGCAGACGAAAGCCTGGGAGGGAAAAGACAGCCCGGAAGTAAAGACATGGCCAGGCAGGGCAGAGCCAGAATTCAAGCCTTGATCTGTCTGACCTCCTGGGGGAATGGGAAGCTCCTATGTGAGGACAGGCCGTGAACCTGTACTGCCACGTGTTTGCTGTGTGATCTTGGGCAAGTCACCTCTCCTCTCTGAACCTATGAAATGAAGGAGAATGAAACCCACTTTACAGCGTGGTTGTAAGGATTCATTCATCAAATATGTACTGAGCATCTATGATATCCCAGACACTGTTGGCCTAGGGTGCCACAGTGAAAACAACAGCCAAGTCCATGGGTTCATGAACCTTGCATTCTAGCTGGGGGAAAGAGACAAATAAATGCAATCAGCAAATCAAGTATACAGCATGGTGGAAAGCGCCTAGGAAAAAGGCGAGCAGGGAAAGGGCGTTAGAAGTGCTGAGGATGAGGTGTTGCAATTTCAAACAGGGTGGTTGGAAGGCCTTGTAGAGGTGATGTCTGATGTCTTGGAAGAAATGAGAGGGTGAACCATGCAGAAATATGGCAAAAGAATGAAAAAGAGGGAACAGTTAAAGCACAGCTCTGCCCTTGGGGGACCTTACCCAGTATGTTCAAGGAAGGCTGGAGGCCAGCAGCATGTGTGTGAGAAGAAGGTAGGCGGTGGTGGAGTCAGAGAGGTAAGGGGGAAGGGAGATGGCAGATTGAGAAGAAACTGATGGGGTCAATGACCTCAGACTTTTGGTCCTGAGCATTTGCTCTCTTTCCCCCTAGGCATCTAGGCCCATGGGGGATGTTAGTGCCTGGCACATAGTAGATGCTTAAAAAATCCTGGAGAGTGTAAATGCTGATGGATCAGAGGTGGAAGTATGAGGAAGTGAGAGTCATCCACGACCACACTGAGGATTTTGTTTTCAGCAACCAGATGTATGGGGAAGCCATTCAGTGAGATGCAATAGGATTGGAGAGGGATAGGGGTGTTTTATAACCTTTTTTATTATGAAGAAAATTAACCATGCAGGAAAGCAGAATAATATAATGAATCTCCGTATACCCACTACTTAGATTTAACAATTATTAATATTTTGCCATATTTGACTTACATATTTTTCACTGAAGTGTTGTGATACAAAATTATAGACATCATGATTATTTTTTTTTTTTTTGGTGGTACGCGGGCCTCTCACTGTTGTGGCCTCTCCCGTTGCAGAGCACAGGCTCCGGATGCACAGGCTCACGGGCCCAGCCACTCCGTGGCTTGTGGGATCTTCCCAGACCAGGGCACGAGCCCGCATCCCCTGCATCGGCAGGCAGACTCTCAACCACTGCGCCACCAGGGAAGCCCCATCATGATATTTTACCCCGAAGTAATTCTGTATGCATTTCTGAAAAAAAAAAAAAGAAAGAAAGACCATTTTTTGATATAAGGACACTTTCTTACATAATCACAATACTATTTATCACACACACCATATTGAACAATTATCTCTTAAATTTCTCTACTTATCCTGAAAATATGCCTTTATCCTCGGCTTGTTTGAATTGGAATACAAACAAGAACCACACATTGCAGTGGTTATTATGTCTCCCGAGTCTCTTTCTATAGAGAATTCCTACCCTTCTCTTTATTTTCCATGGTTTATTGAGGAAGCCGGATTAATTGTCTTGTAGAATGTTCCATCTCATTGTCTCATTGCTTCCTCAAGGAGTCATGTAAGTTGTTTCTTTGTCTCCATGACTCTCTATGAACTAGAACTTACATAATGACTTGGTAAGATTTAGGTCACGCATTTTTGGTGAGAATACTATACAAGCGAGGCTGCGTGCTTCATATCACATCATATCGGTAGTTAAGGGAGTGACCACCTGATCCCACTGTTTTCATCCTTGCTGTCTTCCTTTCACGACCAGTAGGTTAACTTGTGGGGTGACACTTTGGCTGTGAATATTAAGTTCTGCAACAACATTTTCCGTAATGGTTTGAGCATCCATTGATGTTTGTTGCCTGAATCAATTCTTTCATTTCAACTCTCAGGAAACGGTGATTTCCAAGTTCTATCATGCCTTCTGCAATTATTAGCTGGGATTTTTCTATAAGGGAGAACTTTCCCTCTTTAACTGGAGCTAGTTGATTACGCTGAAATACAGTTCCTTAAGGAAAGGCAGAATAAATACTTTTTCCCTTTCCTTTAATTACCACTTTCCAGAATAATGAGTTGATGTGATAGTTGCCTTCAATGATCACACTTACTTGTTTCGCTTCCTCGTTTTGTAGTATCGTTGTGAAATCATGGATTTAAAAAAATATTCAGTACTCGTCAGTCAGTTGCAATCATTGCTCCTTTTGATGCTCGTATTATCTTAATTTTAGTCAGTGGAATTCTCTTCGGTATGGCTACTGTGTCCTTTTGACGAGACTTCATTTAGTCTTTGAAAGAAAGCATTCTTGTTTTCTGGCACAATAGCCTGTCCCACACTCGTTTTGTATACTGTCGTCCCTCGGTATCTGCGGAGGATTGGTTCCAGGATCCCCCAGGACACCCAAATCCGGGAGTGCTCAAGTCTCTTATATAAAATGGTGTAGTATTTGCATAAAATCTACATACATTCCCTCCACCCCATACTTTAACTCATCTCTAGATTACTTATAATAATACCTAATACAATGTAAATGCTATGTAAATATAAACTGGTGTGTGGCAAATTCAAGTTTTGCTTTTTCGGAACTTTCTGGATTTTTCCCCCCAATATTTTCAACCCTCGGTTGGTTGAATTCAAGGATGTGGAACCCTTGAATCCAGAGGGCCCACTCTATTTCCTGCTCCAAACCTGGAGCCAGCCATTCCTCCGGGTCCTTTTTTAGTAGGAAATGGTATTTAAAGACCAAACGTGGGCTCTCAGGTTGCTCGCGGCTACTGGGTTGTTGTTGCTACTAAATCTCTTCTGTTGTGAGGACAACTGGACTTTATACCGATATTTCCAATTCAAATCCAATGTTTCAGGATTTTCCTTAATTTATTTCAGACTTGATTCTCTTTTCTCTTAGACTGAAAATCTTGGTTTCTAAATATTTACTTTATCCTACAAAGTACATAAAAGAATTTCAAAAGACAATACCAATATTGTCTTACTCAAAAAAAAAAAAATGACGAATGAGGTTTGATTTCTTTGCCATTCTTTTGTCTTTATAATATATCCCACTATGACTGAACTGTTCAAGTATATATTTTAAGGTCCTTTGAAATAATAACTTTTCTGTATGGCTATATTAATATATAACATATATAATATAATATATAATATATTAATATATATTATAAAACAATCGTAATATACTATGATAGAATATTATAATATACCTTGATTGTATTATAATATATACTTATGATTAGAATTGATTATAATATTAATATAATGATATACATTAAGGTCATTTGTTTCCATTTTCTATTTTTAGGGTTTTTAAAATTAAATTTAATATTTTAAAGTCTGTAAAACATTTACATGGCTTCAAGTTAAAAAGTACATAGTAGGGACTTCCCTGGTGGTCCAGGTGAGACTCCGTGCTCCCAATGCGGGGGCCCCCAGGTTCGAGCCCTGGTCGGGGAGCTAGATCCCGCATGCGTGCCGCAACCGGGAGTCTGCAAGCCCCAACGAGGATCCCGCGTGCCACAGCTAAGACCCGGTGCAGCCAAAAATAAATAAATAAATAATAAATTAATAAAAAGTACATAGTACAAATTAAGTATGTTAGGAACAGGTTTTTATTGGGGTTACCGAGAGTTCTCTTTTGGTCATATTAACTTGTTAGATATTAAATAAAAATTCAAATAGGTTTTCTACAAGGAAGAACAGAGAAGTGGGGCTGTAGCTAAATGGGACATGAGGTCAAAGAAGGTTATTTGATTTTTTTGTTTTGTTTTGTTTTTCAAATGAGGTAAGAAATGCCAGGCTATGATTTTACATTGATAGGAATGATTCAGTAGAAAGAGACTGGGGAGGGGGTTCCAGAGCCCACATGGAGGGGGTCATATTTAATTTGATAGGAGCAGGGAGTAGCAGGAAAGGAGGCAGTGTGGGAACAGATCTGGTGGGTTTGACGGATAAGGTGGATAAGGGAGCTCCTCTCTGATTTTCTTCTCTTTTTTTAAAAATAGTTATTTATTTGTTTATTTTTGGCTGCGTTGGGTCTTTGTTGCTGCGCGCGGGCTTTCTCTAGTTACAGCGAGCGGGGGCTACTCTTCGCTGCGGTGCACGGGCTTCTTATTGCGGTAGCTTCTCTTGTTGTGGAGCACGGGCTCTAGGCGCACAGGCTTCAGTAGTTGTGGTGCACAGGCTAAGTAGTTGTGGCATGCGGGCTCAGTAGTTGTGGCTCGCAGGCTCTGGAGCGCAGGCTCAGTAGTTGTGGTGCACGGGCTTAGTTGCTCTGCGACATGTGGGATCTTCCTGGACCAGGGCCCCTGCATTGGCAGGCGGATTCTTAACCACTGCGCCACCAGGGAAGTCCCTCTTCTGTTTTCTTAATGGTGCATGCATAAGGTGAGCTCATGTGCTAATAATGGACAGGTTGAGAAGACATTTGGAAGTCTGAGGAGAAAGAAAGGTGAGAGGATGATTTCTTTGCCTCAGTGAGTCTGTCCCAATGTTTTTTGAGCTGACTGTGCTGGCAGTCACCGAACATTCAGTGATGACTGGGTGCCAGGGGGCAAACTCCAGTGGGGTTGGAGTGGGCTCTGATATCCCCACCACCACCCTTCTGTGTGTCTCTGAAGCCGAGGGGCCCAACTGGGACTGGGTGAGAGGAGAAGCCAACTGTATTTTCTTCCTTCTCATTCATTCGTTCATTCATTCATTCAATAAATGCTTTAGGCTAAGTGCCAGGAACTGTGCTAGGCTCTTGCCATACATCGGCAAACCAGATGAAAACCCCTGTGTTCATGGAGCCCACACCTGTGCACTGGCTGTGGCCTCTGTCTGGATCCCTCTTTCCCTGGACACCAGAATGAATGCATGAATGAATGAACACGCGGTGGAGCGTTCCACTTGGGGCAGCTCCTGCCATTCAGTGTGCCCCCTCCCAGCCCACCCCCTCCCTGTGTCCCCTGCAGGACTACGAGAAAGCCCTGTTCTTCCCCTGCAAGGCTGCAGAGCTCGTCAACGACTATGGCAAAGGCTGGAGCCTCAAGTACCGGGCCATGAGCCAGTACCACATGGCTGTGGCGTATCGCCTGCTGGGCCACCTGGGCAGTGCCATGGAGTGCTGTGAGGTGGGGCAGCAGGGAATGGGGGCAGTTAGAGGGTGGTAGTGTAGGCAGGGTCTGGGCCCAGTGCCTCTTTCTGCCAACTCAGCCCACTGAGGCCCCCAAGCCTTGCCCCTGGCCCCTCCTCTCTACAGCTGAGCCCCTGAAGGATGTGTTTGCTCCCCAGTCCCCCTGCCCCAAACCTCATTCCCTTCTAGTCTGTTTTCAGGGGAGAGCACTTCCTTCTGCCCCCCAACCCCTGCCAAAAAAAGTGCCCTTATGGGGCACTTTAAGTAGGAAGAGAGCCAGTCTCTGGAGTTCCACTGACCTGGGTTCGAATCCCAACTTTGCCACTTAATAACCTGGTGACCTTGGTCAAGTCACTTCTGTTCTCAGAGCCTCAGTTTCCAGTGCTGTCAGACCTCAGTGGTTCAGTGCATGGGCCTCAGCACCATGAAAGGTGTATTGGGCTCTGAGGATGTTGGTGACCCTGGACTGCCCATCAGAGGGGCCCAATGGGTGAAGGCACCCCAGTGGTGGGGGGCAGACGAGCAGGTCTGAGTGACCGGCCTCTGTCACAGGAGTCTATGAAGATTGCACTGCAGCATGGGGACCGGCCACTGCAGGCACTCTGCCTGCTCTGCTTTGCTGACATCCACCGGAGCCGTGGGGACCTGGAGGTGAGGTCACCGGGATGCAGGGGGAGGTGGTGCGAGCCTGGTGGCCTGGCCTGACTCCACCCCTGACCTGGCTGTGCAGACAGCCTTCCCTAGGTACGACTCTGCCATGAGCATCATGACCGAGATTGGAAACCGCCTGGGGCAGGTACAGGTGCTGCTGGGTGTGGCCAAGTGCTGGGTGGCCAGGAAGGCGCTGGACAAGGTGAGGTGGACCCCTTTCCTGCAGCTCCCAGCTCTCCCCAGTGCTCCCACTTGAGGCCAGTAGGTCAACCAACAATGTGTGGGTCTGGTTCTGGGCTGGACTCTTTCAGACACTTTGTCTAACATCAGCCTCACCCCAGTCCCATGAGGCCAGGGGATTCCAGATCATTTTCCAGGCTCAGAGAAGGTCCATGACTTGCCCGGTCCAACAGCTGGTAAAGGGCTAGGCCTAGGGTTTGCACTCAGGACACTTTAACTGCCTCCTATGATTTCACGACACCTCGTGAAATAGGAATGTTCTTCCCACTCTATATCTGAGTAAACTGAGGCAGCTCTTGTGACTGTACCCCAGCCTTTTCCTCTTATCTTCACACACAGGGCAGCTGCCCACCGGTGCTGCCCTCCCCAGACCCACCCCTCCCTACCCCTTCCTTCCCTGTGAGCTAAGGCCTCTGTCAGACAGCGCTGCCTGCAGCCCTGGCCTGTGCTCACCTTCCAGGCTCTGGAGGCCATCGAGAGAGCCCAGGACCTGGCCGAGGAGGTGGGGAACAAGGTCAGAACTGAGTCCGTCTGCTGGGTCTGGAGTCAAGAGCCCAAGGTGGGATCTTGGGTGCGTGGGGAGGCCCCCCTGAGCCTGCTCCTGCGCTGAGCCTCTCCTGATCTCCAGGAGCCGCCCCCATCGTCCCCAGACCCTGGCTGTTTCTCTTCCACCCAGAGAGCACTTCGGAGGGCAGGGCAAGAATTCCATAGCTCAGGGGATATCAGAATTCCTCAGAGGTTTCTTGATGGTCATTAAAACTCCTAACAGTGGCCTCCACTCATACAGAGGTGGGCATCACAGGGCTCTTCTAGGTGTCGGTTCCAGGCCTCAGTGGCTCCCTGCAAGGTGGGTACAGCAAGCCCCATTTTACAGATGAGGAAAGTGAGGCTCAGAGAGGTGCTAACTCCAAAGCCCGTGTTCCTTTCATAGTATATGTGGCCCCTCCACATTTGATAATCATATCCAAACCTTTAAATGTTGAAAATAACCTCAGTGTTTCTCGAAGTCTTCTAGAAGATGTGCATTTCTCAGGGATCAGGTGCACAGTCCAACTGAACATGCTAAATATATGTGCCTTGGCTGGATGATACCTGCTCCGGTTTACTCAGATATCTCGGGCTCTTCAGAAGCGCTGATGAGCTGCTGTGTGTATTTAATTAACAGAAACAGGAAAGAAAATTAATTATTATGAGGTCAGTGCAGCAGATTTGGTCAATAAAATCCTTCAAAAGCATGGAGTCCCCAGCGGGTTCTAGGAGTAAGGATCACCCATCTCACCTACCTCCTTTCTGTGTGAGGGGAA
This sequence comes from Stenella coeruleoalba, assembly GCF_951394435.1. NCBI lineage: Eukaryota > Metazoa > Chordata > Mammalia > Artiodactyla > Delphinidae > Stenella > Stenella coeruleoalba. Next base: position 12,940,381 of record NC_137154.1, read on the forward strand.
ACCAAGGCCCAGAGAGGGCAGGACGCTTTTCCTAGGCCCACCAGCAAGGCAGGAATGCAGCCAGGACAGGACCCCTGTGTACTGACCACCCGGTGGCCCTGTGGGGACAGCTCTTGGGCTGGGCAAGGAGGGAAGCAGGGCAGCTGCTCACTAGCACTGACTTGTCTCATCCCCACGTCCCGCTCTCCTGGCCGCACGGGCCCCAGCTGAGCCAGCTCAAGCTTCACTGCCTGAGCGAGAGCATCTACCGCAGCAGAGGTCTGCAGCGGGAGCTGCGCGCCCACGTCGTGCGCTTCCACGAGTGCGTGGAGGAGACAGAGCTCTACTGCGGCCTGTGCGGCGAGTCCATAGGCGAGAAGAATAGCCGGCTGCAGGCTCTGCCCTGCTCCCACATCTTCCACCTCAGGTGAGTGCCCCGCCGGTGGGCACGAGGCACTCGGGGCCTCCCTGGGGCCTAGTCACAATAGTGATATGAACAGCAAAGACTTACACAGTGCTTTCGGCGTCCCATGCCCGTTCCAAGCGTTTCCTATTAACTCATTGAATCCTCCCAGTAGCCCTATGAGGTGGATGTTCTATTATTCTCCCCAAAGAGGGCCAGAGAGGCATCTCAAAGGTCATGGGATTTAGATGCCCAGGGCCAGAGCTGCCTCCATCACCACCTCCTGACTCCCAGCCCAGGCTCTGCCCTGGAGGCCTCCCCAGGCAGAGTGCGAGGGGCCAGCAGGGCTGCTGGCAGGAGCCTGGGGTGGGGTGGGGCTGTGGATACCTCCTGCACCTGCAAAGGAAGGGGGAGGAGAGAGGGCCAGGCCCAGGATGGGAGGACAGGCCCGCTGAATGGACAGGGCCCTTTGCTTCCCAAGGTGCCTGCAGAACAACGGGACGCGGAGCTGCCCCAACTGCCATCGCTCATCCATGAAGCCTGGCTTTGTGTGACCCCATCAGGTGGTGGGCTTCTGCCTCGCCTTCCCTGCTCCTTCTCTAGCCTCACGCTGAAGGCCGCCCTGACCAGCTGCGCCTCCAGTACCTGTTTACTCCTGGGGCAGCCTCCAGGGCCTCCTCTGGCCTCAGCCAGGGCATGGGGCCTGCCCACTGCTGCTCCTCCAGGCCCAGCTGCCCTCCCCCACCTCTCTGTACTTTGCTCTTTACAGAAAAATAAACCGTTTGTACCTGGTCCCAGCAATTCTGATTCTCCCTGCCCGAGGTCTGATGGGTGGAGGAGAGTGGGAGTGAGGCTCCCCACGTGAGCTTCCTCAGACAAACATGTCTCTGTGCCCAGATGTAGGAGTTCCTCCAGCTGCCCTTCCAGGTTTGGGGGCTGCCACCGTGAGCCAGAGGCAAGATCCTGCAGGTGAGGAGCACCTTTAAATGCTGACATGCAGGGCTGGAGAGGAAGATGTGATGAACAGTAAACATAGTAAACCAGCAAGGTAGAAAGCCTGTTAGAAAGGTGTTATGGACGGAATTGTGTCCCCCAGATTCATGTGTTGAAGCCCTAACCCCCAGCATGACTATATCAGGAGACAGGGCCTTTAAGGAGGTAATTAGGGTTAAATGAGCTCATGAGGATGGGGCCCTAGTCCGTTAGGACTGGTGTCCTCATAAGAAGAGGGGGAAACACCAGAGAACTCTCTCTCTCTCTCTGTGCTGCACAGAGAAAAGACTGTCTGAGGACACAGTCTTACTGCAACCATCTGCAAGCCAGGAAGAGAGGCCTCACCAGAAACCTGCTTTCCTGGCACCTTGATGTTGGACCTCCCAGCCACCAGAACTGTGAGGAAATACATTTCTGTTGTTTAAGCCACCCAGTCTGTGGTATTTTGTTATTGTGAAACTAATGGCAGAAACTAGCAGACTAATACAAAAGTGATAAGTGCTTTGGAACAATAAAGAATAGAGCAGCATTCTTCTTCCTCATCTTCATTCCCTTCTCTTCTTGTCAGTCTAAAACCATTAGGTGGGACAGAGCAAGACAGGCATCCATGTGGAGGGGTGGCCTGTTGTGGGATATCGGAGCCCAACTAGGTGAGGAGAGTGTCCACACAAGGGAAGCCCCAGTGTGGGGAGGTAGAGCCTGTGTGGAGAGAGAAGGGTCCCCACACACACGGGTGCCTCATCCTGAAGTGTAAGAGCCCAAGTAAAGGGAGAAAGGAGTTCACATGAGGACAAGGCCTGGTGCTGTGTATTGGGGCCAAGAAAGGTGAGGAAGACATCCATGCAGATGGGCAGTCTGGGAGCTGGAGCCTGAACAGGGCAAGGAGGGCAGCTATGCACAGGGCAGCCTGGTGTGGTGTGTCAGAGTCAGAGCAGGGTGATGAGGACACCCTGGAGGAGAAAGGCCTAGCATAGGCGCCTGAGCAAAGTGAGGAGAGCATCCACGTGGTGGTGGTGGGTGGTATATGGTCCAGTGCAGAGTGTCAGAGACCAAGTCAGGTAAGGTGGGCAGCTGGCATGGGCTGTTGGGGCCTAAGTGGGCTAAGGAGAAACCCAAGTGGGAGAAGGTTGGGTGTGAGGTGTCAGAGCTTTCTTTCTTTTTTTTTTTTTAACTTTTTGGCCGAGCCACGTGGCTTGTGGGATCCTAGTTCCCTGACGAGGGAGCGAACCCGCACCCTCAGCAGTGAAAGTGCAGAGTCCTTACCACTGGACTACCAGGGAATTCCCTGTTAGAGCTTGAGTATAGCAAATAGGGCATGCACATGGGGCATTTGAACAAAGATGGATTGAAGAAGGATCTGTGCCTGGAAGGGAGTGGCAATGAGAATTTGATTACATAGAAGGGTTGATCAAATACGTAAACATATTAAAGGTAATGGGTGACAGATCACTATTGAAGAAGAGAGTTACAAATAAGGAAAGGAAGAAAACCAAAGGGACCCAGTCATATTGAATTGGAATTGTAGAGATTAGTGTGAACTATTGGATTTCTAAATATATAGCTTAATAGAGAAATAAATATAGTTACAAATGTGTGTGTGTGTGTGTGTGTGTGTGTGTGTGCGCAAACACTTGTGCCTGGGAGTGACATGCCAGGAGCAATAAGCACATCTAGCGCCCAGATATTGGCTTCTAAATACCATGTTCCACTAATAGAACCAAGACTCTTTGGAGAAATGGCTGATTCTAGGCCTGGACCAGGGAAATTACAAGATGAACCTGGAATATCTTATGTCAGAAAGCAAAGAAAGCTGAAAGAATGATGAAGATAACCCAAAAGGTCACAGGAGCCAGAATGAATGGGCTCCCACTGGCCCATTAATAATGACTGTCTTAATCAGCTCAGGCTGCCATAACACAATACCATACACTGGGTGGCTAAAACAACTGAAATTTATTTTCTCACAGTTTTGGAGATTGGAAGTACAAGATCAAGGTGCCAGCAGGGTTGGTTCCTGGTGAGGCCCTCTTCCTGGTTTGCAGACAGCCACTTTCTCACTGTGCGCTCACTTGGCGTTTTCTCTGTGCTTATGTATAGAGAGGGAGAGAGCAAGATCTTCCTCTCTTCCTCTTCTTATCAGGTCACTAATCCCATCATGAGGTCCCCACCCTCATGACCTAATTGAACCCTAATTACCTCCCAAAGATCCCATCTCCAAATACCTTACATTGAGGGTTAAACCTTCAGCATATGAATTTGGAGGTGGGGATGCAAACATTCAGTCCATAGCAATGATTTATTGGATAAAACAAGAATCCATACTGATGTAAATAAATAAATGAATACATTAAAAATTTGATGAAGAAGAATGGGATAGTTACATAGTTCCAAAGTACTTCCCCACAAAATAGTTATTAATTTCAAGGGGAAAACAATTAACCTCATAGTGGAGAAGGTTTGCAGATACGAGATTAATCAAGTGAGAAAGGTTAACATCTCCAGTAATGGGACAAAATGAAATCAACTGCTACCTGAATGAATGGAGTGAGAAACTCAGTATCTCTATTCCTGCAAAGATGAATCACCTGAATGTAAAATCATGAGGAAACACCAGATAAACACAAATTTAGAAATATTCTACAGAGTAACTGTAATCTTCAAAAGTGTCAAGGTTATGAAGCCAAGGAAAGACCGAGAAACAATTCCAGATTGAAAGAAACTAAAGAACTACAACTAAATACAATGCCTAATTCTGGTCTTGATTCTGGACTGGATCCAAGTCCAGAATCAGTATGTCCTTTAATGCTATGAAGGACATTTTTGGGACAGTTGGTGGAATTTGAATGCAGTCTGAGGATTAAATGGTAGAAACATATCAAGGTTAACTTCCTGATATTGAAGGTTGTATTGTGCTTAAGTATGAAAATGTCCTGGATTGTAGGAAATTCCCACCAAAGTATTTGAGGTGATGTGGTATCCCATCAGCAATTTTCCCACAAATGATGCAAGAAAAAAAATTATTTGCACTGTATTTGCAACTTTTCTTTAGGTTTGAGATTATTTTCAACTAAAAATATATAATTAAAAAAAAAAGAGCAGACTTCCTTGGTGGTCCAGTGGTTAAGACTTTGTTCTCCCAATGCAGGGGGAACGGGTTCGATCCCTGGTTGGGGAGCTAAGATCCCACATGCTTGGTGCGGCCAAGAGAAAAAAAAAAAATGTGGAGTTTTTGGGCTTCCCTGGTGGTGCAGTGGTTGAGAGTCCGCCTGCCGATGCAGGGGATACAGGTTCGTGCCCCGGTCCGGGAAGGTCCCATATGCCGCAGAGCGGCCAGGCCCGTGAGCCACCGCCGCTGAGCCTGCGCGTCCAGAGCCTGTGCTCCACAACGGGAGAGGCCACAACAGTGAGAGGCCCGCGTATCGCTAAAAAAAAAAAAAAAAAAAAAGAGCAGCACAGGGTAAGGGGTTGAGGAGTGTGGGGACAGGAAGGACCCAGCAGGGCAGGCTGCAGCATTAAAAGGCTGTGAGTGTGGGTCTGGATGAGAAGGAGGTATTTGAGCAAAGACTTGAAGGAGCAAAGGTAAGGGAGTGAAGCAAGAAAATATCCTGGAAAGAACATTCCAGGAGAATGGAACAGAGTCCAAGATAGGAGCTGGCCTGGCCTGGTCACGGAGCAGCAAGGAGCCCTGTAACTGTGAGCAGGGAGGGAAGGAGTGGGAGTCGAGGTCCCGGAGAAAATCGTGGGAGAGCAAAAACCTGCAGGGCCCTGGGCCTTTGTAGGGATCTGGGGCCGTTGTAGAGACCTTGGCTTTTACTCTGAGTCTCGCAGCTGCTGCAGGGTTTTGAGCAGAGGAGTGACATGATCTGATGAGGCTTTAAGATAATTCCTTTGGTTGCTGTGTTGAGAACAGACTACACAAGACAACTGGCCTGGATGCTTCAAAAATGTTGATGTCATGAAAGACCAGAAAAGGTTGGGGGACTGTTCCAGACTAAAGGAGGCTAAAGAGACCTGACAACTGAATGCAGTGTATGATCCTTGACTTGATACAGGATTTTTTAAAATTTAATTTAATTTAATTTAATTTTTATTTTTTGCAGTACACGGGCCTCTCACTGCTGTGGCCTCTCCCGTTGTGGAGCACAGGCTCTGGACGTGCAGGCTCAGTGGCCATGGCTCACGGGCCCAGCCGCTCCGCGGCATGTGGGATCTTCCCGGACTGGGGCATGAACCCGTGTCCCCTGCCACCAGGGAAGCCCAGGATTTTTTTTTAAAGGCTGTAAGGGATGTTTTGGAGATGACTGGAGAAATTTTAATATGGATTATATATTAGATATTACTGCATCAATATTAAATTCTTTAGGTATGGCAATATATTATGCTATAATGTGTTGTAGTTACATATTAGAAGGTCTTTACTCTTAGGAGACACAAGCTGAAATATTAGAGGTGAAGTGTCATGATGTCTTCAACTTACTTTGAAATGGTCCAGAAAAGCACACATACACAAACAGAGCAAAAGCAAATGCAAAATGTAATCAATTAGTGAATCTAGGTGAAAGATATACAGGTACTCATCGTCTATTCTTTCAACTTTTTAATATATTTAACATTTTTCACAATAACAGACTCTAAGAGGTATATTCATCAGGGTTCTCCAGATCCAATAGGAGTCATATATTATATATATATAAAGAGATTTATTATAAGGAATTGGCTCACACAATTATGGAGTTGGGAAATCTCCATGGTCTGTAGGGTAAATTGGCAAACTGGAAACCCAGGAATGCTGATGGTTTAGTTCCAGTCTGAATCAGAAGGGTTGAGAACCAGTAGAGCTGATGGTGTAAATTCTAGTCTGAAAGCTAGCAGACACAAAACCCTATAAGAGATGATATTTCAGGGCTTCCCTGGTGGCTCAGTGGTTGAGAATCTGCCTACTAATGCAGGGCACACGGGTTTGAGCCCTGGTCTGGGAGGATCCCACATGCCGTGGAGCAACTAGGCCCATGAGCCACAACTACTGAGCCTGCGCGTCTGGAGCCTGTGCTCCGCAACGAGAGGCCGCAATAGTGACAGGCCCGTGCACCGCGATGGCCCCCGCTTGCCACAACTAGAGAAAGCCCTCACGCAGAAACGAAGACCCAACACAGCAAAAATTAATTAATTAATTAATAAACTCCTACCCCCAACATCAAAAAAAAAAAAAAAAAAGATATTTCAGTTCAAGTCCCAAGCCTGGAAAAGACCCATGTCCCAGCTCAAGGCCGTCAGGCAGGAGAAGGTCCCTCTATCTAAGGGGATGTTCAGGTTTTTGTTCTATTCAGGCCTTCAACTGATTGGACGAGGCCCACCCACTTTGGGGAATCCCCTAATTCCTAACTGGGCCAGATTTTGAGGTTGAAAACCCCCTTCAAAAGCAACTTTTCAGAGCTTCCCTGGTGGCGCAGTGGTTGAGAGTCCGCTTGCTGATGCAGGGGGACACGGGTGCGTGCCCTGGTCCACGAAGATCCCACATGCCGTGGAGCGACTGGGCCCGTGAGCCGTGGCCGCTGAGCCTGCGCGTCCGGAGCCTGTGCTCCGCAACGGTAGAGGCCACAACGGTGAGAGGCCCGCGTTACCAAAAAAAAAAAAAAAGGAAAAAAAAAAAGCTCCCTTTCAGTTACCCGCCAGATTAGGACTACATTTCCCAAGGGCCCTGCGGGGCGCTCTCGTATTTTCTCCCTCTCCTTTTAATTTGTTATCCAGGCCCCGCCCCACTGCTCGTGCCAGCCAATAGCGAATTCGCCTCTCGCTCCGGCATCAACAGGACTGGGGCGAGAACATTTCAGGAGCCGTGGGGGCGGGTCCTGTGGTCTCGGCTTCATCTTTTAATTCGGAGAAGCAGTTTCGCCGTGGCAACTGACCCAAGCTAATTTCGTCAAGAGTCAGGACTTGGAGAAGGAGTCTGGCACTAATCAAGAGCAGGCGTGAAGAGAGATAATAATAACCTTTCGCCCCGGCTACTGCCCAGTCTGATCTTCGGCCTTCTCCTGCAGGGGGTGAATCTGCTGCCGAAACTCGAGAGTCCAGTGACTCGGCAGGAGAAGATGGCGACCGTGTGGGATGAGGCTGAGGTGCGCGCCGGGAGAGCTGGGGGCTCTGGAGCTGGGGCCAGTGGAGAGACGCACGTGGCGGAAGCGGAGGCGGTGGCTGGGGGGGTTTCAAGGTCTAGCCCGGTCCCGGGGTTGGTACCGCTTGGGATGTGGGCAGGCGTCCCGACTCCTCCGTTCTGGTTTTATGGGCGGGGAGTGGGCTAACTGAGGCTGTGAGTGGGCTTACTCGCAGTCCTGAGTTAACTAACCTGACTTTAAGAAAGACGAATTTGTTTTGCACAGCAAGATGGAATCGGGGAGGAGGTACTCAAGATGTCCACAGAAGAGATCATCCAGCGCACACGGCTGCTGGACAGTGAAATCAAGGTGGGCGCACAGCCCCTATGTCAGGCAGTGAAGCCCGCACACAGCAGGCCCTGGTGATCCACCTGCCACGCTCACGTCGTTCTTCGCCTCCCTCGGCGAGGCGTGGGGACCGCGGTTTCCTTCTTGGACCAGGAAAAAAGAAAACTAAGCTTTAAAAGGGACCAGAAGAGGGTCAGGGTGATGGGAAACCAGGCCTGAGAGAAGGAATCATCAGACTGCCTTTCCCAGCAAGGTCTTTAAGTATTCCTCTCAAGAATCCTTTTAGGAAACCCCCATTTTACAGATGAGGAAACTGAGGCTCAGAGAGTTTTTGTTTGTTTTACTGTGGTGAAGTACGCAGCCTGTAACAAAGGCAGAACCTAAAATCTGTTTGCGTGACTCAAAATCTGGCTCTTTTCCCTTTAGTACAACTAATACTTCACCAGGAGGTTTCCACACTGGTCTCCTGTTCTGACCTCTGCTGGTTGTGGACACAGGCGCTGAGCATTCAGAGAGCCTTAGAGCTGAGTGAAGGGGGGCAGGAGGGTCCCCCAGGCAGCCTGGATAAGGCTCACCAATTACAAGGCCCTAGGATAAGCTGAGCTAAAGCTGAATATTTGCCTCCAATCACCCTCATCCCAGATCATGAAGAGCGAAGTGTTGCGAGTCACCCACGAGCTCCAAGCCATGAAGGACAAAATCAAAGAGAACAGTGAGAAAATCAAAGTGAACAAGACTCTGCCGTACCTGGTCTCCAACGTCATCGAGGTGTGTGTGTATGTGGAGGGGAAGAGAGGGGTCAGTGGGGCTGGGGACAGCCTGTGATGGGCCCACTGGGGAAAGAGTGGGTGGGTGTTTGGAGGTCTAAACTGCATGTAAGAGCTAAACCTCCTAGGGTTTCCTCTCCAGTGTGCATTTCCAGGGAGATAATATAGGGCATGAAAAAGCCTTGGAAGCCTCGCATGTTTCCTTTTCTACTGGTTATTTTTCCCTGGGGGTACATGAGTTCTGCAGAGAAGCAACACCTGAGCAGAGGTCTTACTAATCTGGTTTATTAACCACACCTTTGCTGGGCTCAGGGCTGGTCTGCGGAGTGAGGTAGGGACGGCCAGCCCTGCCAGTGTTGAGATTGTCGCAGCCTCAGAAGCACTGGGCTCTGGAGAGTTCAAGGAACTGAGCTGGGCTTGATCTGAGCTTTTTCCTTTCCCAGCTCCTAGATGTTGATCCCAACGATCAAGAGGAAGATGGTGCCAATATTGACCTGGATTCCCAGAGGAAGGGCAAGTGTGCAGTGATCAAAACCTCTACACGACAGGTGAGGCTGGCCCAGCCATAGGAGAACTGAGGAGGGTGAGGGGTGGATGTGGGACAGGGAGCCTTACTAAGGGCAGTAACTGAGGCTGCACCTGGAATCTTCCCTACAGACATACTTCCTGCCTGTGATTGGGTTGGTGGATGCTGAAAAGCTGAAGCCAGGAGACTTGGTGGTGAGTGGTGTCCCTGAGCCCAGGCAGGGCTTTTCCAGCGAGGTTTCTCCCACTGACTAGCTGACCCCCTGCCCCAGGCCCAGGTCATTGTTGGTCCTGAATGTCTGCAGAGCAGCCTGCAGAGTCTGAGAGCATGTCTGCCTGCTCTTTGATTCTTGTGTTGCCCACTCTCCTATCTTGCCTTTCATTCTGTAGACAACTGTCACCCAGCCACTTAGGTAGGCCTTGAGCTGAGACAACTCTGAAATCTTTGTGCTGTGTCCCCAGGGTGTGAACAAAGACTCCTATCTGATCCTGGAGACCCTGCCCACAGAGTACGACTCGCGGGTGAAGGCCATGGAGGTGGACGAGAGGCCCACAGAGCAATACAGTGACATCGGGGGCCTGGATAAGCAGATTCAGGAGGTGAAGGAGGCATGGCAGCCTCACCAGCCTTTTGTATTTCTCTACTTCAGTGACCAGAGCACTTTACCCCAGTGTGCCTCTTATCCTCATAGCATCCTAGGGAGGCAAGGAGGAGACCACGTAACAGTTTAGGAGATTGAGATCTCCTAAACTGAATGACTTGCCCAGGATCACAGAAGGTTAGGGCCAGAGCCAGGACTGGAACTCAGGCTCCTTTTTCTTGGCCCAGTGTCTTTTCTGCCACATCCATCTGTTCCCGGGGAGTCCAGAGCCAGCCGTGGTGGGAGCGAGCATTCTGTGTCCTCTGGATGTGGGGGAAGGAGAGGGCAGTGTCTCTGAATTGGAGTAGGAGGGTTACAGATAGGGGTTGAAGCTATTCAGCGTTGGACTGTAGGAGCCCACAGGGCTTCACTGTCCTCACCCAGGACTTCTTCCTGGCAGCTGGTGGAGGCCATCGTCCTGCCAATGAACCACAAGGAGAAGTTTGAGAACTTAGGGATCCAGCCTCCAAAGGGGGTGCTAATGTACGGGCCCCCAGGTACGGGGAAGACCCTGCTGGCCCGGGCCTGTGCTGCACAGACCAAGGTGAGTGCTTTGGGAGGGATGAGGAGGCCAAAGCTCTGCCAATGGGCTCAGATCGAAGGGGCTTCTCGTCGCGCCTTTGGCCTGATCTGTCAACCCCACCCCCGCCCCAGGCCACCTTCCTGAAGCTGGCTGGCCCCCAGCTGGTGCAGATGTTCATTGGGGACGGTGCCAAGCTAGTCCGGGATGCCTTTGCCCTGGCCAAGGAGAAGGCTCCATCCATCATCTTCATCGATGAGCTGGACGCCATCGGCACCAAGCGGTGAGGGGGTGCTGAGTGCCACCAAGGGGGTTGTTGCCAATTCCAGCTCTCCCGCCCTGTTCCCTCCTCCCCCGGGATGGTGGAGGCTCTGTTCTTGTGGTTGTACTTCTTAAGTTCTCTTCTAAGTAGCCTCCCTGCTTCGTTTCTTTTCCCCTGACCATCCTTTCTCCTCACAGCTACCAGCATGTTCCTTTCACAACTTCACTCAGCTGCACCCACAGTCCCTCACGCAAACAGATCCTGCTTTTCCTTCCTGGGCCTCCCCATTGCTTCTTGGGATAAATGCTGGGCTTGCCGTGGCCTGCAAGGCCCCCGCGTGGCTGCCCCTGCTCCCCTCCAGCTTCATCCTGTCCCTGCCTTCCCCGTCCCTCTGGCTTCCCTCCACAGTGCCCCCTCAGTTTGCAGGCCCAGTCTGGTGGGAGAGATTTTGCACCTGCTCTTTCCTCTCTGGAATGTGCTTTTCTTTTTCCCCTGTTCTCCATTGGCTGGTTGCCCAGCCGATGTGTTTTCAGCCTTCAGATCTCAGCCTGAGGGGACACTTCCTCAGGGACGCTTGCCTGGGCTCCCTGTCACGTGCCAAGTCTGGGCCAGACCTTTGTATTTCTAAGTTTTAGCTCAGATATGATGACACTTCATTAGGGGCATGGGCCAGGCAGTGGATTTCGCTCACTGTTTTATCTTAAGCCCAGCACCTGATCCCAGGAGCTTCTCCAGTCCCTGACACGATTTCTGTGCTGGTCCCTGGGCTGGGGGCCCCAAGTTGAGTGAGACTTTTCCCTGCCCTGGATGGGTTGGGTTGGGCTTCTGGTGGTAGAGGAGAGGAGGGCTCTCCCTGAGCTGTGTCCTCACCAGTGTGTTGGACCTCCTGTGTGCCCCAGCTTTGACAGTGAGAAGGCCGGGGACCGGGAGGTGCAGAGGACGATGCTGGAGCTTCTGAACCAGCTGGACGGGTTCCAGCCGAACACCCAAGTGAAGGTGAGTATTGTCACTTCACAGGTGAAGAACGTGGGGCTTAGAGGTCAGGGGATCTTCTCTGTCATCTAGCTGATGGAGCTAGAATTAGAATTGGGGTCGGTGTTGAATATTCCCTGCCGTTTCATATGGACCCTGAGCTACCTCTTTGCCCGTCGTGGCCATGACTGTTGCCTGTCTGTGAACCCTTCAAGTTTCTGCTTCTCCTGTTGCTCAGGTAATTGCAGCCACTAACAGGGTGGACATCCTGGACCCTGCCCTGCTCCGCTCAGGCCGCCTGGACCGCAAGATCGAGTTCCCGATGCCCAACGAGGAGGCCCGGGCCAGAATCATGCAGATCCACTCCCGAAAGATGAATGTCAGGTGGGCAAAGACACGAGCAAGGCGCTGAGACCTGAAGGGGCAGCAGCAGAGCTGTCTCTGTCCTCTTTGTACTGACCTTCCCCAGGCCTAGCTTCTCCCCCTCTCCATGTCCCTTTCACACCGAGCACTGTTCCACACGCCGGCCTCCATTTCTCCCCAGGTGCCCGACAGAGAATCGTGCTGGGGCCCAGGCCCCAACTGAAGGTGCTCTGCTCCTTCGGGCCCACCTGCACACCCCCCCACACGGCCCTCCCCCATGGTCGGAAGGTGTGCAGGCTGGAGGCCCTGTTTCCTGGCCACCCCTGCCCCAGCAGATGAACGCAGCCCAGCATGGCCCAGGGCAGTCCTGCCAGGGGCCAGGTGGACCTGGGTTCAGATCTGTGTGACCATCAGCAGGTGGCGTGACCTCTCTAAGCCTCAGTTTTCTTATCTGGGACTTGGGGATAAGGGCTCCGACCTCACGGGGTTGCAGCAATGTCAAGTGCAGTACTTGCGCATGAGATCAGTAAGTGGCAGCAGCAGTGCTGTGCTGATGCAGGGCCCGCGCTGCTGGGGAGACAGAGAGATGGCTCTTCCGTCTCCACAACCTCCTGTTCCCCTGCCTCAGGCTGAATTCCCGAGTCTCAGGTGCAGGCTTCTAGAATGCTAGCGCCCAGGAGACACTAGGAGTAGCTTGGTCTAATCTGCTTTGACCTACCTGCGTTCCTCTCCCCCTTGTGTGGAGAAGAGAACAAGGCACAGTGGGGAAGGGAGTCGCCCGTGATGGCGGCGAGTTGACCTCGCTGCTTGACGGAGGCACGTGGGAGGACGTGGGCTCCCCCACCCACTCCCGTAAGTGGCTGAACCCTGTGATACCTCCCCACCTCCCAGCCCTGACGTGAACTACGAGGAGCTGGCCCGCTGTACAGACGACTTCAACGGGGCCCAGTGCAAGGCCGTGTGTGTGGAGGCGGTGAGTGGTGGGCCGAGCGGCTGGGCGCTTTGTGCCTCCTCCCCTGGGCAGGCTGCTGGGGGCTGCTGAGGGGAAGAGGCTGAGAAGGTGGAGGCCTCTGGGAGCTGGGCTGGGGGTCTGGGGAGGCACCCTAGAGCCTGTCTGTGCTGGCTGCAGGGCATGATCGCGCTGCGCAGGGGCGCCACAGAGCTCACCCACGAGGACTACATGGAGGGCATCCTGGAGGTACAGGCCAAGAAGAAAGCCAACCTGCAGTACTACGCCTAAGGGGTCGCCTGCCACACCTGTTCTCTGGCCTCTTGCTGGTTAAAATTCGTAATAAAGGATGGTTTCAGGTTCCTGCCACCACCTGTCTGGCTCGCCTTCCCTGGGCTCTGGGTAGAGGAGTGGGGGCAGATGCAGGAGGCCCCTTCCCCAGGTGCTCCTACCCGAGACAGCCGAGGGCCTCAAACGCCTTGTTGGGGTGAGGCCCTCTTGGAGGGGTGGGCGTGTGCCACAGCTGTTCCCCGGGGTCTTCTGCCTCCCCCATCATGTCCCTCCAGACCGCTCTCTCCACACTCCCTGACCCACCTCTCTGAGCTTTTGAGGCCTGTGGTGCTGCCCCCCCTCTAGTATGAGGGGCCTGAAGGGAAGCCAGACTAGTTTTTCCTTCTTTTTTGAATTTCGGTGCTCTGGCCCTAGGCCTCGCTTCCTTATAAAGCCCTGGCTCTGGGTCTTTGCTCCCTTGTTTCCTGGCCCCCAAGCCTCCTGTTTCTCTACACGTTCCTTTTAGCTGTTGGCCCGTTTCCTCTGGCTGAAAAATCAATGTTGAGCAGGATCTACTCCGAGAGCCCTTCTAGGCCTAAGCGTGGTCATGCTGTGTTCTCTCCCACCCCCAGTTCTGCCGTCAGCCCCACATCCCGTCAGTTTCCTTTACCATCTTGGTGGTCCTCTTCTGTCTACCAGCCTTCCAGCTCCCCGACCTGGAACCTGACCTCGTGGTTCACCGTTCACTGAGCGCTCACCCTGAGCCACATGCTATGCAGGTCGTGTGCATGGTTTTATCTAGTTAATCACAGCAACTACCAATAGGGTAGCCCCGCTTTAGAGATGCATTTCGAGCAACTGGGCCAGGATTGCACAACTCTTAGATGGCATAGCTAGGCTTCAAACCCAGGACTAAGAATAAAGCCTGGTTTATGTTGTGCTGTCTTAGCAGCTTTAACCACCCCCTGAATGGCCTTTCAAAGCAGCAGCCCTTTAGAACTCTCCATCAGCTCTCACTTGCCCCCTGGCAGAAGCCCTTTACCCTCCTTTTCCCATTACCTCCCCTGAAGGGACATGCCCACAGTCACAGAGCTACTGACTGCCGGCCTGTCTGGAGTTCCCCTCTCTCTAGTCCCACCGCCTCCAAGCCGCCATCCTGAGTGTCAGGGTGCACCCCCATTGCGCTCTCCTTGGTGATCCCACTGACTTCCCATCCCCCGGAGAAGCCCCAGCACAGCCTCGGAAGTGCTCTTGTTCTGGCCCTGTCCTGGGCTTAGCTGCCCCCGCTCCTGCATCTCTCACCCCGACCCCCCGCGCCCACCTGCGTGAAGCTGCGAGCACCACCCTCACCCCTGACCTTGGGGTCCTCATTTATAAATGGGGCCCCACTGCCTCCTTCAGCGGGCAGAGTGCCATGACTGCACGTGCAACTGTCACCCAACACACGAGGAGCCCCAGGGCCTGCTCAGGGGAGGCAGGGACTGCCAGGACAGCCCTGGGTTCCTTCCTCGCTTCTGTCAGGCCACCAGGTCCTGGGCGTGTCACAATCAGGTGAAGCAGAGCCCTTTTTGCTGAAAATACTGAGTCAGGCACTCCCAGCTGAGGATACAGCGCATCTGGGCTTCACAGCCTCCGTGATATGGCGCAGACACGCTGTCCGCCAACAGCCTGCTGAAGGTAGGAGAGGAAGTGGGACTCCACTTCCCCCTTCTGCTCTCTCCTAGCAGCACTGGGGAAGCAGCTCCCCCTGGGCCTGATGCTGTCTTCATTCTCAGCATATTCACTGGCGGTGAGGGTATGGTTTAGAATAAAGATCTCATTTTTCCTTTTTCTTTCTTTTTAATGAAAAATAACTTATTTCATAGAGGCCAAACCTGGAGATGACTTTGTGGATGGAGCTCCCTTCCGCGGTTAAAATGACTCAGGGGGCAGGCCAGGAAAAAGCCCTTGGTTCGTAGGTCTATGAGGACACCACCCTTGGGGGTGACGCGGGCTATAATGGCCTAGAGCCAGGCTTGTTTTAGTGGCATAAAAAGCTAACAACAAAATAAACCAGGGAAACATGAAATGTATACCCTGTTGTGAGAAGCACCCCAAAAGTAACAGCTCAGAGACGAAGCAGGAGGCCCAGAGGGCGGGGATGATGATGGAGACCAGCTGGGCGGCCTGCGGGAGCTGGGCCCGCAGAGCAGCCAAACTGGCCGGAGCACGGGGTGGCCGGAAAAGCCCTGCTTGACCATGGGCTCTGGGACGCAGAACAGAGGCAGCCGGTTTGTGTGTATTTATTTGCATCTCATCTATGGAACAGGTATTTACAGATACAAATGGAACCACAGCAAAGCTGCCGTAAAACCATTCAGACCCTCTCGATGGCTACTTCTCAAGGCGCCCACGGTCAAGTAGCAGGGCTGGAGCCTGGCTGTGGAGTGGGCCAGCTGAGTACCTGGGCGTCAGCCAAGGGAAATAGCTGGGGATTATGGCTTCAGCATCCCCAGAGCACATTCCTGAGTGCTGACAGTGTGCAGCCCTCGCCACCCCCGCCGAGCCCCGCCCACAGTGGGACAGGAAAAGGGGCCCGCGCCGGGGGCGGGGGCGGGGGCGGGGGCGGGGTGGTGGCAGCCACTGCTCCCTCTTCCTGCCCTCCGAGTGTCTGCCTGGACCCTGTGCTGGCACGAGCACCCCTGAGCCGACTGGGAAGCCTCTGGCCCGGGGCTGCTCGCTGCCCTGCTGGCTGCTGTTTGGCAGCTGGAGGTGGCAGAGCCGCGGGCGTTGCCAGGGAGCATTCCCTGGGGGAACAGAAGCTGGGCCAGGGCAAGCAGCCGCGGGGAAAAGGTCTTAGAAAGCATCTCCCGGCTCCATGCTGGGAGGGGTAGGACTGTCAGTGCTGAGTGGCGCTGGGGGCTACACGAGCACCTGCCTCTCCTTTCTTTGGCCTTGGAGCTGGTGAAGGAAGGGCCAGAACACTGGACACAGCAGAGAGGAGGCACCCCAGCCTCGGTTCCTGGCTGCCCAGGGCTGCGTGCATGTGCAGAGGTTCACTCCCTCAGGCCAGGGACCCATGAGGCCCCAGCAGGAGACAGCTCTGGGGCTCCCTGCAGCCCTGGGCTCCTTGGGCTGCTCCCACTCCTCCTGGCGTCCTGGTGGGCAGAGGCCTCTGCTTGGGACCAGTGTTCCTGTTCCTCACTGCCGACTCCAGCGGGTGCAAGGTGACGGGGGGCCAAGGAGAGAAGACCGCAGTGTGGCTGGGGGCAGGCATGGGCATCGGGCCCTGGGCCCAGCACACAAGGGATCACAGTGTCGGTCTTGCACACGGTCACATGCACACCACACACACACCCCGTCCTCTTGTCAGTTAGGAGGAGTCGCTCGCTGTCTCTCACACACACACACACACACACACACACACACACGGTCACAGAGTTGATCTGAGTCGGTCTTGCACACGATCACATGCACACCACACACACACCCCGTCCTCTTGTCAGTTAGGAGGAGTCGCTCGCTGTCTCTCTCACACACACACACACACACACACACACACACACACACACACACACACAGTCACAGAGTTGAGCTGAGTCTATTATTGCTGTGCAGGGGGTGGGGCGTCAGGGACAGTTACTCGACGAAGACCGAGAACAGCACCATCACCACAATGCCCGTGCAGAGCAGAAGCACTTGCTGCAGAGAGCGCCTGTGGGGAGAGGGGCAGGGGCTCAGGGGGTGGCGCTGGCCGAGATGCCGGGGACAGAGGCCCTGCGAATGGCAGTGCCAGTGGGTAGCTCACCATGGGTCATCTTCCTCCAAGAGGTCGGGCAGCACGTTCACCAGGGCGATGTAGAGAAAGCCGCCAGAGGTGAAGGGCAGGATCCAGGCCACGGTCTCCTCTGCAGCAGGAGAAGCCCTGACTGGCTGGGAGTCCAGGGGAGCCATGTGTACTACACTCCCTCCCGCGGGGTGGATGGGGGGCAGAATCTGGCCTGGACACCAGGGTCAGGGCAGCTGTGCCCTTTGGCTGGGGCCCCTCTGCTGACCGCCACCACCCACCACGCCCGTACCTACTCCCTTGGGGGACTGAGTACAGATGGCGAAGCAGGCGCCCAGCAGGCCCCCCAAGGCCGTCGAGAGCTGCAGCTTGGCTGCGCTCCATCGGTCAAAGCCGGCCCGGAGCAGGATGGCAAAGTCGCTCACCTGAGGGGAGGTCCAGACGATCACTCTGGGCCCCAGTGGGGCCAGATCCCCTGAGCATCTCAGGCACGGACACACACAACGAGCCCCCTGCACCCGCCCTGTAGCTGGGACCACCCTGTGCCCCAGCCCGCATCCCCTCGGCTGGGCCCCCCGTCCCGAGGATGCTGGAGCACAGCTGAAACGGTGGCTGCAGCCTAGTAGCTGAGCAGCTCCAGGCCTCTGTGGTCCAGCCGCCCAAGCCCACCACTGCTGGGTAGTCCCACCCCGAATCCCTGCCCCCAGCTCCACGCCCACATGGCCGATCACGGGAACCCTCTGGCACTCACCTCATGGGGGATCTCATGCAGGAGGATGGCCATGGTGGTCAGGAGCCCGATCTGCAGGGAGGGGAGGAGTCTGTGGGGTCTGTGCCGAGGGCTAGGGCACCCACTTGTCCGCTCATTCTACAAACATTTACTCTGCTCTGGGTGCCCTGGCTGGGTACCATCTGGCTGCTAGAAATATCGCAGCGAATAAAACAGACAAGGAACCTGCCCCCAAGAAGCTAACAGCCTGGAGTGGAGAGGCAAGGATTGAGTAAACAGACAAAGAACCATGTGATTACACACCATGACAGGTGCTATGGGGAAAGGATGGACTGGGTGCCGTGGGACATGATGGGCCTGAGATGAGGGGTCAGCAAAGGCCTCCTTGAGAACGTGCACTTTAAGCTGAAGCCTGAAGGATGAGGAGCTAGCAGTTCAAAGAGTGGAAGAAAGAACATTCTAAGCAGAGGCAACAGTGAGTTGGAGGCTACCAGAGGGGACAGAGGTTGGCCAGTTCAAGAGTAGGCAGACCCTGGGGCCAAAGCGCAGAGGGCAGAGGGAGGAGGAGGTGGGGGGGGGAGAAGCATCTAGAAGCAGGCAGGGGCCAAGCATAGCAGCCTGGCAGAAGCCCGTGATCCCAACAAGGAGTGTTCGCAGCAAGAACAGACCAGTCGGTGGTGGAGACAGAAGGAGGCCGTGTCCAGGAGAGCAGCAGGGAGGCGTAAATGAGGGTGCTGTGATGGAGGGAGCAAGGAGATGCCTGGGGACCTATTCTGGAGGCAGAGCCCACTGGTTAACGCAGGCACCACCCTTCCCAGCAAAGAGCCTGGGTCCCACTGCCCCAGCCCCACTCACCTTCTTGCTCACAAGGAAGCTGGCAGCCACAGCCAGCCCGTGGGTGAAGTTGTCTATGGTGTTGGCCAGCAGGTTGAGATAGCCACTGACCTGGGTGAGGGGAGAGAAAGCTGGGTTGTGCCGGGCAGGCAGGGCTGAGTTGGGCCGGCCACTTGGGGTGGGGCGGCTGCAGGAGGAGGGGGCCCTGGGCGGGCCACTCACTTTGATGTTCCGGACCACGGCGCTCAGGCCGGGCCCTGCAGCTGGCTGGGCCAGATGGTGGCCTCCACTGAGCGCGGCCGCAGCTGCAGGGTCTTTGCTGGGGGCCTAGGGCCAGGAGAAGGAGGGAGACGTGACATTAGATGCCCCCCACTCGGCCAGGGTGGACAGAAAGGACAGAAAGATGGAGAACAGATAAAAAGGGAACACCCCTTTTACCTGGCTGGACTCTGCTGCTCAGTCAGCCGGGTGCCCCCAAACCCAGCAGACCCTCTGCCTCCCGCACTGCTCTCACTCTTAGTCTATGAGAACAAGCCACGGCAGGGGCTGATGCCCAGATCCTTCCAAACAAGCTGGCCCAGCCTCCCAGAGCTCCCAGGAAAGGGCCAAGAGACCCTCTTTTCAGGGCTTGACTCAGAACTTGGGCCTCCAGGCCCTGGCACCACCACAGAGCAGAGGCTGACCTGTGTAGCCTCTGGGGTTTTGGGCTCACCTGGCTAGTCTCCTCCTCCTTGCTGTCCAAGAACATCTTCTCCAGCGCCAGGAAGGTCAGGAAGCCAGCAATGACCCACAGTCCCAGTTGCTGTTGCTGCTGCAGGCTCTGCCCCTCACCACCTGCAGGGGGCAGCACTGACACACCAGGCCAAGCCAGGGCATAGAAGGGGGCTCCTTGGGATGGGACCTAGTCCAGGGCAGTGACAGGGGCAGGGTGCCAGGACTGGCTGGTGGGGCAGTTGGGCCCCAGGAACTCCCATAGGGACCAGGGCACTGGGACCAGGACAAGTTCCCTGCCAGACGTCCAGAACCCCCTCACAGTCATTCTGCAGAGCAGGCAGGGCCTAGGCCATCCCTGGGCATGGGCACCAGTTCCCACCTATCGCCTGCCACCCTCCTGCCCCCGGCCTGTGGTCTCACTCACCAGGGCTGGCACTGTACGTGTAGGCCCACGCCTCGGGCAGCAGGTGGAGAAACACATTGCCCAGGAGTCCCCCCAAGGCGAAGCTGAGCAGCTGCTTCAGGCGCCGGGCCCCAGCTACAAGGCAGAGATGTGGGACCTGGGGGCTGGGGCACCAGAGCCTCTGGCCTGACCTCTGCCCCACCCAGCTCACTGGGCTCCTAGTGTGGTCCCAACCGGACTGCAAGTCTCTAGAAGGCTGCACATGGGCTGCTGGCCTTCCTGGGTCCCCAACCCTTCAGTCCCAGTAAGGGCTGGTGCCCAGCAGGAATACACCACGACCTGCGGGCCGACTGTGGAGCCACTACTGCTTCAGGGTTAAGAGACTGGGCTTCAGAGCCTGACAGGTCCCAGCTCCCCAACCCACCAGCTGGTAACCTTGGGCAGATTACTTCTGGGACTCAATTTCATCATCTGTAAACTGGGGACAATTGTATCTATCTGACAGGGATCTTGTGTGAATTAAACCAGCGGTCCCCAACCTTTTTGGCAACAGGGACCGGTTTCGTGGAAAACGATTTTCCCACGGACGGGGGTGGTAATGCGAGCGAGGGGGAGCGGCAGATGAAGCTTCGCTCGCTCGCCCACCGCTCACCTGCTGTGCGGCCCGGGGGTCGGGGACCCCTGAATTAAACAACAATACATATAGCAAGGGCTTATGAAGTGGGAATGTTTCTCTTCTCAGCCGCTGTTACTCTCAGAAAAGTGGCAGAGATTTGAGGACTTGTGCAGACGTGCAACATCCAGAGCTAGAAGTGCCCTGAGGGGGCCTTTGGTTTGATAGACAAACTGAGGCCCAGAAGGAAGAGGCAGCTTGGTGGTGGGGTGGGGTCCCAGGGGGAAGCTGCTGCTTCCAGGCTGTGTGCCCTTGGGCTCCTCCAAGAACTTCTCTGTGCCTGTGCTTCCCCATTTGTAAAATAGAGCTAATAATCCAAGTCCTCCCTAGGTGGACCTCTCAGGGATGCTATGAGAGGGGCTGAACTGATACACAGGCCAAGACAGCAGAAGAGGGCCCTGTTCACAGCTGGGGCACCAGCCCTCAGCCCAGTGCCTGGCACAGTTGCGTTCATAACCATCTGTTGAATGAACAGTTCCTGGAGCCTGGCAGGCAGTACGAGCCCCTGGAGGACCCTCATTTCAAAGATTCCCGGGGCCTGCTCCAGACCTACTATGTCATACTCTTGGGTGGGGGTGACAGGCACCTGCGTTTTTAGCAGCTCCCCATCTGATCTTCTTTAGTTTTCATTATAGCATGTCACCTATGGACACGTGCGCAGCCAAGGAAGAGCCTTTGCCAGGCCTGCACCCACCTCCCAGCCCCCCTCTCCAGAGGCAGGCCAGCTACCAGCCTCTCGCGTGTTCTTGGGTGAGGCCGCCCCAGGGGCTCTGGGTCTGAGCGCCCTCTTGCACTGTGAGCAGGGACTGAAGCGAGAGGCAGCGCGACGCCCAGCACTGGCTCGCGAACATGGAGCCCCGTCCCTGCACCGGGGCCGTCTCCTAAGTGCTATGCCGACGTTAGCTCATTTAATCATCACAATAACACCTATGAGGTAGATACTATTATTATCCTCATGTTTAAGGTTGGGAGCTTAAGGCAGAGAGAAGTTAAGGAACTTGCCCAATACCACCCAACTGGTAAGTGGCAGAGCCAAGATTTGAACCCAGGCATCCCAGCATCCGATTTCCAGCCTTGTTTCTTGCTTCCCAGTGAATGTTTGCTGACTTTCATCTTTCAGAATAAACAGATGCACAAACAAATGAGCACGGCGCACCCTGGCTCACTGGACCAAGGTGAGGAATTGTGCTGGGTCCCCACCCTCCACCAGACACACTGCCACTCGGGACCAGAGACCCGGCTCTCCCAGGAAGAGCAGCAGCATGTTTCCCGCGCCATCGGCTGCCCCTCGGTGCCAGAGGAGGGTCACTCACCTTCTGAGCGCAGCGTGGTCCCCATCTCCAAGGGAATGACGAGCAACGGGAAGACCCCGCTGAGCCCCACCATGAGTGAGCCCAGGAGGGAGCAGATCCACGTGTCCAGCCGCTCGCCACTCAGCAGGGCCCCCCAGGACTCGCTTTCCTTATTGTCCAGGCGACAGGCCGCTGCCACCCCCCGGCTCCGGAAGGCCTGCTGGGAACCCCCAGCCCCTCCCAGGAGCTCCAGGGCAAGAGCAGCGAGGAAGAGGAGCCTCTGTCCCGCCATGCCACAACCAGGGCAGGGACATCCAGGCATGCCACGTGCTGAAAAACACAAAGGCCACTTACGTGTGCTGCCACCCTTGGCCGCACACCTGCTTAGGAAACGTGGCATCTTAACCCTCCCCCCACTCCCAGTGGCCACGGCACCTGCCCTCCTGCTTGCCTCCCCCAGGGCCTCTGAGGATCCCAATGATGGGTGCACAGAGCAAAAGGGCTCTGCTCCGCCACACCCCACCCCCAAGGAGCACACATTTTTTCCTTGGGAGCCAGTTCCAGGCTGTGTGTCAGCCTGTCCGCCTGAGGCTAAACTTTCCTTAATGACAGGGTGAGGCGCTGGCTGGGTTCCCCTCAGACACCGGTAGGCCCGGCCCAGCTGGGTGTCTGGCTGCCAGGGGAGGCTTCGCTGCCAGGATGCGCCCCAGTGAGGACACCCCCAGGGATGGCGGCCAGCACAGTCTAGCTTGATGGGGCAATGTTAGGAGGTGCAGGTGGGGAAACCAAGCAGCTGAGCTAGTTCAAGACCATCAGGGCTTTTTCCTAGGAAATGAGTCCAATATCGCTGGGGCACGGAGACAGCCAGGAGGTGGGAACGAAGAGAGGATTCTTCAGCTAGGAGCTGCCTCACAGATGTGCAGAGCACAGGCTTTGAAGACCCGCCCTTGACTTTGTGCTCTGCATTTACAGCTGCTTGACTGCGGACAAGTCCCTAGAGCCCTTCTCTGAGCCTCAGTCTCCTCGTCTGTAGCAGGGAGATGAGTATTGCCTCCCTCACACAGTGGTGAAAATGAGATGAGCTTGCTAATTAGGTGAGCGTGCCTGGCACGGACGAGGCACAGAGAACCCTCCTTATGTTGCGGGAGCCCAGGAGCACCAGGCAGCAAGAGTGTACCCAGCAGGCGGATCACAGGATCTGGATGTGAGTCAACCAAGACGGAAGTTCAACCTGGAAACTCAGGCATGAGGTTTAAATGTGGTCTGCCCTCCCTCATGCTGGCTGTGACCTTGAGCCAGTGATGTCCTTGCCTCAGTTTCCTCATCTGCTGATGGAGGTGGGAGGGAGGGAAAGCAGCTGGAAAAGATGCTCGGGTCTAGGACCTCCAGGCCTTAACGGGACCCTGATGAAACCCTCTGGGCTCCACTGGGGACCAAAGGCAGGACTGCGCCAGGCCGGACTTGGAGGCAGAGGCGGGTCAGGGGACAAGTTTGAGGACAGGAGAGGGGAGGGGACAAGTTTGGGACAGGAGAGGGGGTACCGAGAGAGTCGGAGAGCAGAGGGAAAGCAGAAGCAAGAGCGGGAGAGCCAAGAGTGAGAGAGCCAGAGACGGATGCGGAGGCGGAGAGAGAGGGAGAGATGGGGAGCGACGCGTGGGGAGACAGGGGAGAAGAGCCCAAGGAAGTTTAACTCCCGGGCTCTGGGCGAGAGGCCCAGGTCTGATCTGGACAGGCCGGGTCGGGGGCAAGGGGATCGGCAGAGTCCGTCTCGTCAGGGGCTCTGGCCCTGGGGGTGCGGCGGCCACTCACCGTGCGGCGGCGACGGCGGCGGAGGCGCTCCGGACGGCCCCGGCCATCCAGCTGCGGCACAGCGCCCCGCCCCGGCTCTGCCCCGCCCGGCCTGGCCGCCCGGCCCCCGGCCCGGAGCCGCCCCCAGCGTGCGGCCACGTCACACGGGACCCGTCCGGAACCCGACGCACCGAACGCCGCGGGGTCGTGGGGAGCGGCGGTGGGAGAGCGCTTCCGCCTCGAGGCCATGGGGGACCCGGGAGGCTGGCGCACTTCCGCTCGGGCGGGCCCGGGACGGCGGGGAGGGTCGGGCGGAAGTGGGGGCCCCGCGGGCACCCAGCACAGTCCGGCTGCGCAGGGCGGAGACGGCGGCCCCGCGGTGACCGCGAGCAGTTGGGTGGCCGCGCTTGCGGGTCTGCCCGCCGCTTCCTCTCTCGGGAGGCAGTCCCAGCCGCGGCCGCACGGGGGCGCGCTTTGCTGCCAGACTGCGCCGTCCCGGGACGGGGTCTGGGTAGGAGGATGGCTGCGGCGCTCCTGCTCTGAGTCAGCCCGGCCTGGCTCCTCCATGAGCAAGGGAAAGGGGAAGTGCCTGCCGCAGGGAGGGGCCTAGCCCCGGGAACCTCAGAAGAGGGAATTTTATTCTTACTCATCGAATTATTTTTATGCTTTGGTTTTTCACTGGGAACCTCAGGCCTTTGTCTCCAGGGCTTGTAACCCTTTGGAGTCCAGTGCACGGTGGCCTGACACTGCTGCTGGTAACCCCAAACCTGGGGGAGCAAAGGCTCTGTGCTTCCCTCACCTCAGACTGGGGCAGCAAACAATAGCATTATTATAACTGCAATTTACTGAACACCTACGACGTGCCATTCACTCTGCGTGTATTGTCTCCCTGAATCCTCAGTCTGTCCCTTTGAGATGGATACTGTTAGCCCAGGGTCACACAGTAGCACAGATGGCAGAAGCACGATTCAAACCTGGGTGTCCTTGAACCCAGAGCATGTGATAGCACCTCTCACTTATAGGGTCATGGGAATCTGCCTTGGCATTTACACTTTGCATTCTTCTCAGCCAGGACCATATAATACTCAGCAAGGGGCACTTGGGTACTCACTGGGGCAGAGATTGTGACAGGGTGGGAGTCTCCCAGCCTCTGACCTTCATCTGCCTCATGCGGTAATTCCTTCGTCCGTCCTGTGTCACTCTCCCTTACCAGGGGCTCTGAGGGCACAGGGCTCTCACAGGCTGCACCAGTTGCCCGATTCCACCTCACACTCCAACATCTGCCCTTCCTAGACCCCCAACTCCTACCAGGCGGGATCAGCTTTCCTCTGAAAGCCCCGTGTCTGCCTCACCCGCCAGGCCCATAGGTCTACAGGGACGCCCTCCTGTTCCGCTCCCTGAGTTCTGAAGTGGAAGCCCTGTGCTGGTTACTTTGCAAAGGGAGGAAGACACTCAGGGATGCTGCTCAGGGATCTCTAAGGTGCGCCCCCCCATATATGCAAATCACTCCATCATATGCAAAGCACTTCACAATATACAAATGATTTCACAATAACACAGTCAGCATTCCTGCCTCTAGGAGCTGAGGGCTGCTGGCCACCAGCAAGGGGATGGGCAAGACCCAGCTAGAAACACCACTTGCTGCCTTCTCACTGCCCTTTCCTCTCACCTGGCCTGGAATTTCCACCATCAGACTCCCTAATGTATTGGGGGGTGGGGATGGGACTCTAGAGGATGACCATGAGCTGGGAGGGCCAAGTAGAAAGACAATGGGTGGACTAGTGTGTGGCCGTTAAAAACAGCGAATTAGGGGCTTCCCTGGTGGCGCAGTGGTTAAGAATCCACCTGCCAATTCAGGGAACGCGGGTTCGAGCCCTGGTCCGGGAAGACCCCACGTGCTGCGGAGCAACTTAAGCCCGTGCGCCACAACTACTGAGCCTGTGTGCTGCAACTACTGAAGCCTGTGTGCTCTAAGGCCCTGCATGCCACAATTACTGAGCCCATGCACCACAACTACTGAAGCCTGCACACCTAGAGCCTGTGCTCTACAAGAGAAGCCACCGAAGTGAGAAGCCTGCACACCGCAACGAAGAGTAGCCCCCGCTCACTGCAACTAGAGAAAGCCCATGCACAACAACGAAGACTCAACGCAGCCATAAATAAATAAATAAATAGGTAAATAAATAAATAAAAAGAAGAGTTCTGGAGGAAAAAACAAACAAAGAAAACCAGTGAATTAGATCTGCCAGGGGCTTCCAAATATGGACGAGTGAGAAAAGAGAGATGCAGAAATTTTTTTTACTATAACCCACTAGTTTAAAATAATAACAAAAAGGAAACTTGTATAGGTACATGTGATTATAGGTATTAGCATATATAAGTCCATTTATAATTGTGAGTAAATAAAAAATATAGAAGATCTCACGTCAGCATGGTAACATGGATTCCATGGTGGGGGGAGAAAAAAATATAAAAGGAAAATTTGTAAAAACATGTTAAAACATGTATATGATCATAATTTATGCAATTATGTAAAAAAAGTTGTAAAAGCTTTTATATATATCATATGTAAATTAAATATATGATATATATATTAATTAACTCCCTATGCCTCAGTTTCCTCATCTGTAAAATGGATTGCTATATCAAGTAGTTGTGTAAGTTGAATGAACACAGAAAACACTTAGAACAATGCCTGGCACATGGGAAGTTCTACTTAAGGATTAGATGTTATTATTATTTACATGTGTGGACACATGTGTATAAAGAAAGTATTACAGTAATGAAAAGAACAGATAAAGACACAGGGTGGGGGCCACCCCTCTCCACTCCTCGCTGAGCACAGATGAATGTTTTCCAACACATTTATCAACTAGTTTGAAGGCCTCAGGGTCTTCCTGGGTCGTGGCACTGGGCAGACAAACCACAGCAGGGCAGGGTGAGCCTGGACACTGCTTGGCTCTGTGTGGTTGGGAGGCGTCTGGGATTGGAGGGGCTGCAGACCAATTTCTCTGATCTGGCCTTTCTCAGCAACCAGGTCTCAGCCCCCTATTTCTAGAAGGTGGGACTGCTTCTGGGCCTACTGACCAGGCGACGGCTGTGAGACCAGCACAGCCTGGCGTTGGCATTGCCGATGCTCTGACAACCCTCCCCCTCCTCTGGCGGTCAAGGGCTAGAGGCTCTGGGATGGGCACATTACTTCTGCTTCCAGAGTATGGCCTTCTGTGAGAAAGCAGGCCTTCATCTTCTCAGGGCTTTCCGTGGGGGTCTGCAGGTAGACTTGTAGAAGGGCATCTGAGGCTCAGGGTGCCCAAGGTCGCCCTGAGGAGGTGAGGCAGAGCTGAGTGCCCACCCAGGGCCCTGCTGCTTTTACTGTGGGCTCCAGCTCTGCCTCTCCAAACTGGATCTGCCCCTCGGGAACCCCTGACCCTAACGCTCTCTCAACTTGTTCTTCTCAGGGCAGCCTTAGCTCCCTCGTGAGTTCCTGGGGTGCTTTCTCCCCTGAATTTCCAGC
The DNA here is from genome assembly GCF_951394435.1 of Stenella coeruleoalba. Lineage (NCBI taxonomy): Eukaryota > Metazoa > Chordata > Mammalia > Artiodactyla > Delphinidae > Stenella > Stenella coeruleoalba. Next base: position 12,967,179 of record NC_137154.1, read on the forward strand.
CCTGGCCTGATGATGCCCCCGTGACTCCACAGCAGCCCCTTTCCCCCACCCTCAGCAACTCTTCCTTGGGCAGCCCAGCCTCACTGCTTTCTGTCCAGCCTGTCTTTACAACCCCCTTTGTAACTCCCACCCTACCCCTGGCAGGCCTGGCCTGTTCGTCCCCTTCCGCCGTCTCTCTCTGTCGATTGAAATCCTGCCCGTTTACAAGGCCGCTCCCTCTCTGAAGCCTTCTGGGTCTGTCCAGGCCCTCAGTATCGTGTCTTTGGAGCCCTGAGCCCTGTACCCTGAACACAATGGGACTTCTTCACCCTCCCAACCCCCATTCCCGCTGTGGGCTTCTGGAAAGAAAGACAAGCTCTTGCCTATACCCTGAATAGAAGTCTGTCCAAATGAATTTAATATCTCCCTTTCCCCTCTCCTGCCTCAGGAGCACAAAGTGGGGTGAAATTCCTGTGCGCTGTGCACAGTAATCTGAGCCTTCGCAGGGCTTTATTTAATTTATGTTTATTCATAGATTTGCTTACTTGTTACCCCTTCCCCATCCCATCTCACTGCTTCCTTCTTGGGAGAATCAGAGTGTTAACAGTCCTTTTTTTCCCCTAAGAAACATAACAGACGATATTCTGTCCAGTTTGGCCTTTCTTTTTAAACAAGGAAAAAAGCTCTTTTAAGGTTTTCTTTTACGTTATTCAGTGATGTTTACAATTGTTCTCATATAGGTCCTGCATAACTCTTAATAAGTTTACTTTTAGGTATTTTACATTTTGTGGGTATTTAAAAGAACATATTTCCCATTATGTTTTAAATGTAGTGCACAGGAAGGCAAATTATTTTTATGTATCCCTTTGATACCTGGTAAGCCAACTACATTTTCTTACTGGTTCTAATCATTTCTCAGTATTACTGTTGTGTCTTTTAGGTGGGTAATCATGTCAGCTCCTAATAACAAAAGTATGAAAAGGAAGGAACCAACATTGTTTTTTATAGAGGTATGGTTTGGCTTGGTTTTGAACTTCATAGGAAGTATCTGTCTTCTGGGACTGGCTTTTTCACTCAACGATACGGGTACTCAGGTTCATTCATGATACAGGGTGAAACTGGTTCATTTGCTTGCACTACTGAACGATGTGCCACTGTGTGAGTGAATCCTCTGTAATTTATTTCCCCATTCTCTTGTCCGTGGGCATTTGGGTTATTCTCTAGATTTTTGCTGTTCAGAACAGTGCAGCTTTGAATGTTCTCGTTTCTGTCTCGGAGCACATGCCCAAGTTTCTCTTGATTTTAAGCCTAGAGGGGGATCTGCTTATAAGATAAGGCCAGATTGTTTTCCCCAGAGGCTGTAGGGAGTTGCACTCTGACTAACAACACACTGGAGATTCCGTGGCGCCACCTCTTCTCCAGCACTTGGTGCTGTCAGACTCGTTCATTTTTGCCCGTCAGACGGTATAAAATAGCATCTTATTGGGGCCTTCATTTGCATTTCCCTTATCACCAATGAGCTTGTGCATCCCTTACGCGTTCATTGGACAACTGTGTTTTCTTCTTCTGTAAAAAGGCCTGTTCACGTCTTTCATCTATTTTTCTGTTGGATTACTTGTTTTCTGTTTTTTCCCATGGATTTCCAAGAGTCCTTTATGTGTTTTTGATGTTTATCCATTGCGGGTTGTACGTGGCAGACGTCAGACGTCTCACATCTCCTCCAGTTTGTGGCTTGCATTTCACTTTCTCAAAGGTGTCTCCACTTCTCTCTTCCCTCCCACGCTTGGGCCTGGGACGCTAGTGCGCGTGTGTGTGGATGGGGGGTGTCGCGCCCCTCAGAACGCCGTGCAGAGCAACCCCACCGCTCCTCCTGTTCCTCGGGGCTTTAAGGGACCCTCGTCTCCCTCCCAGATTTGGCTGAGGCGGCCTGGATGGGAAGCCCCTGTCTGGTCTGCTTGGGGTGGGCACGCCGCAGCAGGGAGGGCCTCGCTGCGATGGTGCCCCCCCCCCCCCAGGAGTTATTTATCACTTCCGGCTCCTCACCTGGGGGCCGGGCGCCTCTCTGCTCCGCTGGGCAGCAGCCCGCGGCAGCTCGGGCGCTCCCTGGGGGCGGGCGGCCTCGGGGGAGGGGCGCTCCGGGCCGGCCCCTCCGGAGGCGGAGGCGGGGGCCAGGCCTGCGGCGGGGGCTGGGATGGGGGGCGGAAGCTGCCCGAGCAGATAAGGGCCGAGGTCGGTCCTGCGGTGAGACTGTGCGGGACGCTGCCTCCGCCGAGCCCGCCCCCGCACCCTCTGGTCCCAGCTCCCCGAGCCACGGTCGGCGCAGCGGCCCCCTCCCTGCAACCCGGGGCTCGGCATCCTGGGCGTTGATCCCAGAGAGCAGTGAGAGATGGTGCTCCGGCCTGCTCGTTCCGTTCCAAACCTCAGTCATCGCAGCTGGAACATGGGGGTAGGAGTCTCCAGTTACCCCCCAGGGCCGTTAGGGATGGAACAGGTGCAGGCTGGTGAAATCCCTCTGTAGATTTGGGCCTTTTGTAAAGGATGGGTACCCTGAGTTCCTCGCATTGCCCCTGCTGTACCCGCTGACTCTCCAGGCTTCATCCCCGTTGTATAGATGGGAAATTGGGGGACTTGCCTTAAGTCACAGAGCCAGCCAGCAGGAAGCAAGTGGGGAGGGGAATGGAACTCCACAATCTGGGGGCCCTCTTTAAGAAAAAGATTACAAAATCACAAATACAAATTTGCTGAGGCCTCTCCCAGGGCCTTGGAAGAGGCCCAAGTAAGTGAGAAGTGCAAGTCCAACTTCTTGGTTTCCCGGCCTCACCCTGCAGGCCCCCTGGAAGGGCTTACACCCCTCCTCCAGGAGACGGTCAGACACCAACACAGTTGCAGGGTAGGTTCAAGATAGTACAGCAGGGGCCTGGAGGAGTCCGCACTGCAGCTGGGCCCAACCCCTTGCATATGCCTAGGCAGCCCTCCGGCCAGCCCAACCCAACAGCAAGAGCAGTCGCATTTTGGGACTGCGCCACCGCTGGGCAGGGCCAAGCCCTCGAGCACCAGCCAGTCAAAGTTTACTTGCCACTCAGGGCCTCTGACCCTGTGGGCTGGCAGTGGTAGGGAAAATTCCTAGGAAAAAAGGAAGGGGGAACCTGCCCGAGGCAGTGTAAGTGCATCTGACTTGGAGTCACATGGGACTGAGGTTTAAGCCACTGCAAGGCCATGTGACCTTGGGAAGACTCCTTCATTTGGGTGTCTTCATCTGTAAAATGGGAGTAATAATAGTACCTACTTGTCAGCGCTGTAATGAGGCTTAAATGAGGCCATGCATGACGAAGCTTGGCTTTTAGAAGCAAATTTCCCTTCTGTGACATCTCCAGGTCAGGAGAGGCATCTTTCTCTCCATATTAGGATTAAGTCACTTACCCAGGGGGTGGTCTCTTGATGGCAAAGTTGAGATTTAAACCCATGAATGTCTGGCAGCAATGCCCTGGTTCTAACCATCAGGGAACACTGCCCCCTGGGGCCTGTCTCCCCCGGGAGTTAAGTGCCACTGCTAGGTGTGCATGTCCAGGGCAGGGAGCCAAGGGCAGCCTTTGAGTCAGGAGGTTGCTCACCTTTCTGGATTTTATAATCTCTTTTGCTCTCATGGGCATCTGAGGCTGGAATTTTTCTAACTCTGGCATCCTACAACCTGGACCAGGAGAAGCAGGAGACTCTGGTGATGGAGACAGGGCAGGGGAGCTGGGAATAGGCCATGACCATGAGCCTGGGCAGCAGTGGCATCCCAAAGGACTCAAAGTCTTCTTCCAAACAAAGAGGCGCTGCTTTGCCTCATGGTTTGCATAGGATTTCTCCTGGGTTGGTGGACAAGAGAACTGAGTTCTCAGCTCAGAGCTGCCCCTCTCTAGCCAGCTGACCCCACACCAGTCACTCCTCCCCTCTGAGCCTCGGTTTCCTCGTCTGTGAAATGGGGATAAGAATACCTGCAGCTGCGAGGATTACAATATGTTGCGTACGTAGAGTGCCTAGTAAATGTTACTAGTTGTTAAAACAGGCGGTCTGAGGATGGAAGAGGGTGTCTTGGGAGGGCAGGAAGTATGCAAGCAGAAGTGGGGAGTCCTGCCAGGGCAGGAGTTTGGGCTTCTAAGGTCTCTGTCTCACAGATGGAGTGCCTTGGGGTAGGGCTGGGAACCCCAGCGCCGGTACTCTCCCAGATCAGGACAGGTCAGAGAGAGGTCAGGGGCTCTGGGGGTGCAGAGAAGAGCAGGGAGCAAAGGTTCTCAAGCAGGTGAAAGGGAAAGGAGGGAGGAAGTGGGGGCTTCTGGGAGGAGACTGGAGTGGCGGTCGCTGTGTGATGCCGGCCACACAATCACCCCGAGGCCCCGTTCCATGACCTCCTTTGTCCCTCATTGCAGACTTTCAAATTAGGCATTTCCCACATGGGGAAACCGAGGCTCAGAGAGGTGAGATCACTTGCCCAGGGCCACACACTGCAGGCTCCCCAATCTGTCTGGCTCTGCAGCCTGGACTCCAACAGTCACAGCCACTTTCTTATCTCATCTGCCTGACAAGGTTGTGAGTGAAGCAGCGTGATCTCAGAGGCTCAAAGGGATCCCAGACCCTGCCGCTGTTTCCCAGGAGCCCCAAGCTCTAGGCTGGCAGCTGTGCAGGAGACATCACCAGGAGACCCGGGACAGGGGCCCAGGAGGATTTGCTCACGGTGAGAGCAGAGAGCCCTGGAGTAAGGGAGCAAGCACGCCATCTCAGGGGGGTTCAAGTAGAGGCATCCTGTGTCTCCCCAGCAGCTGGGAATCTGGAGGCATGACTCATAATGGGGCCAAAGCTAGCCAAAATTTTTATGAAATTCCTTCTTTTTATCTTAAAAATTCATACAGATTTGTACCCTTTTAAATATGTGGGCTTCCCCCTCCCCTTTTCTTAAAATAAGTTTCCACTCTCAGTCTCTATCTGAGTGGACACTCCAGGAAGACATGGTGCCTCCACTGGCTGTGTGTATCTGTTGCCTGCACCGTGGACCCCATGCCCTGGGCCTCTGGTTTGGTTTGCGAAAGTGCAGGGACAGAGTTGAGGTCAAGGCCCTGCCTGTTTTCGGTCTAGGGCCCTCCCCACCTCTGCTCCACGCTCCTGCCTCTTGCTTTGGCTCTCCCATCTCCTCTCACAGAGGTTTGTCCATCCCAGTCCAACTCTCCCACTGGGTGTTCTCAGAATGTCTCACCCCCCTCTTCATGCCCTGAGGGTCCTTGTCCGGAGGGACACTACCCGTCTTCAGCCCTCTCTGCTGGCCAGTCTGACCCTTCACCTCCCCAGAGGAGTACTCGACTTGGGGAAGTTCCATGCCCATTTGGAAGAAACGGAGGTGCAGAGCTGAGAGATGCTGGACCTCCAGGGTGCACAATGAGAAGGGCTGTTGGATGCCCACCGGGATCTCTGGGCAGGTGGGGTGCCTCAGCCTGGGGAGAGGGCACCAGATCTGGGCCCCAGCCAGGGATGCAGGAAGGAGGAGGGAAGGCCATGGGGTGCCGGGGGCTGCCGCCTGGCAGGTCCCTGTGCCCAGGGTAGGGAAGTTTCTTATTTCTCCTGCTCCGACTTCCCCCTTTGATTTATTATAGCCATGAAATGCTCTACTCTCTTCTCTTTTCCTTGCTGTCCCCGGGGCTGGAGGAGCACAGGCCTCCCAGTCATGGGGCCTTGGCCTTGTTGGACTCCCATCTCCTTCCAAAGGTTGAGCCTGGGGGGCCCAGAAGTGAGAGGTGAGTCAGGGCAGGCAGGGTGGGACGAGGAGGGGCCCCGACCCCCTAAAGGCTAGCCTGGGCAGGACCGCAGGGGCCGGCACAGTCTCGGTTGGGAAGGTCTGGGGCCGGGCAGAGGCTGTGGCAGGTGTGGACTTGACAGCAGACAGCTCCCTGGGGTTGTGGAGGTGGCAGGCTCTGGGCCAATGGCCTCTCAAGTCCTGGCAGGTCTGAGGGCTGCGCACAGAGTCCTCGAACGCTACCCACCAGGTCAGAGAAATGGCTTCTCTGCAACCCCTGACGCCATCTTCAGATTTAATGGTGGCCAGAGCAGGCCCGGCCCAGGTGCATCTGGGGACGGGGCTGACAACCCAAAGGAAGGCTTGAGGCCCCCGTGCCCAGACCTGGGGCTCCTCAAGACCACCGCTGGACCTCACCCCGTGGCCTAGTCCAGGCAGGTGAGGGCTGGAGTCTGTCTGTCCGGCCCCTTGGCGGACCTGGCGGCCAGAGCGTTCCTGGCCGCTGCTGTGCAGCGCCTGTGGTAACGGGGCTGTTGGCGTTTTGCAATGGCCGGGGGTGGGGAGGCTGCACACACATGCTTCCTGTGGTGACTGGGCGCTTCCTGTTTTCTCAGGCGCCGGACTTGCTACTGCCGATGTGGAAACAGGGGCAGCTGCAGCCCGGGTGGCTCCAGGTCGGGCGCCCCGACCCTGCCCAGAGGGGCCTAAGTGGGCCCATCACCCCAGGCCCCGACCCAGGGCAGTGGATGGCCCGAGTTAACCCCCCACTGCAGGCCCCCATCCTTCCTGTCCCCAACAGCTTCCGCCAAGAGGAAGGGGCCAGGCAGGGCTACCGCTCAAGGCTGAGCAGGTGGTCTAGGAGGTCAGAGGTCCAAGGGTGGGAGCTCTGGTCTCAGCTCTGTCCTTTGCTCACTGAGTGCCTTTGGCCATCCCTGACCTGATCCAGGCCTTGATTTCCTCTTTTATGTGGTGATCATGGCACCCATCATCTAAAATCCCTCACCCATTTCTGCCCCAGTTCTGACCTCCCTTGATTTTTCCATCCCAACAGCCTCAGCTTTGGGGGCAGGGTGAGCACTGAGGCTGGGACCCTCAGAGGGGGGCTTGGCATAGGTCTTGACAGAGAGGGGCTTGGAGAGACTGGGGAGAGGGAAAGGCACGCCAGGTGGGGGAACCAGACTTAGAAGAAGGCATGGAGGTGGGAAGGCCGGGACTGGGTTTGGGAGATGGGGTGTTGATGGGACAGACGGAGAGTGGTAGGCAACAAGGTTGATCTGGAAGGATTCAAAGCAGGAGAAAGATTTTAGGATCCTCTTTATTCCTGAAAACGTTAGGAAAGTGTCTGATACCCCCTCACATTCTTCCTCAGAAGAAAGGCAAGGGGGGTGGGGGGCAGGGCCAGCCCTTCCCAGCCATTCACCAAGGAGATGGGTGCCCATGTGTTGTGGTGCAAGGGCCTCAGGAGGGATCTGAACCTTTCTCCAGGTGTCAGGTGCCTGGAGTTCCACCACCAGGGCCAGGCCTTAGGATTTGGCATTGCCCTGTTCCCGAACATGTTTTGTTTTGTTTTTAAGCTGCTATTGCAAGAAGGGGAGGGGAGATGACTTGGCTTCTTGTTGAGTTTGTGGACAGCATCTGACCTCTGGAAGAAGAGTTTCTTTGCAGGACGGCCAAGGCCTGAGCCCGCTGGGGACTGACCAGTCCACGGACCCAGTTCAGCCACACGCTTGGCCCAGGAGGTTCTGAGGTGCCCACTTCACAAGTGGCCCCTCCTAAATCTCTAGGCCTTCCCATCATGGACAGCCAAGGGCTGGTTCCAGCCAAGGAGGCCTTGAGGAGCCCGAGACCCTGAGGCCCAGCCTGAGGGGCCATCAGGCCAGCCTGGCCCCCACCATCCTGTCCCCTGCCTCGGTGCCTTGGGTCAGCCTAAGTGCTGAGTTGGCGGCTCAGCAGCTGCTTCTGCCCACGGAGGCCCAGTTATAAATAAGCCCAATGTGGCCAAGTCATCAAGTTCTGTCCCAGCTGCATTACCTCAGTGACCACAGGTTGGGCTGCCCAGAACCAGGCCCACCAGAACCTGCCTGCCCAGGCCAAAGGCTGGGCCAGCTTTGATGCCTGCAGGGGTCCTCAAATCCAGGGTTGGGGTGTCTGCAGCTACTCAGACCTGGACCGCCCTGGACACGGGCCACGGAAGGGGCAGGGCCCATCCCGCCTGCCCAGAGCCAGCTATTTACAAACCGAAACCGGGAGAAGTGAAGCGGCTGCGGCCAAAGTGGCTCCAGGCCCCCAGCCCCCAGTCCCGCTCCATCCCCGGCAGGCCCATCCCCCCTCCTCATGGCTTCCTCTTTCCTTCCCCACACAGCTCCCCGACCTCCCACTGCCCGGCCAGGTCTCTCTGGACAACCTGCCAGTACTTCATGGTGACCCCCGGCCCCATGGCCACTTGCCTGGGGGGGATCCCTTCTACTACTCACCCCCAAGACCCCATCAGTCTGGGCTCCTAGTAGCAGCCTCCTCCCACCCGGGCCCAGCCCACCGTGGCCTGCCCAAAGCACATTCCCACAGTTCTCAGTTCCCCTTCGTGGCTGGAAAAGCTCCAGCACCAATGGCCACCGTGGCGCTGCCCGGCCCTGCCTGAGCGTAGCTTCTCCAGGGGACCTTGACCTTCAAGGGGGCGCCAAGTAATCTGGGGAGCTGTGGTGGATTTTGGGGCACCTGGGGCCTTAAGGGGGCACGTTTCTGAGCAGGAGGCTCCAGCCATCACTCTCTTTGAGTTCGGTTTCGGCCCACTCATCCGGCTGGCGTGGGTCACAGGCCCTTGTGCAGGTCAGAATTGAGCTCAGACAGACGGACACGGGGCCCGAGACCACGGCACACGCTGCTTAGGAAGTGGCAGGCAGGATGGTGCCGTAGCAGGGGCCTGTTCCAGGGAGAGACAACAGACAACATAAGTAATACTCACTTCTAATAATAGACGAACTCCCTCACGATGGTGCAGAGGATGGCAGTTCTTTCTGTCCCCCGAACAAGCCTGTCCCATTATCTCCATCATAAATGGACATGGGCTCACAGGGGAAGTCACGTGTCCCAGGCTACACAGCTAGAAAGTGTCTGGACCGAGATTCAAGATTTCCTGACATCCAGTCCCCTTCTGTCTCCGTCTGACTGCCCCTTGCTCCATCTTGTCCCTCAGTCTCCTGCCCGGGAGGACAGGAGTTTCTCAGCACTGTGACAAAGCAGGAGCGGGGCTGGCCCGAAGCTTGAGGGGGAAGCAGGCCTTGGACAGCAGAGTTACCAGATGGGGTTCGTCAGTGCCCAGTGCCACCTTCCCTGCCCGATTCCTTGCCTCCCACTAAGTCCCAGCTGAGGCACAGCCCTAGCCCCCCTCAGCCGCAGTCAGCTGGCTGCCTTTCACCTAACTTCTCTGAGCCTCAGAATCCTCTTCTGTGACTTGTCATCCCACAAACACAGAGCACCTACTCGATGCCAGCCCTAGGCTGGGTGCAAGAAATCTCTAGAACTAGGCTATGGCCCCTGTTCACAGTCGTGTGGAGAAGGCAGATGAGTTACAAGATCCTGAGTACTCCAAGAAGGAAACTGCAGCTGTGAGACACCAAGAACAAGTGATGAGTCCTTCCTGGGGTGAGGAGGGTGCCATTGGGGTGGGATAGGAAAGAGTTCCCCAGCAAAAGCCGGGGGACTGGCTCTCCATGCTGAGTCACACCCCTATGCCTTGGCTCTGGTAGTTACCACGGTCCGAGTCAAGTGCCCTTCTTCCCTCTGGGCCCGATAAACTATCCATCTGTCAGGACCCATGGACACACCACAGCATGACCAGGCCTGGTCTGGCCTGATGGCTCCCCACCTCCCTCTTCCCACGCAGGACCTGAGCACACCCGGAGGTCAGGCCTCCTCAGTCACTATGCCTTCACCAGCCCCACCCAGGCAGGCATCTGCTCCCGGGCTCAAGCCCCCACCGTCCTCTGCTCCGAAAAGCACCGTTTCCCTTTTCTGGGTGACCACACGCCATACACAGGGAATTTCCATCTCAGCCTGTGGAGCCTCTGATTCACTCAGGCTCACTCAGGACTCCTTCCGGGTCCATGCCTCCTACTTCTGCACCTTGGGCTGCCCCTCACACCCACCCGGGACCCCTAGGCAGCTTCAAACTAATCTTGGCCTCCACAACCTGGAAATCAAGTCAGCCCCTCACTCACCGGCCCCCTCAGGGCCCTCCCACTCCCATCCTATGCACAGAGACCCCTGCTCCTGGCACACACGCTGGGGTAGCTTTGGGCTGAGAGCACAGGCTTTGGAGTAAGATAAGCCTGGTCCAACCCTGATTTTGGCCCTTTCTGCTTTGTGACCTGGAGCAGTTTAAGTATATGCTCTGAGCCCCATTTCTCATCTATAAAATTGAGGTGATTCCTGTCCCATAGCTTTGTTGTAAAGATCCAGTGTGCTGGGCCCATGATGGGAGCTCAATAATGATTACTTTTCCTTCTTTGAAAAGGCCCCCTCATCCTATCACAAGGTCCCTACTCCAGACCTGGGCCCCCTTTCTCTGGCTGGCTTTCCCCTCCCGAGAGCTGGTTGCTCAGGCAGGGAGAAGGAGAGAAGTATGGGCAGAGCAAAGGAGGGCGAGATGCTGCTGTCTCAAGGCTCTCCTCCGCCAGCTTCTCGACTCCTCACATTTCTCAGTTTTTCCAAGGAGGCTTTGGAGAGGCCAGGAGGCAGGAGCTCCAAGGAGCTGAGGGCTGCAGAGCTCCTGAGCTCTCGGGGACAGGGTCGAGCCTTCCTCCTCCCGAGGAATGCTGGGTGTGCACGTCACACACGAACATCTCATGTGTGGGCTCCTCTAATTCTCACGGCCCGGTGAGGTGCGTCCTGTTATTGCCCCCATTTTACAGATGAGGACACCGAGGCTCTGAGAAGTGACTTGCCCTCAGCCACGCAGCAAACAAAGGGCAGGGGTAGGATCCGAGTCAAGGTCTCTGGAGCCATACTCCTAAACTCCACAAGGCTCAGTAAGCATTTGTGGAGGCCGACGAGGGAAACGTGGACTAACTGAAACCCTACTGTATACAAAGGGAAGACTGACACAGATTGTCTCTTTCTGCCCTCTGTACAATGCTGCGGTCTGAGTCTCGTTGGCCCCTCTACAGAACTGAGGCATCTGAGCTTCGGGGAGGGGAAGGAGCTTGCCCAGAGGTCACACAGCCAATCGTAAGGAAGGATCCAGGGGTACCCAGATAGAAGAGGACGGTGTCAGGGGCTTCACAGAAGAGGGGGCCTGGAGGGGGAAAGTGGCTCCTGTCCTCAGTGAGTGAGCCGGCAGTGGGGGGGGTGATGCCCGTGGTGAGCAGGAGGAAGTCGCTGTGGGTGGCGGTGGGTTTGAGGTGCCGGAGGCTGAGTGATGTGGCCGGGAGGTGAGCTCCCCGTCTGCAGGTCTGGTCAGCAGGAGACAAGGGTCTGGTGGGGGGGGGGGCAGCAATGGGATTCAGGGCACGCAGGAGGTCAGGCCGTTCTGGAAATCTGTGCCTACTGGCCACTGGGGCTGGGGAGTGGGGGGCAGGAGCTGGCGCAGAGTGCAAGGAGGGACTCAGCAAGGCTGGGGAGAGGTGGAGGTGAACAGGGAAGGGAGGATCTGGGGAGACAGCCTGGAGGAGGCGAGCCGTCAAAAATGGAGGGAGGTCTTAGGGTGTGGGAGCGGGTGGGACTGTGAGCAAAGGCCGTGAGACATTGAGAAAGAGGTTCTGGGAATGTTGAGTAGTGTCTTCTGGCTGGGGGTGGGGGTGGGGCTGGTCCACTTGGGGTGGCGGAGGGTGGAAATGCTGGCCGGACTCCTGGGTGCTGGGGGCTCCAGCACAGACCTCAGAGCTTTGAACTTCAGCCTGTGTACAAGCCAGAGCCAAGGGCAATTTTTAGGTGGGGAAACACCCATGGGAGAAACTCGAGATAGAGACAGCAGCGGAAGCCCATGTCCCAGGGCCACTCAGAGTGGCAGTTACCTCCCACCCCCTGGCCAGCTGTGTGTGTCCTTGGGCAGCCCCCTCTCCAGCTGAGCCACGTGACCTTTGCCATTAAAATGGCACTGATGGTAAATTCACAGGGTCATGGGAGGTGGGGTGAGTTAATGCTGGTTGACTGCATCACCTCAGCCGATGCTGGGCCTTTCGCCTTGCCTCGTCCTGGCTCGCGGCACTTGGTGAGAGCCTGCGGTGGATACCACCGGGGTCTCCAGCAGACCTGGTTTAAGGCTCGCCTGTCCCTCGATTGGCTGAATCATGGGCCCCTTCCGATCCTCGGTTTCCTTAACTGTACCACAGGGATGATAACGGCCCCAACTTCAGATCTGAATAAGAAAATGAACTCTGCAGTGGTGGTCCTGTTTTCCCGGAATCAAACCAAATTCCACACAACACACAACGTCCCCCAGCGCCCTACCTGACCAGACCCTCACCTCCCTCACCTCCTACCACTGGCTCTTTTCACACTGGCCCCTTGCTGGTTCCCCTGCCTAGAGCTCTTCTCCCAGGTGTCTGCTTGGCTGGCTCCTTCACTTGTTCCCAGGGTTTGTTCAGGTGTCCCCTTCCTGCCCTTCCTGCCCTCTTCACTCTGCACACGGCCCCCCCTTCCCCAGCTGGCTCATCCTCTTTCGTATAGCGTTTGCCGCCTTCTCACCTACTCTGCATATCCCCTGCCTTCCCTGCTCCAGAACAAGCCCCAGGAGGACAGGGATTTTTGCCTGTTTTGTCACCTGGCCCGTAGAGGCCCTGAGCAAATATTTGTTGGATGTCCTAATGCACTAAAGAGCCAGCCCAGCGCTCTGACCAGAGCTCAAGGAGCTCGGAGGGGCCCAAGGAGCCTCTCCCAGTGTCTCAACTGTGAGAGGAAGTTGCAAGACGGCCATTTCTGTACACGGGCTCAGCTTTTTTTGGTCAACTTGCCCAGCTCGTGCTCTGAGGCCTGAGTTTTCTCACACGTCCCGTCAAGCCCCATGGGGACCGGTGGCTAGGAAGCGGGGGTGAGGGGGATGCTGTTCCCTCCTCTTCGAGCTCTTTGGGCTGAGGTTGAGGGGTCTGTGTGTGGAGGGGTCATGTCCCCCAGGTGGACACAGCTTCGAGGACACAGTGCCCATGTTTCCTGTTGCCCATCTACCCTGTGACTGCAATAGCACCCAGCCTACCCCATCAGCCACCCAGCCCAGTGGGGGCAAAGGGCACCTGGTGCTCCACCACCCAGGCCTGCCTGACCTCCCTGTCACTCTGCAGGGCCAGCCCTACATGGTCACCCACTCGTCCAGTGGGGTGGGGAACAACACTGTCATGTGCTGCTGGTAGGAGGGTAAAGTCGATACAACTTTTATCCAGGGCAATGTGACAATATCTCTATATTTATCTACCTATCTACTTCAAAGTTTCAAATGCCGTACAGGACTTCCCTGGTGGCACAGTGGTTAAGAATCCACCTGTCAATGCAGGGGACATGGGTTCAAGCCCTGGTCCGGGAAGATCCCACATGCCGCGGAGTAGCTAAGCCCATGCGCCACAACTACTGAACCTGTGAGCCACAACTACTGAAACCCGTGCGCCTAGAGCCCGTGCTTGGCAACAGGAGAAGCCACCGCCATGCGAAGCCCGTGCACCGGAACGAAGAGTAGCCCCTGCTCGCCGAAACTAGAGAAAGCCTGAGTGCAGCAATGAAGACCCAGTGCAGCCAAAAATAAATAAATAAAATTTTAAAAATGCAGTACACAAAACTAATACAGTATTATATGCCATTTATACCTCAATTTTTAAAACTATGTCTCCTTTGACATTAAAAGAGGTGAGTCAAAAATTTCTGTGACCCGGCTCAGCCAAATAAATGAATAAATAATTTTAAAAATTCTGTGTATACTTCAATAAAAAAATAAAATTTTTTAAATTAAAAAAGTTTCCTGCACCTACATTAGAGCATCTAAATAATTATCTGGTCTCTTTCCCAATGAGTTAAGATCGAAAGCTATGCCATTTTCTTTTTTTTTTCCTCTGTGTATTTGTGCTTTTTTTGAATTTTATTTATTTATTTTTTATACAGCACGTTCTTATTAGTTATCTATTTTACACATATTGGTGTATATATGTCAATCCCAATCTCCCAATTCATCCGCCATTCTCCATATTACTTATAATTGAAGAATTTTTTATTTCTATTTTAGGTAACTTCTGATCCTATTCATTAGTGTCTACAGGGAGGTGCACAAGGTTTTTGACTCAGCCTGCATTTGGTTGTGGGGATTTTCTTTTCACTATCACTCTCTTAATAGTCAAAATTACACTTGGAAAATTAAATATAGAGAAAGAATTTATAGCATTTTACTTTCTTTCCCTTTGAACATTTACTTCTGCAGAAGTAGGACTTTCTCCTACATAGTTTTCATTTAAGGCGGAAAAATATATTTTGTTCTTTACTGTTGCAGGATGTTTTCTAGAAGCAAGCAAACGTGAAAGCATGAGAACTGCCACCTGGAGCCAGCACTACAGTCCATCCAGCCCAGCAAACGACCTTTAACTCAAATCTTCCCCCAACTATTCCAGTGGACACTCCCCTCTAGTGTCCCTGGAAAAAAAAAAAAACACAAAACCACTGCTCTTTGACCCAGTATTTCAACTTTGGGGAATTTATCCTAGACATACACTTGCATATGTGTAAGTTAACAAATTTTATCTATTGCAGTATTATTTGTAATAGCAAAAGACTGGAAACAACTTGAATGTCCATCAGTAAGAGACTGGTTAAGTAACTTTTTAAACAATGGAATACTATACAGCAATGAAAACAGACCGTGACTACATGCAACAACATAGTGAGAAAGAAGAAGTGGGATACAAAAGAACATTTACACTATGATTCTCTTTGTATAAAGATTAAAATCTGTTAAGGTAAAAACTAAACTATATTGTTAAAGGTGTTTACATAAGTTGGAAAACTATAAAGAAAATGAGGACATAATTACTGAAAAAGTTAAGATAGTGTTACTTCTAGAGAGAGGGAAGGGATTTGGGGGATACTTCTGTAGTGCTGGCAACGTTTTATTTTTTGACCTGGTTGGTGGTTACGTAAGTGTTCACTTTATAATTATTTTTTAAACTGTACATAAGTGGTTCATGCAGTCTTTTGTATGAATGAGGTCTCTCATGATGTTAAACTATCACAGTCCATCCAAACAGTGGAATACTATATAGTCATTAAAAAGAACAAAACAGCTCTATATGCATGGACATGGGATGGATTTAGGGGGAAAAAACAACCAAAGCGAAGTGCAATGTGTTTAGTATGCTACTTTCTGGGTGAAATTTAAAAAAGACTATGTCTGCCTCTATGTCTTTGTCTGCTTAGACTATCTCTAGAAAAATACCCAAGAATCAGGTAACAGGGAACTGGACAGTTGTTTCCCTTTTTGTACCTTATGGATTTCATACCATGTGTATATATTACCTATTCAAAAAATAAAGTAATTTAAAAAACTGTTTCACTTCTCATTCCCTGGAACACCTAAGATTTTTGGTCTGAAACCAATTTCTTGCCCACGAGAAATGCGAACCACAAGCCAACTTGATGCTCCTGGGGACCTCCAGCAAGTTGGGGACCCTCTCTGGTCCCGTTTCCTCTGCTGCAGAAGGAGGCCAGGCCTGTGCTCCCCTGAGGTCCTGTCGCTACCCAGTCCCTGCTGTCCTGTCTCCTCTCCCCTCCCTTATCCTCCCCTCCCACCACCCCCGCCCCGTTCGCTCTTTCATTGCCTCACTTCTCTCTACTCCCTTCTTTGACTCTTTCTCCTTTTATTTTCCTTTCTATTCCTCTCCAGTTCTGGCTGCCTTTCCCCTCTCTGCCCTTCCTTGCTCTCCCCATATTTGGCTTCTCTTCCTCTGCCTCTTTCCCCTGCCCTAGGATCCAGCCCTTCCTAGAGCCCCAGAAAGCAGGTTCATGCCCCAGCTCTCCACTCACAGGTTGTGTGACCCTGGGCGAGTCACTGACCTCTTGGGCCTCAGTGTAACAGACGGTTGTCCTGGTTACGTGAGATCACAAGGGTGGAAGCACTCAGCACCGTGCTGGGCACTCAGAAAATAATTTCCCCCCCTTTTAAAAAATTTTTTAATTTTTAAAATGTTTTATTTTTGGCTGTGTTGGGTCTTCGTTGCTGCGCGTGGGTTTTCTCTAGTTGTGGTGAGCAGGGGTTACTCTTCATTGCGGTGCGCAGGCTTCTCAATGCAGTGCAGAGCATGGGCTCTAGGTGTGCGGACTTCTGGAGTTGTGGCACGCAGGCTCAGTAGTTGTGGTGCACAGGCCTAGCTGATCTACGGCATGTGGGATCTTCCCGGACCAGGGCTCGAACCCGTGTCCCCTGCATTGGCAGGCAGATTCTTAACCACTGTGCCACCAGGGAAGTCCCTGTTGCCCCTTTTTAAGGAGCTGTTAGCCCTGGGGTTGTGGATTTTCAAACCTTCTCGGCTCTGCTCAGAATTGCTTAGAATCTGAGTCCTACTATTCTAAAGGCTTAGGATAACATCAGGTCCCTAGGAATTGGAATCTCGGGAAGAGGCCTCTGGTGTACTTTGGGAGGAGGGACAGTGGGAGGAAGGATGGGAAGGACTTGCTGTGTGAATGGACACAGGATGCTGGAGCTGCACAGAAAGTGGGAGTCGGTTCTGCCCATTTCCATAGATTTGGGGTCCTGGGCCTTTTATGGGTTTCCTTACCCAGGCCCCTTGGGCTTGACCAGACTTGGGACAGTGGAATCTCTTTCTTCTCCTGAGGCCCCTTGAGACTTAGGGCTCAGGAACACAGAGTCGACCTGGTCTGCTCCCTGTGTCCACGGAGGGCAGCACCACACTCCCTGCTTATAACCAGCAAAGGCTCCGCAGTCCCCCCTGGATACCCACCAGGCTCCTGGGCTTGGGACTCAAGGCTCTTTGCCTTCCTGCCCTGTCTTGCTGCCAGCCACAAGGAGGGCAGCGCACTGTTCCCTCGTTCTCTCCCAACTCCTTGCCTTTGCTCAGGCTGGTCCCTCAGCCGGACATGCTCTCTCCCTCACACGCTTTCCTACCTGTGGCCCTGACCTGATTAACTGTTCACTAATGCACCTGGTGCCTCTTGTGCCCCTGCCTCCCAGAAGGACCATGCCGTCTGCACACATGTGTGTTCTCTCTGCAGGCCTGTGAGCTCCTGGAGGCCCAGGGCATGCTTCCTTCATGTCCGTGTCCCCTTGCCAGGCCAGCACATGGGAAACCCTCAATAAAAAGTTAGTGATTAGGGGCTTCCCTGGTGGCGCAGCGGTTAAGAATCCGCCTGCCAATGCAGGGGACAGGGGTTTGAGCCCTGGTCCGGGAAGATCCCACATGCTGAGGAGCAACTGAGCCCACGTGTCACAACTACCGAAGCCCACGCACCTAGAGCCCGCGCACAGCAACGAAGACCCAGTGCAGCCAAAAATAAATAAATTAATTAATTTTTTAAAAAAGATTAAATGAATGAATAAGTAGATAAATAAGCATATAAACGAAACAAACCAAGATAAGAAGGAATGAGTGAAAGAATGAATGAACACATCAAGCAAGACCTGGTTCTCATGCAGTAGAGCCATCCCCACACACAGCCAGTCAGCTGGGACTAGGCCTTCTTTTTCTTTTTTTTTTAAAATTAATTTATTTTATCTTTGGTTGTGTTGGGTCTTCGTTGCTGTGCGAGGGCTTTCTCTGGTTGTGGCGAGCGGGGGCTACTCTTCGTTGCAGTGCGCGGGCTTCTCATTGCGGTGGCTTCTCTTGTTGCGGAGCATGGGCTCTAGGCCCATGGGCTTCAGTAGTTGTGGCACGTGGGCTTCAGTAGTTGTGGCGTGTGGGCTCAGCAGTTGTCGCTCGCGGGCTCTAGAGCGCAGGCTCAGTAGTTGTGGCGCACGGGCCTAGTTGCTCTGTGGCATGTGGGATCTTCCCAGACCAGGGCTTGAACCAGTGTCCCCTGCATTGGCAGGCAGATTCTTAACCACTGTGCCACCAGGGAAGTCCCTAAGCCTTCTTGATGGGAAAGTGGGGACAGGGATGGAGCTGATGCCAAGTCAGCCCGCCTCTCCCCTCCTCTTGGGGAGGAACCTTGGTCAGGTACCTAGGGAGTCCTGAGGGCCAGTGATGTGGACCCCTTGGAGAGTCCCAAGTGTGGATGCAAAAAATCAGTGAAGATGTAGGTGAAATAGATCTAATGGTGAACCCAGACCTGTGAATCCCTGGTCTTTGCTGCAAGTAAAGAAACACTTGGGCGTCTGGGATTCCACTGACAGGAAGGAGGCTGGCTAGTCTTAGTGGGAAGGGGATATAAAGCAAAGGGTTAGACTACACAGGGGAGGAAACTGAATGCTCAAGAAGTTCTTCCCCAAGAGAAGAGGACTCACCAGAAATCAATGGATCAAAAAATGTCTCTGGGCTTCCCTGGTGGCGCAGTGGTTGAGAGTCCACCTGCCGATGCAGGGGACACGGGTTCGTGCCCCGGTCCGGGAAGATCCCACATGCCGCGGAGCGGCTAGGCCCGTGAGCCATGGCCGCTGAGCCTGCGCGTCCGGAGCCTGTGCTCCGCAACGGGAAAGGCCACAACGGTGAGAGGCCCACGTACCACAAAAAAAAAAAAAAAAAGTCTCTATTCATCCTTCTGCCCTCCAGACTAGATCAGGAATTCCCTGAAGGCAGGGATCTTGTCCAGTATCTTTCTCTTCTCCCAGCGCTCAGCATAAAGCCTGGAACTCAATTAATATTGGCAGGATACATGGATGGATGGATGGATGAATGGATGGATGGATAAGTGGATGGATGGATGGATGGATGGATGAGTGGATGGATGGATAGGTGGATGAAAAGGACCAATGGATGAAGAGATTGATAGCTGAACATCAAGTGGATAAACAGATGGAAATATGGGTGAATAACAGATGGATGGGCTGATATACGAACATATAGATGGCTACTTGGACAAGTAGATAAACAAATGGGTGGGTGGATGACAGACTAACAGATAAATGGATGAATGAATGCACAGTTGGATAAACTGGTAGACAAATGTATGACTGGCGTTGTGGGTGGATAGATGGATCGACAAACAGACAGATAAACAAATGGATGGGAAAATAGATGAATGGATGGACAGACAGGAAAAGTTTGTAAACTTGGAAGACTAGATTGATATTAAGGCATTGTTAAGGGGAGGGGACACTGAGAAATCTAGGCTGGGAGTAGAGCACCTAGGGATTTGGAAGAAGCGGTGGTCCTTAGGAAGCTGGGAGGGGAGGGTGTAAGAACCCTTCTGGTGGAAGGGAAGCTGGTGGAGGGAAGGGGAAAGCGGCACTGTGCTGAGGACCCTGCCCGGGAGCCCAGCCCCAGGCTGGATAGAACCCAGGGGTTGTGCCACCTACGGGCCCAGGAAGAGCCAGGCCTGGCACTCTGCTGGATCAGAGCCCTCAGACAACCAGGCTGACCCCAGAAAGCAGAGACCGCAAGAGGTCACCCACCCTTAACAGCTCTGACCCCAAGGAAGCGACTGTTGGCCACGTGGGGGTCTCAAGAGAAGCAGGTATTTGTGGGGTTAGGGGTTAGAGGTTAGAGAGCCTCTGCAGGGCCCGGGTGCAGGAAAGGCCTCCGGTGGTGGAGGCAGCCTTCCTCCCTCCCACTCTTCCTCCCACCCTAGCCCTCAAGGCCGCCCCTCACAGTCCCAGCTTCCTCTGGGCAGGGGGCCTGGCCCCCATGGCCTCCCAGGCCAGCCCCTGGAGCACCACCTGCCCCAGCCGGCCAGAGACTTCCTGTAGCGCAAGAGATTTATGCAAACGGGCTGGGGTGGTGATGTCACCCCAAGGGGACTATCTCCCAGCGGCAGGCCTTCGATAAAATCAGGAACTTGCGCTGGCCCTGCAATGTCAAGGGAGGGGGCTCACCCAGGGCTCCTGTAGCTCAAGGGGCAGGCCTGAGCCCTGTACCCGCCCTGAGTCCGTCCAGCCCCCGACGGGGCGCCCCATCCCCAGGGGCTCCGCACTGGCCCCCACCAAGGCAGGGGACCTGACCGGCTCGGAGCTCGGCTGGATGTTACAGGCGTGCAAAATGGAAGGGTTTCCCCTCGTCCCCCCTGTGAGTATTGGGGCTCCTCCGCCAGCCCAACCTGTGGCCCTCGGACGCCCACCCGCCTGCCTGCCAGCCCGCCGGCTGCCCTCCCACTATCAGTGGGAAGTTGGTGTTTCCTCCCTGGAGCTCCCGGCCTGAGACCCAGCAAGGGGGCCATTGGCTTTCTCGGAGCGTGCCCTGGCGGGCTGAGGGCTGAGCCCATGGTGGAGCTGTGATCGGTGGGGCCTGAACGGTTATTTATAGATGGGGCTCGGGTGGCAGGCCGGAGCTCCACGGCAGGGTGCAGGGCTGAGGATGGTGAGGGTGGCGGCAGGGAGGTGGTGGCGGAGGAAATGGGGAGACTGGTGTGGGGGGGGATGCCAGTCCCCAGGACGGTACGGGCTTGAGGGCAGGCGGCAAGAGGCCAGAGATGGCCTGGGTGCTTCTGGAGACTGAGGCTGCCTTAAGCCTGGGTCCCCACCAGCCAGCCTGGGGCCTGGTACAGAGGACACGGTTGTTGCCCCAAGGGTCTGGGGCTTGGGCCCTGGGCCCTGAGTGGCAGAGGCAGGGGTCGGGGCAGGCGCTGGGCCGGAGCAGTGAGGGGAGCAGAGGCTAGCCACGCAGTTAGGGGTGGGCTCTGGCTGGGGATCAGGGAGTGGAGGGCAGGGGCTGGTGCTGGGGACACCCCGGGGCTGAGATTGGGGCTGGGGTGGGAGCTGGGGGAGGTCAAGGGGGGAGCCTGGAGTGGGGGCAGGGCTGAGGCTGGAGGTGAAGAAGCAGGAGTCCCGGGGGACCCCGGGGAGGGAAGGGCAGCCGTCTGGGGCAGACCCCCTCTGCTGCTGCCCTCAGTGACAGTTGCAGCCTTCGGCAGGTGTCAGGCCCGGGCCCTCTGAGAGGACCCCTCTCCCTTTTCCTACCCTGACCCAACTCAGCAGGGGTGGGGAGCCCTGGGGGGAGACGGGAAGGGCTTGGCAGGACCTGCCCACCTGACTCAGCTTTCCCGGCCTGGAGGCAGCTCCCTTCCCCCCGCCCCACCCCAGCCGGGCCTCAGAGCCTGGGGGAGGCACCCCGGGCTTGACATCCTGCTGTGGGGTTGCGCTGCCTCCAAGCCCAGTGCCAGGCTCCTCCCTGGGTCGGACTCAGAACCAGCCAGCCCTTCGGCACCTGGCCCTGGCCCACCCTCCGCCGACCTGGGGGCCAGCAGTGGTGACAGAGGTGGTCCCGAGGAGAGCCAGCCCTGCCTCCAGAAAGCCACAGGCCCTGGGGTTTGGCCACCCTGTCTCTGACCCTTGACCTCTGAATCCCTGAACTCCAGCTAGAGCGGGGCAGGAGGCACATCCCCTTGGGCTCCCACACCGCGCCCCAGCCCAGGGGCTACTCAGAGTGGGTCCTTGGAGGGTGGGCTACCAAGGCAGCCCTGGTTGCCGAACCAAGCCCTGAGGGCCGGAGTTACTGTTGTGCAATCCTCGGGCTCACACTGTGTGGGCGAGGAAAGGCCTGATGACTGCTGGGAAGCCTCCGGGAGCATTCCCTATGCCAGTGGGGTGGGGGGGGGGAGGAAGACCAGGGAGCATCCCAGGGAGCGTGTCAGGAGGAGGGGGGAGGAGGGAGAGGCCCCCAAACCTGCCCCTGCCTGGGTGAGTCCTGTAAATTCCATCAGTGTGAACGGCCACTGCTAATGGTGGTGGCCCTGGGCACCGGCTAAGAGAGAGAGTGGGTGTCAGGGCGGGGCTGTAGCAGGACGACAAGCGTGTGTGCCGTGGCGTGAGTGTGTAGGTGGAGTGAGAGTGACCGAGGAAGGGTGTGGGTATGAGTGTGTGGGTTAATGCATTTGCAGGCAAGTGGGTGGATACGTGTGTTAATCCCAGTGACGCTGCGTGTGCCTACAGGTGGGTGCATAATGGGGTGTGTGTGTGTGACGACAAGCGTGTGTAAGTGTGAGTGACCCCCAGAGCGAGTGTGAGGGCTGTGAGTGGACGGGGGGGTGAGAGTTCGCATGTAAGAGTGTGGGTAGAAGTGTGTCACGGGGAGTATGTATGTGTTTGGGGGGTGTAGGCATATCAGTGTGACCGTGAGAGGGTGCGTGCGTGTGGCTGGGATCCGGGCACACGCTAGAATGTGAGTATGAGTGTGAGGTGACGGGCTGTCCTCTCAGACCTGGTCCTCTTTTGACCTCTGACCTCCAGGGTCCCTGTCACCCCCTTTCTGCAGGAGCCAAGGCTCTTGCTCCCCTGGGTCCCCCTCTACCTCTCTCTATGGCCTCTCCCAGTTCCAAGCAGAGAGAGGGCTGTAAGCCTGATACAGACGGTCTCCCGGCCACATTCCCAGCCCTGACACCCTCCTCTCTCAGCAGCCATCGGAAGATCTAGTTCCCTATGACACGGATCTCTACCAACGCCAAACGCACGAATATTACCCCTATCTCAGCAGTGATGGAGAGAGCCACAGCGGTGAGTACCGGGCCCCGGCCCAGCCCCACTTCCCCAGCCTGGCCTGCGCGCCCAAGCACGGCTGGGTTCCGGGGAGAAGGGAAAGAAGCCTCATTCCCAGGGCTTCTTTGGAACTCTGAGAATCAGATCCAGTTAGCTCTTGGGGATGTGAATTCACTCTCCTGACCCCCGACAGTCCTGCTTCCCAGCACCCCACGCCCCCAGCCTGCATTTATGGAGGATCCTGGCTGTATCCAGGCACGGGTTAGCTTCTTCTACATCTATCTTCTTGTCCAACCTTTTTACACACGAGGAAACAAGCTAAGCAGCTACGGGACTTGTACAAGGTGGCACAGCCGGTCAGTGGGTTCCAGCTCTGTCGGTCTGCTCCAGGCCCAGTGCTTTTCCACCTTCCCCTCCCCCAATTCCCCGTCTTCCTCTCCGTTCTTGTCTCACATACACGCACTAACCCCTCATCTCCTTGCTGGGGCAGCCCCGCTCCCTGCTGTGCGTGGCTAGCAGAATTTGTCTATTGACATTTGGGCTGGATAACGCTATGTTGTGAGGCCTGTCTTGTGCATTGTAGGATATCTGGCAGCATCTCTGGCTTCCACCCACTAGATGCCAGCAGTACTGCCAATCATGACAACCAAAAATGTCTCCGGCATTGCCAAGTGTCCCCTGGGGGGGCAGAACCGCTCCTATGTGAGAGCTGCTGAGCTGAAGGAAAGGCTCTGAGGACTCCTCATTCAGTAGGGGCTGAAGACCCCAGTCTGTTCGGGGCGGGGGCGAGGATGGGGCCTGGGCCAGGGGCGTTTTCCATCTGGGCCTAACTGTGCTCCCCCAAGGCTCAGCCTTGTTCCTGAAGCAAATTCAGGGGAGGAGAGAGAGGCCTTCAACGCCTGGGACCTGGGCAGGGAGATAAGAGAGGTTACCTGAGGTGGATCTTGGTATAGCGATGAGACATCTCTGAACCAAAGGCCAGGTGGCCTAGTTAATGGGTCTTCACTGGAGGATTCTTCGGGGGGTCTGAGACCTGGGCAGGCCAGACACTGGGTTTTCTGCAGTCCCAGAGGGACAGGTGTGCTATGTGCCACAGCTGAGGAAGGTTTCACACCTGAGGGCCACACCTGGGAGCCATTCACACTTCCATTCTGCTGGCATATCTATGGCCGTTTAAACCTGACGGCCACACCCAGAGATGCCATTTGTGGTGAGTCCTTATTTAGGGCCCTCACATCCAGATGCCAAACCTTGCGAACGGTTTCAACTGGAACTCACACCTGACAACTACTATAAAGACTATACCTAGAAGCCGTGTCTTGGGAGTAGGTGGTGGATGTACTTCAAGGTCATATATGGGAACACACAGGCTTCTTTCAGAGCTCTAGGGCTAGAAAGTCTTTAAAAATACCCTTTTTCTCATCCGTTTAAGCTTGTTTATAATTCTACAAGAAATGCATCCTCTCTGTGGAAAATCCAGACAATTTAGAGAGTGTCCCTCATCCAACTCTATCCCCAGATCCCCCCGCTGCCAGGGTCAAGGGCTGGGTCTCCCTGATCCAGAGACCTGCGCACACACCCTTCCACCAAGCAGTTCGGGACCAGAGAAAGTCCCTGTTTGAGGACTGGCGCCCCCTGGTGGCTTCAGGCAGCAGGACAGCTCGGGTCCCAGCAAGCTCAGGGCTACTTCTGACCCCTTCCAGCATTAGGGATCCTTTCTCCTCTGGCCTGACCCCTTCGCGGTTTCATTGGGTTTGGGTGCATTTCTTTTGGGTCTATTGAAGCCTCATTTTCTCCTCCTGTGCTATGGGTGTGCTATGGGTTTATATATCTAGAAACCAGCTAGGCCTGGGGTGGGCTGATGGAGTGAGCACTTTAGAGAAAGCCAGTGCTTTCCTGGCTCAGTGACCAGGCAGATCCCTTATATCTGGGGTGGGGCTCTAGGAGTGACTCCTAATTGGATGTGTGAGCTCCCCATTTGGGTCCTTCAGACCCAAACCCTTCATAGACTCCTCCAGTGTCCCCAGGTGTTCTGGTCCCTATTCACAACCCCCGCCTCCCCGCCACACCCCTGCCATCACGGCCCACCGGGCCATCTGTTCTGTCCCTTCTTAATATCTTTTGGAAGGTATTCTCTGAAGACTCAAGAGTAGAGACACCCGCACATTCTTCCACCTGTTCCTGCACGTCCTCTGCATCTGTATTTTTAGGTGGTGAGGCTTAGTGAAAAGGCACTGGGGCCAGACCTGGGTCTAGTCCTGGCTCCATCACTCACTAGTGTGTAACCTTGGAGCAAGTGACTTAACCCCTCTAAGCCCCTGTTTCTTCATCTATAAAACTGAGGGCATGAAAACACTCCACAGAGTTGCAATGATTAAATGAGGTTAACACATGTAATATATGAGGTAATATACTGAGTACAAGGCCCAGTAAACTTTCAGGACATAGTATGTTAGCTTTACTGAATCCCCCCAGGTGGAAGGGATGAAGCAGCTGAGAGAGTAGAGAAGCACAGAAGGTTCTGTGACAGATCAAGTGGGTCATTTTCCAATGCCCCAGATGACAGCCAGCCAGGCACCCACTCATCCATCCATCCACTCCCCTCCCACCCACCAGCCACCCACCCATTCTTCCAACACTTATTGTCCAATCCACTTGTCCACTCATCCCCTCATTTGTCCATCCACCAAATAACCTCTGATTATATGCCATTCGCCAGAAACTGTTCTAGGCACTGGAGGTTCCATGATGAGCAGGCCAGGCAAGGCCACTGCCCTTGTAGAGCTTACAGTCCAGTGAGGGAGAGAGACAGTGAAAAATCAAACTAACAGACATGTACTAATAAGTCCTATGGAAAGTAGAGTAACGTGATTCGGAGTGTCTAGGTGGGGGACACTTTAACTGGGTGGTCAAGGAAGGCCTGTGAGGAGGTGGCAGCTGAGTGGAAATCTGAGTGCAGGGAAGGAACATGAATGTCAAGGCAGGTAGGGACAGGTGTTCTAGGGAGAGAGAACAGCAAGTGCAAGAGCAGGAGGGACCTCCCCCGAGGACCAGAGTGGCCAGTGAGCACAGGGGGGCAGAAACAAAATGAAGCCAGAGGGGTCTGCAGGGGGCAGATCACCCAGGGCGTGATGGCCGTGGCAGAAGTTTGGGTTTTATCCTGCATCTAATGGGAAGCCATTGGAGGGTTCTGAGCAGGGAAATGACATGATCTGAATAATCTTTGTGTGTGTGTGTGTGTGTGTGTGTGTGTGTGTGTGGTAAAAATCTAAATAAATTGTAAGTGTTTAATTTTAATTATTAAAACAAGAAATACCCATTGCAAACAATTTTAAAATACAACAGCATAGCAAGTGAAATATTAGCCTCTTCCCGTTCTTATTCTTCCCTGACAGCACCTTGGTCTATCCTTGCAGATATTTTATTTGACTGTATAATCCTGTATGTTTGTAAGTGTATACGTCCACATGTGCATATTCTATCCGTTCAAAAGTGGACTGTAGTGTCATACTGTTCTGCAATCTGCTACTTTTTACATAAACTTATCATAGTCATTCCTCCATGGCATACATAACAACCAGAGATAGATAAAAGCTATTTCTCTAGTCTTTCTATTACAGGGCTATGTAAGTGTATATATGAAGATTTGAAATAGAGACTTAGAACAGCCTTTATTTATTCATTCACATACATTTATTGAGTACTTTCTATATGCTAGGTGGAGATGAATCTAGCTTGATTTTTTACTTTGAGGCATCTGTTCACTTGTACTATGAAAGATGAGAACTTGACTTTCTAGGTATTTATAACACACACACACACACTCACACTCACACTTCTCCACATATACCAAGATACTTATAGTAACTTTTTCCCTTCTTTATCATTTTATTACTGTAATGGGCATACAACGTAAGTGTATAAGTGTAACGTGTGACAGCATAATGACCTCACACATATGTACATTGTGAAATGATTACCACATAAGTTTAGTTAACATCCATCACCTCATATACTTACAAAAGAATTTTTTTCCCCTTGTAATGAGAACTTTTAGGCGAAACTCTCTTGACTTTCAAAGTTGCCACACAGCAGTGTTAACTATAGTCATCGTGTACATAACATCCCCAGGACTTATTTATCTTACACCTGGAAGTTTGTACCTTAGACCACCATCACCCAATTTCCCCTGTCCCTCTCCCCACCACTACTTCTGGCAACCACAAATCTGATCTCTTTTTCTGAATTTAGCTTTTTCTTTAGATTCCACCTATAAGTGAGATCATACAGTGTTTGTCTTCCTCTGTATTCTAACTTTTGTTAAATCAGTATCTGAATTTTCCATTATTAGGACCATGTGAATATTACTCACAGCTGAGCCACATGGCGTACTTTGATTACCTGTACTTTCTCGTCGCTGTGTTTCTGAGGGTCAGTGTAGCAGGGAGATGGAGACCTCACGCTGCAACCAGGCTGCTGGGAGTCACACCCCAACTCCTCACTACTGGGTGGGGTGACCTGGGGCAAGACATCTCACCCCTCTGTGCCCCAACTTCTTCTTTCTTTTTATAAATTTATTTATTTATTTTTGGCTGGGTTGGGTCTTCGTTGCTGGGCGTGGGTTTTCTCTAGTTGCCGCGAGGGGGGCTACTCTTCATTGCAGTGCGCAGGCTTCTCATTGCGGTGGCTTCTCTTGTTGCGGAGCTCCGGCTCAGGCACACAGGCTTCAGTAGTTGTGGCACACAGACTCAGTAGTTGTGGCTCACGGGCTCTAGGGCACAGGTTCAGTAGTTGTGGCGTACGGGCTTAGTTGCTCCGCGGCACGTGGGATCTTCCCGGACCAGGGCTCGAACCCATGTCTCCTGCATTGGCAGGCGGATTCTTAACCACTGCGCCACCAGGGAAGTCCTTCAACTTCTTCTTAATGATACCTACTTCACAGGATTGCTGTAAGGAAGGAATGAGTTGCTACAGTTAAAATGCTTAGAACAGTGAACACTATATAAGGATTTATTGCTCTTCTCATTATACTCTCCTAAGAAAGGATGTATGGGAGGTAAGGTTTTGTTCTTGTTGTTTGTTTTACCTGGTGTCTTTATGCTCTCACTTGATTAACAATAGTTTGGCTGTGTACAGAAATCTAAGTTGAAAATCATTTTTTTTCTCACTGAAATTGAAAGCATTTCTCTACTGTCCTCTGGTTACTAGAGTTTTTCTTAGGAAATCTGATGTCATTCTATGTCCTCTTTTTGAATGTAACCATTTTTGGTGATTTTTTTGTTTTTTGTTTTTTTTCTGTTTGGTTTTGTTTTGTCTCTCTGGAAGTTTTCAGTATCTTCTCCCAATACCTAGTGGTTCCACTGAATAAGCTTTTAAACAGATCACTCTGGCTGCTGTGTGGAGAGTAGATGGAGAGGAGACAAGAGTAGGAACGGGGGGAAAGCACAGTAGAAAACCACTGGAATAATCCAGGCGAGAGATGACGGTGGCTTGGACAAGGGTGGTGGCGAGAGAGACAGAAAGGAGCAGACAGGGACTTCCCTGGCGGTCCAGTGGTTAGGACTCTGTGCTCTCGCTGCTGAGAGCCCAGGTTCGATCCCTGGTTGGGGAACTAAAATCCCACAAGCCACACAGCGTGGCCAAAAAAAAAAGAAAAGGAAAAAAAGGAAAGGAGCAGACAGATTTAGGATAGATTCTGAAGGTAGAGCTCACAGAATTTGCTATTTATTATTATTATTTTTAAACTGTGATAAAATGCACATAATTTAAAATTTACTATCTTAACCATTTTCAAATGTACAGTTCAGTGGCATTAAGAACATTTACATTGTTGTGCAACCGTCACCATCATCCATCCCCAGAACTCTTTTCATCTTGCAAAACTGACACTCTGTACCAATTAGACAATAACTCCCCATTGCCCCCTCCCCTCAGACCCTGGCAACCACCATTCTACTTTCTGTTTCTATGAACTTGACTACAGTAACTACTTCATATTCATGGAATCATGCAGTATCTCTCTTTTTGTGACTGGCTTATTTTACTGAGCATATAATATCCTCAAGGTTCATCGACGTTGCAGCATAGGTCAGAATTTCCTTCCTTTTTAAAGCTGGATAATATTCCATCATACGTTTATACCACATTTTGTTTATCCATCCATCTCTTGATGGACACGTGACTTGCTTCTACCTTTTGGCTATTGTGAGCAATGCTGCTGTGAACATGGGTATAAAAATATCTTTTTGAGATCCTGCTTTCAGTTCTTTTGGGATATATACCCAGAAGTGGAACTGTTGGATTATAAGGTAATTCTATTTTTAATTTTTTGAGGACCCACCATACTGTTTTCCATAGTGGCTGCACCATTTTACATTCCTACCAACACTGCACAGGGATTCCATTTCTCCACATCCTTGCCAACACTTGTTATTTTCTGTTTTTTTGTGTGTGTGTGTGGTACGCGGGCTCTCACTGCTGTGGCCTCTCCCGTTGCGGAGCACAGGCTCCGGACGCGCAGGCTCAGCGGCCATGGCTCACGGGCCCAGCCGCTCCGCGGCATGTGGGATCCTCCCGGACCGGGGCACGAACCCGCGTCCCCTGCATCGGCAGGCGGACTCTCAACTATTGCGCCACATGGGAAGCCCCCTATTTTCTGTTTTTTAAACCATTTTTTAAATTGAAGTATAGATAATTTACAATGTTGTGTTAGTTTCAGGTGTACAACAAAGTGATTCACTGAGTTATATATATTCTTTTTCAGATTCTTTTCCATTATAGGTTATTACAAGATATTGAATATAATTCTCTGCACTATACAGTAGGTCCTTGTTGTTCTGTTTTTTGATAGTAGCCATCCTAATGGCTGTGATAGGATTTGCTATTTGCAGTGGGATTGTTGAAGGAAATGGAGTTCCAAAGTATGACCCTTCTCTTGTCCTTCTATCTTCCCAAACACTTATTCATCTTTTCATACAATAGACCATCCACCAATTTATTCACATATTCATCTAATCATCCATTCATTCACCTTTCCAAGTGTTCTTCCTTCCCCCCACCAAACCCTCCATGCATCTCCCACTGACTTATACATCTAATAAATATATGCTAAGCATCTTTTACATGCCGGGCACATTGCTAGGTGCTGTAGAGTGAATAAAACACAGGTCCTATATCTTTGTAACAAGGGAAATAACTAAAACCTTAATAGTTAGGATACGATGTAGAAAGTAACAAGAAACATGAGACCCGGAACTCTCTGCTCTCTGGCCCTGAGTTTCCATATCTGAACAATTTGCAGGAGGGCTGGGCTTAAGGAGCCCTCGTCCACTGGTCTGTGATTTCCTGTGAAGGTTTTCTTCTCATCCCTTGCTTTCTTAATTCCTCATCTTCCTTCTCTTATCTTGATCTTACTTCTCCTTCCCTGGGGTGAGCCCTGGCTTCAGGCTGGGGTTTCTGCTCTGAGGAGAAAAGGTCAACTGAATGACACTTAAGGCTTGAATTTTGTGTGTGTGGCGGGGAGGGGGGCGGGGGGTTGTTTTAAATATCATTTTATTTTTGTCCTAGTGACATGCAGGTATTAGTGACACCAAAAAACTGAGTTAGAATAGGAATGTGTGGGCAGGACTTTGGTCCCAGATTGGGAGCTGGTTTACAGGGAGAAAGTGAAAGATTTTGGTAAATGGGTAATTGTTGGCTGGATGAATGAAGGTTCAATGATGGATGGAAGGATGGATGGATGGATAATGGATGGATGGATTAAATGATGGATGATGAATGGGTGGATGATAGATGGATTATGGTTGGATGATGGATGGGTGGACGGATGGGTGATGGGTGGATGATGGATGGGTGGAAGGACGGATGGATGGGTGGACGGATGGATGATGGTTGGATGATGGATGGGTGGATGGACGGATGGATGGGTGGATGGATGGATGATGGGTGGAAGGACGGATGGATGGGTGGATGATGGATGGGTGGATGGACGGATGATGGGTGGATGATGGATGGGTGGACGGATGGGTGATGGGTGGATGGATGGATGATGGGTGGATGATGGATGGGTGGATGGACGGATGATGAATAATGAATGAGGGGTAAATGACAGTAGACAGACAGATGGATAAGAGCAGCCTGTAAATTCTCTCTGTCACCAAGGGCCTTACTTAAAGCTTTCCTTAGCAGTCTTTTTCCTGAGAGGTGGTATGGCGTAGTGGTAAGAGTTTAGTTCCTGGAGTCATACACAGGTGGGTTTGGATCCTGACTCTACCAATGACTGTCTATGGACAAGGGACTTAATGCCTTTGAGTCACAGTTTCCTCATATGCAAAAGGAATATCATACTATAGTGGCCACCTTGTCAGAGCTAAGGTGAGCATTAAATGAGATAATGTGGATTAAGTACTTAGCATAGTGCCTGGTACATAAAAAACACATTAAAAGTTAACATTTATTGGTCACTTAATCAAATATTGATTGAGGCCTAGTACGTGTTGGGTGCCTAACAGGCTGTAGAAGGGAGGGTCCAGAGCTATCTCCAGATATGCAAAGCACACTACATTCTTTTGAGGAGCAGAGTTCATGCTAAAGGGGCAGAAGTTGCAGGATAGTCTGGGTGACCTCTTGAAGTGACAAAAAGGGATAAAGCAATGCATTCACGAACAGTCATCCAGAAATGAGATCCAAAGAGCCCAGGAGTGCTGCCCTTTGCATTAGGATGGACTCCTGGCATGTGTTTCTTCAGAGGGCCCCATCCTTGGAACGCCTCTGCCTACCAAACAGACAGCATTTATTACATAAATGCTAAGCCCTCAAATCAAGGGTAAAGGCAAGGTTTCCGTTGGGCTTTTTGAAACCTTAATTGTAGCCCAAGAGTCTCTGTTGCAGCTTTCAGGGGACCCTGGGGCAGGGTTCCAGAGCCTCAGTGAGCCAAGGAACCTCCTTAGGATCCTCTTAAAGGCCAGATTCCCAGGTCTCCTGTTGGCGCTGATGATTCCGTGGGTCTCCAGTGGGCTGGGGCTTTTCCAGCCCCCAAAGTGACTCCAACGAGGGTGTACTGAGACCTGCTATGGAAAGTGCTGGCCTCAGGCTGGGCCCACCAGAGTGAGCCCATGGGTCTCAGGAGGAGCTAGAACAGAAGTGGGGAGCAGGAGAGAAAGACAGAACACAGGGGCTCCCCAGCCCAGAACTGGAGTAGGTGTGAGCATGTGGGGTTGGTGGGCAGGACACAGCATCCTATAACAATCTGGGCACTTCAGCCTGGGCAGGAGAAGGCAAAAATGGGAAGGGCCAGGAGTGGGGCCGGAGGGCAGCTCTACAGCTAAAGAGGAACCTGGATCCACTCCCCAAATCCCAGGGCCCCAAAGAGCCCCTCGCTAAAAGACAAAGCGAACCCTCCCAGAGCAAGTGGAGAATTTCTGGGTCTTGTTAACTCACGGCAAGATGAAGGTACAAATTCAATGTTGCTGTGTTTTGTTTTCCCTTCAGATTTGGATAATTTTCTGAAGGAGAGTCAGAGTTCTTAAGAGGATAGGATTTACTCATTCATTCATTCTTCATTCCAGAAATGTTTGTTCAGTGCCTACTGCATCTAGGCACTGGGAATACAGAGGCGAACAAAACCAGTCCCTGCCCTCGGTGCAGCGCTGGGCCCCCAACTCCAGCCCCTGGGAGAAAGTGACAGCCAGGGCCCTCAAACTATTTCTCTGGGCCACAGACTAAGGTGGCAGGGAGCAAGGGAAGATGAGGAACTCACACATATTAAAGCATCTGCTGTTTGCTCAAGTGCTGACTTAGGCTCTCTAAAGCGAGCATTAAACATTAATAATACTAATTACTATAATGACGATGATAGTTAATGTTCTACCGAGTCTTCTTTTGTGTCCTGTTCTGTTCTAAGTGCTTTGCGGGCATTAGCTCATTTAATCCTCACAGCAAGCCTATGAGATGGGTGTAATTATTAGCTCCATCTCGCAACTGAGGCAACAGGCATAGAGAAGTAGAATGACCTGCCCGGTGTCGCTCAGGGCTAAGTGGCAGAGCCAGGATTCGAACCCAGCTCTGGCCAAATCATGTACTTTCTCTCTCCTATGCCATGCGGCTTCACGGAGGTGGGAGCCTGGATTGTGGGTTCAAATGATTCCACACGTGGACTGGACCTCAGTAACCACTCAGTTGGGTCTCTGACTTTTGCAGTGGGGAATCAGAGGCTCAGGGAGATAAAATGTCTTGTCCAGGGTCACACAGCAAAGCCACCACAGAGCAAGATTTGAAAGTGAGTCTTCTGATAACCAGTGCAGAGCCAAAACAACACATGTCATTTCTTAGGGATGTGTGAGTATGTGTTTGTGAGAAAGAAACAGAAAGACACACACACACGCACACGCACACCAGGCAGGTGATGGTCCCCCTACGCGGCCCTGTGTTTGTCCTGGAGACGCCAACCTGGCTTAGCACCCTGTACACTCCCTCTTTGGACACACGAGAAAATCCCTCTTGTCACTTTATCACCACATCTTCTTTTGGACCGCAGGAAGTCCTCAGACATGTGGCAGTTTTTGTTCCTGGAAATGGTGCCCAGAGAAACCGTGTTGAAGGCCGGCTCCAGTCCCAGGCAGGGCTCCCAGTGGCACGTAGCTATTCCCCAAACTCAAAGCCACCCTACCGCAGACTCTGAAAGCACCCACCAGGGAGTTTCTGGGAAAGCCTCGGGTCCCCGCATCTTTGCTGGAACACAGGTGGAGCTGCCCAAGGACATGGCCTTGAGGGAGCGGCACCGGGAGCCCAGACAAGTTCCGGCGTGTGAGGAATGTCAGCCCTGTGACTTTGCAGTCACACCTTGGCCACGTGACAAGGCTGTGAGCTGTGACGGTGGGCAGCCAGTCAGCTCAGGGACCGCGGCTGGGTCTTAAGGGGAGGAGAGGGGACTCAACATTCCCCAAAGGCTGGCTCTGGGCCTAGGAGGTTTTACAACTGTGAACTCATGTGTATCCTCCCGGTAACTATTATCCCCACTTTATAGGTGAGTCAACGGAGGCCAGAGGGGTCCATGCACGCGTTTGAGGTCACACACAAAGTAAACGGCAGAGCCAGGATTCGGACTCTGGCTCAAAAGCCTGCGTCCTTGTGATCGCACGCGTGGCAGGGTAGAACGGTTGTTGAGAACACAGCCTTTGCCTCGGACCTGGGTCCCAGCTCTGCCACGGATGAGACCTTTGACTGCAGGCGTGCTATGTAGCCCCTCCAAGCCTCAGTATCCTCATCTATAGAATGGGGGTCGGAAAACAACAGGGTGGGGCGTGAGGTGATTAATGTCAACTTGCCGTCCAGCCTGGTCCGTGGCGATTATTATACGGTGACACGGGCCTGGCATTATTATTCTTTAATTAGCATAAACCTTTCCTGCCCTGCCCCCCAGACCATTACTGGGACTTCCACCCGCACCACATGCACAGCGAGTTCGAGACCTTCCCCGAGAACCACTTCACGGAGCTGCAGAGCGTGCAGGCCCCGCAGCTGCAGCAGCTCTACCGCCACATGGAGCTGGAGCAGATGCACGTGCTCGACACACCCATGGCGCCCACCCACGCCAGCCTTGGCCACCAGGTGCGTGCGGGGCCACCCGGCCTGGCCCAGCCCAGCCCGTGGCCTGCGGTGAGGCCGGCGCTTCGCAGGAAGCTGACGCGGGCTCTTACTCAACTCAGCTTCCTGCCTCACAGCGCCAACGGCGGCCAGAGCTTCAACGGCCGCCTCCTGACCCCCCGACTGACCCCGTGACCCCACACCCCTTATCTCCTCTCGCCCCACCATGGACAGAGCCCAGATCATCCCCGCGTCCCCACTGATCCTCCCGAGCCTGAAGGCCCGGCCCTGGGCACCTCCCGACCCCCATTCGCTGACCCCTCACGGATCCGGCACCCAAGTCCCTGTGCCCTGACCTCCACCGACCTCTACGGCCCCTCCTCCTCCCCAGCGACCCTAACCCCAGTCAGTGACCTCCACTGACCTTCACGACCCTCACGGACCTCCACCGCCTCTTGGTGCCCTTGCCACTCGCCTATACAACCCCGTTCGCTCCGGTGCCTGACTCTCTAGCACCTCTTCCCCCCAGGGCTGCTGCCGGTCCGTGCGCTTCCTTCCCCGGGCCACGCCGCCCTGAACCAGGGAGATGCGTGGGAATTCAGGGGCCCCTTGTCCCCATAACCTGCCCCCTGTGTGGGGTGACCCCGCCTGACCTTCAGGGTGCCCAGCCTTCTCCCAAATCCCTCTGCCCCGCGCCAGCACCCCCTCTTCTCTCACGCAGTCGACCCCGACCTGGCAGCCCTGAGCTTTGAACTGCCCCTCAGTGACCTCAACCCTCCTTCCGCCGCCTTTCCAGGTCTCCTACCTGCCCCGGATGTGCCTCCCGTACCCCTCCCTGTCCCCGGCTCAGCCCAGCTCGGATGAGGAGGAGGGTGAGCGGCAGAGCCCCCCACTGGAGGTGTCTGACGGGGAGGCCGACGGCCTGGAGCCAGGGCCTGGCCTGCTGCACGGGGAGACAGGTAGGGGGCCCAGTCCCACCCCTGACCCAGCCTGGGCCCAGCCGTGACCCGATCCGTCCGTGCGCCCCGTACCCACCGCGGCCAAGGCCGACGGACTCGGCAGTCAAGCCACAGAGCTGAGTGCGTGTGTATGGGTGGGTGTGTGTGTGTGTGTGTGTGTGTGTGTGAGTGCATGAGTGTTTGACGACATGTGTCTTCACGTGTGTTTAATGAGGGCGCCTGGGGCAGTCTGTCCCCGCGCACGTGTCTGAGCACGTGTGCCGAGGCCGAGCGTGGCAGTGGGTGTGCGCATGCTCGCTGGTGACCTTTCCCCAGAGACCACCCCGGGGGGGGTCCCACGTCAGGGGGAGGCGGACTGGGTCCCCGCGTGGGCGCTGACCACCTCCGGCCGCAGGCAGCAAGAAGAAGATCCGCCTGTACCAGTTCCTGCTGGACCTGCTGCGCAGTGGCGACATGAAGGACAGCATCTGGTGGGTGGACAAGGACAAGGGCACCTTCCAGTTCTCGTCCAAGCACAAGGAGGCGCTGGCGCACCGCTGGGGCATCCAGAAAGGCAACCGCAAGAAGATGACCTACCAGAAGATGGCCCGCGCGCTTCGCAACTACGGCAAGACGGGCGAGGTCAAGAAAGTCAAGAAGAAGCTCACCTACCAGTTCAGTGGGGAGGTGCTGGGCCGCGGGGGCCTGGCCGAGCGGCGCCACCCGCCCCACTGAGCCCAGGCCCGAGCCCGCCGGGCCGCCAGGCCTCCCCTCTGGCCATAGCATTAACCCCCCGCCCGGCCGGACACAGGGGGGAAGCTCCCAGGGGCCAGGGGCAGGACTGGGGCGGGCCAGGCCTCGCCTCCCCGCCCACCCCCTCCTCCTCCAAGCCCCGCCCACACCCCTGCTTCGCCTCCCACCAGGACTCCAGCCCCGGCTCCAGAAAGCCACCTGGGCGTCTGGCCCCAGCAAGGGTCAGCTTCCTTAGTACCAGGGGTGCTTCCTTGGGAGTTCGAAGTCATCGTATTTGTGTAAATTGAACCTTCCTCTTTAAGCATCCCTTTCTCTCCACACCTCTCCCCCATCAGCTTCCTCAGGAATACCAGTTATTAAAGTTATTCTCAGTGAGTCCTCTTGCAGCACAGAGAGTCTCTTTTAAAATTTTTTGTGCACCTTGTCTGCTCCCCGCCCCCCATCTGATCTCTCTTTTTCTCATCTGTCCATCCGGCATTTACCAAGGATACTACCCAATGCTGGTTGCTGGGGACGTGAGGAAAGATGACACTTCGTGCCTGACTAGGAGTCAGAGCCGGTGGAAAGAACGAATCCTTAGTTGTTCTTAGAGGAATAAATCATTAAAAAGCCCTCTGCGGGCTTCCCTGGTGGCGCAGTGGTTGAGAGTCCGCCTGCCGATGCAGGGGACACAGGTTCGTGCCCCGGTCCGCGAAGATCCCACATGCCGCGGAGCGGCTAGGCCCGTGAGCCATGGCCGCCGAGCCTGCGCGTCCGGAGCCTGTGCTCCGCAACGGGAGAGGCCACAGCAGTGAGAGGCCCGCGTACCGCAAAAAAAAAAAAAAAAAGCCCTCTGCGCCTGATAAATTCTCTTTTCTTAATGCCTCAATGAAGCTTAAACTCATAACCTTTAGATTATGACCCCAGTGATGGTGATATTAATTAACAATGACAACAACACTGGATTTTCGGGCCATTTATTACATGGTAACCTTGAGAAGTGGAATCTAATATCATCCCATGTTATAGACTGGGAAACTGAGGCTCATAGAGGTCAAATAACTTGTCCAAGGTCACACAACGAGGCTTCCTGGGTGGGATCCCTGATCCCACCCCATGTGGGCCACCATGGCAGTGTGAGGTGGGAAGCTTCACGTGTCCGGAAGGGGGTCACGTGCAGCTTGGTCAGGAGCAGGAATGAAGCCTCGGAGCTCCCGTTGGCCGCAGACCGTCCTCACGGCATCCATGCTGGCAGGACCCTGATGCGGGTGAACTCCTCCCACGTACCCTAGTGCCTGGTTGCTCTGGCTCCTGGCGCACAGCAGGGGAGAGCCAGAGAAGGATGAGCAGGGAAACCTGTAAGCGTCTTGCTTCCGACAGTAGCAAGAAGAGGTGGCCGACAGCCTGGGAGTGAGGGAACTTTCCTCAGCAACCTGCAGACCTCAGAGAATCCAGATTCTGGGGCCATCCGTGTTGGGGCAGACACCCACACACACCTCCTCGCCCCGAGGGCTCAGACTGGGGAAGCTCAAACATGACACCCCCTACGTGGATCTCTGAGCCCCGAGAGAGGGAAAGTGGTGCCCAGTCCCCTTTTAAAGAAGGCCCAGGAACATGAGATGAGGTTTAAATATGGTTAAAATGGAAGAAAAGAATGGATTTTGGTGTTAAAAGGGATGGTAAGTTTTGACCATGTGGACAATCCTTGGGTACAGAATTCCTCCCTCCGGACTGTGAGGGACAAATGACCTTCCCCGATATTGGGTCTTGCTTACAGTAGGTCACATGTAATTTGCTTCTTTCTGTGTAGCAACTGATGTTCCTGATGTGACCTGAGCGGGGGCAGGGGGAGGGTGTGTGGAGGCAGTCACAGGGGGCAGAAGGTCACAAGGGAACACTGACGGGGGAAGCCAGGACCCCGGGCAGCCCAGCCCAGGGCTGTGCATGTAACCACCGCCCGGCAAGGATATGTTTGACCCATCAGCCTCAGGGTTATGGGTCCCACACGCTCCCACCGCACAATTTGCCTGTCAGAAGGACGTACAGACAGGGCTTGGGGTACCCCTGAGATTTATTGAGGGCTGGGGGGCAGAAGCTGTCATATTGGGCTGGCAGGGGAGGGGATGGGGCCAGCCAGGAACAATGGGGTCCCATGTTCTCCTGGAGAGCCCTTGATCTCTGGAATTTGTCTATATTTAGCAGGTGGCTGGGCAGGGTGCAGATAAGGAGGGCCTGGGGAGGGGGTGGCCCCTTATATAGTAGGGGGACGGATCCCTGCTCAGATTCTCTTTCGGAGGCCCGTGCGTGCTCCGTTCCTGGCGTGACCTCTCCCAAGATGCCTGAGCCAGGGAAGAAACCAGGTAGCTCCAGGCCTGGGGTTGGGGCTGAGCGTGGGGCAGGGAGGGCTGGGGACATCTGCAATTGGGGGCGGGCCTCGGAGCGAGTTCCTGAGGGGGTTGTTGAGGTCGAGGCCTCTGAGCCCCAGCACAGGGGCACCGTCCTCCTGGGTCCTTTTTTTGATTCTCAGTTTCTCCTTCTCATCCTTCTGATGAGAGTGAGAAAAAACCAGGGTCAGGGGCACAGAGTGGGAGAGAGCCAAGGCAGGAAGTGGGCCATCACCCCACTCTCAGGACGCAGAAGACCCCTTCCCTGCCTCCATGCCCATCTCCTGCAGCAAGGTTAGGCCTGGGCTTGCCTTTTGGGAAAAGGCTGCTGCAGGATGGACCCCAGGATGACTCTAGACTTGAGCCAGGCTCCCTGAATGCTCTTGGACAAGTCCCTCCCCTTCTGGGTCTCAGTTTCCCCATCTATACAAGGAGGGGTTAGGTTGGTTCCTTCCAGCTCTGAGACTGTCTGCTTTCTGAGCCTGCACCCCTGTGGCCTGCACACCAGTCATGACCCCCGCAGTGGGGTATTGCAGCCCTTCTGCTCTGGGAGGGGATGGTCAAGAAGCCCCTGATCTCCAGCCAAGGGCAGAGAAAGTCACAGCCCAGAGTCCCAGTCCTGGCCTGTGCCCTCACCAAGGTCATCCGTGTCAGGGATCGTCCCCCCAGCCCCAGCTCCCTCCCAGGCCAGCCTTATCTCGGTTGCCGATTCTCAGCCTGAAGCTCTTAGAGGACAAATTTAGCCACGTCCAAGTAGGCAGAGTACTGGTCCCTTGCCAAGTGCCCCAGCTGGTGGGGTGAAAGGGGGATGGGCTTCCACAGGCTGAGAGGGTGGGGTATCCAGGGACACACCTAGCAAAATTCTTGTATGGAGGTTGGACCACAGGCCTGGCTCTCCTACCTACTGGCTATGTGATCTTGGGTAAGTCACTTAACCTCTCTGAGCCTCAGAGTCCTCATCTGAGAAATGGACATAATAACTGCACCTACCTCATAGAGCCATTGGAGCATTAAACGAGGTGATGCATTAAAGCGCTTATCGTCGTATTTAATAAGAAGCGCTATAGGGGTGGTGCGCATGGGCAAGCCAGGGGCCCCTGCAGATTCCATTTGCCCCTCAGTTTCCGCCTTCAGCAAGAAGCCACGGTCAGTGGAGGTGGCCACAGGCAGCCCTGCCGTGTTCGAGGCCGAGACAGAGCGGGCAGGAGTGAAGGTGCGCTGGCAGCGGGCAGGCAGGGACATCAGTGCCAGTGACAAATATGGCCTGGCAGCCGAGGGCACGCGGCACACGCTGACAGTGAGGGACGTGGGCTCTGCCGACCAGGGGTCCTATGCAGTCATCGCTGGCTCCTCCAAGGTCAAGTTTGACCTCAAGGTCTTAGAAGCAGGTAAGACCTTGGGCAGCCTTCCCTGAAGTTGGAGCTACTGGGAGCAGGGGCAGCCCCACCACCTCTCCTTCGACCAGAGTGCAGGAGGTGTTTTCTCACTTTCTTACCTTTGCTTCGGCTGTGCCCTCAGCCAGCAATGGCCTTTTCCCGTTTTCTGTAGCAAGACCTTTCTGAGTGTCCCCACGTGGCTCCCTGGCCTGTCTCGGCCGTTACGGAGGTGGGGGAAGTTCAGAGATGAATAAGACATAACCTGCCTTCCCACTGGACATGCCCACGCAGATGGAAACTTGGTGGGCTGTGTGTGCTGGCAGGGAAGCCCCATGAGCTTATGGGTGTGGAGGGAGCCCCAGCCCAGCCTGGGGGGCTGGACCAAGACCAGAGCCTGGGGAAGGAGAGGAGGGATGTTCAGGCTGAGCCCCTGGAATGTGGGCACAGACGGCCAGTGAGGGCGAGGAGAAGGTGAGAGGCAGGCTGAATGAAACTTTGTACACACTGCAAAGGCGGGAAGGACCAGGGACAAGAAGAGGGGGTCTCTGGTTAGAAGCTGCTCCACGACCCCCCATCTGATCCCCTCCAGGGAAGGCAGAGCCTGTGCCAGGCCCTGCTCCCGCCCCTGCTGAGGCTCCTGGAGCCCCTGGAGAAGCCCTGGCCTCGGCCACTGAAGTGGAAGGAGGCTCCCCGAGGCCTGAAGGTGAGAGGGGCGGGTCAGGGAGGCTGGGTCAGTGGATGGGGGTGTCCCAGGGCAGGTCTCAAAGGCCTCTGTCCACAGGGTCAAGCTCAGCAGCCCCCGATGGACCCAGTGTCCCTGACGATCCCATCGGCCTCTTTGTGATGAGGCCACAGGATGGCGAGGTGACCGCGGGTGAGTGCAGGGCTGCTGCACCCAGGGTGAAGTGGGGAGGGAGGCAGCAGGGCATCCCCGATTGTCACCCCTCTCCTGCAGGTGGCAGCATCACCTTCTCAGCCCGCGTGGCAGGGGCTAGCCTCCTGAAACCACCTGTAGTCAAGTGGTTCAAGGGCAAGTGGGTGGACCTGAGCAGCAAGGTGGGGCAACACCTGCAGCTGCACGACAGCTACGATCGGACCAGCAAGGTGGGACCTGCGGGGCACGGGGGTCACGGGCATGCATGGAAAGGGGACCTGGAGAGCCCCTGGAAGGCATGGGGGGCACAGAGAGGCAGGGGGCACCATGAGACTTGAGGCACAGAGGAGGTGCACAGAAGGTCATGGGGAGCCTGGGAAGCTGGTTGGGGGGGCCAGGGGCACACAGGGAGCATGGGGAGGCTCAGGGGAGGGTTATGGGGAGGCACAGGGGACCTGTGGGACGTAGGGGGCTCGGAGGGCATGAGAGTCTCAAGGGGGCATAAATAAGACTTGGGGGGCACCAGTCAGTGAGGGTGTAAAGGCCCCAGATGGATGGGTGTCAGAGCTCAAGGGACCCTCAATGATCAACCATAACAATTCTTCACAATACAGACGAGGAAACCAAAGCTTGAGAGTTTATTGTTGCTGGTCCCAGGTCACTCAGAGCCAGGCCTAGAACCTGTGCTTTGACTCTCAGCCTTTGCTCCTCCCATACTTCCACAGTCCCAGCCCAGGCAAGGGGGCGTCTGGCAGGGCAGGGTAGACATGTACAGTTGTGTGGGCTGTGCACTGAACAAAAGTGCCTCTATTTTTTTTGGCCGAACCACGTGGATTGCAGGATCTTAGTTCCCCAGCCAGGGATCAAACCTGGGCCCACTGCAGTGAAAGCGTGGAGTCCTAACCACTGGACCACCAGGGGATTCCCCAAAGTGCCTCATCTTAAGTGAATGCCATGTGCCTTGTAGCCACCCTTGATTTACATTGTATCACCACCCTGTGCCAGCAGATGGCAGTCAATGTATCTTGAGAAGGGGCCCCTTTTTCTATTTATACAAAACTGTATGGATTAATTTAAGCCCTGAGGGGTGAGAAGATCGGTGGCCCTTAACCACCCACAGTCTCCTTTAGGGGTGAAGGGCCTCATCTCCTCGCTTCCAGTCTCCCTTGACACCTCACCTCCACAGGTCTACCTGTTTGAGCTACACATCACAGATGCCCAGGCCACCTTTGCTGGTGGCTACCGCTGTGAGGTGTCCACCAAGGACAAATTTGACAGCTGCAACTTCAACCTCACTGTCCATGGTAAGGGGCCCTCTGGTATCAGTTCTGGGTTTGGGCTCCCCATGCGTCCTGTCCCCATACCTGCCTCCACTTCCCAATACTAAGGAGGATGCTGAGCCCTGGCCGTGCAACCACTGACCACATGCCCAATACTGAAAGAAACCCATCGAGGCTTCCAGGGTTGGGGTGGGGCTTGAGCCCAGATCTCATCTGGGGTCTTAGTCATCTTGGTGTCTGGGATCCTGGCACAGGTGAACAGGTGAAGGGTAAGTTGAGAGATGGGCGGGAGATGAACCACCTCAAAGGTACTGGGAACGATAAACTGCCCCACGTCCCTGGTACCTTGACCCTGGCTGGGAAAGGCTGAGAAGATGGGGTCCTGGGGCAGATGCCCACTGTCAAGGGGTCATGGATGGGCAGGTCTGCAACACCAGGAGATCCCAGGGCAGGGCTTCTGGGATCGTCCCCTCTGAAGCCTCCTCCCCTGACTCATCCCCGTCTTTGAACCCAGAGGCCATCGGCCCCGGAGACGTGGACCTCCGATCAGCTTTCCGCCGCACGTGAGTGGCCACCTCTCGTCAGGGCCTGGGGGAGGCCGGTGCTGGGGTCTGAGGCCCCTTGGGGTTTGGGCCAGGGGTAATGTGGGTGGACCAGGACAGGGGGTGATATGGGGGTCAGGGCTTGGGGTGATGTGGAGGGCCAGGATAAAGAGGATGGGGATGGAAGAGAGTAAGCTCCCCTGGGCAGGTGAGAAACTGAGTCTAACCCCCACAGGAGCCTGGCTGGAGGAGGTCGGCGAATCAGGTACCCGTTCCTACCCACCTGTACATAGACCCTGGGGGTCTGAGATAGACAGGGAGAAGCCGTTCAGCCAGTGTCCCTTCCTCTCACGTCCATCCCCCCACCACGACCCCACCCCCTGCTCCCAAACCCCTTCTGTGGCTCAGCTGTGGCCTTATGGGGGTTCCTCTCCATAGTGATGGCCATGAGGATGCTGGGACTCTGGACTTCAGCTCGCTGCTGAGGAAGAGGTGAGCCCCTGGGTAGCAGCTCTCAGAGCAGGTGACGTGGCCCAGTTTCAAATTCTGGCACCGTGGTTTTCCAGCCGTGTGGCCCTGAGCAGGTCACCGCACCTCTCTGAGCTGGTTTCCTTGCCTGTCAAATGGGACAATCCAGGTGTTGCGAAGAGTCAGAGGGCTCAGCAGAAGTTACATCCTGTGAACTAACATCCTCACACTGTTCCCATGACCTACTACACTTGAGTCTGCGACAGCTCATCTCAATAGGCTCTGGGGACCCAGAAGCTGGGAGAAGGCTCCAAAGCCTCAGGAATTGCCCACCTAGCCCAGTGCAATTGAGTTGTGTCCTCAGTGTCCTGTCCCTCCCTCTCCTGGACCCTGCAGTATGGTCGATGCTGCTGCAGCCCAGAAAATGAGCATGGGGGTTAAGTGCTTTGGGGAAGCAGGGCACTGGCAGGACTCTGTAGCCATCCCCACCAGGGTGGATGACAGATGACAGGGCTGGGGATCAGACTGACCTGGGTGAGGATCCCTGCTGACTGGGGAGAGTCTCTGAGCCTCAGGTTCTCCTGATACCCACCTGCCGGAGCTCAGGAGGAATAAACAAGGCCACATGTGCCCTGTAAACGGAGAGGTGTAAGTGCAGGGAAGAGGGTGGAGGTGAGGACCCACGGGCTGCGGTCCATGGAGGGATGACCCATCCCTTCGTTACCAAGTCCAAGCTCAGACTGCTTGCCACACGACAGGCCAATAAATTGAGAGACAAGGTGTTGGGGCAAGGACTAGCGATTTTATTGGGAAAGCCAGCAAACCGAGAAGATGGTGGACAGTGTCCCAAAGAACCATCTTCCCCAAGTTAGGATTCAGGCTTCTTTTCTACTAAAAGGGGAGGGAGTGTGGCTGGTTATTGCAGACTTCTTGGTGGAATCCTTTGTTCTTGCAGCCGGCCATGTAGGTCTGGTCACAATGTTCCTGTAAACCTCCAACAAGACAAATGTTATTTTCTGTTCTGTAATTTTTTATCTCTATACAAATGAAAAGTGCTATATACCTTTAAAGGTCAAGCCTGGGAGGCAAAGCCTTGAGAATGGGCTATCAGATATAGTTTGGGCCATAGGCAACATTCTTTTACGAAGGTGCAGAGCCAGCATGACCAAGAACAGGCAACACAGTACAAGGGTTAGAGCTAAAGGAATAG
Source organism: Stenella coeruleoalba (assembly GCF_951394435.1). Classification (NCBI taxonomy): domain Eukaryota; kingdom Metazoa; phylum Chordata; class Mammalia; order Artiodactyla; family Delphinidae; genus Stenella; species Stenella coeruleoalba. The sequence goes on from NC_137154.1 coordinate 13,010,858, forward strand.
ATCCAATATGGAGTCAGGTTTGTTCTTCCCTGTTACACCTCTAATGTGTCCACTGCTTTTCTTCCCCACCTGGAGCAGCAGCTTCCGGACCCCGCGGTGAGTGCCCCATGAAGCTCTGCACCTGTCACCCCTACTTCAGCCAGGAGCACCTCCGAGTCCCAGCGCCCCCCCATACTGAAGCCTTAAGCCCCCTTGAGCCCCAGCACTGGCCAGTACCCACTCCAGCTCGAGCTGTCCTAACAGAGGGGAAGAGGCAGAGGGGCAGGGGCAGCTTCCGCTTGGGAGGGGAGGAGAGGGGGCTGCAGTTTTGTCTTGGCCATGGGGACTGCCCTGAAGCCTCGCCACGTGGACCGTGTGACACAGGGACTCGAGGCTGGAGGCCCCCGCGGAGGAGGATGTGTGGGAGATCCTGCGGCAGGCACCCCCGTCAGAGTATGAGCGCATCGCCTTCCAGCACGGCATCACCGACCTGCGAGGCATGCTCAAGAGGCTCAAGGGCATGAAGCGGGAGGAGAAGAAGAGCACAGGTGAGACCCCTCCCAGGGAGAGGAGAGGGCGAGGTGAGCGCCTGCGCAGACGCGCGCGCGTGCACGCACGCGCACGTGCCCACGGAAAAAAAGCTGCGTCCAGCGTGGCCCAGAGACGCTCAGGAAAGGAGAGTCCTGGTGAATCCCCCCTCGTGTGGGGAAAAAGCGGGAGGGCCCAGGCAGGCACCTTGCCGCACAGAAAAAGAAAAGGGCCAAGTTAGCCCAGAGACGCCACAGGAAGAGGACGGAGCCCGGGCCAGCCCTCCTCCCCCAGCCAAAGCCAGGCGGCCTCTTCCTCGCCTACCCGGCTTGGGAAAAAAAAGCCTGCTTAATTCTCCCAACACCCAAAAAAGGGGAAGAAGCCAGTTTAGCCCAGAGACCCCCGACCCGCGAAGAGAAGAGCCTGGTTAATCTTCCTCACAGGCAAACAGAACAGGTGGGTGTAGGTTAGCGCCCCTCGCCCCCAGGCGGGTCCGAGGAGAGGGCTCAGGCCAGCCCTTCCCCATCAAGGGGTTGACAAGGAGCCCTGGAAACTCAGCTGGGACAACAGAGGCGCCTGGCAGGAGGGCATAAAACCGGGGGTTGTTGGTAAAACAGTGGAGAGGAGGAGAAGGCCCGTTTGTCCCATCACCCATTCTCCTGCCAAGCTTCTGTCCTTTTGGAAAGCCCCGGACCCTATCCCTGAGCTGAGCAGGTGAAGAGGACTCCAAGGAAGACAGGAAGACAAGAGACAAGGAGGTGACAGACAGGGGTAGAGAGACAGAGTCACAGCGGAGGCACAGAGAGAGACGTGGGGAGGCAGGAGGAGGAGAGGGGCAGGACCTCGCCCTCCTCGCTGGGCGGCCCCGGGAGCAGGGGGCTGAGGGGTGGAAGCGCTCAGCCTTTCAGAAGAAGCTGCAGCCGGCCTACCAGGTGAGCAAGGGCCACAAGATCCGGCTGACCGTGGAGCTGGCCGACCCCGACGCCGAGGTCAAGTGGCTTAAGAACGGACAGGAGATCCAGATGAGCGGCAGGTGCGGGTGGGAGTGGGACCCGGGGACACTGCAGGGTGAGGAGGGGCCCTGGGGGGCTGCTCCCCGGCCGTGCTCTCCCTGCCTCTCCCTCCGCCCATGCTCTCTGGCCAGCTCTGGATCCCTGTCTCTCTGGGTCTAACTCCCCACCTTTCTGTTTCTTCCTGGCTCTATTCCCTGCTCATTTTCTCTCGGTCTCGCTCCTCCCATCGGGACGCTCCAATGGCCCCTTCCGCTCCACAGCAAGTAAGGCTCCTGGAAGGCTTGGGGTGTGGGCACGGGGGTCCCGACGGCAGTTTGAGGGGGGGCCCAGAGCCCAGGAGGTGCGTCCATGGCTCTCCTGCCCACACCCCGGCCCCGCCCAGGTACATCTTCGAGTCGGTCGGCGCGAAGCGCACGCTGACCATCAGCCAGTGCTCGCTGGCGGACGACGCGGCTTACCAGTGCGTGGTGGGCAGCGAGAAGTGCAGCACCGAGCTCTTTGTCAAAGGTGGGCCTGGCGTCCTGAGACCCTGCGAGGGGAGGGGCCACAGAGCGGCCCACCCATCATTCTCTCTCTGCTCGGCAGAGCCCCCCGTGCTGATCACATGTCCCCTGGAGGACCAGCTGGTGATGGTGGGACAGCGCGTGGAGTTTGAGTGTGAAGTGTCTGAGGAGGGGGCCCAGGTCAAATGGTGAGTGCCAGAGGCGGGGGGCTCGGGGCGGGGCCAGGGACCTAGGGGCATCCCCAGAGGAGGCCCTGGCACCTACTGCCCACCCTCTGGTCAGGCTGAAGGACGGGGTGGAACTGACCCGGGAGGAGACCTTCAAATACCGATTCAAGAAGGACGGCCAGAGACACCACCTGATCATCAACGAGGCAACGCTGGAGGATGCTGGGCACTACGCACTGCGCACGAGCGGGGGCCAGGCTCTGGCTGAACTCATCGTTCAGGGTGAGGCCCTGGGAGGCCCCCTCAGCACTAGCGCCCCAGCCATGTAGGAGAATTGGGCAAACCCGGGATCGAGGCCTGCATGGCCTTGGACAAGTAACTTCGACACATCAGGCCTCACCTTTCTCATCCATAAAATGGGGGTGCTGAGGTGACCACCTGGAGGGTATTTGGAGGTTCAGATGGGCCTGGTTAGTGTCACCCACCCCGGCACACATGAGATTCCTTTTGTACACGGCACCGTCACAGGGACACATGCATTGCACTCATGTATTTTCACAAGCCCGAGGGATCTCCGCAGGGATTCACGCCCACACACACCCTCCCCAGCTCACTGGCTCTGCCCTATGTCCCCCAGAGAAAAAGCTGGAGGTGTACCAGAGCATCGCGGACTTGACGGTAGGCTCAAAGGACCAGGCCGTGTTCAAGTGTGAGGTGTCGGATGAGAACGTGCGGGGCGTGTGGCTGAAGAACGGGAAGGAGCTGGTGCCTGACAGCCGCATAAAGGTGTCCCACATCGGGCGGTGAGTGTGCCAGAGACAGACACACAGAGAGACAGAGAGAAACAGAGACTGACAGAGACAGGGAGAGACACAGAGAAGATGGTGACAAAGACAGACAGATGGATGGAGATAAACAGAAAGAGACAGACACTTAGAGACAGGACCGAGACTGAACTAGAGACAAAGAAAGTCAGACTGAGATTGAGAGACAGAGGGAGAAGCAGATGAACAGAGAGACAGATACACAGAATCAGGACAGAGACAAATAGAAAGAAAGATACAGAGAGAGACAGACAGAAGTATGGAGAGGCAGACGCATACAGAGAAGAAAAGTCCATTGGAGACAGAGAAGGAGGGAGACAGAGACAAAGAGAGATACAGACAGGCTGGGAGCGCCCCCCCCCCCCCCCCCCCCCGCCAACTCATGACCAGGGTAGAGTAGGAGGCCTCGGAGGATGGCTCTGGCCAGGGGCCCTCATTCTCTCCCACTCCCTTACTCATGCCCCGAGCATCTGGGCCCAAGTTCACGGAGACTAATGAGACCAGCCCCTGCCCAGTCTCCAGTGGCCCAGCCGAGGGGACACATCTACACTGCTTACCTCTGAAAGCATGCAAGGGAGCTGGAAAATTCAAACACAGAGGAAGAGAGCACTTTAGAACACCATTGAGCTAGGGTGGGGTGAGGGCCCCCTGGAGCCCTGGCTGGGGTGTCCTGTGAGGCCAGGGGTGCATGGCCCAGCAGGGCCCCTTGAGCCATCACTGCCCCGCAGGGTCCACAGACTGACCATAGACGACGTCACGCCCGCAGACGAGGCGGACTACAGCTTTGTGCCACAAGGTTTCGCCTGTAACCTGTCTGCCAAGCTCCACTTCATGGGTGAGTGGGTGCTGAGGGGCATGGGGGCCCCTGCCACTGGGCCCTGCCTTCACCCTGGTGCCACTTGCTCTTGCATCTCTTGCAGAGGTCAAGATTGACTTCGTGCCTAGGCAGGGTGAGTCTTGGGCCCCTGCGTGCTGCCTCCCACGCCCTGCCCGTGTCTCCCTTCCACTCACAAGCGGAGGGAAGAAAGGAACCGGGAGTGGGGACCCTGAGGCCCAGCCCCAGCTCTGCCACTCACAACCACGGGCCACCTGCAGTCCCTCTGAGCCTCAGTTTCCTCGCCTCTAAAATGGGGATCCTGAAGTGGCTCCCCTATGGGATGGTAGGAACAATGACCTGACATGGTGTGTGTGAGCTTCCAAATGACATCACAGAGGTGAGGTTTTATTATTAAATCTGCTTTACAAGTACCTTTCCTGCTTCTAGATTAAACTGTGTAGGATCCTAATTTCAGGAGAACAGTCCAGGCTGAGGCATGCTGTAGGTCAGGGCTTTCTAAACAGGGTTCACTTAATACGATACTCCATTTTACAAGGGTTCCATGGTGAAATAAGTTTGGGAACCTCTTGTTGATTCAGAAGGTGCATTAGCATGTCAAATGCTCTAAAAAATCCTGCTTAACTTTGTTTAACCTCGGGTTTCCTAATTGTTTGTCCATGGAAATTTTTTTTTTTCTAGGAAGGCATTCCCAAACACAAGTTGAGAAATGCTACGCTAGGTGACCTGATGTTATGAACCTCCCTGGAAACTTCCTGGGGAGATGGAAATGTTTTAGATCTTGACTGGGTGGTGGTTACACAGGGTGTATACATTTGTCAAAACTCATCAAGCTGTATGTTCAAGTCTTGGCATTTTAGCGTGTGCAAACTATACCTCAGTAGAATAAAAACAAAACAGCCAGGGGCATGTGCTCCTTCTAGCTTTCCCCTCTTTCATAGGCCTTAGGCCCCTTCCTCTTTCACTGACCTGTGCCATCTCCCTGCCAGAACCTCCCAAGATCCACCTGGACTGCCCAGGTCGCGTGCCGGATACCATTGTGGTGGTGGCTGGGAACAAGCTACGCCTGGATGTTCCTATCTCCGGGGACCCTGCTCCTACTGTGATTTGGCAGAAGACCATCACAAAGGTACTGCGGATCCCTCCCCCACTTCCCCACCTGTAAAATGGGTGCATGGGACTAGTGTATGGTGGGACCTGCTCCCCGCCCCACATGTACACGCCCTGGCCGCTGACTAGGGGCACAGAGGCTCAGCAGGCTGAGAGGTCGGGGAGGTGGGCAAAGGAGGGACCGGGGTAGGGGTTGCTGGGCAGGGGTTCCCTCCAGGCTGAGCCAGACCCTCTCCCCTCACTCCTTCCTTCCTGCTCTGTTCCCAGAGGAATAAGGTCCCAGCCCTCGATGCATCAGGGGATGCAGGTGCCAGTGACGAGTGGGTATTCGACAAGAAGGTGAGTGAGGCTGAAGGTGGCTCATTGGCCCTTAGTCATTTTCTGCCCATGTGGTATCCAAACTCAGGTGAGGTCTCTGTGAAGGTGCTCCTGCCCCTGGTAGGGTCTCCACGGGGCCCTCATGCCCCAGACAGACACACGTTCAGACCTTCAACATTGCCAGGAAGTCCTCCTGACTGGGGGCGCTCCCTGGCTCTTGTCTTCCTGAGCTGACCTTGACTTTGTGCTTCTTCCCAGCAAGGGAGTGGGGTCCCTGGCACTTTTCAATAGGAGTAGCTGCAGGGGCACCAATCAGGTAGGCTTCTCGTCCTCCACTCGCTGCTGGTTCCTCTACCCAGCTGAGGTCTTTCACGATCCTCACAATAGCTCTGTGAGGTCCTGTTATTCCCATTCAGCAGATAGGAAAACTGAGGCATGGAGCAGACAGGCGATTGTCTAAAGTTCCATGACAGAGCTAGAGCCAGAACCTGTGACCCTTGCCCTGGTGTCGTGCCCATGGCAGGTGGTAAGGAAAGGGTCTTGGGTTAGATGCTCACATGGGTGCAGTTTCCACACAGGCTGTGTCTCCCCAGCAGACCCAGCGCTGAGCTCCGTTCCCATCTCAGGGCTGTCAGCTGTTGCAGAGGCTGCAGAAGCCCCTGGGTTCTGACTTGGGTCCTTCCCCCCAACTCCTACTCCCCTGCCAGCTGCTGTGTGAGACCGAGGGCCGGGTCCGAGTGGAGACCACCAAGGACCGCAGCATATTCACCGTTGAGGGAGCAGAGAAGGAAGACGAGGGCGTCTATGTTGTCACGGTGCAGAACCCCGTGGGCGAGGACCAGGTCAACCTCACAGTCAAGGTCATCGGTGAGGCAAGGGTCCGGGTGGGGAAGCCACAGGAGCAACCAGGGAGGACCCATCCATGCACACATTTAGTCTCTAAACAAACACTGTGGGCTACATTCTTAGATCCGTAGAGGGGTCTGGGGCTAGGACCGGTGAATATGGGCAGTGCGGAGCCGTAACAGGTTGTTTGCAGGCTGGTGATCAGAACTGCATTCTGGAAAGATCGTTTTAGGCTCTGGGGGCAGTGGGGGAGGCCTGTTGGTTGGGGTGCAGTGGGGATGGGCAACGTTGGCCTCGGCCGGGCAGGGCTGATGTGGGTCCCCCCTCCCCAGATGTGCCGGATGCTCCGGCGGCCCCCAGTATCAGCAACGTGGGCGAGGACTCCTGCACGGTGCGGTGGGAGCCCCCTGCCTACGATGGCGGGCAGCCAGTCCTAGGTGAGCCGAAGGCACAAGGGACATAGCCGAGGGCAGGGGGTGCGGGGGTGCCTGCGCTCTAGACCAGAGCTCCCACCTCCCCTCGCCAGGCTACATCCTGGAGCGCAAGAAGAAGAAGAGCTACCGGTGGATGCGGCTGAACTTCGACCTGCTGCGGGAGCTGAGTCACGAAGCGCGGAGCATGATCGAGGGCGTGGTCTACGAGATGCGGGTCTACGCCGTCAACGCAGTGGGCATGTCCAGGCCTAGCCCCGCCTCCCAGCCGTTCATGCCTGTTGGTGAGCCTGCCCTGCCTGCCCCGCCCCACGCCCTCCTGTTCAGGGGCCCCAGTAGTAGCAGCTACTGTGTCGGTGGCGCTTACACCCGTGGTCTCCTTTAATCACCTTCATTTCACAGGTGAAGAAAGTGAGGCTCTGAGAAGTTAGATGACTTTCTCGGGGTCACCCGCTGGCAGGGGGTGGAGCTGAGAGACCTCTCCAGCCTCACTTTCCGCATCTATAAAATGGGGATAATGACAGTATCTACTTCATAGAATTGTTAGGATGAAATGAGGTCATGCAGGTGGCGCATCTGGCACACAGCAGCTCAGTAAATCATTGTTCCCTCTTCCCCACTCCCTTCAGCCAGCATTTGTTAACCAGGGAGGAGGGTGAGGGCAGTTGGGTCCCTCGGAAAGGGCCCTGGACCAGGAATCAGAGATGGGGTTTGCAGAGCCAGCTCTTTCATCCCCAGGAGGGATATCTGGAGTCATCGTCTTCCCCTGTGCCTCAGTTTCCACATCTGTATAATGGAGGTTGAGAAGGTAGAACAGACACCGAGGGTGTGGCACTCTCGAGGACACCTGTCCCTGTTGGGACATGTGAGTCTCAGGGGGAGGAGGGTGGCTGTGCGTGGTGGGGCAGACACAGGGAAGGGGGCACAGTGTGGTGAGATGGCAGGAAGAGGGTGCCTGTGGGGAGAAGGGGCCAGGCCTCTCTTTAGGAAGTGACTTCCGGTTTTCTTAGCTCTTAGTCAACTCAGTTACTCATACAGGGTCAGGAAATGTCCATGTTTTAGGCCAGTGTTTTCTTAAATTACATTTAAAGAATTTCCTCCACCATCTGACAAAAGTGGCTCTTTCTAAGCATGTTGGTGTTGTTTTGGGGCGTCTTTTCCTGTTTAGATCTCTTCTGTAATCACTGATGCTGCTTGGGTGTGTGTTTGTTTGTAAGCCTGTCTAGAGACATGTCTTTTAATGGAGCTGAAATATTTCTCAAAGTGCTTGAAAGCCAGTCGAAGGGGGAGGATTTCCCTGGATTGTGGTCCTTCAGCTGCCCTGGCTGGTGCAGACTCGCTCAGACCCCTCTCTGGCCTCCCCTCTGCCCAGGCCCCCCCAGTGAGCCCAGCCACCTGGCGGTGGAGGATGTCTCTGACACCACCGTCTCCCTCAAGTGGAGGCCCCCAGAGCGCATGGGAGCTGGAGGCCTCGACGGCTACAGCGTGGAGTACTGCCAGGATGGCTGTGAGTGCTGCAGCCCAGCCCTGGGCCCTCCGCCTCCCAGCACCCTTCTCTGAACTGCCCTCCAGGCCAGGCCAGGTCCCTGTCACCCTGCAGGGCCCCTGTCTGCAGTGGAGGCCCCAGTCGGCCACCAGGGATGTGGGCGGCAGGATGCGGACGCTGCCCATGGCCTTGCCTCTTCATCCCCACCCCCGCCCCCAGGCTCGGAGTGGGTGGCTGCCCTTCAGGGGCTGACCGAGCACACATCGTTGCTGGTGAAGGACCTGCCCACGGGGGCTCGGCTGCTCTTCCGCGTGCGGGCTCACAATGTGGCGGGGCCTGGAGCCCCTGTCACCACCACGGAGCCTGTGACGGTGCAGGAGATACTGCGTGAGTGCTCCTCGTGCAGAGATGAGACCTACCACTGGCACCCTGGCCCCTGGGGTCCAGTGGAGGTGGGGGCAGTCAGGGAGACCCTACTTGGCGGGAATAAATGCTGGGCAGGGACAGGAGGGGGTCGGTGCCTATACCCGTGCCACAGGCCAGATGTGCAGAGAAGGCGTCCCTCTTGGTTTTCCATGTCAACCCCCAGTTCTGGACCAGGGAAAATGTAGGTCATTGTACCATCACCTTCGAGCTCTGTTTTGTGGGTCTCTGAGCTCCAACAGATAGGTATTGTCCATGTGTTAAAGACTGAGCAGTGAGGTCGCTTGTCAGATTGGCCCATGTGGGATCCACTTTCCATTATTTTGCCAACAAAGAGTCAGTCCTTTAAGGATTGGTTCTTAGAGTGGAAAGAGGCAGCAAACTGGGATGGAAACAGCAGGGGCCATGGAGTCGAAAAGCCTAGGTTTGCATCCTGGCCTGCGACTGGCTAGCTGTGTGACCTCAGATAAGTTCCTCACTCTCTCTGATCCCTGCCTGTTGTAGCAGGGTGGAGAGGCTCGGGTGGAAGGAGGAGCTTTGGGGCTGGGGTTGGGGAGCTAAAGGAGAGGAGGGCCCGGCAGGCGGCATGTTTCCTAGTTGCGGCTCTCCAGGCCCTGCCTCCAGCGGAGGGCACTGTGGCGCTCCTTGGGCCTGCGGCTGTGGGGGCCCCCGCCGAGCCCCTCACTCGTACCCACAGAGCGGCCACGGCTCCAGCTACCCAGACATCTTCGCCAGACCATCCAGAAGAAGGTTGGAGAGCCCGTGAACCTCCTCATTCCTTTCCAGGTAGGGCTGGCCCCCTTCCCTGCACCCCCCCCCCGCCCCGCCCCGCCGCGTGTGTTGTCCACGCCTGGCAGACAGATGTCTCAGCGAGACTGGGGCAGTGGCCGTTAGGGAGAGCCAGGCTCGGGCGTGAGCTGTCCTCCCGCACAGGGCAAGCCCCGGCCTCAGGTGACCTGGACCAAAGAGGGACAGCCACTGGCAGGCGAGGAGGTGAGCATCCGCAACAGCCCCACGGACACCATCCTGTTCATCCGGGCCGCACACCTCGCCCACTCGGGCACCTACCGGGTGACTCTGCGCATCGAGAGCATGGAGGACAAGGCCGAGCTGGTCCTGCAGGTCGTTGGTACGTGGCGTTGGGGCTTCCCTCTGAGTCCGAGCATTTTTAGTCCCTGCGCTGGACTGCCAGGGCCCAGGGCTCAACCTGGAGCTTCTCGTCTTCCAGGCCTGGGGCCCCTCCTCTGGGATGCCCAGAGCCCCTGCAGAAGATGGCAGGCCAGGTCCTGGCAGGGGCGAGGGGGCCCCTGGAGCCTGGCGTCCCCTACTCACACTCAGGCAATGTCAGGAGGTTTGGGCTTCCCACTGGGTCTGTCTCCTGCAGACAAGCCAGGTCCTCCCCAGGATATCCGGGTCACTGAGACATGGGGTTTCAATGTGGCTCTGGAGTGGAAGCCACCCCAAGATGACGGCAACACAGAGCTCTGGGGCTACACGGTTCAGAAAGCTGACAAGAAGAGCATGGTGAGCCCAGGGGCCTGGGCCCCCCGCACGCACCCTCTCTGGGTCCAGGCAGACCTGGGCCCCAGCTGCCCCTCCCCGGTATCCTTAGACTGGTTCCCTCCACAGGGAAGGTGCTGACCCCAGGGATACCCAAGAGAGGCCCCTGGCAGGAAGTAGGGCCTGCCCCAGAGAACCCCCTACCTTTCCTCCACACCCCAGGAGTGGTTCACCGTCGTGGAGCATTACCGCCCCACCCACTGTGTGGTGTCAGAGCTCATTATCGGCAATGGCTACTACTTCCGGGTCTTCAGCCATAACATGGTGGGGCCCAGTGACAGAGCCGCCACCACCAAGGAGCCTGTCTTCATCCCTAGACCAGGTGCTGTACCTTCACTCCCACCCACCGCGGGCGGGGGCTGGGGCAGGGGGCGAGCCTGGCTAGGTGTGGCCCTCTTGGTACCAAGTTCTGTCAACAACAGGCATCACGTATGAGCCACCCAACTACAAGGCCCTGGACTTCTCTGAGGCCCCAAGCTTCACCCGCCCCCTGGTGAACCGTTCGGTCATTGCCGGCTACAATGCTACCCTCTGCTGTGCTGTCCGGGGTAGCCCCAAGGTAGGGAGCTTTGGGCCCTGATCCAGGCCAACCCAGGAGACCTGGCTCGTAGGCCCCTGCCTCAAGCAGTCCTCCCCGCAGCCTGTCCCCCTGTTTCCTCTCCACTTTTGGGTATCAGGGCCCTCCCTGAACAGGGCCTTGGCATTCCTCATTGGCTCCCTGTTCATACTCGGCCCTGGGCATAGTTTGGGACTCCACTGGGATCCCCAGAGTAGAAACACAAGTGCCTAGTCTCCCTAAGTTCCTGCCAGGTCCTCTCTCAACCTGAGAGATCTCCCTCCTTCCCATCTACAGCCCAAAATTTCCTGGTTCAAGAATGGCCTGGACCTGGGCAAAGACGCCCGCTTCCGCATGTTCAGCAAGCAGGGAGTGTTGACCTTGGAGATTAGGAAGCCTTGCCCCTTCGACGGGGGCGTCTATGTCTGCAGGGCCACCAACTTGCAAGGCGAGGCACAGTGTGAGTGCCGCCTGGAAGTGCGAGGTGAGGAACCCGCTGGGCTAGGGCCTGGGGTGGTGGCAAAGGCCGGGTGCCAGCTGGGACTCTGGGCTTTCGCTTTGCTGTCCTGGCCCAAGCAGCCGCTCTGGCTGAAAGAGCAATGACTCTGTCATGTCCAGATGGTGTTGGCTTCTGGACTTTGTTGCCAGAGCTGCTTGCCTGAGCCTTCCCGAAGGCTGGGGGTGTGTGTGTGGGGAAACACATGTAGTGCCGGGAGGTTCAACACATGCATGGCATGGCCTCCTCTCCTGCAGTGCCTCAGTGACCAGGCTGGCTCCCTGGGGATGGCCAGGTATGTACTCCACATCACCCTGATACCCAGGGCCCAAATCAAAGGCTGAGCCCTGGCCCTTGGTCCAGGGGCAGCCAGCAGGAAATGGGGGTGCAGGTGGCTCTTAGTAGGATTTCAGTCCAGCTCATTCACAAGAGAGCCTGTGTCACAGGTGCAACTGGAGCCAACCCATGTACCAGGAGCCTGGAAGGAAGTTGGACAAGCCACCTTCTGCTGTTGGATGTGTGTGCAAGTGTGTGTGTTGGAGCTGGACTGGGGGAGCCCCAGTAGGGCAGCGTAGTTATGATGAGCAGGCATGGGGGGCACTCCGCACAGGCTAACCTGTCAGAGCTCCATCTGGAAGCTCCTCAGATCCTTGGGGCGAAAAGTGTGTGGGCTCAGGAATGGTGGCTGGGGACAGGCCTCTCTGGCCTGCTGTGTTTTCTCAGTGTATGAGGGCAATAAAAGATCGGTGCAATCACAGAGAACTGACTCTTCTTGTCCAAGATGCTTGTTTTCAGAAAAAGCACGGGAAAATTTACTTGATCTTGAGAGCAAACTGAAGGCAGGTATTCTTTCTCCTAGATGAATTAAATGAGGACCATTGTGGGATCCTAAGTTCATAAAACATTAATACTAGAAGGAACCTCAGTCCTCCCCACCTTCAAATGAGGAAACTGAGGAGCTGTGACAGAGGAAAGTGTATTATTAGCAAAAGAGCCAGAATCCCCAGGCTCTCCCGTCTTTGTCCTGGTGACCCATGGTCACAGCAGCCTGGATGGGGGGCAGTGCTAGTATCAGTGTGGTTCTGTGCCCGTAAGGGCCTGGAGTGAAAGTGACCAGCTGCTTTGGGGTCCCGGTGGGCAAAAAGCCCACTGCCCATTCACACCCATATCGCACAGGAAGAGTGATCCTGTCTAGACAAGGCACTGGGAACCAGGAAGGTGTAGGGGCCAGGGCCCGACTCTGCTCTTCCTTCCCCCGTGGGGTGCCAAAATCCCATCACCAGTTTGCTTTTGGGAGGAGGAAGCCAGCAGCTCTCAGAGGTGCCCTGATAGAGTGAAAAGGGTCCTTCCTGCCCAGGGAGTGGTTTCTCCATGGCATAGAAAGAAGTTCCATGAAGGCTGGTCCAAGGTTGCTTCTCGGAGTCCTACCCAACCCAAGACACTCCTGGCCAAGAGCCCAGAGCCCTGGGCTCCAGGCCCCGTGGGAGGCTCTGGCCGAGTCACAAAACCTCTCTGGAGCACACATGTAAGGGGCACCGGGAGCTGAGAGCCCGGGCCTTGGTTTTTCCTTTACTACTAAATTAACCTCTGCTTAGGTGTCAAGCCCTGTTTGGCTGCTCCCTCTAGCGACCAACTCATAGCACAGCAACCCTCTGATGGGGCCCTGGGAAGGCCCCTCCCATGGGGCCTCTCTGAGAGCACAGGAAGCTGGTGAGCTCCACCGGGCCAGAGGGGTGGGAAGCGGGGCCTTCAACACACCAGATTGGATGGGCATGAGCTCACCTCCCTGATTCCTTCAGGCCAAAGGTGCCTTTTTCGAGTCCAGGGTCAGCCTTCCTCAGCCCGAGAGGAGGCGTCATTTAACGCATGGCAGCCAGGAGCCCAAGGGGAGTTAAGGACCTTTATTTCACATTCACACATCTGTACATTTTCTATAAATAATGTGGAGCTGAAATATTTACAGTCATCTCTCGCCCACTCCCAGGCTCTCGCTCCCCCTGGCAGCCAGTGCTGCGATGCTACCCGCAGACACAGAGGTGGATACTGAACTCGGCCTCTCCCCACACCACCAGGTTCCTGGGCGTGGCAGCCTGTGGTCCCTGGGACTCTCCCAGCCCCAGTCGTTTTGCTTTCCCCTGCCGAAGGCCAGGCAGACCACAAGGGAACTGCTGCTCAGCAAACAGCAGCCGGTCAGTGCAGCCCCACTGCAGTGGTGGAGACCGTGGTAGCAGCAGCCAGGCCTGTGCCCGTGGGCAGTCGCTGCCAGCTTGGGAACTGCCTGGAAGTTCCAGGGAGGAACTAAGGAAGCAGGGAGGTTGCCACTCGCTCTGCTGCCCCTTGACTCCCCCCTTCCTTTCCCCGCCCACCCCTCGTCTCGGGGGGACAAGCCTCAAGCTTCCCTCAACTCCCCACAGTGGGACTGCTCCAGGCACCCAGTGGTGCCGGATCACAGAGGACAGAGAGCCCAAGTCCTGCTCTGGAAGGTTCTAATGTCAAAGGATGAGAAACTACAACACAAATGTCTCAATGACACGTAATAGCGGGCTCACACTTGCCTGTACTCCGAGTTCTTAGAAGCCATTGGCCCAACAGACAGACACACACGTACTTTTGAGCCCCGAGGGGACAGGAGGATGGTCTTTTGGGGGTGGAGAGGAAGAAGCTGGAAGAGACTAGCTCAGCCCTGTGAGACACACTAAGACACCGAGACACACAGAACTGGGACCCATCTGAGCCTCAGCGAGGGGGCTTGCAGAGAACACACACGCATCACCCACTTCGCAGTCACAGCAGCACGGTGCACTTGGGAACAGCGAGAGGCAAGGGACGGCCCCTGGGCTGGGGCAGCCTTAACCCCTCTCCATCAGCTAGAGACGGGCCGGGGTGGGGTTCTGAGATCTTCCTCACTGCTACGGACAGCAGCCACATATGAGAAGAGACACAACACAGAGTAGCAGATCTCGTGGGCCTGGAGGAGAGAAAACCAGCCAGATCAACGTCACGCAGATTCCTACGTCTTCACACGTGGAGATCTGCCAACTGGGAAACTCCTGCCCTAACTCTGGGCTCAGGCCTCCAGACGAAAGAGCCCCAAGCGAGGCCCCAGAGCTGGCCCGTGGGAGGGGATCAGCATGTGTGCCTCTCCCAGGCTGAAGACCTGCTTCAGCTCCAGCTGCATCTCTGGCATCTAGACTAAATTCTCTTCTCAACCATTCTTAACTGCCCCTCACCCTGTGCTCTCAGAAGCCCACCCCACGCCTGCTGGCACGCCCCCGGGAGCCCTTCGCAGACCAGCCTGTCGGCGCACTCACCATTGGTGTCTTGTACTTGTGGCTCACCACTTCTTTAATTTCAGGAACTAAAACCGGACGGGCAAGAGACAAAACAGAAGGTTCAAAACTAAGAGCAATAGCGCCACGCTCCCCCAGGCGGCAGCGCCCGGCACCAGGGTCCCCTTCCCCTGTGGGCCTCACTCAGCCCCGGCCGGGTGAGAGGACACTGGTCCCGACTCCTCAGCCTGACATCTGAGGTCTGCAGTGGCTCCTGGCTCCATGGCCACGACTCTACCGACTTTGAGAGCCCCAGCACAGGAGCAGGCTAGTCTCTCACCAGCCTGGTCGCTGCTACCATCCAGGGCCCGAGGACCACAGCTGACATTCCCAGGTTTTGGCTGGGAGGAAAGCACTGTCTCTAGCCTGTGCCTCACCTTGCTGAGACACCCGAGAACTCACCCCTGTCGCCAGCCCCATGCTCTGGTCAAGTTAAACACGTTCCCTGTACTCCCAGCCCCTGCACTGAGGGTCCTGAGGCTGGATGAAGAAATGGCATGATACTAAACCCACCAGACTCGGAAGTTTCCTTCCCTGATGGCAGGAGAGGCCCAGGCCTGCCTGTGTGAGGGAGAGCGTCAGAGGGCTCTGGAGCAGACACACCGAGCAGAAGAGACAGGTGAGTACAGCACCCGGGGAGGGAGGCGACAGGGAGCGTCAGGCAAAATACACACGTGTCCACAGCCCGGAATGCGAGCCTAAGAGTCACCCCGGCCCCAGCCATGCAGGGGTTCTGCTTGGCCAGAGGAAGGAGTAAGGTCCCCCAGCCTCAGCCATCATCATGGCCCCTGGAGACGGGGAGCAGGGGCATGGCATCCCCTGGGGGCCAGAAAAGGTAGGGTGAGAGTTGGCCACACCTTCTTCTGACCCTGGGAGGTAGAATTCAGGGGGCCCCAGGGTTAACAGGGAATAAACTCATCAAAGGTAGAGCAATGGGCCCAGGTCCTTCTCCTGAGTTGGAAGACTCCCCCAAACGTCTCTCTGGCAGAAGAGAGAAAGGAGCACACGGGAGAAAACTCGGAACCAATGAGCCAGCGCGAGGGTGGACGAGGTTGGGAAGGAAGAGGGTGGGGAGAGAAGGGAGGAGACAAGTTGGTGATGCGAGCAGCTGGCTTGGGCGAAGGGAGCCTGCCCACCCACCGCAGGGCCCAAGGCAGGGGCCTGGGGAGAGGCAGCACGGCGAGGTCACTTTACCTGCTGGAGAACGAAGGTTTTCATAGCAGCGATGAGGGGCACGAAAGAATGAAGCACAAACACAGCAGGAACTCAAAGCCCCGGGGTGAGAACCCAGACACCACTCAGTCAGCGCTTGGCTGGGGGGGGAGCCTAGCTCCCGGCTTCCAGCTACCACTGCCCTCTGCCTCTGAGGCCACTAGGCTCGCCTGCCCCCTAGAGTGAGCCTGCCTGCACCGCCGCACGCCCTCCTGCAGCCCAGAGGCTCGATGGACCCTGGCGTGGCCCCAGGGTGGCTGGACAGAGCACTGGGCTGCTAGAGGGACCGAGGCAGGCGACATGAACACAGCAGAGCTAGGGAATGGCTCGTCTGCTCTGCCCCACCAGCTGGCCAAACAAGGGAAGGTGGCGCTGCTTCGAGGAGCCTCTTCACTACCAGCGCTCATCTCTAAGCCCGGCGTCTAAGCCACTGCTCTTCGGGCCACTCTCAGGCAGCCACCGACCGACTAGCTTTCCCTTCTCCTCCCTTCTCTCAGGTCAGGACTCCCTCTTCCTCCCTATCACTCCTGCTTCTCCTGACCTCTCTGCAGAGGCTCTTCTTCTCTGTCTCTAGTCCCTCCTCTGGAGCTCCGAGGTTTGAGTTACTGCCATGTGAGTCCAGACCTAAGAGCAAAATAGTGTAATTACCAAATTCCTCCAGGACAAAGACGCCTCGAACTGTATTGCACTTTTTAATGTGATTCAGCTCTATGAAAACCTGCAAGAGAGGGAGGGAGGGAGGGAGGGAGGGGGTAAGGCCCAGAGGCTCCCCCACTGCCCCGCAAAGCCCACTCTCCCAGCTATAGCCCCACCCACACAGAAAACCTATTTCCCACAGGGAGGATGGAAGAATACACACACACACAACTCAAAAGCGCTAAGAAGCGAAGACGGCAGAAAGGGCATGTACCTTCCGCTCCTGGCCGGAGGAGAAAGCATGGGAGAGAAAGGAAGGTGTTAGTTTTAACCGTCAAAGCCAACGCAAAGGCCCCTCTGCTGGCCTGGGCTGCCTGCCCACACCCTCTGCCCAGGGCAGTGCTTGTAGGACACTGTGCCCCAGGGGCCCCCCCTCAGCCCATCAGCTCTCTACCCTTCCATGCATCCTCCTCCGGCGCAGAGGGCTGGCACGGGCGCAAAGCTCCCCTCAGACTGTCCTTGGGAGGGAGGTGTTGGCATCTTCCTTGAAACAGGATTCAGGCTCTCCCAAGAGTATGTGGTGATTGGTAGTGCTAACAGCAACCACTTGTGAGCACCTGCTAGGAGTTCTACAAATACTACTTGTTTGTCCTTACGTCTACGTGGCGCAGGATATAGTATCACCCTCGTTTTACAGATGAGGACACTGTGGATCAGGAGGTTTATTTGCCCATGGATGACGAGGCTGGGCTCCAAATCCAAGTACATCCTGACTCCAAAGACCATGCTTTTCCCATCTGTCACCCCACACTGCAGAACTCCACCGGGGGTCCAATGCTTCCTTAACTCCAGCTGACTGTTATGTGGTAGAAGACAGACCCCAAGACAATTATCTCATCATCAGTCAGGGTTTGACTTTCTCTCTCTCTTCAGGATCTCTCTTCTGGGGCAAAGCCTTAAACTACAGACCAGCTTGTACATACTTTGTAACGGTTAGACGGTAGGTCAGTCCAAAGGGGGTGTACCAAGCGGGAAGAGGGCATCTGGGTGTCATTTAATGAGATCTCTTCTTCAGAAGGTGAGGCATCAGGGGAGGCCACAGCCCTAAAGTGCAGTCAGAAGCCTGGTCCCCGAGAAGTGCTGGCACCTTCATGGTCTAGAAAAGTCCTTAAGTCAACCCCTCTTTGGGTGGACCCTAAGATCTTATTAAGTATACTATTTAATGTATTACTGTGACTAATAGTAAATATACTACTGCAAGTATACTGCCAGGAAGCCTGGGCAGCTGTCTCCCATCACACCAAGTTGCCCAGCTGGATTCCTGAAAGAAGGAGAACTAAAATGGCAAGTGGTAGGAGGAAGCCTCAGAGTCCAGATGTTCACCGCCCCTGAGTGTCTGCTGCCTGGCCAGGGGCCGTGGTGCTTCGCACATTCGCGTCTGGCTCAGGGCCTCAAGGAGACGAACCAGGACATCAGGGGAGGGGGAGGGAAGGCACTTGTGTGAAGACTCAGGACAGGGAGCGGACCTGGGATGACGCGCTGGCCTCAGAAAGGGATTAGCTTAAGGAATGTCCACTGAGAGAAAAAGTAATGCTGTGTTAGAACCAAGAGAAAAAACAGTCAGCTCCTACGGTGGGGTCACAATGAGGGCAAGATGGGTCCTGAAGTGCTCCCCAGTCAAAAGAAGGGGAGTGGGGCCTGTGGAGCTGGGGACAGAGTGGGGACGTTCAGAGGAAGGAAGAGAATAGGAAGAAGAATCGGCAGGAAAAAAAAGGCAAATAAACACACACACTCCAGATGGGACAGACACAAGCCAGCCACACACACACACACACACACACACGCACACGCGCGCGCGCGCGGCGCTTCACGCGCACCAGAAACACGCGAGGGGACCAGCCGGTATAGACTCTCAAAGCAAAACTACCAAGCAGAAGCACACCCTGGGATAAGGGAAGGCGGACACTGTGCGAAGAAGGGCCAGGTGAGACGCTCCCACTCACACTGTGCTGAGTAATGGGCAGGGGCAGCCGGGCCACCATGGCTCCCTCTCTCTCCCCTCCTCCCCGGCACAGGCTCCCTGCCGCACCTTCCGGGTGGTTGCCAGTGTCACTGCGCCCTCCCCTCCGATTGTTCTCTCCGATCCAGCTGCTCCAATTCTCTCACTAGCCCCGGAGGCCTCTCTCACGCTCACTGGGGAAGCACTGGGGACCTGGACACTGATCCTACTGCAGATGGAACACCGGGGCTGGGAAGCCTCATGCTGCCACTTGCACCTACCTGGTTGTGCATGAACTTGAGATTGATCCCTTCTAGGGTGACCTGCAGCAAGCCACCCTCGCCAGTCTTCATGTCCTGCACAGGGAACTCGCCACCCAGCTCCGGCCCTGTGGCGAGGGAGGAGGTCGTCAGCTAACTGGAAGGTGGGGAGTCCCGCCGCCTGACCTCCTCATCAGGCCTCCACCGCTCAGGACGGATGAAAACCAACAGAAGGCACGCGCCCAGGGAGCCGTCCTCCGCTCACCAGGTTTGATGCTCTGCTGTCGGGCGGCAGCACGCTCCATGCTGTCCTTCACGCAGTAGTACAGCTCCCGACACTGCGGCACAGTGGGGAGAGCTGTCCTGTCGTACAAGCTCTCCAGGCTCCCCACCCTCTACTCTAGAACGGCTGCTGGAGGCCTGGGCCGATGCCAGGACCTCGGAGACAGCTTTACGTGTTCCGCGCCACAGCCAGAGGCCAAACTGGGGCTCCAGCGTGGATTCTGCAACGTTAACTCCCCTGCAGGAGCTCCGCACTTTCCCTCAACGCCCAACCCCCAACGCACACAGAGTTCACGGGTACCTTCTTAGTATAGAATTTGTTGAGCTGGGTCTCAGAGCCGTTTCTACGCCACAAGCATAGCACCTTGGTCTTGGGACAGTAGGTCATGTTGATGAGCTTCTCATACCACCAGCGCTCGTACACTGTCCCGATGTTACTACGCAGCACCACGCAGTCGTCACACACCTGCAGAGGCACACGGGGCAGTCGGTGGCCCTGGTCTCTTCCCACCCCAGGCCACACTGCACGCTGCTCCCCACGGGGAAAGATGGGACAACTGGTCCTAGGAGCATCCCCAAGGTCAGGTTTTCTGTCTTATGCTCAGTCTTTCTTACGTGGAGACACAAACACTGAACTGCTGGACACATCGTCCACTAGAAGGTTTACCGACAGAGGAGGAGCCGTTGAAAGGAACTTGTGGGCAAGGAAGGAGGCTCACTTCACTTCAGTCAGTGTTCATTACTTCTTGCGTGTTCTGGACTTAAAGTACGCAGAGGATATCTTACGCCTCCACCTTACAACCTTAGGAATCATCGCTATGGACAAGCACAAAGGCAGGGGATTAGGGCAGACTTAACCAAGGAGAAAAAAAATGGAACCAACACATTTTCTAATCCTGGCTCGGCTCTAGTTCTGCATAAATCTTTTCAAAAGTTAATTACACAAGTGACACACGGACATGGCTTATTGCAAAAAAAAAAAAATTATACTACACAGGATGATATAAACTAAAAGGCAAAGTTCTCCACGTCCTCTTCTTGCTCAACATTCTCCCTCAGGTGGACATACCTGTTCGTATGCCTTCAGTTATGGTGGAGACATTATAGCACAGGTCTAAGATCAGACTACCTGGATTTAGATTTAAGGCTGTCTCCTTACTTAGCTGTGTCACCTTAAGCAAGTTAATCTCTGTCTATATTTCCTCGTGTGTAAGATGGGGATAGTAATAACTTCATGGAGTTACTGTGAAGATTAAATAAGTTAATGTGCATAAAATTCTTAGAATCGGACTTCCCTGGTGGTGCAGTGGTTAAGAATCCACCTGCCAATGCAAGGGACATGGGTTCGAACCCTGGTCCGAGAAGATCCCACATGCCGTGGAGCAACTAAGCCCGTGCACCACAACTACTGAGCCTGAGCTCTAGAGCCCGCAAACCACAACTACTGAACCCCCATGCCACAAGTACTGAAGCCCGTGTACCTACAGCCCCGTGCTCCACAAGAGAAGCCACTGCAATGAGAAGCACGCACACTGCAATGAAGAGTAGCCCCTGCTCGTCGCAACTAGAGAAAGCCTGCACGCAGCAACGAAGACCCCATGCCAGCCAAAAAATAAATAAATTAGTTAATTAAATAAATGTTTAAAAGAATTCTTAGAAAAAAGCCAGGCACATAGAATGTACCCTGGAGTTAGCTGCTATAACAACAATACAACTATGATATAAGAAATATAATAATAATTATTATGACCACATTGATGATTCTCACATCTTTCTCCACATGAGACCTGTCTTCCTGAGTCCTGACCTCTCTCTATCTGGATGCCTCACTGGCAGCACTTCAAACTCATCATGTCCAAATCTGAACTCCACATCTCCTCCCGGGCAGCTCCTCCTTCTAAGTTCCCTATTTCAGTAAATGGCATCACTGTCTGCCCCCGCTGCCCAGGCCAGAAATGAAGGAGTGATACAAGACTCCTTCCATCAAGTCCCACCATTCTACCCCAAATACCCCTGGAACACACATCCCCTCCCCGACTCCAGCCATCAAGTCCTACTCTTCTTCAAGTCTAAGCTCAAAGGTCACTTCTGAAGGTCGCCCACGACTCCCAGACCCTCTGCTATGCATTCCCATAACACCTGCCCCCTGAACGTCTTCTCGCAATGCTCATTATATTTTATGACACTGGGTGTTTAATTATCTGACTTCTCCAATGGCTTGTCAACCCTGTTAGAGCAACAGAAACTATGTCTCCCTTATTCACCGATATAACCCCAAACCCAGCAAACGAGTGCCTGGCTATGATATGCGCCCCATAAAAATCAGGTGCATGAATGAGGAATATACAAGATTACCAGTTTTAATCTACCATCTAAGACTTTACTGGGGCTCAAAAGCTTTAGGAAGAAAAGGGCCAACGTAGCTGAGTAGGAATTAGAAACTTGGATTCTAGCCCCAGTTGAACTCTGTGGTTCTCTCCATGTGGAAAATGGAGAATACCACTCCACTTTCCATAACCCTCTAAGAACACGATGGAAAGGAGAGGGACAGGTGTTTAGAAGAACATATGATTTCTAGGCTAGAGACGATGGTAACAATGGGTCATACCTGCCTATGCTGCTGGTAGAGGTGTAAACTGGCATAGTCTTTGGGAAGGCAATTTGGCAAAATCTATCAAAACTGTAAATGTATATAAGCTTGACCCAGAAATTTCACACTAAGAACCTATCCTATAGAAATTCTCAAGGGAGTGTGCAAGGATTTATGTTCAAGGATAGTCAGTGAAGCGTTGTTTAAAAAAAAAAGTGGGAGGGACCAGTTAAATAATGACACTTCCATATAACACCTCATGGTTAAGCATCCATTAAAAACAATAGAGACAGATTTCTATACTATGTAGACATATTATAGGTATGCCTGTGATACATTAAGTGAAAAAAGCCAAATTATATAACAATATTTGTAGTTTGATATCACTTTTATAAACACTGAAACAAAATTCCATATAAGCTATATTTATACAAATATGCATTTTTTTTAAATCTGAAAGGATTCATGCCAAATTCTTTAACGGTGGTTACCTCTGAGACATGGCACGGGAAGGAAGTAAAGGAAAATTTTTACTTTTTACTTTATTTTTACTTCTATATGGTTTGAAACTTTTACGGCATATACTCTATTACTTTTGTAATTAAAAGGCAATAAAGATGATTTTTTAAAGTCTTTGCAAATTGCTATCCAACTACTCATGCAACCAGTAGGCTGTGCTGAGAACAGCTAAATCTGATAGCATCACAGTAGCCAGGCACTGATGGAATGAGCAAGGTACCCTCGCTTTGCAGTACAAGGGGGAGCATCTATGAGATGATGGACCCACCCCATGCTCCAGGGCCCTCGTATGAGGCTCCCTGTAACAGTGGTGAGAGAGAATCCTATACTTCAAGGAATCCTCTGGAGAAATTTACTGTGGTGCAGATGCCCTTAGTAGCCCTCAGTTCTGATAGGCACCTAGCCGAAGTCTAACACTTCAAGGTGACATGAAAATGACTCCCTTCTCAGCTACATCATCATGTATGTTTCTGCCTCAGAGCAGAAATCCCACCCTACGTTTGACAAACTACCACTTCAAAAAGCTGTGAATGTGAAAATCAAATTCAACTAAGCCAAAAGGCAGCAGAATATTAGCTAATTTCACTACTTTATAGAGGAGCAGTACTTGGTCCCTAAAATTACTTAGAAAGAGATCCATTTGAGAATTAAAAACACAGAAATGAAGAAAACATGGCCAATTGCCTTTACAATACTGGATTAAGAAAGGGTTTTTCTAACCATGACTCAAAATCCAGAAGCCACAAAAGAAATGACTGATTAATTTAACTACAAAAAAAGTAAAAAAATCCTGCATGGTGAAAAATACCATAAGCTAGGGACTTTCCTTGTGGTCCAGTGGTTAAGACTCTGTGCTCCCAATGCAGGGGGCCCAGGTTTGATCCCTGATCAGGGAACTAGATCCCACATGTTGCAACTAAGATCCCGCATGCCTCAGCGAAGATCCCACATGCCTCAACAAAGACCGGGAGCAGCCAAATAAATAAATAAATATTAAAAAAAATACCATAAGCTAAATCAGAAAACTAATGAGGAAGTTTGCAGTGGATAGGTCAGGTTGCCCACATGTGAACCCGTTGATCACTAGGACAGAGCCAACCATATGAGGCGACAGGAAGTATACAGCACCACCTCTTCTTGCCAAAATCCTGAATCTGAAACTGACCAAATCTCTAGATTGAATTACTAGCTTGTACAAATACAAGTGATAGAGAAACATGTTAAACAACACTAAGGAGATGCAATCAGCAAAAATCTAAAATGTAATAGGGCACATTTCTTCAACAAAATAAATGGCAACGTGGGAGAGAAACTATTATATGTTAAGAGATACTTTAGAGTCATATCAACCATAATTATAAAGGCATTTTCCCTTTGACCCAGCAATTCCACTTGTGGAAATTCCTGGATAAACCTGTACATGTGGGAAGTGAAGCAGGCACAGCATCACCCGGAGTCGCGCTACTGGCAACAGCAAAAATTTGGAAGAAAATCAAGGGTACGTAAATGCTGACTGGGTATATAAACTATGGTACAGTCACACGGCGGAACACTATACAGCTGTAAAAAGAATGAGAAAGCTCTTTTTGTAGTGATACAGAAGATCTCCAGGCTAAGTTTAATGAAAAAAAAAAAGGTACAGATCAGTAGATATTATGTGCTACCTTTAGGTAAAAGAGTAGAAAAATAAGAACTTAAGCTCATATTTTATTGTGTCTGCATAGAAAACCACTGGAAGATACAAAGTGGTTATAAATAAAAGTGGTTACCTCCAAGAGGAAGGGGTGAGGTGGATGGGAAACTGAGTGGAAGGGGATAAGAATGAGAGCAAGACTTGCCAGTGTATACCATTCTATGTTGTTCTGACTTATGGACAATGTGACTATGTCATCTATGCAATCTATATATAAAAGAAATGATAGGGATGGACTTCCCTGGTAGCACAGTGGTTAAGAATCCACCTGCCAATGCAGGAGACACGGGTTTGAGCCCTGGTCTGGGAAGATCCCACATGCCGCGGAGCAACTAAGCCCGTGAGCCATAACTACTGAGCCTGCGCTCTAGAGCCCGCGAGCCACAACAAGAGAAGCCACGGCAATGAGAAGCCTGCACACAGCAACAAAGAATAGACCCCACTCACTGCAACTAGAGAAAGCCCGCGTGCAGCAACGAAGACCCAACACAGCCAAAAATAAATTAAAATTAAAAAATAAAAGAAAAGATAGGGAATCATCTATTATATTAATTTATTTGCATAAGAGCCTAACAATTTAATGATAGATGGATCATGAAGATGAATGAGATAAGTGGGGAAAAATATTCTGGCATCAGTTCTAGGAGTTCCCTGTGACTCTCAAATATTGCTTTGGGCCCCTAGCATGAACCAGCACCTACCTCCATGAAAAAGATATCTCCATTTGTGTCTGTCCCCGCATGTACCACAAATGTCTGCTTCTTCATGTGCCGGCTGCCACTGGACCGGATAGAGAGATCTCGTCCATTCTGAGGAAAGAGAGATCCTTTAGGGACAGCCAAACATCCCTCTCCCACGGCCCTCTGGGCCAAGAATCCCTCATTCAGCAATTTAATTCTTATCAGCTTCCTTAGAGCGGCGCCATCTGCTGGCCACTGGCCGCCATGGATGTGTTCTCAAACTTCCTGGTCTCAGGACTCCTATCCATTTTAACTTTATTGATGACGCCCCAAGAACTTATGTCTTTGTAAGTTTTACTTATAGGTATTTACCACACTAGAAATTAAAACTGAAAAAATTTAAATGTTTATTAATTCATTTAAAAGGAATTAATAATTCATTAATAAATCCATTACATGATAACATAAATAACATACACTTTTTAAATCATCGTATCTTCCAGAACAACAAAAAAAATGTGGTGAGTGGCACTATTTTACATTTTTTGCAAATCTCTTTAATGTTTGGCTTAATGAAAAATAGCTGTATTCTCATATCTGCTTCTACATTCAATCTGCTGTGACAAGTTGCTTTGGTTGAGGTATATTAAAGAAAATCTGACCTCACAGATACGTATCTGGAAAAGGGAGGAGTATTTTACTAGGCTTTCCAGATAAATATGCACATTCTTCTTTGATGCTATACCAGAACCTCAAGAAGTTTCTTAAAGTTAGTAGCAGTGTGTAATCTGAAAACACATCAATGAACACTTTGTCCTTTGTTACATTAAAATCCATTTGTCTGCGTTACACTTGGAGTGGATCTTTTATCCACAGTTGAATTTGTAACATCACACATCAGTCATCTGGAAAATACTGGTTCGCCCAGTTATGCAGCTCTTCCAAATGTTGATGCATTTCATTACACAATATCAAAAAATCACATTCATCATCAATCTCACTGGAAAAGTCTTTAAATATTGGGAAGCTTCATGCACAAGAAGTTTGCCAAATACCCAACTCCAAATAACAGTAATGTTAGTCACTCTTTCAAGTAAAAATGATGTCCCATGACTGGCTGCAAAGCTGTCAGTTCACCTTGGAATTCAAATCGTCACAAATTCCCTTTCCTCGAAACAATCATATTTTCATTTGCAGCAATATGCTTTATGAATATTTCTCATTTTGTCACATAGAATACTAAGAAGATGTATAATCACTGATCAGATTGAATAAAACTGATGATTTTAACTGCATCATCAAGGACATTCACAAGTGAAACTGGCTTTTTGTTTTGTTTTTAACTGAGAGTGTGTGGAGGTGGGGACACCAGTACGGTTTGGTGCCACCATCTTCACCGTGTTCAGGCACTAGTGGTTTTACCCACCATTGCATTTGCACCCTTAGTGCAAATGTCAACCCAGTAAAAAAGGCAAACAACATTTTAGCATTATCATGAAAACACTATTCACCTTGTGGATCCACAGGGGTCCACAGACCACACAAACGTTGAAATGGCTGCACTGGGATGGTTTTAGTGCAGAGAATCCTATCACAGAACAGAAGGGCAAAAGCCTCATCTAGAGTCAAAGCCCTATTTTCAGAACTAGGGATTTTGAAAACATACGAGCCAAGAAATGACCTACGCGGAAGCCTCTGCCTTAGGCCATGAGGCCCACGCCTGCGAGGCTGACTAGCGCAATGCAAGGGAGCCTAAAGGACGGCCCAGGTGTGCTCACCAGGTTTGCCAGCTGGTCAAGCACTTCGTTGATTTGCTGGCTGTACACAAGCCCAATATGCGACTTTCCCATCAGGCGCCTCACCTTCTTCCGGATATCATTCTTATTTACCTGAAAAGCCAAAACAGGATCTTAATATCTTTCCTCCTGAGAAAAGTAGAATTCTAAAAGACCACATCGCTGAGGATAAAACATTCAACTGTGTGTTCTGCCAACAGTCTGAGGAGAAAAACCCTGGTTCTGTCTCCAGGTGGCTTCTGCAGGAAAGTGGCTCTTAGAGAAGTTCTGGTTTAAGTGGACGGGGACTCACGGGGACACATCCTCCCTAACCCCCCAACCAATACCATAACATTCACCTCTAAAAACCCCTGGGGCTCCTCAGAGTGTGATTCTTAGATAGTAAGACTTAAGAGTAGCAATGTTCTTCACTCAGTTGTCACCAAGACACCATCTTAGGGTTAAAGATCACCACCCTTTCCCAACCAGAGTTTAACTGGTACCCCTGGAGTTCAAGAGACCCTTAAACAGAAAAGGAAACAAACCAAGAGTGCCTGCAGGGTATTCTCTGCATTTGATCAACTAATCCCTTCACATTTAGAGAGGCTGGGAGAACAGGAGGAGGAGAAACCCAGGAGCTCATTCTCAAAACAACTCTCTTCTACCCACCAAGTCCCTTTCAGAACAGGACTCTTCTATTTGGTAACACAGTTCTCCCACAGCTGTAAAAACCAAGTATAACCAAGTCAAACTAGAACCTACCATTGCTTTTTCAATGAGTAGCTCTTTTTACATCTATGGCAAAGTCTATATGATAAAGGACTAATGCTGAAAAGTAAATTCTGGGCATTCTTTCTAAAGTTGCAGAGCCTACTATGTAAAAAAAAAACTTTTTTCTACTGTATTCTGTAGGGAGTTCTACAGGCATCCTAAAACTATTCAGCAAAGGAAGCCCATTTAAAATTCAGAATAAACAAGTGGCATGCAATCATCAATTACCTTTACAACATTCCTTAGCACAACAGCCCGGCAGCTTCAGATAAATGGATCATGTGTGAGCTGCAGAGAGGCCTCAGACTTTCAATGAAGAAGAGAGCCCCAGCAGGATGCTCTGACTGCTTCCCAACTGCCCCAAGATTTAGGCAACAGGAACAAGCCTTGCCCTCCACTATCAGCAGTAGCTGGGCGTAAGCAAAATAGACATTACCTTCATCAGCAGCATGTAGGAGATGAGGTTGTGCAAGAGCGTGGCCAGCAAACGATCTTCATCATCCTCTAGGCGCTTCCGGTCATGTTCTCCTAGGGACAGGTACCTGAGCAGGAGACCAGGACAAGTCAGCCCCCAGGTGGGAGAACACAGAATTAACTGGGAAGAGGCTGAATTTGCATTTTCCCAAGGGTTTCTAAGCCTCATACCTGTCTATCATTTCCTGGGGACCCTGGTCCATACCCATCCCTTCTCTCTCCAACATCACAGCATCTAAGAATGCATCTTCCCAGAACTGCATTTGGTCCCATAAAGTAGAACGCTCTTTGCCTGTG
Organism: Stenella coeruleoalba; assembly: GCF_951394435.1. Lineage (NCBI taxonomy): Eukaryota > Metazoa > Chordata > Mammalia > Artiodactyla > Delphinidae > Stenella > Stenella coeruleoalba. Next base: position 13,038,450 of record NC_137154.1, read on the forward strand.
TGGAAGAGAGTTTTTTTTAGGGGCTTATATAACATATAAAGAATATGGCTGCCGAACTAAAACAGAGTAAATTCCAGAAAAAAGGAAGTCATTACAAATTCCAGGGCAAAGGAAACACGAGGCTCTTCACCCCAGATCTAACATTCCTGCCACCAGCCCCAGCTGCCTCCAAGTGAGGCCCAATCCCTCCCGAGGAGGAGGGATGAACAGCACACAAAGAAAGGTGGTTACTTATAGAAAAGGTCTCCATAGCGGCATCCTCTAACTGGTCCCACATCGATCCTTTGTCCCTTCCTGCCGATTTGTGAGCAGGAAGGACCATGGTAGCAAGAAAGTAAAAGAAGACAGAAAGACAGAGGCTGTTGGTTAATACCAAACTTCAGTCTCTTCTAGTTTTCACCCACTGTTTTTTCCCCAGTAAGTCGCTTGCTTCAGATATAAAAATGTCCTCTAACGTCAGCACTGAGACCAGCAAAAAGCCAAGCAGCTACTTGTTCAGTGCCACCCTCTTCCCGGGCTGAGTCCAGCTTCCTTCCAGTGCAAGTGGCCTTCGCAGTCTATTTCTCACCTAGGAGTCCCTCGTAGAGATAGACTCGCTGGCTTACATCTTCAGAAAAGCGAACTGGGCTGCCCACCAGCTTCTCCTTTACACTTGGCTTCAAGCTGTGGGCTTTACCCTAGAGAGAAGAGGCAACAGGTCAGCTGCCAGAGGGAACAATGAATAGGGGCAAAGGAAACCAAGCAGCTCATTAAGAGGCTCACACACACTAGGCACCATCATTAGTCACATATATTCCAGTAGCCCTGCCTTTGCTACTCTGCTTGCCTCCATCAGAAGTCAATCTGATAATCCTGCTTTCTGTTACTGCCTCCCAAAACATGCAAGCAAGTTTTCATTTCTACTTACCTTTACCCTTTAGTCTCTGTAAGACTCTTTCCTCTTCAAAAAAAAAAAAAAAAATTAGGTAAATTCTCTGTAGCAGCGTGATGCCGTGAAAAGAACACTGGGTTTGAAGTCTAGACTGAGCAATGTTCAGATCCCTGACTCTTACTAGCTGTGTGATCTTAGGTACAATGCTTAGCTTCTCTGAGAGTCATTCTCCTCACCTGTAAAAGGTTATAATACCTACCCAAAAGGACTATTCTCATTTAATATGAGAAAATACATATACATCACTTAATAGTGCCTGGCACATGGTTGGTATTTGATAAATGTTAAGTCTTCTCTTCCACCATCTCTTAGAAATATCTTCCCACATAGAAATACCACTAACTTCATCTACCACTTCTGCAATATTAGACTTTCTATTAATTCAAAAAAGATCTTCGGCTGGGTGAGAGGTAGTTTTCATGCCTGCTTCACAACACATGCAACAGCATAAGCAGAGAAGCCACTGAACAAAGGTTATCATTAGGCAATACCTAATTAGTGTGTCCAAATGCCAGCTTCCTGGTTCACAGCACAAGACCTTGTTCAATGAACCATATTAACCTAAGATAATTAATTTCTTACCAAAATAGCCCTTTTTGAGCCAAGAAATTTAGGTAACTGCTCTCAGCGACACAACTGCACAAAGAGCCTTGCCCAGAAGTACAGGAAAAGTAAGAATTTGGCCCAGGAAGGTGCCAGGAAAGGTAGCACACAGCTGAATGGCTTCTTGCGAGACTGCTACTCCATAACATCTATCTCAACCTCCAAAATGGAAGCACACTAGGAGGATTTAAAATACTCTCGGGGCTTCCCTGGTGGCGCAGTGGTTGAGAATCCGCCTGCCGATGCAGGCGACACGGGTTCAATCCCTGGTCTGGGAGGATCCCACATGCCGTGGAGCAACTAAACCCATGCGCCACAACTATGGAGCCTGCATTCTAGAGCCCATGAGCCACAACTACTGAAGCCCACGTGCCTAGAGCCCGTGCTCTGCAACAAGAGAAGCCACCACAATGAGAAGCCCGTACACCGCAACAAGAGTAGCTCCTGCTCACCGCAACTAGAGGAAGCCCGCGCGTAGCAATGAAGACCCGACTCAGCCAAAAATAAATAAATAAAATCAATAAATGTATTAAAATAATAATAATAATAAAATACTCTTAATTAAAAGGGTCTGTTTAGACTCAGGGAGAGTTAAGGTCCATTAGCTTGAATGGCTCTGCTGACTCTCAATCGTATCCCCTACCTCCACCTTGGGATGTCACTTGCTCTATTAGAAACATGTATACAGAAGGCCCTGGCGGTGGGAATGATCACCAGTGTTAAATAATTTATTTCATTTCAATTTCATCTTCCATTCTCCCCACAGACCAAAGAGAAGAACCTATGAGTTCGTGTAGAGAATATCCATTCTCAACTCTGCCTAACCAAGTGGTGAGTGTATCAGAACTCTTAAAGCTGCCTAAAGAGGCCTGTATACACTGAAGGGCAGTGGGTCTAAAGGCAAGGACTAAAAAGAATTCATTTAATTCCAACTGATCACTGGCTTATTGTATAACCTAGGGCAAGATCTTTTCTTCCTAAGGCTTTGTTTCCCTCAGCTGGCAGAAGAGATTAGTTGTAGCAATATACTGAATTGCAAACTTCTTGAAAATGGGAATCATGCCTTATCATGCTTGTTTCTTTAGTACAGAATCTGGCATTTAGTAAATCACTTAATAGATGTTTATTAATGAAGGAAAGCTTCAAACATACTACATGAAAGGAAGGAATATACTAAAGTGAAATGCTATTTTAAGGTGCTATATAAATAAAGCAGTGACCAGAATAAAACTAGACTAGTCCATAAAAATAGGTAGACTGGTACAAAATGAGAGCTGCACCTGCCCTGACATAGCCATAAAGGCATCACTTTGCTTATTTTAAACACGGGGGTTACTACCACATAGGAGTCGAAGCCCTTATCTGACTGGGCAGGAAGCCTAACTCATCAATGATTCAGGAGAAGGTTCTAAAAGCCCCAGATCACGGAGTCAAATGACTCTGAAAAAAACTAACTTAAGAGACATTTTCTTTAAAGTCAAATATATGAAGGTTATCCATTCCTTCCTTCCTCTTTTCCTTCTAATTGCCTCCTAACTTTTCATCCTTTTCTAACCCATCCCCATCCCACTGAAAAAAATGGTCTTCTTTTGTTAGTAAACAAACTTACAAAGATGGCACTGGTGGCAGAGTTGGTTTCAATTTCACTATCAGACAACGTGCCTCTAGAGCCTGCCAAGTGGGTGCCGCCCTCACCGCCTGGTCCATCACCTGCATTGCTGCTCAGGTCACTGTCCGCTCCAAGGGTCTCTCCAGAGCTATTACTCACCTGGAAAGGAAAAAAAGGTGGTAAGGGATATTCCCCAGGATGTGTCCCAGAAATGCCAAGCTGCTAGAGCTCTCTGCTACCATAAAAAAAGTATCCAACTGCAAAGGTGTGTCAGACAGCCTCTGGAAGTACCTTCTTTACAAGATGAGGAGAAGCCCTGGGTGAAATCTCGGGGTCTGATCCCACAAAGAAAGACCTGTGACAGGTAGACATCTCCACCAAGAGACCCAACCTGACCTGAGACTAAGGACAGCCCCCAAAGCAGAGAGCAGCCCCCTTCTCCAAAGGGGGACCCACACCCCACCCACCAAGATGCCAGCGTGGTGTTCCCCTACCACGGTGCTAACTTCGGAGTCCTGACTCGAGCTTCGGATCATAACGGCTGGACTCACACCAAGGACAGAATCTGGATCAGTCCTCTGAAACAAGACACACGGACTCAGACACATTCGGGAGGTGTCCAATCTAGTCTCAGTTTCCCTAAGAAATACTGTATCTTCTTCCTTCTCTCCATCCCCACCCTTCTATTGTCATCCCTAGATAGGTCATGAAAAATGAACATTTTTCCTGAATATAAAATATATATGACTTACAGAGCGAGAAAAATAATGAATGTTAAAGAAGTACATGCTCACTACAGAAAATACACGAAAGAATAAGGAAATAAAAATAAGCCATAAACTTACCACCTACGTTAATCTCTGTTAAGTCTTTAGCATATTTCCTTTGTCTTTTCTATGTATGTTTTAAAAATAAAATTTGAATCACACTGTATATAGCTTTGTAAACACTTTCCCATGTCACCAAATTTTTGAAAATACAGTCATTAGTGGATACTAATATTCTATTACATGGATATATTACACTTATTTCATCATTCCCCTATGACTGGATATTCATGTTGTTTCAATGCTGTGATTTTGTTCAGTTTTGATCTTAAAGAAGTATTCTGAGATAGCAAATTTTTAATGCTCGCAATCCTCAACAAGGCTGTCACAAACCTGGGGACCAGACGTCAGGCTCACACCACTGTCTGCGCTGACTTGGGACTTCTTCTCCTCTGTCTCACCAAGGTCAAAGGTGGGTTTGATTACTTCAGGCCCTGAGTAGGGGAAGACTTGTGTTACTCAGTACAAGAGGCTAGGGGCAGGCTGGCGAAGGGAGTGGGACAGCAGCACAGCCTGGCCCCAGACCAGTTCAGCATGTCCCAGTCACCTTTCCAGGGACTGCCACCCACTCAGGCCGCACTGGACGAAGTCCCCAGATGCCTTAAGAACCAAGTAGGAAAAATTAAACCTGGTCTCAAAGGGTTCTGCAGCCATTTTCTCAACCTGAGAAAATTCTGACCAAATCATCTTAAAGCAGAAAAGCTCCACAAACAAACATCGGAACCACATTCCACCGCACTCAGAATCAGAGAGCTTCACTCGTGCCTAAGACCCTTTAAGGGTCCCCAGGTCACTCTGCTTCCCGAACAAATATGTCTAAAGGGGCTAGAAAAGGAAGAGCCCAGTGAGATTAAAAAACACCAGCTGTTTCAGCGGACGCTGCCTACCCCCACCCTGCAGCTTCTGTGTTTGACATTAGAAAACCACCCCCATATTTCCCGCCCGCCCACAATGGTATGGCAGAAGGACAGAATGACAGAAGGCAAGAAAGCGTGCCTAGGCAAGCCACCAGAGAGAGCTGGGAAGCTACAGACTCAACACGGAGGGACAGCAACCATCCCTGCCAACTGTGCCCACAGGCCTTCTCATGGGGTGAGGGAGACATCAGCCAATGAGGGGCACTGAAATAGGCAAACGTTCTCCCCACCAACTCGGAAGCAATAGAGAACCAAGCTCTGAGGGATTTTACACAGGAGATGCCCTGATTACTGCCTGATTACTACAAGGGGGGGGGCAAGAAGCAGCCTACAAGCATATACCTGTGAGTCACATACCACCTACCTGCTTTCATTCCAAACACCCGCCCCCAAGAGCAAATTTGGGGTGGGGCTGACAAACGGAGCCTGCCCCAACTGGGCCTGGGGAGTTGGCAGGTATGGGAGACTTGGGAACAGGAGGGGGCATTTGTTCCTTACTCTGTGTTTCCAAAGCTTTTTGCTTTTTCACTTCCTGGTGCTTGTTCCACAATTCTACCCCAGATGCAATGTGAGCAGGAGAGAAAGACAGAGAGAGTCAGAGGCTGGTCAGACAGACGAAATGGAAACCCACCCACCCAAGATGATTCGGTCTCAGGCACAGGATTACAAATCAAGAGATAAAAAGAGATCTTCATTGCGGGGGAGGGGGGTTAAAAAAAAATCAAGAGATCTAACGCCTTCCCCCCAGGTCAAGAACTAAATTCCTATCCTAACCTCCATGTGGCAGTAAAAATCTCACAGAATGTTAGAGCTGGCAGAGCCTTTAATCAAGCTCCTTCATTCTGGCAGGAGGAAACTGATCCCAAAGAGGCTAGAGCACCTGCTCAAGATCAGGTAGCTCAGGACCAGTTTAAACTTCCACCACAGCACGCCCTCTGCCAAGTGAGCTAGGCAACAGCAAATTTTAAAGATTCCAGATAAGACAGATGATTACCTCAAGCAGCCAAAGGGTTTCAGAAGCATGAGCACAAACCTGTTTGATTCACTGGATTGGAGAGAGGCCACTCAAGGTAGGCAGTTAGCATCCCTTCTTGTTGCTACCAAAACTCCCCAACTTACCCTCAGCATCAGTGCCTGCCCTACCAAGAGACCCATCTTAGCCAGTCATCGGGAAAAAGGCTTCTGGTAGAGGTGACAGAGAACACTAAATGGTCAAGAAGAGCATCTTAGCAGGGGTTAAGAAGAGAGAGTACCGATCATAGCAATTCTCTTCCTGGAAGAACTTTAGAGTCTACTTAGTGCAATCTCCTTGTGTTCCAGATGAGGTGATAGAGACCCTGAAAGGGGAAATGATTTGCCCAAAGTCACTTTCCTAGTTGGGGGCAGATACAGGACTAAAACTCCAGACCTCCAGACTGGCAGGTCAGTACATTTTCTAGAACATCACAACAGGTAGGAGAAAAGCATGGTTGACTGCCTCTCGGACAATATTTTGCTGGTTAGAGAAGCACAGCTCTCCTAAGAAGGAAACTGGTTCCTCATTACCATTTATGGGAGCAAAAGGCAACTGCTAATGGATGTGGCAAAGAGGCACCGGCTAGAAGCACATTGCCCAGGGACCTAGAACCCGAAAAAGCAAGACACAATCTAGATGACTCAAGGTCAGGCAGGGAGTGAGTCAAACAGAGGTGACACCCAGAGAGCTCACCAAGGCTCTGCCTTAGTGGGAATGGAGAAACACCAAACGTAAGCAAGGTCTAATCAAGTCCAGTAAGGACATGTTTAAAGAAAAGCTGACTCAGAACTCTGTACCTCCAAGTCCAGAACCCAGGGAAATGGGGTTGCCGGACATGCCCCAAAGGAGCAAATTTGAGGGCAGCATAATGGTTGGATGGGGGAAAACTGGCTTTAGAGACCCAGACAGTCACAATTTTATAGCCCAAAGATGCAGCTATAAACTTCCTTATGGCTTCCAGGAGCTCATGTGGCCTCTCCATTATGTGAAGAAATCCAGATGTAAATAAAAGAGAGGGACGGGGAGGACAGCTTAGACTCCTGCACTAAGCCTCGCTCGGCCCTCTAAGCAAAACTTCCATTCTTCCTCTAAGATGTAGGTGAGGGTGGCATAAGGGATAGAGAAGTATAAAGAAATGCCGTTAGAAAAGGACACAAACCTATCTTCCTGTCTACAGAGCAAAGCATGGGGAAGAGAAAGGCGGGATTCTGGATGAATTGAGAGGAGGGAGGGACATTAAGAAGCCAGAACTCCTCTGCCGCACCCAACACAATACACACCGATAGATGCTACAAAGTTCTCCTCCTTTAGACTTCTGGTGTCCAGTTCCTTGGGACTCTTTCCTGAGGCACTTGGTGCCCGAGGTCCCAGCTGGGGGACTCTCAGCTGTGCCATGGCCTTTGGGTCCCCCCGCCAAGCCAGGCCAGGATCCTTGCCAATTGGTGTATTTACGCTCTCTGTTGGACTTCTCTTCCGCTTGTCTGGTTCTGAGGAAAAGATCAAATATAGGAAGAGGTCAAAAGGGACAGTGAGTGAGAGTCAAGGTGTGGGAATGAGGTGGGAGAAGCAAGGATAGAGGAGGATGTGGAAGGGAAGAAGTGCAAGGAAAGAAAAGCTGACATCGTTCTTTTCCGTGACAGAAAAACACCCACTACGTACATACACGCACTAGAAAATAAAATCCCAAAGCCTAACAGGAAGCAGCTTGACACTGCGAAACTCATCAAGGGGCCGAGTTCATTCTTTCAGAGAAGAGTGGGAGAGCCGTGGACAGCATGCTGCCTTGCTGGTCCGATCCCTACCTTTACTATAGTAGTGGGTCTGGGCGATCTCCAGAAGCGCAAAGATGCTGGCCATGCCACCCAGACCTGCGTGGGCGTAGGACTGCTCCAGACTGAGGACCGTGCACTTGAGCAGGTCTAACATGCCCTTGTACACCTTCCGACCGATCTCCTGCAACAATAACCCAGGGGCAAGAGTTGGGACAACTGCCTCTGGCGCCCGTGTCCCTCTTCCCAGTTGATTCCAACTCCCAACCCCCAGCACTGACCACATCTGGGATGATGTCCTGCTGGGCCTCGTCCTCTGACTGCACCGTGCGGCTCAGCTTGCTCAGGACAAAGACTCTAAGCTGCTCGCTCTCCAGCAGCCGTCGCACCTTCTTCGTGTTGAGCCAGCCAACTCCCTGGCCGTCCAGCACGCTGTGCACCACCTCCTTCAGGAACTGCTGGTTCTCACTGGAGGGTCCACATACCACTTCTGTGGTCACTGGCTCCTTTGCAGAGCATCTCCCCCTTTCACCAGGTTAGATGTTTGCCTCCAAGGGCAAAACACAAAGCCACGTCTCCAAACATCCAAGTCCACTGCAAACCCTACCTCTCCAGGCGGCCTGGTTTGCCCGAGCGCCCACCACTGCTGGTACACTCTGCTCAGCACCATGAGCTATTCCTGCCGCATGGGGATTGCGTCAGGAGGGGAAGGGATTTCATTTACCCACTGAGAGCTTCCCTCCCTAGTGTTTGGTACAAGGATCACTACCTCTATCTGAGAACTTTTACAACAGCTCTGCCATTTATTACCTAGAATTGCTGGATCGACCCTGAGGTGACGGAGGCTCTCTTTTCACTGTTGGGCTGTGTTTAATGACCGATGACTTCTGGTCCACTAAGGCCCTCCTGTTTCCTACAGCCAGGAAGGTAGAATGAGAGATATCACGACTGTAGTCAGGTAGCTGGTGTCAGCACAGCCCTGGGTAGCCGTGTTCCACACCCACTCCCTGGCAGGGCTGGCTGAGGGCAGCACTGGGGCATCACACATAGGTAGAAAGCAGCCATGGCAATGTGGAGGAAGTGGGCATGGAGACTCAGGCCACTCCACATGCACCAGCAGCGCACCCCGTGGGCAGGCGTGGGCATCCCGGGGCACGGGGCAAGTCAGGTCACTCGAGTGATGCCGCTTGCTCCATGAGGAGGATGGCCCTCAGGCAGGCACAGGAGATGCTAGGAAAAAAGATCATGCATAGCTCACGGGCAAGACCCACCTTCACCACTCCCGGGGCCGGCTTCAGTAACAATCTCCATTAGAGTATTTAGCCCAAATACTGGGACACAAAATACACAATTAGTAGGTGCACCATGATACCACAACCCCTGTACCCCTCAGCGGAGCTGTAAGTCAGATAATCTGAGCATCCTCCCAAAGCTTAGTGCACATAACCTTAGTTCTTAGGCACCTCAGAGCTGGAAGCCAAGTGGCCACGAGACGACTGAGGCTCGAGGAAAGACCATCCTTAAGGCTATGGCCTCTCAAAGCCAGAGGCAGGGTAATAACACAAGGAGCCTTTAGGTCCTAAACAGGCACATGCGTGAAAGGGGACCATGGGTTTTCATGAAACATCTAGCACAGGGGTCCGGGGGGCTGCAGGTATGCAGAGGGAAGAGACCCAACTTGTAGATGCTGTCATGGGAAGGGGGGAGGGGGTGAGGATGGGAGCTGGATGGGAGTGATGAGTGCAGCAAATGAAGTGAAGCAACAGCATGCAATGAAAGCGTTTCAATCGCTCTCCCCTTTAACTATATCAAATGAAAGCCAGTGACGCTAACACCTTTCCATCCCTCACCTACTGAGCCTGTGTAGACTCACTCTACAGGGCTGGTTAGCTCCCTACACCTCTAGCTATGATGTCCTTTTGCCCATCTAGCCTACGTTCCCATCCCCACCAAAGAACATTCTTTAGATTCCTGACACTTTTAACACTGGGAAGAGAGGTCAGTTAAAAAATACATGAAGCTGCTTCTCATTGTGCTTCCTTCTGTGATTAAATATTTTAGCACAAAATCCAGAATAAATAAACAGAAGTCAGAGTAAATTCAGAAGAGCCCTTCAGGGCTTCCCTGGTGGCGCAGTGGTTAAGAATCTGCCTGCCAATGCAGGGGACAGGGGTTCGAGGCCTGGTCCGGGAAGATCCTACATGCCACGGAACAACTAAGCCCGTGAGCCACAACTACTGAAGCCCGCGTGCCTAGAGTCCGTGCTCTGCAACAAGAGAAGCCACCGCAGTGAGAAGCCCACCCGCCGCAACAAAGAGTAGCCCCTGCTCTCCACAACTAGAAAAAGCCACGCACAGCAACGAAGACCCAACGCAGCCAAAAATAAATAACCAAAATAAATAAATTTATAAAAAGGAAGAACCCTTCCAACTGTCAGAGATCACAAAACGAAAATCAAATAAGGTCTTAATTGCCCCTAGAAGCCAACCAATGCTATCAGGCCCATTCATAGGGCCTAAGTTGACATGAAGCCAAAGTAAGAGGCTTCTTGACTCTATAAAACTGCCAGGCTCTTCACAACCATTCCCTGGGGGGCCAGCTCTTTAGGACGGAGTTTGTCCTAAGTTCACGCGGTAGGAACCTGGCAGATGACTGGTGGCAGCTGATGAGCCCCGTGTTAATTACGTGCCTCTGACAAAGGTTCCCCCCAGAAGCAGCAGTAATCCCCCAGTTGCCATTATCCTATATGATATAACAGGGCCTTCTCTTTAGCTACAAAAGACAGTTTTCCATCTGAAAACCAGCGAGAACCCATGATGTGCAGTGAAAGCCATGGGAAGCGATGTGAGGGGCAATGGCCGGGTCAAAGGATTCTTCATACCTGGGGCTCCTGACAAGCACCCACAGGCCTGAAACATTTCCCAGAGGATCTTGGTTGGGCAAAAGGAGGGCTGGAGTTACCTTTCAGACTGGGGAAGGGCGTGGTTTTCTCTCGCGCTCCTTTGGTAGGCAGTGTGAGATTTGAAAGACTGAAGCTCGTACTGTGGTTCCGATACAGACTGCCTGTCAAGGGGAGCGAGTGAGAGCACTGAGTCAGAGGGATAAAGAATCAGAGCATTATGCTCCAATGACCGTATCATCCTCTTCGCCCTCCTCCTTTTCAAATGCAATCCCAGAACCTCTGACCTCGCTGAGAAAGGATCACGCCGGGGCAAACAAAGGGGGCCACTGCCAGGACTGCTCCTAACCCAGTAACAACTTTCTCTGACGGCTTCCCACGATACCATCCAAGTCTCTCCTCTACTGCTGACCCAGCATGAACGCCGGCAGTTAACGCGCTTCCGGGCTGATGTGGGTGCTGTCCCTCCTGGGCTTCTAAACTCACCATCACAATTATCCCCCATGTCGGCTTTCTCCGGTCCCTAGTCTGTCTTTAGTCTTTAACTGACACCACCCCTCATTTCTGGTAATTTTCTCTACGCACAAGTCAATGTCACATAGATTTCAAGGCGCGTTGATGAAAAAGTCCTTTCCCAGGCAAAGAAGATATTAGATATATACCCAAGTCAAATCTGACCAGAGTATTTCCACAAAATATATGTACAAGTGTATGATTTTTAATATAATGATTATTTTTCAGTTAACAGCTAGCTGTCTTACCTGAAACAGACTAAAACCTCCAGGGATAAAGATAACGACTAATCTGTCCCTGTTCTTCGCTGACCTCCCCTGAAAATACCTTATTCGGTATCACCCAAACGACCTTATCCGGAGCTCGATAATGCCAACCCAGCCCTATATCTGAAGCTCTAAGCCATACCTGCCATGGTCAGGCCCTGCTGGAGCGAAGATGGGACAGAAGCGTGAGAGAGCTGAAGGCACTTACTGGCAAAAGACATGATGCCCCCGAAGCCCTCAGTGCTGTTGTTGGAGACGGTGGAGGTGGGCGAGCTCGCTCGAGAGTCTGACTCTGCATCTGAGTCACTTGCCAGTTTCAAGCTGTTGGGCCGCAGCAGCTTTTGAGCCCTTGAATGCACAGTGGCGCCTATGAGCCCCAGGCAGGGGTACCTCATCTTGGGCGTGTGGGCCTGAGGCTACACTGCGGTCACCTCTCCCTCCCCACAGTTTCTAAATGCCTAGATCAAAGCACGACCCTCTGGGGACGCGGGACCACGAGAGCCTTCAGACTGCTCAGACTTTCTGGTTAACCCTCGCCCAGGGTCCACTGTAGTGAGGTCCTTCAGTCACCCATCTAGAAGGCAGCCCCAGGCTCTCACCGACTGCCACTGACATGTAGGCTGAATCGGGGAGTGTAACCTTCCCCCGGCTCAGCATCATCTTCCTCAGGGGGAAAGCCATACTGGGGTTCGAAGTATGGATTATCATAGGTTCGCTGGCGCACTGACCCCTCTCCAATTTCTGTCTGACGCCTGTCCACGTTCGCTTTGCCAATGCTGGGAGGCACGCTGGGGAGGGACTTGGAGACGCCTACCGCTGCCTTATCATCCATCTCCGTTGAGTCGGCAGGTTCCTAGGGGACATATTAAATAGAAAGGAGTCACCTGGTGCCCTGTGATGCCTTCCTATGTTCTCAGTTCAAGCCAGGCCTGTCAGGCTGCTAGCCTAAGGGGTACGTGAGAAAAGATCTTTGTTATACCCCTGTTCTCTATCTCCACAAATTATGCAAAGGGGATCTCGGCTAACCCCTGAACAAAGCTGGATGTCCTTCTGGGGTCAAACTGTATCTCACAGGCTCTAAACTATAGGATCTATGGAGAGGAAGAAGGGGGAAATGTGGAGAAAGTAGTAAATTAAGTGAATAGCTTTGTCCTAGCTTTCCTAACAGAGCTGAGGCCCACGTCCCAAGTAACAGTCCTCACTTATCCACTCCTCCAAGTCCTCACGTACAGAACTGGCTCCATGGATAACGGTGCTGGGGCTACTGCTGGCGGTGGTGCTGGAGCTGGAACGCAGAGGGGGGTTTTCCTGAGAGTTCTCGCTGTCTGGGCCAGGTTCCTCTGCTTCCTTCTGGCTCTGCAGCTCATCAATAGCTACCTCACTGGCATCCCCCAGTGCCGCGTGTGTCAGAGGATCCACGTCTGCCAAAACCCAAGGATTATGTGTATGGCTGATTCACTTTGCTGTACAGTAGAAACTAATACAACATAGTAAACCAACTATACTCCAAGGACTTCCCTGGTGGCGCAGTCGTTAAGAATCCGCCTGCCAATGCAGGGGACATGGGTTCAATCCCTGGTCCGGGAAGATTCCACATGCCATGGAGCAACTAAGCCCGTGCGCCCACAACTACTGAGCCTGAGCTCTAGAGCCCGCGAGCCACAACTACTAAGCCCTCGAGCCACAACTACTGAGCTCACGTGCTGCAACTACTAAAGCCTGTGCGCCTAGAGCCTGTGCTCCGCGACAAGCCACCGCAATGAGAAGCCTGCGCACCGCAACGAAGAGCAGCCCCCACTCGCCGTATCTAGAGAAAGCCCAGCCAACGTGGCAACGAAGACCCAATGCAGCCAAAAAGATAAAATAAAATAAAAAATAAAAAAAGTATACTCCAATTAAAAATTAATTAAAAAAAATTTTTTAATTAAAAAAAAACAACAACAAGGATGGCAGGTACAGACCATACCATCACAGAACCCCAAACCCTGTCCCAAGCTGGCCAATTTCTCCAAGTACACTTACTAGGAGTATCACCATTGATGTCACATTTCATCATCTCACTGACAAAGTCACCAAGGGAAGAGTAAGAAGAGCTTGAGTCATCATAATCCATACTATCACTGCCGCTGCAGAGTGAAGAGCAAAAACATAAAACAGAAAGAAGGGGCAGGGAGGAGAATCAGCATTAGAAAAATAAACAGAGGAGCACTCTTAACTCAAGGCCAGGGAGCAAGATAAAATAAGGAAACTAACGCAAAACAATCAACCAAAATATAACCCAAGGCTTCAAGGACTGATGTCTAAATCCTATGAAATTCTGCAATTGCGCTAAATAACGGCTAGCAAGAGCCTCTTAGACTTCAAGAACTGTCTTGCTGCCATAAGGGGCTGCTCACCTGTCATCAGTAGGGTCAGAGTCAGAGTCATGCTCCGGCGGCACGCTCAGCGCCTCGGCCAGGTGGGAACTGCTGTCATACACTCGATAGTGGACAGGCTGCAGCTGGTGGGTGTACCACTTCGGCTTGTCGCCTATCAGGGCTGGATCGAATGTGTCTACCCACGGAGGAAAAAAGGAGAGAGTCAGCAATAAGGGAAAAAAATCAAGCAAAACCTGAAAGAAAGGTGGGAAAAAGTCTAAGGCAAAATCAGAATGGCAGGGGCAGGTGGAAGATTAGAAAGGGAAAAAGCAAAGGGAAGAGCCATCAGGAGGACAAACGCAGAAGGAGGGGCAAAGCGGAGGTAGGTGGACTCACTGTTGTGAATCCGCTGAAAGGCATAGTTGGTGGGGTTGAGGATCCATTCTCCAAAGTACTCCACAGCCTGAGTCCTGGCCAGTTTCTCAGCAAAAGGAGTCTGCCGGGGACGTGAGGCTAGAAAGGAGCCAGCTTGGAAAGCTACCACGGGCCGGGGGAAGAGACGCAGGGTACGTGTGTGCATCTGAAAGCCCTGCAGCACGTTGGGGGAGTTGAAGAAACGGACCATGGCCACTCTGGGGAAGAAGGGGATGGTGAGATGACCTGAGTCCCTCGCCCTGCAGAGCAAGGAGGCCTCAGACCACCTCCCACAGGCATCATTTCACGGGCTTCCAACAGCAAGGGGAGAGGTATCTTAAAGAATCATCAATCCCCTTCTTCACACGAGGTCTAAGAGGCCTGCGAGTATGATTATTTCTTCTGTTTGCTTTTACTGAGGTGGCAAATGTAACCAAATATTATATACATTGTATACATAAAGAACCTCTGGCTCAGGGAGGTAATCTGCCCCAAGGTCACTGAGTGAGCAGAGACCCACTTAAGAGCTTGTGACTGTGGGGATGGCTCGGCTGTACCTGGTTGCGACATCCACAGAATCCACATCGTTGCCATAGATGAGTGGGTTGAATTCAGTGGAAGGTGTAGACTGCAGGTCATTAGAAGGCCTTCCCAAGAGAAGAGGGATCTCCTGGCCTTCGTGGAATTTCTCCAGATTGAGGATGGGCTGGGTGTTGAGACTCATGCTGGCGAGGGCCTGCGGAACAATAAGAAGTCCCTCAGAGAAGGCAGATTTCTGGGGCAGCCAGCCAATCTCAATTCCTAGAAAAGAACCTTCACCTTTGAAACAAAAAGCCAAATATTTTAACCTTTAGAAAACAATCTGAATTATGAAATCTTCAGCTTAAGCCAATCTGACTCAAGGCAACGATCTAAACCTGAAGTCTGAGGCAACAGTTTTCAAATTCGATTTAGCTACAAAATCTTGTTTTTCAATTGAAATCTATGTAGAAATATAAACAATCGAAACATGTAAAAGTAAAGCTTCTCTGAAGGACATAAGGAACCCAGAGCCTCATATGCTCGGGGGTCCCAACCTAAATCAACCCTCAGCGGCTCCATGGGGCAGTTTGAAAACCACTGGTCTAGCCCAGCAGTGTTTCTTAAATGTTAATGAGCATAGGGGATGTTGTTACAATGCAGATTCTGATTCAATATACTTGAAGTGATTCTGCCCTTTTAACAAGCCCAGGTGAGGTTAATGCTGCTGGTTCGTGGACCACACTTTGAGTAACAGGGGTCAGGATACAGGATCTGTGAGCCCCCAAATCTTAGCTCCTACAAACATTTAAACTCCAATATCATATATCAACCTCTCCATCTCATTAGTCATACTAAAGCAATCATCAAGAATGAAAAACACAGCAAAGGAAGACAGCTAGAGAACTTTCTGAACTTGCAATCCTCACCGGACTCTGCAGTAACAAGATATCATATTACATCAATAGTGATGAAGCAAGTGAAAAAGAGAGAAGGATAATACAAAAATCACCCATTTATATCCAAACAGATTTCACCTAGAGGTATTTCTTTCTTCTTTTTTAAAAAAATTATTTATTTATTTATTTATTTATTTATGGCTGCGTTGGGTCTTCATTGCTGTGTGCGGGCTTTCTCTAGTTGTGCGCAGGCTTCTCATCGCGGTGGCTTCTCTTGTTGCTGAGCACAGGCTCTAGGCGCACAGGCTTCAGTAGCTGTGGCACGTGGGCTCAGCAGTCGTGGCTCGTGGGCTCTACAGCTCAGGCTCAGTAGCTGTGGCACACGGGCTTAGCTGCTCCGTGGCATGTGGGATCTTCCTGGACCAGGGCTCGAACCCGCATCCCCTGCACAGGCAGGCGGATTCTTAACCGCCGCACCACCAGGGAAATCCCCACCTAGAGGTATTTCTAAGAACTGAGACAACACAGACAGAGATTCCTGAAGACCCTTCAAATGACAGATTCCTAAAAAGAAATACAGAGCTATCTACTGGTGGTCCTACATAACACATACAGCGGCGCAGAGGACCAGGGCCTCATCACACTTTACCTTCAGGTACTGTGTTCAGCATGCAGGAGAAGAAGAAAATCAATCAATGAAAAATGTATTTAAGGGTTTTTACTCAGAGAAAGGAATTTGTGAAGAAATGATTCTATAGGGACCAGAGATCAATTCAAGAGGAAACCATAAAAGGAGCCAGATTATCCAAACTACTGACTCCCTCCTGTAACACTGAGAGAATGCTCCAAGGCCATTAAGAATGGCAGATGGGACGAGCAGCAGAAAGTGAAGGGCTGTTTTATACAGCATTACAAGGATGAGAGGGTGGGAAGGGGCACACAGGGAATTAAAAGGAATGTAAAAAGCCCTTTCTGAGATTCACCCTGCAACCCAGAAATGGGATACATCTCCTTCTAAGCCCACCCAAGGCTAAGAAAATCTACTCCACTTGAAGTCTGAAAGGAAACTGGCTCTTACAATAAGAGCTGTCTGCCTACAGCAGTCCTATAGCTGCTTGCTTTTCTTTTCTTTTCTTCATTCTTCACCTACCTGTTTTAAATGTTTTTTCAACTCTAGTGATTCTGGTTCCGGAAGGATAGGTAGCACTTCTGCATTGGTGGGGGCAATCACCTGCACCAGAAGAAAGATAAAAGGCATGAACTTAGAATTAGCTGCTCCAAAGTTTCTCTTACATAAAGGTAAGTAACAAGAATAGGAGATTATATATACGGTATTATTATATATATGCAAACACATATAAAATACACACATACATGTGTATGTGACACCTATACACACCTGAAAGGAAATATTACACCTAAATGTTATTGGTGACTATCTCTAGATAATAAGATCATAGTTTTTACTGACTTCTTTATACTTATTTGCATTTTCTAAAGTCTTACAATGAACACATATAAGGGCTACCTACAAAAGTTTGAATGTACTCACACTGCAGAATGTTAATATACTTTTTTAAAGTCTGCCGTTTCTTACTAGAAACTACACTCCCAGAAAGCCATGAGATGACCTACACCACAGTAATGATCCTGCAACCACAACTGCCCTACTGCTCTTGGAAGATGTGGGGAAGCATTTAACTCCAGCAAAACTAAATCTTATAATTCTTTGAGTCCTAACCAAGGCTTATTAAGCCAATAAAGTAAAAGCAGTATTTTTAAAAAAGTTGTTTCAATGAGTCTCATAACAGCCATCGCCCACAAACTTAGGAACTTCCTGGGAGTAATCTAGAAAAAGAGAACACAATCCTCTTCTAGACCCTACAACGCCTCAGCCAAGAGCCTCACCCTACTGCTGTCCAGATCCACTAGCCACACGTCATCAGGCATTTTGAAGTCCAGTTTGTAGAGGAAGAAGCTGGCAGGGACCCCGATGATGTACGGCGTCGGAGCCAACAGCAGCTGAGGAAAAGACAAGAAACAAAACCAAAACCAACTGCGATCACATATTGAGTCACGATTTTTCTAGATAAGGAAAACGCAGGTCCACAATCCCTCTTCCAAATCCTTGAAGGTAGATGTGTTTCAAAGTTCAGAATTTTTCAGATTTTAGAAAAGTAATAGTGCATATTCTACATATTATGTAGCACCTGCAGTGGTGTAGCCAGCAGCCTATAATCATTATATTAACTGTGATAAATAAAAAACATAAATAGCATAGGTTTTGCCACCAGATCAGTTCAGATTTTGTAGACAAATAAGTTGTAACAAGGAATTCAGGACGAGTACTGATTTACAACTTCTCTGGGCATTAAGCCTTCGGCCTCAAAGCTGGACAGAGTTAGAACAGAGGTGACAAAGCCAGAAGACACCTTGAGACTCACCTGTTCTGCGGACGCCATGCAGGTGGGCAGCAGTGGAATAACAGGAAACATATACTCCAAGGGATAAATCATTGCCACAAATGCCATCACAGACATGGAGAGTGCGTTGTAGTCTCGGGACTGCAGCACCACCTGCAACGAGCCACACCACAAGGGTTACCCGACAGGAGAAGGTCTGTGAGAAAACTGCTTCCCACACTACAGTTTAGTTTCTGTTTCACCAAGTCTACGGCTCTGGGAGCTTAGTTTCCACACTTATCACTGCCTCACACCCCATCCTGCCTGCCGCCTCCCAGCGCAAGCACTGCAATAATTCTCCCTTGAATCACTCCTTGTCATCCTAGTTCTTGTACCCCCAAATTCCAGGGTCACTCATTGGAACAGAACGACTGAAATTTTCAGAGAATTAGGCTGGTATAGTTAAGAAGAATTCAAATGAGTGTCAAGCCCTCTGAATATATCCCACACGATACTAGTACCTTAATTCAACCCACACCAACTGAGTACCTGTTGTATACGGTACCGTGTTATCTCCTGGAGACAAAATGATGCAAAAGATGTAGTCCCTATCCTCAGAGAACTCATGGGTCTAGCCTCTGCCACATTTCAAAGCCCTTTCCCTAGAACAGTCTAGAAAGCTGGCCCTCTCACCTTGTGCTCTAACAGGATGCAGGTTAGCACCTGAAGACAGGCATCCACACCCAGAAGTTCCAAGGGAAGGTGCAGTGGGAAATCCACTAGGGTGAATCGAGAGGGGTCTGGAAGCGCAAAGGTCAGAGCTTGCTGGAGCTCCTGGGGCAGGACCTCAATGTCCACTCGCTTCTGCCCTGAGACGGGTACTGGGGAGCGCAGCAATCGATAGATCCAGGCCTCAATCTCTCGAAGGTCGTGCAGAAGGGCACTTGACTTCTCCTCCACTAACAACGAGCCAGTAAAGATGCGCCACATGGTGTCCCTGAGCAGCAGACAGCAGGAAACAGACGCATAAGCACTAGGAGCCGACACCCCACTGCAGCCCAGCCATAGAGGGTCTAATGACAGAAACTGGAGGAGCCCACCCTTTGGTCTCAGCTAGGATCACAGGGTATACGTACGAATAATGACAAGGGCAAAAATGCATACACAGCAAGACTTACTGTCCTGCCCATCATGAAACACCAAACTCCTCAGCATCACTCCAAACACGATCATGGAAGGAAGTCTAACTCTGCAGTAGTCTTTTGCTTAGCACGGACTAACACAAAGTGCTTAAGGAGGTCTGAAGGACCTCAGGCTTTAGAGGAAAATTCCTACGCCCCTCACAAGCCATCAACTCTAGATGCCGCCCCTCTCTTCTGAGCATCAGCAGAGAACCATACCTTTGTATGCCTCGAGGGATGCCCAGTTTCTTGCCCAGCAGTCGCTCACTACAGCAGTCCACCAGACGTTTGAGGGTGTACAGACACTCCCGGAAGGTGGAGAAGAAGGGGTAATGGCTGAGCACACACAGGGACGTCAGAGTGCTGTTGCGGGAACGGCTCTCCGCCTTGGCCCGGTGTTTGCCCCGAGGAGACTGGTTCACATCCGGGGTAGAGTCGGCACTGGGAGGCTGCAGGGACGGGCCACTCTCCGAGCTCTCGGTGCCAACCTCTTCTGAGATGCAGGTGGCGTGGGGTCCTTCCTTCCCACGGGACCCTGCCCCGGCCTCCCCCTTTTCCTTAGGCACGCGCTTTTGGAAGGAGCGGTAGAAGTTAACACAGATGCCATAACGCGTGACTCCGGTGTCCTTGTCGGTGAGAGTGAAGACAAAAGAGGTGTCCTCGCGCAGGCTCATGCGCCGTTGTCGCACACTCAGGCAGCCCTCTGGCTGGCAGAAGAACACGACATCCGGGGGCAGGGGAAACTCGGCGTGATCCTCTAACGGGTATCGCCGTAGCAGTTCTGGAGTCTGGGCCACGCTATCACTGCTCGGGTGCCTGGAGAACAGAAAGACAAATTCAGCAGCCTGAAGGGACAGAACGCTCTTTCAAATTTTAACCACAGTCAAGAAATAAATGCTCTTTTGGATAAAGAAACCTAGCTGCCGGACCTTGGAAAACATGCCACATTTAGCTGTAGGCTAAATGAGGTCTGTGCTGCCACGAAGATGCCCACCCTGAAATAAAAGGAAAATGGCGACAATAAAATTATCACTAACACTTTGAGATGACTAGCATCTTTCAAGGTGTATTAGCTAATGAATTCCCAAAACAGCGTATGTAGAGAGAGAAGGAGCACAATGTACTTTTCCTTTGTACGAAATAAGGAAACTGAAGTGTATAGAGTATATTTGCTCAAAATCACAAAAACGCTAGTTAAGAGCAGAGTTTTGCTCTGTCTCTGCTCCTCCAGGCCAACACTCTCAAGCTACCTGTTTTGCTTCCCTTACTGGCAGCAAGGTTCCCATCAGGGTGAAATAATAGAAGAAGAATGAGATATGCAGGGCTTCCCTTAACCTTCCCACAGGTTAAGACTCTGTGCTTCCAATGCAGGGGGCAAGGGTTCAATCCCTGGTCAGGGAACTAAGATCCCATGTGCTACATGGTGCAGTGGCGGGGGGGGAGGGCAGGAAGAATGAGATATGCAAAGCAACGTGGAAATGGGGAAGGGAAATCATCACAGATTTTGTGGCTATCCCAGACGACAAGACAAAAATCAGTCACTTCTTGGTTACCTGGCCCCTACGATCACTAGGTAGTCAAGTAACCGAGGACAGGACTTCTTCTTTTGCACCATGGTTCCGATTCATCAGTTCATCTCAGAGAAACTTCAAGGCACCAAGCATGGAATCAATGTTCCCAGGAGGAATCCTGATATTATCTGAAAATCCAAGTCTAATAGGAAAAAAGTACTGATAAGATCCATTGCTGTGCCTAAGGGACTCATCCCTCTCAGCATCATCCCAGCCAGGGACATAGGTCAGAAGATCTTCCATTTTAGTACTAAAGATAGGAGAACATGACACTTTTCCTAGCCTAGAGCTCTGTCCAGGCTTATGAGCTCACAGAGTCAAATGTCAAGAAGTAGGATAAATAATGGCTCACCTCTCCGTCCCTACAAACCAGCTCATTTCCAGCCTCACCCCTGGGGCTGTTTCTGTTTCTGAAAAACAGGCCTAGTCAGTCTAATCTGGACTCAGTTATTATGATAACAAAAATTAAGTCACTTTCAGGACTGCTCCAGGGTGGATCAGAATCAAACCAGACTCTCTAATCAGAACTAATCTGCACTCCTAGCTCTAGGTGGAAACCTAATTATTCTCTGTTCCAACATTCTGCATTCAGCTTGATGTGAAACTACCACATAGTCTATACAGTTAATTGCACTCAGACAGTAACAACAGCTGGCTACTCTACCCCATGCGTTCTCAAATGAAGAATATCTATGCCCCAATTGCTTCATCTAAACCATTTTTCTCCCCTCTTCAAGCAAGAAAGGGGCCCAGTGGCTACTGCTACTAGCTCTGCCCTTGGTGCTGAATCACAGTCTTCCACTTATATTCTGGTCCCAGGATTCGAATTAGTAATACAATATACACAGATGAGGCCTTGTCCTTCTTTATCTTACAGAGATGAAGAAATAGATGCAGAAATAACAGTATTCCTGCAAAGACAGGGAGAGGTGCTCAGAGGAATTTCTAAGCCATAGTCCAAAAATTAGAAAAACCTTACGTGTCTTAACTGTAATTTATTTCCTGTTGGGTCTCCATACACTCCTCTAAATAAAATGTTTCACTCCATGACAAGGTTACTCTCAGTGCTTCCAGTATTCCCCCTCTGTGCTCCACACTAAGACCCTGTTCACTGTACACACAGAGAGAATCCCATTACACTACACACACCCTCACTCTCTTCTTTGCTGCTGTGTGCACTCCCATACATACAACGTACACACTCCCTGTATGCTTAAGGCTCTGTTTGACGTAGATGAGAAGCTCTATCTTTTTTCTCTCCTACTTATTAAAAAAAAAAAAACTATTTACAACACCTCTCAAACCCTCAAAATACTTCTCCCTCCTTTCTCTTGCTCCCAATAGAGGACCTGCAGGTAATAGGATTCAGTTTTGTCTCCATAGCAACTCTGGCTCCAGCACTATTTATAGCAGAGTCACCGCCCCTCCCCTGCTTGGGGACCGCACAGTGCTATCAGCTGCTACTCCAGAGCTGGCCAATGCCCATAATAGTTCATTCTCCTTGAATCCAGAGACACCTCTTCCACTGATAGCACTTACTAATTGTTAGGTTATCTTCTCCCCCATGTGCCTTTAGTTTGCACTTTGTCTTAATTCTGGATTTTGATAGAGATATCTCCTTTCTACACAACGCAAATGAAGTTCCCAGGCTTGCAAAATACTCATTTCTAGGCAACACTACCACCCCAAAAGCCCTTTGGGACTCTCCACTGCTAAGGACTCATAAGCATATTGCAGAACGTGAGGCATTGCAGTATGAACTGTTAGAGAGCAGAGTTCAGCTCCTCCCAAGCAGAATGAGAAGGGGAGGGAAACACAGAAATGAAATGGGAGATGGGTAAAAGCATAATTCATTCTCTAAAGAATTATATGGAAAATGCCCAGTGAGAGCCAAAGTATCTTAAAATAAAACAGAATTTACAGGACCAGAGCTCAAGGCTAAGCCTTAAAATCTATGTTTATGTTGAAAACCAGGAGCCCTTTCCAAATGAAAATCTCAAAGATCACACCTGAAGCATCTTCTAATATATTAGGCATCAGGCCTCTATCCTTGGTGGGATCCCAGCCCCCTCTCCACTGAGAATCACCTGATAAAACTGAAATCATTATCATGCACTACAGTGCTCACCTCCCTCCAAAGCCACAAGGACCCAGAGATCTTGTGACTATTCTAGCCACTAGTGATAGGATGGATTTTTAGTCTCAACTTATATCTCATCAACAGCCACTGCCTTTGGTTTTTCAGATTGCAGAGATAACCAAGGCTTTTCTTCCCATTCTCTCCCCTCTCCCCTCCTCACGAAGACTCTAAATTCTCTCGCATTACCTATAACTCACTCTGTCTTCACATCCACCCACTCTGCCTCTTGCCTCAGCTACACTTACTAACGTATAGCTCCTCGTTCCTAGCCCCTATATTCCAAAGGCATCAAGCTCAAAATGCATACCTATCTGCTGAAGTTCTACACAACGACCATCCACTCCATCCACAGACCTTTAAATTATCTATGTCTTTTCAGCTTACAAATGGCCACATTAACCAACCCTTTGGATTCGCCCCTCATTTTGGGCAGGATGTCATAGTAAAACCACAGGAACCAGAGAGCGATATGACATCTTTGCTGACGTGAGCACAACAGGAGGCTCTCTCCCCTCCACCGCCTCCCCAGGCAGTGACCTTGCAAGCGCATCAGCACAGACGGGTCCAGCGTGGGGAAGAATGAGAGTAAAGAGGCAGGCAATAGGCAGGGTTGGGGAAGAGGGGAGGGCAGGAACAGGAGGACTAATTTAGAGGTGCACGAGGATGGGGAGGGAAGCAGTTGCAGGAAAAACTGAACGGTGTCTCCACTCTCCAACAAGCCAATTTTGAAACACCAAATTAAAAAAAAAAATTTTTTTTTTAAAGAACCAAACGTGCTTTTCAAACCCTAACCAAAAATAAGGCGCGCGGGTGCGCGCACACAAATACACTCACGCACATACACACGCACACACACGAGCCATGTGGCTAGCACGGCTCGGGCCCCGAGCTGGACAGCTCTGGCCGCCCCCTCACCTGCTGGACAGTTCTCCCCCGCCCCCGCCCCGGAACCAAGACCGCCCGCCAGCCCCGCAGGAATCTCGCCCTGCAGCCGCGAGCTGCGCCTAGGCTCGGAGCCCGAACCCCCTCGGCGGCCCGGACGCCCCCACCTCTAGCCCCACCCTCTTCCTTACGGACCCCTGCTGTCCCTCTCGAGACCTACGCCCCCTCACACTCCTTTAGGGCCTCCTTAGAGGCCCCTTCGCCCTAGAGCCCCTGTTTCCTCCCAGAGTCCGTTTCTCCCGGGGAGCCTCGTCCCAAACACCCTTCCGGGGCCCCCAGCGGCCCGGACCCTCCTACCTCCCGAGCCTCGGGGGACCGGCCGGGTTCGGCCAGACGTCCCCCGGCAGCCGAGCGTCAGTCGCTCCTCGGCGCGGGCGCCGCTCCGAGCGCACGCCAGTTCCGCGTCTGCACCGTGAGCCGTGTACCACTCCGACTCGGTGAAGGAGGGGGAGGCTGAGGGGCCAGGGGCCGGACCATCCACCCCCGGGGGGACAGGGCTGCACCAAGCCGAGCGCTGCAGGGTGGAGCCGGACCTCGGGAGAGAGATGGCTACGCACACACCTATGCTTGTGGGAGTGGGAACGCGATGGGGAGCGCTGGGCCAGCCCAGCGCCTCTACGTGACAAGGGGAGGACCCAAAGGAATACTTTTTGTTTGGGTTGCGCGCAAACATTTTAATTCGACACGGAAACAGAGCCCATTTCGATGAACTGCGGATGAATCTGGAATCGACGTCTCAAGATAAGCTGCCCTAGGACTTTCTCACCGTTCCCCTCACCTCATCTACCTCCCCCGCTCGCGCTTTGGAAGTGCCCAGCGCGTGGGCAGGAAAGCCTGCGGCCGCGGCGGTGGAGCCTACCAATTCAGGGGCGGCGGGGGGACTTGAGGCCGGAAGGCGCGGCCGCGGCATCTCCTCCACCCCGTGCGCTCCAAGGCAGGGGGCGTGAGCGGTGCCGCGGTGCGCGCTGGGAGAGGGAGTCCAGCCCTTCCGCGAGGCTAAACCCCGGACACAGCAGCCTACCCCTGGCCTCAAGGAACTTTTCTCGCTGTCCCACAGGGCCTGCGGGCCAAGAGGAAGGATTGTTGTACCTTCTTAAATATCAATGGAGAAACCAAGGCATTATACCCGCGCGCACGAACACAGGTGCACGACTGAGGCGTTAGTTCCGAAAATCCAACACCCTCTCCCTCACAGAAAGGCAACACGATCCCACCGGGATCACTGAAGGGGGGCAAGGGCGCGTCCCAGCCTCAGCACTTCATTGACCCTTACATCGCAATGGGGCTGGTGAAAGGAGGTCCCCACTCACTGCCAAGGCTGTCACTTGTGACTTGTCTCCCTCCTCTGAGTCTGGAAACGGACCCGCAAGGACACAAGCTTCCCTCCTGTGTTGTCGGGCCCCACCCCCATTCCAGAAATTGGTTTCTCTCATTCTGAATTCGTTTTGGCCTTCCTGTACAAACAGTGCCAGGCCTATCGGTGAGGCAGCCCGGAGGCATTTATGGCCAAGCCGCAGGGTGACAGTGGAGAATTTATCTTGGGGCCCTATGGAGAAAACAGGAAGTGGTAGAGGCAGGATGGGCAGGGCCCTGGAGAACCTTGTGCAAAGTGGCCCCCAGGTTCATCCATTGGGCCCGGTTAGTACAGTCTTCACATGGAGCACCGTTTTACCAGGATCCCTACTACCCAGCAGCCACAAAACTCCCAACCCTTTGACTCTCCTTTAATGCCACTTGAGGATCTCCTTTGCCCAGCCCTCAGGAATGTTTGTCCTTCTCAGTCGGTTCCACCTCTAGGAGGCAGCCACCAGCCTCAGCCATCCAGCTCAGAAAACAGAAGATACAGCGGAAGATCGGTCACTCGTGCACATCCCAGATCTCAGAGAGCAGCGGGGGAAGCTTTTTATCCTGCAGGCGCAGCGCAAATACTTGCTCTGAATGGACACTGCTCAGTGTCCGGAGGTTCACCAGTTTCATTAGCATCCGTGGGAACATGAGTCGGTCCTGGGAAAGAAGGACAAGTACAGCC
This sequence comes from Stenella coeruleoalba, assembly GCF_951394435.1. Lineage (NCBI taxonomy): Eukaryota > Metazoa > Chordata > Mammalia > Artiodactyla > Delphinidae > Stenella > Stenella coeruleoalba. The sequence continues at coordinate 13,064,253 of NC_137154.1, forward strand.
TTTGTCTCTCCCCAGGAAAGGGGAGCAAGGGTGGGGGGTTTGTGGGAGAGGTAGAGAATTGTCTGTGCACGATGTAGTCAGGGAGGGATTCTTGAAGGGAAAGTAGTTGTGTCAGGGGATGAGCCTGTGGAGAGGAGAAAGAGGGCACAGTGGGGAGACTCACATGGGGGTGGTGGATGGAGACGTAGGCATGCAGGGCCTCCACATATGTGTGTTGCAGCCTCTCTACCTGGAGCTGGTCCTGCACGTTGGGCCGGTCTATAGGTCACCAACAGAGTTGAGTAGCAGGTCTGGCCAGGGTCTTATTTCCATACCCCAAATCACAACCAAAAAATAGGGACATGCCCTACCCAACCTCTCCCATCCCAAAGTAACACAACAAGGGCCTCCACCCCCACGATTCTTGCCCTATGGGGCCTGCAGCCCTCTTTGGTGTGTCTCTTGCTCGTTTTCCCTCTTGCCCCTCCTCCACACCTGCAGAGAAGATGCTGATGGCAATGAGCAAGGCAAACTCAGCATCATTTAGTTGCAGCTCATTCATGGCTCTGGAGAACTCAAAGATGGGGTTGATGAACTCCACCTGCAGCCCTGGGGAGGAAGAAGAGAGGCTGGGTTGTGTGGCACGGGCAGCACTGCTCAACTGAGGAGACTACCAGGAACTCAGTAAGAAGCCTCCAGGGCTCTGCTGTATAACCTTGGGTAAGTTTCGTAACCTCTCTAAGCCTCATCTGTGAGGCGGGAATCATATCTGAGCTTATAAAACTGTTGTGATGGTTAAATGATAAAGCATACAGACCACTTTGCACTGCACCCAGCATACAGAATGTGCTGAATTAAATGACAATAATACTGTTAGAATTCTTCTTAGAATGCTTGAGGGCCCCACATTACTAGAAATAGAAGCAACCCTTATGTTTGTTTATAAAAAGACTGCTTCACTGGCAATTGGCCTTACTTATTTGAATACTAGCAATACATTTCTTGTTTCACATCACAGGGGAAACAAAGCAATGTGGTTGAGGGTGTGGACTCTGGTGTCAGACTCCCTGGGTTTGAGTCCTAGCCCTACCATTTACTAGGCTGTGTGACCTTGAGCAAGTTATTTAAGCTCTCTGGGCCTTGGTTTTCCCATCTCTAGAATGGAGATAATAATAGCACCTACCTCATAATGGGTCCCTAGAATAACGAGTGGCACATATGGTAACTCCATGTAAGTGTTTGTTAAATAAATAATAAATTTTAAAAATAGAACCAGCCTTCTTACTGAGGAGACCGAAGTTCAACAAACCATGACCTGAAGTGGTGACATCTAAAGAACACTTCTCCCAAACACACTGTCAAAGTCTCCCCACCCCATGGCATCCCCTAGTTTTCTCAGATGTCTTTTAGCAACCATCTGCTAACTTCCATTCCAGGCTTCTTGATTAGTCACTTCCTGTGCTTTCACCCCGATGTTTATCAAGTGTGTGTTGATCCATTTAATGGACAAGCCCCATTTAGAAAGCATTTCTTGGTGAGGTGTCCAGCCTTGAATTGTGCTGAACAGCCCCTTCATACAGAGAGGACGAGCAAGTTCTAGAGTTACGCCCCCTGCGAGGTTCGGCTACTGCTCGCTGAGTGGACGCCCCCCCAGTGTGATCGGTTCACATCGTTAGTCACCCACGTGAGCAGCATATGGTAGTGGAAGTAAAGGAGGAGGGAGAACTGACCAAAGAGCAGCCCTGTCTCTTCTCCCCGCACTGAAAAAGTGAGAAATGAAAAACAAACATGATGACATAAAAACTGCTTATATAAATGAATCTATAAATAGATACAGATTCAGACAGCACAAGTCCGCAAGTGCTGAAGGAACACGCAGACATGAGAACAGGGAAGAGTTCAGAAAGGAGGATGTTATGAAGGCGAAGGCCGTGGTTAAGAAGGACTGGGGTAATAACCATCTGGGGAAAAGGTGATTGGGTAGAGAAAGGGGGCAGGACTGGGCTTTTAAAGCTGGAAAAAGTCATTACATCACTCCTATCAGGTGCCTATACATTCAGGCAGCACACGGGGCACTACAGAAGGCAAGAGGTGTCAACACAGCCCTGCCGTACCCTATAGTGAAGGGAGGCCTACCTAGAAAGCTCACTGGGTGGCCTGTGATGGGACAAGCGCTGGCCTGAGTCACCGGAAACCTCTGTGAGCTCTGCACTGGAAACCAGTATTCTCCAAACCCGAGGATGGGGTCAGCATCAGCCACATTTTACAGACCCACCCACTCAGGTGTTAAAGCACCAAGTCTCTTGTTCAGCCTCAGTCCTGTCCCTCCGAAACACCTTCCACCTTCCATCCTTTCCCAGCCCTCCTCCCACAGCACAAAGCAACCATTGACTATGAGGAAACCAAAACTGCTTAGCCTGCAAGCAAATGTCAGCGAGAGAACAGCATTGTGAACTAATTCTTGGAGAAAGTACTCCAAGATACTCCAAGATGGGGATAGAAGTGTTCACTCTTATCCTAAAACTGCCTCATCTGGGCACCTCTGCCATGTTTTAATGCCAATTCCATGGCTACGCGGAAAGCACAGCTGAAGAGGAGGAAATCAGTCCACATGATCCTTAAAGAGCACATCTGAGAAAGATTCTTCAATTTTGACTACTAAAAGGCTTGGTGAGGTTTTCAAGTTTCTTTTCCTAGCTGTAAAGGCTTTTCTTCAAGCAAAATATTATTCAGAAGCACAATATATAACGCAGATTTAAATGGAGTTTCTGGTTTGGCTAAAGTTAGGGTGAAGGACGTTTTTCCTCTAAGGTGACACTTCCATGGAAACCCCCCTCAGGTTCCTGGAAACACAGTTTGAGAACCACTGGCCTAATGCAACAGAGGACAGGAATCTATCTGGGGCAGTTAAGGGAGACCTATCAGCATTCCAACTTTCTGTCTTGGAAAAACAAGTGGATCCTTTGTAGCCACTCAAACCCTGGGCCTGTAGCTCTGTAGTCACTATGGGCCCCATGATAAAATGCATCTGTTCATCCAACCCAGTCCCTTTGTGATCTCAGTTCTCACCTGCTTTGGCAAAGTCTTCCCGGTTATAACTGAAATCCTTGAGGAAGGTAATACTCTCACTTCCAGGGTTGTACCTCCGAGATGTCTCCAGAAGCATCACCTGCACACAAATATTGGGCTGGTCTCGGCCCAGGGCCCCTTCAAGGGAAGGTCGAGCCCCTCATCCCTACTTCCCAGTGCATGTGGCTTCCCAGCTGTCTGGCGGGGGCCCCCTCCCACAGACATCCCTCTCTGGTCCTCCCTTCACCCTCGGCCTTGCCAGCCACCTCAATTGCAGAGGTCTTCAGGAGGGCGATCTGGTCCTCCCGGCTGAGCTGCAGGAAGCCCGGCAGCTGTTTGGCAAAATCAACGATCTCCTGCACAGAGACAATGGCCAGCTCCGTGAAGTGGGCAAAGCGTTGCTGACGGGCCTCCCGACTCTGGGGATCTGGTGCCATGGGCCAAGGCTACCCCGAAAGGCAAGGAGGAAAGAAACAAACCACTCTGAGTCAGGCATCAAGAAGCCAGCTGGTGCTCTGGGCACAGCGACCTCTCCCCAGGCCCCTCAGGTACCGTGACTCGAAGCCGGTCTGAGAAGGAACGTCTGTTACACTGCTGCTGGGCAGCCACCAGCTTCTCAATCATGCCCAGCTGCTCCGGGCTGAGCTGGGGCAGGACTTGGGGCGGAGAGGAAGCCCTCGGGGGCACGGATGTGGCCTGAGCCTGTTCCTCCTCTTGCCGCTTCAGTTTCTTCAGACGGATCTGTTCTTCTGACAGAACACCTGAGAACAGAGCCAGATGTGAGGAGGGGAGAAGAGGAGGAGACAGGAAGTGGAGATGGGGCAGAGGCATAGTTTGAGCCTCCAGAAAAGCAGAGAGTGTTAGGTAAAGACAAGGAAGAGATTTTAATCCACACTTAGGGACCGTGTAGCAAGGCCCATAGGCTCAGCTGCCTTTCTGCCCCCAGACCCTGGCACCCAGACATGCCCTCTTCCCCATCGGCCTAACCACACCCCTCCCCCAGCTTCAGTCCCCAGACACTCACACTCCTCCCGCATGCCGGCCTGGCGGCATTTGCGAAGGCGGCACTCCTGGCACTTGCGACGCATGTAGGTGTCCATGGGGCAGTGGCCCCCACTGTGGCAGACGTAGCGCGCCCCTTTGATGACACTGCGGCGGAAGAATCCCTTGCAGCCCTCGCAGCTCAGCACGTTGTAGTGGAAGCCGGAAGCCTTGTCCCCACACACACTGCACAGCTCATTCCCCAGCATTTTGGGGGCTGGCCCCTTTTTCCGCTTTTGTGGACGAAGCTCTGGGTACAGGAAAGAGCCTTAGTGTTCTTCTTCAGGGAAAAGGCTAGGTGCCCAGCTGGCCACTGCCCTGAGCACTCAGTGACCTTCATTTACTTCACTGTACAAAGTCTATCCAGTCTCTCTATTCTAAGAAAGTAGCTCTCGTATGCAAAGTGCTATTTATGTCCTAGGTACTGTCTGAGCCCTTTATACGCACTGATCCTTACAACCATAAGAGATAGGTACTCTTGTTATTTCCATTTTACAAATAAGGAAACTGAGGCTCAGAAAGGCCTAAGAAACAAAAGTTACACTCAGATCACTTAGGTCTAGTTGACTCCAAAGCCTTTGGACTTAACCATGATCTTATAAGGTAAAGAGCCCTGAAGTTACCCCTCCCGGATCCAGGGAGCCCTTACCTCCTCCAAATCCAGCAGCTCCTCACCTGTGGACTCTGGAGGGGCCTCCACCCCGGGGAGCAGGGCTGTGGGCTCTGTTGCCTCCAGCCCCACCCGTGAAGTGCTCCCAGCGGATTGGGGTGTGCTAGATTCCTCCCTGAGGGTACAGCTGCTGCTTCCCAGAGGCTGGCTGCTTGCATCTCGTGCATCTGGCTCCCACAGCTCCACTGCACAGTCTGAACCCCGAAAGAGAGGCACAAGGGCGTCTCAGGTCCCCAGCATTCTCCTGGGAAACTGCAAACTTATCTCCACCCATAGAGGGCAGTAAAACGTCGGCTCCGGCTTTGGGACCCTGCGATTTGTGTGGGCTCTAGGGCTAATCACTTGTAGTCCCCCGCACCTCAATACCTTCAATAAGGATGTTAACCTTTGTCCCCTTTCGGGGCTGAAGTGCATCCATCTCAGAGGTCAGACAGAACTCTTGGAGGCCAAGCTGGATAAGCATTGGACATGCCAAGCCTCCCCAGCAGCAAGCCCGGATTGAGAAGCACGGACGAGTATCTGCAAGGGCCAGGCACCAGAACCAGGGCAGAGACAGTGTGGGCAGAAGGGGGCAAGCAACACCAAGAGTAGCTCTGGACTGCTCTCCACGGAAGGGCAGAAGGTAGGCAGTGAAGGAGGCTGATTCCCGCGGGAGGAGAGGAGTTGGGGCCTGGGCTCAGGGGAGAGGGCTGGAGTGAAGAAGCTTACCAGGAGAAACATCAGGCACAGGGGCCTCCAGCCACAAAGACATCTCTTCCTGGAGCCCTGGACATTACCAAGGGACTGTCCTGCAGGAATGGTCCAGGTTACACTCTTCCCAGACTGGGTTCCCTCCCCTCCTGATCCTGCTTTTTGTCTGTACTCACATATCAGCTAACATTTACTTGCCATATATGTGTCAGCTGTGCTAAGGCTTTCCATGCCTTCCTCACAATATCCCTACGAGGTCAGGGCTATTCTCAAGCCCAATTTACAGATGAGGAAACTGGGGTTCAAAGACATTAAGAAAATGGCCTATGGGCACACAGTTAGGCAGTGGTACAGCCAAGACTCCGACTCTGGTCTGTCTGACACCGAAGTCTGATTTCCTGGCTACCATGCCACCTTCTCTCCCCAGGACACCCTCCAGGCCATCAGGGAATGTTTGGGCACAACTGCCCTGCTTCTGTCAGAGCCCCTTCCCCCTCACTCTAGCACTGGGGACCGCCAAAGTTGGGCAGAACCAGGACGTGTGATCGAGGCTCCCTCCACCCAGTGAAACACACTGCTGGTTAGACAACCTCACTCCTGCCACCTTCCAGGGTCCCAAGACAAAACTCTTGCCTCCAGAAGTCACCCCAATTCACATCCAGGACCTCCTGCCCCTGACCCCCTCAGAAGTTATCATGGGACATAAACAGAATGCTGTCGCTGTCCGAACTTCCGTCACCATCATCCTTTTCACTTCTCCCCAGAGACCCCTTTCTAAACGCACAGGACACCCCGCCGCCCCCGCCCCCACCCGCGCCCCAGACACACAGGCAGAGCCCCAGGCCAGCGCTGAAGAGCAGACCCACCGAGTGCCCAGGCCGCCAGGCTCTGGCTGGGGCAGTCTCTGGAGCCCCCTTGCTGGGAGAGGAGGATGGTGCAGTCCCTGGTCCACAGGCCTCAGCGGCCGGGGAGCCGGAGCGGAGCAAGAGAGGGTCCGGGAGCCGGGAGCCGACCGACCGAAGCCCTGGCCTCCTCGCCCCCGCCCACGGGCCGCTTCCCCACCGTGCTGACTCCGCCCCCTGCCGGCCTGCCACCCCCTCGGCCCGGCGCCACCTCCGGCCCCTACCCCCAAGCCCGAAGGCCGCATTTTCCTGCAGATCTGCCCGGCTCTCCCCTTCCTCTCCTCACCCTGGCGGCTCTGAGCTGCTCTTACAGGCAGCTCCCAGGCGCCCCCACCCCACTCCCGGCAACCTCCAGAGTCGTTTCCTCCCTTCCACAGACACCTCGCGGAGCAAAGGTCCCGGCCCGGCCCGGAATTGCGACACCGAGCCCAAGCTTGCTTTCCCGGGCTCCCTCCTCCTCCTGTACCTCTGGAAAGGGGCCAAGAAGCTCTCCCCACTAGCCCCAGGCCTCAACCAAGCTGATAGAACTACAGGGGTGGAGACAGGCAGGTGCTGGGCCTTCCAGGGAGTCTCTGAACGTGGGTGCCCTGCGGAGGCCAGAGAAGGGAGGAGGCCGGAGGGGGTGGTGGGGGTGGTGGAAAGAAGTCGCTACAGCAATGGATGGTCTGGGACGGAAGACGGTAGATCTGGGTGCCCGTCCAGGATGGATCTGAGAGGGTATGCAGGTACCCTCATCTGGGGAAGGGTTCCGTCAGAAGTGAGGGCAGGCTCTGTCCAGCATCTACTGAGACTGTAGCCGTGCCTTCTCGCCAGAACATGAGGTCCATCCCTGAAGGTGGACACCTCGTTTTACTGATTTTACCTCCCCTGAAACAGGGCCTGCCATAAAGTAGAAACAGAGTAGGTACTGTGGTTCTGTTTGTTGAATGAATAAGTAAACAAGAAAAATAGTATCATCCTCTTCTATCCCATACTTGTTGGCTCTAGTCAATTTCATCATTGCTTTAGTGCTTGGGCTCTGAGCTCAAATTTTGGGTTCAAATCCAGGCCTTGCCTCTGCCTCTTATTTGCTGTGTGATCTTGATTAAGCAAGTTACTTAATGTCTCTGAACCTCTGTTTCTCTATCTTTAAAACTGGTATAATAATAATGGTTTTTGCCACATAAGGTTGTGAGAATTAAACAATGTATCAGAGCACACAGTAAGAGTACTAGAAATGGAAGCAGTAATTAAACTCCCAATCCTTTCAGCTATGGGTCTTCCCATCACCTTGAATCTGTACACTGTTAACCTTCGTGTGCTTATTTCCATCTACAAACCCCTCACTATCTCTTCTGGTCCTTAGAGCAGCCCCAGGAGGGAGGGAGGGTACAATAACACTGAGCTCATGGGAGAGTCTTTTCCAAGACCACACACAGTCAGTGGCCAAGCTGGGATCAGAATCCAGATGTCCTCACTCACGTCCCTGTCCTCTTTCTTTCTCCTGTGTCAGAGTCCAGGATACATCTTGTTGCCTCTCAGCTCTGCTGGACCAGTGAAGCGAGATGGACGAAGCTGGGGCTGGTGGGCTGCAGTGGGAGAGGCAAGGGGCCCTGGGGATGCTTCAGTCCAGATGTGGGAGGCAAGGAGCTGAGGTTACTGCTGGTTGTTCCCCCCCTACCCCACTCCCAGTTTCCTGCTCACAGGCTCTTCCTGTTTTGTTGTGAACTTCAGTTCCCATGGGCTCCACATGAAAGCACAGAAGGACAGGGGGCCAGGGCAAGCGGCCAGAGGTACTGAGACAGAGATGAACAGGACACCAGGGAAGAGGAGAAGAGAGCGAGTAGGGAAAGAGTGGACATGGGGTGTGGGGGAACAGGACGGGAGAAGGACAGGGAAAACAGAAATAGAAAGGAGCTCGGTGAAAGATGGGAGGAAGCACAGGGTGGGGCAGGAGGAACAGGCAGAGGTTAGGGAGCAAAACTTGAGAAGACAGCAGGCTGGATGGTGTTGCAAAATCCGTCCATGTATTCATTTTCACATTTCAGAAAAGCCCCTCTGACACCCCCATCTCAAAGTTCTGCCTCCAGCTTTTGCTCTTGTTCCCTCTCATCACAAGGTCATCCCCTCACAAGGCCCCCACCCTGGTCCGGGCATCTCTGAGTCATGAGCACAAGGCTCTCCATGTCTCTTGCTTATGTTCCCTCCCTGATTTTTACAAGGCCCCAGCTGTCCTGGGAAAGTAAAAACCAGGGACCGTATCCCCTGGGAAACTAGAACTGTCCTGTCTTAGCACCCACATCATCGTTCCAGCGTCCTCCTCCACCTTTCCGCATCCCCAGAAGCTCCAGCACAGAGGCAGAGTCAGCGATGTCACTGAAACACTTGGTTCAAGGAACTTGGGATGGAACATTGGTCTGGGGGCTGATATCTATCTTCTGGGAGTTGCAAGAAGACCCATTCACTCCTGATCCTCAGCTCCCTCTCCCGACACCCTGGTCTCCCCACAGGACAGGACCCAGCAGTACACACAAGCCGCATCGGGAGCCCTCTGACCCAGGCTAGAGCCAGTTGCTGAACAAGCAGGTTAGGGTGCCATCTCCCCCACACAAGGGATTCAGCCTCAGCCTAATCTCAAGTAAGGGAGGAGGAAGCATTACTGCCAGAGTTACCCCTTCAGGTTACGGGGGTTCAGGAGCCTCCCCCGCATGAAGATGGGAAAGGAGAGCAAAAGGGGTGAAGACCAAAACCTGTTGGTGGTATCTCCACAAAGGTTCTAGAGATTAATGACTGGGACTTCTTCCCCAAACCAGGGCAAGTAGTCAGGTGATCTGCAGTGGGAATCACATGTCTCATTTTGCCAGACACCCCCCACCCCCAGCCGCCACTGTGCAGTCCCACCAGCCCACTGGAGGTGTTAGGTGCAAAGCCTCCCAGCCCCATGGGGCCTTTCCTATGTTTTCTTGGCTCCTAGAAGAGGCAACATGCCTGGGAACTCCTTTTAGGGTCTTCCAGGTCACACTTCTGACCCCCAGAACCTCCAGAGGCTCCTCCTTGCAGCAAAGGGAATCTTGAAGCAAAGATAGGAGCATTCACCAGCCCACAGTTATATGCACAACTGGATGGCACTCCCATGAGGCAGGCCACAAGGTACAGTTTGCAGGGATGGACTGGGGCAACGGCTTCTTGCTGCCTCCATCATCATTCTGGAAGGCTGCAAAGTGTGGGGGTCATCTTGCATGCTGCTCAAGTGACTCCTCGCCAGCCTCCCAATCACAGGAGACAGAAGAACCCAGGAATTCCTGCTTCCCAGGTCTATGAGTTCAGAGATGATATAGACAGCAGAAAGAAGAAAAGTAACATTTATTAGGCCCTACTACATACATTTATCTTTACATGTATTATTTTATTTCTCCTCATATATAATCCTAGAAGAGAATACTAGCAAGGGGTCAAATATCAAATTTGAATACATATATAGCTGACTCAAAACTCAAACAAAAAATGCCCACCTCTCTGTATTACACAAAACTGCCCCCCCAGATAGGAAAAACAGTCCACTCACCTGGATTTAGGTTTGCTTCTGCCAACACAGGGTACCGCAGTAGTTCCCAAACCTGGCCTCATTTTCAGAGATTCTGATTTATTTGGTCTGAGGTACGCCCATGTATCCATCTATCTAACTATCCATCTACACATCTATTCTTTTTGCATCTGTAGTTAGAAACCAAGGTGTGGGGACCACAGAATCATCTGGCAGAAAACATGCAGAAGCTGGGGGTCAAGAAACCAGGGCTCAGCTCTTGGCTCTACCATGTACTTGTGGTGTAATCCTTACCCTTCCTGGGTTTATTGCTCGCCATAAAAGTGAAATAGGGGCTTCCCTGGTGGTGCAGTTGTTGAGAGTCCGCCTGCCGATGCAGCGGACACGGGTTCGTGCCCCGGTCCAGGAAGATCCCACATGCCGCGGAGCAGCTGGGCCCGTGAGCCATGGCCGCTGAGCCTGCGTGTCCGGAACCTGTGCTCCGCAACGGGAGAGGCCACAACAGTGAGAGGCCCGCGTACCGCAAAAAAAAAAAAAAAAAAAAAGTGAAATAATATCTTCTCCATCAATCCTTCCTACATCGGATGCTTGCAGGCACAACTAATATAGAAATACTTGAACAAGTGGGAAGAAAAGCAAAAGATGAATTTAAGGGATTTTTGTTCTACTTGCCAAAATTTAATAAGCTCGGGATTTACATTCTGAAATCACAATGCTCTGGCTAGTTTGCAAGGAGAGTAAGGGGCATGTTAAAACAAAAGACTCAAAAAGTCCCACTAATATGTAGAATTTTGCCAATTAGCCATGTCCCATCCAACCCCACCAATGTGAAAAGGTTTCCTTTGCTAGAAATCTCTTCATTGAAAGTATCTGAGGGCCACTGAATACAGTTAAGCAATGCAGCTTGAGTAGCCTGTGAGAAATAAACCATTTTAAGGGCTATTTGACTGGAAATCAGAAAACTTGAGTTTTAATCCATTCTCCTAAACTGCGTGACCTTGGACAAGTCACTTCCTCTCTCTGGGTTTGTTTTCTTATCTGTGAATTAAGGGGACTAGGTTAGATCAAGGATTCAGAGATGCTGATTTATGAAGCCTCATAATGGTCTTCATGAACCTCTTGGGACTGTATGCAAAATTCCATTTGTGTGTGTGGACATTTTTCTGGAGGAGAGGGGACTAAATTTTCATGATTCATAAAGGGGCCTGTAACAAAGAAGAAGTACAATTCTGCAGCTCGTGGAAGGAAAAGCACATTCACAGAAAGACAGACAAAATGAAAAGGCAGAGGACTTTGTACCAGGTGAAGGAACAAGATAAAACCCCAGAAAAACAACTAAATGAAGTGGAGAAAGGCAACCTTCCAGGAAAAGAATTCAGAATAATGATAGTGAAGATGATCCAGGACCTCGGAAAAAGAAAGGAGGCAAAGATCGCGAAGATGCAAGAAATGTCTAACAAAGACCTAGAAGAATTAAAGAACAAACAAACAGAGATGAACAGTACAATAACTGAAATGAAAAATATACTAGAAGGAATCAATAGCAAAATAACTGAGGCAGAGAACAGATAAGTGACCTGGAAGACAGAATGGTGGAATTCACTGCCACGGAACAGAATAAAGAAAAAAGAATTAAAAGAAATAAAGACAGCCTAAGAGACCTCTGGGACAACATTAAATGCAACAACATTCGCATTATAGGGGTCCCAGAAGAAGAAGAGAGAAAGGACTTGAGAAAATATTTGAAGAGATTATAGTCAAAAACTTCCCTAACATGGGAAAGGAAATAGCCACCCAAGTCCAGGAAGCACAGAGAGTCCCAGGCACGATAAACCCAAGGAGGAACATGCCGAGACACACAGTAATCAAACTGACAAAAATTAAAAGACAAAGAAAAATTATTGAAAGCAACAAAGGAAAAACAACAAAATAACATACAAGGGAACTCCCATAAGGTTAACACCTGATTTCTCAGCAGAAACTCTACAAGCCAGAGGGAATGGCACGAAATATTTAAAGTGATGAAAGGGAAGAACCTACAACCAAGATTACCCTACCCTGCAAGGATCTCAATCAGATTCAAAGGAGAAATCAAAAGCTTTACAGACAAACAAAAGCTAAGAGAATTCAGTACCACCAAACCAGCTCTACAACAAATGCTAAAGGAACTTCTGTAAGTGGGAAACACAAGAAAAGAAAAGGACCTACAAAAACAAACCCAAAACAATTAAGAATATGGTAATAGGAACATACATATCAATAATTACCTTAAATGTGAATGGATTAAATGCTCCAACCAAAAGACACAGGCTTGCTGAATGCATACAAAAACAAGACCCATATATATGCTGTCTACAAGAGATCCACTTCAGACCTAAGGACACATATAGACTGAAAGTGAGAGGATGGAAAAAGATATTCCATGCAAATGGAAATCAAAAGAAAGCTGGAGTAGCAATACTTTTATCAGATAAAATAGACTTTAAAATAAAGAATGTTACAAGAGACAAGGAAGGACACTACATAATGATCAAGGGATCAATCCAAGAAGAAGATATAACAATTATAAATATATACACACCCAACATAGGAGCACCTCAGTACGTAAGGCAACTGCTAACAGCTATAAAAGAGGAAATCGACAGTAACACCATAATAGTGGGGGATTTTAACACCTCACTTACACCAATGGACAGATCTTCCAAGCAGACAATTAATAAGGAAACACATATTAACAAATATTAACAAATTAAAGAGTAAAAACCATATGATCATCTCATGCAGAAAAAGCTTTTGACAGAATTCAACATCCATTTATGATAAAAACTCTCCAGAAAGTGGGAATAGAGGGAGGCTACCTCAACATAATAAATAAAGGCCATATACAACAAACCCACAGCAAACATCATTCTCAATGGTGAAAAACTGAAAGCATTTCCTCTAAGATCAGGAACAAGACAAGGATGTCCACTCTCACCACTATTATTCAACATAGTTTTGGAAGTCCTAGCCATGGCAATCAGAGAAGAAAAAGAAATAAAAGGGATACAAATTGGAAAAGAAGAAGTAAAACTGTCACTGTTGGCAGATGACATGATACTATACATAGAGAATCCTAAAGATGCCACCAGAAAACTAGAGCTAATCAATGAATTTGGTAAAGTTGCAAGATACAAAATTAATGCACAGAAATCTCTTGCATTCCTATACACTAACAACGAAAGATCAGAAAGAGAAATTAAGGAAACAATCCCATTCACCACTGCAACAAAAAGAATAAAATACCTAGGAATAAACCTACCTAAGGAGGTAAAAGACCTGTACTCAGAAAACTATAAGACACTGATGAAAGAAATCAAAGATGACAGCAAGAGATGGAGAGATATACCATGTCCTTGGATTGGAAGAAACAATATTGTGCAAATGACTATACTACTCAAAGCAATCTACAGATTCAATGCAATCCCTATCAATTTACCAATGGCATTTTTTACAGAACTAGAACAAAAAATCTTAAAATTTGTATGGAGACACAAAAGACCCCAAATAGCCAAAGCAGTCTTGAGGGGAAAAAACGGAGCTGGAGGAATCAGACTCCCTGACTTCAGACTATACTATAAAGCTACAGTAATCAAGACAATATGATTCTGGCACAAAAACAGAAATACAGATCAATGGAAAAGGATAGAAAGCCCAGAGATAAACCCACGCACCTATAGTCAACTTATCTATGACAAAGGAGGCAAGGATATACAATGGAGAAAAGACAGTCTCTTCAATAGGTGGTGCTGGGAAAGCTGGACAGCTACATGTAAAAGAATGAAATTAGAACACTCCCTAATACCATACACAAAAATAAACTCAAAATGGATTAGAGACCTAAATGTAAGACCGGACACTATAAAATTCTTAGAGGAAAACATAGGAAGAACACTCTTTGACATAAATCACAGCAAGATCTTTTTTGATCCACCTCCTAGAGAAATGGAAATAAAAACAAAAATAAACAAATGGGACCCAATGAAACTTAAAAGCTTTTGCAAAGCAACGGAAACTACAATCAAGACAAAAAGACAACCCTCGGAACGGGAAATATTTGCAAACGAATCAACGGACAAAGGATTAATCTCCAAAATATATGAACAGTTTATGCAGCTCAATATTAGAAAAACAAACAACCCAATCAAAAAATGGGCAGAAGACCTAAACAGACATTTCTCCAAAGAAGACATACAGATGGCCAAGAAGCACATGAAAAGCTGCTCAACATCACTAATTATTAGAGAGGTGCAAATCAAAACTACAATGAGGTATCACCTCATACCAGTTAGAATGGGCATCATCAGAAAATCTACAAACAGGGCTCCCCTGGTGGCGCAGTGGTTGAGAGTCCGTTTGCCGATGCAGGGGACGCGGGTTCGTGCCCCGGTCCGGGAGGATCCCACATGCCGCGGAGCGGCTGGGCCCGTGAGCCATGGCCCCTGAGCCTGTGCGTCCGGAGCCTATGCTCCGCAACGGGAGAGGCCACAACAGTGAAAGGCCCGCGTACTGCAAAAAAAAGAAAAAAAAGAAAATCTACAAACAACAAATGCTGGAGAGGGAGTGGAGAAAAGGGAACCTCCTGCACTGTTGGTGGGAATGTAAATTGATACAGCCACTACAGAGGACAGTATGGAGGTTCCTTAAAAAACTAAAAATAAAATTACCATATGAGCTAGCAATCCCACTCCTGGGAATATACCCAGAGAAAACCATAATTCAGAAAGACACATGCACCCCAATGTTCATTGCAGCACTATGCTTACAATAGCCAGGTCACGGAAGCAACCTAAATGCCCATCAACAGATGAATGGATAAAGATGTGGTACATATATACAATGGAATATTACTCAGCCATAAAAAGGAACGAAATTGGGTCATTTGTAGAGACGTGGATGGATCTAGAGACTGTCATACAGAGTGAAGTAAGCCAGAAAGAGAAAAACAAATATCGTATATTAACGCGTATATGTGGAACCTAGAAAAATGGTACAGATGAACTGATTTGCAGGGCAGAAATAGAGATACAGATGTAGAGAACAAACGTATGGACACCAGGGGGGAAAGTGGCGGGGGTGGGGGTGGTGATGGTGTGATGAATTGGGAGACTGGGATTGACATACACACTAATATACATAAAATAGATAACTAATAAGAACCTGCTGTATAAAAAGTAAATAAAATTCAGAAAAAAAGGGGGGGGGGGCTTGTGACTAAATAAGGCTAACTTTTTGACTACCTAGTCTCCAGCTCTCAATTTCTATTCGCTTCTCCATAACAATTCTGGAAGTAATGTTTAGATCCTGAGGTATATATAAATAATTCAATCTGGAGTCATGGGGCAAGATACTGACCCTGCTTTCTTCCATATATTCTGATCACGTTTTATTTCTCCAGTGATCTGAGGTGGTTTGCTACTAGGGGGCAGATCTAAATCAAAGCATCCCAAGGGCCTACGATCTGACCTCCTGGAGCTGTGAGTCCCCCCAAGCTGAGTCACAAAGCCCTGAAGCCAACTGGCTGCACCTGTATCCTAATGGTCAGTGCCAAGAGGGCCTCTCTGATTCTGTGGAAACCCCACCTACTCCCACCGTATATGCTCCTTCCCCTTACCCCTATATATCTCCCCACTGGTCTGAAATTTCGCCCCTACGGATTCACTGCTTTGGTTTTGCAAAGTCTGAACATCCTGTGCAACCCAACTCCTTTGAGAAGAGGCATGACATCTTGATTCTAATTAACTAAAACTTGGAAGTGGACGGGTGGGAGGACAGGGAAAGGACTGGAAGGGGGAGTGAGAGGAGTCCTGAAGCTTTGCTCAGGAAATGAGCATTGGCTACACTGGGACCAACCTCAGGGACACAGGAGTCCAAAGGGCTGTTTACACGCTGTGCCCTACACCCAAAACAAGACTTCTTCCGGGGAAGAGAGCCAGTGCCAAGGCTCAAATTCCACCCGAAGGAAGGGGTGTGGAGAAAGGCGCCCTATACCACCCCTCGCCCCAATTCTGCACCCGCTCTCGCTCTAGGTCAGGCCCGGCAGCACCCCGGCCCGAGGGGGTCGCTTGCTGTGCCGGCCACGGTCCGGCCTAATACAAGAGCCACCTTGGTACTGGGTCTCCGCGGGCAGAGGCAAAACCCACGCTCAGTGTTCTCTTTACCAAGACGAGGTCTTCAAGCCCTTTCTGCAGGGCGAGGTCGCGCTACATTCCCACGCTTCTCCGCCACGGCGGGATCGCGAACCTCCTACAGGAATTCCCTACATGATTCCTCCTCCCTCCATCCCTGTCCCCACCTTTAGCAAGATGGCGGCGAGAGCACTTCCGGCGTGTGTCCTTAAGGGTGCGTCCGGGCGGCTGCTGCAAGTGCCACTCAGCGGGTTCCAGCCTCTTTGCTGCACAGACTACAGCGGTGATGGCGGGCAGACAGTTCGGCTGGAGCTGGGTGGCTCTTCTCCAGCTCTTCCTTGGTGTTAACCTGATGGTGATGCCACCTACCCAGGCCCGGCGTCTGCGTTTCGTTACCTTGGTAATGAGATGGGGTCGCCAAGGGCTCGCCAGTGCTAGGAGGGCACCGGCCTGCGGGTGGAGGGATGGGCGGGGCTTTGCTGGGGTCTGGGGTCCATTGGAGGAGGAGCTGGTTTAAGAAGAGACGACCGGCCTGCGGGGTTGGAGGCCAGGGTTCGCAGTTTTTGTGAAGCTCTGGGGTATTTGGGGGGGCAGGGTGTACGGAGTTCAGTATTAGAGGATAGGTCGGGTGAGTCTGCCTTGGGACAGGGATGTAGCTGAATGGTAAGAGGCTCGCGAAGAAAACCTTTGGTGATTTTTTTTCCAGTTTCCCCCACCATCTGCATTGCTTTTATTTCTTTTCCTTTCCCACCTGTACTTTTGATTTTCCCAAGGTCTCCAGTGACATTGCTTAGCCAAGTTAGAACCTCTGGAACCTGGAGGAAGTTACTGACTTCTGAGTTGGGGTCTTTTGCAGTTGGTAGAGTTAAGGCTTCCCAGAGTGAGTGACGGCTCCTTCTCAACATGGGGCAGAGTTTGGCTCTGTGTCCACATCGAGGGGACCCTTCTGACCTGTAGGCTAACCATTTTCTTCCCTCAGCTGTACCGACATGGAGACCGTTCGCCAGTGAAGACATACCCCAAGGACCCCTATCAGGAAGACGAATGGCCCCAGGGATTTGGTCAGCTAACCAAGGTGGGTCAGAAGCCAGCTCTCTCTCAGGATGAGCTGTAGAATGAGTGACCTCTAGAGCAGGCTGCAGAGCTTGGGGCCTCACCAAACTGCCTTTTCCCATGTGGGTGCTCATTTTGACCACATTTCTTAATCTTACTTTCATCTGTGCCTAGATTAAAATGGGCATACATAATGCCATGCACAGTCGGCCACTTAATAAATGACTCCTGGTATCAGATTAATCCACTCCTACTTTCAACCAGGAACTTAGAAAGCAATAGTGGCTAGGCCCTGTGGTAATTGTGAGCCATCCCTTCCCTGTGGGCCTCTTAACCCTTGGGTTTGCCCACAGGAGGGGATGCTACAGCACTGGGAGCTGGGCCAGGCTCTGCGACAGCGCTACCATGACTTCCTCAACACCTCTTACCACCGGCAAGAGGTAAGGCTGGGAGTTCTAGAGGCAAGGGAAATGGGAAGTGCTGTTCTCACCCTCTGCCCTCAGGGAGACTACGGGTGAGGCTGGGCACGCCTCCCTCCATGCACTTTTAGTTACAGCACAACTACAGGACAAGACATCCAAGGGCTGTCTAAAACAAAACCCTAGAGGCTGAGTTGCCCCTGCTTGGCTTGGAGAGAGGCAAAAGTGATCAAGCATCCAAGCTGACTTAAGGATCTAGCACAGTAGTTTCTGACTCTGTGAAGTAACTCAGGCTTTCCATCCAAGACACTTACTGAGTACCTGTTATGGGGCAGGCACTATGCTAGCATTGCACATAATGGTGCGCCATACAGATCTGATCTTTGTGCCTAGATGTTGTTATTGTTTCCTTGAGGGCCAGCCGTATCCTGATCTTGCCCTTTCTCACAGCTTATTCCTCCCTTTTCACAAGCAAATATCTCTGTTCCTTATTTTATTTCCTCTCCTGGTCTCTAAGACAGTTATAAAGGGAGGTGTGATTGAAGGCAGTTTCTGCCCTTAAGGACCCAGGCCTAGATAGGGAAACAGGTGTTGTAATAAACCAGGCAAGCAGACAGACCTGAGAGCCTTGTTGACTAAGCACTTTGGACTGGGAGGGGCTTTGAACTAGAGCCATTCCCACAGGAGTTCTTCACAGATGGGGGACAGCTACGCCCCCAGCTGAGTGGCCCTTGGCTGGGAAGAGGGATGAGGAAGGCCAGAGAAGGGGAGAGGGCCAGATGCATGGTTGATTTATAATTTGCTAGGTGACCATCAAGAACAGAACCACCCCTGGAGCCCCAGTGAGGGGCCAGAGCTCTCCCACCCCGCTCCCACAGATGAGACTTATGTTGTCATCTCTGCAGGTTTATGTGCGAAGTACAGACTTTGACCGGACTCTCATGAGTGCTGAGGCCAACCTGGCTGGACTCTTCCCTCCCGACGGGATGCAGCGCTTTAACCCAAACATCTCTTGGCAGCCTATCCCCGTCCACACTGTGCCCATTGCCGAGGACAGGGTAAGACCAGCCAGCTCTTCCCTAGAGGTGGTGACAGGGACAATTCTGGCCGTTGGCCTGCTGATCCCCGACTCCTTCTCTGCCTCTGCTTCCCCGCTTTGGTCTGCAGCTGCTGAAGTTCCCATTGGGCCCATGTCCCCGTTTTGAACAGCTGCAGAACGAGACCCGGCGGACACCGGAGTATCAGAATGAGAGTATTCAGAATGCAGTGAGTGGGGCTGAGGTGGAGGTCACCACACTGTCCTTTCCCCCAGGGCAGGACTGATCCCCTGATCCATTTTTCATAGCAATTTCTGGATATGGTGGCCAACGAGACAGGGCTTACGGACCTGACACTGGAGACCATCTGGAATGTCTACGACACACTTTTCTGTGAGGTGAGCCGGCTCAGGGTCCCCGGTGTGACCACTCTTCTCTCATACCTCGACAGGCCTAGGTGACCAGGCCAAGTAGAACACAGTGCCTGGACACCATGCTTACTGGGGAGGTCCAAGCAAGCCACCTCTTGTGAAACAAGGGAACTTCCCTCACGGGTGAAAAAGAACCTCAGAGTGGGAAATAGTTTATCAGTCGTCAGCAGTTCCTGCTTCTGTCCACCCAGAGCTCTCGTGGTATCTGACTCCATTCTGCTGAGTCACACTTCTCGCTCCCAAGCCTGCTTTCCTGTTCCCTACAGCCTAAGTCTCCTGGTTCCAGTCCCTCTGCCTCTCCTCTCCCTCCCCTCTCTCACACACACACACACACAGGTACTGTCCCACGTGGGAAGAGAGCTGCTCTCCGGAGAGGCTCTGGCCTAGGCTGGGGAGCTAACCTGCCCGCTGCCGTACACAGCAGACACACGGGCTGGTCCTGCCGCCCTGGGCCTCGCCCCAAACCATGCAGCGTCTGAGCCGGCTAAAGGACTTCAGCTTCCGCTTCCTCTTCGGGATCTACGAGCAGGCAGAGAAGGCCCGGCTGCAGGGGGGTGAGTGACAAAAGCAGCATGTCACTCCCCTGTCAGAACCCTACAGCATTAGACATCTGCTACTGGGGGCTTCTTACATGCTTACTTCTCTGCCTGAGGTGTTCTCTGCTCTTTCAGAACCAGATCCCCCTAGTTATCCCGTCAGCCATCCAGTCTCCCCAGTTCTGCAGATACTTAGCATGTTTGTCACTGTGTGAGTGACCACAGTTAGGTTTTTGTGCTTTTCTGCCATTCATATCCTTAAGTTTCACCCATGTCAGAAGACCCTCCCTTCCCTCAAATGACTTCCTACCTCCAGAGGACCACCAGGGGCCACTCTGAAAGGACGCTGAGAGTAATACACGTCAGTTTCTTCATCTGAGCACCCAAGGGAGTGCCAGCTGCCAGACCTTTCCAACATCTAGAAAGTTTTCAGAGCCTACACATGACACAGTTCCCCTGGCCTGGAGCCCCCATCCTGTGTGCTCTGAAGCAATCTTAAGTTTATATTTATTCCCAACTGGAGTAATTCTTCAAACATGGGCAGGGCCTCGTAGCTCCTTTATAAATAAATGGGCAGGTTTCCGCACCTGTGAGAAATATAGATATCTTGTTTTG
This sequence comes from Stenella coeruleoalba, assembly GCF_951394435.1. NCBI lineage: Eukaryota > Metazoa > Chordata > Mammalia > Artiodactyla > Delphinidae > Stenella > Stenella coeruleoalba. The sequence goes on from NC_137154.1 coordinate 13,084,385, forward strand.
TCTTGCTTCCTTCTGTAAATTTGGAAGTTATTAGAGAGCAGGGGCTGCTGTAGAGTTTGCGTGGTTCCCCTGAATCTAAAGCGTTCTCTGTGCTGGTGATCAGACCCAGGACTGGCAGAGGGGGAGAGGACCTCAGATAGGTCTAGTCAGAAGACGGTGATGGCTGTAGCCACTGACACTGGGGACTCTCTCCTTCAGGAGTCCTGCTGGCTCAGATACGGAAGAACCTGACCCTGATGGCAACCACCTCCCAGCTCCCTAAGCTGCTGGTCTACTCTGCGGTAAGCTTCCACGGTCCCCAGTGTGCTGACGTCACGTAGGAGCTGGATCTCTCCTCTCTTCAGCGCCTGGGGGTGTGGGGGGCAGTGCTGATGGGGAGCCCTTCTCTCTTACAGCACGACACCACCCTGGTTGCTCTGCAAATGGCGTTGGATGTCTACAATGGTGAACAAGCCCCCTATGCGTCCTGCCACATATTTGAACTGTACCAGGAAGATACTGGGTGAGTGGAGCTATGGGTCTGCCCTGAGGAGAGGCGCTCACGTGGGGACTGTGGGCAGCTCCCATCTTGTCTCCTATCAACCCTCAGGAATTTCTCAGTGGAAATGTACTTTCGGAATGAGAGTAACAAGGCCCCCTGGCCGCTGATCCTGCCTGGCTGCCCTCACCGCTGCCCGCTGCAGGACTTCCTTCGCCTCACAGAGCCTGTTGTGCCCAAGGATTGGCAGCAGGAGTGCCGGCTGGCAAGCAGTCCTGCAGACACAGGTGAGCTGCTGCCTGCCTCCATGCTGGCCGTGTCCCAGAACAGCTTACAATTCATATCCACAGGTCTCGAGAGAGCTGATGCACTTCCAGCCGTCCTGTTGCAGGGATGGCAGTCCTTTAGCCAGCTCAGACGCTGCATGGTTTGGGGCGAGGCCCATCCTATCCCTAGACAGTTAATTTCCCACCCTGAGACGTACTTCTCACCCTCAGGCAATGCCCCTCTTCTTATACTAAGAGAAAATAAAAGCAACTGGGAGAAAACTGTCTTGTCCTCCTACCACCAGGTGTTCCAGCTTACTCGCTGGTACAAGCCACCACTTGGAGCCAGCCTTTCCACTTACACTCTGGGTCCATCTCTTCTCACCTCCGCACGGACCCCGGTGCTCAGTGTTACTGCTCTCCTGGATCAGTGTCATCTCAAAGCCTAAAAAAACCTCTTTGGCCCACGTCCTTCTCCAGCTGCCACTCCTTTTCTCTCTCCCCTTTTCGGGTGTAATCCTTCAAAGGGTTGCCTAGACTCTGGTGTCACTACCTCAGTGCCCATTCTCTCAGACTCACACTGGACAGTCTTATGTCACCTGCCACTCCATGGAAACCACTCTTGTCAAGGACCAATGACCTCCTCTTACCAAAGCCAGTGACCAATTCTTAGCTTCTCTCACCTCTCAGCAGCATTACAGAATCGATCACTCCTTCCTTAAACACTTCCTTGGCTTCTCTGATTCTTCTCCTAACTCATAGGCAGCTTCCTTTACTAGCTTCTCCTCCCCACTAACCAGTGGATGGCCCAGGGCTCAGCCTCGCTCTTTCCCCATCCATGCCTGCTCCCAAGGTGAGCTTACCCAGCCTTATATTACCATCTCCATGCTAAGTTCTGTCTTTTTATGACTCACAGATTCATGACCTCTTCTCTGAGCTGCAGGTTCACATATCCAGCTGCTGACTTGAGGTCTCTACATGGATGTCAACTAAGGCATGTCACAGTTGAAGTCTAAATCCAAATGCTCAAAAAAATCCATCCATCCAAATGCTCTTCCCCCAAATCTGCTCTTCCTCCAGCCTTCCCCACCTTAGTAAATGGCGCATTAGCCACCTAGGTGTATAGCATAACCCAAAGCGCTATTCTGAATACCCTCTTCCTCAGACCCCACCTCCAGACCACTAGCAGATCCTACCAGCCCAATCTTTGAAGTACACGCTCTTGCTCCCTAGCCCTGTCTGCCATCATCTCTTGCCTGAAGTACTGAAAAGCTTCCTAACGTTCTTTCTGATTCTGTTCTTGGCTCTACCAGTGTTTCAGCACAACAGAGTTAATTTTTTTTAAACATAAATCAGTTCACATCACTACTCTTCTCAGAATCTTCCAGTGGCTTCCCATTACATTTGGAATAAAACCCAAGTTCTTGGGCTTCCCTGGTGGCACAGTGGTTAAGAGTCCACCTGCCAATGCGGGGGACACGGGTTCGAGCCCTGGTCTGGGAAGATCCCACATGCCGCGGAGCAACTAAGCCCGTGTACCACAGCTACTTAGCCTGTGCTCTAAAGCCCGCGAGCCACAACTACTAAGCCCGTGAGCCACAACTACTGAGCCCGCGTGCCACAACTACTGAGCCCGTGCGCCTAGAGCCCGTGCTCCGCAACAAGAGAAGCCACTGCAATGAGAAGCCCGCGCACCACAACGAAGAGTAGCCCCTGCTCGCTGCAGCTAGAGAAAGCCCACATGCAGCAACAAAGACCCAACACAGCCAAAAATAAATAAGAAAAATAAATTAAAAAACAAAACAAAAACAAAAAACCCAAGTTCTTTACCATGGCCTCCAGGCCCTACTTGGTCTGGTCCTCTGCCCTCATCTCCTGTGCTTGTGTATTCTGCTCTAGTGATACTGACTTTCTTGCTGGTCCTAGAACATGCCAAGCAAATTCCCTTTTGCATTTGCTTCCCGTCCACCCACCCCACCCCCTGACCCCTGGCCTCAGGACACTCTTCTCTCAGATCTTTTGTATGTCTCAGTGACTCCAGGTTCAAATGGTCACTTTCTCAGTGACACCTTCCCTGACTGACCTACCTCTCCATCATTTCCCCCTTACCCTGCTTTGTTTTCCTTTATGGCATTTGCCACTAATCCATCATGTCTATCATTTGCCTGTCATGGCATCTCCTCTCCTAGAATGTAAAATCTACAAGGGAGACTTTGTCTTGGCCCTCTGTGATATCCCCATTGTAAGAACAGCACCTGGCATGTGGTAGGCACTCAGATATTTGCTGAATGAACACTGACATGACCTTTCTCTCGCCCTCCCTGCCCCGTGCCCAGAGGTGATCGTGGCCTTGGCTGTATGTGGCTCCATCCTCTTCCTTCTCATAGTGCTGCTCCTCACCGTCCTCTTCCGGATGCAGGCCCAGCCTCCTGGCTACCGCCACGTTCCAGACGGGGAGGACCATGCCTGACAACCACTCAGCCCCCTTCCCTCTGCCTCCTCGGGGAGGTGGGCTGGGCCTTGCTCCTGACTGTTGCTGCTCCCCAGCCCATGGACAGGAGACCCTGGGTTGGGCCTCCCTCTGGTCACCCCAGCCTAGATGAACAAGTGGGGCTCAGCTTGGCCTGTGGCACCTGTCACTCAGCATTCATGTGCCTGACGTTAACCAAGTACTATGTTGGACGCTGGCTTTCTCCAAACAGGATTTGCCTCCTGCATGCTCCCTTCTAAGGACCTGAAATGTAGACGAGTATTCAAGTTTCACTCAGGACCTAGGATAAAAAGGCTGAAGGAGTTGCCACTTGATCTACTTTGCCTCTCCATCAAGCCCTGCTCACTCTCTCTTCCAACCCAGAGTGTTTGGCAAATGGCCCAGAGGACACAGTCTTGCCTCTCAGTGCTTATTTTAGTGGGAAAAACTGCAAAACACTGGGGGTACAAACACTGGCCACCAAGGAACCAGATCACCCTAGAGCCAGCCAGCGAAGTTTTCCTTTGTCCAGCTGAAGCCACCATTAACTGGAGTCAGACATAATGCTTCCAGCATCTTTGTCACCCCTGCACCTTGAGCAGGTCGGAAGGATGTGGGTACTTGGGAGGGAGTTGGGGGAGGTGTGGGGGCGTGAGTTGTACAGAATCACGAAACTACTATCCCTCTCATCTAGGCTGGGATCTCCTGGGATCTGCCAGGGATCTCCAGCTGGCAGGTTGTGAGCTGAATAGCTCCTGACTGTGGCCCAGAATAGGGCTGAGACAGCTTCCAGAGAATGAAGGTTTTGGACTCTTAGTGCTGTTTTCTGTGCCTTTTCGTCATTTTGGGGACCTGAGAAGCCCTTTGACCAGGTCAGTGCTGGAAGACCCACTCAGAAGCTCAGTCGGGTATGGTTTTATTGGCCATGTGAATAGTGAACACAAATCGAAAACCACTACCTGATCCTCTGCCACTGCATGTCAGAGAGGAGAAAAGAGAAGCTTGGCTCCAGGCTAGATATAGCAAGGACCCTTGGGGCAGCTGGGTCGCCAACTCTGGAGTTTCTGGAGCTACGTCCAGAACAGTACATGCCAGTGTCCCAGTCCCAGTGTCGCAGTCCCAGTGCCCCTGCTCCAACCCTAAGGACTCGGATACCTCTGGCCCTTTAACACAAAGCCGCCTCTTCTCGCAGAACTTGTTCCCATGGGGCTCCAAGCCCTTGCTTGGCCCCCACCTTCATTAATGTCTCTCATTTACGCTTCCCAGCTTCCTCCTGGCTCCAAATGAGAATGTGATAACCTAGGAGGAGTGAGACCAGTCTGACTCGCACCATCCATTATCAGCCTCTGAAAACTTGGGGCTGGCGTGGGGAACCTAGGACTTGGTAAGGAGATACCAGGAAACTGGGCAGCAGCCAGGCATTGCTGTGACCAAGACAAAGCAAGAGGGATGGAGGGCCTAGGCCAAAGAGCCCGCTGTCCCCTGGTCATCATCTTTACTGACTATGACCCTGGGGTGAATGGAGCAGCACTAAGCTGAGGTTAACCTGCCCTGAACCTTGGGGAGTAGGGTGGGCTTTACCAGCCTGAGATTCACTCACCCATCACAGAGGCCAGTGTGTCCCCCATGGGATTGAACTCATTGAGCTGCAGAGACAAGGGGATAAGCATGAGGAGGGAATGAGGGTACTGGGAGAAGGGCACATAAGGATTAATTTCTGGTCATTTTTGATCCAATAAGGTAAGGTGAATCCCTGCTTCCTCCCATTATTATTTGAGGGCCCAAGCCTCACCGACATGATACCAGAAGATTCTGGGTCATACAGCTGATACATCATCTTTCCTGAGCTTCCGTCAAACACATCGATCGTCCTTAATTCATGGGAGGTACAACTTTTGAAATTAGGATCTGGGTATCGGCCCACGACAATGAGGTTGTACCGAGGATGCCAGGTTGCCTAGGAGATGGAGAGGCAGGTCACAAGAGTAAACGCAGAACACTGTCAAGAGGGACATCAAAAGTATCTTTGCCACTAACAACACTTGTTCATACAACTGCCAACAATTTAATAATGGAGATAAGACCTACATGAAACAACAGGAATGGTTTTCAAGTGCGTGCGCATCTACCGTTGCAAATTTAAAATCCCCAGCTGGCCTCCCTGACCCTTAGGACACCTTCAGGCCTTCTCTCTCCTTTGCATTTCCTGAGATCATACCAACTGATAAATGTTTTAACATCAGCCCGACCCAGACATGAACCAAAGAGGTAAGCCTACAAAGCGAAAAGCCTCCGGTAAGCAAAAACAAATAGGACCTAATAAGTTCTGAAGTAATCCCACTACTCTCCCTCCATCAATGTCAATGAGTTGAGTAGAAAATGGCTAGTGACTGAAGAAGGGGAGGACACCTGTGTTCCTCAGATCACCCTGCTCAAAACAGATCTGGCAGCTGTTGGAATGACAGAACTTGATGGGATTTTCCCAAGAAAGCTTTTCAAGGAAGTTCTGAAGGAGAAAAGACATGGTTAGCAGGAAGGAAGAAGTGCTACCGGCAGTGGCTTGGAAATAAGTCACAAACAAGTCACACCTGGGATGCTGTTGGTTGGGCTGGCTGGATACCAAGTGGGAGATAAGGAAGGAAGGATCCATGGGGAACACCAACTGCTAAAGGACCCTGATGTTACTGAGAGCTTGGATTTGATCTGAGGTACGTGGGGGCCACTCTACTACCAAGTCATCACTGTTTACTGAGTACTTACTAGGCGCTAAGCATGTTGCCACGTGCTTTAAGTATAAGGATTTATCCTCACAACAACCTTGTCAGGCAGATACCATTATTCGCTTTTTATAGACCAGGAAACTGGGATCCAAAATTTGAGTAATTTGCTCAAGGATTCTAACCCCGGGGGTGTCCGCCTGCCTGAACTATGCTATACTGACTAGAGAAGTACAGGCATGAGATCTGGAGGTCTGAAGAGGGGCTGTGGTTCTAGGAAAGAATATATACTAGTAAAGCAGAAGGACTGGCAGAGTTCAGACTGGGGCATGAGCAGGAAAGAATCACAGGACTTGAAGACTGTAAGCCTTAGGGACTGAGGCCAGAGAAGCCGCTAATGAGGGCTAAGATTAGCTTGCAGATCAGCTGCACACACAGGTAACTGAAACTAAGGGCAGAACCGAGGGTTAGGATCTCAGAAAGTGCCCACAGTGAGATCTGGGCTGCGTGGAAAAAACTCAGGGAAATAAGCTTATCAAAGAGACATGAAGAAAACTCAGCAAAATGGGATCACAGAGCTGGACAAAAGGTGCAGAGAGAGCCAGAGAATAAGAGATTGCTTTGTGTCAGCACAGGAAGAGGTCTAGCATTGAAGGCTTCTGTATCTGCCCCCTTCTCCCCACCCTGGTAGACCTGATCCATCCCACGATCACAGCTCCCTTCCCTCCATTACTTACCTTGATGGGTGTCAGGTGCTGGAAGTGGCGATGAGGGTGTGGGATCAAGCTTGGGGGGCAGTCCCACTGGGAGGCAGAGTAAACACGGATCTCACTCTTCTGGTCAGTGGTCAGGAGCTGGGCACCGTCGGGACTGAAATGAGCTGGCAAAGTGAAAAGCCCCTGAGCTCAGGGAACCACGGGCCCCCTGTTGTCCTGGCCCTCACAGGTCTCTTGCAGGGGCACCCTCCCTCCCTCTCCTTTCTAGAGACAGGTGGAAGGGAGGTGAATCTGGGCTGCGAACAAAAACATCCTAGAGGCTCAGCAGCTGATACGAGCAGCTAGAGTCAGAAAGGCTTCAGGACTTCAGCTTGGCCGATGCTATCAGGGGTATAAAGGTTTGGCCTAGTGGCTTCTACACTTTGAGGGAAAACCCCTGAAGCAGTCGGGTCAGCAGGGTCTGCAGGAAGGACGAGGTCTGGTATATCACACCTGCGTTGACGGGATGCCTGTGCAGCAGCGAGTAGAGGAAGCTGGATTTCCCTCTAACCTGGCGCAGGTCCCAGATTTTCACTGTTTGATCTACGGAGGCTGTGGCCAGGAACCAATCACAGCACGGGTTCAGGGCCACGTGGGTCACTTTCTTTTTGTGCATTCTCAGATTCCAAAGCTGCAGAGAAGAGCTCGGTTCAGGTGGGGGGTGCAGAACCGAGGCTGGGGGTCAGGGAGGGAAGGGGAGGACCTAGGCTCCAGAGAACGCACCTCCCTGCCGTCCATGTTCAGCAGGATCACGTTCCCCACGTTATCTCCTGTGACCACCACTCGGCTTCTGACAGACACATCCAGGCTGCAAAACCAGAAGCTGGAGGGAGAGACTGTGCTGTAAGATTCTTGGGGACAGAGGCAAGTTCTATTTATTCACTGTTGCAGCTCACGTATATTAGACAATAAATATTTGTTGAATGAATGAATAACTTGTCGTGGACTCCCAGTGAGGAGCACTCAGACTTGTCTACCATCCCCACAGAGGTTATGGGGGTGGTGGGGCTCAGAAACTTGTCCAGTTACTGCCGGGCCCAGGATCCTCAGCTACTCAGAGTCCCTGAAGCAGCCAAACCCAGAGCCATAACGCAGGTCCCCAGGCGGGCTTGCCCCCTTCAGCCCTGGGTCCTGAGGAAGACTCAGGTATTGCTTTCTCCCTTCACCCTCCACCCTTGGTCGGGCCAAAGGAGATGTGACACACCAAACAGGGACTGCCCAGCTCTGTTCCTCACAGCTGGCTAGAAAGGAACTTCTGCCCCCTTCTGAGCATTCAGGGGGAAAGGCACACACAACTCAGAAGCTGTATCTTGCTCTTTTGTCCCTCAGACTACATGATGTGAAGAGATGGGGTTGGAGGGTGCTTCAGGGATCCTGATACCCAGCCAGGAGAGCTCAGATTCACATTTTTTTCCCTCAAATCCTTGCTACACTGCCTTTTGCATCCCTTGTGAACATCTTGCAGGGGGAGGGCTTCTTGTGGAAGAGTAAGTCTATTCTATCACCTGTCCTATTGCTCCTGTATTTCTTACCCCTGTGGGGCAGCCCAGTGCTAGTTAGACCCCCACACCCCCAAATACTTAGGGAGCAGAGTCATGTCTCTGGCTAGAAATCAAAGTGACAAGCATTTTGTAATTTCTCCAGCCACTTGCTCTTGGGGAGTCCAGAGTGCTATAGGGACATGATTATATCCATTTAAGCTTCCATCAAGGAACTGGTCAGGTCATTACATCCCAGTGAATGCAAGGAATGGAATCTTAAGTTCTTCATTCCTGGTCCAGGCTTTAAGTGGCTTTCTAGACAAATGCCATGTTGACTTGTCCAGTGAGAATCAAGGTCTAGTCTAATACAGGAATGACTGACAGAAGAGTTGAAGCTCCAGAACCGCTCCCTGAAGCAGTAACCCACCTGGCCCAGAGTAAGAGCAGCTAAAGAAAAAGACTGAGAAAGACAGGGAAACGTGGAAAGGAGCTAACACCTTTCCTTTCTTCCCCGTGCCAGGTTTGGGTGAAAGAAATGGGACCTGGATGCTCTCGCCAGAACTACACCGAGAGCCTAGAAGCCCTTTCCCCTCTGAGTTAAACTACTCACTTGCAGGTGCCTGAGCTGGCAAAAACTCGGAGAGTGTTGCCTTTAAAGTCTTGCAGCCTAGTTGTTCCCTCCATTGAGGAGGTGAAAAACTGGTTGGTATTGAGAGGGTTAAACTTCAGCCCAGTGATGCTCCCTCCAGCTCCAATCTAACACAAGGAAGAAAAAAGCCAGTGAGTGACAACGGCCCAGGAAGAGGACCAGGCCTGGGTGCACATACTCCGCTCAGACACAAGAGCCAGCCAGACTGCACTTGGGGCCAGGCCAGCTTAGATGCCTAGACAGTAGGATGCTCTCCACAGTACTGTTTCTTAAGGTTTTAGTTTTAATTTCATACTTTTTAATTAACATACAGTAAATTTGTTGTTTTTGGTATACAGTTCTATGAATTTTAACACACGTATAGATTTGAATAACCACCACCAAAATTAGGGTGCGGGACAGTTGTGTCACTTCCCCCAAAATCCCTTGTGCTCTCCCATTGTAGTCCCATCCTCCCCCCAACTCCTGTCCCCTGGCAACCACTGATCTGTTCTCCATCACTATACAGTTGTTTTGCCTTTGACAGACTGTCATATAAATGAATTATACGGTATGCAGCCTTTTGAGACTGGCTTCTTTCATTTCCCTCAGTGTAATGCCCCTGAGTTTCATCCAACTTGCTGTCTGTATCTATAGTTCATCCCATTTTATTGCTGAGTATTCCATTGTGTGAATGTACCATAATCTGTTTATCATATAACTGCTCTTTTCAGAAGAGCTTCAGCTTGGAACAGTGGCTGGGTTAGGAGGGCTGATGTCAGATCTGAGCTCCTTCCTGTTTTTTCCAGACATCTCAGACAATGATGATGAAAATAATCATGACATCAGTAGCATAACCTTATTAAGTGTTTATTATATATCAAGCACTGTTTTAAGAACTTTACATCCTCAAGGCTCTTCCTCCACTTCTCCCGTATGCTGTTGCTATCCCAGCCTTAGTTCTACAAGGCCTCTTACACAACATCCACTTAACTCAATCAGCATACTAACTGGTACTTTTCATTCCCTCTCTAAAACATTCTGATGCCCATGGTTCACCAAACCCTGCTGCTATATGATAATCTGCTCCCACTAGCTGAGTTCTATGCTTACGAAGGGTTAGTTGTGTTTGTTCTTAAACCTATGTATGCCAGTTGTAGTTTGTATTGTAATCATGTAATTTAATTTACATGATGTGATTTATTAAACATTTAAACTTTAAACACTTAAAACATTTCATCAAACGTAATTTAATTAAACTGATGAAATATGTGCAAAAAGAAAGACTATTGTTATTTCTGTGAAATCCATATGAACACTTTGGAAAAACTAGATAAAAATGATTTGCTAAAAAAAAAATGATTTGCTAAAAATAATAGTTGTTGAATTAAGCATGGGTGAGATACTTATAAACAATTAGGGTGGGAAACAGTAATAAAAATTTAAAAAGAATCTGCAATCAGATTGCTCCACAACTAATTTTAAGTTATGTCTCCACTTTTGGGGAATGGAAACTAGACCCTATAAAAAAGGCATTATGGATATGGTTTATGTAAGACCAGGTGAACCCTAATCAGTGAACACTTACTCCAAGAAAAGGACTGGCCCTATGTCAAAGCGTTAGTAATAAACACATGTAAACAGTTTAAGGTAAAACGCATGAGCGTTCTAGCAAGGGTGGGCTAAATGGTTATGACCAGCTCTTGCACTGAGAAGGACTAACCAAACCTGGACAAAATATGAAAAAGAGATATGTTTGAGACTTCCAATTCCAGTGATGGTGGGTTAGCTGGTGTCAGGCCAACCTTCTGTCAAGAAAAACTAGAAAAGACAGAAAAAATACATGTTTTCAAAGGAAAGTCTGAAGTCAACGAAGAGCTATCAAGGCATCAAGGACTTGAAGAGAAGAGAGAGAGAAGAGAAGCAGAGAGGTACGCCTGACATTTCGATGCTGCTTTTCCTCTTGAGTCGTATGCAGATAAGAAAGTGGTGGCTGAGAAGCTGAAGAGAGGTTCTGTCCGTCTCAAGAGGGGCAAAAACTGGAGTTCAGACCTGTCAAGGAGGAGAGGTCTTGGGAAAAACCCAGCTTTTAGCTAGGATCCCCGAAACCCTAAAAATAAGAGCAAACTGGAAACAGACCATCCCTCACAAAGACTGAAGTCCAGATTCAAATCATTTCAATCGCTGATCAGATTAAGATGATCTGATTCCACCTGACCTGCCTGCCAGAGGAAGGAAATTCTTTCTGGAGGAAAATAACAGCACTCAAAACTTCAAATTATATCTCTACAAGTTTTTATATGCAATATTTGGCATCAAATCTAAAATTACCCAGAATATCAAATAACCAATAACTAAGAGAAAAAACAATAGTTGAAAGACACTCACAGGAGATCCAGGTATTGGTGCTATTAGACACAGGCTTTAAAATAATTGTAATTAGTATACATTTAAAAAATAGGCCTAATTTAAAAATGGACAAAGGGAATTCCCTCACGGTCCAGTGGTTGGGACTTGGCGCTTTCACTCCCGTGGCCCAGGGTTCAATCTCTGGTTGGGGAAGTAAGATCTGGCAAGCTGCACAGTGCAGCCAAAAAAAAAAAAAAAAAAATGGACACAGGATTTCAACAGACATTTCTCCAAAGAAGATACACAAATAGTCAGTGGCACATGAAAAGATGCTCAACATCATTAGTCATTAGGGAATTGCAAATCAAAACCACAATGAAATACTATTTCACATCCACTAGGATGGCTATAATCAAAAAGACAATTACAAGTGTTGTAAGACAGCCTATGGAATGGGAGAAAATACTGCAAACTATATATCTGATCAGGGGTTAATATTAACAATATATAAGGAACTCGGACAGCTCAATAGCAAGAAAACAATCTGATTAAAAATGGGCAAAGGATTTGAATATACATTTTTCCAAAGAATATATACAGATGGCCAACAGGTATATGAAAAGGTGCTCAACATCACTAATCATCAGGGAAATGCAAAACTACAATGAGATATCACCTCACACCTGTTAGAATGACTATTATCAAAAAGACAAGTGATAACAAGTGCTGGCCAAGATGTGGAGAAGAGGGAACTCTTGAATACTGTTGATGGGAATGTAAATTGGTAGAGGCATTATGGAAAATAGTATGGAGGTTCCTCAAAAAATTTAAAATAGAACTACCATATGATCCAGTAATTCCATTTCTGGGTGTATATCAAAAGGAAATGAAATCAGTTTCTCAAAGAGTTCTGTCTTCCTGTGTTCACTGCAGCATTATTCACAATTGCCAAGATACGGAAACAACTTAAGTGTCTGCTGATGAATGAATGGATAAAGAAAATGTGGTATGTGTGTGTGTATAATGGAATACTACTCAGCCTTAAAAAAAAGGAAATCCTGCCATTTGCAACAACATGGATGAACATGGAGGACGTCAGACACAGAAAAACAAATACTGAATGATCTCAATTTCATGTGCAATCTAAAAAAGTCAAACTCACAAAGGCAGAGAGTAGAATAGTGGTTGCCAGGGGCTGGGGTGGGGGCAGGGTAATGGGGGGATGTTTGTCAAAGGGTACAAAGTTTCAGTTATTCTTGAGATCTAATGTACAGCATGGTGACTATAGTTAATATACTGTACTGTATACTTGAAATTTTCTGAGTAGATAAGTGTTCTCAGCACGCATGCGCGCATGCACACACAAAAAACTATGTAAGGTGATGGATGTTAATTAGCTTGATGGTGTAATCATTTCACAGTACATACATGTATTAAAACATCATGTGGTACACCTTAAATATGTACAATTTTTGTCAGTTAAGTGTTGGTGAGGATGTGGAAGAACTGAAGCCCTCCTACATTGCTGGTGGGAAAGTGAAATGGAGCAGTTGCTTTGGCAAACAGGCAATTCCTCAAAAAATTAAACATAGAGTTACCATATGACCCAGGAGATATATACACCCAAGAGATATATACTCAACAGAAATGAATATGTTGATGTAAAAACTTGTATGCAGATATTCATAGGAGCATATTCATAATGATAGTTAAAAAAGCTAAATATCAATGACTCAAACATCCATCTCAAGGAGCTGTAAAACAAACAAGAAGCTAAAACCAAAGAAAGTAAAAAAAAAGAACAGAAATTAATGTAATAAAACAAATACACTGTGGAAAGAATCAACAAAGCCAAAAGTTGGTTCCATGAAAAGACTAATATAATTAAATTGATAAATCCCTGGTGAGAATGACCAAACAAGAAGGCACAAATAACCAATTTAATGAATGGAAAAGATTATCAATATACATCTTAGACATTTTAAAAGATAATAAGAGGACATCATAAACAATCTTTTGCCAATAAATTTGAAAACTTAGAGTTAATAGTCAAATTCCTAGAAAAGTACAAACTTGCCAGACTGACAGAAGATGAAAAAGAAAAATCTGAATATGCTGGTATCTATTAAAGAAATTGAGTCACAATTAAAAACTTTCTTGCAAAGTAAATTCCAGATCCTAATGGCTTCAGTGGTGAATGTACTAAATATTTAAGGAAGAAACAATCTTTTTTTTTTTAAACTTTATTTTCAAACTATCTCAAACTCATAGAAGAGTTGCAAGAATAGCACAAAGAACTGTTTTTCCGGAACCATTTGATAATAAATTGCCAACATGATGTCCCATCACACTCAAATACTTTATTGTGTACTTCCTACAAGAATATCCTCTGACATAGCCACAGTAAAACCGTAAAACCACCAAAACTTAGTGGTATCTAAAGTAGTTCAAGCTCATAGAAGCAGAAAGTAGAACTGTGGTTGCCAAAGGCTGGAGGGAAGGGGAAATGGTGAGTTGTTATTCAGTGGGCACAGTTTCAGTTTCACAAGATGAAAAAGTTCTAGAACTCTGTTGCAAAACAATGTGAATATAGTGTTAGTGCACTGAAAAATGCTTCAGATGATACATTTTGTGTTATGTGCTTTTCCCACAGTTTTTAAAAGAAGCAGTATCACTTGCTAGAAATATAACTGTAAAGGTAAAAGAGTGAAAAAAATAACATTTAAATGAAAAAATCGACTATAACTAATAAACCAAAACAAACAAAAAACAGTGTAGTTTACCACATTAATAGAATAGAGGAAGAAAATCATTGCTGACCTCAAGAGACAAAAAAGTATTTGATGAAATTCAATTATCATTCACGATAAGAGCTTCTGGCAAACTATGAATAAAAGAGGAACTTAATCTGATAAAAGGTATTTAAAAACAAGTTTTAAAAACAAACAAGCTCTTAGGTATATACACAAAAGAACCGAAAACAGTTCTAACAAAAACTTGTACATGAACATTCATGGCAGCTGAATCGTAACAGCAAAAGGCAGAAACAATCCAAATGTCCATCAACAGATGAATGACAAAACAAAATTTGGTATATTCATACAATTGAATATTATTCAACTACAAAAAGGATAACATGGTTGAACCCTGAAAACATTATGCTAAGTGAAAGGAGTCAGACCCCAAAGGACAAATATTTATTGTATGATTCCACTTATATGCAGTACCTAGAATAATCAAATTCAGAGACAGAAAACAGATTACTAGGGCTGAAGGGAGGGGTAATAGAGAGTCATTGTTTAATGGGTACAGAGTTTTATTTGGGGATGAAAAAGTTCTGGAGATGGATATTGATGATGGTTGGACAACAATGTAAATGTACTTAGTACCACTGAGTTGTATGCTTTAAAATGGTTAAAATGGTAATTTTCATGTTGTGTATATCTTATCACAATAAAAAGTAGCAGAAACCTTGTTTAATGACAAAAAATAAAAGCCTTCTATAATCAAGAATAAGACAAGGGGCTTCCCTGGTGGCACAGTGGTTGAGAGTCCGCCTGCCGATGAGAGGACACAGGTTCGTGCCCTGGTCCGGGAGGATCCCACATGCTGTGGAGCGGCTGGGCCCGTGAGCCATGGCGGCTGAGCGTGTGCATCTGGAGCCTCTGCTCCACAGCGGGAGAGGCCACAACGGTGAGAGGCCCGCATACCGCAAAAAAAAAAAAAAGAATAAGACAAGGATGTCTGTTATAGCCAACATTCAACAAAGTAGTAGAGGTCTTAGCCAATGGAATAAGGCAAAAAAAGAAGTGAAAAAATGGTAAAGTGAGAATTCAAACTCTCATTTATTTGTAGATGACAAAACTGTGTAGGAAAAAAATTTAAATCCTCAGAGAAACTATTAAAATTAGTTAAGTATGAATTTCTACTTCCAGCTATGATGGAGTGTCAGAAACCAGATATATCCTCCTGCCTTACACAACTAAAAAAAAATGAAAAAATACATGAAATGAGTTTTCAGACATTGGGCAACAGGCAGCACAAGACAAGAGGGAAAGAAATGAGGCAGCCCTGCAATTGTCCCAGCTTACTGCTTGGAAAGAGTATCCAGGCTGCAGCACAGGGAGAGAGGACCCAAACAGCCTAATAGTCTCATTAAGCTGAGGTGACAAGTTGGGAAAGCCAACGGGGCAAGAATTTGTGGGGGAGAATGCTGGAGGGGGAGATATACAGAGAGAGCATTCTGGAGATTTTCAGAGGGGTCCCCTCAGGCCTTGGAGTAAATATTGTTGGGTAAATATGTATAAGGAAACTACATAAGGCTGAGGTAAAACCACCAGAAGTGAGTAGAAGGAGAAATCCTCAGAACAGTCTGTATTCTCACCAACCAGAATGAAAAAATTCTTAACATACAGAACATTGAGTAGAGTCCTCAGAAGGGTACTGCCTCAGGGTGAGGTCAACTCACATCTAAACTACAGGCTGCCTTAGACCCATGCTAACTGGAGTAGGTTGAATAATGGTCCCCCAAGATGTCCATGCCCTGATCCCTGGAACCTGTGAATATTACTTTAGATGACAAAGGGACCATTTTTAAAGCAGCCAAAAGAAAAAAAGAAAAATCACATGAAGAGGAACATAAGAATGAGAGCAAACTTTGCATCAGAAATTATCTTTAAAGTACTAAAAGAAAAAAAAAAGTCCTATGAACCTAGAATTCTATACCCAGCAAAATTACCTTCAAAAAAAAAAAAAAAGGAGGGGGGGGCAAAATAAAGACGTTCTCAGACAAACAAAAGGGAAAAAAGCATCACCAACCAACCTACATTACAGGAAATGTTAAAGGAATCTCTTTAAGCAGAAAGAAAATGGAAAATGTTACCAAAAGGAAGTCTGGATCATACAAAGGAGTGAAAAGCCCTGGAGATGGCAAATATGTGGGTAAATATTGAAGTTTTTTTCTCATTTAAAAAATATCTTGGGACTTCCCTGGGTCCAGTGGTAAAGCATCCACCTTCCAATGCAGGGGACACAGGTTCGATCCCTGGTTGGGGAACTAAGATCCCACGTGCCATGGGGCAACTAAGCCCGTGCGCTGCAACTACAGAGCTCGTGCGCCTCAACGAGAGAGCCTGCCTGCTGAAAACTAAAGAGCCCATGTGCTCTGGAGCCTGAGCGCCACAACTAGAGAGAAGCCAACGTGCCACAACAGAGCCCGCACTGCAATGAAAGATCTCGTGTGCCTCAACGAAGATCCCGCATGCCCCAATTAAGTCCTGACGCAGCCAAAAATAATAATAAAGTAAATATTAAATAAAAATTAAAAAAATATCTTTAGGGACTTCCCTGGTGGTCCAGTGGCTAAGACTCCACGCTCCCAATGCAGGTGGCCTGCGTTCGATCCCTGGTCAAGGAACTAGATCACATGCTACAACTAAGAGTTCGCTTGCCACAACTAAAGATTCCGCATACCGCAACAAAGATCCCATGTGCCACAACTAAAACTCAGTACAGCCAAATAAATAAATAAATATTTATAAAAATAAATAAAAAATATCTTTAAAAGATACCTGCCCTGCAATCCAGCTATTCCACAACTAGGTATTTACTCGAGAAAAATGAAAACATATATCCCTACAAAGACTTGTACATGCATGTTCACAGCAGCTTTATTTGCAACAGTCAAAAACTGGAAAAAGTCCAAATGCCCTTCGACAGGTGAATGGATAAATAAACTGTGGTATATCGATACACTGGAAAACTACTCAGAAAGAAAAAAAATACTACTGATACATGCAAAAATGTAGATGAATCTCAAATATTTATACTGCATGAAAGAAGCCCAAAAAAAAAAGAGTATATATTGTATGGTGCCATTTATATAAAAGCCTTGAAAATGCAAATTTATCAATAGGGATAGAAAGTGGATCAATGGTTTTCAGGTGTCAGAACAGAGGGAAGAAAGGGATGGATTTCCAAGGTGTGTGAGGAAACTTCGGGGGTGATGGATATGTTCATTATTTTAATTGTGGTGATGGTTTCATGGTTGTATACGTATGTCAAAACTCATCAAATCGTACACTTTAAACATGTGCAGTTTATCATATATTAGCTATATCTCAATAAAGATTTAACAAAAAACAGAAACAAAAAGATAATTGTGTAAAGCAAAAATAAAAATGTAGGGTTTATAACATATGTAGAAGTAAAATGTAGGACAATGACAGAAGGGAGAAAACAGAAGTAAATATATAGTTGTAAGAGTCTTACAATACATGTGAAGTGGTATAACATTATTTGAAGGTTCTCTCTTACATTAAAGATGTACATTGTGGGGAATTCCCTGGTGGTCCAGTGGTTAGGACTCCTCACTTTCACTGCCAAGGGCCCAGGTTCAATCCCTAGTCAGGGAACTAAGATCCCACAAGCTGTGTGGTCAAAAAAAAAGAGATGTACATTATAAACCCAAGAACAACTACTAAAAGAGAGAAAAGAGAAAGGAAAAGAAGTGTAACTAATAATCCAATAGTGGAGATAAAATGGAATCATAAAAAGTACTCAACCAAAAAGAAGACAAGAAAAAAAGAAAAATGGAGCAAAGCAATGGGACAAATAGAAATATAAGATAACAGACTTAAACCCAATCATATTTATAATCATATTAAATGTAAATGGTCAAATGCTCCAATTAAAAGGTAGAGATTTGGGGTTTCCCTGGTGGCGCAGTGGTTGAGAGTCCGCCTGCCGATGCAAGGGACACGGGTTCGTGCCCTGGTCTGGGAAGATCCCACATGCCGCAGAGCAGCTAGGCCCGTGAGCCATGGCCGCTGAGCCTGTGCGTCCGGAGCCTGTGCTCCGCAACAAGAGAGGCCATAGCAGTGAGACGCCTCCGTACCCCCCCCCCAAAAAAAAAAAGGTAGAGATTGTCAGATTGGATTTTTTTTTTTTTGGCTGTGCCACCATGTGGCTTGTGGGATCTTAGTTCCCCAACCACGGACTGAACCCAGGCCCTCAGCAGTGAAAGCACCAAGTCTTTTTTTTTTTTTACATCTTTATTGGAGTATAATTGCTTTACAATGGTGTGTTAGCTTCTGCTTTATAACAAAAAGCACCAAGTCTTAACCACTGGACCACCAGGGAACTTCCCACAGGTTAACTTTATTTTAAATGAAATTTTTTAAAAAATTACTGAGATATTGACGTATAACACTGTATTAGTTTTAGGAGTCCTAACCACTGGACTACCATGGAATTCCCAGATTGGATTTTTTTTTACATGCTATCTACAGGAAGCTCATTTATATACAAATACACAAATACATTAAGAATAAAAGGATGAAAAAAAAGATATACAATGCAAATACTAATGATAAAAAAGCTGCAGTGGCTACATTAATATCAAACAAAGATTTCAAGACAAGAAATATTACCAGGGGTAAAGGGAGACATCACACAATGACAAAGTTGTCAATTCATCAAAATGACAAAATTTTAAACGTGTAAGCACCTAATAACAGAGTTTCCAAATGCTTGAAGCAAACACTAAAGGAAAATAGACAGAACCACAATTTTATAGTTGAAGATTCCAATATTCCTCTCTCAATAATTGATGAGACATAAAATCAATAAGGATACAGAACATTAAGAAAAAAAAAGATACAAAATATTTAAACAACACTATCAACCAACTTAACCTAACTGACATTTAGAGAATAATTCACCCCAAAACAGGGACTTCCCTGGCAGTCCAGTGATTAAGACTCCATCCTTCCACTGCAGGCAGCATGGGTTCTATCCGTGGTCGGGGAACTATGATCCCACATGCTGCGTAGTGCAGCCACAGGAAAAAAAAAAAAAAAAAATTCACCCCAAAACAGCAGAATACACATTTTTTTTCAAATGTATATGGAAAACTCACTAAGATAGTCCGTATGCTCAGCCAAAATACAAATAAAAAATATAAAATGACTGGAAATCACGTAAAATGTCTTTTGTTCGTAACAGAATTGAACTAGAAATCAATAACAGGGAGGTATCTCAACAATGCCCAAATATTTGGAAATTAAACAGAATACTTCAGAATAACCCATAGGTCAAAGAAGAAATCATAAAGAATTTGGGGGGGTTCCCTGGTGGCGCAGTAGTTGAGAGTCCGCCTGCTGATGCAGGGGACACAGGTTCGTGCCCTGGTCTGGGAGGATCCCACATGCCTCAGAGCGGCTGGGCCCGTGAGCCATGGCTGCTGGGCCTGTGCGTCCGGAGCCTGTGCTCCGCAGCGGGAGAGGCCACAACAGTGAGAGGCCCGTGTACCGCAAAAAAAAAAAAAAAGAATTTGGAAAATAATTTGAACTGAATGGAAACAAAAACACAACAAAATCTGTGAGATGCAGTTAAGAAATAGAGGGAAATGTATAGCATTAAATGGTTATATTAGAAAAGAAAGGTCTCAAATAAACAATTCAAGTTTCTATCTTAAGAAACCAGACAAAGAAAAGCAAATTATACCCAAAGTAAGCATAGGAAAGAAAATAATACAACAAAAGTCAACAAAAAAGAAAACAGAATAACAACAGAGAAAAAAAATCAATGAAACTAAAAGCTGGTTCTTTGAAAATATCAACAAAATTGATAATCCTCTAACAAGACTGATTAGGGAAAAAAAAAAGAAGACACAAATTACCAATATCAAGAAATATGAGGGGGCTTCCCTGGTGGCGCAGTGGTTGGGGTTCCGCCTGCCGATACAGGGGACGCAGGTTCGTGCCCTGGTCCGGGAGGATCCCACGTGCCGCGGAGCAGCTGGGCCCGTGAGCCATGGCCACTGAGCCTACGCGTCCGGAGCCTGTGCTCCGCAACGGGAGAGGCCACAGCAGTGAGAGCTCCGCGTACCGCAAAAAAAAAAAAAAAAAAAGAAATATGAGGGAGGACATTACTACAGATCCTATGGATATTAAAAGGATAATAAGGGAATACTATGATCAACTTTACACCACTAAATTCAAAAATTTAGATAAAGTGGACAAATTACTTGAAAGAAACTACCAAGCTCCTTCAAGAAGAAATAGATAACCTAAATTGCCCTGTATCTATTAAGAAATTGAATACATAGTTAGAAACCCTCCAACAAAGAAAACTCCAGGCACAGATGGCTTCACTATTAAAAAATTTAAGAAAGGAATAGTACCAATTCTATACAAATTATTCCAGAAAATTCAAGTGGAGGGAATACTTCCCAACTCTTTACATGAGGTCTACATTACCCTGATACCAAAACCAAAGGCATTACCAAAAAAAGGAAATAAGATATATATTTTTTAATTTTATTTATTTTAATTTTTTAATTAAATTAAATTTTTAATTAATTAAATTTTTATTTTAATTTTATTTATTTATTTTTGGCCCAGTAGCATGTGGGAATCTTAGTGCCCCAACCAGGGATCGAACCCGCGCCTCCTGCAGTGGAAGCATGGAGTCTTAACCACTGGGCCGCCAGGGAAGTCCAGGAAATAAGATATTTTTAAGTGGTCGTCATCTGGTACAAGATGACTAAACTAGGATATGATCTAATAAGTAAAATACAACAGATTCTAGGATAGAATATTTACATAAAAATATAAGTAGAAGAATGGGTGTGTATAACAGTATATACACGCACATAAAGATGCCTCAAATGGGGATTTCAGGTAATAGTTACTTTATTCTTTATACTTTTTTCTGTATTGCCTGAATTTCTTACAATGAGCACAGGTCATTTTTACAATGAGAATAAAATAATCTTCATTTTGAAAATGTAATACATGTCCCCTTGCCAAGGGCCTGAAAGATTAAGATCAGAGCCAAGGTCAGATGACTAAAGAAATGACAAAATGAAGCACTGCTGCTCCCTCAGTCACTGGTCTCAAATCAACTTTCTGCCGTCAGTTCCTGGGAGTAAAAACAGACAGTTCTCCAGACCACCTACCCTTCTCCTGCTACAACCTAGTTCCCTACTAGTCACAGAGTTCAAATGCCCAGACCAATCTCCACAACAGTGTGTAAGGAAACTTCACTTAAATGCACATCATAATAAAGGGTGATATAAACCAAAAGCAGCTTCAGCCTGACACAAGTTCAAAGCAGTTATCATTCCCCTTTTTGTCAGGAAACTCTTCCCCTAGGACACTCTTAGGCTGTTTCTTAAAGTTCTCTATTCCCATGTCCTGGATGCCTAGGAAAAAAACCAATCTCCTCCTGCCTGAGCTCTGGGTTCTGACTTCAACTTAAAGCTACCCCTCCTGGGGGTCACCTGTCTCACCAGCTGGGTAGACAGACCACCAAGTAATCCCCTGGCTGCCTTTCTTTGGGCTTCAGGCACTTATTTTCTTGAACACTGATCTCATACCTTGAATCCTAATCTTCAAGCCTGCCTAACCTGGCCTTTTCTGATGAGCTGCTCTCCAAACCCTCCACTTAAAAGAACTCATCCTGGGTTTACCTTTGGCCTCTAAACCTGAGGTAGAAAAACAGTGAGCTAATGCAGAATCCAGTTCACAAATGTGTTTTGTTTAGCTACAGAGCATGTTCAATTTCACTTAGTTCCCAACATTAAAAACCAGGATATTTTAAATTGAAACCCCTGAGTACTACCGGCGGGAATGTAAAATGGTACAGCCTCTATGGAAAACAGTATGGTGGTTCCTCAAAAAATGAAAAATAGAGTCACAATGTGATCCAGCAATTCCACTATGGGTACATAACCAAAAGAACTGAAAGCTGGGGCTCGAAGAGATATCTGTACAACCGCGTTCACAGCAGCATTATTCACAAAAGCCAAAAGGTGGAAGCAACCCAAATGTCCATCAACAGATGAATGGATAAACAAAATGTGGTACATACATACAGTGGAATATTATTCAGCCTTAAAAGGGAAGAAAATTCTGACACGTGCTGCAGCACGGATAAAACTTGAGGACACTGTGCTAAGTGAAATAAGCCTATCACAAACGTACAAATACTGTCTGATTCCACTTGTATGAGATACTTAGTCAAAATCATAGAGACAG
The DNA here is from genome assembly GCF_951394435.1 of Stenella coeruleoalba. NCBI lineage: Eukaryota > Metazoa > Chordata > Mammalia > Artiodactyla > Delphinidae > Stenella > Stenella coeruleoalba. Next base: position 13,106,571 of record NC_137154.1, read on the forward strand.
AAAGCAGAATGTGGTTGCCAGGGTCTGGAGGGAAGGAGGAATGGGGAATTAGTGTTTAATGGCTACAGAGTTTCAGTTTTGCAAGATGAAAAAGTTCTGGAGACTGGTTACACAAGAATGTAAATGTACTTAAAGCCACTTAGCTGTAAACTTAAAAATGGTTAAGATGGTAAATTTTATATGTGTTTCATTACAATTTTTTAAAGTCAGAACATTTCAGTCTTCATGTGAAAAAATCAGATCTGATACCTCAGGACCTAGATTCCCACCTGTCAACCATCTCCAATTTACCACTAACCACCATCCTACATCATTCTTTTATCTGTCTGGCTTCTTTACGCATGTGAATTTGTGGCTCCTGCTCTAAACCCAGAGCATCACCTTTCACAGTATAGCCCTCCAATGTCAGTCCCCAGCTGGGCAAGCTAACGGTCTTGTCTTTGGTGGAGGGGCCAATACCCTCACCCCTCAGCGACTGATGACAAACACTAGCACAATTAAGAGCACCCCTAAAAAGCTCTATGCCAAACCTTGCCCCAAACACACTCTGCCTTTCCTCCTTTTCTCTCCATTTATCTAAATATTGTTCTTCCTCACTCCTCACTCATCTATGAAACCTCTATTGACTGTAATTCACAAGAGGTTCTTCCTTCTCTCATGTTCTGTATGTAGCATTTAGCATCTGTACTGCTGTATTGTTAGTTATCTTGTCGGTAGACATCCCACCTATCCAGTTATAGTCTAAGCCCCTCATTCATTCAACAAATACAAAGCAGCTATCTAGGCCAAACATTGTTTTAGGTACTGGGGTTACACTGGTAAATCAGAAAAACAAGGTCCCTGCCATCATGGAGCTTACCTTCCAGTGGGTAAAGACATACAAATAAGTAAAACATTTCAGATATTGATAAACATTGTGGGGGAAAAGTGAAGCAGGATAATGAGATAGGGAGTCATCAGTGATTAGGCAGAGCGGTCAGTAATAGCCTTTTTGAAAAAATATATTGAGCCGAGACCTGAATGATAAGAGGGAGCCAGCCATGAGAAAACCATGGGAAAGAGCACTCCAGTCAAAGGGAACAGCAAGTGCAAAGACTCAGCTTCAGGAATAGAAATAGCCAGTATGGCTAAAGCATAGGGAATGAGAAAGACAGTAGTACAAGATGAGGTCAAGGAGGTAAGAAAGGGCTTAGATTCTAGGTGATTTACGAGGGTGATCAATATTTCATACTTCCTAATATTTTAAGGGCAGGCGTTCAATAAAGAGTTGAGTATCATCACCATTGACCTGTTTGAAAATACCCAGTTATTTTTGATCCCAATTATCTCCTTGTTCCCGGATGACTTTTCATCCCTTCAACACACACTTCTTCAGCACTATCGTCTGGCACAGGGAACTGCTCACCCCTTTAATGAAGGTGGGTTTGTCCTTTATGCCAAAGTTCCAGAGCAAGATATCTCCCCCTTTGGAACCCACAGCCAGGGTGCTGGGGTGAGTTGGGTGCCACGCCAGGGATGTGGCCCTCCTGTCAAAAGGGGCAGCCTTTTGGAATATCCGGTAAGAAGCCAGAGAGTTCAAAAAGGACTGCTGGAGACCCTGATACAGAGAGAAAAAAATTAAGTTGAATTAAAACGTAAGGGTAAATTGCCAATCTCTGACTCCCGCATAGATAAGTGGGGTCAGGTCCTCCCACTAAAGGAAAAATAACTGCCTGACTCTGTGCATAAAAATATTTGCAACATACATGATCTAATCATGGAAAGCAAGGAGGCAGGGTGCATTCCTGCTGGGACGCCCTACAGCATAGGACTTCTACATGGCTGAGTGCCCAGTGGGCACTTCTACATGGCTGAGTGCCCAGGAGTCAACAAGATGGGGGTGATCTGACCACTCCGACGACCCCCTGAACCAACCCAGCATCTAATTTTGGACCATCCAGCAGTAAAAAAAAAAAAGGCACCATGCAAACCCTTGAGCTCTTCAGCCAGGAGACGCCTCACCTGCTGTAGTGATGGCCAGGCAGCTGTGCCCAGCTTATGCTGGTGGAGGGCCCTGACGATGCTGCATGGTGGCGGGACCCGCAGGCTAGCCAACCCCGCCCAAAGGCAGCCTGAGTCAAATCTTCTGCTAGGACCTGCCAAGCAGAACAGACACATATTTTCCGCTCCAATCTCACTCAAAGATTTTTCTGCTGAAACATCCCAAAAAGAAAGCCTTGTTCCTTCATTCGGCATAGACAATCTCTCTTATCATCTCCCAAGGTTTTTCCATGTTCTGCTCAGTCTCACCCAGCACAACAAATATATAGTGAGTAGGAATTCAGCCCCTTCCAAAAAACATTCCCCAAAATAGTACTTCTGAAGTGAAACTATGATCTTGCGGGGTTCCTGAGAACTGAGCCAAAGAAACACATGAGAACTGCAGAACTCTTCCCAGTTTGGGCTGGAAAACTAGTGATAGGGTTGGGTGACAATTTAAAAGTTATATATAAAGCACAATAAAAAGATTTTAGGACAGCATAGAAGTGACTTTTCGGGAAAAGCAGTTTCTTTAAATCCTATATTAAAATAATGTAGAGGTGACCAGTGGTTGGCCCTAAGTCCAATCTCTTCTCCTTAAAACCAGCAGGATCCATAGGGTCCGGTGTGGCGCTAAATTCTCTAGGCTACTTTGGGGAAGGCAGATCCACCTAGAATAGGAATAAAGCAACTCTGGATTACCAACATGTATTTGAGGACCTGATCTCTATGAATCCCGCCTCGTGACAACCGATTCTTTCTTCTCATGAACAAAAAAAACACTTCATCAACAACCCCCTGTCTTTGGAGTTCCCTACATTCCTTATAGCCCCAGGTTCAAGCCCCAATAAACCCCTAAGAATGAGTTTTCGAAGGAAGGAAGGAGGGAAATGGGAGGGTTTCCGCAGTTAAACCAAGGACATACAGCTAGCAATCGTGACTAGAGAAATTAAGTACACACACCACTAGGCAAAGTAGGATTATCTTAAGCAGTCCTCAGTGTGTAAAAATTCTGGTACAAACAAGGAATTTGAAAAGTCCGTTGTGTCTGTTGTAATGGAGCTCATCTGCCTCTTCCTGTCACCTGAGGGAGGTTAAGCCCAAGCTCTAAGGTGTCATAGCACCTGCAGACAAAATGCACAGCCTGAGGCGTTCATAATTTGGGACGGCCTCAGGGACCCAGGCGCACCCACCCCCCACTCCAGCCTCCTGTGTGAGAACCCCAAATGGCGGAATTAATTAAAGCAGCAGGCGCAGGCAGTACCGGGGCCCTTCAAACAGAGCTTCTTGGCCTCGGGCTCCAGCTCCCAGGGGCTTCTGTTCCTCTTGCTCTTGGGGCGCACAACCACCTCGGGGGTCTTCTGGGTTTCTGGGCGTTTCCTGGGAGCCATGGCGTCCTCCGTGCGAAGGGGTACTATGCCTTATGCCGAGATGACCGACGAAAGATTGAGAAGCTTCTGGGGAAAAACAAGGCGGGGACCACAGAACCCGCGGAGCCACAGGTAGGCCAACTAAGCCAACTTCCCGCCAAACAGGCTCACCGGCAAGGCGGGGGCGCGCGCGGAGAGATGGGAAGTGTGTGAGGGGAGGGCCTCATCCGCTCCCCAGAGAAAAGGGATACCGCCTACGTGTTGGCCCTGAGCTAGTCCAAGTCAGCTGACCTGCCAGAAATAAACATGGCCGTTGGTGTTCGGCCTCGCAACTTGAAGCCTCTTCAGACGCGGCGCTGCCAGGCCTCTGGGCCCCGCCCCCCGCCCCAGACCGGATGCTAATCAAGGCTTCGGCTCCGCCTTCTCCACCTTCTACTTGGCGACCACGCCCTCTCGGGTTGTGTGATTGGCTGATCCGTGAGTAGGCTTTGTAGAAAGCAAACCGCATCCCGGCGGTGGAAACCGAGCTGATTCTGCTTGCTGGCTTTGCGGTCGATGTCAATTGCTTATACTTCTCCAGCTTTGACGAATCCCAGCGTCTCTGTGGAGAGTGGTTGAAACTCGCAGCTTTTAATTAAAGTTTCCCCAAACCTGCTTAGTGTCCTCCTAAGGAGCAACCCGGGGCAGCGATGATGGGCCGGAGAGCGTGCGGCTAACTGCCCAGGCTGAGGTCTTGTGCCAAAGGCCATTGCAGTGAGCCTCATAGGCGTCCCACCCGGCCCGACAGGAGACAGCTCTGATGCACCCCGCTTTCTGCGTCGAGCCAGGCAGGAGATGGGGTTGGTCGGGAACTGCTGGTCCTTTCCTTCCACCGTCTAAGTCAGGTGCCAGGTGCTTTGGGAGAGTGACAGGAGACAAAAATGCATTAATGGTAGATCCTGCATTCAAGGAGCTTTCAGACAGGTAGGGACAGGAGAGAGTGCCAAAAAAAATAATAACTCTTGGAAAGAAATGATTGCTCCTAAAGAAAAATTGGAAAAAGCTTTCTTGATGGGAAGATCAGCTCAGGGTGTTAGAAATGGCAGCCAGCAGGGGAAAGGGCAAGCTAATGGTTTCTCCCCTGCAGGCCTGTAGCTGTGTTTTCAGAGCTGTGTTACAGAAGCAAGCTGCCCTCTCCCCCTTACTCAGACCAGCCATTCGTTTCACCTCAGCGGGCGCTCATTTCTGGAGGATCCTGAAGTATGAGAAACAGCCCCGCCCCTAAATAAGGTTTACAATCTACTAAGAAGAAAAATACATGCTAGGGCTTCCCTGGTGGTGCAGTGGTTAAGAATCTGTCTGCCAATGCAAGGGACACGGGTTCGAGCCCTGGCCCAGGAGGATCCCACATGCTGCGGAGCAACTAAGCCCGTGCGCCACAACTAATGAGCCTGTGCTCAAAGGCCGCAAGCCACAACTACTGAGCCCACGTGCCACAACTACTGAAGCCTGTGCGCCTAGAGTCCGTGCTCCACAACAAGAGAAGCCACCGCAATGAGAAACCTGCGCACTGCAACAAAGAGTAGCCCCCGCTCACCGCAGCTAGAGAAAGCCCACACACAGCAAGGATGACCCAACACAGCCAAAAATAAAAACAAATAAATAAACTTATTAAAAAAATATACGTGTGAAACAAGTCAAACAATTCAGGCTAGAACACAGTTGAGTACTAAACTGTGGTATGCCAACCAAGACTTTTAGATGCATTCAGAAAAGATACTCTAATGGAGAAAGTAGTATTTAGGAAAGCCTCACGGGGAAGATGGGGTTTTGTGGAGTTTGCTGGGGAATGGAGAATAGCATCCTAAGAGGAGAAACAGATTGATGAAAGTTAGGAATGGGTGTGGGTTATGAGAAAGAGAAAAGCAGCTCCTGGCATCTGGGTGCTGGCCTGGTATTATTAGCTAGGCCTTAGTGTTCTGTAGAAATAATTTTGCAAATCATCAGCACAGACAAGGCCATTCTGTGACCACGATAGATCAACACAAAAACATAATCACTGATGTTTGAACACAGGCAAAAGTATGAACATTATTCTAACCACAGAAATGACCAAACATCCCCCTGTTATTTTGGCTAATATGAATGACTGCAGATTCTTTGTTAATCACAGCCTTAGCTTTGCTTCATTCTTACTGATAGCCAATCACAGAATCACCCCTGTTTCCTGACAGCCTCCAATACAGAGCAAAACCCCACTTCTCTGATCCGTTATACAAACCATCCAACACAAGCCAATCCTATTTTGTTTTTTGGGTTGTTTTGTTTTGTTTTGTTTTTCTGGCCACAACGCACAGCATGTGTGATCCTAGTTCCCCGACCAGGGAATTCGGGCCCTTGGCAGTGAGACCACGGAGTCCTAACCACTGGAATGCCGGGGAATTCCCTCTATTTCTTTCTAATACTTTCTTCCAGAGATGTCCCACCCTTCCCCATGGTATGCATCCTCTGTTGCAATGAGCAATAGACCCAGAGTTTAACTACAGGAATGTCCCTGATAGTATTTGGCTTGGGGGCATTTATAGGTAGATTAGGAGGCAGCTTGAAGAGGAGGAAATTGATCACATTAAGGATTTGGGCAAAGTAAGAGAGGACAGATAAAGGGGGAGGTTGAATGGCAAGCAGAAGAATTCATTCTACTGACGTTTATCAAAAACCTACACTGTTCCTGGCATTATTCCAGTCAAAAAGAATGCTGACTTTGCTGTACAGTAGAAATTAACACAACATTGTAAATCAGCCATACTTCAATAAAATTAAAAACAAAAGTGCTGATATGAAAAATGTTCTTTCCCCCCATGGAGTGTGCCTTTTTTTTTTTTTTTTTTTTGCAGTACGAGGGCCTCCCACTGTTGTGGCCTCTCCCATTGCGGAGCACAGGCTCCGGACATGCAGGCTCAGCGGCCATGGCGCACGTGGTGTGTGCCTTTTAACAGACAAATAAACCTAAAGCTACAGTATTGTGTGACAAGCTGGGTGAGAGAGGAAGCGTTGGATTCACGTGGGGTGGGGGGGGGGTACAGAAAAAGGATGCTTGAACTCAGCTTGGAGTGGGGTAAAGAAGGGGCAGTGTTGGGACTTCCCTGGCGGTCCAGTGGTTAAGACTCCTCACTCCCAATGTAGGGCACGCGGGTTCGATCCCTGGTCAGGGAACTAAGATTCCACATGCCATACGGGCACGGCCAAAAAATTTAAAAAAAAAACAGTCAAGGAAATGTTCCCAGAGAAGGTGACACTTAAGCTGAATCTTGAGAGAAGACTGAGGGAGGGGAGAGTGGGAGAACATTCCAGGCAGAAGGAGTAGAAAATGGAAAGGCAGGAGGGTTATAGCCGTTCATGAGCAAAGGAAATGTCCTGCTTAATGCCAGATTTTCCCACCATCCCTTTTTAGGATCGAGAAGTCTTCCATGATGGATTAAAAAACAAACAAACAAACCACTGTGAGCAGTGAAAACCTGCCTTGCACATACCAGTAAAGCGCTTTGCCTCAGGTTGTGTGTTGGGCCATTCTTACCCTGAGTTTTGCTGTTCACTGCAAAGCAGCTGCTGAGGGACTTGATGTCATCCATTCCCATCTGATGAACCGTCGGGTGCAGGGTGGATAAAAGTATTTAATACATTTTTTTTGACGCAGCTAATCTGATAATGAGGTGAATGGTACAGTATTGCTCTGGTTTCATGCCACGAGAGGCTGTGCCATGACACCACGTTTACAGATATCTTGGTTCTAACTGTGACACAACTTTTGACATAAGGCATCACAAGGCAATTCATTCAAAAGCTGCTGGTGATAACAAATCAGGGTCTCGTGTTTGCACTGGAAGCTGGGCAGACCACGAGCGTGACCCTAAATCATGCCAGTTTCTTTGATCTGCAAAACAATATGTGGCTTAGGTGTTTTCTGGAATAAATACTATGGCACGGTGGAAAGAGCATTGTACTTAGACTGTGTATGTGATCTTGTAGTCATCATTTCACTTCTCTATGCCTTAGTTTCCTCATCATAAAATAAAGGGGAGAGAAGATGTGGTCTCTCAGATCCTTTCCAGTTTTAAAATCTGTGATTCTATGACTTGCTGTTAAAGCAGCAGAAACCAGTGACTGCTTTCAACTCTGGCCTCCCTGTGGGAAGTTTCCATCTAGTAGGAACTATTTTCCTGTTGCAGGCTGATACATGACTCTGATTCTGATCAAGCTGTCGATGGATCCAAACATTCCGCTGAGTCTGCAAAACCATCCGTAATCCACACGGATGGTGTGTGCAGGCTTCCCACACACAGTTACTGCATGAAGTGGTTTGCAAATGACAGCCTCAAGGACTCTGCAGCATTTGCAGGGAACTGAAGTTTAAATTCCTCCTAAAGGTTTGGAAACAGACTGAATACAGCATCCAGGGTCCTTGTTGCTTGGCATCTCCAATACATATTTAACTGCCCCAGTATGAATAGATTTATAATAAAGCGAAATGAAAGCATGCTTCCCGCCCTCTGGGAACAGCATCAGTTTTCAAAAATATAATTTTGGGTAGCTTTGGAAGTGTCAAACAGCTGTGTAAATACCCCAAAACCCCACCTTCTGTCTCTGCTGTGCGGGATGAGGCACCATCCACACACTAAATCAATATCCTGTCATGAAATACCACTGGTGCAGGATGCCAGGAAACTTCTCTAGGAAGCCAGAGTTACAGGGCAGTTGCCAGAGTGCTGAAATAATATACGAAAGTGCTTTGCAAACTGTAAAGTGTTCTACAAATAGAAGTTGTTATATAATCTCCCGGCAGCATGTTATTTACTGATAAGGTTTGATAAAGGTGGTGAAGAAGCTGTTCTCAAGAGTTCTCACCAGTCGCTAAGCCATCATGGAAAGAGTGGGGACCAGAGAATCAGAAACCAGGGGTTTGAGTTCTGCCAATGCCTTCTCCTCACTCTTTTCATGCCAAAGGTCTCGAGGACTGCAAAAATCCCAAGTGGCAGAAATAAAAATGATTCTTTCTGTGGTACAGCCGAGCCAGTTCTCTGCGAGCAGATGAGTCACAGGCTGGTGGGACCGGGAGAACTACATTTACATCACTTTACATTCCGCTCTTCCCACTCGCCTCTCCACTGCCCTGCTTTGGCTCCTGTCCGTAGGAGCCAATGTCCTGTTATTAGGTCATTGTAACTTCAGCAGCATGTGACAAGAAGCTCGCCCAAGGAACCTCGGCTAACATTCTCCTTGTGGAGGAAGGTGGTGAGCTGCCCAGGTAGCTGTGGTTCTTACAGGTGAAACCAATAGCCTCGGGAAGAGGGTGTTTCTAGGTACAGATTCACACACAATCTCCCCAACACTCCACACTCTGATTGGGCATCATTGCTGGCACATTTACTGTAATTCCCTTCTGTGCTCAAATATCCCGTGTCTAAAGGCCCCAGAATCTGAGCATTTTGTCATAATTACAGGCAGTCTGGAAGAGCAAGCCACATTTGTGTTGGCAGCATTTAGGCTGCTGATCCATTCCACAAAGAGGCACATTTGTGAAATCGGATGAAGGAAGCCTGAAAGGCAGCCTGTTTTTTAAGCTCAAGAAGCATTTTACTAGATTTCCAAGGCCAGCAGCTCTGGCCTCCTCTAGCCTCTTGTGGTGGGTTGAATGATGGCCCCTGAAAAGATATATCCATATCCTAATCTCCAGAACCTGTGAATGATACCTTATTTAGAAAAACAGTCTTTGCAGATGTAGTTAAGGATTTCAAAATAAGATCATCTTGGATTATCCAATTAGACTGTAAATCCAGTGGCAAGTGTCCTTAGAAGAGTGAGGCAGAGGGAGATAAGACACAGAGACAGACACACAGAGAAGATGATGTGAAGAAAGAAGCAGAGACTGGAGTAATATGGCTATCAACCAAGGGATGCCAAAGAAGCTACCAGATTGCCAGCAGCCAACAGCAGCCAGCAGAAGGGCAAGGAAAGATTCTCCCCCAGAGCCTGGGGAGGGAGTGTGGCCCTACCAACACTCTGGTTTTGGACCTTTGACCTCCAGAACCGTAAGAGAAGAAATTTCTGCTGTTTTAAGTCACCAGTTTGTTCTATTTGTTATGGCAGCTCTAGGATGCTAATATACTCAGTATCTGCCATGGGTGGTCAGCATCAGCAAGAAGGAAAAATCGCTGGCGAGCCCTCACATTCCCACTTCCTAGCTGTGTCCTAAAGCAGATCTGCACCTCTCTCAGTCTCTTTCCTCGTTTGTAAACTGGGAAGAATAAGTCCAACTGGACAGGGTTGTTACGAGGCTGAGGTGACCAAGTGCTGAGCAGCCTACCTGCGATTCCACAGATACTCCACAAACTTCCCCCCGACCCCCTTTGTCCAGCCTCACCTCAGGCACAGAGCTCCCATTCTGAGGTTGAGCTGCACAGTTTCTATACCTTCTCCCAGGTCTCGGGCTCATCAGTGAGATTCAGGATAGTGCCTGGCCCTGCCTTTTTGACACATTCTCAGATCAACATCTCAAACCTAAACTGTCCAAAGTGAAGTCTGTGGACTTCCCTGGTGGTCCAGTGGTTAGGACTCTGTCCTTTCACTGCTGAGGGCCCAGGTTCAATCCCTGGTCGGGGAACTAAGATCCCACAAGCCCTGTGGTACGGCAAAAAAAAAAAAAAAAAGACAAAGTGAAGTCTGATCCTCCCCTCTTCTCCTGCCTCTTTACCATTTTCCCCATCCCAGTAAATGACCTGTCTATGTAGATACTCAAGCTGAAAACCAGGGAGTCATTTTTACTTTGTTTTAATCTATTTTTATTTTCCACCTTCTCATTTTGAAATAGTTTCAGACTTACAAAGAGTTGCAAAAACGTTACAAAGAACTTTTGTTTTAATGTTTATTTATTTATTTTGGCTGCACCGGGTCTTAGTGGCGGCACGCAGGATCTTTAGTTGCAATATGTGGACTTCTTAGCTGTGGCATGCATGCAGGATCTAGTTCCCCGACAAGGGACTGAACCCCGAGCCCCCTGCATTGGGAGCGCAGAGTCTTACCCACTGGACCACCAGGGAAGTCCAAACAAAGAATTTAAATATACTCTTCCCTAATTCCCCAAATGTTATATCATACAGAACCACAATACAATGATCAAGGTGAGGAAATGAACAGGAACGACACTATTACCTAATCAACAAACTTTATTCAAATTTTGTCAAGTGCCCCACTAATGTCCTACTCTGAGTCCTCCAAACTCATGGGAAGGAGTCTTTTTTTAAATATTTATTTTATTTATCTATTTATTTATTTAGGCTGCACCAGGTCTTAGTGGTGGCACACGGGATCTTTGTCACGGCATGCAGGATCTTTAGTTGATGTATGCGGGATCTTTTAGTTGTGGCATGCAGGCTTCTTAGTTGTGGCATGCATGTGGGATCTAGTTCCCCGACCAGGGATTGAACCCCGGCCTCCGGCATTGGGAGCCTGGAGTCTTATCCACTGGACAACCAGGGAAGTCCCTGGAGGGTGTGATTTTGAAATGTCTCTCCCCCCTACCATGCACACTTAAGCAAATTGTACCGATTCTCTCCCCCGGATACTTCAGGCCACACACTGAGCACCTCCACGGCTACCACCTAGAACAGGTCCCTATCATCTTGCACCTGATGACTACAGCAATCTCCTAATTGGTCTTCTTCAAATCCAGGAGCCGGCATAGTTTTTGTGTAAAGGGCTTGATAGTAGATATTTTAGGCTTTGCAGGCATGCAATCACCATTGCAACTACTCAGCTCTGCCACTGCAGTGCCAAAGCAGCCATAGACAATTTGTAAGCAAGTGAGCGTGGCTGTGTGCCAATAAAACTTTATTGAAAATTTTAATTTCAATAAATAATTGAAATTATTGACACTGAAATATGAATTCCTTAAAACCTTCACATAACACATAGAGTATTCTTCTTCTTTTGATTCTTTTTAACCATTTAATGATGTAAAAACCATTCTTAGGGCTTCCCTGGTGGCACAGTGGTTAAGAATCCACCTGCCAATGCAGGGGACACGGGTTTGAGCACTGGTCTGGGAAGATTCCACATGTCGTGGAGCAACTAAGCCCGTGTGCCACAACTGCTGAGCCTGCGAACCACAACTAATGAAGCCCGCACATCTAGATCCCATGCTCCACAGCAAGAGAAGCCACAGCAATGAGAAGCCTGTGCACTGCAACAAAGAGTAACCCACGCTCGCCGCAACTAGAGAAAGCCCGTGTGCCGCAACTAGAGAAAGCCCGCACGCAGCAAAGAAGACCCAATGTGGCCAAAAATAAATAAAGTAAAAAAAAAAAAAAAAAAGGATGACTTGTATCCTTCTTTAAAAAAAAAATAAATAAATAAAAACCATTCTTAGCTTGTGGGCCATCCAGGCTACAGTTTGCTGATCCCCTGCTCTAATCCATTCCTCACACAACATCCAGAAAGACATTCAGATCGCTCTTCTGCTTAAATTCTGCACTCAGAATAAAACAAAGCCTGCAGTGTCTGGGTGCTGCCTGCCCCTCTTTACCTCACCCTGGCCCTCTCACCCTCTCACTCACCATGCCCTACCCACTCTACCCTTCTTTCCCAGGTCAAGTTCCCATTTCAGAGACTTTGCACACATCAGTCCTTCTGCCTGGAATCCTGTTTTCTAGGTTCCCTCTTTACTTAGCTAACTTCCATTTGTCTTTTGGGCCCTTATGGGGTAGAGAAGCTTAAACTTCCTGAGAGACATCTTCTCTGACCCTCTGCCAATTGAAATTATTTTCCCCTTGTTATTATTCTCTCATAGCACTTATCTTTTTTATTGCACTTTAAAACACATATCACAATTTGTAATTATGTACTCAGGCCTTGACTTTAATAGGAAACCCCACGGAGTCAGGGACCATGTCTGCTTTGTTTGCACTGGACCAAGCGCCCAGCATTGTGTCTTGCATAGTAGGTGTTCCCTGAAAGTCAGCTAAATTAATGGATCCCCCACTAGACCTCCTCTTTCACCAAAAAGGAAGTCCCCAGTGGACTTCGGGGAAGGGCCCCAATGAACTAGGGCAGGCCTGCTGAGCAGAACCCTTGCCTGTGGAGCTGAAACATGGACTGTGCAACTGTACCTTCCAAAGAATCTGCCCGGGGCAAATTCCTGACCCTGGAGAAACTTCCTCTACGGTCCCTGCTCTGAAACCTGCTACACATTTCCACTCTAATGCCATCCGTCTGCTGTTCTTCCTGTGTTCCAAGCCAGAGACAGCCTCCCCCACTAAGGTTAACCCTTCTCAATAACTCGGACAAGTTTGTCCACCTGGGGTTGCCTGAGATCTGAAAAATATAGCTGTTGAATCAGAGTACTTTACTCAGCTGCCCATCTGGAATGCTGGGGCAATGTCCAGAGGCCACAGAGACAAACAGCAGCCTTCGGAGGAGATAAACCTTGCCTGCAGCCCTCTGCCTGCTCTAATCTACACTCTGAAGGGCTGCCAGAGTTATCTTTTAAAAGGATAAATCTGATCTAGTCACTTCCATTCATACTCCTCACTGTCTATAGGATAAAACCCAAACTCCTTAGCCCATCTTGCAAATCACCGTTCAATCCCAACCCATCTTTCCAGCCACATCTTCCATCTGCCTCTACCCCATCCTGAACTCAATGTTCTAGATATTCTAGCCGGGAACTGTCCAATACAGTTGCCACTGGCCACACGTAGCGAATACATTTTTAATTAATTAAAATTAAATTAAATTTAAAATTCAGGAACTTCCCTGGTGGTCCAGTGGGTAAAACTCCATGCTCTCAATGCAGGGGGCCCAGGTTCGATCCCTGATCGGGGAACTAGATCCCCCATGCATACTGCAGCTAAGAGTCCGCGTGCCGCAACTAAGAAGTCCGCATGCTACAACTAAAGATCTTGTATGCCGCAACGAAGTTTCCACGTGTCGCAAGTAAGACCCGGTGTAGCCCAAATTAATTAATTAATTAAATTAAAATAAATTAATAAAATTCAGTTCCTCTATCACACTAGCCACATTTCAAGTGCTCAATAACCACACGTGGCTAGTGACTACCATATTGGATAGCACAGCTATTTTCCATTAATGCAGAAAATTCTATTTGGACAGCACCGTTTCAGACAATAAGACCCATCACCATCTCCTAAAACAAAACTCTTTATCTTAATGATATATTTTACACATAAGTACATTCTCATTGTTAATTTTCAAACATTACAAAACTCTCCCTCACCAATTCTTTCTAGACAGAATCATCAAAATCAGTTTGGTGTATAGTCTCTGAATATTTGGAGTGTTCTGCTTTTTCTTCAACAGTGTCTTGGAGGTTTTCATATAAGAGCACATCTCTACCTCCCCTGTGCTTTAGTTATTGCAGAGTAATCCAAGAGCATGAATGGACTTTAGGTTATTCAACCATTGCCGCCTTTTTTTTTTTTTTTTTTGTGGTACGCGGGCCTCTCACTGTTGTGGCCTCTCCCGTTGCAGAGCACAGGCTCCGGACGCGCAGGCTCAGTGGCCATGGCTCACGGGCCTAGCCGCTCCGCGGCATGTGGGATCTTCCCGGACCGGGGCATGAACCCGTGTCCCCTGTATCGGCAGGCGGACTCTCAACCACTGCGCCACCAGGGAAGCCCCATTGCCTTCTTTTTTTAAAAAAATTAATTTTTTTATTTATTTACTTTTGGCTGTGTTGGGTCTTTGTTGTTTCACGCGGGCTTTCTCTAGTTGCCGCAAGCGGGGGCTAATCTTCGTTGGGGTGCGCGGGCTTCTCATTGCAGTGGCTTCTCTTGCTGTGGAGCATGGGCTCTAGGTGCACAGGCTTCAGTAGCTGTGGCCCGCGGGCTCTAGAGTGCAGGCTCAGTAGTTGTGGCGCACGGGCTTAAGTTGCTCCGAGGCATGTGGGATCTTCCTGGACCAGGGATTGAACCTGTGTCCCCTGCACTGGCAGGCGGATTCTTAACCACTGTGCTACCCAGGAAGTCCCTCAACCATTGCCCTCTTGATGGACATTTGTTTCCAGTTTTTCCCTATTGCAAACAATACTATATGCAAACATCCTTGTATCCTTTTCTGGACTTGTACATGTTTGTCTACGGTAGATACCGAAAAGTGGAATTGCTGGGTCACCAGGTCATATGCTAACACCTCTGGGGCTTGGCACACCCAGGTGCTCCCGCCTAGAATGCCTCTCCACATGACTAACTCCTGCTTATCAAAACCAGTCAAGTGTCATCACCTGGTGAGAAGTGGTCTCTTCTGCTTCTGTTTTCCCATAGTACTTCCTGTCCATATCGTATCATTGTCATACCCTTAGGACTCAGCCTTATTTATCTTTGTATTCAACATCCAGCATAGGGCTTAGCATAAAGCAAAAATTTAAATGTTTTCTTAACTGGATGAATGAATGAATAAATAAACACATGAAGGTACAGTGGTTAGGACATTCCAGAAACTCAAGGTGAGTGAGTCTGTGAATGTTGTGAACTTGGGCTTTGGACCAACCTGCCACCTGGTGCCCCGGGCCAAGCTACCTCTGGGTTTCTGTCTATCCAGCCCTCTGACCTTGCGCATCTCATCTTGAACTCTGTTCAAGTTAGGTACCTCACTGATGGAGCCGTGTGAGTGTGTAGGGGCTCTGGCCGCAGCACAGAAATCTGAGCACTGGGGCAGCACTAGGATGGGGTTGGCTTTCCAAGGTCAGCTCTGTCTCCTTTCACCCTTGAAACAGCTCAGTATGCTCAGGTTTTGTTGTTGGTTTTTTTTCTCTCCCTACAGTACCTTAGGGGCAATTAAGATCAGCGGCAACATTTGTGCTCTCTGCCTCCAGATTTGAACCCAAGGGAAGCCAGATGTTTTCCACTCCGCATTCCCTTCTCCTTGTGGTCTGATGAATAGCCCTGTTTTTTTTTTCTCTCTCTGTGGCCTGGCTTCCCTAGATCCCAAAGCCTGGCTTGCAGTCTTTATTTTTAATAGGGTTTTAATAGGTGGCTCCTGTAATTAATTTCATTCTTGTGTTTTCACACTTTCTCTCCAGGTGCCTAAAGCCCCCAGGCACTTGATGGGATGTTAACTGATTTTGAATAATACAAAACAGTATGGCTGTCATTAGATATTACCTCAGCTCCTCTCATTTGCAGTCGTTTTATAATCATTAATTGCCTGGGGCACATGCCCGTTTGGGAGGTCAGCCCAGTCACCTGTCATGTTTCATAGAGGTAGAAACAGAGAGATGCAGAAAAGCGACTTGTCCAAGCCCCAACAGAGAGTGGGTGTTGAAACTTGTTTCAGAAGCTGCACCCTGAAAGCGCCAAGTCAAGGATCCACTACTCAGGTACGATTGGCCAAACACGGCTTGTCTCGGGTGCCCCATAGGCGGTTTCACCCTCCCACAAGGACTGCGGAGCGAGTCAGCCCTCAGCGGCTAAAATTACCACCTGAAATTACCCGCCATTCTCTTCAGCGCCCCTTTCCATTTTACGAGCGGATTTATCTGCACAAAGAACGCGTCCGTGATTCCTCCCGGATTTAGAAACTACATAGTTTTGCTATTTTTAAAGCCGCCGTTTACAAATCCATACACACGTACTCACACTCCTCGGGGAGTGGGGGTGGGACGGGCTTGCGGGGAGTGAGGACGAAGATTACGTGCTGGAAAGAGAACAGCGTGGCTCTTGGCTTCCCAGAGAGCCGCGCGGTCCCCTGGGGGCGCACTCCTCGGAGCGCGTGGCGGGGTTCGCAACCGCCAGCCATGTGCGCGGTCTAGACCCTCTGAGTGCCCCCGGCGTCGGACCAAGCACACCTGCGCTCCCTCCCTCCTGCCAGGCCGCCTGGTCACTGGGCCCAGGAGGGAGAGGGAGGGGCGGGGAGACCGAGCAGGTGGCGATTAGGTCAGCCTCAGAACATTCTTGGACCGCTCCAGCAGTGGATATAAATAACCGATGGACAGGCTCCGAAAAATCCCGGGGTGGGGGGCAAGGGGGTGAGGAAGAGGGATTTATTAAGGGGCGGGGGAGTGGCATCGTGGCGATCTGCAAAGATCTACTAACAAAGGGGGTGGAGGGGCGAAGGGATTTAAGAATGAATCGTGGTACAAAATCTGGGAATAAGAACACGGAGGGGGAGGAGCTCGTGCCGTTCTGCCCCACCTCCACTACTTGTCTGCCCAGTCCTCAGAATGGGCCCTCGGATTGGCAAGGAGGGCTGTGCAAAGAAAGGGCACGGCTTTGGAGTCCCGACCCTGCCCGACTACAGATCTTGTGCAAGCTACTAAAGGTCACTGAGCCTCAGTTTTTTCATCTATACGATGGGAGTCCTAATGCTTACAAGGAGATGATTGTGAGCCTCGTGGGAGTTAAGAAAGGTGTGCTCAGCAAAAAGAGTAAGGCAGGGTAGCCCCCAGACCTCCCTCCGAAGGGAGCCAGTGCAGGCCCGATCCCTTCGCATTTCCACCGCTCTCCCAGGCTCTGCGGAGGCCGGGGAGGGGCAAGGCCGAAATCTGACTCCCTATAGCCGCGCGGCGCCACCCTGGGGAGTCGGCCCTGGCGCTTCTCAGGCGGGAGCCGAGACCCCACGGCCCGCGCCCCGGGAAGCGCCGGTCGCTGCTATGCCGGCAGCCCCTGCCCCGGCCGCTGGCCGGTGGGGTTGCGGCCGCAGCAGCGAGGAGAGGGCGGGGCCGGGGGCTGGGCTTCCCGGGGGAGGGCCCGGCGCGCACCGGGAGGCGGCGGCCCCGGCCCGGGAGCGGCAGGACTTGGGCCGGAGCGTGGCCGGACCCCACCCGCCGAGGCGCCCAGGGAGGACGCGGTGAGTGCTGCCCGGGCGGGGCGGGGAGGCGGCGGCGGGAGCCGCGGCTCGAGCACGCCCTCTCCTCCTCCGGCTCCTGAAGTTTGCAATGGCAGTGACTCCCTCCCCGAGCCCCCGGCCACCGCGCTCTGCGGGAGGACAGCAAGAGCTGCCGCCGAGCCGAAGGGGTCTATTATCTGCGGCGCCGCGCACCCGGCGGGGACCTGCCGGGGAGAGGGAGGCGTCGGGGCTGGCGGGCCACACCATCTCCTGGGGCCCCTAAAAGGCCCCAATCCGCCCTGGGACCCCAGTAGGGGTCTTACTCCCCAGGACCCCTCGCCCTTAGCAAAGAGCCCCAGTTCCTGGGGCCGCAGCCCCGGGCAACCATCTGCAGTTCGAGGCGGCGCCGGCCAAGGCAGGGTGCGCCCCCTCCCCTCAGCGATGACCGGCTGGCCCCACCCCCGCCGAGACCAATTTCAACAAGTTTGCCCAAGAAGTCCTAGCTAGAGTCTCCATGGCTAGGCCTGGCCCGGCCGCTCCGCGTGGGCTCCATGGGCTCCGGGTCGTGCAGCGCCGGGCCCGCAAGAGGGCCAGGTCGAAGGGAGCCGTCCTTAAGGGTTGAGGTTAGAGACGGCAGCCCCTGGCCTCTGAGGTCTGGTGTGAGCGCTCCGGCTTTGGAGCGCGTCATCAGGGAGCAGGCACCTCAGGCGGCAGGTCGGGTTTCCAAAAGCGCCCCTTTGTTATGCCCCTCCCTGGCCCTGCCTCCTCTTCTTTCCCCGCGCTACCCCCTCCCCCAGGCTCCCGGGCCTCTCTGGCTGCTGGTTCCAGTCGCTCTTGCCTAAGTACCCCTCTCTGGACCAGTCGACCGGCCCCTTCTGTGCCTTCAAATCCTCGGGCTGCGGGCGGATCGTGAGGGGCGGCTGGGAGAAGAGGTCCTGAGGCCAAGCCCGTGCCTCAGGACAGAGGATGGGCAGGGCAGGGCAGCAGTGCTCCCTCCCAGGGGCATGCCCCCGGCTTCTGGAAAGGGTGGGGGCTGGTCTGGTTGGGGGTACATACCAGCCTCAGGTAAGGGAGTGGGTTCTTCCCTGAACTTCAAGACTCCCTACCTTGGCTTAGCAAGCTGTGAGGAGACCCTGCCAAGCCCCAGAGGACTTGTCCCAGCCCAGTAGGTGCTGGCTCCATGGGCTGGGAAGGTTCATTATCTGCTTTCTGAGCACTTGCTGGTGGTGGAGCGTGTTCTGGGGACCAATCTGGGTCTCTGCTGGGGTCAGGAGGCACAGGGTGCTGGCCCTTCTCCGCAGGGGCCAAGGCACAAGGCCCACCCCTGCTGCTAGGTCCCGTGGGGCAGTGGGGCCTGGCTGTGCCTGGGGCTTGGGCTTGTGTTTGCTCTGGGAGGCTGAAGGGAGCAGTGCCAGCCCTGCACACACAGCTTGCTCTGTTCTGGGGCCAGAGAGAGGGAACGGGTGGGGGGCAGCTCTCCCGGGAGCCAGGAGCACAGAGGCTGGAGCAGGCAGGGGGCCCAGGCCCCTGGATGCCTGACTGGGACAGCTCTGAGGCCCTGGGATTTACAGCTGCAGCTGGGTTTCTCTCCATCTGGTTGGCAAGTCCTTTCTGGGTAAGTGGGACAGACTCAAGAGGAAGCAAGGGGAAGTGCTGAGGACCCTGGTGGGGCCAGCTGCTCTGTTCCTCTCCTGCTCTGGGCCCAGGCACCTCCACTGTAGGCCTGAGCTCTCCCTCCTGTTAGCTGAGTGGTGGAAGCCCACTCAGGCCATGCTTTCTCAAAGCTGCTATAGCCAGTGGGTTTCCTGGTCTTCAGGTGGATGTCATTTGTTTTCTCATTCAGCTACTAACTAACTCCAGTGCCTACAGAAACACAAACTGGACCCTCAGGAAGTCTCTGCCAGTGACTGGGGACAGATCCTGTCCTGTAGTCACAACCCAATGGGATATAGACAGGTGGGAGATGGGGATGGAGGAATGGGCGGGGGGCTGGAGAAGGTGCCTCACTCTGAGTTTTGAAGGATGGGGAGAGATTTACCAGTTTGGGGAGTACTGTGATAGAGCCCTGCTTTGGGAGCAACAAGCACACTGTCCTCCTGGGTCTGGCGGTGTCCCTTGGGCTTGCTCAGAGGAGGAAGTGATTTCCTTCTAGGGGCTTGAATTGATGCTGGGGACAGCTGAGACCCTGCCCAGAGACAGGAGGGGAGTGGCCGCATGCCACTGTGTCCTCTAGCCCCTGGGGGTGGTGGCTCTGGGGTTGGAATCTGCCTTGTCCTCCTCCGCAGTTCTGGAGCACACTGTCATAACTGGCTGATCACCTGTCTGACACCCCGTGCTGCCCCATACTCTGGGCTTTCTGAGGGTGGGGCTGAGTTACTCATTATCCACGGAGCCCTTTGGGACCTCATAGTGGATGCTGTGGAGCGGGATGTGTGTCCCTCGTGACTGTCGGGCCCCTCACATTTCTTGTTCATTGCCTGGTTTGAGTCTTGTACCGGCCCTGGCACGGAAGCAGACCAGGAGGTGGAATTTCCATCTTAGGAGGGAGCTGAAGCCCCTTAGGAGAGGACAGTCTAATGCACTTGTTCGAGCTTCATGGCCAAGATAAGACTCAGGCCTCTTGGTTCCCAGTCTGCTCTTCCCAGCACGGGGAGCTACTGCAGTGTGGCTGGGCACCCTCTGACCTGGCCTGGTCTGGTAAAGGGTCGCCTTGTTCAAGGAGAGGCCACAGAGCCCTGGCTTGGGCAGGCGTCCTCTTGTCTCATCTGCGGTTGGGGCAGTGAGAGGCTCTCTGCCCACTACCCACCCCCGCCGGCCATGTAATCCCCAGCTGGACCATGTGACCCGACTGGCATTCTCCTGGTTGGAATCTGGCGCTTCTGACAGCAGTTGCTATATTGGGGGAGCTGGGCACCGCCCTGGACACTGTCAGCTCCACCCTCACCCCCTGCTTTGCTCTTGTTAGCTCCAAGGCAGAATCACAGTGGCAGCTTTGAGAGTTGGACACCCAGGTCCCTGAAGTGAGCTCTAGGCCCCAGGTACATGGAGTGAGGTGGTGGCGAGGGCAAACCAGGGCGAGAGGAGGACCTTTGAAACTACCATCTTTGCCCCCACCCTGGGCCCTCCTGGGGACTTCCAGACCCCTGCCTGCTAAGTCCTGGCTCTTAACAGTTCCTTGGGTAGTGGGGACGGCAGTGGGGGGCAAAAGCCAGGGATAGGAGAGGGTCTTTTCCTATCCCCAAAAGTGTGCGTCTGGCTTCCCTGCTTACCCCTCTGCCCTCTACAGCTCTAATCCGCCACCATTCCGTGCTGCGGGGACACCATGGCTCCAGAGGAAGATGCTGGAGGGGAGGCCCTAGAGGGCAGTTTCTGGGAGGTGAGCAGCTAGCTGGGTCCCAGGTTTGGGGGTGGCACGGAAATGCTCACCCCTCTCTGGGCCCAGTCATCTGTCCAAGGGAGGAGCCTAGCTGTCAGCCCCGGCCCCTGCCGGGGGCTTCTCCCTGGTGACACTATCCTTCTCGTATCCTCCCCAGGCTGGCAACTACAGGCGGACGGTGCAGCGGGTGGAGGATGGGCATCGGCTGTGTGGGGACCTGGTCAGCTGCTTCCAGGAGCGCGCCCGCATTGAGAAGGCCTATGCCCAGCAGCTGGCCGAATGGGCCCGCAAGTGGAGGGGCTCCGTGGAGAAGGGTGAGCCTGTGCTCGGGCCTACTGGGAGAAGAGGGCTGCCGCGGGTGGGGTGACCAGGCAAGGCAGCTTCTTTTTGCACCTCTCGTGGAAAAGTTTGAGGCTTCCACGTCTGCCTTCCCTTTAAAGCAAGACGATCCTCCCGGTTATTCTTATAGCTGTGCTGTTAGAGTTCCCAAAGTACTGTCATGAGTCATTTTGATATTTCTAACAACCCTATAATGGAGATGGTCTTCTTCTACCCATTTTCCAGAGGAGAATGTGGCAGTTCAGAGAGGCTAAGTGACTTGCCTGAAGTCACACAGCTAAGAAGAACTAAAGCTTGAGCTCAGGCCTTCTGACTCAGGAGCTTGAGATCTTTCCATCCAAACAAGCTGCCTTCCTTGGGAACGGACACTAGTTCTTCCTTCTGAGGCAATAGAATATAGTGGATTATACCACAGTCCTGGGTTTGAATTTCAGCTCCAATTGTAGCTATAATGCTTTGGGCAATTACTTTCACTTCTCTGGGCTGCCTTTTTGCTGGTTCCATGTTGTCTGTGACACTGTCTTCACAATGGTGGATGAGACAAGGATCCAGTGAGATCTCGTATGTCCAGGTACAGATTAGGTATTCAGTAAGCAGCAGCTGACATTATTTGTTGTTATCTTTGCATTTCTGCTCCACGTCTGGCACCCAGAGCAGCACCCGACGAGAGGGGGTGGGCTCATTGCAAGTGGCATCCCCGGCCCAGCCCAAGCCCCTTCCCTCCCTGCAGGCCCTCAGTATGGCACGCTGGAGAAGGCCTGGCATGCCTTCTTCACTGCGGCCGAGCGGCTAAGCGCCCTGCACCTGGAGGTGCGGGAGAAGCTGCAGGGCCAGGACAGCGAGCGGGTGCGCGCCTGGCAGCGGGGGGCCTTCCACCGGCCTGTGCTGGGCGGCTTCCGCGAGAGCCGGGCTGCCGAGGACGGCTTCCGCAAGGCCCAGAAGCCCTGGCTAAAGAGGCTGAAGGAGGTGAGCCTGGGCGGGATGGGCAGCAGAGGCACACGCCTTCCTGGGTCAGCCTGGGGCTAGAGGGGGCCAAAGCATGGCATGCAGGGTCCAAAGTGGTCCCTGTGTGTGTGCCAGGTCGAGGCTTCCAAGAAGAGCTACCATGCGGCCCGGAAGGAGGAGAAGACAGCCCAGACTCGGGAGAGCCACGCGAAAGCGGACAGCGCTGTCTCCCAGGAGCAGCTGCGGAAGCTGCAGGAGCGGGTGGAACGCTGCTCCAAGGAGTCCGAGAAGGTACCGGCTGAGGGACTGGGCTGGCCCAGGTCAGGGCTTCCTGAGTGCCTTTTCCAGTCCCCAGCAGTTGTATTGCTCTCATTCTCACCTGCCACCTTCTCTCCAGATTATCAGTTAAGGGAGGAACCTGAGAAAGATGATGCTTTACTCAGGAGAGAAATGGTGTGGTTTCGGGCACTGGGATAATCTTCGCAGTTGCGGAGAACTTCCCAGCTCCTTTCCTTTCACAGTGTCCCACCTGGGACAAGTTCTCACGTTGTCTACCCTGCCAGAGCGCCCTTCCTCCAGCTCTGCACATCGAGCTCCTCCCTGTCCTCTGAGGTGCTGCTCAGTTTCCACCTCCTCCGGGAAGCCTTTTCTGATTTCTCCCACTGCTCCCCATAGGTTGACCTCATCTCACTCTCCACCAGACTCTTAAAGCTGCTGTGCCTGAATGCCACCTCCCTTGTTAGGCTCCTGGGGTTCCTCAAGGGCAGGAGCCAGGTTTTGGGACCCTGGTGCCTAGCCCACAGGAGGTGCTCAGTAAATACTAGCAATACAAGGTCTTGTCCTCACCAGACCCCCTCCTCTCCCACCCAGATGAAAACCCAGTACGAGCAGACACTGGCGGAGCTGCATCGTTACACCCCACGCTACATGGAGGACATGGAGCAGGCCTTCGAGACCTGCCAGGCTGCCGAGCGCCAGCGGCTTCTCTTCTTCAAGGATATGCTGCTCACCTTACACCAGCACCTCGACCTCTCCAGCAGTGAGAGGTATGGCCTGCAGGGTGGGCATGGAGATCTGGGTGATGCTGGGTCTCCTCCATCTCCCCTGGGCTCTGGCTGGGCTGAATGAGATTGGGGTGCGCAGAGGCCCAGGGCTTCCCAGCCTGAGGGTTGTGCCTGGGGCACAGGTTCCACGAACTCCACCGAGACCTGCATCAGGGCATCGAGGCAGCCAGCGACAGGGAGGATCTGCGGTGGTGGCGCAGCACCCACGGGCCGGGCATGGCCATGAACTGGCCCCAGTTTGAGGTACGTGTTCCAGGCAGGCTGGGGCTGGGAGGTGGGGTGGGCTCCCACTGGGCTCAGCCTGGACCTCAGGAGGGAGGCTGGGGCTTGGGACGAAGGAGGTCAAGGTGGTCTGGGTGGTCCTGGCAGCCACCAGAGCCTGCAGCCCCGCCTGACCCTGAACACTGCCCCCACAGGAGTGGTCCTGGGACACACAGAGGACAATCAGCCGGAAGGAGAAGGGTGGCCGGAGCCCTGACGAGGTTACTCTGACCAGCATCGTACCCACAAGAGATGGTGCTGCATCCCCACCCCAGTGCCTGGGGTCCCCAGGGTGAGAGCCAGGATTCGGGCTGTGGGAAGGAAGCAGCTCTGCCCCCTGCTCTGCCCTCCTTCCTCTGTCTCTTCCCTTCATTCCCGTCACACCTGAAGTGGGTTGAAAATCGGTGCCAGGTACCTTAGGGGTTGTAATGCTTATGAGTTGTAATGATGCCAGTTTTTATGGTGGTTTAGATTTGCCAGGCGTTTCCCACATTCCCTCTCATCTACTGCTCATGTCAGCTCTGTGTGGCAGAAGTGTGCCTGAGCTTGCAGGCATTCATGGCAGAGGTCAGGCTAGAATCTTGCAGCTTTTCCCCACCTGCCTCTCCCTGGGTTCCTCCAGGAGGTGAGCCCTTGGCCCTGAGTCCTAGGCTCTCTCGCTCATGTTCCTTGTGCCCTGAGACTGCCCCTTTGTCCTTCCCTCTCTAGCGGCGGGCAGGATGAGGAGTGGTCAGATGAGGAGAACCCCCGGAAGGTTGCTACTGGGGTCCGGGTGCGGGCACTCTATGACTACGCGGGCCAGGAAGCTGATGAGCTGAGCTTCCGAGCAGGTACCCTGGAACTCCTTTCTTGATCCCTTCCAGACTTCAGCCCCTCCACCCCTTTTCCCTGCCCCTTTACTAGCCTGAGCAGGATTGTGGAAAAGGGAAGCCAGACATCCACTTATCAAGGGCCAGTTCTCTGACTCTTAAGGCTGCTCTGGGTCCAGCCCCCAGGAGTCAGAGTGTCCGCTTGGAGTCCTCATTTGCCTCTCAAAGTCATCAGCTGCGGCCTGACTGCTGCATTCAGGGTTGGGGGTGGAGTGGCTGACTTTGACCTCCCTCTGCCTGAGCCAGGTCTCTTCTAGCTGGGCTCTCCGACTACCCCCTCCCCCTCAGTCCTTGACCCAATTGCAGGAATGGGGCTGGGCCAGGACAATTGCCAGTGACCAATCCCCCTTCTTGCAGGGGAGGAGCTGCTGAAGATGAGCGAGGAGGATGAGCAGGGCTGGTGTCAGGGCCAGCTGCAGAGTGGCAGGATTGGCCTGTACCCGGCCAACTATGTGGAGTGTGTGGGGGCCTGACCTGCCCTGGCAGCCCTTCTGCAACGTTTCTCCACCCTGGGTCAGAGCCCAGCTTGTCTGGACAGCGGGACCTGAGGGCCTTGAACCATCCTGCCCCTGCTGCCCCTCTGTCCCTTGAGGAGGGAGGAAGTCCTGGGACCCAGGGAACGGGAGGGGCCTGTGTCTAAGAAGGGACTGGTAGGGAATGGCCAACTGAGTCTAGGCTGAGGGGAAGATGGGGAGGTCAGGAGGTGACAGAAGGGCCCAGGGGTGCCTGGGCCTCCCCAAGAGTCCTCCAGTCTCCCCAGGAGCTGTGGATGCAGTTCCTGATCTCTGTGTTTTGGGGTTCCTGGGGTTGGCCTGGGGTGAGTGTAGTTCTGGGCTAGCAGCACTCTTTTGTGGCTTGTTCTAGTGTGTATTAAACTTGGAAGAAAAAACAAAACAGGCTTGTATGCATCTTTTTCGCTATTCCACCCTTGCCAGGCTGCCGAGGGCATCTGGAGAGAGGCACTGAGGAGGTCGTGGGCCTGGAGTATATTGGGGGGGCGGGGGTTGGGCGAAGGTCTGCCAGCCTGGTACCTGTTCTGGGCCTTCGGGACCCTAACCTGGGGTGGAAGGGACTCGAGATCAGAGTTGGTGTGAGCCATCCAGGCTTGGTGGAGGCTGGGTGCTGAGTTCTGAGCCAGGCGGGAGCCCAGCCAGTTTATCTTCCCGTCCAGGCCGGCGGGACTACGACTGCTTGGTAGGACTGTTAATCATTACTCACCGGTCGGCAACTGGCCTGAGCTAAGGCCGAGTGCCGGGCCTCGCAGTCCACGCTTCTGTGAGGTGGCTCCACCTTCTGGGGGTGGCGGGGCTTGCGGGCGGCTCTGCGGC
This sequence comes from Stenella coeruleoalba, assembly GCF_951394435.1. Classification (NCBI taxonomy): domain Eukaryota; kingdom Metazoa; phylum Chordata; class Mammalia; order Artiodactyla; family Delphinidae; genus Stenella; species Stenella coeruleoalba. The sequence continues at coordinate 13,131,957 of NC_137154.1, forward strand.
GAGGTTTGGGCCTGTGGGCCGGCCGTCGCCCCGCCCCGGCTGCGGATTGGCCCCGGCGCGGCGCGGCGCGGCGCGGCGCGGCGTGGATTCGGGCGACCTCGTGGGGCCCGGGACGCTGACGTCTCGGCGCCAGCTCCGCCGGCCGCCCATTGGTCCAGATCGGGACAAATCACCCCACCCCTCGGCGGGCCGGCCCCCGTTGAGGCCCACCCAACTGTGCCGCCTTCGCGGCCGCGGATTGGCCCGTGACGGGACCCGTCGATCGCGCTGGTGTCTGGGAGGGAGAGAAAATGGCGGCCGAGCCGAGCAAGACAGAGATCCAGACCCTTTTTAAGAGGCTTCGCGCAATTCCGACCAACAAGGTGCGTGAGAGGGAGGCGCGCGGCGCCCGGCGCCGGCCGAGAGGGACTCTCCCGGCTCCCCTGGGTTCTGAGGGAGGGAGAGGGGCCGGCGCGGGCTGTTTTCCTGGGGTGTCAGCGCCCGGCCTCGACTCGGGGCCCCTGACCATTCGCTCATCTCCTTCTCCACCCAGGCCTGCTTCGACTGTGGCGCCAAGAATCCGAGTTGGGCCAGCATCACGTACGGTGTGTTCTTGTGCATTGACTGTTCCGGGGTGCATCGCTCCCTGGGCGTCCATCTCAGCTTCATCAGGTGGGGTCTCCTCGCCGTCGGTCGGGACTGGGTGCTCAGCAGGGGAGAGTGGCTGCCTGGACTTGGAGCGCCCTGAGTTTGGTGTTCGCCAGCTTCTCACGGGAGGCAGCCGCCAGTGTGGGCCCCTTGTTACACAGGCGGTTCGTTTCCGCGTCTGGGTCAAAACTCCGTTATTTCCTGGTGCTCAAACTCGACACTCCAAGCGTTAGTTTCAGGGAAAAGTTATCTGCGTTGTTCTTGTTGCTGATGCACTGGAGCGAGACTGTGGCTGGCCTTAAGGGAAAGGCCGAGTCCAAGCTTCGACCTCCTTTCGCATCTGGGAAATAATTAGTACCTTTTGGACTAGGTGAATAAAGAGCAAAGCTTTCCTGGACAGGGTAGAGTGGAGGAAACAGGGAGGTGGCTGATGAATGTTTCCTGGGTGCCTACTGCAGCCCGAGGCCAAATGACAGGTGTGGGTCTGCCAGGGAAGCGTCTCCTGGAACCTGCTGGTAGGTGACACACGGCCCTTGCACACAGGTCCACAGAGTTGGATTCCAACTGGAACTGGTTCCAGCTGAGGTGTATGCAGGTCGGCGGGAATGCCAATGCGGTAAAGCTCCTCCTTACCATCCTCCTGCCCCCGTTCTTCTGCCTGGGTACTGACTTCACAGTGACTTCTTGGAGGCCCTCTCAGTTTCTCTGTTCAGAGGATTCTCTGGTCTATGGCAACACTGTACACTATTCTCTACACTTGGAGATTGGTCGTTGTTCTTTTCCAAGGGGCTTTGGATTCGAACTAAACTGGACAGACGTTCTTGGGGGAGAGGCCAAGGGCTTGGGGCCTCCACAGTTGTCTGGGTCTCGTGGGCCTGGATGAAGGAAGGGCAGAGTGGGTACAGCATGCTGTCCTCAGGCAGAGCTGAGTGAAGTCTGGGCTTCAGTCATTCATCGTAGAGGATGGGAGGCTGTGTTTTTTGTAGGAGTTTCTGAGGAACTTTATGAAAAACTGCTGGTGTCAATAGAGCATACTGTCCTGCATAAGTAATAACCAGACTGTTAGAAGGAGGTGTCTGTTTTGCTCTGGGGAGAACCACCTGTAGCACGTTCTCCTCTCTTCTTTGCTCACCAGACAGCCTTCTTCCGCCAACATGGATGCACAGCCAGTGATGCCAACACCAAATATAATAGCCGAGCTGCCCAGATGTACCGGGAAAAGATCCGGCAGCTGGGGAGTGCGGCCCTGGCTAGGCATGGCACTGATGTAAGTGCCTGTTCTCCCGGGCTGGGGTCATGGGGTAACTGGGAATATTCAGAGTCCTGTGTTTCAGTTGTGTCTTCTTTCTAGCTTTGGATAGACAATATGAGTAGTGCTCCCAGTCACTCGCCAGAGAAGAAGGACTCTGATTTCTTCTCGGAACACACTCAAGTGAGTGCGCAAAAGGAATGTTTCCCACAGTTGTTCCTGACAGGTGGTTTACTTACTGAGGCCAAGGCCCACAGTCATGGGCATGGATTCCATTCGCCTTGGTGTGGTACCTCATACGGGGAATGTTTGGGGCCCACTGCTGGGTAGACCCAGGTGTTTCCTCTTCCCATGAGTAGGGGTGCAATGAGGCCCTCCTTAGGAACACACCCCTATGAGCTGGGGTGTAGGGAGGACGAGAAGCTTCTTAAAGGCTCGAGGTATCAGGAACCCCAAATAACTTTTCCTGGATTCTTCCCCTATGATAAAGGCACTGTGGCTGGGGACAATGAAGGGATTCCCTCCCAAGCAACCTACCCCTGGGAGGAGGTTTCCCCTCTACCCACCCACTGGGTACTGAAGTCAGACTCTGTTTGAATCCCTGCTCCTTTACTTAGTCTTTCTAGTGTGGTGGCTAAGACACCTAATCTCAGTCTCTTAAGATGGAGAACGTATCTACCTCATAGGCTTGTTGTGATAATAAAACATATTTACATGTAAAAAGCCCTTAGACTTGTACCTGGCACATGGTGAGTGCCCGATGCAATTATTAAATTAAGGGAATGCGTTCTGGCTCTAAGTAAACAGTGAAGGGATGGAGGTGGCTGCTAGTTTTGTGCTGCTTTCTTCCGTAGTGAATAGCAACTATAATTCTGATTGCTAACCTCCAGTATTCTTTCCTCATGGGCTTGGAGTAGGGCCTTGTACCCGCAAGGTATTTGGCACTCTTTGCCAGCAGGAATGGCTCATCAAGGCTTCTGTCATCTGGCTTTTCAGCCCCCTGCCTGGAATGCACCAGCCACGGACCCATCAGAGACCCAGCAGCCACCCCCATCTGCAGAGAGCAGTGGCCTGGCACGTGAGTTTAGCCCAGATTCCAACTATGTGCCTTGGTCCTGACAAAGGACTTGGGGCTAGGAATGGGACACCTGGCCAAGGTAATGGGAGTGAGGGGTCTCCTACTATCTCTGGGTGGGCTGGGATTCACTTAAGTCCCTCGGAGGAGGTGGTGGGCATTCTTTCTCTATTTTGGTGGCCTCAGAAAGCTGAGGAAAGTCGGTGCCCCTACTTTTACCCCATCACTTCCCTTAAGGAGAGGTCATAGGAAGTTTTGAGTCTTCTACCTGATTCCCATCATTGCATCCACAGAGCCGGAGCACGGCCCCAACATGGAGCTGCTTGGCACCTCACCCAAAGCTTCTCTGGGTCAGTATGCCAGGTGGCAGGTGTGGGGTGCCTGGGAGAGGGTCGGCCTCGGGGGTTCTTTTCAGATCTGCTGCTGCCTGGTCATGTCGACTGAGGTCCCAGGAGACTGAGCATCTGATCTCTCTGGAGTGGGGCTTGGGATTGAAGTTGTGGCTGCAACATCGACCACAAGGACTTGAGAGCAGGCCCTTGGCGGCCGGTGTCCCAGGCCTGGGGTTTGTCTCTGGGGGTGGGGCTGGGACTGGCCAGCGTGAGGCTGGACACCTAACCCTGGGGGCCGAGGCAGGATTGGCCTGTCTGGTCTATTTCACGAGAAAGGGGACAACTCTGAGCTGCTAATGGCTGGAGGCAACATTGTCCTTTCTCGGCCAGTCCCTGGCCTTTCGGCTCTTTTCTACTCTTTTCTTGATGTCCTTCAGACTTAGTTCAGGGTGAACAGTCCATTTGCTGCCCTGGTTTGCTTTATCGACCTTTGGGCATTGGGGCAGGAAGCCAGCAGAATGACCGTCAGTCTGACCCCATGGGACGGCTGGCATGGCCTGGTCCGGAGTGAGGCTCTGTAGAGGCCTCTGGGCTTGGGAGCTATATGGAGGCTCTGAGGTGGGGCCCCCTGTTAGCCACAAGTCTGTTTTTCTCCAGAGTCCATGTATCTGTCACCTAAAGGGGCTCTTCCTGCCAGAGGTAACCAGCAGCTTCTTGGGGAGCCCCTTGCGCGCCCGCTCCCTCTGCTCTAGGAGCTGAGGCTGGTGTTTGGTGCTGCCCCTGCCTGGCGGTCTTCGTGTTGGGTCAGGGACTTTGTCTCTGGTGCTTCAGGTCTAGGTTCTTAGGTCCATCGGCTGGGAATCAGTAACCTCCTCTAACCTCGTCTGTCTTGGCTTGGACGTCCTGACACCATTGGTTGGAGCTGGTGGTGGCAGCTTTGCCTTCCCCTGCCTGAAGCTGTTCTTTGTAGAAGCTCTTGCCAGAAAGCTGCATGATGTGGACTGAGCTGCTGCCTCTGACCTCCCTTTGTCTCTGCTCACGCCCCACCCTCTTCCTCACACAGAACTGAAAACCTCCCTCATTGGCAAGAAGAAGCCAGCAGCAGCTAAGAAAGGGGTAGGTGGGGAGAGGCAGTATGGCAGAGTGGTTAGGAGCTGGAGTCAGACGCCTGGGTTCCCCCTTTTCCCTGACCACTTACTGGCTGTATGACTGGAAAGGTGCTCAGCTTCTCTGCACCTGATCTGTGAGGGGCTGTCAAGATGCTTGTCTCTAAGGGGCTCCTGGGAGGAGTCAGTGAGATTGTGCACATAAGTGCTTGGCACATCCCGGGCCTGGTAGCGTTAGCTGTTGTCCTCCGGCCCCCAGGCCTCTGCTGGGGTTGTGTGGGCCACGTTATGCTCAGCTCCAGCAGAACCACTGTTCTCCCTCTCCACCATGCTGACGGGGCTCCTGTTTTTTTTACACTAAACTTTAAGAAGGAACCCTTTCCTTGTGGGTGTTTCCATGCATTGTGGTTGGCAAAGCTCTCATCACATAATTCTCCCAGCTGGGTGCCAAGAAAGGCCTAGGGGCCCAGAAGGTGAGCAGCCAGAGTTTCAGCGAGATTGAGCGGCAGGCCCAGGTGGCAGAGAAGCTCCGTGAGCAGCAGGTGGCTGATGCCAAGAAGCAGGCCGAGGAGTCCATGTGAGTGTTTGCCAGAGGGGCCCCGGCTTGTATGGGGTTGGGTGGGCAGGTAGGACAGGTCAGGATGGTGCCGGCCTCTGACACGTTTGTTCCCTCTAAGGGTTGCCTCCATGCGTCTGGCCTACCAGGAGCTTCAGATTGACCGTAAGAAGGAGGAGAAGAAGCTACAGAATCTGGAAGGGAAGAAGCGAGAGCAGGCAGAGAGGTTGGGCATGGGACTGGTGTCCCGAAGGTGAGGCTCAGCTTTGGGGTGTGGCACGGAAATGCCATTGTTCCCCTGGGAACCATTGAAGGTTCTTCCCAGCAATTTGGGGTTCTAGGCTTAGTCTTCCTCCAAGGCTGAATAGATGACTTTGCTTATTGTCTTCAAGCCCCTAGTATAGTGCTTGGCACATAGGTACATGCTCGCTAAGTATTTGTTGAACGAATGAAACACAGGATCAGGTGCTCTTTCGATATGTCCAAGAGACTAGGGTGGTATTTCTTTTTCTTTTTTTTTTGATATTTATTTATTTATTTGGCCGCACTGGGTCTTAGTTGCAGCATGCGGGATCTTTAGTTGTGGCATGTGGGCTCTAAGTTGCGGCATGAGGGATCTAGTTTCCTGACCAGGGATTAAACCTGGGCCCCCTGAGTTGGGAGCGCAGAGTCTTAACCACTGGACCACCAGGGAAGTCCCTAGGGTGATGTTTCTTAAAAAGGGTGCTAACGGCACTTTGAATGGCAGGACAGTTTTCTCAAGAGCTTCCCAAGAATCGCAGGGCTTTCAGCATTCCTAATACCTGTCCACTAAATGCCATTAGTGTTACCAGATGCCATAACACCCAGAAATAACCCCAGACATTTAAATGCCCTTTGGTTGGGTGGTACCCTTCCTGTTTCAGGACCACTGGGTTTATGTTGCTGTGGTTTTCTTAAAAAAAAAAAAAAAAAAAGACCAAGGGCTGCTGACCAGTTCTCTTATGCATTTTGTTTGCTTCACAATAAGAGTTAGCATCTAGAGATTTCAGTAATACTAGATTTTTTATCTCTCTTAAAAATTGGGATATCTGGCAGCGCCAGGGTGAGCAGTCCTGGCTACAGTGAGCTTTGTGCTAAGTGGTGTCTGCTCCTTTCCAGGGGGCGTGAGCTTCGCCAATGGCCTTATTTACTTAAATACAGCAGTGTTATACAGGAGGTATTGTTTTCCCTTTTTACAAATGAGAAAATTGAGACTCAGAGCAATTAAGCAATTTGCCTAAAGCCCCCAAATCTAGTAATTCTTAAAACTAGATTTTGAACATAGAACTGTTTGATTTGATATTTAGTATTTGTAGCCATTATGCTCTACTTCTCTGGAAGAGAAGTACTCTACTTCTCTGGAAGCTGGGTATTTCTACTTAATCTTTCAGGACACGGCCAGTTGGATTTAAGTTATTCCCTGTTAGTCTGTGTGCTAATAGTGTAACCCAGAGCTAATCAGGGAGACAAAATTTTATCCCAAAAGGACTTTCCTCTTCCCTGTTTTGTTCACAGGAATGACTGGATTAAAGGGTATATTTAAAACTTTCTTTTTCTTTTTTGTACTGCAGTAGAATCATTTAAACCCAGCCCACCTTATGTAAAACCCTATTGCAAAATATTCACTTCTTGGAGTTCTGCCAACCAAAAGTGGTAGATATTTTTTAATGAATTTATTTAAATGAAATTAATCCTTAAAAGCCTCTGTGGAGCTTAACACAGGAGGGCAGAGAGGCATCACGAGTTGGTACTGGCTGCCAAATTCAATGCCTCTTCTCATTGGGAAACCAAATAGCAGATCCACGTTTTAGTGCGTAAGGCCAGACTCTACTTTGAAATGCTTTCTTCTTTTTAAAAAAAAAAAAAAAAAAAAAAAAAAAGGATGGGATAATTAAGAACTCATCCTTTGATGCCATTAGACTCACTTCCCTGGTTCTGGGGCATTTCATCTTTTTTGTTTTATGTGTCTATCTTGGTGAAGGATGTGGCTCATGGTGCAGCAAGTTGAGGACAGAAAGCACTATTATTTGGTGCACATTATCGTTAAAATTAAAACAGGCCAAACAGTCATTTGTCAGGGAAACCCTACTTTGAGAAAACAAAGCTGATGTATTGACAGGTGAGGAGTGCTCTCCAGTTTAGCACAGTTGCTAGCACTTCCTGCTGGGTCTTGCCCAGCCCTGGGCACAGTCAGGGGAAGAAGGTTCTGGGTGGTGCTCAGTGAAGGAGAACCCAGGTTTCTGCCAGCAGCTGGGCATCTTCTCTTCTCTCTCTTTTTTTTTTTAATAAAGTTATTTATTTTTGGCTGCGTTGTGTCTTCGTTGCTGCGCTCAGGCTTTCTGTAGTTGCACCGAGCAGGGGCTTCTCTTCATTGTGGTGTGGGCGTCTCATCGTGGTGGCTTCTCTTGTTGCGGAGCACAGGCTCTAGTTGTGTGGGCTATAGCCGCACGGGCTTCGGTAGTTGTGGCTCATGGGCTCTAGAGTGCAGGTTTAGTAGTTGTGGTGCACGGGCTTAGTCACTCCATGGCATGTGGGATCTTCGGGGACCAGGGCTTGAATCTGTGTCCCCTGCCTTGGCAGGCAGATTCTTAACCAGTGCGTCACCAGGGAAGCCCTGAGCATCTTCTCTTGTGCAGTGACACTGATGCTCACTCCTGCTTTTCTCCACAGTTCCGTCTCCCACTCGGTGCTGTCTGAGATGCAGGTGATCGAACAGGAAACCCCAGTGAGTGCAAAATCCTCCCGCTCACAGCTGGACTTGTTTGACGATGTTGGTACTTTCGCCTCTGGACCCCCAAAGTAAGGCTATTGTTGGGGTGCAGACTGGGCTACCATGTTCCTCATCAAGCTTCTCTGAGCCACTGTACTGTCTCCCCAGGTACAAGGACAACCCCTTTTCCTTGGGGGAGAGTTTTGGTTCCCGCTGGGATACAGATGCTGCCTGGGGTATGGACGGGATGGAGGAGAAGGAGCCAGAAGTGACTGTCTCAAGCGTCCGGCCCATTTCAGAAAGGTGGAGTGCTCTAGGGCAGCGCTGTCCAGTAGGATGCTCTGTGATGCTGGCAGTGCTACTGTGTGGTGTGGTAGCCACCAAGTATGTGGCTAGCGAGTCCTTAAAAAGTGTCTAGGGTTAATTGAGGAACTGAGTTTTTAATTTAATTTGAATAAATTTGAATAGCCACATGTGGCTACTGGCTACCAGATTAGAGAGTGCAGGAATCAGGCTTTGGTTTGAGCTGTGCTCTGCCATTGCAGGAAGCCTTGTAGCCTCTTGTGCTTGAGGTCCATTTCTCTGGCAGGAGGAGTCTGATTTTGTGTCTCTGGCCTTCATCTAGTAATTTTTTAAAAGCATATTCCATGTTAATCGGGGCAGTCCTTAACTGATAAATAATCTGCAAGTAATCCATTTGTAAAATGGGGACATAACTAATGACTTCAGAGCTGCCATAAGGATTAAATGTAATGAAACTTATGAAACACCTAGCTCAGTGTCTGTGTCAGTGCTAGGTGGGAGTGACCGTATACCTTTTCAGCCACACTGGCATGCTTTTGAGCGTAAAAGGGGGGTAATACTATTAATTACACCAGGAGAGTAGGTATAAATCCAGGCAGACTGAGACATTTGATCATACTAGTGGTTTGGGGCAGAAGCGTTGGCCCCTCCAAACCCTATTTCCATGCTACCTAGTGGAGGGAACATAAGCTCTCTGTGCCTTGGCTTCAGTGTGGAGAAGAGAGGGCCCCTGGGTCCCAGAGCCGTAGTCAGATGGGGCCATGGTGAGCATCCCCAGGAGGCCACTGGTGCTTTTTTTGGCCTCCGGTAGGAATGGGATAGTAATGCTATAGTGATACTATTGCCTGGTAGCAATGGGAAGAGTCAGAGCTGTTGTCCCACATCCACCCCAGAGTCACAAACCGGAGGGAAGTGGAAAGCCGGAGCTCAGGCCTTGAGTCGAGTGAAGCACGACAGAAATTTGCAGGAGCCAAAGCCATCTCATCTGACATGTTCTTTGGGCGGGAAGTGGATACTGAGGTAAGTAGAGTTGTCCGCTTACCTGAGCCTGGAGGCAGCAGGTAGAAGCAGAGTTTCTTCCCTACTGTTTTGGACTTTGGCACCAGGGTGGCTGGGCCTGGATGAGTTCTTGGGTCATCGGCCCAGAGGTCCTGAGGCCTTGCCTTTTCTTCACCGCAGCATGAAGCCAGGTCCCGGCTACAGCGGCTCTCAGGCAGCAGCGCCATCAGCTCTTCGGACCTCTTTGGGGACATGGATGGTGCTCATGGAGCAGGTAGGCCCCAAGCGAAGCCTGCGAGCAGAGCTGGGGCCCCCTGGACTGGGAAGGGCTTCCTGCTGGGCTCTGGGTCACCCTTTCCCTTGCTTTGACAGGTAGTGTGTCTCTGGGGAACGTGCTGCCCACAGCTGACATTGCCCAGTTTAAGCAGGGTGTCAAGTCTGTGGCCGGGAAGATGGCCGTGCTGGCCAATGGTGTGATGAATTCTTTGCAGGTGAGGCTGGGACTGCTTGACCTGGGGTGGGAGGAGACCAAAGGGTAATGCTTGGAAGTTGGCCTTCTCCACCAGATCCAGACGTAGCTGCACGGTAGCCCTCAGCCCGAGAGAGCATTTTCTTTTCCTGAAGGGCAGCTTCCTTCCTTTGAGCTTGGTACCAGGGCTGGGCCTCTCCCTAAGACGATGCCATGTCTGCAGTGATTTTCCCCCACTCTTGTCATCTGTACTGTTTCTCCTCCCTCTCCAGCTTCTGTGAGATCAGGCAGGGCTTCCCCCTTGGGATCTGGCCACAACCCCTTTCCTGGGTCACAGTAAAATAGAAAACAATCTCTGCCAGGGTGAGATTGGTGCCTGATTCCCCCGCCTGCCAGTACCCCAGTCCCGAGGGGTGTGTTGGGGGAGGGTGTGCATGCTGGAAAGCTGATGCAGGTTAGAGACCCTGACTTTGTTTTTTCTTTCCCCATCCCCAGGATCGCTATGGTTCCTACTGATCCAGGCTCCATGGCTCAGACATATGGTGTTGACAGCAGCAAAAACCTCATGATTCCTAGGCCTGGGATGCTTGCCTTGTGGAAGCTGGGGAGGCATTGTTATTTTATACCTGTGGTGTGTGAGTGGGTGGCCTTTGAGGATCTCGGGTGAGGGATGGGCAGTATCAGCCCCTGACCTCTGCCTGGAGATTGCGCCCTTTATCCTCTTCTTCTCCCACTCCCACCCCTGTATGCTAGGGGTTTATTATTGTTAATCCAGTCTTGCCCCCAAAGCTGCTGCTCGCTTGTCCTGCCACACTGGGAGTGAGGGGGGAGAGTTCCCTCAGGATGGCTTATCCTGGGTCCAGGCCTTCCTGGAGTAGGGAAAGTAAAAAGTATAAGGCTTTTTTGCTGGCTCTAGGATCCTTCCAGATTGTCTGGGGGTTTGGCCCCTGTCCTCTGGAACCAGCAGGGAGGTCAGGAAAGAGTTCTGCTGTAGATCAGCCCCCAGGGGAGGGAGGCTCTGGACTAGGCTGCTGCTGTTGCTGCTCCAGTGGTCTCTTCTGGGCACCAGGACAGGGCAGGGGAGGGGAAGGACCTTCGTGTGGGCCTTACTGAGGGCTAGAAACTTTACCTGGTACCTAAAGGTTTCATTTGGGGTCAGACTGGAGGCCCGAGTGATCTTCTCCTGTCTCACTGCCCCTTTTTACAGTGATCACTTGGAGGATTACCTCTCCTCCGGGGTGTCTCGGAGTCCTCCCATACCATCCATTGTGGACCACAGGACCCTCTGTCCCCTCCCGAGACTCTGTCCCTTCTTCTCTTGCTTGGTGGCCATGGTGGGTCTCATCTGCCCTGTGCTCTGCTCTGGATGCTGAGAGTGTAAAGCTGGCCAAGAAAGCAGAGGACGTGAGGGACAGAAGCAGGCTCCTGGGGCTCAGCTTTCTTCCTCCTCATCATCTGGGTCTTGGGGCCTGGACAGCACCCCACCACTGAGAGCTTGAGGCGCCTCCAGAGCTGCAGGTCTCACCCCTCTGGGCCACACACTCATCCTTGGTGCCATCGTCCCCTGCCGTGCTGGCAGCCTGGCCCCGCCCCACCCCGTGGTTGAGGGTTGAGGTTCCAAGCAACACAGACCACTGTTCCCACCACCCCCTCACCCAAAGGGATGTGACTTTCTTTCTGGACTGTTTGTATTGAAACTAAGTGGTGTCAAATAAAGGCCCGACGGGGCCCTAGGCCTCTGTTGGTCTGAATGAAGTAGTGTCCTCTCTGGATCCTGCCTCCCTGCCCAGTGCAAGCCCCTCGCCTCACTCTCTGGGCTCCCACCAGTATGGGTAGGGCGTCGGTGCTGAAGCTGAGGGCGCTCTCTCCGGGGCCTCCAGCTTGTCCCTTCTCTGAAAGCCAAAGGCCCCCGGCTCCTTGGCCCTGTGCTGCTGTGAGGTCCGGTGCAGCCTCGACCTCACCACCCCGTGGCACACGGAGGACGGAGCTGGTATTACTTGGCCCTTTAACTCACCCACTGAGCCATATGGCTGCAGGCAGGCGAGCGACTTCAGCATCGTACACCTCATCCCAGCGGCAGGCTTGGTTGGGGGTGGGGGGTGGGGTGTCTTAGTGGAGTTAAAAAAAAAAAGGTGTGTGTGTGTGGCAACCGTTTTCCCCTATAGGGGCTCTGGGAGATGGGTGGGGGGAGCCATGGGGGCTCTAAGCAGTGATTTCCAAACTGGGGCTCTTGGAGCTTTGGCATCTGGAGTGTTCATAATGGAGATCTCTGTGCTGGAGCTCGGTCATTTGCGTTGTAAGCAAGCTCCCCAGGTGACTGATGCATGTCAGGAGTTTTGAACTGCTCTCAGTCAGCTGGAGGCTGGAGATCACTGGTCCTGAGTCCTCACCACATGGCTTGGAACTCCCAGTCCTGGCCCGGGGCTGCAGAGCTTTGGGAGCCAGTCCCTGTAAATAACTATCCAGGGGTGCTGGTCTGGGCAGGGAGGAGCCCAGGAAAATGTGTGTGCCCAGTGGCTTCAGAGGAAGCAGCCTGCTCTGGGTCCCTAGGTGGGTGTTAACTGCCCAATTCAAGGACCCCTGCCCAATGCAGGGAAGTTGAAGACCACCTGCCTTACCTTCCAGCCTTGGCTGGAAGCTGGTACTCCTCGGCCTGTCTTGTTCACAGCTGCATCCCCCCTGGCCTAACCCCGAGCAGGTACTTGGAAAATGCTTAATGAAACTCTGGTTGAGAGGCTCTGCAACGCTAACCCTTCGCGGCCAAAGTCTCTAAAGTTACGGGAACCTGGCCTTGAACCATCTGAGCTTGTTCCCTGAAGGTCCATTCCAGCTGTGAGGCACCTTTCCCATGAAAGGCTGAGGACGTGCAGGAGGTAAGCCCCTCTTTGCCATTATCTGAGGCAGTCCTCCAGGCTTGAGTGGTCCTCTGGCCCCCACTTCCCAGTCCTGCCAGAAAAAAGCTGGAACTTGGCACCAAAAACTCAAACTTGCCCCTTGCCTTCACCCCCTCAGTCTAGTGGCTTTAGACTCACCACTTACCAGACACAAGGGACTTTATTCATTTCACATATTTAACTGTTAGACACAGAGGAGACGAAGCAGTGTTTGAAAGTGAAATTAGTCTTTTCACCCACCCTTCTCCATCTTATGGCTAGTGGCTATTCCTCCAGCAGAAGGCCACCATGGCTATATCCTCCTGATACTTGCATCACTGGGTGTCACCCTTTACCATGCAAGGTCCTGCATGGTTATGCCCGGTCTCCCTCTTCCTGGAGTTGCTGTGAGGAGATGGGGACCGTCAGCAAAAGGCTAAAGCCAAGTCACCTTTCTGGTGGCCTCAGCTCAATCTGCTGTCAGCTTGGGGGCCCGATGAAAGGCTGGCAGAGCCAGGAGAGCAGGCTGTTAACTTGCTAGGGTCACTGCTTAGCTTGGCTGATCATTAGAACCCCTCTGGCAGGTCTCTGGGCTGGGGCCGTTATTTGGCCTTTTCACCAGCAGAGGGCAGCATGGCACGGGGGTGGGAGAGGAGGTGGCCGGGAGTCCCAAGGGCTGGAGGGGAGGGGGGGGCGGGGAGCTGGGTACTGGGCGTTGTAGACAGGACCCTTCAGACTCCTCAAGTCTCGGACTCATCCGTTTCTTCGGTGGAGCCGTCGCTCTCTGCATCCACTTTGCGGGCGTGATGCAGGGGTCTCCAGGGGGAGCCAACCCGGGGAGGGGTCCGGGCAGGCAGGCAGCTGGCCTCTGGACCGGCAGTGACCGAGTTGACCAGGCCTGGGATCTGCGCCAGCCTGAAGAAGGGAAGAAGCCCAGAGGGCAGCGAGGTGCCTCCCGTCCGGAGACCAGGACCTCCGCACTCACTCTTGCATGTGGATGAAACCATGGGCTGTATTCCCAAATGACTCAGAGAGGATCCCTCAGGCCTCTGCTGGCCCCCAAACCCCTCCCCAACCGATGGACAAGTGCTGTGTGACCCATGACGGGGCATTACCGCGTCTGACTGAGGTTTTGTCCCCACAAGGGGGCAGCATCTTCCCACCTGACACTTACAGCCGTTCTAGTTCCTCATCCAGAGCTGGGTCGTGCATCAGGTCCCCTTTGTCAGGCAAAGCTCCTAGGAAATAATTGGGGGCACAGAGCTTAATCTGAGGATCCTTCACCCGGGCTGCAGTCACACAGCCCCGTGCCCAGCAGATGCCTATGTGCCCCTCACCTTCATGTCTGCCTATTCTGCCAACCCTGGGAGAGCTGATCTAAAAGCTTTGGGGAACAGAAGTTTAAGAGGTCTGCTAGGGGGGCAGTAAGTCCTAGGTACTGCTGGAAAAATTTAGTGAAGCCCACTGCCTACCCTTCCCAGTCATAGCTACGAGACATGCCCAAACCTCAAGGTCATTGCACAAACAGGACGATCTCCTTCCAAGACTAGATGGTGGGTTGTGAGCAGGTATTGAGGGTTTGGTCCTTTCCTGAGGCCCCAGTTACTGAGCTGAAAAGGAGCCAGAGACACAGGATACAGCCCAGGCCCCAAAGACCATAAGCTATCTAGTTTTGTGCCTCTAAATCAGAGTGACCCCACTTTGGAGACAGAATGGTCAAAAACGCTGCCTCAGCCTCTCCAGGGAGGGTCCCAGGGTGAGAAGAGAAGGCGGGGTCAGGATCAGATCAAACTCTCCTCTCCGTGGCCAGAAGCCACGGGGAGGGGAGCTTGTCCCTTCTCTGCCACAAATCTCTTTGAGCTGGTTTCCTCAGTTATAAACCAAGGGAAGTAATTTTTGGATACTGGGGAAAGGTGAGAGGAGAGGGTCTAGGATGCTCTTTGGAGCAGTTAACAGTGGGAGGGAAGGTAAAGCTGAAGTTTGCAGATAGATTTTAACAGCAAATTGTTAGAGAAAAGAGCTTCACTGGTGGTCAGAAGCAAGATGTGGCTGCTAACAGTGCTAGTCTCTAGAAAGCCTCAAGCTTAAAATTATCCATCTGGCTCTAGTTCAATTCCTGACTTTTTCAGATGATGCCTCCTGGTCCCTTTTGTTCTAAGTGGTGTTTAAACTATGGTCCGGTGGAACCCTCTTGTTGTTTTGTGTCTGTGAGGGGGGGGGTGCCTTGAGGAGGACTAAGGGAACAGGACAACCCCTCCACAACTGGCTGCACCTGGGGGACCTCAGGTCTCTATTTCATACACTGGAGATGCAGGTGAGGGTAGAGACCATACACTTCTTTCCATCTCCCACTCGCCCGACATTAGTGCTCTGTAAAGGAACTTAAATGAATGACTGTCCTTCTTAAAGGACCCAGAAAAAGTGAAGGCATGACGTTAGTCTACGCTGTGACCCACATGCTACTTAGCTTTTCCTTTTTCTTCCTAGTGGCTGACTTGTGGACAGGAAGGGAGGGTCAGTTACCTAGGAGTGTAAAAGAAAACCTAAGCCAATTCCCCACTCCCTGCCCCCTTACTGCTGACTCCTATTTGCCACATTTGTATTCCTCCTCCAGTTGGTGACCTTGGCTACCAACCTCATTCAGCTGAGGGGGCCCCATACCCGTGCACTGTGCCTGAGTGGACCCTCAGTCAGTCCTGCTGAGGTTTGTGCCCCTAGCAGGCTCTCTGTCCTGTAAGATCTAAAGCGTCTAGCCCAGCACTTGGGCTGCTGTGGCTGGCATTTAACGAATGTTCAATTTCCTTCTCTTGACCCCATTCCTGCAACTGGCAAAAGTCTTCTTTTGAGACTTAGGAACCTGGGATCTCAAGCACACCTGGATATCTCTTGAGGAGAGAGACTAATAATAAGAACCCCTCTCAAGCTCTGTGGCGATGACAGCCTGGTGGCCCCTCCCCTGGGAGGGCAGCAGGTGTGGGAGGGGGAAGAGGAGGGTGGGTGGGAAGGCCAACCGGTGAGAGTAAAACGATGGACAGGAAAAACTGGGTCAGTGCGGGCCTCTCTCCGCCCCCCGCCCCCCTTTTTTTCCACTCCCTTTCAGACTAATAAGATTTTTTTTCCAGATGGGAAAAAGGTCTCCCCAGACACACCTTTGCCCTGTTTACCGATGGGATTCAGGTGCCTCTGACACATAAGCTCCAGAGCCACTGATTAAATAGCCCTGTGTCTGCCCAACCTGCAGGCCACGCCCCAAAGCAGAAATGAGGGTTCCATGGGAGGGGCTGGGCGTGCCTCTGCCATGGAGAGGCTGCTTCATGCTGGGGCAGGACCTCGGGCGGGGAAGCCTCTCCCTGGCCACGGGAGGGTGAGAGGCCTCAGAGGGCACATCTTGTGTTACGCATGTTCTGGCTCCCTAGGCCTCAGAGTCTGGCCCTGAGAAGTCAAGGCAGACGTGGTGAAGCTGCCTCCCCCTTGGGATTCTGTCCACCAACACGGGCCAGCTCCTATGTGGCTTTACACTGTAGGGGCAGGAGAGGCTGGCCACAGCTAGCTCTGGCTTACCTAGGGCTTGGTTGATCCCATGATGCTTTGAGAGGGCCACGAGGAATCCATAGAAGGTCAGTCTCTGAACGTTGCTTAGGACCTCTTTGACGAGTGCTGGGGGTGGGCAGCTAGAAGGGAGAACACAGATGCCAAATTCAAAGACTAGTGAGTCTGAGTGCCATCTTTTCATCCAAACCTTCAGGCTTAGGGGGATGCCCAAAGCCAAGACCGAGGGATCTGCCTACCCTGGGAGCCCTAAGACCCTGGGGAGTATAGCAGATCTCCAGAAGCAAGGCCTTGACTGTGAACAGAAAGGCTGGCATGTTCACTAACTGGTGCTTCACTGGCAGGGGTGGGAGTGGGGGAACGGGGAAATGGCGCTGGGCAAGGCCTCCTCTTGGAGGAGACCAAAACTGGCTGCTCTGTCCCCAAGGGGACTTTGTGCTACACAGGACAGCTTAACCCTCCCTTTCTGTAGGGTGAATTCCTCGCACAGTGAATATTTTTTTCCTTCTCTCTAAAAAGTCAAGACCAATCTATCTCCTGGCAAGGAGAAGGGGCCCAAGTTGGTCATCTACAGCTGCTCTTGCCCAAGTGAAAGCAATCCTTCCTGTGAGCCACCTGGGAAGACTTTCAGTCAACAGCCTGGACTGGGGGCAAATGGCACTGTTCTAATTTATACTATGACCATGAAGGGCCTAAAAGCCCTGGGCCAGTCAGAACAGCCTGCTGGAGATCTGTTCTGGGCCAGGAGCCTGCAATCCTGGGGCTGAGGTGGGGTCTGCGTGCCCATTTCTCACCTGTACTTGTGCCGGTCACACAAGTTCTCCAGGCACTGGTAGAACAGTGACGCCTCCACGCCCTCCAGCATGCTGGCCTCGCCCAAGGTAGGCCGCTGGCGGTGCTGCCCACTGGATGACGTCGGCACAATCACCGTATTGGGGTTCTTGCCTGACAGCAGGTCCTGATAGATGGCAGCCACGCTCTCCAGGAATTCTGGGTACAGGAGTAGAGGGGCACAGGTCAGGCGGGGATGACACACTTGGTCCCCTCACAGTGCCCTCCCTTCTCTGTGTGTTAGCTCAGCTCCACACCAGCCTCAGTCCTCAGCGCACAGTGTCCTGGGAGCAGGGGCCCTCGGCCTCATGTGACCACTACACTCATGAGAGATGACACTAATATGTGTTTCAGCTCAAATGTCCCCTCCTCTGGCAGTTGTTCCTAGACCAGGTGAGACCCCCTGTTACATCCTTTCATGCACCCTGTACTCCTCTGTAGTGCTTATCCAGTGAGGGGTTTTCTGTGTAACTACTTGTTCACTCTGTCTCCTTGCTGGAATGGAAGATCTTGCATAAAGGCCTGGATCATGCCTTGTCAGCCTTCCTGTCCCAGCACCTAGCACTGTGCCCGGCACATAGAAAATGCTATAAATATTTCTGAAAAATTTTGAAAGGGGCTTCCCTGGTGGCGCAGTGGTTGAGAGTCCGCCTGCCGATGCAGGGGACGCGGGTTCGTGCCCCGGTCCGGGAAGATCCCACATGCCGCGGAGCGGCTGGGCCCGTGAGCCATGGCCACTGAGCCTGCGCGTCCTGAGCCTGTGCTCCGCAACGGGAGAGGCCACAACAGTGAAAAGCCCGCGTACCGCAAAAAAAAAAAAAAAAAAAAAATTTTGAACGGTGAACGTGTGCACAGTCCTGCTGGTAAGCCCATCTTGTGAGCCACACGCCTCTCTGACTCAAGAAAGCAGGTGGGAATACCAGTGTGGGAGAGAAAGCTTGCAAGCTGCTCATTTATTAAACATTTGAATTCGTTTTCAAATGCTAGTAGCTGAGCCCTCGTAGGTAAGCAGAGACTTATGGCCCATCTCCCCGCTGCTGCCCCACCCTGGGACCACTGTGAGGAGAGCCCTGACAGGCAGCCAAGGGAAGAGGGTCTCCACACGTGGCTGCACCTTCTCTAGGGCCCAAGAAACTTCAGAGAAATGGGAAATGGACACCTGGAGCTGCTAAGAGCAGGTGGCGAGACCCCAGGCTCCAGCCCCTGCCTGACCAGGCCCTTGGGCCGCCATCAGGAAAACAGAATGTGGCGCCTGAGTGAGGCCAGGGCTGGCTGGGGCCACCCGTTGGCAGGAAGGCCACGTCCAGGCTCCAAGGACAGCCTTCTGTTTACTGGAATAGCCTGTTTTAAACAAGTTTGTTTATGGACATAGCCAGCAGTTTCTAAATCCAACATTCCATTTGATGTTGCTGTGTGTGAGCTGCTGGGCACTGGCGTTCATTCATCTATTTTTATTCCACCTGAGCCCAGAAGGTATTTAAGGGCACAGCTGGTGAGCACTGGGGAGCAGGGTGGGAGTGTGAGAGAGGACTGGCGTGCGCTTATTGAAAGCTGTGTGGGTGGAAAATGTGTGCTCACATATCTGAGTCAGGGCCCAGGGAGAGACCCCCGATCGCAGTGACACAGCAGAGTGGCTGAGCGCACTGGCTGTGGAGTGGGCCCTCTGCAGGTCTGGGCTCCACCCCCAGAAGCGCGGTGTCTCTGGCAGCTTTACCTCTGTCGGCTTCTCTCTTAAAGGACCTACCTCTCAGGGGTGCTGTAAGGATTAAGGTGCTTAGTGCTGTGCCTGGCACACAGTAAGTTTTCGACAGTGAATTTATCGGGTGTTGTTCCAATAGTGTGTATTGTTGTTACTGTCATTATCACTTAAACTGATGTGTTGCGCTGCTGGCTGGAAGCACTGCAGTTTCCTATGTCTTGAGGAGGCTGAGGGAGTCGGCTCTGCAGACTGAATCTTGTGACCACCAGCAAGAACTAGACATCCTGCTGGTGGGTGACCGGCTGTGAAGCACACCACGGAGGGAGGAGGGGAGAAGTGCACGCGCCGGGCACACCGATGGAAAGGGCAACAGGGTAGGAGAGGGCACGTGGTCCTGACAGGAGCCACAGGGGTCCTGGGAGACTCTCACCTGAGTAGTAAAACTGGATCTGGAAGGCAAAAAGGAAATCTGAAAAAGACATCAAGCAGTCCATGGCGTCGTCCATGAGCACAATCCTGAGGGGGGAAGAGAGAGAAAATATGAGAGGATGCGTGTACGTGTGTGTCTGGGGGAGCATTCGAGCGAGCTGTCCCTGGGGATCCAGTCTCCCTTGGGACAGCAAGACACTGGGGAGAGGGCTCCCCCAGACAAGGTCCTCCCGGTCACGCCACTTCTCCATCGTTTGGACTCTGTCACCAAACTGAACTGAAGCGGGAGGCAGGCTCCCGCTTCAGTGTCTGTGGCACCAGCTGGAGGATGGGACGTGGGTGGGTGCTGACAAGGAGAGGGGGTGCAGCTGCAACGCAGCCAAGACCCCTTTTCATACCCTTAAGAGTAAACACTTCTGTCCTGCAGTGAGGACCATTTAGTTCAGAATAAATACAGCTGATCAGAAAAGGCAAAAAGAACAGCCAAGAGGTTTAAAGGGGTCTTGGCAAGTGGCACTGAGATTTAATAAGCTACCAAGGGCCTTCAGAACGGCTACAGGCACCTCCGTGCTGGGACACAGCTGGCACAAAGAGCAGAGGGTACCGCTTGGGGTCTGCACTTGAGAGGGTCCAAGAACACACCCCATCCTGCGGCGCTGCGGGTCCTCCACGCACGCCGTTCGCTCTCACAAGCTGGCCACCTCCTGCTGTCTGCTCTCTCCACCCCTCCGCCTGCGCGCTCACCTCGCAGGAAGAAAACCATGTGACCACTAAAGGGCTCAGACCAAGGCCACGTTCATACTCTGCTCAGGGCCTCACTGGACAGGACAGGAAGAGAAGGAAGTTAGCACTCGCTGGACTCCATCCATGTGCCAGGCAGGGTGCCAAACTCACCTGCTGATGGGAAGCTGGGCCCCCCATCTGTTTCTTTTCTTTGTTGTTTTTTGTTTTGGCTGTGCTGTGTGGCATATGGGATCTTAGCTCCCCGACCAGGGATCGAACCCGCACCCCCAGCAGTGGAAGCACAGAGTCCTAACCACTGGACCACCAGGGAAATACCCGCCCCCACCTCCCCATCTGTTTTTGACTGGGCCCTATCTTTCCTTTAAAAACAAAAAACCTTTTATTTTGCTCTCTCGTGCATTTTTCTAATTCTCTCTCCACCTCCCTGGGTCCGAGAATCCCCAGACTGGCAACTGGATCAGCTCCAGAGAGAGCAGGCATTGCTCACCTCTGGGGAAGGGGCTTTAGAGAGAATATAATGTGAGCAGTGCCCCTGGAATTGTGCCAGGCAGCTGCCCTGGTTTCAGGTCTCCCCGAAGAAAGCAATGGTTCCTACCTCTAGTCTTCAGTTGTAATAATGGTAACGATAGAAACAGGCCATATTGACTGAGTACTTACTTCACGGCAGGCACGGTATAAGGTATTTTACTTATATCAATTAAAATTTATCCCACAACAATCCTATGAGGTAGGTCTTGTTGATTATTCCCATTTTACAGGTGAAGAGATTAAGTCTCAGAGCAGTCAGCTTGCTGAGGTCGCACAGCTGGTGAATTTGCTCTACACGTCATGTACTTACTTTCTACTAGGTCTCACTGCCTCTTTTAAAATAAAGATACAGAATATGAACACTTGCACTTTAATTCTTAGTCTATTAGCTTCCTAACTTATCTTTTTTCTTCTCACCTATGTCTTAGGGCCTTAACTGTTTCTCATGTATCTCCTGGGGAAGACAAAAGCTGCCTCAACTACCAGAATTCAACATTAAAATTCCAGCTGGAAAAAAATTCAAGGCCAGAGTGGGAGGACGCAATGCTGCCAACGGCCACAGGAGGGCGTCCTGGTCTCTCCGGCAGAGGCTCCTGGGCCCAAGCGTTGAGCCGTTGGCTAAGTAGTTACCCCGTTTCTCAGAACCTCAGGCAGGCGAAAGGGAAGAGAGGGGGCACAAAGCCCAGATTCTGATATCTGGATCGGGAGAGAGAGGTAGAGAGAGGGCAGGTAGTAGGGACTGGGTGACAGAGACACCCAAACTACAGAGGAAGAGTGAGCTCTCCCAGAGCCCCAGGGAGGAGGAGCCACCAGCCACCTCCAAGTCGTTCCTTCCCAGGCTCACAGGGAAGGAAAGGCCCCAGAGGAGAGAAGGCAGTGACGTCTCCTTCCTGCCCCACTCCCAGGACAGCTGAGAACCCGAATGGCCTGAAGTTAATTGCTAGGGAAGAGTGCCGGGCTGAGAACACCCCCAAGCAGGAAACCACGAAGGGAACCAAAGCCTTTGAAGGTGTTGCATGGCTCTTCTTGGTTTATCATCAACCGGGACCTGGTGCTCCTGTTTATAGCAGTTACGTCCATTTACAATTTCTCTCTTTACCTATTTATTCATTCATTTCATACAGATGGTCCCCGACTTACGATGGTTCAACTTAGGTTTTTTTTTTTGCGGTACGCGGGCCTCTCACTGTTGTGGCCTCTCCCGTTGCGGAGCACAGGCTCCGGACGCACAGGCTCAGCGGCCATGGCTCACGGGCCCAGCTGCTCCGCGGCATGTGGGATCTTCCCGGACCGGGGCACGAACTCGTGTCTCCTGCATCGGCAGGCAGACTCTCAACCACTGCGCCACCAGGGAAGCCCCAACTTAGGCTTTTTGACTTTACAATGGTGTGAAAGCAAGACGAATTTGGTAGAAACCATGTTTTGAATTTTAAATCTTGATCTTTCCCTGGCCTAGTGATGCGCAGGACATACTCCCTCGTGATGCTGGGCGGTGGCAGCTCCCGGTCAGCTACACGGTCACCAGGGTGGACACAGACAGCCATTCTGTACCAGACTACCATTCTGTTTCTCACTTTCAGTACAGTGTTCAATCAATTACATAAGAGATTCAACACTTTATTATAAAATAGGCTTTGTGTTAGATGATTTTGTTCAACTGTAGGCTGATGTAAGTGTTCTGAGCACATTTAAGGTAGGCTGGGCTAAGCTATGATCTTTGGTAGGTTAGGCGTAAAAACGCATTTTTGACTTTTGATATTTTCAACTTACAACAGGTTTATCAGGACATAACCCCATTGAAACTCGAGGAAGATCTGTATTGCAATATAATTCAAATACCATAAAATTCACCCTTTAAAAGTATACAGTGGGGCTTCCCTGGTGGCGCAGTGGTTGAGAGTCCGCCTGCCGATGCAGGGGACGCGGGTTCGTGCCCCGGTCCGGGAAGATCCCACATGCCGCGGAGCGGCTGGGCCCGTGAGCCATGGCCGCTGAGCCTGCGTGTCCGGAGCCTGTGCTCCGCAACGGGAGAGGCCACAACAGCGAGAGGCCCGCGTACCACACACACACACACACAAAAGTGTACAGTATTTTTTAGTATATTCACAGACTTGCACAATCATCACCACTGTTTAATTCCAGAAGTTGTAATTCTTGCTGATCGTCATGCTCCTGAGACAGGCCCTGCCACGTCAGGGCTTCCAGCCAATTGCCATAAGCATCTTCCTCTCCCAGCCGCAGCCAGGACTGGCAGCTGCAAGCAGGGCCCGCCCTTCCAGCCCCGGCCCGGCTGCAGCTTTCTGTGGGTAGCCATTCTTGACTAGGAACGGTAGCTCCCTCTCTTGAGAGGGTGGCAGCGGTCTCCGTGGGAGCGGGGCGACCCTGCGTGTGCTCTGGTTTTGGCCCCTGCTCCCCGGTGGGCTGAGACTCAGATTGGTCAGGAGGCACCAGCAGGCTAGCTGGGGGAGGCACACGGGCAGCAGGGGCTTTCTTTCTGAGGGACAGGTGGCTGGGATCCCGGCAGCACCTGTGCCTGGGACTGAGGGGTTTTCTTGATTGCAAGCAATGAGACTGGCTGCCCGAGAAGCCGATTGGATCTCAGCTGCCATTAACAGCAACGCTCCTCTGCTCAGCCAGAAAATGGAGTCCTCCTGACATCCTGGAAACTCCCCTCCTTGCCTGCCCCACATCAGTCAGTCACCGAGTCCTATCAGTCCTCTTCTGGACATTTCTCTTGCATCTGTCTACTTCTTTCCATTTCCACAGCCCCCATCCAACGCCCACCTCCACCTCTGCTTCCTGGACAACGGAACGACCTCCTACCCAGTTTTCTGCAACACTCTTGCCTGCTTCTAATTGAGTGTCCATACTGTGGTCAGAAGGATCTTCCAAACGTGAATTTGACCATCTTACAACTCTGTTTGAAACCCTTCCTGGGCTTCCCATTGCCCTTAGAGCAAAGTCTCCCATCCTTATCCTGGCTTATGAGCCTGCATGACCTGCCCTCTGCCTCCGCTCACCTTTCTAGACTCATCGGAGGCCCCAGGCAGGGTCCCTCACGATGTTCCAGCCACACAGATGCTTCAGTTCTTCCTTCCTCCTGCCCCCCATGCCCTTCTCCTCACCGACGTGATTGATGCCGCCTCACTCTTCGGGGTGCAGCCACAGAGCACCCCTTTGGGAAGGCGAGGGTAGGCCTCCCTGCTCTGGCTTCCACAGTTCTCTGTGACCCCCTCACACTGTTCGTGTCTGTCTTTGCCCCAGGACTGTAAGATCCACCAAGTTACACCTCTGTCTCTCTGTTCGCTGCCTGACTCAAGCGCCAGTGTGGTGCAGGGCACACAGTAGGCACTCGGTAAGTATTTGTTGCATGAAGGAAAGCATGAACAAATGACTACGAGAGGCTGCGGTATTCCCTCTTCTCTTTCCCTGGCAAGGCGACATCTGGATCCTACATCCAGCTCTGGACAGTCCATTTAAGGGGAATAAACTAGAGTCACGGAATAGGGAGGTCAGAGTGGTGGAGTCTGCACACCAGGATATCAGACAGATGACTGCCTTTAGCTCCTTTAGCCTGGAAGAGAAGATGAAGGAGGAAGTGAGGCCGAGGCCCGACTCTTGAAGGGCTGCCTCTGAGGGAGATGTCACAGGGGTCTAGAGTTTGGCTCTAGAAGACTTGAAGATGCTCATCTCTGGGATTATGGCTGCTTTGTGAGGGAGTGAGCTGCTTGTTGCTGGAGATATTCAAGCAGAATACTTCCCGAAAGTATGAAAGAGCTCCTTCTAGCCCTGAGAGAGTGTCATCCCAAGGGTGGACAGAACTAACAGCTTCTCCTGTTAATGCGGGTTCTGCTGGGGGGAAAGTTTGCTGTTCAGAGGACCATCGCTGCAGAAAAGTCTGAAAGACTTACAAAAAGGTGCTTTTAGAAACATCATATGCTGCATTGTCCATCTCCAGACTGATGCTCTGACCCATAAAAGTTCTGGGCATCTGGCATTGGAGTCTTGGCAGAACTGTGGGAAAAGGCAGGCACGGGGCTACAGGTCTGTCTTTGCCTTTGGTGACAGGGCCAACCCCAGGCTGTAGGCCCTACAACCCACCCACAGCTGCTCCACCCTGAACTCAAACTTGTCACCAGCCCCCGAGGGCTCAAGAGGAGTTTCTTGAAGACAGGTCATCCACGTGTGCTGTTTTCCAGTTGACGGCAGTTGGCTCAAAACCCCTTCCTGCCAGAGGCCTCCTGCTGGCCTGCCGGCTGCCTCTGACACCTGCAGGAGACAGGCCGCCCCTGCTTTGAAGTGGAGCCAGCAGGAAGCTGCTGCCAACGAGAGTCTGTGCACATCCACTGGATCGTGGAGGAATCCCTGCCGGCCAGGCCTCAGGGCTAGAGAGAGGAACTCCGGGGACAAGTAAAGGCACTCTAGCTCAGGTTGGCTCTGAGCAGAACCATGTGAAGGGTGGAGTCCAGGGCAGCGACTGGAATGGAGAAAGAGCACTTGGGAGGGTCTGAGCTACTCCCAAGGGGGCTGGCCGTGCTCTCACTCCCATGCTGACTTCCAACAGCTGGGATGGGCTGGCTGGCTGGAGTTAAGTGGGTGCCAAGGAAGCAAACAGCTTTCAGTCCGAACCTACTGACTTACCAGCTTCCTATTCCCCCTTAAGGGTCAGTATCTCTGGTCTAGTGGCATGAGCTGTACCTGTTTTTTTTTGTGTGTGTGCAGTTCTGGGTTAGCGGCCCTGGGATCAAATCCCAGCTCTAGAACCGACTGGCCAAGTTACCTTTTCTTGGGCGAGTTATGTTTTCTCCTGGAGTTTCCATTTCCTTATCTGTAAAGAGGGGATGATTATAGTTCCTCTTTCACGGGATTCTTGTGAAGACTCAACATGGTGATATACTGTGCCTATTGTATTATTATATACGAGTAATCACTCAAAATAAGTGTGAGCTGCTACCAATAAGTGTTCTAGCTGGTTTCAGGTGATGGAAGGGCTCAAAATAGCAAATGAAAATATAGCTCAGAGGAAGTAGGTGCTGCCAGCGCCCGGCAGGGCAGAGGCTCTCAGGCGGGAGCTAGCTATCCTGTTTCAGGTCCACTTTTGGGGGAAGCCAGGCCAAAGCCAGGGCCAGGAGGAACGCTTCCATGACTGCACTTCCTTTGGGAGGTCACATGAGCAGCGTCTTTCATGGGTGCAGCTGAAGCGTGTCTCCGAGTCTGTCTGGGATCCCGGGACACCTCTGTGGACTATGTCTTAAAGTCAGGGCCATGAGTGAGGATGAAACTACACCCTGGCCACCTTCTCCAGGTGGTGTCAGGGTTTCCTGTGACACTTCCTCAGGGTTGCCCCTCTTCTGGACTGTGTCGGAGGCACCCCTGTGCCTCACAAGCTGCCTCCAAGTTCAGGCCCTCAGAGCAGCATGGGGTGTCCAGGTCATGGCTCTCCCTGGGCTCTGGCCTGCATCTCCAGGGGGTCCCAATCCCACCTGCCCTGTGGTGCCTGAGAAGCTGGATCCAGAGAGTGTGGGAAGCAGCAACAACTACAGCAACACGGTATTCGTTAAGGCCTTACTTGGTCAGCGCCATACATCTGTCATTGCATTTTCTTCTCACGTTAATCCTATGAGGTGAGATCGGTGGATATCTTTACCGCGAACATGGAGGTTCAGAAACCTGACCAGGTCTCAAGGCAGAAGCAAAAGAGCTGTAATTCAAACACAGGCCCCTCTGACGCTAACCACAGTTCCCAGGCCACTGCAGCTGCTTCCAGTAAGAAGTGGCAATAACACCTCCTGCCGGTGGTGCTGTCCCTCCTCCCACCCTTGGTGTAGAGCCGTGGCCCCCAGGAGGGCTGGAGGCTTAGGCCCGGATACTGCTTCTTCCCTGCAGACACCGTGAAGGCCCCGCTTGGCCACTTCAGCTCCATTATCCTTGTCTCTCCCAAGAAGCTTTACAGATGGTGGGGGTGGGGGAATGTTCCATGATCTTAGGATAAAAACCCAAATCCAGTGCATGGCCTGTGAGGCCCTCTCTTCTCCCAGTCCCCAAACTCCTCAAACTCCAGGCCCACTGACTCCCCAGTTCCCCTAGGTCCTCACTGGAGAAAGAGGGGCTTCTTTCCAGGCTGCTTACTTTCCCTAGACGGCCTTTCCCTCTCCCTGCTCCCTCCCTAAATCCTACCCACGCTTTTCACTTTATTTTTTACTTTTTTGGCTGCATTGGGTCTTTGTTGCTGTGCCCGGGGTTTCTCTAGTTGCGGTGAGTGGGGGCTACTCTTCGTTGTGGTGCACGGGCTTCTCATTGCGGTGGCTTCTCTTGTTGTGGAGCACGGGCTCTAGGCATGTGGGCTCAGTAGTTGTGGCTCGCGGGCTCTAGAGTGCAGGCTCAGTAGTTGTGGTGCACAGGCTTAGTTGCTCTGCGGCATGTGGGATCTTCCCGGACCATGGCTCGAACCTGTGTCCCCTGCATTGGCAGGAGGATTCTTAACCACTGCGCCACCAGGGAAGTCCCCTTTTCACTTTAAATAAAATATTTAAAACGTCAAAAAAATTACACAGACTAACATAACAAACATTTGTATACCCACTAGCTAACTTCATCAAAACTTCACATTTTGCCACCCTTGCTTCAATGTTTAAAAGCTTTGTAAAATATTACACATATAGATTAAAACACCTGGACACCTGGACACCCTCCCTCATCCCCTTCCTCTACCTTCCTCCTCAGAGATCGTCACTGGGGCTTGAGGGCTTAGCATTCATTCATTTAAACTTGGGCTTGGCATCCCTCCCATGTTTCCATACTATATTAACTCACACAAATGTCTACATTGTTAAAATATTATATAACTTTGTTTTGCTTGTTCTCAGACTGTATGCATCACTTGGTAACTTGACATTTTGAGATTTATCAGTGCTGATGCATATATAGCTCCCTGCATTCATTTTAGCTGCTCTATAGATTTCCACAGAATGGAGACAGCACACTTTGTCCTTTCTACTGCATAGGGACGGGCAGAGGGTTCCATTGGTAGCGATTACAAATAATGCTGCATGTCTCCTTATAACCAGGCACACGTCTTGAACTTTTTAAGATGTGCCCAAATTGCTTCAAAGTGATTACACCAATTTACACTACCACTAGCAGTTTAGGAGAGTTCCCACTGTCCCACATTCTCACCAATACTTGTATTATCTCACTTTAAAATTTTTGCCCATTTGATGACTGTGAAGTGGTATCTCAATTTAATTGGCATTTCCTTGATACCAGTGAGTTTGGCCATGAAGATATGCCCAAATGTTTATTAATTGTTAGGGTTTTCTCTTCTATATATTATCTGTTTGTATCTTTGGACTGTTTTTCTACTGAGGTTCTTCATCTTTTTCTTATTGATTTGTAGGAGTTCTTCATAAGCAATTCTTTTTTTTTAAATAGTTTTTAACTCTTTTTTTAAAAAAATATTAATTTAATTAATTTATTTATTTGGCTGGGCTGCACCAGGTCTTAAACTTAGTTCCTGCACGCAGGATCTTCATTGCCGTGTGCAGGATCTTCGTTGCGGCATGCGGGATCTTTGTAGTTGTGGTGTGCAGGATCTTTAGTTGTGGCATGTGGGATCTAGTTCTCTGACCAGGGATCAAACCCAGTCCCCCTGCATTGGGAGCGCGGAGTCTTAGCCACTGGACCACCAGGGAAGTCCCCCATAAACCATTCTTGAGACTAAAAAACTCTGCAGACTAATCTGTTGTTAGTTACATATGTAATAAATATCTTCTAGTCACTGGCTTGTCTTTCAACTTTGTTTACAGCATCTTTTGTTGAACAGAAAATTTTAATCTTAATTCTCCGGTAGTCCTGCGGGTTAGGGTTCAACACTTGCATTGCTGTGGCTAGGGTTCACTTTGCCATCAGGGAATTCGTGCTTCCTAGCAGATACTTCCCCTTTCTCTAGAATGTCAGCTCCACGAGGGCAGGGGCTTGGTTTTGTTCACTGCTCTGTCCTCAGCACCTGGAAGAGTGCCTGGCACAGAACAGGCACTCTCCATGAACACTGGCTGAATGATTGAATAAGTGAATGCAATTCTGCTTGTGGTCAGTTTATCAACCTTGTCCACTGGGCTTGGGCTTTAAGAATTTTTATCTTGTTTTAAGAATTTTTTAACTACCCGGTGGCCATAAAAATATTTTCTCCTAATCTCTTTTAAGAGTATTACGGTTTTGCATTTTACACTTAGGTCTGTAATCTATGTGAAATTGACTTCTGAATATAGTCTGAAGTAGGGAGCTAATTTTATTTTATCGTATGTGGATAAACTGTCGACTGAAAAAAACATGCACAACGTGAGAGTTTTGAGTTAAGTTTTATTTGGGGCAAAATGAGGACTACGGCCTGGGAGATAGCATATCAGATAGCTCTGAGAAACTGCTCTGGAGAGGTAGGGGGGAAGGTTGGTATATATGTGATTTTGGTGAAGGGGACGTACATGCAATCCAGCACACATTTTTGCAGAAGGCTGTCACTAGTCTTGTGAAGTTTACTGCTGGTCATGAGGACAGGTGTCTCCATTAATGATTTTAATGCCTTTTCAGGTATGAGGAGATGCAAGAATTGGGCTCGTAAAATCTTCCCTTGAAAATATCTAACTATCTGGGACTTCCCTGGCGGTCCAGTGGTTGAGACTCTGCGCTTCCACTGCAGGGGGCATGGGTTTGATCCCTGGTTGGGGAAGATCCCACATGCAGCATGGCCAAAAAAAAAAAAAAAATCTAACTATCTGAAGGCCTGTTCTGCCATTTTTCCCCAGAGCACAGAGCGCTTCATTCCTGATCTCCGCTCTGAATCCCACTCAGGGTGTGTTGAAGGTCAGCGGCTGTAGTGGCTTAATCCTTGTAAAGGCAGATGGCAAGTTCCAAATTTTTAGTTGGCATTATGATGGCCTTATAATCAGTCCTAGTAGTTGATAGGGCAAATTCATCTCTTATTAATCCTTCAGGTCTCAGGTTCAACATCTCTGTTTTATGGACAAGTTTTTCATGATTCCCCAGGTTAGGCTGGGTATCCTGTTTATATGTTCCTATAGCACTTAGCTCTTCGTTTATTTAATGTCTGCTGCTCTGTCAGTTTGTAAGTTCTTCCAGGGCTGGAGCAACATTGTCATAGCCCCTCCACAAGCACGACTGGCAATATAACAGGCACTCAATAAATATTTGGTAAATGAAAGAATGGGGAGGGAAAGGATAGTCTGTTTAGGTGAAAGACCTTTGGGGCAACAGTGACACTGTCAGATGGCAGGTCAGATCTGGGGAGGAGATCTATGCAGGATGATATTGCAGAGGAGAAGCATAAAGAAAGACATCAAGAGAGCATAAAGCTGTATCTTCAGGGCACGGCATGAGGTCTGGCAGAGGGTAGATGTTCAGTAAACATTTGAAAAATGAAGATAGGAATGAAGTATCACTCCCCACTTACTAATTATAATTATATTCTTTAAAAATAGGTAAGGGAGGGATTTTCCTGGTGGTCCAGTGGTTAAGAATCCATCTTGCAATGCAGGGGACGCTGGTTTGATCCATGGTCGGGGAATGAAGATCCCACATGCCATGGGGCAGCTGAGCCCATGAGCCACAACTAGCAAGCCCACGCACCACAACTAGAGAAAGGCCTGAGTACCGCAACAAAGAGCTCGCATGCTAGAACGAAAGATCCTGCGTGCCGCAACTAAGGCCTGATGCAGCCTAAATAATGCAGCCTAAATAAATAAATAAATAAATAAATAATAGGTAAGGGAATTCCCTGGCGGTCCAGTAGTTAGGACTCTGTGCTCTCACTGCCAAGGGCACGGGTTCAATCCCTGTTCGGGAACTAAAATCCCACAAGCCACACAGTGCGGCCAAAAAAACAAAACAAAACAAACAAAAAAAGACTTTGTGACAGGTATTTTACATGCATTATCTCATTAAATCCTAAAAACACTCTATGAGGCAGGTGCTATTATATTTCCATTTTAAAGATGAAGAAATTGAGGCTCAGAGGAGTTGCTCAAGGTCGCAAGCCTATGAGTGAAGGAAGTGAGATTTGAACCCAGGGCTGTCTGGCTCCAGCACCTGAGTCCTACACCATTAGGCCATTCAACCTTTGTGATACAGGGACCAGCTGAAAAATGACTCTCTTAAATGGAGGTGACTTGTTAGGTCTAAAACTAGATTCCTTAGAGGAGTTTATGTGCTTTTGAAGCACTATATGTATTCAGCATATAACCATGATAAAAGAGCTTTTCCTGTTAAACATATATTACTCACTAGGAAATCTGGCTTTAAGTGAGGGAGAAGTGAGTTAGTGTTTCAGATGACAAGAGTGAGAAGGAAAAGCAATTCCTTTTAATGCAATCAATTCTAAAATGCCAGAAAGAGGTTGGCATGCAATGCTCTAAAGTGGTTCTCAAAGTGTGGTCCCAGACCATGAGCATCACCTAAGAACCTATAAGGAATATGGATTCTTGAGCCCCACCTCAGACCCACTGAACTCTGAGCATGGGGCTGGGCCATCGCGGTTTAGTAAGTCCTGCAGGTGATTCTGATTCACACTCAAGTTGGAGAACCACTGCTTTAAATCTTCACCCTTGGAGGGAAGCTTCCCACCCCTGTGTCATTTGGGCCTTGAATGGATTACAGGTGTGATGGTCCCCCCGGCCCAGGAGGGAGGAGACACAGGCAGTCCTGTCTTTACCCTACTTTTTGTTATATATTATTTTCTGAACTTTGTGAAGGGAAAAAAGGCCAGAAACCACTGCCTTAGGGAACCCAGGAACTTCTCACTTATTTAATTTTTTAATTGAAGTATAGTCCATTTACAGTGTTGTGCTAATTTCTGCTGTACAGCAAAGTGACTGTTATACACATATATACATTCTTTTTTAATATTTTTTTCCACTATGGTTTATCCCAGGAGGTTGGATATAGTTCCCTGCACTATACAGTAGGACCTCGTTACTTATCTATTCTAAATGTAATAGTTTGGGACTTCCCTGGTGGGTCAGTGTTTAAGAATCTGCCTGCCAATGCAGGGGACATGGGTTCGATCCCTGGTCCGGGAAGATCCCACATGCCACAGAGCAACCAAGCTCGTGTGCCACAACTACTGAGCCCACATGCCGCAACTACTGAAGGCTGTGCACTCTAGGGCCCACGTGCCACAACTACTGAGCCCGTGTGCTGCAACTACTGAAGCCTGTGCGCCTAGAGCCTGTGTTCCGCAACAAGAGAAGCCACCGGAATGAGAAGCCCACGCACCACAATGAAGAGTAGCCCCGGGGCTTCCCTGGTGGTGGAATGGTTGAGAGTCCGCCTGCCGATGCAGGGGACGCGGGTTCGTGCCCCGGTCTGGGAAGATCCCACATGCCGCGGAGCGGCTGGGCCCGTGAGCCATGGCCGCTGAGCCTGCGCGTCCGGAGCCTGTGCTCCGCAACGGGAGAGGCCACAACAGTGAGAGGTCCGCGTACCGCAAAAAAAAAAGAGTAGCCCTGGCTCGCCGCAACTAGGGAAAGCCCAATGCAGAAAGCCCAAAGCCAATGAAGACCCAATGCAGCCAAAATAAATAAATAAATAAATAAATAAAACCAAACAAATAAATAAATGTGACAGTTTGCATCTACTAACCCCAGTCTCCCAGTCCATCCCTCTCCCTCCCCCGCTCCCTCTTGGCAACCACAAATCTGCTCTCTATGTCTGACTTCTCACTTATTTAAAAAAATCTGGTAATAATAATAATACTAACATTTTAACAGCAGAAATTATTATTTATTGGATTATATAATGTGCTAAGCAATTTACATATAATTTTTTGTTGAAATCTTACAACCGCCCTGAGTTAGTTATTATTATTAGCCCCATTTTACAGATAGGGGAACAGGGCTTGTAGAAGTTAAGAGAGATCCTCAAGGTCATCCAGTTAATAGAGCACAGGTGGTGTGTACACCCAGGTCTTTCTAACCCTATGATGCCTGTGCTCTTAAAGGTCAAGGTTAATACCACTGCTTCTAACATTGCTCTGTGCCAGGCATTATTTTAAGCACATTATATGCTTCTTCGATTATTCCCACTTTACAAATGAGGAAACTGAGGCTCAAAGAAATTAAATAACTTTCCCAAGGGCACAAGCTGGTAAATTGTGGAACCAGGGTTTGAACTCAAGAATTCCGGCTCTAGTTGAATGTTCTTAACCGTCAGAAAAGCCTCCCAGTCCTTGGAGACAGAGAAGCTATGGTGACCACTTAGGGATAAAATTACTTAACGACTCCCACTGCTGCAGGAGTGTGTGCGGTGGAGGGGATCTCTGGCTGGGCGCTGTCATGGAGTCTATTTGCTCTTTGCTCTCCTGTTTCCGGCTCACACCTGCCCTGCCGCTCCGGGGCCTGGCCACGGTGCTGGCCGCACATAAGTCAGGCGCATGTGGAGCTGCTCTGCCGCTGAACAGGCTCTGGCGTACAGCTGCCTGTGGATTACATTCTTTTACGCGCACAGCATCAGAGACTGGAGCCTCCTCCTGCGGCCTGTCCCCAGACCTCAGGGCCATGAATACAGTGAGACCAGCAGTGAGACAGGAGAGGGCAGTGCCTCTTCCAGCTAGAGTAACTGCCTTGGAGGCCTAACCACCCCCATTTGCAGTTCTGGTCAGAAGCGTGGGTTTGTGTGTGAGGAAGTTGGGATCCTGACCTTCAGGACAAGATGATAATAGCTTAAACAATCAGAGGGCACTTTCTGGGATGTATGCAATTTTTCCACACACACACCAGCTGGAGTGGAGTGAGGAAAGCAGGGCACTGGGGAGGCAGGGTTGACACAAAAGCCTGAGTCCCGAGTTCATCTCTAATTTTGTAGCCAGTATCCTGAGGCTCACCTGGGGCCCTTCTGTTGTTGATACTGGCATCCCCATCATCCCCTCACATTCCCTGCTATTGACATGGACTGGTTACCTTGCTTCCTCTTCCTCAAATGGAAAGGTCTGAAGTTTCTATTGAACAGTAGGCCTCTTGCGGAGGAGGTAAGCTTCTGACACAGCTAGGGGAATGCCACTCCAGAAGCCCCTTGGTATCAATAATTGTACGAATCTGTGGATCTTAGAGGGTTCTATTCCTTCTAGTCTAATCTTGCCATGCTTACACACATCAGATTGTTTGGAAGGGTCTGGGAGATGGGTGGGGCAAATGCAAAAACGGGGCTGGTGGGGTTGAAAATCATACAGAAGGCTCACCCTCACACTCGCCCGCTACCTTTCAGGAGTGGGACAGGAGGACGGAGGCTGCTGTGCAGTGACAGAAACCAAGGTGATGTGACACACAGTGGTGGCAGGCCGTGATCGGTACCCAAGGGATCCACTTCTAAATCAAATGGCAAGCTCCTTTAGGGGCAGGAACTATATGTTATTCATCACTGTACCCCTAATATGCAGAATAGATCCTGGCACAAAATTGGCACTCAAGAAATATTTGATGAAAGGAAGTACTGAGACCTGCTACAATGTGGATGGACCTTGAAAACAAGGCTAAGTGAAAGAAACCAGTCACAAAGGACCACCATATATCATATGATCCCATTTATTTATTTTATTTTTTTATTTTTTGTGTTTGTTTGTTTTGCGGTACGGGGGCCTCTCACTGTTGTGGCCTCTCCTGTTACGGAGCACAGGCTCCGGACGCGCAGGCTCAGTGGCCATGGCTCACGGGCCCAGCCGCTCCGCGACACATGGGATCTTCCCGGACCGGGGCACGAACCCGCGTCCCCTACATCGGCAGGCGGACCCTCAACCACTGCACCACCAGGGAAGCCCGATCCCATTTATTTTAAATGTCTAGAATAGGCAAATATATAGAGACAGAGTGTGGTTGTCTAGAGCTAGGGAGGATGGGGGGATTGGGGAGTAATGGCTAAGAGGTGCTGGATTTCTTGGTGGGGTAGTTAAAATGCTCTAAAATTGACTGTGGTGATGGATGTGAATATACAGTTGACACTTGAACAACCTGGGTTTCAACTACACAGGTCCACTTATATGTGGATTTTTTTTCAACAGCAAATACGCAATCTGCGGTTGGTTGAACCTGCAGGTGCTAAACCCACGGATGCAGAGCCATGTATATGGAGGTACTGTGTATATGGAGAGCTGACTGTAAGTTACACTTGGATTTTCCACTGCACAGAGGGTCGGTGCCCCTAAGCCCCTCCCTGTTCACTAGTCAACTCTACTCTGTAAATATACTTGACTAATTGATTTAGGGAAGCTGGGCATTTAAAAATTTATTATTTAGATTTTACTTTTTTAGAGCAGTTTTAGGTTCACAGTGAAATTGAGGGGAAGGTGCAGGGATTTCCCATATACCACCTGCCTCCACACGTGCTCAGCCTCCCCCAGATCAACATCCCCCACCAATGGTACCTTTGTTACAATCGTTGAACCTACATTGAGACATCATCACCCAAAGTCCACAGTTTAGATTTACGATTCACTCTTGGTGTTGTACATTCTATGGATCTGGACAAATGTCTAATGACACGTATCTGTCATATATGATATAATACAGAGTATTTTCCTAAAAATCCTCTGCTCTGGCATTTTTCAGAAAACAAGATTTTTGCTATACTTCCACTTGCTGCCTTAGCTCAGGTTTTCAGTTAAATAAGTAAAAGTTAACTGAGGCATAGCCCAACGACCTCATCTGGTTAAAAAATGTGAATGACAGTGAAACCAAACACAGAAATTAGAGGGTTCTAACTATTTCTACCAAGTCTTCCTGGTTCTGGACTAATCTTGAAAACCTTCTTTTAGCATAAGTAATACAATTTATCCCTCCCTCAATTGGGCTTTATCACCTTCATGTTTTCCAGTCTCGAACTTCAACCCCCTTTATTACAAGTCGCTGTCAAACTTGCCCCATATTTTCTCAGAATTTCCTCTAGGGATATTTCTTTGTGTATGTGCCTGTGTGTGTGTGTGTGTGTGTGTGTGTGTGTGTGTGTGTTTGCCTCTTCGTCTCACCACCTCCCAACTCTATCTGCAGACCATAAAACTCCCCGCAGAAACCACCAAAGATCATTTGGTTTCCATTTGGAAATGCAGAAAGTATCATGTTTTTGGGCAAATCCCAAATAGACCCCTCTCCAAATGCCAGTTTTTTCCCTATCAGTTTCATTCTCCCCTAATGGTATGTTTGTTTGTATACAGTTCAGGTTTCTCTCAGAAGCCTGGGCCAAAGAGGGGGCTGAGTTGACTTCAAAAGCCCAGGAGACATACCTGGCTGCTTTCTGAGTGAGCTCCAGCGGGAAATCCGGGCACAGTAATTGCAGCAAGCAGTGATATTCCCTCATGGTCAGCAAATCTGGAATGGAAATGGATAGGAACACATTAGGTCTCTGCATGTGAAGTCACTGCTGTCTTTTTGATCATTTCATGGTTTTCAGACCTACTCTCCATAGATCTGCTCTTTTAAAGGTGAGTCAGTGTTAAGGCTGCATTAGCCACTAACCCTCCAAGGGTGAGATTTTAAGATCAATATTTCTACAAAGTTTTTCCTGGATGGGAGGCACCCAGCTACAACATTTTGGCCAAAGGAGCTTCACTGGTTTGAAAGATGGTCGGGTAAGAAGGGGGAATTAGAGGGGTACCTTCATTAGCCTTCTTATGTATGCAAATCCACAAGAATGAGTCATTTCAGAGCTGGCTAAGTTTGCTGAAATTCTCTGGCATGGTAACATTCACCACAACATGCCCAAAGACCATCCACAGAACATCTGCAAGCAGTATTAAGACAAATGCAGTCTTGCAACGTATGGAGGAGAAGAATACAGCATAGCAACCCACAGACCTTCTTACTCTGTCATCCAGTACTGTGCAGGCTGGCTCCTTTTGGATGGCTGCACACAAATCTGGTCATCCTATTCTAGGAAGCCAAGACCAAGGTCCAAGATATACAATCTAGGCAACCAAGTGACTCCTGATATACAGAAGCAGTGTTTTGGGAGAGATGAGGCAGGATGAGGCTCTGTGACCCAGTAGAAAACCCAGAGAGGTAAATCTCAGGGGGGTTTATAGAATGCCAAGGGAGAGGAAATACACTGGTGTTTAAAAGTTGTTTTGTTACTGCATGTCCCAAAGCCAAGAGATTTTAGATCAGTCAGGCAGCTGCCATCCACAAGTATTCCATATACCAAAGCATTTCAAATATGGAACGACGTGCTGATGGTAAAGCAAGATCGAGCAACCCAGAAGCCCTCCTAACTGGGAGCATGAGTGAGAGGAGGGAATCCAGAGGGCATGGCCACATTTGGGGAATGAAGATGATGATCACAGGCACTGGGTTTCTTTGGACCTAAGTTAGCTCAAGCCACAGGAATCCAGATCTCCTGTCCCTGATAGTTTGGTTGATGCGTTTCCAAGATAAAAACCCCAAATCCCCAGGGACAGGCCTGGGTTCCTACTACTTTTTCATCAAGGCTCAATTCAAGTTGGGGGCATAGAGTTAGACTAACCACACTGCCAAAGTCAGGGACAACAAAGCGACAGACTCAGCGTCAATGTAGGTCAAAGGATCAAGATGGCTTTTGCGGCCTTTGTCTTAGCCACAGTGGGGTGTGCACTTTCCTCTCCTCACTCGCCTGACCTAGGGCACAGCCTAGTAGGAGGTTTTGTTCTTCA
The DNA here is from genome assembly GCF_951394435.1 of Stenella coeruleoalba. Taxonomy (NCBI): domain Eukaryota; kingdom Metazoa; phylum Chordata; class Mammalia; order Artiodactyla; family Delphinidae; genus Stenella; species Stenella coeruleoalba. The sequence continues at coordinate 13,168,738 of NC_137154.1, forward strand.
AGGGAAGGAGTAATAGCCACTTGTGGGCTCGCAGACTTGGGGTGAGGGACAGGAAAGACGAAAGGGAGAAAAGCCACTGAATCTAATATGTTCCCACTTTATTCTCACTTCAAAACCCCCTGTATAGAGAGAAGTGAGTTCTGGCAGGAACTAAATAAAGTTCTATCTTTGAATCATTAATGCTTTTTTCCCTTTCTTTCTTAAAATTAATTAATTAATTAATCTATTTATTTTGGCTGCACCCAGTCTTAGCTGCAGCACACGGGATCTTCATTGTGGCATGTGGGATCTTTAGTTGCAGCACGTGGGATCTTTAGTTGCGTCATGAGGGCTTCTTAGTTGTGGCATGCATGCGGGATCTTAGTTCCCTGACCACGGATTGAACCCAGGCCCCCTGCATTGGAAGCTTGGAGTCTTACCTACTGCACCACAAGGGAGTCCCCATTAATGCTTTTCTAGGCTAAGATTTGGTGGATGGATCTGATACCATTCTTAGGGGGGTCAAAGTATTTCACAGTTATTCATATTTATCCCCCAAATTATCTACAAGATATCCTCGGGAAGACAAACAGGGTAAAGGAAAATGAGAAGCCGAGAGAGTTGTATGACCCCCTTATTCAATCAAGAAAGACAGTGCTGGAAATCGATCTCAGCCTCCTGGTTTCCAGACCCTCAGCTCTCTTTTAGGTTCTTGATGATATTCTAACTCATGTGCTTCAAATACTTGCTTCCTAAGCATAGAAGAATGATTTACAAAAATAATTTTGTACTTCTCCAATGCAACAACAGTTCTTGGAAATACTAAATACATCAGAAAAACAGAATACATCCTGTTCACCACTTCTGGAACTTGACTATCCCCAATGTAAAGTGAGGAAGATAGTCAGGTAAAGAGATGAACGGGAAGTGCAGGCAGATAAACAACTTTGGCCAGTTTAATTGTGGAAGACAGCAGTTCTATTAAAGTAGAAGTAGGATAATATCAAGGCCAGATAATTTCAAGGGAGAGGCATCTGCCACTTGGAGACACTCCTGGGTTGTACAGTGGGTATTTGGGAGAATGGTGAGCACTAAGTGTTGTTCCAAAATCAGAACACTGATGAACAAATGGGGGCTGTCCTCCTCCTGTCCCCCTGGCTTGGGTGCAAATCTTGGCTCTGCAATTTCCCAGGTATGCAACCTTGGGCAAACTGCTCAATCTCTCTAAATCTCAGTTTTTCATCCGTAAAATGGGAATGATGACACCCACCTTTCAGGGTTGAAGTCAAGATCAAAAAAGATGATGTCAATAAAGTACTCAGCAGAATGTCTAGAACATAGTAACACCAAACAACAGGAGCTATTTGGTTTTGTTTTTAAATCCTGGGGGCAAAGGCAGGAGAGGAGGAAGGTGCTTCTTGCTGAGTGTAAATGCTTAAACCCCTTTAAAGTTTTTCTGCCTTGAAAATTCAGTCAGATTGCTTGAGCCGAACCTGGTTTTGAATACTCTTCTGCAGTCTGCATTCATTTAATGCCTCCTCCGTTCCCAACAAGCCAGCGGTCTCCCCAGCTCCAGAGGCTCACACTCAGGCATCGGTTAACCCTAAATGCTCCTGCCTATTTTGGGTCCTTTGGCTCTAAGAGCTCTCCAAGATCTCAAAGATCTGCCTTCCAGGCAGCCCTTGGTGCTTCAGGAATAACAGTAGTGAGACTGACTAGTCACTGAGCTCTGTGCTCAGGCTTTGAATTAGCTCACTTAACCTTCACAACAACCTCACAAAGTAGACTCTAGACTCTGGCATTCCCAGCCACATTTCACAGATGAGGGCGTGGAGGCATAGAGAGATGAAATCATCTGGTAAGTGAGGAGAGAAGGGTCCAGAGCCTGGGGGACAGGAAGGGGACTTGGCTTCCCAGAGCAAGATCCTAGGCTGGGGTCTACGGGCTGGATGGGCTTAATTAACGATAATAGTACTAACAGTTAACATTTACTGAGCACTTACTATGGGCCAGACGCTGATCTTCCAAGGGTTTTACCTGTGCCATCTCATCTTATCTAATCTTCACTATGGTTATTCCCATTTCACAGACAAAAACTCAGATCATGCTTAACTGCTGGAACTGGAATTCAAACTCTGGCAGTCTGGCTCCAAAGTTTACCCAACTAACATTTTCCGCACCTTGATCTTATCAACGGTAATGTGTGAAGGCTTAATAGCTTGTTCTCCTCCCCAAACAAACTGCAGGAACTAAATAGCTCCAGGTGAACTGGATCAAGGAGACAATTCAAGTGAATTGGGATTTTTCCATGTAAGAAATTAAGTCTGAAAGGTTCTAATTACTGTCAACAGGAAAGACTGCAGCTCCAGCACCACAGCCTTTGCTGAGCCCGAGGCCATGGGAAGGTGGGGGATGAGTACACCTGTGCTGGTGGCTACATAGCCATTTCTCATCCCCGCCCACCTGCTGGTGCTCTCCATCCTGGCAGGTGCAGGGAAGGTAAGCGGTGTGTACCAACAGATGCCTTCTCTGAAGGAATCCCCCCACAATTAGGAAAGCTTCAGCCAGCAGGTCCTGAAAGTTCAAAGGCAAAGACATAAGACGACTTTGGTATAAGATCAAAATCAGAACACTCCCCACAAATTGGTGCTACTCTTTTTGTGGGTGGTCAGAGCTGTTAAATTTTCTTATTCTAAACCTTGTAATAGTCCCATTGACTGTGTGGCTCTGGACCAGAGGTTTCTACACCCTCAATCCTATCATCTCAGGAGGCAACACAGTACAGCATTGTGGCCCATAGCATGGACTTTAGAGTTAGACTGCCTGGGTCCAAATCCAAGCTTTGCCACTGATTTCAAATTACTGACCTTTAAGTGCTCTATGCCTCAGTTTCCCCATCTATAAAGTGGGTATAATGGTGGTACCAACATCATTCAGTTGTTGTGAGCTAATGTTAAGAACTAAGAATAGGGCTTCCCTGGTGGTGCAGTGGTTGAGAGTCCGCCTGCCGATGCAGGGGACACGGGTTCGTGTCCCGGTTTGGGAAGATCCCACATACCGCGGAGCGGCTGGGCCCGTGAGCCATGGCCGCTGAGCCTGCGCATCCGGAGCCTGTGTTCCGCAATGGGAGAGGCCACAACAGTGAGAGGCCCGTGTACCGCAAAAAAAAAAAAAAAAAGAAAAAAAGAACTAAGAATAATAGCCCATCATAAGTGCTCTGTTAGTATTTGCTGTTATTATTTTAGAAATAAAGAAACTAGGGTTTCTTTAAGGTTAATTACTTTTTCAAGGAGACAGAACTAGTAAGAGGAGGGAGGACTGAGATTCAGACATATGCCTGTCTAGCTCCAAAGGTCCTGCAAGTTCTACTCTAGCAGGTGTGATCTGGCTGGTTAGTGGGGGACTTGACTTCTGATGATAGGATTGTTTATGCCAGGTGATTGACAAACTTTACATCTAAGTTAAAGACTTATTGGGTTGACCAAAAAGTTCGTTTGGGTTTTTCTGTAACATTTTATGGAAAAACCCGAACGAACATTTTGGCCAACCCAGTATCTAAGTTAAACATACAGATACCCTCCAGTTGGGCAGGGCAGTTGGGTTAGTGCAGAGCACAGACTATGTAATCAGATGACCTGGCTTCGAAACCTGGCCTCCACTACCTAGCACCAGTATGACTTGGATAAGTTAGACAATTTTTCTGAACCTTGGTTTCCTCTTAGAAATGTGACTAATCACAGTACCTACCTAGTGTGATTGTTGTAAAAATCAAATGAGGTAATTTGTATATAAGGAACTTTTCTGAAAAATTAGCAAAATGCTCAATAAATGGGAGAATTATTTAATAATTATTAACTGGTTAAAACTTGAAGTCCTGAAATTAAGGCATCTTTGGCCTTAACGAAAGCCCTCAGCACAAGGCCTGGCATACAGTAGTAAATATCTGTTGAAGGAATGATTGAATAAAAACATGCACCGCACAGTGACCCAGATGAAAATTCGGAGGGACGAGTTTCTGGTCACTGTGTGAACACAGAGATGGGGGATCTCCAGGCACAGGAGGCATGACTGTAAGTTCAGGGCAGTGTGAGGAGGTGCCAGGAGCTGTAGTGCTGAAAATGGAAAACGTCCCGGTTGGTAGGTACCACAGCTCTCAGTGAACTCAATACATTATGGAAGGCGTAACTACATTCCATGGCCTTGCTGACTCCCAGCACTTTCTTATCAAGTGCTCAGTCCAATCAACTCGAGTATTTATTTTCATTGGAATAGATCACCAATTCTACCGTGAAAATCAGAAGCCGCCTAGGGTTTACTTCTTAGTGATTCACTTTACTACTGTTACAACTCTAGCTGGAGTTTTGAATACTAGAGTTTTCAAGATAACCAATCCCTGACTCAAAGTATTCTTTTCCTGGCTAGCCCTACTCTAATCCTAGAGAGTGACGGATTATTATTGGATGGATGGATTATTATTGGATGTATTATTATTGGATGGATTATAGTGAGGTTATTTGGCTAAGAAAAGTAATCTTGTCACAAATTACTGAGGCCCAATATATTCAAGGGCTAATTTGTTCTCACTTCCTCCTTTCTTGGAAAGGAAGGATTGAAGACCTTCTCTTATCTTTTCTACATCTGGTCTGCCTTCTTGCTGTGGAAATTCTGGTCTCTGAAGCTCTGTGGGGGTAGCTTAGTCATCTCTACATCCTCCTCTCAGACCACCACACGTGTCCACACGTTTGCTCAGAAGAACTGCGGCACTGTGTGGTTGAAGATTCAGATGCTTCCTGCTCTTCCTAGGAAATGGTGCCTTTTCCAGGGTCAGAGTGGTGTCACTAAAAGAGACCAGTGGAGGAGTGCCAGATGGAAGGAATGAGGGCCATACCTTTGTTCCTTACTCAGAGAAGCCTTCCCCAAAGCCTGAATCAAGGGTTTTTACCTCCAAAACTCTGGAGGATGAACTGGGGTTTACTCTGAGTTCATTTGCATGACTGCCTTCATGCTGAGGGCTGAGTGAGCTAGTGCTGAGACTGGAGCTGGAGATAATGAAATGCTACCAAGCCACGGAGAATCCCAGAGGACTGGACAACCTCTAGTTGGTTGGCTGCATGATCTCAACAGGAACTACCACAGAGGCCAGAGAACACCACAGTCCATGAGTGGACTCTCCAATTTTCAGCTGCAATTGTTTTTATATTCTTTTATGCAGGGGTTGTGAAGGCTCATTCCAAATGACACTCACCCCCAGACAGGCCGCTCTGCCAAGAGATGCTCGGAAGGACGTGGATAATTCAGGGCATGACCATACCACCCCTTCCTTTCCCCAGGGCACTGAGGCTTTGGTACCAGTCCACAGCTGAGTAAATACCTCAGTGCTACTCTGCAAGGAGGGGAAGGGAGAGAGGGAGAGTTGGGGGAGGGGAGAGGAAGGAGGCAGACATCTGACGGCTTCACTCCCCACGTGGCACTTGGTAACAAAAGTCACAGGAAGATTGCTCACATCCTAGGGCCATGTTCCTGTCAAGCAAAACCCCCAAAGAAGAGCAGACTGTGTTCTTCAATTTTATCTTCTTTGACAGCACTGTTGTTTTATATTGTAAATGGAGGAAAATGGTAATTAGTTTACTGAAAGGGAAATGATTTTATAAAAGGAATGAGAAGCAATAGCTTCCAATGACACCTGTGGGGTCATTATTAACACTATCCTTTGCCAACTCATTACTCCCCAGAGTATGTGTAGTGTGTTCAAACAGGGGCAGAAAGCCAGACTCTTTAGTTTTTATATTTGATTATGACTAAGCCCAACATCAAGTGACTATTACTTTTTGGCCAGTATATATGTTCTAGGCAAAGCACTAAATCAGATATAATAACAATTTCATGGCAATTTTTAGAATGAATAAAAGAAACTCCCCAGGAACTGTTTATATTATACAAAGGTTTAAAGAAATGTGAGCATTTCTAATCAGGGTCTGAAAATTCTTCCCCAGGGATTGTGTGTGGCACATAATGGCAATCTGATTGGGTTTTGGGGCTAACCATGGCCATCTCTAGCCACCACTGTGGGACTGAACCAGTGGGCTGGGCTGATATGTAAGAACCCTCTATACTGTGTATACACCTTGGGGTGTTACCTTCTCTTCTGTACATCCTGATAGGCTCCTGAGAGTTGGAGGACCAAGGCAAGGCTTGGTTCTGGGGGGAGGCACTGTCTTAGACAGCTTTGATAACATGAAACACAACAGGCTGCACGTGCCCAGGGTGGGAAGCCACGTGGCATTATGGAAGGAGGCCCCAGCCAGGAGGAAAGAAAGTCTCTCTTCAGCAGCAACAGGGCTAGCTACTCTGGCACAGGCGCACAGTCTCCTGACAGTTTACAGAGGAATGGAGGCAGCTTTGGACACTAAAATGTAGAGCAGGATCTTGGCACCATAAGCTCCCAAAGGGCCCAGCAGCCTATCGAGGAAGTTATTTCAAGCCTAGCATTGCACTACCATTTGCACTCTGATCCAGAGACCAACTAGTCCAGCCCTATCAGGTGTCGCTCCTTCACATTTTTGTTTGGAAATGGGAGGATAGGGTGTGCGCTTTGAAGCAGAGATTTCAGAGCTAAGGTGTAATTTTTATCCAGGAAGAAGCAGGTGCTGCTGTAACCTCCTGTGACCTGCTCCTGTTCTTAACTGAACAGAAACGGTCAAACAGGCACAAGAGTTGGACAATGAACTTCATTCCCGCCTCACGGGAAGTAAAGGTGAGAGGAAAATCCTGCCCTCTCAGTGGTGGTGTATCTGGAATACCTCACTCAATTTTTGAAACGGAGGTAGCATTTTAAAAAGAACTTGGTCTGAGTTCTGCAAAGAACTACTTACATGATACTGGCCACAGGTTTTCTGGACCTCCATTTTCTCACCTATAAAATAAGGATGTTGTGGTATGTGAGGGCTGAACAAAATTTTTGAACAGGTATACTTTTTGGAAGGTTTTTTTTTTTTTTTTGCTGTACCGCACGGCATGCAGGATCTTAGTTCTCTGACCATGGATAGAACCCGGGCCCCCTGCAGTGGAAGCATGGATTCTTAACCACTGGACCACCAGGGAAGTCCCTAAACAGATATACTTTTTAAAAATGGAAATTTTATAAGGAACCTTAATGTATAACATAGATAAAAACAAACCTCTTCTTACCCAACTTTGTCCTCAATAGCCTTCACTGAGGCTAGAGGTGTGGGGATGAGGAAGCTGCGGGAGAAGGCCTGAGGCACTGCTTTAAACTCTGGGCTCTATAGAGGACTGTTTAAAAACCACTGGCCCGGGACTTCCCTGGTGGCGCAGTGGTTAAGAATCCGCCTGCCAACGAAGGGTTCGATCCCTGGTCTGGGAAGGTCCCACATGCCGCAGAGCAACTAAGCCTGTGTGCCACAGCTACTGAGCCTGCGCTCTAGAGCCTGTGATCCACAACTACTGAGTCCACGTGCCACAACTACTGAAGTCCGCGTGCCTAGAGCCCGTGCTCTGCAACAAGAGAAGCCACTGCAATGAGAAGCCCGCACACCGCAACGAAGAGTAGTCCCTGCTCGCCGCAACTAGAGGAAGTCCATGCACAGCAACGAAGACCCAACGCAGCCAAAAATAAATAAATAAAAAATAAATAAATTTATAAAACAAAAAACAATCCGCCTGCCAATGAAGGGGACACGGGTTTGATCCCTGGTCTGGGAAGATCCCACATGCCGCGGAGCAACTAAGCCCGTGCGCCACAACTACTGAGCCTGTGCTCTAGAGCCCGCGAACCACAACTACTGAGTCCGAGCGCGCTGCAACTACTGAAGTCCGCGTGCCTGGAGCCCGCGCACCACAACGAAGAGCAGCCCCCACTTGCCGCAACTAAAGTCCACGCGCAGCAACGAAGACCCAACGTGGCCAAAAAAAAAGAAAAGAAAACCCCACTGGCCCTGACCCCTAAGTGGGTCTTATATAGTGCCTCACTAAGAGTGCAGGCTCCTGAATCAGCCGACGAGGATCTAAATCCTGGTTCTTAATCTAGCCAGGTGGCACTGAGCAAGCCAATTAGAAATGAAAGTGAATAATAATACTCATCACATGAATATGAATAAAGATGATACTAATACTACGAGGATCTAAATCATGGTTCTTAAACTAGCCATGTGGCATTGAGCAAGCCAATTAGAAATGAAAGTGAATAATAATCATCATCACATGAATATGAATGAAGATGATACTAATACTAATCATGAAGAGTTTTTGAGAGGGTTAAAAGAGACGATTAAAAAAAAGAGAGAGATAGTAAACTTAAAGTGCTAGAACAGGGCACAGGGCAAGCATTCAATAAAGAGTAGCCACTCTTGTTATTACTCTCCTGTGTTTGAGGCACACAGGTGCGATGGCACCTGCATAACAAAAGGCACAGTTCATGGAAGTTCTCCAGCTCCAGCCAGTGGGTGGCTAGAATAATCTTATTCCTTATCTCATAATTATTTTATCTTGCTTCCTTTGTTCTTATTGACAAGTGAATAACAGACTTCCTGCCTGAAGGCAGGTGTACACCACTTTCCTTGATAGTCAGTGCACTGCCAATCCTCTCTCTTCTCACTATTAAAAGTAATGATGAGTCATATTTATAAAGAGACTGTACAATTATGCAAACTGTTTTCATATGCATTATCACTTTTGATCTCCATAAGAAGTTTGTGGGGCAGAGAGAGGAAAATGGGAATAAAAATATTCCCATTTTTATAGACAAGGAAAATGAGTCTCAGTAAGGGATAAAATCACCAAGTAAATGTTAGAGCCAGGATCAGATCAAGCCTTCCCATTCCAGGGCAAGGCCTCTTTCTATTACACAGGCCAGTTCCCTGTGATGTCTTTTTCTTTCTTACCATATGGTCCCTGGGACCCTGGGAACTCAGCCTGCTTTTATTTCTTCTATGGATGAAAAACACCTAGCATAGCAAATTCCATAGTGAGAATGCAGTAAATGTTAGCTGCAAATGCTATTATTATCATTACTGTTACTACTGAAATCTGCCACCAGCTATTCCACCTCTTTCTATCATCTTTCTCCTAGGCTGACTCCAGGGTCAGATGTAGTCTATCTGGCTCCCAGCTTCCTTGTTGCCCTCCAAACAAACTGACAGAGGCTTTCTATTTTTGGTGACTTGCTGCTAATCTCTATAAGAAAATAGAGGAGGGATAACAAAAACAATAAACATTTAAAGTCATTATTAGCCTGTATCTGCAATGTTAACAGGATCAGACACAGATTAGCAAGAGAAGAGTATATTTAATGTACATAAAAAATACTTCCAGCTACCTTTTTCCTTTCCAATTTAAAATGAGGCTGAGAGTTGGCATGGAGTTTCATAAGCTATCAGCAAAACTGTCTGATGAGGACTTGTCTGAGAAAGCAAGCCACAGAAAACAAAAACCAATAAAAGTTATTATTTCTCTGGGCTTTCCACTGTCCAAAGTAGCCATAGAATAAATAAGAAGTGGAACAGATTATGCATTTGTTTTGCTTCAAATGCATTTTCCTTCTCTTCTAAATAAACATAATAAGAAGCAGTGGCTAACAGAGTTACTCACTGAGGGTGAGCTGAACCAAGACAGACTAAAAATAAAAAACAATCTAAGTTCCCTGGTCCTCAGTGATTGTGCGAGTATGGGAAGGCTGTTGCCAGCATGTAGGCGTATTTATAAAGACCACAGCCTGTTCTCTTGTCAGAATCCACTAACTTCCACCAATGATGATGGATTTATGGCTACCCATCAACTAAAAAAATAGACTTCAGAAACAAAAAACAGCAGGAACCAGATAGAGGGTTGGATGTAGATAACACATACATTTCTTCAGATGAATCCACCTTTGTCTTTGCTGCTGTCTTCTGTCATTTGTGGGCATATATAACGTAACATATCTATAATTATATGTATATGTGTGGGTAAGAGAAAGAGGCAGCTAGAGACAGAGAGTGTCTGACTTTTTTGGGACTGGATGGGAAAGGAAATTGATGTTAGCAGTTTCTGTTCCTTAAAGCCATCGGCTTTGTTTTTCAAAGTATGGTTTTCCTGGTAAAAGATTCCTTGCCTGTAATGTGAGTGAATCACTCATCTTACTTTAATAAAAATGTGAACCAAATGCTAGTGGCTCTCCACCCTGGGAAATGACACAATGGTCAGGCTTTCTCAACTCGGATGCTTGTCTTTCAGTGGGACTGGCAGGCATACAAAAGGAAAGGAAAAAGATAAAAAATACCCCAGTGACATCAAAGGATAAACCTACCCAATTTCTTTTAGCCATAAGTATTCTCGAAGACAAAGTCTGGTCTTACTCACCGCAGTTTGGATAAGGTACTTGGTTTGCCCATTGATGGGTGGCCTTCAACTGGGCACCAGCTCTTTACGCCTCAGTTTCTTCCTCTGTCATGCCTCACATACAAATGATCGGGGTCGATTAGACTAAGTTAAATATATTTTAAAGTATGTAAGATTTATACCTTTTGAATTTTGTCATGTTCATGTATAACCCATTTAAAAAATTAAGAAGACAAAAGTATGAGCAGTGGGAAGACATCAACGGGTCTTAAAAAAGTAAGACCGTTCAGAACTATAAAAAATTGCAAATTTTTTGTCTCAATAATCCTCAGGGTTCTATTTGGGTCTAACATTCTAGGATTCTCTAATTGTAATTCTCTGTGGTTAAGACAGTAACCTAAAGAACTGGTAGGACGTAATTTGCATCTAGGTAGCACATAACTTGCTAGAAGAGTGGGATGCTATGAAACCCAGGTTATTGTCTGCTAGTGCAGTATACATAATAACTAAGGACATGAGATTTGGAATTAAGACAGGCCTGGGTTCACAATGCCTCTGTTGGGACTTCCCTGGTGGCGCAGTGGTTAAGAGTCCGCCTGCCAATGCAGGGGACATGGATTCGAGCACTGATCCGGGAAGATCCCACATGCTGTGGAACAACTAAGCCCGTGAACCACAACTACTGAGCCTGTGCTCTACAGCCCACGAACCACAACTGCTGAGCCTGCATGCCACAACTACTGAAGCCTGCGCACTCTAGGGCCTGCATGCTGCAACTACTGAAGCCCGAGCACCTAGAGCCCGTGCTCCACAACAAGAGAAGCCACCACAATGAGAAGTCCGCATACCGCAACAAAGAGTAGCCCCCGCTCGCCGCAACTAGAGAAAGCCCGCACGAAGCAACGCAACTAGAGAAAAGACTCAATGCAGCCAAAAATAAATAAAATTAAAAGAAAAAAAAAAAAAGCAAGCAAGGAGGCCAGCCAGCCACCCAGCCAGCAAGCAAGAAGATGCAGCCAGTCAACTCTGCATCTTCCTTCAGAAACCTATTTCCATGTCCCTCATTCTCAGTGGCTCTATCTGCCCTCTCTAAATCACCTTGTTTTGTCCATAATGAAAAGAGTTTGAAAAGCTGATAATCATCTTTTAAAATCCTTTACAGGCTTCTGGATCTTATTATAATGCCCCTTGGCCCTTCCTTATATCAATACATGCTCACAGTTTGGGCCCAATGGGGGCACAATAAGATTATACATCCCTTCCAATGAGGGCAGGGGTGGGGGGAAAAACACCTATCAAAGTCAGGGCTAAAACTGATTAGTTACAATGCTAATCAGGCTTCATTTTTCTTTAGTCATAGTTATTGATGGTTTTCCTTCCTTTCTACAACCTAAGGTGATTCTCTGTTTCCTCCTGGGAACAGTGTGCCTGAGCAGAAGGGAAGGCTCAGAGACTTGGAGCCCTGCCTTGGCTCTGCTGGACTGCCTCACTGGAGCATGCTATTTACTCTTTAGGCCTCAGTTTCTTTATCTGTAAAATGGAGATAACAATCAGTTACCTACTTGACAGCAAAAGGCCAGATCTATGATCCTGTGATTCCCAAGGCTCTTTCAAGTTATGGAGCTACAAAATGGACTAACTTCCAATGCTGAGAACAATGAAAATGGATTTTCCAGGTGTCTGTACCCTACACAATAATACCTAACGTATTTAAAACTTAACTAATAGGCAATCTCAAATATCTAAATGCCAATAAGCCTCTAAGTAGGCAAGACAGATGTCACAAAGTTCGCACATTAAAGCTTATGTGGTTAACTTACAGGCTTCTGAGAAATGTCCTGATTATGCTCACAGTTTTAATAAGCTTGGCCATCTAGTTTCTAAACCCAATACAGACTAGACAAAGTCACCTGGGAGAGGAAAATGAACTATAAAAGGCGGGTGCAAGGACAGCAGTGAGAAATTAGGCATTAACAGCATGATAGAAACATGATAGAGAAGCAGGAAAAAATATTTAAAATACAATCGATGCTTTTAGGGTACACTTCAATAAGCTCTGACGGCAGCAGTGTTTTCCAGCATAACATAATTTATAAGTATATACTTAAATGCCAAGATAAGTTCTATTTAAGAATGCAGGGGGCTTCCCTGGGGGCGCAGTGGTTGAGAGTCCGCCTGCCGATGCAGGGGACGCGGGTTCGTGCCCCGGTCCGGGAAGATCCCACGTGCCGCGGAGCAGCTGGGCCCGTGAACCTTGGCCGCTGAGCCTGCGCGTCCGGAGCCTGTGCTCCGCAACGGGAGAGGCCACAACAGTGAGAGGCCCGTGTACCGCAAAAAAAAAAAAAAAAAAAAGGATGCAGGGAACAGTATTTTATACCTATATCTATATATAGATATATATAAATATATTTTGAAAAGATTTCCATGTACATTACAAACAACAAAAATTTTTGGTACTCTTAAGTATAAAACAGTAGGCTGTAAAACTGTAACTCTTCTTCTGAGTTTTTCTATATTTACTGTTTCTGAGCCATTTATTTATCCTGGTGTTGGTTATTTGTTTTTAAGCTACCTTCCTGAGTCCTAGACACCCATTACCTCATTTAATCCCTCATAACAGTCCTATTAGGTAAATATTGTTTTCATTTTACTTGCAGATGCAGGGAGGTTAAGTCATTTGCCATTCAGGCTTTGAACCGTGGGTCTGCCTGAATCTAAAGCATGTGCTTTTAAATATTCCATGATTTATTAATGATATATGTGTCTGTTTGCCCCATTATCGCCAAAAGATTGAATCTTGAGAGTGAGGACTTTTATGTGCCACAGGGACTGGTACACAGTGGGCACTTAGAAAATGTTCCATGGGCTTTATCTCTGTGCCTCCTTACATAGATCCCAAGCCCTTAAAGGCAACATAGTATATCCCAATGTACCTCCAGGGATAGCTCATGGATCATCTACATCCCAGACCTACAGAATCTGAATCAGAATCCTCAGGGTTAGGACGTGTGAATGTGCATCTAAACAAATAGCTCAGGTGACTTTTATGTATATCAAAGTTTGATGGGACTTCCCTGGCGGGCCAGTGGTTTGGACTCCATGCTTCCAATGCAGGCCATGCGGGTTCCATCCCTGTTCTGGGAACTAAGATTCCACATGCTGCTTGGCATGGCCAAAAACTTAAAAGAAAAATGTTTTGAGAACTATTGACCTAGTGCTTGAAAGCACATTCTTTGGAGTTAAGTCAATCCTGGCTTCAGATCCCAGCTCCACTACTTAATAGCTGAGTGATGTGGGGCAAATTAGCTACTTAAATTCTTTGAGCTTCAATTCCATCATCTTTAAAATGGAAATAACAGAAACACCTACCTCACATGGTTCTTGAAGGGATGAAGTTCGCCAGGAATTATAGAACATCTACTGTGTGCCAGATACTCTGCTCTTTTAGGTGCTTGGGATATATTAGGGAACAAATAGACAAGTTCTTTGCCCTCCTGAAGCTTACCTTATATTGGAGAAGACAGATAAGCAAAATAAGTAACTATAGAGTAAGTTATTGATAAGTTTAACGTAAAAAATAGAATAGAGCAAGTCGAATAGGGAGTGTGAGGTAGTAGTGGTGGCATCATTTTATAGAAAGGAGTCTAGTTCAGTTTCATGAAGAAGGTAATGCCTAAGCAAAGACTTGAAGAAAGTTAAAAAGTAACTTAGGCAGACATCTGAGGGAAAAGCATTCCAGGCAGAGGGAATAGCCAATGCAAAGGTTATATGGAGGAAACATACCCATTGGGTAAGAAGTACAGCATAGAAGCCAATGTAGCTACAGCCAAGAAAACAAGAGGGAAAGGACTAAGGAATAGGGTTGGAGAAATAACTGGGACCAGTTCATGTGTGGCCTTTTAGGCCTACATGTAAGGATTAAATAAGATAGTCATGTTAGGTGCTTAGAACAGTACATGGTACATAGTAAACACTTAATGGATGGTATCTACAACTGTATTTACATTAACATCTTCTGGTCCCTAAGCAGAGCTAGTCTGGAAGGTCAGGCTACAGGGACTATAGCAGGTTTTATGTACTTTGGTGGGGTTACAGAATCCTTCAACGTTTCCAAAAGTACAGAAATCAAACAGATCAAAGGCCTGGGTGATCCCCAGCAGCAAGTAGAGATGGTTAATTCTCTGCAGGTGCTCAGAACACTGAACTAACAGAGACACACAAAGTCAACATAGCATCAATAAAAGACAGGGAAAGAGTGGGGTGTGGATGGGGTGGGCTTGGCTAAAGGCTGAAACCAACAGAAGAGTCGTTAGTAATGTAAGAGGAAAAGCAGTGGAGCGTGGAAGCATCACAGCAGATGAAAAACATTCTAATATCAATGAGACCACAAACTCAGGAGAATAATGACTACAAACTGCTGGGGAGTAAGCCAGGGAGCCCAGCAACATGAATGCACTTGTATGGGGGGAAAAGCAAATTAAGAGATTCAGGCATAACTATCCCGTTTCCTGGTGGAGGAGGCTCTTTAATCTTTAATATCTCTCTCCTGACACTAGGCACTGATCTTGCCCCAACAAGACAAAGGATAGCGTCTGAGAAGCTATTACTTCTCGATTCGGCAAAGGACTTCTGAGGAGACGAGTGCCATGTGGCTGCCAGGTTAAAAGGATGTGTTATCTCAGCCCTCCCGTTTCACAGCTGGCGATGTCGGTGCTAAGACACACCCACCCACCCTCCAGGGCTCTCCCAGTGGGAACAGCTGCCTGCAGGGCCCCAGAGCTCTGGAGAGGGGTGTGGTCTTTTGGGGAACTGGAGGCAGGCAAGAGTGTAATCAAGGCCGGATAGATACCCAGGCTGGGCTTTAAACTGCTTTACATTTCTGTGCCAGTTTCTTCTGGCACCTGCCCTCGGGAAAGCTAAGCCAGGTACTATCGAGTGGAAATCTGGAAGTGGGCATCCGTTGTGGCCTCAGTTACGCCAGCTTGCCAAGCAAGGGTGAAGTGCTTGGTCTCCATGACCCTGACATAACCTACTCCATAGGTAACTTAGGTGTTACTTTCAGTTTAGTCTGAGTCAGAAGAAGTGAAGAGCAACTCGCTTTATGTGATGTTCAACTCAACACATTCAGTTTGGAATTGAAACCATTATGAAAACCAGTATGAGAAACCTTGTATTTTTATTCCAGTCCTCAAAGTATTTGTCTGTCTGCTTTCACCATCTCCTGATAGTAACCATATATTTGCTTTGGGGGTTCTTAATTGCTACATTCCTACCTATTTATTCAGTTAATAAATATTCAGTGCCAACTGTGTTCCAGGGCCTACGCTAGGCTCTGCAGAAACAGCAATGCATACGACAGAAATCCCTATTTTCATGGAACTTACATTCCAGTACGTGTGTGTGGGTGAAGAGATAAATAAAATACTTGTAGAGAGTGATAAGGGCGATGACATAAGTAAAATGGGGTGGTGTGATGTGGAGTGACTGAAAGTGAGATACTAGATGGGGTGGTCAAGGATAAGCTCTTTGAGAAGGTGTCATTTGAGCTGGGGTCTAACCGGATGAGAAGAAGCCAAGCATGCGATCTGCGGAAAGAAGAGACAGCACGTGCACAGGCCGGGAGATGGGAACCAGCAGCAAGAGTGTTTTGCTTCCCATTTCCCTACTCTGCACACACATACTACTTCTCTGTCTCTGGCACATTACAATCTGTTAAAGAAATTGCTCTGTGAGGCCTGGGAAAGGAATGATATTGAACGAAACGTAATTCCAAGGTTCACTGATTACTGGAGACACATACTGGCATTGGCAGAGGATTGGGAGCTTAACTAGGTACTCTGATCCCAGAGGAAAGATACGGCGAGGACTCTAGAAACGGCTCTTTCCCCCTTTGCTGCCGCATTTCCCTACTATGGTTAATTGGCAAAGCAGTCCATGGGAATGCGTGCAGGATGTCCAGATTGCGGCACTGTTTCACACATCATCATTTCAAGTCACCGACTGACAGGATTTAGCACTCTGTGTCTGGCAGCAACCGGCAGTGAAGCGGAGAGAATTCCACTGGATTATCCAAAGCATCCGACCCGCAACTGAGGAGTGAGGAGAGCATTAAAAAAGCACACAACAACTCCTGAAGGGTATAGTGAGCCATTTCGACATCATCGAACAGACACACACAAATATCCAGCCGCCTCTGAGGCCAAAGGTCAATTTCCTGTGCTTGTCCCTGATCTTCAGAATCCGTTCTCGATCTAAACTCAGTCCCTCATTTCCAAGCAGAGTCAGGCCAGATGGGCTGCTCTAGGGCAATACTCCCTTGTCTGACTCCAGAGGAGCGTTAGAGCTGAAGTGGATGATAGCAGGGTCAGGGGGAGAGGAAGAGGGTACAGTCAGAAGGCAGGACACGTCCTCGAAAGATAAAGTTTTGATAGATTGGTTTTTCAGCTGAAGAAGCTGATCTTTATCTTCGGCAAGCCCACCACAGATCCCAGGTTTGGGATGAGGGGATAGAATAAAGCAGCAAATTTCCATCTAACAAGAAGTAGGCAGTACTGAACTGCCCCTGCTTTGTGGATTTCTGAACTTTCTAATTCTCTTAGTCAAGTCCGAGACTTCCCATATGCCTCATCCTTCTCCCCTCTAAGCCCTTCTCACACAGCTGTTAGGTAAGATTTACTAGATAGAATGTGTTTGCAAAATCTGTTTTGTTCATTGGAACATGTTTATCTAGAAGGAAAAAAAAAAAAAAACCTGTCCCTTCTCACTATTTACTTTTCGGTGACTGTCTTCTGGGATTTGGAACTGGATAAACAGATGGCCTTCACAGAAGGAAACAGGCGGAACGCCCGGGTGTGTATATATATCTTGATCTCAGTGTATATATCACAAATAGTCCTCATCCACACAGCTGTGCTGGTTTTGGAGGGAAGTGAGGGGACAGCATCCTCTGGATGAGAGGACTCCCACTGCCCCACGGTGTAGTGCTCCAAGGGCTCCCTCCAAGGAGCACCTCCCTGGTGGAATCTTGGGCTACAGGATGCCAGATGGTTTCTAGAGTTCCAAGCCCAGATATATGACCCCAATTTCATTTTCTGGCCTCTGGCTGTGGTAATTAAGGTTGTGCCAGATTCAGAACTGTTGCTTATGATTTGTACTGGGTTTGTTTGATATATATGGGTGCCCGCAATGTGCTGAGCGTTTGCATCGTCTATAGTGATTAGTGAGCTTCGAGCACCTCTGCAATACACTGGATGCCTCTGTGTTAAGGGCATGCCTGTGAGGGTTGTGGTTGTGTGTGTGTGTGTGTGTGCATGCACAAAAGTCGTGGAAGGCCTGAAATACAATTATTTTCCAGGCCACGGGAAAAGTATAACTGCTAGAGGGAACAGGGTACAGCGGTCCCTCATGTGATAGCAGGCTGCTGCTGACAAGGGGTTGGGAGGGGAGTGGAGAAGCAGTTTCCTCCTAATTTTTTGACCTTCTCCGACATAAACGTCTACTGTGCGGGTTGGTGGTGGAGGAAGTAACTCCATAATTGATATGTTTCAATTCCAAGGTTTGAAGAAACGTCATTACATTTCAGGGGACTCTTCTAATAGCCAAAAAAAAAAAAATCTTCATTCGTTTCACAGAATAGGGTTCAGGTGTATGTTTTCTTCACCCCTGGCAAAAGTACTTTAAATAAACATGAAAATAAAAGATGACTGTACTGCCCAGACAGAGAACTGGTGCCAAACAGAGCCAACTCAAAACCCCCAGAAATCCCAAACAAAAAAACCTCCCTGGGCTTCCCTCGTGGCGCAGTGGTTGGGAGTCCGCCTGCCGATGCAGGGGACACGGGTTCGTGCCCTGGTCCGGGAAGATCCCACATGCCACGGAGCGGCTGGGCCCGTGAGCCATGGCTGCTGAGCCTGCGTGTCCGGAGCCTGTGCTCTGCAACGGGAGAGGCCACAACAGTGAGAAGCCCGCGTACCGCAAAAAAAAAAAACAAAAAAAACCCTGCCTGAGATAAAGTGGTTGCATTCATCAGGTTCAGGTAGCTCAAAGACAAGAACATGAAATGATTAGACTCTAACAGACCAAGGTGCTGGAGGTAATGGGACCTCATAGAGACCGAACAAAAGATTCTGTTTCTAACAAAGGTTCTGCAGACCTTTATACTACAGTGAGCAGTGAGCGTGAGGGATGCTGCCCAGGAAATGAAAGGACTCAGTCGTTCCTCTTCAGTGAGCGGAGACCAGGAGGAGTGTTCCAGGGCACTCTCACAAACACTCTTTAATAATACCATCCAGAGCCTTTGATTCAAGGAACATGCTGAAGAATAAACAGCCTATTAATCTGAGTTTTCTGGTGCGCCTGAGTATACAAAGCAGCAATGAACTAACCCCTTGGCTCTCGCCAATGTCCCAACGGCGCCCCATCCGCTGCTCCACTGCACTGCTCTGCTCCCCCTCTCCACCGCTGCATGCAATTTGTCCCTGGAAAAGCTTCAGGTTTTGGGGGCGCTGATGGTTTCAACTAAGGATGCCCAGGCCAAACCCAGGGTTCAAAGAACTGGAAACAGCGCATCCTTGTTTGGCCATAAGTAGCATAACCATGTGACTTCAGGCTCAAATGAGAACTGTGCGGTAATGTGACTGGGTGAGGAGACAGAGTCATCAGTCTGCCTCTTTCTGAGCCAAGTTGACAGCCACAGGCCTGGGAAAGGAAGGCCCAGTTTCAATTGCTTCCCAGTCTTGGTTACCTTGGTGGCGGGAAGGGCTCCTGCATGGGTGGGCTTTGGGTGCTATTCTGTGGAAACATTCCTGGGCACTTTGCCTAAGTAAAAATTACCAAGTAAGGTCCCTGAGTTTTCAAGGAGGAAAGGAGAAGAAAGATAAGTGGCTGTTTCACTCTCAGACGCTTTCACTGTGAGTTGTTCTTTAAAAACAATCAGGTATAGCTTTTGTGATAACAACCATTTGATGAAGGATCAGGGTCTCCTTTCCGCCCTCCAGGAAATCATAGATAAAGAAGCTGATAGTATGAACACTGAGAAATAAACCAGGGTTCAGTTGCTGAAACAGTGTAACTAAGGCTAGGATCATAGGCTCAAATCAGCCTCGAGAGTCAGGCGGCTTCTTTTGTCCCATAGTCAATGATCTCACACAAGGTGTGTGCTTAATCATAAAAGGAACTGGCCTGGTGAGCTGGATAAATCAGTATCAGTGCTACCCAACACACACACACACAAAATCTCAAAGTACACATCCCACTGACCTCAAATTTATATACACAGGGAAACACATCTACTGAAAGTTTCCTTTCTAAAAATAATTTCAAAGAGGTGCTCTGACTAAAAAAATTAATTCTGAA
Organism: Stenella coeruleoalba; assembly: GCF_951394435.1. Taxonomy (NCBI): domain Eukaryota; kingdom Metazoa; phylum Chordata; class Mammalia; order Artiodactyla; family Delphinidae; genus Stenella; species Stenella coeruleoalba. The sequence continues at coordinate 13,188,406 of NC_137154.1, forward strand.
GTCCTCTGATTCTACTTTCAGAGAACTACTTTGTGTTTGGTCTGTTGAACTAGAGAAGAAAGGGCACGCATCATAAATTTATTTATTTTTGGCTGCACTGGGTCTTCATTGCTGCGTGCGGGCTTTCTCTAGTTGTGGTGAGCAAGGGCTACTCTTCGTTGCAGTGCGCGGGCTTCTCATTGTGGTGGCTTCTCTTGTTGTGGAGCACGGGCTCTAGGCATGCGGGCTTCAGTAGTTGTGGCACGCAGGCTCTAGAGTGCAGGCTCAGTAGTTGTAGCCCACGGGCTTAGTTGCACCAGGGCATGTGGGATCTTCCCGGACCAGCGCTCGAACCCGTGTCCCCTGTACTGGCAGACGGATTCTTTACCACTGCGCCACCAGGGAAGCCCAAGGGCACGCATCTTACAAAAGAGAAGGAACAGCACAGAAGCTCACATACTTTTCGTGATTGACTTTGAGATGCCATAGAATGCAGTGATTAGACTGGCATTTGCAGAAAGCATGGATCTTGCAGTCAGACAGATCTATTGTAGATCTGTCACTTGCTGCGTGTAATCTTAGACATGTCACATAAGATCAGTGAGCTTCAATTTCCTCACCTGTGAAATGGGAATCACCCTCATGGGATTATATGTGGATTATATAACGTACGAAAAATGTTTAGTGCAGTGCCTGGGACACAGTAAGTGCTCAATAAATTACAGCTGTACTTATTACCCTTTGAATCTTCTAAATACAGGCACAGGAATCAAACATGACTCTGGGGAGGGACCTAACTGGTAGTTGGCACATGAGCTACATGAAACACAAGTTTCTTCATCTCTCTATTGGACTGGGCTTAGAAGGTCTCCAGATCTTCCCTCAGTACACTGGAAACAAGAGTTTGAGTTTCATGGGGTTATTGATGAAAGGACCATGAGAGATTAAATCCTAGTACTCTGGGGACCTCCATTTTGACTTGCAGATGGACCTGGCATTTTCCCATCCCAGAGTCTGGCTGAGCAGATACAGCCTTCTTCCTCTAGGCTTCCACCTGTTGAGACAAACAGATGTATTCTGAACACAAGAGGGGCCTTGCAAGTACAGATCTGGTATCAGACAGCCTTTCTCTGCAGCATTCCTGGGGTTGTAAAATGACAAACATTCCAGCAGGCTGAATCTAACCCTTCCTGCCCTGCAACTGGGGGCCTTATGAAGCTGCTTCTTGTGATTAGAGCCATCAGTACCTCACTCCAAGACTGTGAGGTGGACTTCATTAATATTGATGAGTTGCAGCTCGTTAACCTCATTTGATGTTTATTTACAACCATTCTTCTCATATGCTAATGAGTGACACTGGGCTCTTCAGATAGAAAGGAGAGAACTGGACCCTCTCTGCCAGCATCTCCTTGGCAAACTCCTGTCCCTTGAAAGAGAAGTTTGCACAGAGGGAATGATGCCAAATGGAGGGAATGCAGCAGAGAGGACAAAATGATGTGAAAAGAATGTCTGCAATGTGATGCGGGAGAGAGAAGCCCAGCTGCTGGGGCCATGGTGCGACTGAGGTTTGGTTACACCCACCTAGTGGGTAACAGAAAGAAGCTGAAGGGTGGGGATCTGAGGAACTATGAAAGGGACAATATGTTAGGTTTTGGAACTGGGGTGGGAAGTGGAGATGAGTGGGCCCCCTGTGGATCAGGGGGCTTGAAGGCCTCTCTCCAATTCATTTCACTTTCTTCTAAGATCTTAAGGAAATCGACAAACAGGGGATTGGGGTAGATTTCTGTAAGACAGTTAAATGCCCACAGCAACTAATGCTTAGCAAATGCTTGGCTTGGAGAAAGAGTATTCATTGTCCAGAACATCACTGTGAAATGGGTAAGCAGGGAGGAAAAAAAATCACTGTTTCTCTTTCCTCCAAGTTATGGTTATGTTATGTATATCGAAGAATAGTATAATCAAACAAGGAAGAGTCAGAGACTAGGGGAAAATATTTTTAGAAAATATGGCCATTCTATTGTTTCAGGGATACAGAACACAGGGCCTCTTCCAAATTTCATAGTACGTAGCAAGTCAATTTTGAGACGTCCCATCCATTAAAACGGTATGAAAGACTATATAAGACATATGAGGGGGATGGAAGGATATATAAATGTTTATTAATATCAGCAGCAACATCAAACTTCAAATTTCTTAAACATTTAAACATCAATTCCCATTATATTTCTTGTCTTCACTCCTTTGCACTTTACATTGCTATTTAGACAATTATTCCCTTCCTGCCTGCGGGGTCCATACCCTCCCTTTTCTCTCAGTCTGATGTTTTCTGTGAAGCACTTTGAAGATTGTTCCTATCCTTGATGTGCCTTTCTGTAAGGCTAAAGAGGCAGGAGAAAAAAGGAGTCTCTTACCTTAAGGATTTAACCACATTTAAGTACAAAGTATCGGTTCTAAAAGGGTAGATTTTATGTTTGAGTTGTTTGTGTGAGATCATTATCCCTTAGGGTACAAATTTAATCTCTTTCAAGTTTCCTATGAACTCAGTTTCTGTTGGAGTGAAGGAATCAATAGCAATCTGCATTCAGCCTGACAATGTGCAGCTCACCTATACTTAGGGACAGACATGTCCAGAAGGGTAATTGACAACTGTATGCTTGTTCTAGACTCCAGCAGTGTTTCCCAACCTTTGAAAATCCTGCCCCTCCCCCAGCATTTTCATACATTTTTTTCCAAGTCCCCCCCCGACCCCGCGCCGAGAAATTTTCCTACCATAGATATACTGTATGTCTATTTTTTTAAGGGGAGGGCCACAAACCACTGTAATATTTAATTTTTTTGCCTCTCAGAGAACCAATATTTCCGCCCTTCAGAGCAATATTGCTCCCACTGAGAATGCATGTTCCAGAGACTTTTTAAAAAGTATATCATCTGATTTCCAGGGTTGAACCCAACATTCTCCCAAAGTGAACCACAAAACACAATTATACCACTGTTCTGATTTCAGAAAAAAAAAGAAAAAAGGATATCTTTGTGCCTATCTAGTGATAGTTCTTCCAAAGAAGAGAGCAAAATCCCTTTTTTCACACTGGACCTGATCTATCCACTGAATAATGGCTTACATTTTGGCTGTGGGTTAACTTTCTACAATACTTCTTTCTGAGTGCTGGAAGAGGTAGTAGATCGTCAAGTCCCTTAGGGACCGCCAAATAGTTCACTCTTCTAAACGTCAACAATATATTCCCTTGTAAGAGTAGAATTAAGTTCATTATCTCATTAAACTTCTCCCAAACTCCAGAGGAAGACAGTGATTGGTATTGCTATTCCCCTTTTACAATCAGAGAAATGATATCATCGAGAGATTAGGTAGCTTAATTTAGGTCACAGGGACTGACATTTCTTCATATAACTGTCTTATCTGTCATATAAGTCACTCTGAGGTTTCTAGACCTCATGTCTTCTGGTTCCTACTTTAATCTAGGATCATGGTACTCTTCTAGAGAAAAGTTTAAGAAGGTTGTTCTGCCTCTGACAACCCCTTTTCTCCATCTGATGACAGAAAAGCAAAAGAAGGTGCTAACAGATGAGAACTGACTGATAGGGAGAGAGGAAGAGAACTCAGGCTATTATCCTAAACGTTTCTATTTCACAAGCAAATGGCTTAGGAAGCATAGTACACTGTACAGGGAGGTTCAAAAGTTTTTTCTTTTCTAAGATGAATACCATCATCTTTTGTAGGGTTCAGATGAGACAGAGTAAACCATGATACGTTCCTCAGAAGATAACAAAGACTCAAATCAAGAACTCCCACAGAGGACTTCCCTGGCGGTCCGGTGGTTAAGACTCTGCGCCTCCACAGCAGGGGGCGCGGGTTCGATCCCTGGTCTAACCAAGATCCTGCGTGCCACGCGGCGCAGCCAAAAAAGAAAAAGAGAAAAAAAAACAACTCCCGGGGCTTCCCTGGTGGCGCAGTGGTTGGGGGTCCGCCTGCCGATGCAGGGGACGCGGGTTCGTGCCACGGTCCGGGAGGATCCCACATGCCACGGAGCGGCTGGGCCCGTGAGCCATGGTCGCTGAGCCTGCGCGTCCGGAGCCTGTGCTCCACAACGGGAGAGGCCGCAGCGGTGGGAGGCCCGCGTACTGCAAAAAAACAAAAACAAAAACAAAAAACAAACAACTCCCACAGGCAGTCTTCAAATAACACGAGAAATTCATATTTTATTTAGTAGTCGTGGAAACTGACCACAACGTAGAACTATCCATATTGAAACTCACCATAAGTGAGTGAGAGTTGGCCAATCAAATAAAAAAGTACTATCTAAAAGGGCTCTTCTCTGTAAACTAGGCTTAGGCTCATTTTAATTTTCCCAATGAAATCAGTGTTAAAATTCCCTCAAAATAATATACAACTTATTCGTTCTAAAGAATAACTGACTTCAAGAGATAAAGTCCATCTCATAACTTCAAGTAGATCTGTATGTAATTAATTCCTCACTACCAGAGTCTACTCTATTAAAACAAAACAAAGACTTCAGGGAAGGTTATTCTGCAATATTGCTTAGGAACTTAACATGACACTGAATAACATTATCTCTAATAAATCTCCCTCATATGTGACCTCTGTCCCTCACGTTGCAATAGTTCATTCCTTTTTGTTTGAAGAGGTGGAGATGAGCTAATGGTGGGTTAAATGCTTTAACTTTTATTCAGAATGCCCAGAGCCAAAAGATACACCCTACATCAATGCAAACCCATTAAGGAGAATTTCAAAGTAGTATACACATTTAGCTCAACTAGCTTCTGATACAGAAATGTTATGCTAGCCATTTCTTTTGCTATAAACCAGAACAAATTTGAGAGAGGGCCAAAAAAAATACAAAAATAAAAACAAAAACAAAAAAACTTCACACTTTGCCTCAAAAAATGAAACTATGACTATTTTGGACTAAAATAAAAACTAGAGAACACAAGGTATGGAAATCTAAAAAGTGATTCTGGGACTTCCCTGGTGGCGCAGTGGTTAAGAATCCTCCTGCCAATGAAGGGGACACGGGTTCAAGCCCTGGTCCCAGAAGATCCCACATGCCGCAGAGCAACTAAGCCCGTGCACCACAACTACTGAGCCTGCGCTCTAGAACCCACGTGCCGCGACTACTGAAGCCCACGCGCCTAGAGCCCGTGCTCCGCAACGAGAGAAGCCACCGCAGTGAGAAGCCTGCGCACCGCAGCGAAGAGTAGCCCCTGCTCGCCGCAGCTAGAGAAAAGCCCGCGCACAGCAACGAAGACCCAACTCAGCACCCCCGGCAAAAAAAAAAAAAGTGATTCGTTTGTTACAGAAGAGGGATTTAAGTGAAAAATCATTTCCTATCGGGTACCATAAAACAGGAACGAAGAGGGGGAGGGGCAAGTCCTTTAAAGTCTTGGACATCAGAACAAAGGAACCAACTGAAAACACTCCGACTTGGAGTAGGTGAGAAGAGAAAGAGAGCCCCACCGAAATCCTGTTCCTGTTGGTTGCAGCAGCTGTCAGTGAATTGGAAAGGGCGGTGAGCAGGAATGAGCATCACTGTGCTCCAGTCTTGATTTGCTAATTTCAGAAGCATTTGTCTATCTTGTTCTACCTACATAACTAGTTAAAGAATAATCCTAGTTTCAGGAAAAGGCTAAGCTTTTTCACTGGCAGGTGACCAGAGAAAACACATTCTTCAAAGCGCAGTATAATAAGGCAATAAAAACAAGACGGTACTCATCAAACATTTTTATCTGAAGTGCTCAAAACACATGCCAATGTTATACCCAGTTCCCACTTCCCCTTCACCATCTTCCCACAGCTGTGGGGGAAAAGCAAACCTTCTGTAGGAAGGATGTCTCCTCTGCCTATCGATGTAAGTCTGAATATAACTTTAGGAAAAGGACCTCCCAAAGAGGTTGTGGATGGGGACGTGTAGGATTCCTCAGGGTGCCAGATCCTCCAAGCCCTCGGTAAAGACTTTGCTCTACCACTTCAAAGGCAGTGCGGGTAAAGTCCCTCTTGGTAGCCACAGATGCTGCCAAGAAGAACAATTCTTCATTTGGGCCAGGTACCAAAGGGAGAATTCAGAAGGAAAAGTAAGAAGGCATTTTCCCATCCAGAGATAAGTAAGGAAACAGACCCAATGACTCACTAATCTCTTTTTCTAGAGGTGGTATTGTTATCCTGGTTTTATGCTCAATGAACAGTGGTGTGGAAAGTTAAGTGTTCAAGAAGTAATTCGCTCAAAGTTGCAAAGTAGGTCTGTAACAAAGAGCATTATAGGATCCAAGGGTCAACTTCAGTGATAGATGTAGGTTATCAGAAAGGCCCTTATACGTTTGAGAATTAGAAGTTGGAATACTTTTTTCTTTTTTTTAATGGAGAACAGGAATGTGTAGGAAGACCTTAGGCCAACCATTTATCACGATACAGTGGTCCAACCCCATGAGGACAGAGATCAAAAGCAATTTTATAATGCAATTTTATAATGCAAGGTTTAAGTAATTAACAGGTAGTTCCATAGTTTTGCACAAAACACATAATTAGGTTACTATGGAACAATGAAGGTCGTGAGTATGTCACAGATACTTGGTCTTAAAAGTTTGAGGAATATGGTTAAAATAAACATTCCAAGTAGTGGCTATTTCCTGGGCCTCTGGCACAGATGTCTGAAGTCCTGCTCTGGACAAGATGAAGAGACTTTCTCCCCAGAGTAGTATGCTGAGCACATAAGGTGTTCTTTGCTTCATTGGGATATCTAGAAGAAGCCAGTAGGGCTGCATTCAAGTACTAAATCTTGTGGACCGGATGACTTGAAATTTCAAATTTTTGATGGTTTGAAGTAGATGCCTTTTATAAAAAGAGTTTAAAAAGTCCTAATTCCTCTGTTTTTGAACTTTGGAACCATTTTAATAGTAATATTCCCCTTGTTTTTTTCTGCTGGGCCTTGATATTACAGAAAAATCTTAGAACAATGTAACTGAAAGATGCTTATTAATTTTTAGAGAAAATCAGATAAATATCACCAACTAATCAGTAACCATCTTGAATGAATAGATTTTATAATGAACACATAAGTCACAATAAATTAGGATAAAAGGAATCTACATGACTTCATGAAACCAAAGTTTAAAAATATAATTTTCTATTGCTTGAGATAAATCCAATAAATCTGAATGCGACCTTGGCTTGTCATGTCAAGGCACCCAATTAATGTTTGCTTCCCCTCACTCATGCCTCCAGGCAAGAAAGCAATTAAACTTAGGTTAAAAATCAGTTATCTGTCCACTTTTATGAGGTACCTAGAAGAGGCAAATTCACAGAAAAAGAAAGTAGACCACAGGTTACTAGGGGCTGGGGGCGGGGTAGGGAGAAGCAGGGAGTTATTGGTTGATGGGTACAGTCTCAGTTTGGGATGATGAAAAAGTTCTGGAAATGGATAGTGGTGATGGTTGCACAATACTGTGAATGTACTTAATGGCACTGAATTGTACACTTATCAATGGTTAAAATGGTGAATTTATTATGTATATTTTACCACAATAAAAAATGATTTTTTTTTTTTTTCTTGCGGTACGCGGGCCTCTCACTGTTGTGGCCTCTCCCCTTGCGGAGCACAGGCTCCAGACGCGCAGGCTCAGCAGCCATGGCTCATGTGCCCAGCCGCTCTGCGGCATGTGGGATCTTCCCGGACCAGGGCACGAACCCGTGTCCCCTGCATCGGCAGGCGAACTGTCAACCACTGCGCCACGAGGGAAGCCCAAAAATGATGTCTTTTTTTAAAAAAAAAAATCCAGATAAAGCGTTCTTCAATCATTCTTTTATAATAATGTGGCTTAGGCAGTTCCCCAAATTTGTCTGTTCATCAGAATCATCTGAAGTGCTTGCTAAAGTTACAGATTCTCTAGCCATACCCCAAAGTGGCTATTTGGGAACTACTGGACCCTAAGGATCATGAAGAGATAACTGGATGCTGTCTGTATTGGGGCACCATGGTGCCAATTCAAGAAACTTATTAACCCTTAGACCTATTCCTCTGTCCTATGTTTTCTTTTGTTTTTGTTTTTGATTTTTGCCATACGCGGGCCTCTCACTGTTGTGGCCTCTGCCGTTGCGGAGCACAGGCTCCGGACGCGCAGGCTCAGCAGCCATGGCTCACGGGCCCAGCCGCTCCGCGGCACGGGGGATCTTCCCGGACCGGGGCACGAACCCGTGTCCCCTGCATCGACAGGCAGACTCTCAACCACTGCGCCACCAGGGAAGCCCTGTTTTTGCTTTTTACAATTTTTTTTATTGTGGTAAAATACACATAACAAAAAATTCATCGTAACCATTTTTAAGCGTACAGTTCACTGATGTTAAGTACATTCACACTGTTACGCAACGATCACCACCATCCGACTCCAGCACTCTTTTTATCTTGCAAAACTGAAACTCTATACCCATTAAACAATACCCTCCCATTCCCGCAGCCCCTGGCAACCACTATTCTACCTTCTGTCTTTATGGTTTTGATTACTCTAAGTACCTCACATAAGTGGAATCCTACAGTATTTGTGTTTTTGTGACTGGCTTATTTCACTCAGCATGGTGTCCTCAAGGTTCATCCATGTTGTAGCATGTGTCAGAATTTCCTTCCTTTTAAGGTAAGTGATATTCTATTATATGTATGTACCACTGTTTGCTTATCCATTGATCCACTGATAGTCATTTTGGTTACTTCCACGTTTTAGCTATTGTAAATAATGCTGCCATGGGCATGGGAGTACAAATATCTCTTTGAGACTCTGCTTTGGATATGTACACAGAGGTGGTAATTCTATTTTTAATTTTCTGAGGAACCACTATACTGTTTTTCATAGCAGCTGTTCCGTTGTACATTTGCACCAACAGTGCACAATGGTTCCAGTTCCAGTTTCTCCACATCCTTGCCAACACTTGTTCTTTTCTTTTCTTAATAGTAGCCCTCCTAATGGGTGTGAGGTAGTACCTCACTGTAGTTTTGATTTTCATTCCCTAATGACTAGTGATGTTGAGCATCTTTTCATTTCATTCATGGCTTATTGATCATTTGCATATCTTCTTTGGAGAAATGTCTATTGAGTCCTTTGCCAATTTTTAAATCAGGTTTTTTTTTTTTTTTTTATGGTTGATGTCCTGTGTTTTAACGGTTGTCAGATTTATTTTACACAGAGGAAGATATGGTTTGAACTGCCAATACAGAAGTCATTTTCGAGAGATAGTATGCTGTTGTTTAACTAAGGTTAAACAGTCATTAAGAGCCCTCTCTGTACCAGGCTAGGCACTAGGATTAAAAAATTCAATAAGTTATGGTCTTTGTGCCCAAAGAACTTAAAGTCTAATAGAGAAGATAAAAACTGATTTCAAAACAATCTTGATAAAGTAATGACAGGGAGGACAGGGTTTAGCCTCCTTGGTGGGTTGAGGTAGAGGGCTGCTGAGGGCAGGTGTTCTAGAGGAGGTGCTACCTGAGATGTGTACTGAAGCGGGAGTTTATCCAGGCGGAAAGATGGGGATGGCAGGGCTACAGGCAGAGCCTCAACAAAGGCATCCCCATGGCAAGCAACATGTGAGATGAGAGGAACTACCAGTACTTGAATTCAGTATAATTGGAGAGTACCTTTTCAGGCAAGGAGTTGCTGGAAACAAGGCTGAAGAGAGAGGCAGAGATCAGGTCACAGAAAGTCTTGTGTGTTTCATTCTATAGATGGTGCGGGCACCTTTAAATGGTTTCAAGTAAAAGAAGAATAATAGCAGCACAGTCAGATTTTCTTCGTATATAGATAACTTGACTGTAAAGGGAGCAGAATTTCAAAGGTTCAAGCGAGAACCGGAGCAATGATAAGGGAAATCAAGAAGAAGGGTCGGGAATCGGGAACTGTTTTGAAGGGGAGAACAGTGGGACTTTTTAGCTGACTGAATGTGAGAGGAAAAGAGGAGTCTAGAATGATAGAGTATAATTTTGGGGAACCCACGAGGAGAGGCAGATTCAAGGGCGAAGGTGAGGAGTTCTGTTTCTGACATACTGAAAATTCGGTGACTGTCAGACATACCAGTAGTGATGTCTGAGGCTGAGAGCACACTGCATGTGTGGGCCTGGTGCTCAGGGACAGTTCAGGACTAGAAAGTCATTTGCCTAAGGTAGTAGGAAAAGTCAAAGGAGACAAGACTGCTCAGTAACCATGTGTAGTGAGAAAAGTAATGAGCCAAGAATGGAACCCTGGGATATACCAACATTTAAGACGAATACAGGAGAGTAACTTTTTTTTTTTCTTGCCCACCTCCCCTCCCACTGCCGAGAGTAACTTTTTAAAAGACACTGAGGAGGACTGGTCAGAGAAGTAGGAAGAAAGACGTAGTGGAAAGGGCATAACTTGGAAGCCAAACAGACTGTTTCGAATCTTTTCTCCACTACTTATTGTATGGCCTTGAACAAATTAGTTGTGAGCCTCTGTTTTCTTGTCTATAATATAGAGACAATACCATGCAGATTGTGATGAGGATTAAATGTGATACTGTAGGAATTATAACTTTAAAAAGTGCCTGTCACAATGCCTACCTCACTGTAGGCATTCAACAAATGTTATTTCCTTTTTTTGTTAGTCTGGCCCTTTTATGCTTCTTTCTCTGTAAGTAACAGGAAGTAGGATATCCTTAGTTTTTATATTTTTTATATAGCTTTTAGGTTAACTAAGGGTCAAATTGGAGACAGCTTGACCTCTGTCCATCTACATTTACTCTAAACTGAAGCCACAAAGATGCAAGAAATTCAGGTTTGCAAAGGTACTCTTAATGTTCCCGTAACTACTGCTAATCTACTATGTTATTTCTGTTTTTCCAGGACACTAGTCCTTGGGAGTTACTTTGCAAAGAACAGAATGGGTAAATAATAACATATTTGAAAAAGACTAGGAAGTCTAACAATTGTTAGAGGTGACACCAGTTTCATCTTTGGCTCAAGGAAGATACAGGAGTTTTCTGTATAGCAGTTACTGAAAAGGTGCTGGAATGCTCCAAAGCATTAACATTAGAAAAGGAAAACTTCTACATGACTCAAAGATTAGTTTGAGAGAGATTTTTTTCTACTGGAAGCTAAACACTCTGTCAGGCCTGCTTTTAATAATCTGTAAGCTTCAATGAAGCAAGTATCATTTAAAGCTTTGAAGGGAGAGAAAAAAGGGTGTTTCAAGTCCCGCAAACAATTTACTGCTCCAGTATTCCTAATAATCACGTGAGTATTTTTCCTTTTGACTGGAGAGCAAAGGAAAACGGAAACCTGTGGAAACTGGAGTTGGACAAGAAACAAAGTTCATAGATGAAATCCTGTCTTAATACTGGCAAGTGAAACAAGACTCACCCCTTACGTCCTTTGCAAAACTGACCCAGCTCAGTCCCTTTTTTTCCCCCTCAGTGATTTTTAAGTGTCACAAAAGGCTCTTCAGGCTGAATTAAACAATCATGGGAAAGTTCTTTCAGGAAAAAGATGCAATGATTGTTGCACTTTGTCTTGACTATGCCCTCGGTAGGCCATTTCCCGGTCAGGAATTTATTTCTCTAATTAGAGTGATGAGCTCAAAAGAAGCAATTTTAAATCAATCAGTAAAACAAAAATATCTCCAAATAACACAATAGTTTTATTTCTGTGATAATTACCTTCCTTTATTCCAAAATGAAACTGTGACTATCTCTATTTTTTACTGCACGGTTAAAAAAGATGACCTTCAACAATCTATAAACTAGTTCTTGGGATACAGTAGGCACTCAATAAATACTTGTTGAATGAAAAATGAATAAATAGAGCAAAACAATCATCTTCTCCTTACAGCCTCTATTATTCTTGTATTAATCTAAGGCTAATTTAGGTTCATGACAGTCACATCATCCTGTTGCCCAATACTCAATTTAAGTCTCTTGTAGTCTTACTGTTAAATTGCTTGTCATTATGCCTCTTTTTTTTGGGGGGGGGTGCACCTTGCAGATTGTGGGATCTTAGTCCCCCCCTCACCAACCAGGGATCAAACCTGAGCCCCCTGCAGTGGAAGCACAGAGTCCTAACCACTGGACTGCCAGGGAATTCCCATGACTCTTGTTCTTTTCTTTCTTTCTTTTTTAAAATATTCATTTATTTGGTTGCACCAGGTCTTTTTTTTTTTGGCCATACACGGGCCTCTCACTGTTGTGGCCTCTCCCGTTGCGGAGCACAGGCTCCGGACGCGCAGGCTCAGTGGCCATGGCTCAAAGGCCCAGCCGCTCCGCGGCATGTGGGATCTTCCCAGACCGGGGCACGAACCCGTGTCCCCTGCATCGGCAGGCGGACTCTCAACCACTGCGCCACCAGGGAAGCCCAAATCAACATTTCTTAAGTGGAGCATAGGGTACCAGATATTATCTTGTTCAGCAACAGACCACAAGAGAAACTGAAATAGAGATGTTTATTACAGACAGGTCCTGGAGGAAGCACAAAGCATACCTCAAGGGGCCACACGGGGAGGTCAAGGCCGAGTGAAGACAGAGAGTGACAGGACCTGGGGCAACAAGGCTTTATTAGGGTCTGTGGGTGGAGAACTTTGGGGTTCCTGGGCTAAGGCCGGATTGGTCAATTCAAACCAAAAGAGTGGGCTTTTGGTAAGCTCCCATGGGGGTCTTATCTAAGGGACAAGGTGAAAGCCCTGGGAGGCAGGGGAGACTGCTAGTGGTAAAGTCATATCAGGAACTTATATTTGTTTGTGACTTTGCAGGCTGTTATCTAAGGCATGCACTTGCTGAGGAAGCTGGTATCATTTTAAGGTCTCTGCAGGCCAAACAAAATGGATTGCAAGGCAGCAAAAGCATGGAGTAGCTTAGCTAAACTCTCAACACTCCTCAAACCTGACCTGAAATAATGCTTTTATAACTGAATTCAGAAAAGTAATATAATAATTGCAAAGTGTAGGAAAAATATATGGACAAAGTGCGAAGGAAATAAACCGTGAAGCCAGTAATATGGGGTGTGTATTAGAATCTTATGGTTGCTTTAACAAATTACCACAAACTTGGTGGCTTGAAATTACTGAAATGTATTCTCCTATAGTTCTGGAGGCCGTTAAGTCCAAAGTGAGTGTTAACAGGCTAACATCAAGGTGTCAGTGGCCGATTCCTTCTGCAGATCCGGGGAGAATCTATTTCTTTGGCTTCGCAATCGACTAGAGGCTGTCCTCACTACTTGGCTTGTGGCCCCGCATCACATCACCTTCCCTTGTCCACTGCTTCCAGCTTTCACATTGCCTTCTTCCTCTTCTGTCATGAAAGTCTCCCACAGTCTGCCTCTTATAAGGATACCTGTGATTACATTTAGGTCCACCTGGATAATCCAGGAAAATCTCCCCCATCTCAAGATCCTTAACTTAATCATATCTGCAAAGTTCTTCTTGTCATATAAGATAACATTCACAGGTTCCAGGGATTAGGACCTGGGTCTCTTTGGGTGCCATTATTCAGCCTACCACAGAGTGAGAGAAAATAAAGGGTCACATGAATAAGTAAGAAATAAAGGAGGCTGGGACTTACCTGGTGGTGCAGTGGTTAAGAATCCGCCTGCCAATGCAGGGGACACAGGTTCAAGCCCTGGTCCAGGAAGATCCCACATGCCGCGGAGCAACTAAGCCCGTGCGCCACAACTACTGAGCCTGCGTTCTACAGCCCGCGAACCACAACTACTGAGCCCGAGTGCTACAACTACTGAAGCCCGCGCGCCTAGAGCCCATGCACTGCAACAAGAGAAGCACTGCAATGAGAAGCCCGCGCACCACAATGAAGAGTAGCCCCCGCTCGCCACAACTAGAGAAAGCCCACACGCAGCAACGAAGACCCAACGCAGCCAAAAATCAATACATAAATAAAAATTTATTAAAAAAAAAAAGAAATAAAGGAGGGAATCTTCATTCATTCTTTGAAAATAAATTAGGAGGCACAATGTCATTCCTCCTCAGAAAGGATATTTCTCATCACCATAAAACACTTAGACTGAGCTGGGAAACCCGAATGGATGTATTCAGACCTTGGTTTGATTCTGTTGCACTAATTATTTAACTGCTATACCTCTATTTCCTCATCTTTAAAATGGAGATAATAATAATACTTAAATGGTGGTTGAGAAGATTCAATATTATAATGCATGTAAAGATTTAACACAGTTCTTGACACATGGTGAGTGCTCATTAAATGATGCCTACTATTATAATTATTTTATTATTCACAGAACAGGCTGTGCGACCCTCATGAGGCTGAATCAGTACACAGTTTTTCCAGAGGCCTCTAGTGACCCCTTCTTCTATGTGCATTCTATATAAGTCAATAAGTAAAGCTTACTCAAGTGTCAAAACTTAAAAAAAATTTTTTAAACATATCTTATCTCTAACTGTATCACAGACTTCCTTGGCTTACTAAAAAGATGATAATAAACACAAGTAACCTTTTGTTTATCAACTCTGGTTCAACATTATGACTATTGCTTACTGCCCTGGCCATAATAGAAAGATACCCTCGATGAGCAAAAAGATTAATAAAGCCTTTACATGTCCCCTATATGGTTAATGACCTTAAAATACTGTTTGCTTGTTTTAAATATGGATTTTCTCTTGTTTGTCTTTAATATGGATTTTCTCTTCACTGGTTCTCTAGTGACTTTCTTTTTTGATAACATTTATCCCCACTGTCAGTGTGTGGCTAAGGCAACACTTTAGACCCTCCTCACTACTTTTTTATCTGCTGCTGCTGAACTGATCAGTACTTGAAGGTTATGCATTTATAAGTAAACGGATTCTCTGTCAAACTCTTGGGAGACTTTCTGCCTCTCCTACAAAGACACATATAAACTCTGTAAACACTGGCTCCTCAGGGGCCATTTTTACTTACTTTCAAATCAGTGACTAGGAAGTTTGATTGCTATGTTGGTGAGTTGCTAAGTAGCCTTCTACCACATCAGACATTAGCCTGAGGATCTGTCTAATGATTAATACAAATCAAAACACTAGTAAATGAACCAGTTTAGGGTGTGACAATATCTTCAATTTAATGATCTTACCTTACAAAAGTGGCCCAGTGAATTACTCTGTCCACCTGGGGTTCAAGAGATCTCATGCTTTTGTTTACAAAGAACTTTAGACAATCCTTGAGGCTGTATGGATACTATGTATCCGTATGTATATATAAACAGAGGAACTCTAGGTTACCCACTGATTTAGCCATATTAATTCTTGTTTCTAAATTTTTACTGTCAACATCAACTCTCTGGCTTAACTGAGCCCTTTGTTGATACACTTTTTTGTTTGTTGGTTTAATTCCCCCCTAAATTACTCCTTGCCCTCAGGGAGGGTGTGTGAACTAGCAAGTCTTCTTATCTTTGCTGCAGACTGGGGCCTCTCAGTCTTTGCTGTGGCCCATTTCTAGATGGAAAGGAGAGCAGGACTCATACAAGTTGATGTACTACACAGTTAAAATTTTAAGACTTCTCATATTTGTTAAATATAAATATAGGTGTTTATATTTTATCTTAACAAAACCAAACAAAATCAATTTTTGGATTAACTGTCATTCAAACTCTCCGTGTCACTGGTATTTGCAGGCTGACTCTACATTTTAAGTATGCCTACTAAGTGTTAAATTTTTTTTTATCAGTTATGTTCTTAATGCAATATATGCTGTACAAAAATGGTTCATTCATTTTAGTTTACAAAACAGATATAATGAATATTGTGATATATGGTGCTTCCTTCTCTGTATTTTCCAGGAATCTAAAAAACCATGAGTTTTTCTTGTCCTGCGCACAATAGCTTTATAGTAAGGACCATGTGTATGAGGTGTATATTAGTAACAATATAAAAGCAACTGCCATTTATGGAGTACCTGCTGCGTGCTAAGCGCGATACAGAGTACTTTGTATAATGTGGTGGTTTTAAGGTCCACAAAATTCTATGATACTCCCCTCCCTTCCCCTTGAGTATGGGTTAAACTTACTGATTCACTTCTAAAGAACAGAATAAAATAAAAGTGACAGTAGGTGACTTCACAGACTCGGTCATAAAAGGTACTGATGCTTCCTGTTTGCTCTCTCTCTGAGATCACTTTTTCTGGGGAAGCCACTACCATATCATGAGGAACTTATGATGAAGAACTGAGGCCTCCTGCCAACAGTGATATGAGTGAGTTTAGAAGCAGACCTCCCAGTCCTATTCAAGCCTTCAGGTGGCTGCAGCCCCGACCCAAATCTTGATTTCTACCTTATGAGGGACCTTGAGCCAGAACCACCTAAGTGAGCTGCTCCTGGATTCCTGACCCTCTGGACCTGTGTGACATACGTATTTATTGCTTTAAGCCTCCACGTTTTGGGGTAATTTATTATACACTGATAGATAACTAATACATATATATTTAACTAGTACACATATATTATCTTTTTTATTCCCACAACCACCATGGAATAGGTGGTATTATCTTCATGCAAATTAGAAAGCAAAGGCTCAGGTGGTTAAATAATTTATTCAAGGTCATAAGCAAGTAATGGTAGACCCATGACACCAAGCCTATATTCTCTGTACTATATTATACTATGGCTTTTCAGGCCCTGTTTCTTTCAGGCAGCTTATTAGCTACCTCTCCCACCTTTGATTAACCTGCTATCAATGCTTTCATGCAAATAATGGATTAGAAAAAAAAGATAGGCTAAAGAATAGTCCAGAATCATACTTCTGGACTATTCCCTTCAGCATGACATGAATTCATTAATTAGCACATTTTGATACGACTGTTCAACCAGTTATATGTTGTTCAACCAGCCTGTATTCTTTCTGCTTCTTCACAAGGATATCATGGAGATGTTGTCAAGGTCTTGTTGAAACCCAATTAAACTATACAAATACAATAAATGTAGCTAAATATTAGAATAATTTTACGATAAGTATAGCTAAAACTAAGTACAGCTTTCTCCCAATCTGTCTGGTAATGCCTTCAAAAACAGAATAAGTTTGCATTAACTATTTCACTTGCTCCTCCTTCAGGATTATTGCCATTACCACCATTCATCTTTTATCACTCCCATCACAATCATCACTGATTTTGATAAATAAGTGCTTTACACACATTATTTGATTTACAACTCAGGACTACCCTATGAAGTAGGTTCTCTTATTATTTGTTTTACCAATAAGGAAATTTGGCTTATAGAGATAAATAATTTGCCTAATGTCATTTTACTAAGAAGTGAAACCTGGGGTTGAAATCGGGCCTTCTTTACCCACCAAGCCTGGGCTCTTTTTCTTTTCCTTTTCTTCTCTACTCTACTCATCTCTTCTCTCCACCCCTTCCTCCTTCCCTCATCCCCTCCCACCCCCTTCTTTTTCAATAAACTCTGATAGGCTTACAGTGACTACAACTTCCTTTTCTACATACCTACAATTTATTTATTTTTTTAATTCTTTTTAGAAATAGTTGAAGAATATCACCCAAGATGGATGGCAAGGTCATCAGCCTTCAGTCTGCTGAAATGACCTTCTGACTCCAATCTTCTGGAACTTCTCCTCTCCACCTGCCATGCCACCCTCCCTCTGCCCATCCCCCCCACCCCCTCCACACAACATGCACACTTTCTGCTTTCTCAAAGACTGCCAGCAGTGGTTCAGCCAGTTTATCGACTGGGCCTTAGCACCTCAGAATGTAAATTAGGCCCAGAAACTTGAGCTCATTAAAAGCAGTTACGTGATCTCTTATAATCTCAGCTATATTTGATTTCATTCTCTGGAACCAGTGTTTATTTTATCTTTTCCAGTCCAAAGAGCATCCTCTTTGACTGAGAAGACTAAATCAAAATAAGAGGTTTTGCTTTCTCACTTTCATTCATTAATATTATACCACCCACCTAGTCTTCATTGTTCTTTTTTGCTCTGATGCGATTTTTTTAAAAGGAAGACTTTTTATATTGTCTTCAGTATTTTGTCACAATTCTCAGTGTTCCTAGTCTCTTATTTTCCCTTTAATTTAATACAATATAAATACAAACATTCATTTGTATATGTAGTTGATCTTTGAACAATGCAGGGCTTAGGGGAACCAGCCCCCCACGCAGTTGAAAATCTGCCTATAACTTCTGACTCCCCCAAAACTTAACTACTAATAGCCTACTATTGACCTGAAGCCTTACTGATAACATAAACAGTCAATTAACACATATTTTGTATGTTATATTATTATATACTGTATTCTCACAATAAAGTAAGCTAGAGAAAAGAAAACATTATTGGGCTTACCTAGTAGTGCAGTGGTTAAGAATCTGCCTGCCAATGCAGGGGACACAGGTTCGAGCCCTGGTCCGGGAAAATCCCATGTGCCACGGAGCAACTAAGCCCACGCACCACAACTACTGAGCCCGTGTGCCACAACTACTGAAGCCCACGGTCCTAGAGCCCATGCTCTACAATGAGAGAAGCCACCCCAATGAGAAGCCCGCGCACTGCAATAAAGAGTAGCCCTTGCTCGCTGCAACTAGAGAAAGCCCTCGTGCAGCAATGAAGACCCAATGCAGCCAAAAATAACATAAAATAAAATTAAAAAATTAAATAAAATTTAAAACTTTGAAAAAAATAACGCTATTTAAAATAGTAGCACAAAACATGAAATATATAGATAAATTTAATAAAATGTGTAAGATCTGTATATTAAACACTATAAAGTATTGCTGAGAGACATTAAAGAAGACCTAAGAAAAAATTTACTGTGTTCATGGATTGGAAGAGTCAATATTGCAAAGATAACAATTCTCCCCAAATTGATCTACAGATTCTTCATATCTCAATCAAATTCTTTTTTTTGGTAGTGAATTAATAACTTTATTTTAGGTAGAATTAATTCTTTACAGTTTTGAATCTGAACCTGGAACACAATACAGTATGCCTCTTCTTTCATTCAGATCTCCTAATACTTCCTTCCTTAGGTTATTTCTAGAGAAAAATGCCCAAACAAAATCTGACCAAACCGAAATTGAAAAAAAAAAAAAATCAATCGTAATATCACAATAAGCCACAGCCGAAAATCAACCACAAACTTAGAAATGCTTTTCAATGGATATGTCAATCAAATTCTTGTTAGGCTTTCTTTTGTGTGTAGAAATTGACATTTATTCTAAAAGTTATATGGAAATTCAAGGGACCTCTAATGACCAAAACAATCGTGAAAATGCAAAAGTTGAAGGGCATACACTACCTTTCTATAAAGGTAAAGTAATCAAGACTAACATTCAACAAATAGATCAATGGAACAAAACAGAGAATCCAGAAATACACCCACACTTATGTAATCAACTGATTTCTTTTACAAAGGAACCAAAACAATTAAGTGGGAAAGGTGAAGTCTTTCAAAGAGTGGTGCTGGAACAAACAGCTAGCTATCCATATGGAAAAAAACAAAACAAAACCCTGCCCTCAACTTCAAACCACACACAAAAATTAGTTCAAGATGGATTATATACCTAAGCATAAAAGCTAAATTTCTAATGCTTTTAGAAGAAAATGCAGAGTAATACTGTTACAAACTTAGTGTAGGCAAAGATTTTTTTAGAGCAGACCCAGAAGCCTAACCATAAAAGAAAAAATCGATTTTTAAAACTTCTGCTCAATAAAAGACTCCACTAAGGAAATAAATAAACAAGCCAAAGAATGGGAGAGAGATCTGCAATACACATATCTCACTTGCATCCAGAGTATATAAAGAACTGCTGCTCAATGATTAAAATAAACAACCCACTAAAAATTGGGCAAGGGACTTCCCTGGTGGTCCAGTGGTTAGGACTTCACTTTACAATGCAGGGGATACGGGTTCAATCCCTGGTCGGGGAGCTAAGGTCCCACATGCCTCGTGGCCCAAAACCCAAAACATAAAACAGAAGTAATATTGTAATAAATTCAATAAAGACTTTAAAAATTGTCCACATCAAAAAATAATTTTTAAAAAATTTTTTAAAATTAAAAATGGGCAAAAGATCTGAAGAGGCATTTCACAGAGGAAATGGTCAATAAGCAGTAAAAAAGTGTTCAACATCATTAGTCATCATGAAAATTCAAATTAAAACCACAAGATACTAGAAAGGTTACTTTATACCCATTAGAAAAGCTAAACTTAAAAAGACTATGCTTGCTGCAGAAGCACATGTATAAAAATTGGCACAGCACAGAGATTAGCATGGCCCCTGTGCAAGGATGACACACAAATTTGTGAAGCAGTCCATATTTTAAAAAATAACATTGTGGTAATTATTTCACAACATACACATATATCAAATCATCACATAGTACACCTTAAACCTACACAATGTTATATGTCAATTATATCTCAAAGTTGGAGGAAAAAAAAAGATTGGCAACACCAAATGTTAGCAAGGATGTGTAACAACTGGAATTTTCAGATATTGCTGATAGAAGTGTAAAACAGTACAACCAATTTGGAAAACAATTTGTCAGCAATTTCACCCTTAGATATTTACCCAAGAGAAATAAAAACATATCCACAAAACTCAGCCTCCTTTTTTGTTTTTTAAATTTATTTATTTAATTTACTTATTTTTGGCTGTGTTGGGTCTTCCTTGCTGCTCGCGGGCTTTCTCTAGTTGCGGCGAGCGGGGTCTACTATTTGTTGTGGTGCAAGGGCTTATTATGGTGGCTTCTCTTGTTGCAGAGCTCAGGCTCCAGGTGTGCGGGCTTTAGTAGTTGTGGCGGGTGAGCTCAGTAGTTGTGGCTCATGGGCTCAGAGCGCAGGCTCAGTGGTTGTGGCACACGGGCTTAGTTGCTCCGCGGTATGTGGGATCTTCCCGGACCAGGGCTTGAACCTGTGTCCCCTGCATTGGCAGGCGGATTCTTAACCACTGTGCCACCAGGGAAGCCCCAGCCTCCTTTCATGATTAAAATCTCTGAACAATTTGGATACAGAAGGAATGCACCTCAACAAAATAAAGGCTGTATATGACAAGTTCACTGTTAACAAGATATTCAGTGGTGAAAGGGTGAAAGCTCTCCCTCTAAGATCAGGAACAAGACAAGGGTGCCGATTCTCACCACCTCTATTAAACATAGTACTGGAAGTTTTAGCCACAGCAATTAGCCAAGAAAAAGAAATAAAAAGCATCAAAATCAGAAAGGAAGAAGTAAAACTGTCTCTGTTTGCAGATGATATGATCTTACATATAGAAAATCCTAAAAACTACAATCCAATCCAAAAAACTGTTAGAACTAATAACTTAATCCAGTAAGGTTGCAGGACACAAAATCAACATACAAAAATCAGTTGCATTTTTATACACTAAAAACAAACTCTGAAAAAGAAATAAAGAAAATAATCCCATT
Organism: Stenella coeruleoalba; assembly: GCF_951394435.1. Classification (NCBI taxonomy): domain Eukaryota; kingdom Metazoa; phylum Chordata; class Mammalia; order Artiodactyla; family Delphinidae; genus Stenella; species Stenella coeruleoalba. The sequence continues at coordinate 13,209,778 of NC_137154.1, forward strand.
CACAATAGCATCAAAAACAATAAAATACTTAGGAATAAACTTATTCAAGAAGGTGAAAGATCTGTACATTGAAAACTGCAAGACTTTGATGAAAGAAATTGAAGACACGAACAAAGGCAAAGATATCTGTGTTCACCAACTGCAAGAATCAATAATGTTAAAATGCTCATACTACCCAAAGCCAACATAGAGTCAATGTAATCCCTTTAAAAATTCAAATGGCATTTTTCACAGAAATAGAAAAAAAAAAGGATCTTAAAATTCATATGAAACCACAATAGAACCTGAAGAGCTAAGGCAACCCTGAAAAGAAAGAGCAAAGCAGGAGGCATCACACATTCTGATTTCAAACTATATTACAAAGCTAAAGTAATCAAAAGAGTATGGTACTGGCATAAAAACAGACAGAGCAACAGTACAAACTCGAGAGCCCAGAAAAAACCCCATATATTAGTTGACATATATGATCAACTAATATTTGACAAGATAGCCAAGAAAGAATAGTCTCTTCAATAAATGATTCTGGGAAAACTGGATACTCACATGCAAAATAATGAAATTGGACCTCTATCTTACACCATGCACAAAAATAACTTGAAATGGGTTAAAGACTAATGTAAGACTGAAATTATAAAACTCCTAAAAGAAAGCATAAGGGAAAAGCTCTTTGACACTGGTCTTGGCAACAAGTTTTTGGATATATGACACTAAAATCACAAGCAACAAAAGCAAAAATAGACTACATCAAACTAAAAAGCTTCTCCACAGCAAAAGAAAGAATTAATAAACTGAAAATGCAACCTACAGAATGGGAGAAAATATTTGCAAATCATGTATCTGATAAAGAGTTAATATTCAATATATATGGGGAACTCATACAACTCAATAGCAGAAACCCAAATAATCCAATTAAAAAACGGGCAAAGGACCTAGATAGACATTTTTCCAAAGAAGACACACAGATGGCCAACAGACAGATGAAAAGATGTGCAACATCACTAATCATTTGAGAAATGCAAGTAAAAACCACAATGAGATATCACCTCACACCTGTCAGAATGGCTATCATCAAAAAGACAACAAAAACGTGGAGAAAAGGGAAACCTTGTGCACTATTGGTGGTTTTGTATATTGGTGCAGCCACTGTGGAAAACAGTATGGAGTTTCCTCAAAAAAAAATAGAACTACCACATGATTCATCAATTTCACTTCTGGGTATTTACCCAAAGAAAACAAAAACACTATTTCAAAAACATATATGCACACCAATGTTCACTGCAGCATTATTTACAATATCCAAGATATGGAAGCAACCTAAGTGTCTATTGATAGATGAATGGATAAAGAAGATGTGGTGTAGATATATAATGGAATATTAGCCACAAAAAAGAAATCTTGCCATTTGCAACAACATTGATAATCTAGGGGGAATTATGCTAAGTGAAATAAGTCAGACAAAGACAAAGTGAGATCTACATGATCTCGCTTATATGTGGAATCTACAAAAAAAAAAAAAGAAAACCAAACAAGCACACAAAACAAAATGAAAACAGTCTCAATAGACACAGAGAACAAATGGGTCACTGCCAGGAAGGTGGGGGGACAAAATAGGTGAAGTGGGTTAAGAGGTACAAACCTCCAGTTATAAAATAAACAAGCCACAAGGATGTAACATACAGCATAAGGAATATGGTCAATAATACTGTAACAACTTTGTATGGGATCAGATGGATATTAGACTTATAATGGTGATTACTTCATAATGTATGCAAATGACAAATCACTATGTAGTACTCCTGAAACTAACATAACACTGTATGTCAACTATATTAAAAAAAAAAAAAAGACAAGTGGTGGCAAGAATCTGGAGAAATGGTAACCCTCATACATTACTGGTGGGAATGTAAAATGGTGCAGCCATTTTGGCAGGCAGGCAGGTAGGCAGGCAGTTCCTCAAAAAGTTGAACATAGAATTATTGTATGATCCAGCATTCCACTACTAGGTATATACCCAAAAGAAGTGAAAGCATATGTTCACACAAAAATTTCTACACAAATGTTTGTCGCAGTATTACTCATAAGAGCCAAAAAAGTAGAAACAACCCAAATGTCTGTCAGTAGATGAGTGGATAAATAGCCATTGAATATCCATACAATGAAATATTATTTGGCCATAAAAAAGAAATATGGTATGGATATGATACATTCTACAACATGGATGAACCTTGAAAACATTATTCTAAGTGAAAGAAACCAGACAAAGAAGCCCACATATTGTATGGCTCCATCTACATGAAATGTCCAGAATAGGCAAATCCATAGAGACAGAAAGTAGACTAGTGGTTGCCTAGGGCTGGAAGTGGGTGGGTGAGTAGTGGAAAGAGTAGGGGTAAGTATTTAGTAATTAGAGTTACTGCTGAGTACTTTTTTTGTGTGTGTGGGGGCAGAGAGTGGGTGATAAAAATGTTCTAAAAACGATTGTGGTGGGAATTCCCTGGTGGTCCAGGGTTTAGGGCTCCGTGCTTCCACTGCAGGGGGCACAGGTTCGATCCCTGGTGGGGGAACTAAGATCCCGCATGCCATTTGGTGCGGCCATAAATAAACAAATACAAATTATTTTTAGAAATCTAATCCTTTAAAAAAATAGAGTGAAGTAAGTCAGAAAGAGAAAAACAAATATTGTATATTAATGCATATGTGTGGAACCTAGAAAAATGGTACAGATGAATCAGTTTGCAGGGCAGAAATAGACACACAGACATAGAGAACAAACATGGACACCAAGGGGGAAAGTGGCAGGGGATGGGGATGGTGGTGGGATGAACTGAGCAATTGGGATTGACATATATACACTAATATGTATGAAATGGATAACTAGTAAGAACTTGCTATATATAAAAATAAAATTTAAAAATTTTTAAAAATAAAAAATAAAATAAAATTGATTGTGGTAATAGTTGCACAACTCTGAATATACTAAAAACCACTGAATTGCATGCTTTAAGTAAGTGAACTGTATGTCATGTGAATTATATCTCAATCAAGCTACTGTTAAAAAAGTATTTTTAAGAACAGTTTATACAATCTTTTGCTTCAATTTTCTGTTCGTTTCCTTCATTCAGTTTTCTACTGAGTTTTTATTATTTTTATTATTGTTTTAGGAACTCCATATGTAAGGAAATTAGCCCTTCACCTGTGATATTCGTTGCAAATATTTCTCGTTTGTTGTTAATCTTTTATCCTTATTTATAGGATTTTTTTGTCAAGCAGATTTTTCATCCTTTTTATCTAATGAAATGTATCAATCTTTTCTTTTATGGCTTTGATGTTCTCAGTCATATTAAGAAAGGCTTTGCTTTCTGTTGAACTATAAAAACACTTTCTTGTGGTTTCTTTGAGTATGTTTATGGTTTCATTTTTTTTACACTGAAATTTTTGATCCATCTGGAATTTATTTTCATGTAAGGTGTGAGGAAGGAATCCCTTTATTTTTAAAAGATGGCTACCAGTTATGCTCATTGATTTAAAAGGTCCTCCCTCCCCCAACGCAGGTTAACTCCATTTTCATATTTGGGTCAATTTCTAGGCTTCTCATTCTGGTCCATTGATTTTTACTTATCTATTCATGTTCCTGTAATGAATGTTTGTATAGCATGGTGATGAAGAGCATGTACACTGGAGCCAGAGTACCTGAGTTTAAATTCAACCTCTGCCACTTATTAACTCTGTGAGCTTGAGCAAGTTAATCTCAATGAGCTGGTGTGAAGATTAAATGAATTATTATAGTGAAAGTGCTTAAAACAGTACCTGGCACAGAGTAAGTGTTTTGTTTTAGTAATTATTAGTAGAATTATTATAGCCTTATAATAATTTCTAATATCTGGAAGAGCTACTACTCTATTATTTTTCTTTTTTTTTGAATTGTATTTTATTTATTTTTTTATACAGTAGGTTCTTGTCATCAGTTTTATACACATCAGTGTATACATGTCAATCCCAATAGCCCAATTCATCACACCACCCCCCGGCCCAGCCCCCTGTCACTTTCCCCCCTTGTTGCCCATACGTTTGTTCTCTATATCTCTGTCTCAATTTCTGCCCTGCAAACCTGTTCATCTGTACCATTTTTCTAGGTTCCACATATATGCGTTAATATATGATATTTGTTTTCCTCTTTCTGACTTCCTTCACTTTGTATGACAGTCTCTAGATCCATCCACGTCTCAACAAATGACCAGTTTCATTCCTTTTTATGGCTGAGTAATATTCCATTGTATATATGTCCCACATCTTCTTTACCCATTCGTCTGTCGATGGGCATTTAGGATGCTTCCATGACCTGGCTATTGTAAACAGTGCTTCAATGAACACTGGGGTGCATGTGTCTTTTTTTTTTTTTTTAACATCTTTATTGGAGTATAATTGCTTAACAATGGTGTGTTAGTTTCTGCTTTATAACAAAGTGAATCAGTTATACATATACATATGTTCCCATATCTCCTCCCTCTTGCGTCTCCCTCCCTCCCACCCTCCCTATACCACCCCTCTAGGTGGTCACATAGCACTGAGCTGATCTCCCTGTGCTATGTGGCTGCTTCCCACTAGCTATCTATTTTATGTTTGGTAGTGTATATATGTCCATGCCACTCTCTCACTTTGTCACAGCTTACCGTTCCCCCTCCCCATATCCTCAAGTCCATTCTCTAGTAGGTCTGTGTCTTTATTCCCATCTTGCCCCTAGGTTCTTCATGAACTTTTTTTTTTTTCCTTAGATTCCATAGATATGTGTTAGCATATGGTATTTGTTTTTCTCTTTCTGATTTACTTCACTCTGTATGACAGACTCTAGGTCCATCCACCTCACTACAAATAACTCAATTTCGTTTCTTTTTATGGCTGAGTAATACTCCATTGTATATATGTGCCACATCTTCTTTATCCATTCATTTGTTGATGGACACTTAGGTTGCTTCCATGTCTTGGCTATTGTAAATAGAGCTGCAATGAACATTTTGGTACATAACTCTTTTTCAATTATGGTTTTCTCAGGGTATATGCCCAGCAGTGGGTTTGCTGGGTCATGGTAGTTCTATTTTTAGTTTTTTAAGGAACCTCCATACTGTTCTCCATAGTGGTTGTATCAATTTACATTCCCACCAACAGCGCAAGAGGGTTCCCTTTTCTCCACACCCTCTCCGGCATTTACTGTTTCTAGATTTTTTGATGATGGCCATTCTGACCGGTGTGAAATGATATCTCATTGTAGTTTTGATTTGCATTTCCCTAATGATTAATGATGTTGAGCATTCTTTCATGTGTTTGTTGGCAATCTGTATATCTTCTTTGGAGAAATGTCTATTTAGGTCTTCTGCCCATTTTTGGATTGGGTTGTTTGTTTTTTTGATATTGAGCTGCATGAGCTGATTGTAAATTTTGGAGATTAATCCTTTGTCAGTTGCTTCATTAGCAAATATTTTCCCCCATTCTGAGGGCTGTCTTTTCATCTTGTTTATGGTTTCCTTTGCTGTTCAAAAGCTTTTAAGTTTCATTAGGTCCCATTTGTTTATTTTTGTTTTTATTTCCATTACTCTAGGAGGTGGGTCAAAAAGCATCTTGCTGTGATTTATATCATAGAGTGTTCTGCCTATGTTTTCCTCTAAGAGTCTGATAGTGTCTGGCCTTACGTTTAGGTCTTTAATCCATTTTGAGTTTATTTTTGTGTATGGTGTTAGGGAGTGTTCTAATTTCATACTTTTACATGTAGCTGTCCAGTTTTCCCAGCACCACTTACTGAAGAGGCTGTCTTTTCTCCACTGTATATTCTTGCCTCCTTTATCAAAGATAAGGTGACCATATGTGTGTGTGTTTATCTCTGGGCTTTCTATCTTGTTCCATTGATCTATGTTTCTGTTTTTGTGCCAGTACCATATTGTCTTGATTACTGTAACTTTGTAGTATAGTCTGAAGTCATGGAGTCTGATTCCTCCAGCTCCGTTTTTTTCCCTCAAGACTGCTTTGGCTATTCAGGGTCTTTTGTGTCTCCACACAGATTTTAAGATTTTTTTGTTCTAGTTCTGTAAAAAATGCCACTGGTAATTTGATAGGGATTCCATTGAATCTGTAGATTGCTTTGAGTAGTATAGTCATTTTCACAATGTTGATTCTTCCAATCCAAGAACATAGTATATCTCTCCATCTGTTGGTATCATCTTTAATTTCTTTCATCAGTGTCTTATAGTTTTCTGCATACAGGTCTTTTGTCTCCCTAGGTATGTTTATTCCTAGGTATTTTATTCTTTTTGTTGCAGTGGTAAATGGGAGTGTTTCCTTAATTTCTCTTTCAGATTTTTCATCATTAGTGTATAGGAATGCAAGAGATTTCTGTGCATTAATTTTGTATCTTGCAACTTTACCAAATTCATTGATTAGCTCTAGTAGTTTTCTGGCAGCATCTTTAGGATTCTCTATGTATAGTATCATGTCATCTGCCAACAGTGACAGTTTTACTTCTTCTTTTCCAATTTGTATCCCTTTTATTTCTTTTTCTTCTCTGATTGCCGTGGCCAGGATTTCTAAAAGTATGTTGAATAATAGTGGTGAGAGTGGACATCCTTGTCTTGTTCCTGATCTTAGAGGAAATGCTTTCAGTTTTTCAACATTGAGAATGATGTTTGCTGTGGGTTTGTTGTATATGGCCTTTATTATGTTGAGGTAGGTTCCCTTTATGCCCACTTTCTGGAGAGTTTTTTTTTTCTTTTCTTGTGGTACGCGGGCCTCTCACTGTTGTGGGCTCTCCCGTTGCGGAGCACAGGCTCCAGACGCGCAGGCTCAGCGGCCATGGCTCACGGGCCCAGCCGCTCCGTGGCATGTGGGATCTTCCTGGACCAGGGCACAAACTCATGTCCCCTGCATCGGCAGGCAGACTCTCAACCACTGCGCCACCAGGGAAGCCCAACTGGAGTTTTTTTTTTTTATCATAAATGGGTGTTGAATTTTGTCAAAAGCTTTTACTGCATCTATTGAGATGATCATATGGTTTTTATTCTTCAATTTGTTAATATGGTGTATCACATTGATTGATCTGTGTATATTGAAGAATCCTTGCATCCCTGGGATAAATCTCACTTGATCATGGTGTATGATCCTTTTAATGTATTGTTGGAGTCTCTTTGCTAGTATAATGTTGAGGATTTTTGCATCTATATTCATCAGTGATATTGGTCTGTAATTTTCTTTTTTTGTAGTATCTTTGCCTGGTTTTGTTACCAGGGTGATGGTGGAGTTTGGGAGTGCTTCTTCCTCCGCAACTTTTTGGAAGAGTTTGAGAAGAATGGGTGTTAGGTCTTCTCTAAATATTTGATAGAACTCACCTGTAAAGCCATCTGGTCCTGGACTTTTGTTTTTTGGAAGATTTTTAATCACAGTTTCAACTTCATTACTTCTGATTGGTCTGTTCATATTTTCTATTTCTTCCTGGTTCAGTCTTAGAAGGTTATACCTTTCTAAGAATTTGTCTGTTTCTTCGAGGTTGTCCATTTTATTGTCGTAGAGTTGCTTGTCGTAGTCTCTTAGGATGCTTTGTATTTCTGTGGTGTCTGTTGTAACTTCTCCTTTTTTATTTCTAATTTTATTGATTTGAGTCCTCTCTCTCTTTTTCTTGATGAGTCTGGCTAATGGTTTATTAATTTGGTTTATCTTCTCAAAGAACCAGCTCTTAGTTTTATTGATCTTTGTTATTGTTTTCTTTGTTTCTATTTCATTTATTTCTGCTCTGATCGTTATGATTTCTATCCTTCTGCTAACTTTGGGTTTTGTTTGTTCTTCTTTCTCTAGTTCCTTTAGGTGTAAGGTTAGATTGTTTATTTGAGATTTTTCTTGTTTCTTGAGGTAGGCTTGTATAGCTATAAACTTCCCTCTTAGAACTGCTTTTGCTGCATCCCATAGGTTTTGGATCGTCGTGTTTTCATTGCCATTTGTCTCTAGGCATTTTTTAACTTCCTCTTTGATTTCTTCAGTGATCTCTTGGTTATTTAGTAACGTATTGTTTAGTCTGCATGTGTTTGTGTTTTTTACGTTTTTTCCCCTGTAATTCATTTCTAATCTCATAGCATTGTGGTCAGAAAAGATGCTTGATATTATTTCATTTTCTTAAATTTGCTGAGGCTTGATTTGTGACCCAAGATGTGATCTACCCTGGAGAATGTTCCGTGCGCACTTGAGAAGAAAGTGTAATCTGTTTTGGGTTGGAATGTCCTATAAATATCAATTAAATCTATCTGGTCTATTGTGTCATTTAAAGCTTCTGTTTCCTTATTTATTTTCATTTTGGATGATCTGTCCATTGGTGTAAGTGAGGTGTTAAAGTCCCCCACTATTATTGTGTTACTGTCGATTTCCTCCTTTACAGCTGTTAGCAGTTGCCTTATGTATTGAGGTGCTCCTATGTTGGGTGTGTATATATTTATAATTGTTATATCTTCTTCTTGCATTGATCCCTTGATCATTATGTAGTGTCCTTCCTTGTCTCTTGTAACATTCTTTATTTTCAAGTCTATTTTGTTTGATATGAGAATTGCTGCTCTAGCTTTCTTTTGATTTCCTTTTGCATGGAATATCTTTTTCCATCCCCTCACTTTCAGTCTGTATGTGTCCCTAGGTCTGAAGTGGGTCTCTTGTAGACAGCATATATATGGGTCTTGTTTTTGTATCCATTCAGCAAGCCTGTGTCTTTTGGTTGGAGCATTTAATCCATTCACGTTTAAGGTAATTATCGATATGTATGTTCCTATGACCATTTTCTTAATTATTGTGTGTTTCTTTTTGTAGGTCCTTTTCTTCTCTTGTGTTTCCTACTTAGAGAAGGTCCTTTAGCATTTGTTGTAGAGCTGGTTTGGTGGTGCTGAATTCTCTTAGCTTTTGCTTGTCTGTAAAGCTTTTGATTTCTCCATCGAATCTGAATTAGATCCTTGCTGGGTAAAGTAATCTTGGTTGTAGGTTCTTCCCTTTTAGTACTTTAAGTATATTATGCCACTCCCTTCTGGTTTGTAGAGTTTCTGCTGAGCAATCAGCTGTTAACCTTATTGGAGTCCCCTTGTATGTTATTTGTTGTTTTTCTCTTGCTGCTTTCAATAATTTTTCTTTGTCTTTAGTTTTTGCCAATTTAATTACTATGCGTCTTGGTGTGTTTCTCCTTGGGTTTATCCTGTATGGGACTCTCTGTGCTTCCTGGACTTGGGTGGCTATGTCCTTTCCCATGTTAGGGAAGTTTTTGACTATAATCTCTTCAAATATTTTCTTGGGTCCTTTCTCTCTCTCTTCTCCTTCTGGGACGCCTATAATGCAAATATTATTGCGTTTAGTGTTGTCCCAGAGGTCTCTTAGGCTGTCTTCATTTCTTTTCATTCTTTTTTCTTTATTCTGTTCCACAGCAGTGAATTCCACCATTCTGTCTTCCAGGTCACTTATCCGTTCTTCTACCTCAGTTATTCTGCTATTGATTCCTTCTAATGTAGTTTTCATTTCAGTTATTGTAGTGTTCATGTCTGTTTGTTTGTTCTTTAATTCTTCTAGGTCTTTGTTAAACATTTCTTGCATCTTCTCGATCTTTGCCTCCATTCTTTTTCTGAAGTCCTGGATCATCTTCACTATCATTATTCTGAATTCTTTTTCTGGAAGGTTGCCTATATCCACTTCATTTAGTTGTTTTTCTGGGGTTTTATCTTGTTCCTTCATCTGGTACATAGCCCTCTGCCTTTTCATCTTGTCTATCTTTCTGTGAATGTGGTTTTTGTTCCACAGGCTGCAGGACTGTCGTTCTTCTTTCTTCTGCTGTCTGCCCTCAGGTGGATGAGGCTTTCTAAGAGGCTTGTGCAAGTTTCCTGATGGGAGGGACTGGTGGTGGGTAGAGCTGGCTGTTGTTCTTGTGGGCAGAGCTCAGTAAAACTTTAATCCGCTTGTGTGCTGATGCATGGGGCTGGGTTCCCTCCCTGTTGGTTGTTTGGCCTGAGGCAACCCAGCATTGGAGCCTACCTGGGCTCTTTGGTGCGGCTAATGGCAGACTCTGGGAGGGCTCACGCCAAGGAGTACTTCCCAGAACTTCTGCTGTCAGTGTCCTTGTCCCCATGGTGAGCCACAGCCACCGCCCGCCTCTGCAGGAGACCCTCCAACACTAGCAGGTGGGTCTGGTTCAGTCTCCTATGGGGTCACTGCTCCTTCCCCTGGGTCCCGATGCACACACTACTTTGTGTGTGCCCTCCAAGAGTGGAGTCTCTGTTTATCCCAGTCCTGTCAGAGTCCTGTAATCAAATCCCGCTGCACTTCAAAGTCTGATTCTCTAGGAATTCCTCCTTCCATTGCCGGCCCCCCAGGTTTGGAAGCTTGACGTGGGGCTCAGAACCTTCACTCCAGTGGGTGGACTTCTGTGGTATAAGTGTTCTCCAGCTTGTGAGTCACCCACCCGACAGTTATGGGATTTGATTTTATTGTGATCGTGCCCCTCCTACTGTCTCACTGTGGCTTTGCCTCTGTCTTTGGATGTGGGGTATCTTTTTTTTTTTTTTTTTTTTTTTAGCAGTACGCAGGCCTCTCACTGTTGTGGCCTCTCCCATTGCGGAGCACAGGCTCCGGACGCACAGGCTCAGCGGCCGTGGCTCATGGGCCAAGCCGCTCCGCAGCATGTGGGATCTTTCCAGACCAGGGCACGAACCTGCATCCCCTGCATCGACAGGCGGACTCTCAACCACTGCGCCACCAGGGAAGTCCTGGGATATCTTTTTTGGTGAGTTCTAGTGTCTTCCTGTCGATGACTGTTCAGCAGTTAGTTGTGATTCTGGTGTTCTCGCAAGAGGGAGTGAGAGCACGTTCTTCTACTCCACTATCTTGGTTCAGGGCCTCCCTATTATTTCTTTTCTTTCTCAGAATATTCCTGGTTATTCTAGTATATTTAGTTTTTCTGTATAAGCTTTAGAATCAGCATGTCTCACAAAACATAAGCAAACAAAATTAAATCCTTTTGGTATTTTTTCTGAGATCGTGGTAATTATAAATTAAATTAGGGAGCACTGACAGCTTTATGATTTTTAAGTCTTCCTTTCTAAGAACAGACTATGCTTTTCCATATGTCCAAGCCTTCTTTTGAGTTCTTCAGTAGTGTTTTAAGGCTTTCTTCATACAGCTCTTACATATTCTTGTTAGGTTTATTCCTAGGTATTTTATCTTCTTTTGCTATAAAAAGGGACTTTAGTTTTTGTTTGAATAAATAAAGGCTATTATTTTTAAGATTTTTTTTTTATGTGGACCATTTAAAAAATTTTTTATTTATTTATTTTTTGGCTGTGTTGGGTCTTTGTTGTGGCATGCGGGATCTTTAGTTGTGGCTTAGTTGCTGGCTTGTGGGACCTAGTTTCCTGACCAGGGATCGAACGCAGGCCCCCTGCTTTGGGGGCATGGAGTCTTAGCCACTGGACCACGAGGGAAGTTCCAGCAAGTGTTTCTTTAATGATTAGAAAATCATAAGCAGGAAAAAAAAAAAGAATTAATCAAGTATACTGCTTTTTGGCTGAATGTGTCTTGGAACTTATGTCCTGACGTTTGAAATCCCTGTTGCCATGCTGTCATGACTCAGGCCAGTTTTATGATCTACATCAAGAATGCTTTATCTATTTCTTCCATCTGGCTAGGTAGCCTACAGTGTAATCCCACAATGATGTCACTTCTCTTCTGCTCTTCTTTTATCTGAATCCAGATGCTCTCGAACATGGTCCCACCCTCAGATTTGTGTCTAGATATCCATGCAGCTATAGCTCTTCTTGATACCAAACTGCTTTGCTTCTCTTAAGTCTCTTAAGTATATTTCTTTTTTTTTTTGCCCATGATTCTCCCCACAAGACTTCTGAATGACCCACAGAAGGAAGTATCCCACAAGCAAACCTGCTCTTTGGTATTCCTAAGCATTAACTCTCCTTGAGCAAGCATTTTTCTAAAGTTTTTGAACCCTGGGATGTCTCCTAAGACACTCCAAGAAAACCCTTCTCTAGCCAAGATGATGACTTACACAACTTTTGGAGTCATAGCGCTCTTGGAGGAAGTCCAGAAACCATACTGATTGGCTTTATTACAAATTCATACATTCTAACCTCAACTGGATGCTCTTGGCTACCGGGTAATCCTTTCAGTCATCTCTTTTAACTTTGTATTGCATTCCTTCCAGCAGCTGCCCCAGACATTTTCCATTCTCAAATTTCCAAACTAACCCTTTGCCCCAACCCCCAACTCTAAGCAGATAACTTATTTTATTAAGAAGATCGAAGCCATCTGATTTTTTAATCCTTCAATTTCCTTCCTCTACACCTTAATATTTCTTAGTGTCTTCACTTATCCTCATCTCTTCCATCCCTCTCTTAAAGAAAGAAACCTTTCCCTTCTCTTACTAAGATTAATCTCTCCATCTGTGCTCTTGAGTCCATGTTCTCTCAGTTTCTCTGGGATCTTGCTCTGTCAATTATCCCCCTTACACTTGCATCTTACCTTCTCCATTAACTTCTTGCTATCTACCCACATATGTTTAAGTGGTCCCTTAATCTAAAAAAACTTTCATAGTCTACTTACCAAAGCCAAATTTCTCAGAAGAGTGTGCTATATTCACTATCTCCTCTTTCTTACCACTCATTCATTCACTCAGTAGCCCCTTCAGTGTTGCTTCCATCACATCAAAACCGTTCTCTTGAAAGTTACAATCTCCAATCACCATAGATTCAAAGGACATTTTTTTAGTTCTCCACTTGTGACAACTGATACTGTTGCCCATCCTGTCCTTGAAACTCTCCTCCTTTGGTTTATGTAATGGCATATTATTCTATTTCTCCTCCTATATTCTGTTTCTTCCCTGACTCTTTTTCCTTCTCTCACCCTTTAAATATAAGCATTCCCCAAAGTTCTGCCCTTATCTCTCTCTCTCACTACACTTTCATCCCTCGGTGATCTCATCCATTCGCATGATTTAAATTCTGACTATATCTCCACTTCCAATCTCTTTATCAGACTTGAATCCCTGCTGGACAAATTCATTTGAAAGGTTCACTGGTTTTTCAAACTCAGTTGGTTCCAAACCAAACTACGGTAGCAACTCTTTTAACCAACTCCACTTGTCTTCTGTTTTTCATTTTTTAATAATATGCTTATGCTGCTATTTCTTGATTTTAAAATTTTACATTATCTTTGGACTCTTAGTTGAAAATGACAGATTATCTTTTTCACCACCTACACACATTTCCCATCCCTCCATCTTTCTAATGTAGATACAGTAACAAGTTTAGCTTAAAATATTCAGTATTCATATTTTTATACCACATAAGCATTATTCACAGGCAGGCCACAAGGTATATTATTATTACATTTTCTTCCTCATACAACATTTTGTTTCTCTTGGAATTACCTCTTTCTTGGTTTGCTTGGAGTTTCTAAGTATTAATCACTATTTCTTCAACTCAAGTATTAATCTCTAATTCTCCAACTGAATGTAATCTAACACAACACTTTTATCAGTTCTATTTTAAAAATTTTCTTGCAGACATTCTCCTGGATGTTTCTGCTGCTGCAATCTGAACTGCTTGCTATCTAACTCTCCTGCATAAATGACTGTCCTGGGACTACCCTTCATTATCATCCTAAGAATTCCTTTTACTTCTCTGTGTTGGATCCCTTTTTCTAGATCCCATAATTTCATCTTTTTAGATTTATTCCCATTTTTGGGTGAAACACATCCTCCAGTAGTTTCATGAGAAAAGCCGCATGGGAGTTAAAATTTATAAGCTCTCGCCTATCTAAAAATCTATATTCTATTCTCATTGTTGATTATTAATTTGGTTTGGTACAGAATTCTAGGTTGGAAATAATTTTACTTTTGTATTCTGAAAGCATTGCTCTATTGCTCTACTGAGTTTTAGCTTCCAGCATTGCTGTTGAGAAGCCCAGTGGCATTCTAATTCCTTTATCTCTTTCTGGAAGTCCAATTTTTTAGACGTTATACTTCTGGACTAGGCCTCTAATTTTTTTGTATTTTTCTCTTATTTTCTATTTCTTTGCCTCTTCTGGGCAATTTCCTCAACTTTACCTTTAGCCCTTCTATTGAATTTTTAATTTATGCTATTATATTTTTAATTCCAAGAACTCCTTCTTGTTCTTTAAAAAAAATACACACACACACACACACACACACACACACACACACACACACGGCTATATATGGCAGGCTAGTCTTTTTTTTTCTTTTCAATTTTTGGCTGCATTGGGTCTTCGTTGCTGTGCGCGGGCTTTCTCTAGTTGTGGCGAGCGGGGGCTACTCTTCGTTGCAGTGTGCGGGCTTCTAATTGGGGTGGCTTGTCTTGTTGCAGAGCACAGGCTCTAGGCGTGTGGGCTTCAGTAGTTGTGGCACGTGGGCTCAGTAATTGTGGTTCGCAGGCTTTAGAGGGCAGGCTCAGTGGTTGTGGCGTACGGGCTTAGTTGCTCCGCGGCATGTAGGATCTTCCCAGACCAGGGCTCGAACCCATGTCCCCTGCATTGGCAGGTGGATTCTTAACCACTGTGCCACCAGGGAAGCCTGGCAGGCTAGTCTTATTTAATGGATCCAATACCTTCTCTGTTTTCCCTGAGGCTATTAATGACAGCTTTCTTAAAGTTTTCTTCTGCTCCTTGTATTGTTACTGCTTCTTCTGAGTTCCCCCCTCCTCTACCTTGTTTGTTTGGTCTTCGTTTCTGGCTATCACGTTAGAGACTTCTCCAAATGCCTTGTGATCCTTGAATATGTCCACTCATATTTAGAGTGAGATGTAAAAAAGCTGGTTTTCTAAATGGATGGAGCTTGCTGACATTGAGCTCCATTGCAGAATGGAGACCTGGTCATTTTACAGTGGAACTCCTAAATGTCAGATCTGTAGGGACTTTTCCTGGGGCTATTCAAGTTTCTCCAGGAAATTTTCTAGACTTGTGCTTGGGGAGTATCCATTTGGCAGCCAGCATTGTGAGAGCTAAGCAAGGGAAGGGGGGAATGAGGTATCAACATACAGCATGTAGACGTTGGCTTATTTCCTTGTTTTCATGAGGCCATCTCACCTCTGCTCTGAACCTGGTATTCTTGAGTTGAGACTTCCTTCAGTTTAGTTGCTCCAACCTTCTACTGGATGGAGAAGGGAGTGACCTTGATGCTTAATGTGGGGAAGAGGATCTGGGGATCTAACCATTCCTTACAAGGACTTGCAGCAAATCCTGTTTTCAGCTTTCCTCACTCCCAACTTCAGAGTACCTGACACTTCCAATTCTTGAACACTTCTAGACCTCTGTGGCATAAAGAGATACCTTTCTCTTTTGTAAATTAGTCATCAGCTTTCTTTGCTAAATCACTCCCTACTTATCCATCTGTAGTCCACCCTGTAAAATTTAGTTGACACCTACTACTTACTGTCATCTCTTGTTCTCTTTTGGCTTTATACCTTTTTTCCCCCTTTATTATAAACTTAGTGTGTTTTATAGAGAGAGTGCAAATAAATATGTGTATTTGACCTGACACTGTCTACCAGTGGTCTATAACTCTTTATTTACATGTCAATTTTCTCTCCAACTAGACTATGAGTTCATTAAGAATAGAACTATTTCCTCCTTATCCTTTTAGTTCCAGCACCTAGAATAATACCTGGCACAGAGGACACACTCAACAAATACTGTTGAATGAATGAATAGATGAATGAATGAGTTCTCTGCTTACTTTTCATCACCTAGCAGCACAGTGCTTTGAACACTGAAAGTACTTAAAAATACATGAATTCAAAAAGGAAAGCTTTATAGTTGACATTTTGTATTTAAAATTTCAAACATATGGTTCTCTGAAAGACTTGTTTGCATGGTAAGTATAGTTTACATGGCCACAGTATTCAGAGTACATAGCACACATTTCATGTAGTCATGTTAACCAAGTAACTAGTAAAAGCAAATCCTGACTCCATTGTTTGAAAAGCCTCAATCTTAATGTCTTTTTTAAAAATAAACTTTCATTTATTTTTAAATAAACTTTTGGCCTCCATCCTTCATACCCTACTTTTTGATTTTTAATACAAGAAAGTGTAGGAATATATTAATCACAAATTAAAAGCCTATAGAAAAAGCCACTGACTGAATTGAGACATGGATAGAAATGACAGGATTATAGAGCACATGGACTGAAGTCTTCCATTCTCAATACACTAAAATAATGAAATGTTCATGGCAGTCATAGTTTTTATGTCACTTTAGAGTCAGTATTCAGAATAATTATATTTATTTTTCTAAGATCTGATTTTTAAAATGCTCAAGTATACCAAAATACAATTTGCAATGTATCAAAATAAAGATATGGAATAAACTTGGCAATAAAGCAAATTTCTCTATCACAAATCATATTTGCTTATTACTCTATATAAGCTGGTTTCCTCACTGTCTTTTCAAATACCATTATTATTGCTTCAGTGCTCAAGCTGCCTAAAATGTCCTCCTTCCCTCCTCCTAGTCAAATTCTGTCCATTTTTCAAGGTCCAACTCAAGCTTCCTCTTTCCAATGAAATCTTCCACATGACCTCTCCTCTTCCTGGTAGCCTCCAGCACTTCTTTGAACCACGTATCCTGACACCTGATTACACTCTACACTCTACCACCCTTTAGGTACCTTCCCAACTAGAATGTAAACATACTGGTGGCCAGGCTGCAGCCTTCTTTTCTAATCCTTGTAACTCCTAGTACCATTTTGGGCCCATAGCAGATGGTCAAACAAAATTTTCTTTTTTTCAAAATAAAAATAGCTTTTATTGTGATTAAAAAAATGTTACACAGTCATTATAAAAAACTCAAACCATATAAAAAAGTGCAAAAAAAAAGTAAAATCCTAGCACTGAAAGAAAACCACTTATAACATTTTGGTAAACCTCTTTCCAAACATTTTTGTATGCACATAAATACATACAGACATAAAAATATATAATTTTATATAAATGGTATTATACTGTCCTGTTGTTCTGCCACTTGAGACAATAAATGCAGATTTTCAGTGTCTTCCTAAAATTGTATTACTTCCTTGCTCATCATTGCTTCCTGAAGTTAACTTTATTTTAAAAGTAGAAATGCGGGACTTCCCTGGTGGTCCAAAGGCTAAGACTCCGCATTCCCAATGCAGGGGCCCAGATTCAATCCCTGGTCAGGGAACTAGATCCCACATGCTGCAACTAAAGATCCCACATGCCGCAACTAAGACCAGGTACAGCCAAATAAATAAATAAATAAATTTAAAAATAATAAATAAAAGTAGAATTGTGCTTCCAAGGAATTATTGGCCAATTTGCATGACAAATAAGGTTTCGAACACTGGATTATATATTTTTCAGACTACTAATTCTTTTGTCATCAGACCCATTTTGATTATAACATGGTTAAATTCATTTATTTGCTCATGTTTTAAAAGATATTAGTTACCTGGTAAACATTTTCGTGGACTACCCATTAATCTTCATATATTTTGTTACACACCTTTAATAAAGTTTCAATTAGCTAAATATATTCTTATATTCCTCCTGCAAGTGACATAGGTGGTGATAAATACTCTCAGGTATCAGTTTTATCTCACTTGTACAGCCTCTTAGCACTAAAATACCTTTAAATGACAGTGGTGATGGCAGAGCCTACTTTGTATAATTCGTTCATCTATCAATACTGGGTTTTTGAGAAATGATAATCTAAAGCTCTAAAGGTCCTTCTTGGTCCTATGTATCTAGAAAAACAGCATCTCCATGCCAGATGAGAACTTCTCGAACTGTTTTTAAAATCAGGGCAAGGGGAAAAGAACAGGGCAGGGAATCCTTGGCAGCAACAGCCGGATTCAAAGAATTCAGTGTGCTGGGAACAACAGTCAACTGGGTGCGACTGCCTGCACCCTTGCACCAAAGCCAGAGAACAAAGATGAAGGGTGAGGAAATTAAGGAGACTCTTAAAGTGACTTCCCAGGAGGAATCTCAGACCAGCCACACCCAGTCCCCTCATCTTAGTAAATAATTCAGCAAAGCTGCAAATGGGTTTAGCTGAGTCCCTGCAGGAACCTCTCCCAGAGTGGGGGATTTCTTCTTCATTGCTCCTACTTGCAACTTCCCAGACCCAAGCTTGCCTGCGGGTGACGTGTGTGCTCTCCCCAAGTCATGGCATGTTTACCTGAAGATGAACAAACAAACAGCAAATAGCTCTTGGAGTGTTTTCCCTACTTCCTGGCAGCAGAAGGAGAGCAGCTGTTGTATGGTTAAACTGGGGATTTAAGCTTTTTAATAAAGTTTTTAGTAGAAACCCTACTTTCTGTCTACCTCTGATGGTTAAACTGAAATTTGACTGCTTCTTCCAAGATAGGCCAAACTTACTGGAAATGGAATATGAATAAGCCTGGCCCATCCAATCATCCTGCAGACATTCATTAATTTATTCTTCCAGCATTTACTGAGCACCCACAACAAGCAAAGGTACTGAATGGGGCTTCAGAGATAAACTATGCTGTCTCCCCACTCAAGGGAACTAACAATGATACCTATCACATGACACAAACAACTGGCATTGATGAAGCAGTTATTATGTGCCAAGATTAATAGATGCTTTAGTCCATTATCTCATTTAATTTTCACAATGTTGAAGTAGTATACTCTCCATTTTACAGATGAGAAAACTAAGGCCTGGAGAAAGTAACTTAACCATGGTTACACAGCTGTACCCAATTTAAAGTCTTCTCTTTAGTGCTTCTCATGGAGCTTGATATTACACATTTACAAGCTGAATGGAGAGGTAGGAGAGACAAAATCGATTTATTCTTGACCCTGTGCGGTATCTTAGGAAAGAGATTATATGTTTGCCAATAACTAATATAAATATGATAGAATAAGTGCCATAAGACAGATCACTTATGGAGGTAAGGGAGGGCAAGGAGGGGAGGAAGTGGGAATTACGAGGACTTTTAGAACTGGGTTTACTTGAAGGTGGGCAGGAATGTGACAGACATGCAAGAAAGTGCTACACAAATAGAAAAGCAAAAACAAAGGTGTGCTAGGGGAAAAGTATAAGGAGTGTTTGGGGGAAAGTGAATGTCTGTGTGTGGTGAGAGTGTAGGCTGTGGGTAGGAAAGCAGTGGTTGGAACAGCTGAGGTTAGATCATGAGTGGCCTAAATGTAAGGTAATGGAACTCATATTTCATAAGCAGGCAATACCAATAGAACCTTTGCTGTTCTAAGCAGGGGCGACAAGCCCAAGGCTATGCTTTAGAGAATTATATTTATAAAAGGTCTTGCGGTAGTTCTCAAGCTTCAATGTGCATCACAATCACCTGCAGAGCTTTTAAAATGCATGGGCCCCAGAAAAAGTTCTAGAGCAACAGGAACTCTCATAAACTGCAGTTAAATGTGGAAAATGGTACAATCATTTTGGGAACATATGCTAAAGCTGAATGTACGCATTCCCAACAATTCCACTCCTAAGTACATACTTAACAGAAATCTATACACCAAGAGACATATAAAAGTATGTTTATAGTAACATTGTTTGTACTAGCTTGAAACTGAAAACAACCCAAACACCACCTACTGTAGAATGGATAAACTGTGGTTTATACATAAAATGGAATTCTGTACAACAATAAAAAAGAACAAACTGTAGCTAAACCCAACAACAAATCAGAAATATAATGTTAAGCAAAAGAAGCCAGCCCCTGAGGAGCGCATGCTCTATGATTCTAGCTACGTAAAGTTCAAGATCAGGCACATCTAGTTTATGGTGATAAAAGTTAGACTAGTGGTGACCCTAGAGGGGATTCATGACTGGAAGGGGACCTGGGAGAGGCATCTGGGGCGCTGGTAATATTCTCTATCTGGATGGACATTACATGAGTATGTTTATTTTGTAGAAATCCATTAAGCTGTACATTTATTATTTTGCACTTTTCTCTAAATGTTGTACTGCAATAAAACCTTTTTACTTAAAACATTAAAAAAAAAAAAAAAAGCATAGCTCCCAACCCATAAGATTCTGATTAAATCGATCTGTGATGGGGCATGGGCATGGGTAGTTTTTAAAAGCTCCCTGAATGAACTTGACGTGCAACCAGGGTTGAAAACTGCTGATGTAGAGCAAGGACTGGAGCAAAAGAAAAAAGTTAAGAAGTTATTCAATACTTCCCACACGAGTGATTTTAAGTGTCACCTGAAATGCTTGTTAAAAAATAAATTCCCGGGGCGGGGGGGGGAGTCAAGATGGCGTACTAGGAGAACGCAGAATTCGTGGCTTCTCACAACTAGGACACCTACCAGGCACCGGTGGGGGACCACGAACACCTAAGGGGACGGAAGGAACCCCCAGCAACCAGGGACATGGGGAGTGGGGGGAGTGAGGGGGGAGGAGGAGTGGAGGCAGGACGGGACTGGCGCCCCTGAGGGGTGGCTGGGGGAGGGGAAGGGATCCCATGCCTGAAGGGGGAAACTGGGGGACCACTGGGAGGGCAGAGGATCAGAAGGGAGTGTGGCCAGGTTTCCCTGCCCACTTGGGCCCCCAGGAACCTCTTGAGATCCGGGCCTGATCCTCTGCCCACCGAGGCCCTCTCCAGCCGCGCGGGTCCTGAGGGAGTGGGAGGGAGTGAAGGGGGAGCAAAAGTAAAGGCCGGACTTACGGGACCGGCCTCCCTGAGGGGCAGCTGGGGTAGGGGAGGAGTTCTACACCCAGCACAACCCACCCACGGTTAGGGGTCTGGCAGCGACACGGGATACCCCGGGGGGAGATGGTGGGGGAGGGGCACGAAGGAACACAAGGGAACAGGACCGGGGCTTTCCCTGTCCACTTGGGCACTGAGAAGCCTGTTGGGCTCCCTGGCCTAATCCTCTGCCCTCAGAGCCTCCCTCCTGCCATGCAGAGCCAAGCCCCACCCCACACCCTCACTCAGGGCCCTACCTCCAGACTCCGCAACCCCACACTCCAGAGGCCCTCCTTTCCACATGCTGCCGCTCCCCTTCTGCGCAGGTCCTAAGCAGAAGCTCTGCCCACACTTGAACGTCGCCCCGCCTAGGCCCCACCTCACGCTCAAACGTCACCTCCCCACCAGCCTAGGTCCGGCCCCACTGTAAACACCCCGCCCCTGCCTAAGTTCCAATCCGCCCCCATAGGCAGACTTTTTTTTTTTCTTTTCTTTTTTCCTCTTTTAGATTGGGGTTCTGTTTTACCTTGTTGATTCATTGTTGTTGATTCTTTTATATTTTTATTTCTCCTAATAAATCTTCTATTTTTCTAATTTTATTTTATTCTTTATACTTTGTTAGTGATCTCTCCTTTTGGCTTGTCCCCCCTGCCTTTTTTCTTCTTTTTTTCTGTTGTTGTTTTACTGTACCTTGTTGCAGTTATTTCAATTATAGTTTTAGTTTTCCTAACATTTTTTATCTTTCTAATTTTATTTTGTTTTTTATTGTTTGATATTGTACTGCTCCTTTTTTTCTTTCTTCCTTTTTTTTTTTTTTTCGGTACGCGGGCCTCTCACTGCCGTGGCCTCTCCCATTGCAGAGCACAGGCTCTGGAGGCGCAGGCTCAGCGGACATGTCTCACGGGCCCAGCCACTCCGTGGCACGTGGGATCCTCCCGGACCGGGGCACGAACCCGTGTCCCCTGCATCGGCAGGCGGACTCTCAACCACTGCACCACCAGGGAAGCCCCCCCCTTTTTTTTTAACCACGCCACAAAGCTTGCAGGATCTTGCTTCCCAGGCCAGAGGTTGGGCCTGAGCTCCTGTGGTGGGAGCTCCGAGTCCAAACTGCTGGACTAACAGAACCTCAGACCCCAGGGAATATCAACTGGAGTGAGGCGTCCTGGAGGTCCTCATCTCAGCACCAAGATCCAGCTCTATCCAACTGCCTGTAAACTCCAGTGCGGGACATCTCAAGCCAAACAACCAGTAAGACAGGAATACAGCACCACCCACCAGAAAAAAAAAAAAGAAATGACAAAAAAATTTGTTACAGATAAAGGAGCAAGGTAAAAACGTACAAGACCAAATAAATGAAGACGAAATAGGCAAACTACCTGAAAAAGAATTCAGAGTAATGATAGTAAAGATGATCCAAAATTTCAGAAACAAAATGGAGAAAATACAAGAAACATTTAAAAAGGATCTAGAAGAACTAAAGAGCAAACAAACAGTGATGAACAACACAATTACTGAAATTAAAAATACTCTAGAAGGAATCAACAGCAGAATAACTGAGGCAGAAGAACGGGTAAGTGAGCTGGAAGATAAAATTATGGAATTAACTGCCAGGGAGTAGAACAAAGAAAAAAGAAGGAAAAGAATTGAGGAAAGTCTCAGAGACCTCTGGGACAACGTTAAACGCACCAACATTCGAATTATAGGGGTCCCAGAAGAAGAAGAGAAAAACAAAGGGCCTGAGAAAATATTTGAAGAGATTATAGTCGAAAACTTTCCTAACATGGGAAAGGAAATAGTCAATCAAGTCCAGGAAGCACAAAGAGTACCATACAGGATAAACCCAAAGAGAAACACACCGAGAAACATATTAATCAAACTATCAAAAATTAAATAAAAAGAAAAAATATTGAAAGCAGCAAGGGAAAAGCAACAAATAACATACAAGGGAATCCACATAAGGTTAACAGCTGATCTCTCAGTAGAAACTCTGCAAGCCAGAAGGGAGTGGCAGGACATATTTAAAGTGATGAAAGGGAAAAACCTACAACCAAGATTACTCTACCGAGCAAGGATCTCGAGCAAGGATCTCATTCAGATTCGATGGAGAAATTAAAACCTTTACAGACAAGCAAAAGTTAAGAGAATTCAGCACCAGCAAACCAGCTTTACAACAAATGCTAAAGGAACTTCTCTAGGCAGGAAACACAAAAAAATGAAAAGACCTACAATAACAAACCCAAAACAATTAGGAAAACAGTAATAGGAACATACATATTGATTATAACCTTGAGTGTAAATGGATTAAATGCTTCAACCAAAAGACACAGACTGGGTAACTGGATAAAAAACAAGACCCATACATATGCTGTCTACAAGAGACCCACTTCAGACCTAGGGACACATACAGACTGAAAGTGAGGGGATGGAAAAAGATATTCCATGCAAACGGAAATCAAAAGAAAGCTGGAGTAGCAATTCTCATATCAGACAAAGTAGACTTTAAAATAAAGACTATTACAAGAGACAAAGAAGGACACTACATAATGATCAAGGGATCAATCCAAGAAGAAGATATAACAATTGTAAATATTTATGCACCCAACATAGGAGCACCTCAATACATAAGGCAAATGCTAACAGCCATAAAAGGGGAAATCGACAGTAACACAATAATAGTAGGGGACTTTAACACCCCACCTTCACCAATGGACAGATCATCCAAACTGAAAATAAATAAAGAAACACAAGCCTTAAATGACACATTAAACAAGATGGACTTAATTGATATATATAGGAGATTCATCCCAAAACAACAGAATATACTTTCTTCTCAAGTGATCATGGAACATTCTTCAGGATAGACCATATCTATCCATTTGGGTCACAAATCAAGCCTTGGTAAGTTTAAGAAAATTGAAATTGTAACAAGTATCTTTTCCGACCACAACACTATGAGACTAGATATCAATTACAGAAAAAAAAAACTGTAAAAAAATACAAACGCAGGAGGCTAAACAATACGCTACTAAATAACCAAGATACCACTGAAGAAATCAAAGAGGAAATAAAAAAATACCTAGAAATAAATGACAATGAAAACATGATGACCCCAAACCTATGGGATGCAGCAAAAGCAGTTCTAAGAGGGAAGCTTATAGCAATACAATCCTACCTCAAGAAACAAGAAAATCTCAAATCAACAACCTTACCTTACACCTAAAGCAATTAGAGAAAGAAGAACAAAAGAACCCCGAAGTTAGCAGAAGGAAAGAAATCATAAAGATCAGATCAGAAATAAATGAAATAGAAATGAAAGAAACAATAGCAAAGATCAATAAAACTAAAAGCTGGTTCTTTGAGAAGATAAACAAAATTGATAAACCCTTAGCCAGACTCATCAAGAAAAAAAGGGAGAAGACTCACATCAACAGAATTAGAAATGAAAAAGGAGAAGGAACAACTGATACTGCAGAAATACAAAGGATCATGAGAGATCACTACAAGCAACTGTATGCCAATAAAATGGACAACCTGGAAGAAATGGACAAATTCTTAGAAAAGCACAGCCTTCCGAGACTGAACCAGGAAGATAGAATATATCAACAGACCAATCACAAGCACTGA
The DNA here is from genome assembly GCF_951394435.1 of Stenella coeruleoalba. NCBI lineage: Eukaryota > Metazoa > Chordata > Mammalia > Artiodactyla > Delphinidae > Stenella > Stenella coeruleoalba. The sequence continues at coordinate 13,234,127 of NC_137154.1, forward strand.
AATTGAAACTGTGATTAAAAATCTTCCAACAAAGCCCAGGACCAGATAGCTTCACAGGCAAATTCTATCAAACATTTAGAGAAGAACTAACACCTATCCTTCTCAAACTCTTCAAAATATAGCAGAGGGAGGAACACTCCCAAACTCATTTTATGAGGCCACCATCACCATGATACCGAAACCAGACAAAGATGTCACAGAAAAGAGAAAACGATAGGCCAATATCTCTGATGAACATAGATGCAAAAATCCTCAACAAAATACCAGGAAACAGAATCCAACAGCACATTAAAAGGATCATACCCCACGATCTAGTGGGGTTTATCCCAGGAAATCAAGGATTCTTCAATATACACAAATCAATCAATGTGATACACCATATTAACAAATTGAAGGATAAAAACCATATGATAATCTCAATAGATGCAGAAAAAGCTTTTGACAAAATTCAACACCCATTTATGATAAAAACTCTCCAGGAAATAGGCATAGAGGGAACCTACCTCAACATAATAAAGGCCATATATGACAAACCCACAGCCAACATCATTCTCAACGGTGATAAACTGAAACCATTTCCACTAAGATCAGGAACAAGAAAAGGATGCCCACTCTCACCACTATTATTCAACATAGTTTTGGAAGTTTTAGCCACAGCAATCAGAGAAGAAAAAGAAATAAAAGGAATCCAAATCGGAAAAGAAGAAGTAAAGCTGTCACTGTTTGCAGATGATGTGATACTATACATAGAGAATCCTAAAGATGCTACCAGAAAACTACTAGAGCTAATCAATGAACTTGGTAGAGTAGCAGGATACAAAATTAATGCAGAGAAATCTCTTGCATTCCTATACACTAATGATGAAAAATCTGAAAGAGAAATTAAGGAAACACTCCCATTTACCATTGCAACAAAAAGAATAAAATACCTAGGAATAAACTTACTGAAGGAGACAAAAGACCTGTATGCAGAAAACTATAAGACACTGATGAAAGAAATTGAAGATGATACAAACAGATGGAGAGATATACTATGTTCTTGGATTGGAAGAATCAATATTGTGAAAATAACTATACTACCCAAAGCAATCTACAGATTCAATGCAATCCCTATCAAACTACCAATGACATTTTTTCACAGAACTAGAACAAAAAATTGCACAATTTGTATGGAAACACAAAAGACCCTGAATAGCAAAACAATGTTGAGAAAGAAAAATAGAGCTGGAGGAATCAGGCTCCTGGACTTCAGACTATACTATAAAGCTACAATAATCAAGACAGTATGGTACTGGCACAAAAACAGAAATATAAATCAATGGAACAGGATAGAAAGCCCAGAGATAAACCTCCGTTGATAAAGGAGGCAAGAGTATACCATGGAGAAAAGACAGCCTCTTCAATAAGTGGTGCTGGGAAATTGGACAGCTACCTGTAAAAGAATGAAATTAGAACACTGCCTAATACCATACACAAAAATAAACTCAAAATGGATTAAAGACCTAAATGTAAGGCCAGACACTATAAAACTCTTAGAGAAAAACATAGGCAGAACACTGTATGACATAAATCACAGCAAGATCCTTTCTGACTCACCACCTAGAGTAAAAACAAAAATAAACAAATGGGACCTAATGAAACTTCAAAGCTTTTGCACAGCAAAGGAAACTATAAATAAGACGAAAAGACAACCCTCAGAATGGGAGAAAATATTTGCCAATGAAGCAACTGACAAAGGATGAATCTCCAAAATATACAAGCAGCTTATGCAGCTCAATAACCAAAAAACAAAAATCCAATCCAAAAATGGGCAAAAGACCTAAATAGACATTTCTCTAAAGAAGACATACAGATTGCCAACAAACACATGAAAAGATGCTCAACATCATCACTCACTAGAGAAATGCAAATCAAAACTACAATGAGGTATCACGTCACACCAGTCAGAATGGCCATCATCAAAAAATCTACAAACAATAAATGCTGGAGAGGGTGTGGAGAAAAGGGAACCCTCTTGCACTGTTAGTGGGGAATGTAAATTGATACAGCCACTATGGAGAACAGTATGGAGGTTCCTTAAAAAACTAAAAATAGAATTACCATATGATCCAGAAATCCCACTACTGGGCATATACCCTGAGAAAATCATAATTCAAAAAGAGTCATGCAGGGCTTCCCTGGTGGCGCAGTGGTTGAGAGTCCGCCTGCCAATGCAGGGGACGTGGGTTCGTGCCCCGGTCCGGGAAAATCCCGCATGCTGCGGAGCGGCTGGGCCCGTAAGCCATGGCTGCTGAGCCTGCGTGTCCAGAGCCTGTGCTCCGCAACAGGAGAGGCCACAATACTGAGAGGCCCGTATACCACAAAAAAAAAAAAAAAAAAAAAAATAGTCATGCACCACAATGTTCATTGCAGCACTATTTACAATAGCCAGGACATGGAAGCAACCTAAGTGTCCATCGACAGATGAATGGCTAAAGAAGATGTGGCACATATATACAATGGAATATTACTCAGCCATAAAAAGAAATGAAATTGAGTTATTTGCAGTGAGGTGGATGGACCTAGAGACTGTCATACAGAGTGAAGTAAGTCAGAAAGAGAAAAACAAATACCGTATGCTAACACATATATATGGAATTAAAAAAAAAATGGTTCTGAAGAACCTAGGGGCAGGACAGGAACAAAGACACAAACGTAGAGAATGGACTTGAGGACACAGGAGAGGGAAGGGTAAGCTGGGAGGAAGTAAGAGAGTAGCACTGACATATATACACTACCAAATGTAAAATAGATAGCTAGTGGGAAGCAGCTGCATGGCACAGGGAGATCAGCTCAGTGCTTTGCGACCACCTAGAGGGGTGGGATAAGGAGGGTGGGAGGGAGATGCAAGAGGTAGGGGATATGGGGATATACGTATGCATATAGCTGATTCACTTTGTTATACAGCAGAAAATAACACAACACTGTAAAGCAATTATACTCCAATAAAGATGTTAAAATAAATAAATTCATTCATTCATTCATTCCCAGGTCCCTCCCCTGCTGACTCTGATTCACTTGGTTGGAGATGGGATCAAGGAATCTGTCTTTTTGACAACCTCTCCGATGTGGTTAGTTAGGGTTCTAAATTAGGGTCCAGTGGCAGCGGTGGGAATGAAGAGCAAGTTATGCCAAGCAAAATAAAACTAGAAAAGATTAAATTTTCAACACTACTTATACTTGCTTTTATACACTCCCAGCTTAAAACCCACCAAAACTACCAAATTTGAGTATGGTTTATTAAACTGACATTTTTAACCTAAGGTGGCTTTATTTTGATTCACAGTGTATACACTTTAATTTAGTCTTTTACTTTTGTTTTTAACTGAATCATGCGAGCAAGAGATTTCAGAAGCCTAAGAGGTACCATTCTGTTTTGGGGTACATCTGCTTTAGAGAATGGGTTTAATAACATCTCATGGTAAAGTCTCACTTTAGCCTAATTTTTGAAAAACCCTTGGTTGTAGTTTCAAAGAACTTCCAAATTCTGCTTGTTATGTCCGTCAAAGCATGAAATATGCAGTAAAGCAAGTACTATACTTCCCTCAGTAATAAGAATCATGATTTTTTATTTTAAATAGAAGATGGAATAACATAATGTTTTCTCTTGAAGACAGGTAGAGTGGAACTGAAACTTTCCTCCATCTGTTAAGGCAATCAAAGAAGATAGAAAATCACACACAATTGCAGTACATTCTTAAACCTTAACTAATCTGATCACATTCTGGGCTAGAAAATTATACATTGATCTCAGAGGCTGAATGACATAAAATATATTGATGTGCATTAAGTGTCAGGGCAAGAGCACTTGACGCTAATAGCAAGAGCACTTGGTGAGAGTCAGAAGACTCTCTGGGAGACCTCAGGCTTCAATATTATACCTGTGTGATGGGGAATGGGTAGAGAAACATCAGTAGTTTTCAAACCAGAAGGCTTGAGTTTTTCAGAGGCATTGGTAAGTTTCTACAAATGTTTAATATTAACAGTTTTCTTATTAAAAATATACCTTTGTTTAAAATTTATAAGAAAAACAACATGCACACTAAATAGGTTACATAGTAAATTTGAATATATAGACACTACCAACTTGTGCTCTCAGGTTAACTCATCGTGGAGCTTCTCCTGCTCACAAATATATGTATCTGAACTTGTAAATATGTCACTGACTAGGAAGCTTTTTATCTGCTCTAGTCTTTTTCTTTTTTTTTTAATCCAGGACTATATTGGCATAAAGGCTGTGATTACATAAAATCTTTAAATTCTACTGGATGAGAGTACAGATGTTATCAACCCCTCCTTATACTTGTTCCTATATGATGTGGTTATGGAACAAAACAAAGTAGATTTATTACTCTATAAAATAACGTGATAATTACAAAATAGAAGTATTTAAGTGTTAAGATACTAACAAAGTGGTAAAAATGTAATCGTTTTTGTACTGGGACTGGAAAAGCAATGGCAGAAAAAATTGATGGAATAGTGGATCACAGGCCTTAAAATGTCATTAGATGTTGTGTAGATAAACACTAGCAGTTAAAATTATGTAAGCATTTTTCAAAACACTATTGGATAATGTTATACAAATTGATACATACTGTTAATTTTATTAGGATGAGGCTTTTAAATTGTAGACCTTTCAGAGTCATTTGCAGATGTATCAGTAGTGATGCCAGAATTTATTCTTTTACACTAAAGTTTTCTGACTGATATAAGGCAGTTGTCAAAACAATAGTCAAATAAAATAAGAAATTACTATTATTTCTACCTTAAGTACATTCATTAAATGTAAGTTTATCAACTTGGAAATCTTACTGATATTTAAATAAACTGAATAGCTCAATTTAGGCTTATAACACTGCCATACTTACCACCTCAGATAAAATATTAGTGATGAATCAAAACAGGATTTGGATTCAAAATGCAAAATAAAATTAATTTTTCTGCATGAAAATTATGAGCAAAAATCTGGCCTCTGTATTAGTCTGCTCAGGCTGCCATAACAAAATACCATAGACTGGGTGGCTTAAACAAGAGAAATTATTTTTCTCACAGTTTGGGAGACTAGAAGTCCAAGATGGAAGAGCCAGCAGGCTCAGTGTCTGGTGAGGAGTCTTTCCTTTGTTGTAAAAGGCTGCCTTCTCACTGTGTCCTTACATGGCGAACAGAGGGGGAAGGCTCTCTGATGTCTCTTCTTTTTTTTTTTTTAAATTTATTTATTTATTTTTGGCTGCGCTGCGTCTTTGTTGCTGTGCGTGGGCTTTCTCTAGTTGCGGCGAGCGGGGGCTACTCTTCGTTGCGATGCATGGGCTTCTCACTGCAGTGGCTTCTCTTGTTGCAGAGCACAGGCTCTAGGTATGCGGGTTTCAGTAGTTGTGGCATGTGGGCTTCAGTAGTTATGGCATGTGGGCTCAGTAGTTGTGGCGCACGGGCTTACCTGCTCTGTGGCATGTGGGATCTTCCTAGACCAGGGTTCAAACCCATGTCCCCTGCATTGGCAGGAGGATTGTTAACCACTGTGCCACCAGGGAAGTCCCTGATATCTCTTCTTATAAGCACACTAATCCTATTGGAGAAGAGCCCTACCCTAATGACCTCATTGAATCTTAATTACATCCTTATAGGCCCTACCTCCAAACACAGTCACGTTGGGGGTTAGGGCTTCAATATATGAATGTGGGGGGGACACAATTCAATCCATAGTAGCCCCTGAGGTACCTGATCTTTAAAGAAATAACACTATTGAACTACTCATATGAGATATTATAAGATACATTTATTTTTCTCCAAACAATGCAGTTTTTAAACTAGCTGAGAAAACTGTTCATTGATTTCTCCAAAGTGATCACACATCAATTAGGAAAGTAACTCAGCTTTGGCACAAAAATTTACTATCACTACTTTTTTTTTTTTTTTGGCCTTGCTCTGTGGCTTGTAGGATCTTAGTTCCCAGACCAGGGATCAAACCCGGGGCCCTGGCAGTGAGATCACTGAGTTCTAACCACTGGACTGCCAGGGAATTCCCTATCACTACTTTTTTGAATATGTGGATCAGTATAACTAAAAAACTTTTTTTGACCAGATGTCAAGATGTTAAAAATAAATCTATTAGTATTTGCAGCTACTTGTCCATGTGAATCACAATTTTCCTGACATACTTTTATCTTAAAACCAAATACTAGAAAACTTTCCCCCCAAATCAGGAACAAGACAAGGATACCTGCTTTTGCCACTTCTGAACATAGCACAGGAAGTTCTAACCAAAGCAATTAGGCAAGAAAAAGATATAAAAGGTATCCAAATTGTAAAGGAAAAGATAAAACTATCTCTATTTAAAGATGACATGATCTTCTATGCAGAAAACCATAAAGATTATACACATACACAAATACACAAACTATTACAGCTAATACATGAATTTTGCAAAGATGCAGGATACAAAACCAACATACAAAAACCAATTATATTTCTATAAACTAGCAATGAAAAATGTAAAAAGGAAACTAAGAAAAACAGTTCCATTTACAATAGCATGAAAAGAATAAAATACTTAGGGATAAATCTAACCAAGGAGGTGAAAGACTTGCACACTGAAAACTATAAAACACTGCTGAATGAAATTAAAGAAGACCTAAATAAATGGAAAGACTTCCCATGTTCATGGATAGGAAGACTTATCATTGTTAAGATGTCAATACTACCCAAAGCAATCTACAGATACAACACAATTCCTACCAGAATTCCAACAGGTTTTTTGCCACAGAAATAGAGAGCTGATCCTCAAATTCATATGTAATTGCAAGGGGGCCCAAATGGCCAGGACAATCTTGGAAAAGAATAAAGTTGGAGGGCTCAAACTTCCCAACTTTGAAACTCAATACAAAGCCACAGTAATTAGAACAGTATGGAACTGGCATAAGGACAGACATATAGACCACTTGAACAGAAGAGAGGGCCCAGAAGTAAACCTTCACAGTAAGATCAATTGATTTACAAGAAGAGGCCAAGGTTACCATTCTTAGGGGAAAGGACTGCTCAAAAAGTCTTTCAGTAGTGGTGCTGTGAAAACTAGATATCCTTCTGCAAACGAAAGAAGTTGGGGGACTTCCCTGGTGGTCCAGTGGCTAGGACTCCATGTTTCCACTGCACATGCCATGCAGTGGGAAAAAAAAGAAAAGAAAAGAAAGAAGTTGGATCCTTACCTCACACCTTATCTAAAAATTAACTCAAAATGGATCAAAGACCTAAACTTAAGAGCTAAAACTATAAAACTCTTAGAAGAAAACAATCCAACGGCTTCTTGACATTGGATTTGGCAATGATTTCATGGATATGACACCAAAAGCACAGGGAACAAAAGAAAAAATAGATAAATTGGACTTCATCAAAACTAAGAACTTTGGTGTATCAAAGGATACTATCAAGAAAGTGAGTAGACAACCTACAGAATAAGAGAACATATTTGCAAATCACATGTCTAATAAGGGATTCATATGCAGATTATGTAAAGATCTCCTACAACTCAACAACAACAACAACAATAAACAACACAATTCAAAAAAGTGCAAAGGGCTTAAATAGACATTTCTCCAAAGAAGATATACAAATGGCCAATAAGCACATGAAAAGATATTCAACATCATGAGTCATCAGGGAGATGCAAATCAAAACCACAATGAGATTCCACGTCACACCAATTTGAATGCCTATTATCAAAACAACAAGAAATATCACATGTCGGTGAGGATTGGGAGAAATTGTGCATTGCTGGTGAGAATGTAAAATGGTGTAGCCACTGTGGAAAACAGTATGGCAATTCCTTAAAAAGTTATACATAGAATGATCATATGATCCAGCAATTTCACTCCTAAGTACATATCCAAGAATCAAAGACAGGGACTCAAACAGATAGTTGTACACCCACGCTTACAGCTGCATTATTCACAACAGCCAAAAGGTGGAAACAACCCACGTGTCCATTGACAGATGACCAGATAAACTAAATACGATATACACACAGTGGCATATTATTCAACTATAGAAAGGAATGAAATTCTGATACACGCTACAACATGGATGAACTATGAAAACATCATGCTTAGTGGAATAAGTCAGACACAAAAAGACAAATATTGTATGATTCCACTTATATGTGGTACCTAAAATAGTCAAACGCATAGAGACAGAAAGTAAAACAGTGGTTATCAGCGGCTGGAAGAGGGGGGAATGGGGAGTTATTTTTTTAATGGGTAAAATGCTTCAATGTGGGAAGAGGAAAAAAGGGAGATAGATACTGGTAATGGTTTTAAAACAATGTGCATATAGTTAATACCACTGAACTGTACACTTAAAATGGTAAATTTTATGTTATTTATATTTTACCACCAAAAAAAGATTTCTCAATTTAAAAAGTGGTTAGAATAGCAAATTTTATGTAATGTATATTTTACTGTAAAAAAGAGAATATTTTTAAAAAACCTAGATTTAGTTTCAAGATGAGAGGACTTTAAGGTCACTTCTAATTATAAAAAATTTTGAGACATCATGATAACAAGGAGAAGAGAGAAAGAGCATCTAGTTGAGGAATAAGAACCTGACTCCTTGTTCTGAGTTATGAGTGTAACCTTACCTTTCAAATGGTTATAAATGGACCAAGAAGTTCTAGCAATGATAGCAAACTCAAATGCCTATAGAGGCCAGGCAGGAAACGTAAGCAGGTGAAGCAAGGCAGCTGGGGATGGTGGTAAATCTGAGTCTACGTGCCCTGTCTAAAGAGAGCAGCTGTACCTCCGTCCTGGCGGTAAATCTGAGTCTACATACCCTGTCTAAAGAGAGCAGCTGCACTTCTGCCCTGGCAAACCGTCTTCTTGTTAGAATGTCGTCATGGTATTGGGAGGACTTTCCATTTATAAGTGAAATTGAATTGAGATTTTTATGTTAAATGTTGGCATCAAATTAAAAATATGTATTTTTAACACCGCAAACCAAGAAAACATACCTGCAGGCCAAGGCACGTGCAGTTAGCTGACCACTAGTTTGTGATCTCTTTCATAGCATAAAGGCTGGACTGGAATACAAAAGAAGGAAAGGAAGTACTACTAATCAGATCCTCACCAATGTTTAAAGTTTGCGGGACTTCCCTGGTGGTCCAGTGGTTAAGAGTCCACCTTCCAACACAGGGGACGTGGGTTTGATCCCTGGTCAGGGAACTAAGATCCCACATGCCATGGGGCAACTAAGCCTGCATGCCACAACTACTGAGCCCACACCTCAACAAAGGACCCCACATGCCGCAACGAAGATCCCACGTGCTGCAACTAAGACCCAACGAAGCCAAATAAATAAATAAATATTTAAAAAAATTAAGTTTGCATACAGATCATGATCTAAATCTTTCTAATCCTTGTTTAGAATCACCAGTGGGTATTGAATATTGTTTTAATTAGGTGTCATTTAAAATAGCACAGCTTTGAATGGGTCAGTTTTTAGTGGGGCACTTAGAACATGAAGTTTAGTGCCTTGCATATAGTAGGTGGTCAATAAGTGGTAGCTACTATTATTTTAAAACAAGGCTCCTACACAATATTGAAAAGTTAGCGTAAAACAGATTTTCAAAACCAACCCTACACCCAATAGAAGAAACGATAATATAACCCATTCAAAAATCTATCCTCTTGGGTTTCCCTGGTGGCTCAGTGGTTGAGAGTCCGCCTGCCGATGCAGGGGACACGGGTTCGTGCCCCGGTCCGGGAAGATCCCACATGCCGCAGAGCGGCTGGGCCCGTGAGCCATGGTTGCTGAGCCTGCACGTCCGGAGCCTGTGCTCCCACCACAGGAGAGGCCACAACAGTGAGAGGCCCGCGTACCGCAAAAAAAAAAAAAAAAAAAAGAATCTATCCTCTTGTGATTGGGAAATGGTGAGCCTTCATATTAAATAACAAATCATTTACAGATGTTGGGTGCTAGGAATAGTTATTGGCAAAACAAGGTTCTTGCCCTCATAAAGGTTACAATTTAATAAGGGAGATGGACATTAAGTAAAGAGTCATGCCAAAAATATTTAGTCAGAAACTGTAATAAATGATGACTGAAAATTACAGGATGCTTTGAAAAGAGTAATGAAAGGATTTAATTCAGATGAGGAAGGGTCATAGGGAAGCCCCCTTTAAGGAGCTGACCTTTAAACTAAGACCTAAAAGGATAAAGAGAGGTCAGCAGCCTAAGGGTATTATGTATGGAGGGTGAGGAGGGTTGGGTGGGAGAGGAGGTTGTGACAAAAGCATTCCAGGAATGCTTGTGTGACATGTGTGACACCTCCAAATAACTAAAATAGAAAAAAGGAAAAATTAAATAGAGGGGGGACTTCCCTCGTGGCGCAGTGGTTAAGAATCCACCTGCCAATGAAGGGGACATTGGTTTGAGCCCTGGTCCGGGAAGATCTCACATGCTGCGGAACAACTAAGCCCATGAGCCACAACTACTGAGCCTGCGCTCTAGAGCCCGCGAGCCACAACTACTGAGGCTGAGAGCCACAACTACTGAAGTCCACGTGCCTAGAGCCCGTGCTTCACAACAAGAGAAGCCACCACAATGAGAAGCCCGCGCACCACAACAAAACAGGAGCCCCCGCTCACGGCAACTAGAGAAAGCCCGCGTGCAGCAACGAAGATGCAACACAGCCAAAAAAAAAATTAAATAGAGGGAAAGATCAAAGTTATTGCAGGTAGAGAGGGGACAGATTTGAGGGGACATCAATTGTCAATGTTCTCCCTGGAGAAAAGATTCTGAAGAAAGAAGTAAAAATGAAAAAATAAGAGAAAATTAGGAATAGAGAAGAAATAAGTAAAATGGGAGCTAGGAAACAGGAACTTGAGGTTGAAGAAATTATTTGTTTATTTATTTAATCTGGCCACATCAGGTTTCCGGGGAAAGTGATGAGAGGTGAAGCACTGGTGGGAACAAGTGGAGAGAATCAGCTGCTAGAGGAGACCTCAGGAGTGAAGAGATCACACTGAAGGATTTTTGTTTGTTTGTTTAAAAAATTACAAAGGAGGGCTTCCCGGGTGGCGCATTGGTTGAGAGTCCACCGGGAAGATCCCACATGCCGCGGAGCGGCTGGGCCCGTGAGCCATGGCCGCTGAGCCTGCGCGTCCAGAGCCTGTGCTCCGCAACGGGAGAGACCACAACAGTGAGAGGCCTGCGTACAGAAAAAAAAAAAAAAAAAAAAAAAAAATGTGGCCTTTGTGAAGACAAGTTTGAATATGAGCTGTGCTACTTATAAACTATATAGCCTGTGCAAGTCACTTAACTTCTCTCTCAGTTTCTTTATGTATAAAACAGGATAATAATCACACCAACTCATGTTTGTTGTGTGAATGAAATGAATGAATACATGTATAGCATTTTGCTCAGTGGCTGGCACAATAAGCATTCAGCATCATTTTCTGTTGCCACATTGTTCTTCTTACCATTTTCCAAAGGAACCATGATGTTTCATGTCATCATACTTTCAAAAATCTTGTTTTTTCTTTTCAGAATGTACTCCTTCTTTGCTTAACAGCTTTCTACTACTCCAAGATCCATCCTAATTGTCTTTACTTCTTTAGAGCCTTCCCCAACTTCTGCAGGAAGAACTATTTCTTTCCTTGTGCTATTACTGATTCATACAGGCTTTACTAATCACTTATACTCTAAGGAAACTACTTCTAGGCTACTCTGTTTCTTCTCCCGGAATGTGAGCTCTTTGAGGGCAAGCACTGTCATTTACTTATCTGTATTTCCAGCATTTCATACACTCTCTGATGGAGAACACATTACACACTAAAAACATAATACTGTCTCAAGTCAGCTCTCTGGCTTGTTTGTCATTCATTGGTCACACACTTATAGGTGTGTGACCTAGACCAGTTATTTAACTTTCAAAATCTCAGTTTTATTTTCTGTGCAAAGGAGATAATAAAAGTATCTACCTAATACACAGGATTAGAAAAATGAGATAATCTACACAGGAAGCACTTAATAAATATTAACTGCTATTATTATCATTATTTTCATTTCTGATGCTGTATTTTATGTCTAGAAATTCCATTTAGATTTTTCTAATATCTTCCATTTATCTCCTAATCATATTCATATTTTCCTTTACATACTTGAGCACATCTATATGACTTAAAATAACTGTCTAAAGGTCCTTGCTAGCTAATTCCCCCATCTCTGTCTTTTCTGAGTCTGTGCTTCTATTGATTTATTTTTCTCCTGGTTATGGGTCATATCTTCCTGCTTCCTGTAATTTCTAGTTGGATGCCAGACTTTGTGAATTTTATGTTGTTGAGTGCTGGATTTTGTTGAATTCCTTTAAGGAGTATTGAATTTTGTTCTGGTAAATGCAGTTACTTGCAGATCAGTTTAATGCTTAAGCTACTGAGGACTCTATCCAATGCCCAGTGTATTTTGAGGTTTCTCTCAAAATAGAAGAAACTAGCCTTGTGAGTACTCCAGGAATTGTCTGGCCTACTGTTTTCTAGTGGTTCTTTTTCCAACCCACACATGTGCAGAGTTTGTAGTCAAAGACTCAAATACCTCCTTGCAGCTCTCTGGAGCTAAGTGAGCAATGCCCTTCTCTCTGGTACTTGGCCTTGTAAATACTGGCCACCTTGGCCTCCCTAAACCCCAGCCTCTGCCTCTTCAACTCAGTAAGACCACCAAGCTCTTTGATGATCTCCCTGTACTGTCACTTGGTAACTGTCTCTCAGGGACCATAGTTCCACACTGACTGTTGGTCCAATGTCTGAAACAGTTGTTTCAGATACTTTGTCTGATTTTCTAGTTGTTTATAGCAGGAGGACAATTCCCTTAGTATCATTATTTTATTAAATGAAATATATATATTCACTGGTAAAAGCACAAAGCTCAAAACTAAATTCTCATAAACTGAAAATAAACTGTGGACAAAAGCTCTTTTGAGCCAATATCCCTAAATAGAAGTAGAGATTTACTTCAAGGGAATTTCAATCTTTGCCAACTTGGAAAATTTAGACTAATATTTCTGTATTGAAAAAAATACCAAAGTGAGAAGTTGAATTTTAAAGGCTTATTACATTTGAGTAGATCTTTTTGCTTCCAAGAGTCTAAAGTTGTTTAGATAGCAAGAGACTCACTGCAGTTTTCATGAGGTTATTTGAAATTCAGACACAGGGAAATTAGCATCATTCAATACTCAGTCATGCAGGAATGACATCGTATCTCTGTACTTGCTAAAAACTGGGATAAAAGATTTCTTGCCAGAAGGGATCAAGGTCCTTAGTTTTCTACAGGTGGCTTCACTTTTAGATATGTTACGCTGGAACCCAGCTCATCTTTTGCCTCCTCCCAGAAAAGTCAGTTTCCTCTTGATAATGCTACAATATGTACATGATGTTCTAAGGAAGTTATCTGCAGGAGAACAATATAATAGCAGGTCCACTGAGTAGGTGTCTGGTACTTGGCATTCTAATTGAAAAAATGGGACTTAATAAATACTTTCCTTTGGAATCTTGCCTCTGAGTGTTTTTGCTCATTCTGGATTAAAATTGGAGACTGACACATTCTGGGACTGAAGTTTCCTGGAGGAAACTGAGAATATATTAAAACTATTTAACCAAAGATCTTAGGATCACCTAGACACAAATGTTGCATTTGGTATTTAAGAACTCAGAGACTGTCTGATTAAGAGGCATGACAATAAATATCCAGCATAAAATCTAGGTCCTACTGGTGGCACAGGAGAAATAGGGAGAACTTGGAGCTGCTTCCTCTCAGCAGCTGGATGAATCATTGGCAGCTGCTATAAGAAAGATAAAGAAAACCACATCTGCTTAGAGTCCACCACTATATGGATCCCTTGTGATAATAAATAAATTACTGAAGAGGCCCCACTTGTAAGTCATGAAAAGAATTAAGGATATCTGAAGATTATTTTCCATAGTTATCTCCATGTGCTATTTCACAGAAACCAGCTCTAGCTATATGCACCATTCTTTGATATAATGAGTATTTAATATATATTTGCTGACTGGTTAAGGGACAGAGAAAGGATTAGGAAAGACAGGTTCTGATGAAATAGTACAAAATTCATCTATACACTCACAGCTCCCAGTTTTGTTTATGTGGAGACCAACAAGATAGTTTTTCTGAGCTAGTTCGCTTAAAATTGAGTTCACACTGATTTTCAACTACTAGTCATATATTTTGTAAAGAAGATGATGCTATTCTCAATACGCTTGCACAATAGTGTAATTGAGATGGATGATCTCTAGAGTTACTTGTCAGTAGTAGAAAGAGCATATTAGTAAATCTGGGTTCTATTTCCAAATTTGCTACTGTGCAATCCTTCTGCAAGTTACACAATTTTGTTATTTATAAAATGGGCACAGGGCTTCCCTGGTGGCGCAGTGGTTGAGAATCTGCCTGCTAATGCAGGGGACACGGGTTCGAGCCCTGGTCTGGGAGGATTCCACATGCCGTGGAGCAACTAGGCCTGTGAGCCACACTACTGAGCCTGCGCGTCTGGAGCCTGTGCTCCACAACAAGAGAGGCTGCGATAGTAAGAGGCCCGCGCACCGCAATGAAGAGTGGCCCCCGCTTGCCACAACTAGAGAAAGCCCTCGCACAGAAACGAAGACCCAACACAGCAAAAATAAATAAATTAATTAATAACCTCCTGCCCCCAACATCTTCTTAAAATAAATAAATAAATAAAATAAAATAAAATGGGCACAATAATATCTACCATACCTATTTCTTAGGATAGCGAAATGATCTAATCAGAAACTAGGTAGAAGGAGTTTTAGCAAAAAAGTTTCAGTAGCTATATATAAAGTAGCAGTAGCATCAGTTAGAGCAGGGTAGGGGATCCTGCAAATTCAATGAAAGCAGGGAGCATACCTATTTTCTTACTATAACCCCAGCACCAGGTACATGGTAAGTCTACCAGATATATTTGTTGAATGAATGAGGAAATAGTTTAGGCCTTCCTCTACTTTAAGTTAGGTTTACTATAGAAACTGTCAAAGATATTCGATACTTATTTGGAAAAACATAATATGAAGATGGGAATAAGAACAGGCCTTTGAAAACAGACGTGAACAAAAGTTTTGATGTAGAGACTCTATATCTGAAAATTTTGGAGCAATTTAATCTATTTTAATATCCTGAATGTAAGAATTTAGTGCCATTTTTTTAAAAGAAGCTCTCAGTAAGGGTCTTTCACCCTTCATATCACCAAAATAAAGTCTCAGTAAACACATTTTTGATCAGTGTATTTTTTAATATTTTCCTTGGGTTATAATCATAAGATGTTGAACCAACAATATGCAAATTGATCCTAAGTTTCATTTGTTTTAAAATGGGAATTATATTATCTACCACAGAGAGACGTTGTGAAGATTAAATGAATTACTGCACATAGATCTCAGAGTTACACTTGGATCTTAATAAGTGCTTCAGTGACGGTGATGGTGATGGTGATAATAATATTGATGGCAGTATCTCTGACACAAGACAGATAGCTCCTTAAAAGGTGTTCCTAGAGCCTTGAAGAGTATGCACTAAAACAGTATTTATACTGAGCAAAAGAAAGAAGTTTGGAGGGAATAAAGGAAGGCAAGAAAAAAATTTGGGAAGACTTACCGCCATTTTTGCCTACAGTTCGGAAGCATCTCCAGAAGGCCCGTAAGAATGATGCCCTATTGTGAGGGGTGGCTTGGATGAAGCTGAATTCCCGAAAAAGAATGTGAGTTCCCTGACATACACTGTTAAAACTGCAAAGAGAAAAATCAAGGAATTATCATTAGATGGAGAGTTACAGAAGGCTGGAATTAGAATGAAAAGTCAAGAATATATAGAACAACTGCCCAAAAGGAGAAAAATCTTTTTTTCTCCAAAAAAACTCTGAACTATAGATTAGACCAAGTCCTTCTATGAGGAATTCTCTTCACATAACTATATCTCTTTGAAAACTCTTGGAGTTCAATTCCTCTGAGTGCTTCCCACCTCCTACACACACACACAAACACACACACACACTGAGGAAGTTTTAATCAGTCATTAGAGCATCTCATATAGTGGGAAATCTTTGTCTTTAGCTGGATGACACTGGCACTCATATCTTTTTGGAGAATACTTCTCCCTCTACCCCACCTGAAATTTATGTTTCCTTAAAGATATTCTTTTTGTATTCTCTCTGACCTATATCAGCTGTCTTAAGAACAACATGGCTTATGGGAACATAACTGGATTGTCTGTTCCAGTTTGGGGGTGGTGGCGTATACCTCCTCTCTGACAATAACGTTAGAGGAAAATCCATGTGCCAAAGGATATAAAAGGTTCCAGACAGACACTAAAGGCAAATAAGAAAAACAAGGGTAGAAAGCGGCCCCTGAATGAGAGTATGAAGTAAAGCCCTAGGGCCCAAGTGAGTCATTGTTTAAGCTGGGCTGGGGAAGGGGAAAAAATATACTCCATTGCCTTTGGGTTCTTCTGCCAAAGAAATAAAGTCTGTAGAGCCTGATGTAATCTAAAAATGGAAAATCCACCAAAGCACAGGCAATTATCCAGTAATCATCACTACCAAAGGCAGACTTCTGGTTCCAGAAAACTCCTAAAGTCCCTGACAAGTAAATCATGAGTGGAAAATATGTTAATCTTTGTAGAGAAGCAGACATTAAACTGAAGATGGCAAGCAACAGAGGGATAGTGGTAATCCCAAATGTCACTTTTCATTTGTTTAGCATTTAAAGGGGGAAAAAATTCTGAATCTCTGAGTTGAACAGGAAAAAATTTCAGGAGCCATCTAATCCATTTTCCTTTTCCCTGACCAAGTTCAGAGGGAAGTGTTTAACCTGTCTTCAACATAGAGTATATTATCACTTAGGATAAAATTAGCCTCCTTCTGTCAATATTAACAACACTGCATGAAAAAGCGAATAACATACCCTTCTTCCCCCATGGAAAACTAGCATACAAATCTAAGATACTATGAGAAAGTATGAGGCAAAGAGTTAGAAGAAAGATTTTTAAAAAGCAACGAAAGTGTTAACCTAATTACGCAGTTTGCAGTGCTGTTGTGTTGAGTAAAGGAAAATGAAAAATAAAGCAAATGAGCTGTTACAGGTAAATGGAGCAGGCCACATTTCTAGCAAATGAAGTCTAGCAAATGATAACATTCTAGCCTAAATTTATGAAGCTACCCAGTAAAGAATTAGTCCCAAAGTGTGCTACACAACCCCCAGGGTAAAAATGCTGATGTCTAGGTCATGGTCTAGGCTGTAAAGGAACTAATACTAGTGAAATTATATCCTTAGTGTAGCTTTTAAAAAATATCTTCTTTTAAGCTAGGGAGTAATTTATTCATTGAAGAATCTAGCTGAGCCTCATTGTATAGATGAATAGAATATACATAAGAATTTATAAAATAGGAATTTTATACAACAAACTGATAGGGCAAAGTCTTACAATACTGAATATAAAAAGACATAATTGTATTTACACTACTGCCTTTAGATAATTCATACCAATAAAATTCATATTTAATTAAAAATAAAAATAATTAGAAATGTTTGATTAGTATGGAGATAATCAGATGACCAGTTGATCATGTAGCTGATCAGTATGGAGATCAGAATCACTATCTAAAGAGTTAATAGACAATCTTAGTATAACCAGGGAAATTCTTTTAGATAAGATGGCTGTAAAGAAAAAGCAGAAAATGCGCTTGCTCAAAGCTTTACTGTTTCTCTTCAACCTGAAATCTCTTTTTCCTACCTCCAACTCTTAAAATTCTATCCATGTCAAATACCATGTTTTGCATGAAATCTTTTCCTGATTCCTCCCACCACAGCCCATTCCCATCATATCTCACTTATAACTCTCTAATGGTACTCACAATTTTGCTGCCTTGTTTTAAAGTTACTGGATGTATTTCCTCTATTAGATTCTATACAGTAATCAATTAGGCTGCACTCATCTTTGTCTCCGTTGCATTACCTAACACATAGTAGATACTGCTCCATAAATGTCTGTGGTAGTTGATTTAGAAAGAAAAGAAAAAAACAGATGAATAACACCAGGCAGAAAGTATCAGGATTTATGTTTGTAACTAGCCATACTAGTGATACTGAAAGTCAAATTTCTACCATCTTTTTAAAAGTCTAGAACTTTGGTCTGATATTAGTATTGTAATACTGCAATACCAGCTTTTTTTTTTTTATTAGTATTTGCCTGGCATATCTTTTTCTATGCTTTTAATTTCAATCTTTTTGGGTAATTTTTAAAAGATACTTCTTGGGCTTCCCTGGTGGCGCAGTGGTTAAGAATCCGCCTGTCAATGCAGGGGACACGGGTTCGAGCCCCGATCTGGGAAGATTCCACATGCCGCGGAGCAGCTAAGCCCGTGTGCCACAACTACTGAGCCTGCGCTCTAGAGCCCGTGAACCACTACTGAACCCGCATGCCACAACTACTGAAGCCTGCGTGCCTAGAGCCCATGCTCCACAAGAGAAGCCACTGAAATGAGAAGCCTGCACACCGCAACGAAGAGTGGCCCCCTCTCGCCGCAACTAGAGGAAGCCCATGTGCAGCAACGAAGACCCAACACAGCCAAAAATAAATAAATTAATTAATTTAAAAGAAAAAAAAGATACTTCTCTTGTGAGTGCTGCACAGCTGGATTTGGTTTTTTACCCAATCTTACATTCTCTGTATTTTAGTAAGTTTTTTATATATTTGATTAATTTCTGCCATCTTTTGTCTTTTTATTTTTTTAATTAATTAATTAATTAATTTTTGGCTGCATTGGGTCTTTGTTGCTGCATGCGGACTTTCTCTAGTTGCGGTGAGCAGGGGCTACTCTTTGTTGTGGATGCTTCTCATCACAGTGGCTTCTCTTGTTGCGGAACACAGGCTCTAGGTGCGCAGGCTTCAGTAGTTGTGGCTCGCAGGCTCAGTAGTTGTGGCTCGGGAGCTCTAGAGTGCAGGCTCAGTAGCTGTGGCGCATGGGCTTAGTTGCTCCACGGCATGTGGGATCTTTCCAGACCGGGGCTCGAACCCGTGTTCCCTGCATTGGCAGGCGGATTCTTAACCACTGTGCCACCAGGGAAGCCCTTATTCTGTCTTTTTTAAAAAATATTTATTTATTTGGCTGTTCTGGGTCTTAGCTGCAGCACATGGGATCTTCGTTGCCGCATGTGGGATCTTTGTTGCAGCATGCAGGATCTTTAGTTGCGGCATGCAGGATCTACTTCCCTGGGATCGCACTGGACCACCAGGGAAGTCCCTTATTTTGTCTTTTCTGTGAACTGTTATTCTTTGACTTTTTTTCTCTTTTCCTACTTTTTAGTGTGTTAGTAAAGTTTTTTAAAAATATCACCCCCCCCAAAAAAAATATATCACCCCCCAATTAGTTTGGAAGCTATGACAGAATCTGTAAACTTTTAGTATTTCTCTTAAATTTAACATACATATTTAGCTATACATTTTATTTATTTATTTGCGGTACGCGGGCCTCTCACTGTTGTGGCCTCTCTTGTTGCGGAGCACAGGCTCTGGACACGCAGGCTCAGTGGCCATGGCTCACGGGCCTAGCCGCTCCGCGACATGTGGGATCTTCCTGGACCGGGGCACGAACCCATGTCCCCTGCATCGGCAGGCGGACTCTCAACCACTGCGCCACCAGGGAAGCCCTAGCTATACATTTTTAAAATGTCAAATTAATCATCTTTATCACTCTCCAAAACAAGGAACAAAGTACACTTAAATAACTTATTAGCACTCTTCTCATCTTCTGATACTATTTTCTAGAATTTGAATTCTACCTTTTTTTTAATTGAAAAACTTTTTTTTTTTTTTTTTGCGGTACGCGGGCCTCTCACTGTTGCGGCCTCTCCCGTTGCGGAGCACAGGCTCCGGACGCGCAGGCTCAGCAGCCATGGCTCACAGGCCCAGCCGCTCCGCGGCATGTGGGATCCTCCCAGACCGGGGCACGAACCCGTGTCCCTGCATCGGCAGGCGGACTCCCAACCACTGCGCCACCGGGGAAGCCCTGAAAAACTTTTTTTATTGTGGTAAGATATATATAATATTTATCATTTTAACCATTCATAATATTTATCATTTTAACCACTGTAAATGTCCAATTCAGTGGCATTAAACATATTCACAATCCTATATAACCATCATCACTATCTATACCCAAAACTTTTTCATCATCCCCAACAAAAACTCTGTATCCATTTAAAAAATGGCTCCCCCTTCTAGCCTCCTCCCAGACTCTGGTAACCTCTATTCTACTTTCTGTCTCAATGAATTTGCCTATTCTAGGTACCTCATTTAAATGGAATCATACAATGTTTGTCCTTCTATTTCTGGATAATTCACTAAGCATAATGTCTTCAAGGTCCATCCATGTTGTGGAATACTGCAAATTTCATTCTATTTTAAGACTGAATAGCATTCCATTGCATGTATATACCACATTTTGTTTATCCATTCATTTGTCAATGGCCACTTGGGTTGTTTCTACCTTTTGACTGCTGTGAAAAATGCTATGAACTTGGGTGTACAAATATCTGTTCATGTCCCTCCTTTCAATTCCTTTTTGATACATGCCAAGGAGTAGAAATGCTGCATCAAAGAGTAGTTCTAAGTTTAATGTTTTGAGAAACCACCAAACTGTTTTCCACAGTGTCTGTACCATTTTATATCCTCACCAGCAATGCAGAATGGTTCCAATTTCTTCATGTTCTTGTCAACGTCTGTGCTTCCACCACCTCTTTTTTATTTTTGGCTGTGCTGTGCAGCATGCGGGATCTTAGTTCCCTGACCAGGGATTCAACCCACGTCCCCTATGGAAGCATGGAGTCTTTTTTTTTTAAAATAAATAAATAAATTTATTTATTTATTTTTGCCTGCGTTGGGTCTTCATTGCTGAGCGTGGGCTTTCTCTAGTTGTGGCGAGTGGGGGCTACTCTTCATTGGGTGCGTGGGCTTCTCATTGCAGTGGCTTCTCTTGTTGAGGTGCATGGGCTCTAGGTGTGCGGGCTTCAGTAGCTGTGCTCACGGGCACTAGAGCACAGGCTCAGTAGTTGTGGCACATTGGCTTAGTCGCTCCACAGCATGTGGGATCTTCCTGGACCAGGGCTCAAACCCATGTCCCCTGCATTAGCAGGCGGATTCTTAACCACTGTGCCACCAGGGAAGCCCTGGAAGCATGGAGTCTTAACCACTGGACCGCCAAGGAAGTCCCAACCACCACGTGCTTTTTTAATAGCTCTCTTAGCAGGTGCGAAGTGGTATCTCATTGTGGTATTGATTTGCATTTCCCTAATGACTAATGATGTTGAGTATCTTTTCATGGGCTCATTAGCTATTTGTATATCTTCTTTGGAAAAATGCCCATTTAAGCCCTTTGTCCTTTTATGAATTGTGTTGTTCATTTTTTGTTGTTGCTGAGTTGTAAGAGATCTTTACATAATCTGGATATGAATCCCTTATTAGATATGTGATTTGCAAATATGTACTCTCATTCTATAGGTTGTCTTCTCACTTTCTTGATAGTATCCTTTGATGTACAAAAGTTCTTAATTTTGATGAAGTCCAATTTATCTATTTTTTCTTTTGTTCCCTGTGCTTTTGGTGTCATATCCACGAAATCATTGCCAAATCCAATGTCAAGAAGACATTGGATTGTTTTCTTCTAAGCGTTTTATAGTTTTAGCTCTAAGTTTAGGTCCTTGATGCATTTTGAGTTAATTTTTATATAAGGTGTGAGGTAAGTTTTTCTTTGCAGACAGGTATCCAGTTTTCCCAGCACCACTTGTTGAAAGACTTTTTGAGCAGTCCTTTCCCCAGTGAATGGTACCCTTGGCCCCCTTCTTAAAATCAATTGATCTTACATATGAGGGTTTACTTCTGGGTTCTCTCTTCTATTTCAGTGGTCTATATGTCTGTCCTTAAGCCAGTTCCACACTGTTCCAATTACTGTGGCTTTGTATTGAGTTTCAGAGTTGGGAAGTTTAAGCCTTCCAACTTTATTCTTCTTTTTCAGGATTGTTCTGGCTATTTGAGGCCCTTGCAATTCCACATGAATTTGAGGATTGGTTGTTCTATTTCTGTGAAAAAAAAAAAGCTGTTGGGGCTTCCCTGGTGGCGCAGTGGTTGAGAGTCTGCCTGCCGATGCAGGGGACACGGGTTCATGCCCCAGTCCGGGAGGATCCCACGTGCCGTGGAGCGCCTAGGCCCGTGAGCCATGGCCACTGAGCCTGCGCGTCCGGAGCCTGTGCTCCACAACGGGAGAGGCCACAGCAGTGAGAGGCCCGCGTACCGCTAAAAAAAAAAAAAAAAAAAAAAAGCTGTTGTAATTCTGGTAGGGATTGTGTTGTATCTGTAGACTGCTTTGGGTAGTACTGACATCTTAACAATGTTAAGTCCTCCTTTCGAAGAACATGGGATGTCTTTCCATTTATTTAGGTCTTCTTTAATTTCATTCAGCAGTGTTTTACAGTTTTCACTGTGCAAGTCTTTCATCTCTTTGGTTCGATTTATTTCTAAGTACTTAATTCTTTTAGATGCTGTTGTGAGTAGAATTACTTTCTTAATGTCCTTTTTGGATTGTTGATTGCTGGAATAAAAACACAACTGATCCTGCCTCTGCGTATCCTGCATCTTTACTGAATTCATTTATTAGCTCTAGTAGCTTTTTTTGTGTGTGTGGTATGCGGGCCTCTCACTGTTGTGGCCTCTACCGTTGCGGAGCACAGGCTCCGGACGTGCAGGCACAGCAGCCATGGCTCACGGGCTCAGCCGCTCCGCGGCATGTGGGATCTTCCTGGACCGGGGCGCGAACCTGTGTCCCCTGCATCAGCAGGTGGACTCTCAACCACTGCGCCACCAGGGAAGCCCACTAGTAGCTTTTTTTGTGGATTCTTTGGGATTTTCTGTACATAGGATCATGTCATCTGCAAACAGATAATTTTACCTCTTCCCTTCCAATTTGGATGTCTTTTATTTCTTTTGACTCTACTTTTTTTTTAATGTAAAAAAGTTATTAATTTTTAGTTAATAGCTAATTAAGTTTACCAACATTTCATACCAATTTTCATCCTCACTACTATTTTTTGCTCCTTCTCTCTTGGTTCAATTATTTTCTTGCTAAAGTTCATCTTCTAAGAAATGTCCATTTCAATTTTTTGGACTTGACACCAAAAGCAAAGGCAACAAAAGTAAAAATAAACAAGTGGGACTACATCAAATTAAAGAACTTCTGCACAGTAAAGGAAACCAGCAACAAAATGAAAAGGCAACCTACTGAATGGGAGAAAATATTTCAAATCATATTCTGATAAGGGGTTAATATCAAACTATATGAAAAACTCATACAACTCAATAGCAAACAAAAACAAAACAAAAAAACAATCTGATTAAAAAATAGGCAGAAGATCGGAATAGACATTTTCCCAAAGAAGTCATACAGATGGCCAACAGGTACATGAAAAGGTGCTCAACAGCACTAATCATTAGGAAAATGCAAATCAAAACCACAATGAGAGGGGCTTCCCTGGTGGTGCAGTGGTTGAGAGTCCGCTTGCCGATGCAGGGGACACGGGTTCGTGCCCCGGTCCGGGAAGATACCACATGCCACGGAGCGGCTAGGTCCGTGAGCCATGGCGACTGAGCCTGTGTGTCCGGAGCCTGTGCTCCGCAACGGGAGAGGCCACAACAGTGAGAGGCCTGCGTACCACACAAAAAAATAATAATAACAAAAATAGAACTATCATATGATTCAGCAATTCCACTTCTGAGTATTTATCTAAAGAACTGCTCAAAAAGATATCTGCACCCCCATGTTCATTGCAGCATTATTTATAGAAACCAAGATATAGATGCAAGCTAAGTGTTCACTGATGGATGAAGTGATGATAGAGAAAATGTGATATATATACATAATGGAATATTACTTGGCCATAAAAAAGAAGGAAATTTTGCCATTTGTGACAACAAGAATGGACCACGGGGGCATTCTGCTAAGTGAAATAAGACAGAGAAAGTCAAATACAAATACTTCATATAAGTATGATCTCACTTATATGAAGAATCTGAAAAAGAAAACAAAACAACAAAAAAACAAGCTCACAGATACAGAGAACAGACTGATGGTTGCCAGAGGCAACCATTTTGGGGGATGGGCAAAATGGGTGAGGGGGGTCAAAAGGTACAAACTTCCAGTTATAAATAAGTCATGGGGATGTAATGTACGCCATGTGACTATAGTTAATAATACTGGCACATTTAAAAGCTGCTAAGACAGTAAGTCTAAAAAATTCTCATCACAAGAAAAAAATTCTGTAACTATGTGTGGTGATGAATAATAACTAGGCTTACTGTGGTGATCATTTCACAATATATACAAATACCAAATCATTATGTTGTACACCTGAAACTAATATAACATTGTATGTCAATTATACCTCAAGGTAAAAAAAAAAAAAAGAAAAAAATTGAAAGAAAAAAAGAAAGGTCCATTTCACAACATACATGTATGTCAAGTCATTATGCTGTACACCTTAAATTTATATAGTGTTGTATGTCAATTATATCTCAGTAAAACTGGGGGGAAAAGTTGGAAATTATTCAAGAAAAAAAGTAAAGAAAGAATGGTCCACAATCATTATCTGAAATCCTTGGGACCTCTCTGTTTTGGAACTGACAAATTTTTGGATTTTATAAAGGCAACATGTTGGACAAACTAGCTGTGATATAACACATCCAGTGGGTCCGGGGAAGCAGCCCACAGTCAAGCATATTAAAATTTCCACAGTGAAACATATAGTCACACTAGGTAGGATAAATAAAGACAGCCTCATAAACTAGTTCAGGTCAAGTGTGCCCACAAATGAGTTTGCTGAAAACTTACCCAAAAAACCTTGTTTTTTAAGCTTTTTTGAGTTCTGAATTGTGAATTTCTGAATACTCATAGACCTGTCATTTACACAAAAGTCTGTGGGTGGTAAATACTCTTGCTTTTCATCTTCCTGAAAATATCTTTATTTTACCCTCTGGAGTTATGATTTAACCAGGTGGAGAATTCTGGATTGCCATTTATCTTCCCTCAGCACTTTAAAGATACTACTCCATTGTCATCTGGCACCTATCATTGTTGTCAAGATGCCAGCAATCAAACTTCTGACATTCTTGTTGGAGTTAATCATTCTTATCATTCATATAAGCTATTTATTGTTAATGTTCTGCAGATTCTACAATGTGTCTACCATGTAGGTTTATTTTTGTTTATCTTGCTCAGGACTTTCACCTGACTTATGTATTTTGTCAAATCTGTAAAGTTCTCAGCCAGTATCTTTTAAAATATTGCTCCTTTGCCATTTTCTCTATCCTTTTCTTCTAAATCTCCTATTAGATACACATTGTTGCCTCTCAGTGTCTCTCACCTGTCCTTTTACAGATTTTATCTCTTGATCTTTGTGTTACACTTAGTATTATCTTCTAAATTATGAATTCTCTATTCTATTATGTCTGGTCTAGAGTTCATTCTCTCTCAGTTTTTAAAAAAATCAATTAACTTTTTTATTTCTAGAACTTTCAATTTGTCTTTTAAGGCTTATACATGGCTTTGTTTCATTTTGCCTGTTCTTGTTTCCCAATTTTTGTTCTCTATTTATTTATTTTTTTATTGAAGTATAATTGATTTACAATGTTGTGTTAGTTTCTCATATACAGCAAAGTGATTCAGATATATATATATATTCTTTTCTATTATAGGTTATTACAAGATATTGAATACAGTTCACTGAGCTATACAGTACAACCCTTGTTGTTTATCCATATTTTGTTCTCTTTTTATATTACTACTATTCTTTCTTTTTTCTCCCTGAGGATCCTAAACTTCATTTCAAAATCAATTTAAAATAATTAACTTTATTTTCTCTGGAGTAAATTTATATTTCAATTGCTGGGTTTATTGGCTCTTTTTCTTAGCATCAATTTTCCTTATATGTTTTGGAATTGCAGTGTGCAAACTCATCTTAAGTGGCAGGCTTTATTCTCTCTACTTGTTTATTCTCTCACTGTCTCCTGGAGACAGATCCTAGTTCAGAACTAGGTCTTATATTGGATGACTTAAGACTCCATTCCTGATGATACTGGGGATATCACAGAGACCACAGAGACTATCACTGAATCCCTGAGTAGCTTAGACCTGAGTAGCAAGACTAAGTCCTGACTACAAGGGTGTCTGCTTCCTCTTGTACTCCCAGGTTTTATATAAGCCATTTTCCAGATAGCAATAATAAGTTTTTTTATGAATCCTCTTTAAAGGGGTAGAGGAAGAAAAGTCTGGCTTTAGTCTCTTGCCCTGTGTGTGACACTTTTAGTCTTTACTATTCCATCAGAAATGAGCACTTAGTTACCTATGCTTGCTTCTG
The DNA here is from genome assembly GCF_951394435.1 of Stenella coeruleoalba. NCBI lineage: Eukaryota > Metazoa > Chordata > Mammalia > Artiodactyla > Delphinidae > Stenella > Stenella coeruleoalba. The sequence goes on from NC_137154.1 coordinate 13,260,631, forward strand.
AACCCAGAGTACAGGAGGCCTAAGGTTTTAGTCCCATTAACATTGTGGTTTTGTTTAGTTCTTCGTCTATAGGTGAATTTATATTGATTTTACACATGGCTATGTCCTTTAAATTTTCTCTCAGAAAATTTTATCATTACCATGTGTTTGGAATGAATAGGAGGACCAAATCACAAACACTGAAAGCCATTATGACCAGAAATCCAAAACAAACTTTCTACCTGCATAAAAATGTACCTTCTTGGGGCTTCCCTGGTGGCACAGTGGTTGAGAGTTCGCCTGCCGATGTAGGGGACACGGGTTCGTGCCCCGGTCCGGGAAGATCCCACATGCAGCAGAGCGGCTAGGCCCGTGAGCCATTTGTGAGCCTGTGCTCCACAATGGGATAGGCCACAACAGTGAGAGGTCTGCATACCGTGTACCGCAAAAAAAAAAAAAAAAAAAAAAGTACCTTCTTATTAATTTTTCATTGTATTTAACTAAACTGAAATGTTCTTTAATAGTCATGAATCTTGAGGACAAATTAGTGGTTACCACAGGGGAGAGGGGTAGACGGAGGGGCAAAATAAGTGGAGGGAATTCAGAGGTACAAACTACTAGGTATAAAATAAATAAGTTACAAGGACGTAACATACAACACAGGGAATATAATCAATATTTTATAATAATTTTGTATGAAGTATAATCTATAAAATATCAAATTACTATGCTGTACATCTGAAACTAATATAATATTGTAAGTCAACTATACTTCAATAAATAAATAAAATTGGATCACAAATTTTGAAAAAAGAAGTTATCAATCTTACTTGTAAAATCAAACAAAAAAGTTCCTAAAAATATCTTAAAGGCCATACAAAAGTATATCAGATGCCTGCCTCAAACAGAGTTCTCCAAAAACCAGTATTTAAATTTCATTGAGCAAAATCTTTCATTTTCCTTAAGTTGTTGGTTTTATACCCTTGAGATGTCAATTTTTTTTAAGTTTGAAATAATTTCAAATTTACAGAAGAGTTACAAGAATAGCCCAAAGGATTCCTGCATATCCCTTACCTAGATTACCTGAATGTGAGTATTTTACTACATTTGCTCTCAGTACAACATTCTTTCTCTCTCATTCTCTCTCTACTCTCTGTCACACCCATACATATATGTATAAATATAGGTATTTATATATATTATATTTCAGAACTGTTTAAGAGTAAGTTGTAGACGTGATGCTCCTTCACCCCTAAACACAGTATGTATTTCCTAAAAAATAAGTAATTCTCTTATGTAACAATAGTACAATGAACAATATCAGAAATTAGAATCAATATAATACTTTTATCTAATCTACAGACCTTATTAAGATTTCACTAATTGTTCCAGTAATGTCTCCTTCATAGGAGAAGAAAATTCAAGATGATACACTGCATTCAGTTGTCATGACATTTTAGTCTCCTTTAATCTGAAACAGTTCCTGGGTCTTTCTTTGTATTTCATGACATTGACTTTTTTTTTTTTTTTTTTTTTGCAGTACACGGGCCTCTCACTGTTGTGGCCTCTCCCATTGCGGAGCACAGGCTCCGGACGCGCAGGCTCAGCGGCCATGGCTCAAGGGCCCAGCCGCTCCGCGGCACGTGGGATCCTCCCGGACCGGGGCACGAATCCGCGTCCCCTGCATCGGCAGGCGGACTCCCAACCACTGCGCCACCAGGGAAGCCCGACATTGACATTTTTAAAGAGTACAGATTGTACTCCAATTTGGGTTTGTCTGATGTTTCCTCATGATTAGATTCAGGTTATACTCTTTTGGCAGGATTATCACAGAAGTGATGCTTAGTTTTCCCAGTGCATCATATCAAGAGGCACTTGCTATGGATTAGTCTAATTACTGGTGATATCAACTTTGGTCATTTAGGTAAAGCAGTGTCTGCTAGGTTCACCCACTGTAGAGCCATCCTTTGTAATTAGTAAGTATCTTGTGGGGAGATACTTTGAGGCTGTGGAAATATACTGTTACTCTTCAAACTTTCATTTGCTACTTTCAGCATCTACTGATAATTCTTGCCAGAAACAATAAAAATGATGATGGTTTTGCCAAATGGTTATTTTTCCCCTAATTACATCATTTCATCTACCTTTATAAGTTGACTTTCTACAATAAAGAGAAGATACATGTAAATATTTTTATTTCTTGTTCTTTCTTATACTATAGGTAGCATAATACAGATATTCTTTTGTCCAATTCATAGGGATCTGATGATCTCTTTTTAAGCTGTCATGAATAAAAAGTTCAAGAACTCTCTGTTTGGATCCTCTGGCCACACGAGAACCAGAGATATCAAAATTAAAATGTCTCTGTGAATTATATCATTTTTATCTTAAAAGGTATAAATAAAGTTATTAAAATGAAATTAAGAACAAATGTCTCAAATTGATTTTAACAAGAAAATAAATTATTTAAATTTCATAGTTTTCGCATTTTATTTGCTTAATAGTTGATTAACTCTAGAGTAACAGATCAAGAAAATACAGCAGAAGCTGTGCTTAAAATTAATGACTTTATAACCAGACATTTGTAAACATGTTAAGTAGTGTGAGTTCTTGATAAAATTTCATTTTCTCATTTAATAACAAAGGCTGTTTATACAGAAAAAAGTCAACAGACTTCTATTAAGTGGTATCTGTTTTCTCCTGAAAAACTAAAGAAGTTCTAAGAATTCGTTTATGGTATCAATTCCACATAAACACCTTAATGTTGGATATTAAAAAGCAAAAAGTCAGAATTGATTTAAATTACTTTGGTGAAGTGGCCAGTAACTCAAGAACTACCAAGGAAAGAATTAAATATAAATGTTATCGTAGTAGATTTACATACATAGCCATTCACATTCTAGATAAAGAAATAACAAAGAGCAAAAGGACCAGATTAAAATATTCCAGTTCATTTTCAATGTGCCAAGAGGCAAAAGTTCAAAGTTCCTATAATACTTCAAATCTTCCAGGTACTTCTTGCTCTTACTCAAAATGAAAACAGCCAATGAGTACTGACCTACACAATTAAATTGGATTGCAGCAGTTTGGTCTTCTTAGGCCAGTCTCGTCTCCTTTTTTCTTTCTAAAATCAGGCAAGCTCATTAGAATATACTATCTTCTGTTAGAATTGGGACTGTTTTTTGCTGTTTTGAGATGAGTTTATTTGCAAGAAATCCTAAACGGATCTACTAAGAAAGTAAAATATGAGAACAGATCACACCCAATTATGCAGCACAAACTGGCCACACAAGGTGATAAATACACAGGGTAGAGATCAACCTCTGAAAAATAAATAAGATCAAAGATCCAAAACATTTTGGAAAAAATCATGATTTAAAGTAACCTTTTATTGCTTCTGGAAGCAGAAGGAAAAAAGATATTCCATAGAGAGGGAATAGAAAAGAAAGCTTTTAGGGCATATTTCCCATTAATGGATTGGAAAAATTAGCAGATTGGCGTTTTGTGCTGCAAAAAGTCACTAAACCCTAAAGATGTATTCCTGGGTCGTGATTTGGTCCCCAGAACTAACTAAGCCTGGGTTTGTTCTTTCCTTCCTTGTGAAGTTCAGACGAAGCCTAAGCCCTTACGTGTCTTCTTTCCATTGCCTATCTGCTGTAGAATTTTGCAATGCTAACTTGATGAGAGAAATCGGTGAAGCATGTCAGCTTGGTCTATGTTGCAGAACCCCAAAGTATTATAGTTTCGGCAACACACTTGAATAGAAATTACCTCACACCAATTTCTTTATTATAGTGCTACAAAGAAATTTCTGCAGAAAAGTTTAATGCAGAATTTCTAAAACCATCTAACTCTCTACTGGGCTGTTATAATCTATTGTTCAAACATACAATACACCCATAACAGAAAAAAAATAAATGAACATCATGACCCTGTATCCAAGGAGAAATTTGACCAAGTGTGTGTGTGTGTTTTAATTAATTAATTGATTGATTGATTGATTTTTGGCTGCTTTTGGTTCTTCGTTGCTGTGCATGGCTTTCTCTAGTTGCGGCGAGCCGGAGCTACTCTTCATTGCGACGCGCAGACTTCTCATTGCGGTGGCTTCTCTTGTTATGGAGCACAGGTTCCAGGTGCGCGGGCTCAGTAGTTGTGGCTTGCGGGCTCTAGAGCACAGGCGCAGTAGTTGTGGTGCACAGGCTTAGTTGCTCCGCAGCATGTGGGATCTTCCCAGACCGAGGCTCGAACCCGTGTCCCCTGCATTGGCAGGTGGATTCTTAACCACTGCGCCACCAGGGAAGCCCACCAAGTGTGGTTTTAACATATGGGACATTTGGAATATGGTTCTGTTCATAGATACGCATCAGGTGAATCGACTGCAAGTCATCTTCTCTGTTGGCCAGGAAGATATAAGTGTAAGCAGTATAGAAAATAGAAAGCTGCCATGCTGCAGGTGGACACTCACAATCCTCTTCGTCTTCTCATTCTCAGCACTGGCTAAATCAGAACTAGAATATCTGAGATCATTGGCTTCTAAAAAAAAATCTCCAATTTAGGAAGAAATCCAACAGGCCCTAATCAATCTTCAGTCACTGTCTAGGGATAGGTGAACCAATTTGTGAGAACTGAGCTGCCCTTGTGGTGGATGAGATTGGTAATTTCTGCAACAGTAAAACAACTAAATCAGAAGCTTATCGGTTCACTCTAATGCCTTAGCATTGGCATTTCATACCAAGGTTTTTTTTGGCCTGACTGAGTAATCCTCAGTAGCAGAGCTAGTTTTCAGACCATGACATCAGTGAGATCATATTCTACTGCATTATGAAGTGAAAAACTCACAAGACAGCCTCAGGCCCTGAGAGCTACGAAAAGCTTCTGCAATGGGAAGCATAAGCAGCGCCGAGCTTTCTTTCCTTGGTTACTTCACCAAGTACTCTTCTGTCGCCAAACCCCAGAAAGAATCTTCTTAAAGCAGCGGAAGAGAGCACTTGTCCCATCCTGGGCTGATGCCAAGGGGAAAGGAGAGTGTTTCCAGATAGGGTGATCACCAAGCAAATTCTCCCCAGAAGACTAAGCAAAGGACTTCGTTCTCATATGCTGCTTCTCTGAAAGTAAACTGCTCTCCTCTGGATCTTTATTCATAATTCAGTTAGGCCCCCTGCCAGAGTTAAAAAATGTTTCAAACTCCCCTTTCAAGCCTTCCAACTTCAAAACTGATTGCCGAATGCCTGGCATGCTATGGTAAACTCTCAACTGCATATAAATTCCTTACCCACTTGTATCAGTAGAAAAGCAAGATGATTCATTAACATCTGTTTATCCCTTGCAGTTTTAAGTGTTAAGGAACATCTCTTTTATATTGCTCTTTACTCCATGCCAATAGAAACAGGCAAATACATGTACCTCAGGATGGGAAATCAATGCACAGAGAGAGCACTGGGAGAAAATTTCTGCATACATACTCTTTACAGCATGTTAGAAATTTAAATTACAAAAAGACAATGTAGCAATTTAGAAAATGCTTTTCATATACTATAAAAAAAACAGGAAATAAAATTGTGTGTACATTATAATTTTAACTACAATAAAGTAGGTCTACAATAAGGAAAATGATTAAAAAAATTTAAAAGAATTGTATTTACTCATTGAATTAGGATTGTTAGCTTCTAATTGATTTCTGTCTTCCATATATTCTACAATATTATGTTACATTTTTGTAAGAAAAATATTTTTTAACAACAGTTACCATAAATCTCTAGTTTTTCTCATTCCTACAAGGCCTTTAAACACAGGTCTTGATAACAGAACTTCCAGGAGCTTGCCGAATTTCACTTGAAATCAAGAGTAATTGTGTTTCCATGATTTCTCTGGGGAAACATCTCCTAGCCTTACAGGAAAAATTTCTGGACAAAGGATGTTCCTCCTTAGAATGCTGTAGTATTTCTGTTATGTCTTACCTCCTGCTACATGTTACATCTCACATATCTTCTTATGTGGTCTCTAAACCTGTTATCTGTTATTTCTTTCTCTTCGGCTCTACCTTTCAACCTCTGTATCTCTTTTGTCAACAGGCTCATCCCACCGGTACTATTTTTTTCTGCTACTGTAGTTAAATTTAGTGCCGCAGGTAAGGCTCTCCTTAGTCATCCTCAGATACATCCTGCCGTTCCTTCCCTACAGTGTGATTACTCTCTACCTCCAGACCTCAAAACAGCTTTTGTCTGTTTTACTGCCAGATCACATATCACATTCTTATCTAATTTCTTGTCAGTTTTCTTCTTTAGCTTTTTCAGCTCAATACTAGTTTCCTTCCAGGTTTTTCCCACCCATTGCATACCTGAGCTTTGTACAACAGTAGATGACATTTCAAGGAACATTCTATTTTCTGCCTACAGCTATAGCTTCTAGGATTTTTTGTATCATCCTTTTGTTCTCACTAGGATCCTCAATATGGTCCCATTAGCATCATTTGCAGATCTCATTGAAGACCCAACCCTATTTTTAGGGTCCCTTAAATGTTAAAAACCCTTTCCCTGCTACCCCCCCCACCCCCATTCAGGAGCTGCAGGCATTACATTTATCAGCTCTCTCGGTTCAAAGCCAGCAAGTAATTCTCAAACCACCATCCCTTGTTCTCGTTCGAGATTATATGAATTAGGCTGAGAAAAAAAATGCTTCATACAAATGCTTTAGTCATAGGCCAAAGTCTTGGATTTGATTATAATTCAAAATGATAATAAAATTGAAGGGGTGTTGGGAACACACCAAACAGGGTTTGCTCTGTTAGAGCCACACACATCAGTCTTGCGGCTGCTGATTCCATTCTCTTCTAGGTTATTATTTCATCTTATCATGTCTTGTGTTACACTATTACCATTATCTCCAGAGTTACCTTCTTTGTGTTGTTTTTTGTTTTATCTCCAAAGTTGGTCTCACTTTTTAGAAAATAAATGCAGTTTCTTTTGGTAGCCATGTATACTTATTTATTTAAAGCTACTGGTAAATCCATTTATATTTTTAAAATACTCATTTTCCTGACTTTAGGTGAAAGCTATTTTGTTTTCTCTTACCCTTCCAAGTTCAAGTCCATTCTTTTCAATCTTTTACATTAGTTAGGAACTCCTAAAATGAGAGAGCTCCAGGCATACATGATTAAAGTAGCCTTAATGATTCAGCAGTCTATGATGGAAAGAAGTCAGTTTCTTCCTGATACCTTTATAAAAATCTCTTCAAACTTTCTTATTAACTCATCAGATTTCAATGTCACTTTGATTTGTTTTCTTATTTCCAGCAGAGAATTTTATTTCTAAAGACATATGAGGGAAGCACATGCCGTGGAGCAACTAAGCCCGTGCGCCACAACTACTGAGCCTGCGCTCTAGAGCCCCCGAGCCACAACTACTGAAGCCCGTGCGCCTAAAGCCCATGCTCCACAACAAGAGAAGCCACTACAATGAGAAGCCCACACACCACAACAAAGAGTAGCCCCGGCTCACTGCAACTAAGGAAAAGCCCGCACGCAGCAACAAAGACCCAATCTAGCCAAAAATAAATAAATAAATAAATTTATTAAAAAAAAAAAAGCTCTATGAGGGAAGAACTCTAGATAGTAGGCAGGTTCTTACACAAAACTTTTGTAAACACTGAGAATCTAATGTGTTATTTGGTTAAAGACCTCAGAGAAAGAGGTGCCACAAAGTTTCTGAAGATCCTAGGATAGTTACTCCAGGAAATCTTAAAGAAAGAACATAAAAATTTAACAAGGGCCTCCCCGTTCCCCAAACACCTGTTTGTCAGGTGAAGTCTTGAATTCATTCACATAAAACTTTCTCTGTGACATAAAACTTCTTAATATTTATTTATTTTAGAACATTACCACTCTCTAATTCTTTACTTGGTGCCATTAGACTTCTAAAAAACAAAGGACATTTTTCAATACTCTTTTGTGATTGATTGAAAATCACAAAGCAGCTATAGATGACAGAACCTAATGAAAATCTATACTGAAAACTCACTTTTCCTGCCAAACCTTTAAAGATTCACTTTAAGTAAGAAATATTTTTTTCTTTTTTTTTTTTTTTAAAAAGAGGGACACAAACAATAACTTGGACATAAACTTGTACCTTAGAAAGTAAGATATTGGTAGAATTACCATATAAACCAGCAATTTCACTTCCAGGTTTATTGTCAAAAGAAATGAAAGTAGGGACTCAGATATCTGTACACCCACGTTCATGGTGGTATTATCCACGATAGCCAAAAAGTGGAAGCAACCTAAGTGTCCATCGACAGGTGAATGAATAAACAAAATGTGATACATGCATACAATGAAATATTATTTAGCCTCAAAAAAGGAAGGAGATTCTGATACATGGTACAACATGGATGAACCTGGAGGACATTAAGCTAAATGAAATAAGCCAGTCACAAAAAGACAACTATTATATGATTCCACCTATATGTGGTATCCAGAGTAGTCAACTCATAGAGATAGAAAGTAGAATGGTGGTTATCAGGGCATAGCGGGAGGAGGAAATGGGGAGTTAGTGCTTAATGGGTACAGAGTCCCGGTTTGGGAAGATGAAAAAATTCTGAAGATGGATGGTGGTGACTGCTGCAAAACAATGTGAATGTACTTAATGTCACAGAAATGTAGACTTAAAAATGGTTAAAATGGTAAATTGTATGTTATGTATATTCTACCACAATAAAAATAAAGAAATGAAGATACTGGTTAAGATAATAGTAGTAACACAAAAACCCAGTATGTATATTTATAGAATTGCCTGATGGAATGAGAAATTGGAAGTTATAACCATAACATTTTTTAGAGTGGGTCCAAAGTAAGAATGTCTACAGCTTTGTTACTGAAAGTGTGGACCAGCGACGGCAGCATCGGTGTCCCTTAGAAGCCTCTTAGAGATCAGAATCTAGGTCCCATCCCAGACCTAATAAACCCCATTCTGCATTTTAACAAGATCTCCAGGTGATTCATATGCACATTAAAGTTTGAGAAGCGCTAGTCTGGGGCAAATCTTACCACTTTTTAGCTGTGTGACTTTGGGCCAGGTACTTAACCACTTTGTGTCTCAATTATGTTTTATCTGTAAAATGGTGATAATAGGAATGCTTACTATATAAGGTTGCCAAAGATTAAACGTGATAATAATGCCTGTGGTATAATTCTTGGCACATTCAGGGACTATTAGCTATTATTATTACTTTGATGTACAGAAAATCTGTGAAAGTGGATTTCAGGGACTTTTCTAAAAATAGTAAATTTAGGAAGTCAACATTTTCCAGAGGATATGAATGGTGCCTGGCTTTTAAGAGATAATTGTGAAAAAGGATATATGGGAGGTAATAGTTTTGACAAAGTATGAAGGGGTGGAAATGACTTTCTTCAGAAGACCCAATATAGTAGAGAAAAGGTGTCAAATTCATTCACAGTGGGGGAATTTTTTTCTTGTTAAAGTATGTGAGGACCAGACAAACATTATTTACAAAATATAAATGGACTAGAAGTAGCTTTTGATGACAATGTCATATTTGAAAAATATTTTAGGGGCTAAATGGTATGTTTTTCACATGTCTGAAATCCCCGTGTGGGAGATAATCTTTCAGCTGAAATATCACAAATATATTTGACTTATGTGATAAAGGACCAATATTTGGCTAAGGAGCAAGCTGGAAGAGAGTGAAATAGTAACAAGGTGGGGAGACAAAAAGGACAGCTACATAGGCGTCCATGAACTTCTAGCACCTGGGCCACAATTCTCAGAAGATGTCATTGAGTTCCTAACCTAATTTCTCTAACTGGGGATCTTTCCTTGTCCCAGAAAAGACTTTTGAAGACAGAGAGGATTAAAAAAAATAATATTGTTAAGAAGCGAGGTTGCTGGGCTTGCACTTTACTAGCCGGAATCCCTTTATCTTTCCTGAGAGCCCCCCAGATCTCTTTTATTCTAGGTCAGTAATTTAACACTCTCAGCTCTCAATTCAAAGCCAGTAATGACCTTGCTGTGCTGAATTATTAGCTTAGGATATAGAAAGAGAGAGAGAGGGAAGGGGAAAAAAAAAAAAAACCCTAAAAACAACAGAGGCCTTTTGATCAGAGCACCAAACTGCAGTTCGCTGTAACTCAAGCTGCCCATTCTTATATGGCAGGTATTAAGGACTCCCCCTGCCAGGCAGGACCCTATTAAAAGACAATAGCTGTTTGAAAAGGGTAAGCAAGTTGATATGGATATAATAGGCCACATATGGGGGCCCTTTTCTACTCTGAAATAAAGCTCCTTCTTAAGAGTTGTGAGCTGGGAAATCCAGTATTCAGTAAGGCAGGAGGAGGAGATATAATAGAAGAGAGTGGGTAGCCATGCAGAAATGCTTGAAGGTGCTTCAGGAAAAAGGGACGAGGGCTTTGGGGAGCCTGCAGAGATGAGCATCAATCACTGAGCATAGAGGCTTTCAGAATGGCCAGGTGCTCTTAGGTCCCCAAGAGCTTTTTAGGACCAGTGATGACAAAGATTTGGCTGGAACTAATATAGTGGTTAGCTTCTCTAATGGGTTAACAACAACAACAAAAAACCAAGCAGCGAACTAGTAAGCTCTTGCCAGGAATGATGCAGCTGGCAATAAGTAATCCTTTCTGCCTTGTTTTAAACAACCTAACATGCAAACATCCTAAACTCCTGATGAGTACCATCTAGTGCCACTAAATGTTCTTGTTATCTCTAGGATGATATTTTTAAAAAAAAAAAGAAAGAAAGAAAAAAGCCCTGCAGAACAGAGACTGTGAACTCCAAAGAAATTGCCTCTTGCCTACAAACTACACACTTCCTCTGATGCAGAGAGGTAACCACGGGACCTGGGACTTCTCACTTTATTAGCTAACCGATACTTATCTATCACCAAAACACTATGCCCATTAAAGGATGATGCTTTTCGAGGATCTTAAATCCACAACAGAATTTCCCAACCACTGTTTTAGCTATCTCTTAAGTTCTTGTATGTTACAAAACAAGGAAGGATTTAAGAGTGATTCAAGTGAAGGATTTAAGTGAATTAACAATTCAAAACAATTCAATTGTTTGAATTGAATTCAAACAATTCAAGTCGTTTATGACTAAATTCTGAATCCCTAAATTCCTAAGCAAAAATATCAGAAAGGTATTTTTCTTTCATCCACCACCCTTTTCTAATTGCCAAATGAACAGCTCTCCAATTCCCAACCACTGTAATTAATGGGCTAGCTTGATGGAATTTACAACCAAAGAAAAAACACAAGGGATCTCTTAACACTTGCTTGTTCCACTGAGCGGTCAACAGGGCACAAAACTGATCTTTAGCAAATTAAAGGGTTTTGCCGATTAAAGAGAAAATCTGGATTCCTAAGAAAAAAATTCTGTCTTACCACCAGGCTTAAAACTCCAAAATAAACATACAATTTTTACAAAAAGTTATTACAGATAATTGTTTCCATAAAATATCACAATTCTAAACTACTTTCCATTATGTAGACCCATCTCAGATAGGGTCATCACGTAAGAAAGGAGGGACGAGCAAGGGAGAGCAATGAAAAGAGTAATGGGGAACATCAAACACCACGTTCATTCCCTAATTCATGCCTTAGCATATGGTGACCGTATTTTCAGAAGTTCAAATTGGGACCTAGTCTAAAAAAGTTTTTATTTGGTGTGTGGGCCACTTTCAGGTGTGCGAAACAGCCTATAGATTTTTTATATATAGATATAGGTATAATGATTATGTTTAAATGCCATGCTAATTGATAAATATTAAATGTCATATCATTTGATAAATCTTAAAAGATATACAGCCTATATAATCTGAAAAATAATATTCATTATACAGAACAGCATGAATAGTATGATACCATTGATATAAAACTACATGGGTGCATATGCAAGTAGACAAGATGTTTGAAAGAACAGAGAAAACGAAGGCAAGAAAAAAAATTGAAGAAAATTTCTCAGAACTGAAAGACATGAGTTCCCAGAACAAAAGGATCCTTAAAAGCCCAGCACAATGAATGAATATAGATGCACACCAAGGCACATCATTGTAAAAAATTAGACTCCACCATTTTTTTCTTTAAATGAACAAGCCAGTTTCTTTTTGTTTGTTTTTCTGTTTTTTTTACTTATTTTTTGCCCGTGTTGGGTTTTCGTTGCTGCTCGCAGGCCTTCTCTAGTTGTGGCTAGTGGGGACTACTCTTCATTGTAGGGCATGGGCTTCTCACTGCAGTGGCTTCTCTTGTTGAGGAGCACAGGCTCTAGGTGTGTGGGCTTCAGTAGTTGCAGCATGCAGGCTCAGTAGTTGTGGCATGCAGGCCCTAGAGCACGCAGGCTTCAGTAGTTGTGGCATGTGGGCTCTAGGGCACACGGGCTTCAGTAGTTGTGGCACGCGGGCTCAGTAGTTGTGGCTCGTGGGCTCTAGAGCGCAGGCTCAGTAGTTGTGGTGCATGGGCTTAGTTGCTCCGCGGCATGTGGGATCTTCCCAGACCAGGGATCGAACCCTTGTTCCCCCACATCGGCAGGCAGATTCTTAACAACTGCACCACCAGGGAAGTCCTAGACTCCACTTTTTATTGGGGGTGTGGCAAGGTCACTTTGTAGAAGAACATGTAGGATAGGAGACATTGGTGCAGCTATCTTTGGAAAATATAATCTGCCACAGTTTCCCTCCCAAATTTACATTCCTCCCAAATGCAAAATACACCCTGCTCTCCTAAACCCCTAAAGTCTAACTCCATTTCAGCATCAACCCAAACTCCAGGATCTTGTCATATAAATCAAAACCAGGTGCAGATGAAGTTCCTCAAGTACAACTTTTGGGGTACAGCTCCACAGTCTGATTACTCATCTAAACACCTGTAAACTGAGGAGATAAGTTATACGCTCCCATATGTACAATGATGATACAGGCATAGGATAAACACAATAGACTTCCATTCAAAAAGAGGGAGAATAGGAGGCAATATGTAGCCACTGGTCCATTGCAATTCTGAAATCCACACAGGCACATGTCTTATTTCCTTGATTTGGGCCCAATACCTCTTCCTGGTAATGACTTTCCATGACCTTTGACTCTATACTCTGAGCTTTTGGTTCCATCTTCTGAATCATACTTTCATTTCCATGAAACATTGCTTCAGTTTGTAGTGGAGGGGCTTTCTTGGCTTGCTTCCTGCCCATAGAAGTCTAGAGGTCCTAAGGTAACTTTTTGTTTTGTATTTATCTCTATCCTCTTTAGTCCAAACTGGTGGTACTTCCCCCAATACAATTCTCTTAAAAACATGGGTTTTTCTTCATCAGACAAAAGCTGTACACCCAAGTCTCCCTGAGACAGGCCCTATTTGGGTTTTCTTAGGCTGCAATGAGACAACACCCTTAGGATCTTTAGGTCTTTTGTCTATCTGAAAGAGTCTAAGAGGCTCCACCTTGAAATCTTTCTGAGGTTTTAACAAACGTACATCCTTACTCTAAGACCACATTTTTCTGACAGCACTCTGTATTCGATCTTTGCCTTGAGGCACTTTTTTTTTTTTTTTTTTTGTGGTACGTGGGCCTCTCACTGTTGTGGCCTCTCCCGTTAGCGGAGCACAGGCTCCGGACGCTCAGGCTCAGTGGCCATGGCTCACAGGCCTAGCCGCTCCGCGGCATGTGGGATCCTCCCGGACCGGGGCACGAACCCATGTCCCCTGCATCGGCGGGCGGACTCTCAACCACTGCGCCACCAGGGAAGCCCGAGGCACTTTCTTACTTTGAGTATTTTTTGCTGGTTAGAAAGACTGTCCCAAGCTCTCTATATTTCCTCTAAATCCTACCTGAAAACCAAATAGTTCATTTACATTTCCTATTTTTTCACATTACCAAAGGTAACAAACAGTATTGACAAACTTCCTGTCACTGTATAACCAGGGGTCCTCTTACCTCCAGCTTCCAATAACATTTTCCTCACTCTTTATTAAGGCTTCATTGATAGCCTCCTTGAGGCCCATCAGACTTCCACTAACAGTCTCCTCAAGGTCTTTCTGATTTCTGCCTGCTGCCTGGTCTCAAAGCCAATGATGCATGTTTTAGGTTTTTGTTACTGCAGCAACTCACTCCCAGGAACAAATTTTGTTCGGACCTCTACTGCTGCATAACAAACCACACCAAACTTGCTGTCATAAAAAATAAAAATTTTACTATGCTTGTGCATTCAGTAGGTTCAGGAATTATACAGAGTGCAGCAGAGACGCCCTGTCTTTACTCCATGATGTCTGGGACCTAAATTGGAAAGGCTTGAATGGCTGGGGTCGATACAAAGGGTTGGGGATAGAATCATCAGGAGGCTTCTTCACTCACATGTTGGGTGCCAGGACTGGGATGACTTGAAGACCAGGCTTGTGGCTGGGCTTCTTACACATGGCAGCTGGTTAGTAAGAGGGGTCCTGAGAGGGAATTTCTGAAAACCGAGGTCCCAGAAACAGAATCCACATGGCCTTTTGTGACCTAGCCTTGGGAAGTCACAAAGTGTTACTTTATTATATTCATATTCAAGGGGAGGGCACATAGATCCCACTTCTCTACGGCAGGAATATCAAAGAATGTGGGGTCCTTTTTTAAAACTACTACACCAGAAACAAGGAAGAAGGAAGACAGGGAATCTGAAGGGTAATGGTGAAATCCAGAGGTCCCTGATAACTGCTATATAGCATACAGAGAGATAAAATAATAAAGATAAAGCAAACCAGAAGATTCTGGAGGAGACTTCTTTAAGGAGATAAAACAGAGAGAATAAATACATGCAAATATTAATGTACTTGCTTCTGTCAGAGTCCTGGCAGTTAACAGATAATGCATTTAAAAAGGATAGCTGAGGAAAGTTTTTTAGAAAAAATATTTACAAAGGTATGGACAGGGCTAAGGGAAAGTGGATTACCTAAGGGCCAGCAACAGTTAGGATCTGTTTTTTACCCCTAGGCCTGAAGAGACAAGCAGAGGGAATGCTTTCTTGAATCCAGAAAGAGTAGGGACCATTCGACTTGAGCTGTGACCTTCAGTAGAGGAACAGAGCCAATGCAGCCCACAGCAAACTGGTAGAAAGAGAAACAAGTGAATAGATATCCCAATCTCACGCTCTCTCCTCCTGCCCTTCAATCTCCTGCCAGTACCTCCCACTGGCTTTAGCCCAAATGGAAGCCACAGAGCAAGGGAACCTATGGATTAAAATCCATACAGATCAGCCCTCCAGAGCAGAGAAATGTAGAGAGTGGATCTGGAGGGGCAAGTGGAAAATAAATAGCACAGTACTAAAGGGAAATTTACTCAAGTGGGTAGAATTTGGTTCACTTGGTGATAAGTCTACAGGAAATCAACCAAACAAGAAAAAAGAGGGAGCGGGGTAATCATAGGGGCAAGAAGATTGCACAACATAGTTCAGGGGTTGACACTGTTTGTATAGTTATAAAATATAAACACTGAATAATGATACAACAAAAACCTTGATATGAGTATACTGGGAGTTGTGGCGGGTGAGCAAAGGCACACATGTGCAGTAAAGGGTGTTAAAGGGCATTAGGGTTATATCTTACACAGCGGGAAGTCAATAGATAGCACCTGGATTTGAAAAAAATCAAGAAGTAGCAACATAAGCTAGTCATTTAGAGGTCTAGAAATAAATGCCAAATAAATCACTCTGAGTTGAAAGTGATTATCTCTGAGGAAAGGGAAACTAAATTGAGAGAGAGTTGGAAGAATGCTTTTTTTTTTTTTTTTACAATTCTTATAGAACTATTTCACTCTTTAAACTGTATGCATGTATAACTCTGATTTTAATAAATAAATAAATTAGGAAAAGAATACTCAGCTTAGAAGGCTACCTGTTCTGTGACACCTTCCCTGACTCTTCAAGTTTAATTAAGATATCTGTCCTCTGGACAGTCTTATTCTTAGCACCTTAAACCTCTAGTTAGCTCAAATCACAAGTAATTTAATCACTGGCTTATTTGACCGTGAGTACCCTCAAGGTAGGGACCATGCCTTATTAGTCATTGTTTCTCCAGCACCTGTCATAAACCAAGGCATAACAGGTATGTAAGACATAATTCCTGAATTGAATGATCTCAGTCAATGGCACCAACACCCTACCAGTCACATAGGATAGAAAACTATCTTTCTAACCCCTCGCTGAAATATCTTCCTGAGTTCTATTACCTCACTGCAATAGGCTGAATATTTGTGTCCCCTTCAAAATTCATATGTTGAAACCTAATCCCCAATGTGATTGTATTTGGAGATGGGGCCTTTGGGAGGTAGGTCACGAGGGTGGAGCTCTCATGAATGGGATTTGTGCCCTTTTTATAAGAGGCTCAGGGGAGCTTCCTCACCGTTTCCACCATGGGAGTATACAGCAAACAGATGGTCATCTATGAACCAGGATGCAGGGCTCAGCAGACATGGAATCTGTCAGCCTTGACCTTGCACTTCAAGCCTCCAGAACTGCAAGGAATAAATTTCTGTTGTTTATAAGCCACATAGTCTATGACAGTTTGTTATAGCAGCTTGAACAGACTAACCCGCTGACCACAGACCTTCTATCATTCTCTAAATACACCAAACCTCTGTGCCCTTGCTCATGCTGTTGACTTGGCTAGAGATGCACTCCTTGCTCAGCTCCCATTCTCCATTATTCATCTTCTAAGGACCATCTGAAGCTCAAAATTCATAGTCAGAATGAATCTCTTCTTCCACTTATCCCAAAACACGAAATTCTACTTGGTACTTATTTAATAGCATCTTAATAATTATGCTTACTTCTGAATTTTCTCCTTGAGTTCATAAGCTCCTCGAGTTCAACTGGCTTATTCATCTTATATCCTTCAGTAGCATGGTGCCTAGCATATAGTGGGTCCACAAACATTGTAGAATAATAGCGTTTTTCTGGTATGTAAACTGCCATTATTTCTGCTTCACGTAAGAATGACAGTGAATTCCTTGAGGACCATGTCTGACACAGTGACTGGCATTTAGTAGGGCTTAATAAATAGTTACTGAATTTTAAAAATTAAAAGAAGACCAAAGGCTTCCCTGGTGGCACAGTGGTTAAGAATCCGCCTGCCAATGCAGGGGACATGGGTTCAAGCCCTGGTCCGGGAAGATCCCACATGCCGCGGAGCAACTAAGCCCTTGTGCCACCACTACTGAGCCTGCACTCTAGAGCCCACGAGCCACAACTACTGAGCCCACGTGCCACAACTACTGAAGCCCATGTGCCTAGAGCCCGTGTTCCGTAACAAGCGAAGCCACTGCAATGAGAAGCCCTCGCACCACAACGAAAAGTGGCTCCCACTCGCCACAATTAGAGAAAGCCCATGCACAGCAACGAAGACCCAACACAGCCAAAAATAAATTTTAAAAAAAAGACCAAGCAGTGAGTTTACTTCTCAGCCTTTATAAGGTATTTTTACTTTGCCTTTCTTCTTATCTCAATATAATTGAGGCTTCCACAGACTGACCCTATCCTAATTATATATTTCTTGTTTGTTGCTTTTCAACGTGTACTGGTCCTCCACAAGTCAAGTTAGACTCCTTTATGACCCCTCCTTTATGACCCCTTTCTACTTCTGCTAATATAATTATATTCCACTAGAATGAAAGTTCCAAATACTTCCTCTTACAATAAAGGTAGACTAAGTAATTTAGACCAATCCTCCTGGCTGAGAAAAACTGGATGAACTATTAAAAGCATCTATCTGAAGTCATCAGAGAGCCACCAAGTCAAATGAAGAACGACAAGGCCACGTATAAGAGGAGAATAAAATCCAAAGAGGTAAGCCCAGTGTTTGGTGCCACTCTTCCCAGTGGGCAGGAATTCTAAACAGAAGGGTCCATGGATTGAATGCAAGGAATCTACAAACTTGGATAGGAAAAAAATTACATCTTTATTTTTTAGTAACCTTTAACTGGAATTTAGTATTTCCTTCAACTATGAATGTAAATATAGTAGAATTAGCAGTTCCTGTGATTTTTTCAACAATAGAAATCTCAGGTATTTTCATATCATATTAAAGTTGTTCCAGATATCTCACAATATCATTTATAGTCATCACCACTTCAAAAATAAGGTAATATTATACCCATTAGTAGTTCCAAGGGCCTCTACTAGTCATGAAAGAGGCAGCTGATAGCCTGAGCAGGTAATAGTTTTGAATTGATGTTAAGTTCTTGAGTTTTCAAATGATTTTTAAGACTTGGCAGCCAAAAAACTGGAGTTCAGGACCCACCAAGGCTGGGGAGAGGGACTCTGGTAAATCCTTCAGGCTCTGGTTGGCACCATGAAAAGCTATACCTGGAAATATTGATAGATCAGCCCTCCCTGATACTTATGCCCAGCTTCAAATGATTTCAACCCCTGATTGAACTGAGGTAATCCAGGATTGTGAGTGCTCAAGCCATCTGCCAAAAGCAAATGTAAATCCTCTCTGAAGAAAGATAACATCATTCTAGGCCTCATATTATCTCTATAGTTTTTCATATATTGATACAATATACAACACTCAACTAAAGGGGGGAAAAGTATACTACAAGATAAGACAATGGAGTAAAAAACCAAGAGACAGAGTAGATAATAGACAAAGACCCACAGAGAATCCAAATAATGAATGAAGGACTGTTTATAACCATGCTTTACTATGGTCAAGCAAATGAAAGATAAGATCTAGTAAAGAAACCATTAAAAAAGAAATGAATGGCAATTCTTTTTAAAAAAACTTTATTGAAGTATAGTTGATTTACAATGTTGTGTTAATTTCTGCTATACAGCAAAGTGATTCAGTTATATATATATTTTCTTTTACATATTCTTTTCTGTTATGGTATCCTGTTAGCACAGGATATTGAATATAGTCCCCTGTCCTATACAGTAGGACCTTGTTGTTTATCCATCCTTTATATAATAGTTTGCATCTGTTAACCCCAAACTCCCAATCCTTCCCTCCAACTCCCCTCCCCCTTGGCAACCACAAATCTGTTCTCTATATCTGTGAGTCTGTTTCTGTTTCATAGATATGTTCATTTGTGTCATATTTTAGATTCCACATATAAGTGATATCATATGGTATTTGTCTTTCTCTGACTTACTTCACTTAGTATGATAATGTCTAGGTCCATCCATGTTGCTGCAAATGGCATTATTTCATTCTTTTTGATGGCTGACTATATTCCATTGTATATATGTACCACATCTTCCTTTTCTCCATTCATCTGTCGATGGACATTTAGGTTGTTTCCATGTCTTGGCTATTGTAAATAGTGTTGCTATGAACATAGGGGTGCATATACCATTTTTTTTTTTTTTTTTTTTTTTTTGCGGTACGCGGGCCTCTCACTGTTGTGGCCTCTCCCGTTATGGAGCACAGGCTCCGGACGCACAGGCTCAGCTGCCATGGCTCACGGGCCCAGCCGCTCCGCGGCATGTGGGATCTTCCCGGACCGGGGCACGAACCCGTGTCCCCTGCATCGGCAGGCGGACTCTCAACCACTGCGCCACCAGGGAAGCCCGCATATACCTTTCTGAATTATAGTTTTGTCTGGATCTATGCTCAGGAAAGGGACTGCTGAATCATATGGCAACTCTATTTTTAGTTTTTTGAGGAACCTCCATACTGCTTTTCATAGTGGCTACACCAATTTACATTCCCACCAACAGTGTAGGAGGGTTCTCTTTTCTCCAAACACCCTCCAGCATTTGTTATTTGTAGACTTTTTAATGATGGCTGAATGGCAATTCTAGAATTAAAAAAATATAATGATCATAAAAGGCTACATATTGTATGATTCCAACTATATGACATTCTGGAAAAGGAAAAACTGTGAAGACAGTAAAAATATCAGAAATTGGAATGGAAAAAAGGGATAAACAGGTAGAGAATTTTTAGAGCAATAAAAATACTCTGTATGATACTATAATGATGGATATATCATTACACATCTGTCCAAACCCAGAGAATGTACAACACCAAGAGTGAACCCTAAGGTAGACTATGGACTTTGGGGGATAATGATGTGTCAGTGCAGGTTCATCAATTGTAACAAGTGTACCACTCTGGTGGGATGTTGGTATGAGAGAAGCATGAATTTTTAGGGGGCAGAGGGTATATAAAAAATCTCTACCTTCCTCTGAAATTTGCTGTGAACCTAACTGCTCTAAAAATAAGTCTGTAAAAAACAAACAAGAAAAGCATATTTGAACTACTATTTTAAAACGAAGGTTTTCAGAATAAACTAGAGGAATAAACTATAGAAAGTAAGCTAATTAAAATCCTCTTTGCTGCTGGAAATAAAAATAAGAAAGAATGAAGATGCACTGTAGGGGAGGCAAGACTAAGAAAAGTATGAGAAATACTAGTAAACAAATCCTAAGGTTTCTTCAAACTAACTTTCAACCATTTACAGTTTCCCCAACTTGCAATTCCTTTTTTTTTTTTAACATCTTCATTGGAGTATAATTGCTTTAAAATGGTGTATTAGTTTCTGCTTTATCACAAAGTGAATCAGCTATACGTATACATATATTCCCATATCCCCTCCCTCTTGCATCTCCCTCCCACCCTCCCTATCCCACCACTTTAGGCAGTCACAAAGCACTGAGCTGATCTCCCTGTGCTATGCAGCTGCTTCCTACTAGCTATCTATTTTACATGTGGTAGTATACATAAATCCATGCCACTCTCTCACTTCGTCCCAGCTTACCCTTCCCCCTCCCCATGTCCTCAAGTTCATTCTCTATGTCTGCATCTTTATTCCTGTCCTGCCCCTAGGTTCTTCACCATTGTTTTTTTTTTTTTAGATTCCATATATATGTGTTAGCATACGGTATTTGTTTTTCTGTTTCTGACTTACTTCACTCTGTATGACAGACTCTAGGTCCATCCACCTCACTACAAATAACTCAATTTCGTTTCTTTTTAAGGCTGAGTAATATTCCATTGTATATATGTGCCACAACTTTTATCCATTCATCTGTCGATGGACACTTAGGTTGCTTCCATGTCCTGGCTATTGTAAACAGAGCTGCAATGAACATTGTGGTACATGACTCTTTTTGAATTATGGTTTTCTCAGGGTATATGCCCAGTAGTGGGATTGCTGGGTCGTCCAACTTGCAATTTCTTTCTTCTTTCCTTTGCATTTAAAAGACTGATTAAAAGTGCCACAGTAAGACACACACACACACACACACACACATACACACACACACACAAAAACAAAATAATAATTGGAGTTAAGAACTCAGTAGATGGGTTTAACAGCAAACTAGACATAAATGAAAGGAGAATTAATGAACTGTAAAATAGAAAAAAATATTCACAATGAAGCATGAAAGACAAAATGATGAAAAAATGCAGAAAAGTGCATAAGAGTGGATACCATGAAAAAGTCTAATGTTTGTGTCATTAGAATCCCAGGAGTGAAGATAGTGCAACAGAAGTAATTTGAAAAGCTAAAAATTGAAAACTTTCCAAAATTGATAAAAGATGTAAGTTACGTGTTCAAGAAACACTGAGAACCCCAAATAGTTTATAAATATAAAGAAAAGCAAACCTAGGCACATCATAGAAAAACTACCAAAAACCAAAGACCAAATATCCAAAAGTAGCTAGAGATTATTGTAAAAGGAAAGATTATTTTCAAAGGTGTAAGAATAAGACTGATAGCTGACTTCTCAACAGAAACAGTGTAAACAAGAAGATAAAGGAATGGTATATGCAAAGTGCTAAAGGAAAATAATTGCCAACCTAGAATTTATATAAGAGAAAACAGGCCTTCAAAAATGAAGGTGAAAATTCAAATGAGGTCTATAGATAGTTAATAGTTTTCAAGTAATAAGTCTCTGACTTTTGTAATTATACTATGGTTATAGAAGACGTTAACATTGATGGAAGCTGGGTGAAAGGGTTATAGGAACTCAATAATATTTTTGCAACTTTTTTGTAAGTCTAAAATAATTAAAAGAGAAAAAAAAGTGAAATAAAGATAGTTTGAATGATAGCTAACTTCAGAATGGAAGCTCCATGAAGGTTGAGATTTCTTGTCTGTTTTGTTCACTTCTATCCCCTAGTGTCTAGAAAACTAACAAAATGCACTCAGTAAATATTTTTGAATGAATGAACAGTAGCAGTACCTATCATTTATTCAACACCTAGTATATCTTAGGTAGAATGCCAAGCACTTTACATTCATTATCTCATTTAAACCTTCTATCAGTCATGTAACATGGAATTTTATTTTATTATATGAGTCTCCCTATTTTATAGGTGAGGCTAAGCAACCTGCCCAAGGTCACATACTATTAAGTTAGATGGCAGGCTCTCGAACATAGATCTGATTCCAAAGCCTGTGTTGTTAACCACTACGCTACAGTGCTTTCATGTCACATAAAAATACTTCTTTCTTTTTCATTTATCCCTATTCTACTCACCTTTCCAGGTTATATTAGTCAGTGTTATTCAGAGAAACAGAACCAATAGTATATATATAAATATATATAAGAGGAGATATAGCTTATCTAATTATGGAATTGACTCATGTGATTATAGAGGCCAAGAAGTCCCATGATCTGCCACTTGCAATCCTGAGAACAAAGAAAGTTGGTTAATTCAACCAAATCTGAAGGTCTAAGAGCCAGGGAAGCCAATAGTATAAGTCTCAGTCTGAGTCCAAAGACCCAAGAATCAGGGGGCCAATGGTGTTAAGTTCTAGTTCAGGTTTGGAGGTCTGAGAACCAGGAGTGCAGATGTGCAAGGGCAGAAGAAAATGGAAATCCCAGCTCAAGCAAATTTACCCTTCTTTACCTTTTTGTTCTAATCAGGCCCTCAGTGGATTAGATGATGCCCATATGCATTGGTGAGGACAATCTTCTTTATTCAGTTTACTGATTCAAATGCTAATCTTTTCTGAAAACACCTTCATAGACACATCCAGAAATAATGTTTTACCAGCTACTGGGGCACCCCTTAGCTTGGTCAGGTTAACACATAAAATTAACCATCACAGAGGTCAAAACAAACTCCTCTATGATGTAACTACTGTAGTACCCATTATTTCACCTTACTCTCAGATCTCAGAGCACAATTTAATGCAATTATATAAGGTCTTGAATTGTTCTGTAGCTGTTAATCAATAAGCATTATCTCCTCAACCAGATTACACTCCCTTAGGCATGTGACCATATCTTATATTCCTATTGATATAGGCCACATTTGAAGCTCTATAACAATACCTGCTATTTCGGTAAAGGCATGAAGAAAAATATTTAGTTGGAAAAACCATGCAAGGAACAGTGTTTTGGGATGCTTTAGAGATAGGGCCTGTATGGTTTAAGATTCTGAACAACAAATTTGACTCAGAAAAATACTACCTTAAAAAGGTGGTTTGGGTGGGCTTCCCTGGTGGCGCAGTGGTTGAGAGTCCGCCTGCCGATGCAGGGGACACGGGTTCGTGCCCCGGTCCGGGAAGATCCCACATGCCGCGAAGTGGCTGGGCCCGTGAGCCATGGCCGCTGAGTCTGCGCGTCCGGAGCCTGTGCTCCTCAACGGGAGAGGCCACAACAGTGAGATGCCCGCGTACCACACACACACACAAAAAGGTGGTTTGGGGACATCCCTGGCGGTCCAGTGGTTAAGACTTCGGCTTCCAATGCAGGGGTTGTGGGTTCAATCCCTGGTCAGGGAGCTAAGATCCCACATGCCTCAAGGCCAAAAAAGCAAAACATAAAACAGAAGCAATATTGTAACAAATTCAATAAAGACTTTAAAAATGGTCCAGTTAAAAAAAAAAAAAAAAAAGGTGGTTTTTACATCAAGTTTTCTATAATACCTTTTTTTCCTTACGGCAATTTAGCGGATGTTCAGGGCAATTTGGACAGAGCTGCACAGTTCTCTAGGTTAAACCCCCTTGAGAGGGCACATATATTACATAGAAGGTGAAGTCTGAGAGGGTGCAGATGAGCAATTACCCCCACACATGTAAATTGCAGCTTGTGTGGTGTAAATATACTGTCTCTGCCTGGACCTGCCCGTGTAACATTCTCTCTTTGGGCTCTGTGGTTTCTCAGTGCATCCAACTGTTTGGAGGCTGGAGCTTGGCTCAGCAAGCACAGATAAACAGCTTCCTGGAGCAAGCTGCCAGTGTGACGAGCAATGACCTCAGCAGAGAATGTCTGCTTTTCATTACCCTGAGCACATCACTGTACTGCTAGAGCTAAGAGCGGGAACAATGCAAGCTGCATAGCCCCGACTAGCTCAGGTCTCCCATTACACCTTGAATTTTTAAAATCTTGGCAGCCAGAGGAAAGAGGGTATAGACAGGAAGTGAGGAAATGGCTTTTTTGTGAAAAAAGAAAAGAAAAGCTTTCTTAGGCTATTCTCTGAATAAACTAAATAATGAGTGAAGTGGCTAACACTAAATGGCTAATAGTCGTGCAGAAAATCATCAAACGTCTTTAATCTCCAAACAGTGCAGGGTAAGCAAAAAGTGTTACAGAAAACAAGACAGACTAAAAGTCCTCAAGATTTTCAACTTTGATACCATTTAAAGAGAAAGAAGAAGAAGACTATCACTTTCCAAAAAAGCCATGAAGTAGGAGGGAAGCAAAAATCCCAGAAAACTGGAGATAAAGGGGAATGAGACTCGATGAAAATGAATTACATATAGTCAGATATTTTATACCTGTCATTTCACTAGATTTGCATAACAACCCTATGAGACAGGTATTTTCATCCCTAGCAATTGTTTTGACTTGGAAAATATAACACAAGGACCTTAACAAAGGCATTTGTTATTAATGCTATTTAATGACAAAGGGATAAATTCAAGGCTGCTTCTATGGCCACACCAGAAATGGCATTACCTACTGTGGCAGCCCCAGAACTCAGTAATCCTGGAATAATGAGTCTTCAAAAAATTTACATGCTCATAACATTTTCTGATAAGGTAGTATCTACCGTGCTGCTCAGAGCTACATTTGTTAGTTGAAAAAAGAAATCACAGTTGTAGCCTCAGACAAGAACCTGGTCGGATATGACCCCTCTTGAAGGATCCTGAGAATTTGTTTTGTGGGGAAGTCAGAATGCAAAGATGCACCTGCCATGGGGCCAGAGGCTATGGACAGACAAACATCTTAGTAAATCATAATAACAGAGAGAAGCTTCATTTGACTTTCATTTCACTTTTCTCAGGGAAGAAGGACCTTTGTGTGGCTGCCAAAAATCTAACTGTCCATCCTCCTTCCCCTTTCTCCCCTCTGGCCCCATCCCAGTTCATTAACAACCCTCTGGTTAAAGGTGCCAGATTGTGTCATTCTTTCCTGCTCTCATGCCAGGCCTGTGCTGCCAGCACCACAGATCTTCGAGAGCTCTGAGCAAATTATGGAAGAAGTTGAAAGCACTGATGAATTTAAATTGCTCTATTGTTGACGAAGTAAAGTTTCTTAACTTCTGATTAGCTATTTTACGTTGCTAATAGCACTACTGACATGTTACTTCGGATTTGTGTGTGTCTACCTGATTGCCAGAGGAGTACTCAGGGAATTATCAGAGTGACAAGGAATACCAGGGCTTGGATTGGACCAAGTAAAGGTTCTTTATATTATTTATAGATTAAAATAAATCAAGTAATTTCTCTAAGGGGAAATATTTTAGTGTGGAGAATTATACCTAAAATTTATACTAGCTAGCTGTAAAAGCAGCTCCCATGAAAACAGAAATAATATCGCTGGGTCTTGAGACTACTTCAGCCAAGGATGGAGTTCCTTCATTTCCTCTTATTGAACAGTTTCACAACAGCTAAATTTCTCTTAAATTGTAGCAGGGAGGGGGTGGGGAAGTAAGGTGTTTCCTGACAGGGAGAATCTGGGCCCAATTATTACTTCCATAACCTTTGACTGCAACTTCTAAATGAGTCAGGGGACCAGTGGGCTGTGAAATGGCTTCCTCAGTTACCAGGTCAAGTGCTGCTGGATGGTTTCCTATAATCAAAACATGAAGGGACTGAAGAAGAGAGACGGATTCTAAGCAAATAAGCAGCTTCTTATGTCCTCAATGAACCTGGATTTTTAAGTTTCAAAATAGATTTTGGTGACTCTCAACTCACCACTATGTTTCCCTGGTGTCCTTTTGCTATAAGATACCTCTGGTAATATGGAAAAGAACCAGAATCCTCTATAGATTTCACAAATGATGGCTTAACAGAAATGCCTGGGCCAATAACAGTGAGGATAGGATTGCTTCAGCTATGGCAAAATCTATTCGTGGCAATTATCTGAGTCTGAGAATCCAGATGTTGACAATGAAAAATGGATTATTTTCTGTTACAATGTGTCAACTCCAGCTAAGAACTGAACTGTGGAAAAAAGATGGGGGTGAGGGGTAGGCTGGGAGAAGTATTACACCTTTTGAAGAAGCCAATGATAGGATTAGTCACCATTCCTTCACTATACCACATTTTGACTCAATTTAACAACAATAAATTGGGAAAACATGGAGCAGAAATGGCCCAGAGAAGTCTTAAGTCCACCCCTCATTCAAAGCTATGAGCCTGGAAATCAGTGAGTTCCTAGTTTGTTCTGATGTGTTTCTTGTTGCTCCAAATCCACTCCTCTGTTACCATGGGCACAAGAAGAACCCAAAACATTACTTAAATGCTGGGTGGTGGATAATCCTAAAAAATTTGCCAATTTTAGAACTGAAAGTTTATACCCTGACTGTTCTAGATTACTGAGGAGAGAAGTGGGTCATCTTTCATAGGGCTTAGAGCACCTGTTTTAAAAAAGAAGAAATAATACATATTTTATAATCATGCATTGTTTTCATTAAGTTATATTTTAAGTGATTTAAGAATATGCACTATTGGAATCTCCTTTTTTTCTCCAAGAGTGAATTAATGAAGTTCACATTTCATGGACTTATTCTAATTAAAACAATAAAAAAAGGAATTTGAGGCTGATACCTTTTACTACAAGAGTATATAAAAAAGCATGCAAGTTCCCAACTGAATTCTGATAATATGTATCACAATGGAATTACTAATGTTCTTTTTCCAAAGATTGATAAATACTTCCATCTCCATATTTATACTATCTATTAGATAACACAAATAATTTTATGACTAATTATTTTATTGTTTTTACTTATTATATATGAGCAGCGCATGAGGGAGGCCAATTACTTGTAAGATAGCTTTCTATGACTACTGCCTGTTAAGGGTATTCCACTCTGAGAAGCAGCACATAAAATCAATCAAATTATTTTTTTTGGACACAGAAAGCCTAGGTAATAAAGGTGGACAAAAAGAAGGTAGGTCACCTGAGCTGAGATAACTTATCAGCTCTCAAATGGGATGAGCCAGTCATTCCATGGGATAAGCCCTCAAATGCCATCTCCTCCAAGGGGCCTTCCTGGCCATCCTATATATCACATTATCCTAGTTACTTCCTTGTTACACTTATCAGCTGTGTAACCTAGGGAATGTTACTTTTGTGTGCCTGAATTTCCTAATGTATAAAATGAAGATAATACTAATATTCCACCTCATAGTATTTTGAGAATTAAATGAGATAACACATGTTATATGCTTAGAACCATGCCCAGCACATAGCAAGTATTTATTAACTATTAGCTATTGTCGTCATTGTCAGCTTACTTGTTTATTGACTATCTCCCTCACTAAACAGCTAGGTTCATGAGGGTAATTACCTTATTTGTCTTGTTCACCACTATGTCTTCTTCATTGCCAAATACACATAGGCACACAGCAGGTGCTCAAAAATAATTACTGAATGAATGCTGTCTTATATTCTCACATATCCTTAAAAAAAACTTCCATCAATGAAGGATATCTGTATATGTACTTGTAACCAAAACAGTCATCATGAAAACTTCCCTAGAAAGGTAAAATCATCATTTAAAAAAAAACAAAAACAAGACACTTGATTATAAAAAAAGAGTCCTCCTGGGCCCACCAACCAAGACCACAGAGTATTATTCTTTTCTATATTAGTATGTGGAGGTCAAGCTCTCTGATGCCACAGTGTTGTAACTATCAATTTAGCCTGTGAAGAAGGGTTCCCAATCGTGATAGGAATTCTCAGATTTCAGCCTGTTTTTCTCTCATCATTATTTTCCAATGTCCTAAAAAAACACATTTCTCATTTTATCTTTCCCACAAGAACCTGGTCACACTCTGCTGTGGTTTCTAAGTTACAGCTACTCTAGACTCATTTTCTTGTCTGTACTTCTTCAGAGGTCCTGACCCCGTGCCGACACTTGGTCTATTCTTAGAGCGGCACCTCTAAATATTAATTCCTTTTACCTTTCATTGGTTGAAAGATGGCATTCAGAGGTAGAGGTTGCATACAACATGAAAGAAAATCCTGTGGGATTTCGTATCCCTCTTTCAAGAGTGTCCAGAAGAATATGATCTGAAGAGCTCACAGTCTTGCAGACACACACACACACGCACACACACACAGTACAGCTTAGCTACTCATGCTTTACAGCTTATCCAGATTTGCTGGAACAATCATGGATTTGTTGGAAAACACCAAGCACGAAGGAGTGACAGCACAGGTGAGAGGACAAGCCGATCCATAGAAGAAAATCAGCAGAAAAACCTTCCAAAAACAATTTTGAAGAGTATTTTTATCATTGCTCAAAGGTAAATTATCCACCATTAAACGTATGAAAATCTCAATGTCTGAACTTGAAACTGAGAGATGGAAGTGCACACTTAACACATTTTTAAAAAAATTATGTTTCCTATTGTTTCGAGACAGCTCCAATTGTATCCCCTCCAAAAGGACAACATAAAACATTTAAATGGCAATGAATGGAGGTCACCAGACAAAGCTATATGATAAACTGTGTGAAGTACAGCTCATAAGGGAAATTTCAAAGAATCCAGAAACCATAGCTAGAAGAGACCTCATATTATTATCTGGTTAGGCCTCCAGCAACATTAGGCCTTATAGCGACTTGGAGACAGTACAGAATAGTGGCCTTTGTAATACTGCAGATGAGGCTTGGTTCCTAATTCTGTCATTTATTAGCTTGTGAACTTAAAGAAGCTATTTTAACTTTTCTGAGCCTCAGTTTCCTCATCTATAAAATAGAGATAATAATATTACCTATTTCAAAGAATTATAGTTGCTGAAACATAGTATGAGTTTAATAAAACATTTTTTATTATAATATATAATTATTACGTTATTTTTATTTATTAGCACATTAGACTTTATTATACCCATTTCACAGTTGAGGCAACTGAAGCCCAGAAAATTTCAGAGGGACCTCTCTGGTGGCACAGTGGTTAAGAATCCACCTGCCAATGCAGGGGACATGGGTTCAATCCCTGGTCCGAGAAGATCCCACATGCCACTGAGCAACTAAGCCAGTGTGCCACAACCACCGAGCCAGCGCTCTAGAGCCCGCAAGCCACAACTACTGAAGCCCGCGTACTCTAGGGCCCACGTTCCACAACTACTGAGCCTGCGTGCTGCAACTACTGAAGCCTGTGAGCCTGGAGCCCAAGCTCCTCAACAAGAGAAGCCACCGCAATGAGAAGCCTGCGCACCTCAACGAAAAGTAGCCCCCGCTTACTGCAAGTAGAGAAAGTCCATGCGCAGCAACGAAGACCCAACACAGCCCAAAAAAAAAGGAAAAAAATTTCAGAAATTTTCCCAAGATTATGGAGTGAGGACTTATAAGGATAGGAGCTCTTTTTCTTCCCAGGGCAGAGCTCTTTTCACTTCATTATGCTTCTATAAATCAATACAAAACTCAGGTCTGCGAAAGAAGGA
The DNA here is from genome assembly GCF_951394435.1 of Stenella coeruleoalba. Lineage (NCBI taxonomy): Eukaryota > Metazoa > Chordata > Mammalia > Artiodactyla > Delphinidae > Stenella > Stenella coeruleoalba. The sequence goes on from NC_137154.1 coordinate 13,290,469, forward strand.
TTTTCAGTAGATAAATTCACAATCAAAGGAAAATCAGGAACTTCTACCATTCAGGTCTCCTTGTCTACCAAATACTACTTCCTATTCAATCATATACGAACACCTTTCAAGTTGAGTTTTGTGTTTTTTTGTTTTTTTTAAGGATTTTGGAGCTTTGATGCTGGCTCACCTCTTAAAATAACTTGCCTCAGGCCAATATGGTGTTTTAGAGTTATAGAAATGTCAGGGAGAATGGCCATTACCAAAAAATCTAGAAACAGTAAATGCTGGAAAGGGTGTGGTGAAAAGGGAACCCTCCTGCACTGTTGGTGGGAATGTAAATTGATACAACCACTACAGAGAACAGCATGGAGGTTCCTTAAAAAACTAAAAATAGAACTACCATATGACATAGCAATCCCACTTCTGGGCATATACCCTGAGAAAACCATAATTGAAAAAGAGACATGTACCACAATGTTCATTGCAGCAGTATTTATAATAGCCAGGATATGGAAGCAACCTACGTGTCCATCAACAGATGAATGGATAAAGAAGATGAGGCACATATATACAATGGAATATTAGCCATAAAAAGAAACGAAATTGAATTATCTGTGGTGATGTGGATGGACCTAGAGTCTGTCATACAGAGTGAAGTAAGTCAGAAAGAGAAAACCAAATACTGTATGCTAATGCATATATATGGAATCTAAAAAAAAAAAATGAAATGGTACCGATGTGGCAGGGCAGGAATAAAGACATAGACATAGGGAATGGACTTGAGGACACAGTTGGGGGGTGCTTGAGAGGAGGAAGCTGAGGTGAAGTGAGAGTAACATCGACATATATACACTACCAAATGTTCAATAGCTAGTGGGAAGCAGCAGCATAGCACACGGAGATCAGCCCGGTGCTTTGCGATGACCTAGAGGGGCGGGATAGGGAGGGTGGGAGGGAGGTTCAAGAGGGAGGGGATATGGAGACATATGTATGCATATGGATGATTCACTTTGTTATACAACAGAAACTAACACAGTATTGTGAAGCAGTTATACTCCAATAAAGATCTATTTTTAAAAAATGTCAGGTATGTGCCATTCACATAGATTATGTAATTTTTAGTTTTCTAAGGACAAGAAACTGCTCACTTGGCAACTAGATTTCTATCAGCACTGTGGAAAAAAGTCTTAAGATTTTTTTTTTTCTAACAGTGTACTGCTAGATAAAAGCTATAATCAATAGCATTTGGAAACAGTTATAAGTCTTACTAGAGTTCGGTATTAGTTACATACACCAGTGGGTTCACTTTTGGAGTGCTACATACATGGTATACAGCTTCTTTTTTTTTTTTTGGCCGTGCTGCGCGTCATATGGGATCTTAGTTCCTGATCAGGGACCTAACCCGTGCCCCCTATAGTGTAAGTGCGGAGTCCTAACCACTGGACCGCCAGGGAATTCCAGTAGACAGCTTCTTAAATGGCAGGATATAGAACTTTATCAAAAGAATCAAGAAAAAAGAGAGAAAGAACAAGAGACGGTCCTTATTCATAATAAGACCAAGAATAAGAGTGGATAGTATGCAATAACCTAAAATACAGATACAGCTGTAGATTCAACATTTACCTAACACCTATCATATAATAAGCATCATGCCAGGTATTGGGAATACAGGGATGAAGAAGAAATGATGCCTATCCTCAAGGAACCAGCACAGTAGGGAAAGGACTTATAAAGGAGATGGGGGAGGGGGAATAGAGTAAAATGAAAAAAGCCAGGAAGAAGCACTGTCCCCAGAAGAATCATATTTCATTTGGCAAGGAGCCTCAAGGGTGCTCGTACAGATTAAATAGCCTAGAAACTTGACCCCTAGGCTTGTCAGTTCTGTAAAAGCAAGCAAGGCTATTCAATCTCAGTCTTTATTCCCAGTCCACCTCATTTGCTTCAGCCCATACCTCGAGAACAAGTGACATTCCTTGTTCTACTTCACCCTCCTTTAGAAGACTGGGAGAAGAGAAGGGACCAGCTCTGATCCTGGCAAGCCTGTTTTTCCCAGGAACTTGAAATTCCAATCCGTAAGAAATCTAGATTTTGTTTGCAAGACTTATAGCTCAGCAAAAGAGCTAGGGGGAGTCAAGAATTCCCCTAACAGCAACCCAAGTTAAGGCCATTAGAAGAGATGTCTGATCTTCAACGAACCTCTGGAGAACAGAAAGGAAAATAAAATTGTTTTCAAGGAGGATGGACTTGAGCTCATGATGCACCATAAGTAGAAGCCTATAAGAGGCTATTCTTCCTTTTTTAGAATGCTTACAATAAACCAGAAAAAAAGGAAAAAGAAGACAAATGATTATATAAATATGTTGGCATTTTGGTAATAAAAATAATTTTTTGTATTTCTTTAGCATATCCTTTCATGAAGACCAAGGTATTTTAAACTGATTATTTCATTCAGCCTAAAAACAGTTCTGTGATACCAAAAAGAAAGAAATAGGTAAGAGAGATTAAGAGGTATAAACTTTCAGTTGCAAACTAAATGACTTACGGGTATGAAATGTACAGTGTGGGGAATATGGTCAATAACTATGTAATACCTAAAAAAGAAACAAAAACAAAAAACTATGTAATATCTTTGTATGGTGAACTATCACAACTAGACTTATTGCAGTGATCAGTTTCAAATGCATAGAAGTATCAAATCACTATGTTGTGTAACAGGAGCTAACAGTGTTATAGGTCAATAATTCAAAAACAAACAAACTCATAGAAAAAAAGATCAGATTTCGGGTCATCGGAGGTGGGTGGGGGATAGGAGGAAGTGCATAAAGGCAGGCAAAACTTCCAGTTATAAGATAAACCAGTACTAGGGATGTAATAATGTACAAGATGATAAATATAATTAACACTGCTGCATGTTACAAATGAAAATTGTGAAGAGAGTAAATCCTAAGAGTTCTCATCAAAAGAAAAAAGTTTTTTTCTATTTCTTTAATTATCTATCTATATAAGATGATGGATGTTCACTAAACTTATTATGATAATCACTTCATGATGTGTGTAAATCAAATCATTATGCCATGCACCTTAAACTTAGACAGTACTATACGTCAATTATATCTTGAATAAATTATAACTTGAAGAAAACAATTTTTTAATAAATTAAAAAATAATCATTTTGACTTTTACACACTCCAAGCATACTTTATAAAGAAACACTACTCCTCAAAGATATAATCTGTGAAAGATGTCCTGCCTCTAGAAATAATCTTAAATCATTAAGTGATTGACACAGCCTCCTGTAGAAAGAAAACTGCAGAGGAATATCATCCTAAGCATTTCCACGAAAAAAGCCAGCCAAGAAAAACACAGGCTAAAGGAACACTGACTAAAGGAAATCAGAGTGAATATTCTGAATAAGAGGGAAAGTTAAAAATTATAAGAGGAACCTAAAAAAACCAGATCTAATAGATCAAACAAGCAGCAGTTGAACTTTTATAGTTATCACCACTCATGAGACTTATCATTGGACAAAACTAGCTGCACCAAAGGCATGTTCCAAAACCTGTTTGGGCAGCCCTCAATCAGTCTAAGCATTCACTGCCACTACATAATCAGCATTGCCCTGCTCTACTTTTCATGTATCTTGCCTGCTTCCAAAAGCCTCCTCTGGGCCCACGCTATAGGCAAAGCACTCATGTACTTACTATTCAGTGAAGAACCTGGCAATGCCATATTGGCTAATATCTTCCTTGTTCTCTAGCAGCTGGCATACTGCATCCTCCATGTATGTGAGGACATGGCGCTGGGCTACAAAAAACAAACAAACAAAGACAGAAAGAGAAAGTGAGAGGGATACAAAAAAAAAAGTCCTTCCAATCCCAGTAGGCCATGAAAGTCAATCAAGGTGTTGGTTCTGTTCTAGGAAGTGGACCGGAATAGGCAAACCAAACTTGCTGGCCCTAACTGAGCTAGTCTCAATGGGCAGAATGGGAGATGCTGTAGAACATAACCTATTGCCGTGTGATTGGCTGTTAGTATTAATATCAACCCTTCACTCTTCATTTCAGTGATTAGGGTGAGGAGCTTTAGCACCATTTAGCAGGTACACCTGGGAATTCTTTCTTCCTACCTCCTTCCACCTTCTTCCACTTCTGCGTGTCCCAGAAATTTATCCCAGGGAGTAATGATTCTATGCCTGAAACATGGATGATCTGACTGCAAGGAAAACTCAATTCTTTAATTTAAAAAAAAGTCACTGAAAAAGTTTAAGGACCATGAAGATTTCAGTAAAGTTGTCATAAGTTATTAACCTTGATAAATAATAAGACCATGAAATCTGTGTGGCCCAATTTATCAGAAATCATGTTTTCTACATTTGTTGTGAGGGATAAATGTGTGACTTAATCATGGGCTTGTAATACAGGGTGATGAGTATTAGAATTAGACAGACCTGGGTTGGAATCATGGCTCTGTCTGATAGCTTAGTCTTGGATAGTTATTTAATCTGCACCTGTTTTCTTCTTTATCAAGTGTGGAAAGAAACATTATTTAATTAAATTAATTAATTTATTTATAAATTGAAGTATAGTTGATTTACAATGTTGTGTTAGATTCTGGTGTACAACAAAGTGACTCAGTTATATATATATGTTCTTTTTCATATTCTTTTCCATTACAAGTTATTACAAGAGATCGAATATAGTTTTCTGTGCTATACAGTAGAACCTTGTTGTTTATCTATTTTATATATAGTAGTTTGTATTTGCTAATTCCAAACTCCTAGTTTATCCCTTCCCCCTTCCCCTTTGGTAACTGTAAGTTTGTCATCTATGTCTGTGGGTCTGTTTTGTAAATAAGTTCATTTGTATCATAATTTATTTTACTTATTTTTATTTTTTTATACATTTATTTATTTATTTTTGGCCGCATTGGGTCTTCACTGCTGCATGCGGGCTTTCTCTAGTTGTCGTGAGCGGGGGCTACTCTTCGTTGCAGTGTGCGGGCTTCTCATTGCAGTGGCTTCTCTTGTTGTGGAGCACGGGTTCTAGGCGTGCGGGCTTCAGTAGTTGTGGCACGTGGGCTCAATAGTTGTGGCTTGTGAGCTGTAGAGCGCAGGCTCAGTAGTTGTGGCGCATGGGCTTAGCTGCTCCGTGGCATGTGGGATCTTCCCGGACCAGGGCTCGAACCCATGTCCCCTGCATTGGCAGGCGATTCTTAACCACTGCACCACCAGGGAAGTCCCTGTATCATATTTTAGATTCCACATATAAGTGATGAAAGAAACATAATTTAATTCTTTCTCAAAACATGGTCAATCAACTTCTTGATCTGAATCACTCGAGACACCCTGTTAAAATACAAATTGATCATCTGACAATATCTCAGACTTGGCGACCTTAAAATTCTAACTGGAGCCCAGTAATCTTTAACAGGTACCCTTGATGTTTCTGATGTAGTTTAAGAATCACTGGTTAAGAACTTTGGCTTTGGAGTTCTAAGACACTTGAGTTCCATTCTCAGCCCCACCAAATGCTAGCTGTGTGACCTTGAGCAAATTATTCTGCAAGCTTATTTCCTGTGGATAATAATACCGTTACTATTCATAAACCACAATACCTGGTTTTCTTGATAATATATTTTATTAAAAGCTATGTCAAAGGGCTATTGGAGGTTTACTTCAGTAATACAGCAGAGCTTCTAATATAGCAGGTGCTCACCAAATGCTTGCTCCCCTTCCCTGAGTTTTGTCTTTAGGTATAACAGTGGTAGCCTGGCACACTTCATATAGAAACTTCCAATTCAGTACTTCCATTTGCCATCCTATTTTTTACAAAAAAGCAAAACAAAACAACTTTCGTCTGGAACAGTAAGAACAAAAAACCCAAAAGTAATAAATATCTTGCCAAAAAGCAGTCCCACAAAGTTGCTACTGAGATGGGCATTTGCCTCTTTCACATTTTCATCCTTCAGGAAAATATGAAAGAATTACCTAAAATTTGTAAAAATAGGTACTTCAAAAAAACATTCCTGAAGTCCTGGTAGTTTAGTGAGATTATAAAGCAAATAAGTTTATCTACCCAAGCTCTACTCAAGTGAGTCTTTGACAGTGGTTACCTAAAGTTTCACCATGTTTACACCAGCCTAAAGTCCAGATGAATGACATGTTTACATTCCATGACTTATTCTATCAATATCAGTGCTTCCCAAAGCTAACAACTATCAGCTACCACAAACATTCTCTAACCCTGACCTCAGAAAAAGATGTGAAAACAAAACCAGTGCTTCAGCAACAGTTCATCCAACTGGAAAACTATTTTGCTAAGAAATGGCCAAAACTGACAGTGAAGTCGTGAGATAATACATGACAATCTCTTGGGACTTCCCTGGCAGTCCAGTGGTTAGGACTCAGTGCTTCCACTGCTGTTGGCCCTGGGTTCAATCCCTGGTCAGGGAACTAAGATCCTGCAAGCCACATGGCATGGCCAAAAAAAAAAAAAAAAAAAGATGATTTCTGGCATTAATTGTTTTATAATTAAGCATATATGAAATCGGGAAGAAAAAAATGGCCAAACCAACATTAAAATCAGGTATACTTTCACCTCTGAGTTTCCTTCCCTTATTCCACTCACTTATCCTGGTCTTACAAAAAGATTTCTTCCTTGGGCTGTATAGGCGTTTATGACTTAGATCTACCTAAGGCTACTACAAGACTAGGGGTTTTTTTTATTTTGTTTTGTTTTTTTTTTTTTTTTTGGTTTGGTTGTTTGTTTTGTTTTTTGATGGTAGAAATGAAAGAGCTCTACTTAGAAGCAAATCCTGCTGCTTCTCCTCCCTAGCTCCAGGGACTAAAAGTCAATGTGAAAGCCCTTTAAGGGAGAAATGTTTTCAGAGCAGTTAAAATCAAAGTACTTTCGTCCTCCTCAAAAAAAGGAGGACTTTTCTGGAAAACAGACTTTGCATGAGAAAAAAAAAAAAAAAAGCAGGGGGGGAGAGGGGAAGGAAAAAAGAAAACAAATATAAATAAAGGACTATACTTATTTAACATTCAGCTACCAATCAGACATTTAGAGTTTAATATTACACATAATAATGATAATAACAGCTCTACCAATTTTGAGGACCTGTGCAACTTACTGAACAACAATGGGCCAGAGACTGTGCTAATTGTTTTACATGCATGATTTTATTTAGTCTTCACAACAATCCTATGATAGAAATTTTGATCATGTTTCTGTTTTACAAATGGGAGAACTGAGATTTATAGAATTAAAGTAACTTGCTCAAGATCACACAGCTAGTGAGAAGAGAAGCCAAGATTCAAACCAAGGTGTGTCCTACCAAGAATCCATGCTTTTAACACTATATACCACACTGCCTCATCACTGACACTTTCTAATCAGTTTTAGAAATAAATATGATCTTCATTTTACACAGAGCACAAAAGCAGGGGTGTATGTTGATAGTAAAATCATCTGAGAGATGTGGTCCACTTGTGTCCATGTGAATTCATATGTGTGTATGTGAGTGTGTCTATATCCTGTCCCCACCTGCATAGGTATGCATGCTAATCAGCATTTGTGTGAAGTTAAAACTTGTCCCCAAATTTCAAAGTTTCTTACGAAGAACCACCCCACCACAAAGTATTCACTCCACCCATTCCTAGTTCGGAAAGTAGAAACAGAAAGCCCTAGTGCTCTTTTTTCTTTTTTTTTCTTTTTTTTACATCTTTATTGAAGTATAATTGGTTTACAATGGTGTGTTAGTTTCTGCTTTATAACAAAGTGAATCAGTTATACATATACATATGTTCCCATACCTTTTCCCTCTTGCATCTCCCTCCCTCCCACCCTCCCTATCCCACCCGTCTAGGTGGTCACAAAGCACCAAGCTGGTCTCCCTGTGCTATGCGGCTGCTTCCCACTAGCTATCTATTTTACGTTTGGTAGTGTATATATGTCCTAGTGCTCTTTTCGTCTGTGCGTGAAGCGAAGGAGCTAAGAAGAGCCAGCAGAGGTAGGAAGAAGTTCCTCCCCAAGAATTTCACACAAGCCAAGTGCAAAGAGCTCTCTCTAAATTGCTGCTCCCTGGTGGTTTCCTTCCTGTGCAGCTCTTATCATTCCAATGTTCTTTCTGTGGTTAAGGGCACCACCCAGCCATGGAAAATCCTTGTACTTTACCAAACTTCAGCGAGACAGAAGTTCAAAGCTCTTGTCTGGCAATAAAACATGGAGGGTGTCACTTCATGTTATTTTTTAAATGCAAAAGAATAAGCTTTAATTTATGTGAATGATTAAAGAATAAAAACTGCACACCTGCACCCCTGGAGGGCAAAGATATCTGGGCACCTTAGCTGCCCTCTTGGAAAAGGAAAAGCATTTCAGGTTGGCTTTTCTTCTTCTGCTTTGCTGTGATTTCCACAAGACCAGGATTAAGTTTTCTGACATGAACCAATATGCTCTATTGTTCTGAAATCCACACTAAGGCCCAAGAGTCCATGTTTTGCTCAGACAGCATCGCTCACAAGGTTCATATAAAGATCATACAGTGTTTACTTATCTTTTACTTAGATATTTCAGTGCAGTGTACTGAAGCTATAAGTGCTTATCTCAGACTGCACTGCACTGAAATATCTAAGTAAAAGATAAGTAAATAGGGCTTCCCTGGTGGCGCAGTGGTTGAGAGTCCGCCTGCCGATGCAGGGGACACGGGTTCGTGCCCCAGTCCGGGAAGATCCCAAATGCCACGGAGCGGCTGGGCCCATGAGCCATGGCCGCTGAGCCTGCGCATCCGGAACCTGTGCTCCGCAACGGGAGAGGCCGCAACAGTGAGAGGCCCGCTTACCGCAAAAAAAAAAAAAAAAAAAAAAAAAGTTAAGTAAATACTGTATGATCTTTATATGAACGTTACGAGTGAAAGCAATTGTGGATCAGAAACTTCTTGGTTCTCCGTTGAATCACCTCCTGCTGATCACTTAATCTCTATATACCACAGTCACTCTTGCTATAAAATGGGTATGACATTAAGAATATCTCTAATAGGGCTTCCCTGGTGGCGCAGTGGTTGAGAGTCCGCCCGCCGATGCAGGGGACGGGTTCGTGCCCCGGTCCGGGAAGACTCCACATACCGCGGAGCGGCTAGGCCCGTGAGCCATGGCCGCTGAGTCTGCGCGTCTGGAGCCTGTGCTCCACAACGGGAGAGGCCACAACAGTGAGAGGCCCGCGTACCGCAAAAAAAAAAAAAAGAATATGTCTAATAATAAACTGCTTCTTTAGAATACATTTGATATACACAGAAGGTAACATATTAATGATTATGTTATTATTGCTACATACTAATTTCACAGATTAAAACAACATAGCAATTTATTGCAATGGTTAAGAACATGGGCTCTGGAGTCAGGCTGACCTGGATTTGATTTCTAGCTCTGGTACTTATTAGCTGTGTGACTTGAAGCAAATTACCTAATCTCTCTGCCCTTTTCTGTAAAATTGGGAAATAATACCTACCACCTAAGGTTGTAGTGAGGAGTAAATAAAATAACTTATGGAATAATCTTAGCATAGTGCTTGGCACATAGTAAATATGCAATAAACATTAGCTATTATGTTTATTATTGTTGTTTTATTACAGTTGTTACTACATATCCCTCCCAGACATCGCACCTCACAAGACATTGGGTTTCAACATTAAGGAACACCCGGAGGCCAACCTACTATAGCCCCCTACTCACCTAGTTAAAGTTCTGCTCATCTAACCAAGGATGTTTACAGATTATCTTCAAGGATTCCTGGGCTATATAAAACCCTACACATATGATAATATACATAATCTATACCCATTTCAGCTATAGCCTTTAAACTTGTGGGAAGCATTCATTTATTAACTGTTAATTACTCAGGAGGCTCTAATTTATATGGGTAAAGTCCACAACTATTTCTTTTTACTCTCTTGCCAAGCATAAATACCATCAAAGCATTAGCTATTTATTTTGCAATTAAATGACAAGGGGTCCCATTTGAAAATTTTTGCTTGACAGGCTACCTACATCATTGAGACCACTCATTTTATTATATTAGTATTTTATACAGAGTCCCTGTATTAGAATAAACAAGTTTCCCCAGAAGATATTCACATGAATTACAATATGTGATATTAATAGATACAAGAGCAAGAGCAGTGTAAGTGAAAAGCAGAGTACATACATATATTCAACTTTAAATCTGACTTTCTTCTCCCTTACCAGAGACCTTTTGAGACACATTTTTGTCTTTGAAGCCTCTTGAGATTTAGATGCTGGCTGGCACAAATAAGTGCTGAATTAAATTAAGACTGTTCTCTGAGATTAGAAAAGTAACCCTGTTAACCAACGACCTGTCACGTAAACTGTTTAGAAGCTTCAAGTTTAATATCATATATAAATCACTAACATGATATAGTATTTGATCTCGTTAAGTACATATAGATAGCTTAATGGTTTAAAAAGTTAATAAACCTCTAAAACTAATTATTTACATCCTCCATCTTTACTGGTATGTCCTGATCCAGGGACACAGTATATTCTGGTAAAATATTTTATCACCCATACAAGACCATCTTTGATCTTAGATCACACTAGACCAATTTCCTTTGACCAAAGGAGATGGGGAAATGAGGAAAACCAGCACATGCAATACTTATACAACCCAATGAGGTAGGAAATAGACTTTTTTGAAGCTCAGAGAGGTTAAGGAACCTGCTTAGTCTTAAAAAATGGCTGAGCTAGAATTCAAACTTAAGATTTAACTCCAAAGCCCATGCCCTTCCACTTCAACCCTAGCTCTCAAAAACAAAACAAAATAAGAAAAAGCTAAGAACCTACAATGTGTCCCATTTTACACTGTATTATCTAGAAAACACTGGCTCTCCATTCTTAATACTAGAAAAGAAACTTCAGTTGGTAAATAGGATAAAGTATTGGCATGATCTTTAAACTTAAAAAAATGTTTATTTATAATTACATATTTAATTATTTTTAAAGATTCAAACAATATAGAAAAAGTAAAAAACCAATCCCAGTTCCCAATCAGTTTGGTACTCATACTTAAAAAAATATATAAACACAGTTTGTGAGCTTGGTTTTGTTTTTAAGTAAATGACATATACTTTTCTGTACCTTACTATTTTCACTCAACCATGTTTGGAAATCTTTTATGAAAAATATGGAACCAACTTATTTGCCAATGGTAAATACTCCTCTATTGATAAATACTCAGGTTGTTCCCACATTTTCACTATAGCAAACTGTGCTGGGTTGAACATTCTTGCACTTGTTTTCCTGTGCATACGTACAAGAGTTTTCCTAAGGCAGATATCTCAAAATTGAATGGACATGTCACAGGATGCGCATATCCTCATGGTTTTTTTTTTTTTTTTAGTTTTATTGAGAAACAATTGACATACATTACTGTGTAAGTTTAAAGAATACAGCATAATGGCTTGATTTACATATACTATGAAATGATTATCGCAATAGGTTAAGCTAACATCCATCTTCAAATATAGATACAATAAAAAGAAAAGAAAGAAGAAAAAAAAAGAAAAATTTCTCCTTGGATAAGAGCTCTTGGGATCTACTCTCTTAACAACTTTCCCATACATCATACAGCAGTGTTAACAACAGTCATCATGCTGTACTTAACATCCCCAGGACTCATTTACCTTATTCCTGGAAATCTGCACCCTGTCCTACCATCACCCCCACAATCCTCCTATTCTCCTTCCCCCAACCCTCTGCCTCTGGCAACCACATGTCTGATCTCTTTTTTCAGAGTTTGGTGGGTTTTTTTAGATTCCACATATAAGTGAGATCATAGAGTATCTGTCTATCTCTTTCTGACTTATTTAATTCAGCATAATGCCTTCAAGGGCCATCCATGTTGTTGCAAATGGTAGGATTTCCTCCTTTTTTTTTTTTTTTTTTTTGCGGTACGCGGGCCTCTCACTGTTGTGGCCTCTCCCGCTGCGGAGCACAGGCTCCGGATGCGCAGGCTCAGCGGCCATGCCTCACGGGCCCAGCCGCTCCGAGGCATGTGGGATCTTCCCGGACCGGGGCACGAACCCATGTCCTCTGCATCGGCAGGCGGACTCTCAACCACTGCGCCACCAGGGAAGCCCAATTTCCTCATTTTTAATAATATTCTGAATAATATTCAGAATATTATTAAAATAATATTCCGGTGTGTGTATTTTTTCCACAACTTCTTTATCCATTCATCCATCAATGGACACTTAGATTGTTTCCCTATCTTGGCTATTGTTAAGTATGTTACTATGAACATGGGGATGTAGGTACCTTTTCCATTTTGTGCTTTTGTTTCCTTTGGATATATTCCCAGAAGTGGAATTGCTGGATCACATGGTAGTAGTTCTATTTTTAATTTTTTGAGGATTCTCTGTACTGTTTTCCATAGTTGCTGTACCAACTTACAATCATAACAACAGTACACAAGAATTCCCTTTTTTCCACATCTTCATGTTTACTAGATATACACAGTTGCTTTACAAAGGGTTATTCCAATTTATACTCCTCCCCACCATGAGAAAATCTGTTTTCACTAAAGCTTTGTGACTTTTGCCAATTTAACAGCTATAAAATAGTTTCTCACTGTTGTTTTAATAGTTTAGTCTTCTTAATTACTTAATTAAATAAAGTTAAGCATATTTTCATGGTTACTTGTATTTCTCTTCTGTGAATAATCTGCTAATATCCTTTGCCCATTTTCCTCTCTGGCTGTCTTTTTTCTTTCTTGATTTGGAGGTTTTTCTAATTCTCTATATGTGCAAATATGGGTTTTCTACCTTATGGGTTTTCTTTTCATTTGTTTATGGTACCCTTCATTGCACAGTTTAAAATGTTGATGTAATCAAAAGTATTTATCTGTGCCCTTTGTGCTTTGCGTCTTGTTCAAACAGGCCTTCTGTACTCCAAGTGTATAAACCTATTACCCTATATTTTGTTCTGGTATGATATTTAATTTAAGCTAATTACGTCCCTTGCCAAAATTGTGAGTTCACAATTAACATAGTCAGTATAATACAAAAAGAAATTTAAAACTTGCGGTGGAGAAAAATAAAGTAAAAGTGTTAACCCAAAATCAAGCTTCTCTAAACACTAACTAGCTCTGAATATAAAACAGTTGCATGTCAAGTTTAACTTTGGGCCCCCAGAAAAAAACTGTAAGTGAATCACAACTTGCAGATCAATATCTTGAGAAATATCCTTTATATAAATGCAGGAGGCCTCCCTCTTTTAATAGCTCTTGATCATTACGGAGTTTGCTTAATGGTAGCTAAACCTACAAATACAATAAAATGACAGGCAACATTTATTAAGCTCTATGAAAGACAGCATTCTAAGCATTTTATAGGTAATAATTCATTTACTGCTCACAACAATCCTATGAGATGGGTACTTTTATTATATTTCCATTTTACAGGTGAAAAAAGGAAGACTCAGACATGTAATTTACCTAAAGGTTAAAGGGCTGGTAAGCAGCAGAGACAGGATTTGAATCCAGGCCTTTGGTCTGCACTACACTATATTGCAGCCCTTAAAGAGCTACGGAGCATATGTATCAAATGGAATTTTCTAAGAACAAATGTACAAATTAAGGAAAGATCTTTTACATTAACAGTTATAAAACAGACAAAACTAATACATTGCATTTGGACACCCAAACCACCACAGTGCTGCTATACAGCTAGTCAAACTCAAATACTAAAAGATAAGCCAGGAGCAAAGAAAGCATTACACATATGTTAACATCACCTGTGACAACCAGAAAACAAGAGGTGACTAAAGGTCTCTATGTAAAGTAGAAGACAAAAAACTAAAGTCTACTTCCTTCAACCAACGGTGGTATTGTACAAGTTAACAGCTGAGTCCCCTGACATTCAAACAGTTTCTAGTCAACCATTAATCCTCTCCTCTTCCTTCTCCTTCCTAAAACTGGTGGGGGGGGGGGGGTTTGGGGGGGGGAAGAGGCAGATGTCAATTAAGGCTAAGTACTTAAATCTTATTGCTTCAGTATTTCCAGCCTAAATCTCATAATACAGAATTAGTATGTTTGAGTCTTGCAATTTCAAGTGCCAGAAACTACAGAAATCTTTTTTCTTTTTTTTTTAAGGAAGCTATTACAGAGATCCAAACTTAAAGCACTCAGAGAGCTGACCATAACAAAATGCACTGCCTAAATGCAGAGAAATCTAAAGTAGCACTTAAGTTTCCCACAGTTATGATCTATGGGATACATGAAGAATCCAAGCATTGTCATGACAAAAGCTTTGCAAAAATAGTTACTCATAGAGCAGTATGGTTATCAAATCAACTCCATAAACATTCACAATACCATTTTCCAGAAAGCACCATGAATTAAAAAAAAAAAACCTATAAACTGACAAACATGGAGAAATCATATTGTCATAATGTGCAACTCATAATGTCATGTCAGGCAGGGAAGTATTAATGTTATAGGGTGAAAATGAATTGTGCTACATAGTCATTAAAGGTTGTAGCCTTTGTGGCAAACCATGCATTTACAGATTATCAGCAATTATGTTTGGTAATATGCAATTTAACTATGAATATACAGATTAGTGATATTAATGCAGCAAGGTACGAATGCAACAACTTATCAATTACTTGACATTTTACATTCAAACTATTTCATAAAAATTAGTTAGCACTCACAATAACTCATAAAACAGCAACAGGGTCTCATTTAATCTAGTGGCAGAAAGATACAGAAGAGTTCTAATTAAAGGCAGCTGAAAACTCATGGGCTTAGAATTCCCAATCTTCTTTCTTCTGATTGATACTGCTTCTGTATGAAGGTGGAGATTCTTTTTCAAATGAGAGTCTCACATGTCAAATCCCCACTCAGAACTATGTCTACACCGTGCTTATGGGATATGGCTACAATAATGCTCAGTAATCCCTTTGAGTTTCTATTTTTGTTATGAAAGTAAAGGATGCTAACATAGATATTTATAGATGCCTAGAGGCCTAGGCCAAAGTGCACAAAAGTCATATGCGGTGAATGACTGGAACAGGATAGGCTAGACAGAGAGGCCCTAGTTTAGTTTACACAGGAAATTCATGTCATCATTTAACATATCATCTAAATTAATGGTGTGGGGACTTCCCTGGTGGCCCAGTGGTTAAGGGTCCACGCTTCCACTGCAGGGGTGGCGGGTTCAATCTCTAGTCAGGGAACTAAGATCCCACATGCCACACGGCACGGCCAAAACTAAATTAATTAATTAATTAAACTTTTTTTAAATGAAAAAGAATAAATGGTGTAAAACACCAAAGTACCCTATAAAAATATGCTTTGGATCTATTTTACCAGAGCCACATAATTTTTGACTTATTACTCAAATGATTAATGGAATGTTGGCATGTTGCAATGTCCAAGCCTACCTCTCCTGCCAGGCTCAACTCAAATGCCACCTGGTCAGGAAGCTTTCCCTGATTATCTCCCAGCCAGAAACAACCTTCCTTTTCCTGAACTTCCTAAATACCTATTCTAAATATTTCCAGTGGCACTTTCTACTTTGATACAGAGTTATTTCTGTTACACGTGTTACCTCCATTGTTAGACTTCCTGCTCCTTAAAGACAGATAGGTACCATTACTCATTTGTCTTTTATCCCCTATAACACTCAGAATCATTCAGTGTCTTCCACATACCAGTCATTCAAATATTTACTGAATGAGTACATAAAATGTATCACTATTTATAAACTGTGGTGCTATTCTTTATTCAACTCAACCATTTCAGGACTGTGCCTTCCAGGTGGGAAACACTAAGTGCCAAAACACATTCTGTTACAATATTAGGGTTCTTACAGGAAGCCATTTTTGTCCTGTTCTCAACCCTTCTTTCTGTTGCCTTTTTACTGTTCTGTCTCTCTATTCCAGTGAGAAAGTATTTGTCTCTTCCATTGTTACCAAGAGCCTCATTATGTTCAAGGTAAAGTGAAAAAATGCATTCGATGCAATTACCAGTTCCTCACAAATTTGGGGGCTACTTGTCATTTCAACATTCAACACGTGAATAAAAGAAAGTCCAAATTCTTTTCACTCCTAAGAACTATTTTCTTTTTTTCTTTTAGACAAAATGGAAGCACACAGCACAGGAAGCAGTTCTCAGTAAGCCACCGTTCATAAACAGCTTTGCTCAAAGCGTAACAAAGGTTCTGTTGTGCTCTTGCATGGCAGGGCCAGTAAGCAGCAGGAGCAGATGAACTCTTTAAGAAACAAAGGTTCTGTCTTCATGCAAATGTTTGCATTAATAAAAATTGAAGGAAAAGATATAGAAAATGCAGGCTAGCTGGACATAATGGGTCTCTAAACGGGAGGTTTTTCACATTTTTCAGGCGGAGTCAGCAGGTCTTTTAAAAACTTTGTCATTCTGAACATTTCACAGACATCACAAGAAAGACATGCAAATAACAGAAGCAAATCAAAGGACATCCCGCTGCTCTACTGGCGCCTCCCTCATCCATGCCTGGTTTGTCATTTTCTGTTAACCCTAGTGCCGGCTGCTGTTTCGTTGAGGAATGGAGTCCCTAGACTATGTGGCAGTACACGTCCAGCCAGCTGGCCCCTGCACTGATGACATTACAATGCAAGCCATGTACTACCACTCAGGGACACGTGCTGCCAGGCAACAAGTCTAGTGTCTGACTTTTATACACCCAGCTTGCAAATCTACATTGGAAAGAGCCTCTAGACTAACCACTTAATATAATCTTGAGTGTAAGCATCACTGAGTAGTTCTCTGAAGATGGACTTACTAAGGACCAGCCCTCCCCAGTGAAACCTACAATAAGGACCTTAAAATAAATATAGAAAATTTAAAACCTTGTGAGGGAAAAGGTTTACCAAATACTTACTATGTGCCAAGCACTATACTATGTGCTTACCATGTGTGTTATCTCATTTAATCTTCATATCCACCATTTAAGGTAGATACTTATTATCCCCATTTTACAACTGAGGAAATTGAGGTTTTTGAAGGTTATTCACTTGCCCAAGGTCACACAGCTTATAATGGCAAGCCAAGACTCAAAGCTGTCTAATGACAAATTTCTCTCCATTCTTTGTATTTTTCTCACCCCTTACTTCTGTGTCTTTTGTGATTGAAATCCAACTTACCCTGAAAATATCACAATGACTATATTCATCCACTGCATGACCACTGAAGTGTATTATTACTCTTTCTCCATTTTAATCACTTGGAGTCTTTATCATTCATATTTTAAGAGTGAGTGGCTTTTTGTTAGGTCATGATAAGAATCTAATTAAAGCTGCAAATGCTTCCTCAAAGAAAAATGGATATAATTTAATATGCTGTGTATAATTTTAGAACATTCAAGAACCTCCTAAGGCTCATCTATAGCTCCCCTGAGGGTTCATGGCCTACACGTTAAAAAAAAAATCCAGCACCCAAATCTCTCTTCCTAGACACACATGGTCAGTTTTCTTTCACAATGATGATCTATCAAATTCCAACCCGAAAATTCCTTGTCTTCCTCAACTTCTACTGAACACAGTATTCCTCTTCACCAGGACATGAAATCACTTATGTCCTTCCACAGATTGTTCCATTGGCCTCTCTTTTTGTACTTAATTTGGAATCAGTAGCCAGTCACTTTGTCACTATTCTCACCACTGCTCCTGAATTATAAAAGCTTAAGGAGTAGAAAGACTTTAAGATCGTATCATTCAACTCCAGTCATTTTAGAGATACAGAAATTGAAGTCATTCTTCATTCTTTTTACCCTTGATTCAGTAATAGAAAGTCTTTGGGCTTGCTCAAATGCATCCCTTAAGTTCTCCATATTTCCATCTATAACCACATTGCCAAAGTTTTTCTTCGTACAAACAAACAAAAGGAGGGGCTTCCCTGGTGACGCAGTGGTTAAGAATCCACCTGCCAATGCAGGGAACACGGGTTCGAACCCTGGTCCAGGAAGATCCCACATGCCGCAGAGCAACTAAGCCCGTGCGCCATAACTAAGCCTGCGCTCTAGAGCCCATGAGCCACAACTACTGAGCCCTCACACCACAACTACTGAAGCCCACGCGCCTAGAGCCCACGCTCAACGAGAGGCCACTGCAATGAGAAGCCCGTGCACCGCAACGAAGAGTAGCCTCCGCTCGCCGCAACTAGAGAAAGCCCGCGTACAGCAACGAAGACTCAATGCAGCCAAAAGTAAATAAATAAATTAAAAAACAAACAAACAAAATGAATCATGGTAGCAACTGAATTATTTTCAAATATTTTTTTCATACTCCCTGAATGGACCTAACTTTTTTAAAGTAATAGTCAAATGATATTATCCAGCCTTCTTCTATCTTTATGATAGTCCATTCAGGCCTCTGGTACCAATCATAATTCAGAAACAATTATAAAAAAACTGTTTTTGTCCTATAACGCTGGGCTGAAAGATAATCTAAGTACCGATAATCAGATTACTGAATTATACTGAACTCTTAACTGGAAGACAATCAGATGAGGTAAATTATTACATGCCTTTACGATAAAAGGCAGAAAAAGAGGGTATTCTAGAAAAAGTAAAGAAGGAGGCTATTTCAGGGGGAAAAAATGGCAAAGTTCAACAGTACTGGAAACTTGGAGAACCAAAATATAATCATATCAAATGGATTTAAAAGAGCTGGTTGAATAAAATAAAAGCAGTTGTCTACAGAACACATGAGAGGGGGAAAAGGGTAAAATGTGACAGGGTGAGAACAATTCCTCTCAATGTATGCCTTATTATATGTTTTGAACTATTACCTAGTCTATACATATACATATATAAAACATATATATAATAAACACGTATTAATACTGTGTATGTATACACACATTCTAAAAAGATTGCAGGTTGAGACAATGTTGACTCTTATAACTGATATAGTATTATTAATAAAGCATTTATACAATAGGACTTTGATTTCTTCAGAGATGAGAAAAGGCTAAAGTAAAAGGAACTAAAGACATTTATAGATAAGAGGGTTCAAAATTAAACCAGTATACCTCTTGTATTTCCTAGGGTTTTTCCTTTCTCATTTTTCTTTCCTTTTTTATTTACTTATTATATTTTTCAAAATTTAATGTTTTGACATTAGAAATATTGCTTTATACAAACATTGCCAAGTATAAAAATATATCCCTAGAATTTTCAGTTTTCCCTGCCCAAAGAACTTTGCTATCTCCCTAAGGAGATATACTCATTTTGATTCCTTGACTAATTCCTCCAATCCCCAGTGATCTCCTTTTCCTCCTGAACTCCTATTACTTCTTACATAGCACTTGATTTCATGCTGACTTAAAAGTGTTCCACTTATTTCATCTGTGAGTATCCCCAACTCACTTACAATTGAAGACATCCCTTTGTTTAATAATTATTTAATACCTAAGCATGGTCCTTGTCCTTGAGGAGTTTATTTACCATCTACTGGAGAAGCAGACATACAAATTAACAATGACAATATAGTATGATAACTGTTATAAAGGAGATATGTAAAAAATGTAAAGAGAAAGAGTGCCTATATCTGTCTGGGAGAAAGAGTGTTTCAAAGGATCTGAAAAAATTTTCCAGGTGAATAAGTGGAGGGAGGAGGGACTTCCTTGGTGGTCCAGTGGTTAAGAATCCGCCTTCCAATGCAGGGGACCCGGGTTCAATCCCTGGTCGGGAAACTAAGATCCCACATGCCACGGGGCAACTAAGCCTATGCACTGCAACTACTGAGCCCCGCGTGCCACAACCAGAGAGAAGCCCGCACGCCACAACTAAAGAAGCCCCCACGCTGCAATGAAAGATCCTGTGTGCCGCAATGAAGATCCTGAGTGAAGCAACTAAGACCTGATACAGCCAAATAAATTAATTAATTAAAAAAAAAGTGGAGGGGAGATATTTAACACAGACATATCAGCACATGCAGAAGCATCAAGATGTGTAAAGCATGGTAGATCTGGAAAGCTAAGAATAGTTGAGTATTGCTAAGAGATAAGGCCGGACAGCATCATCACCATAAAGGGTCTTATAAAAGAGCACAGATTTCAGGAAACCACTGAAGGATTTTGAGCAAGAGAGTGACAATCAGATTACTATTTCTGAAAGATCACTCTGGAAGCAGTGTGGAAGAACTGAAGGGAGAAAGATTAGAGGTACAGATAAGAAGTAGGGCAGTTGTTGAAATAGTCCAGGTCAGAGAGAGTTAAGGCCTGAATTAGGGAAGTAGCAATGGGAATGACAGATAAAAGCAAAAGAGGAAAAATCAATGGAAGTTGGTAATTGGTGGGATGAGAGGTAAAGGATGGGAGAGAATTTAGGATTATTTCTGGGTTCCTTTCTTGGGCATTTGGGAATATGATGGTTCCATTCACTAAGACCAAAATACAGGAAGAAAAGTCTGTATTGTACGCCCTATGCGTATTTTGCAGCATCAAGCAAAGTGCTGAACATACACATAATCAATTCATTCCACTGGTCAACCGGCTGCCTTGAAAAAAGGCCACAGAACCTTTTGCTTAATGAGCTCAACCGGTTACTCTTCTAAAGCTGGCATCAATCACCATGCATTGACATGATTCCTGGGTACAGGATAGCTGAAATGGACTAATTCACCCAGGAAACAAGCAAAATGAAATAGGCAGCACTTACGTGAATGTGAGGTACGTGCGAGTGTGTGTGTATGTCTGTGTGTTGGGGATGGGGTGGGGGGGGGCAGTTCATAACAGAAAACATCCATATATTTATATAATGCTGTGACAGAGACTGCTAGTTGCTGACTCTAGTAACCTTTTTCTCTAGAAACGTACTCCAATTTTTACCTGGGTACATGGCCACTGGCATAAAGATCACATTTCTTGCAGCTAGGCTTTAGTCATGTGATTAAGTCATAAAATATAAGCACAATATGGTGCGGGTCTTCTAGAAAGTCCCTAAATGGAACTAATTCAGCTGAAAGATGTCCCTTATTTACCTCAGAAGATAACAGAGAGCTACTTCAGTCCTCATGGATCATGAGGATCATGAGGCAAAAGATGGAATCTATGGGTAGGATGTTGGAGTAAAAAGACCGAAACCTGAGTTCCTGATTACACCTTGGAGCATACCATATCAGCTGTGGACTGCCCATCTTCAGAATTCTTTTCCACAAAAGAGAAATAATCATATAAGTCGCTCAAACCACGTTATTTTAGGTTTTTCTATTGTATTCAGACAAACCTAATATAAACATAAAACATCCATGTATTTGCCCAAAAGTATAAATGAAGGGATCAAACTAACATACCAATCAGGAGGCTCATTGGCCTATCCATTGATTTAGGTTAGTGCATGCTAGGCTAGCATAAAGTGTTTCCAGACATTATCCTAGCATCTGAAGAGATGTACTGTTCTCTTCAATGCTGGACCATTGTTGTAAACACGGTAAGGTCTTACTGACTTTTGTGACTTGAACAGTAACATCTGTAATGCCCCTGAAAGTTTACTAAATACTTTCACATACATTATCTCATTGAACCTTGCAACCAACCTAGGAGTCAGATAAGGCTGGGATTATTCTCTCCATTTTACAAATGATGAAATTGCCCGAGGTCATTCAGTATATAAATGACAGAGCAGAAACTTAAACTTTAATCTCGTAAGTGTAAACATAACCCACTGAATCACAGTGGATAATTCTTAGAGAAATTCTTAGAGATATTCACAAAGTTTAAAATGACCATGATTAATAACAATTAATATGAACATAAATACCTTGATTGAAAAACAGATCACAAGTCAATATCTTAGTATTTCACAGAACTTACATAAAGACATTTTAAAATTAATTTTTCCATTTACTAACCGAGGAAGCATTCTGTTCAATTTTAGAACTGATGACAGCACCATTTCCTTTGATCCTGCATTTTGCACTAGAGAGGAAAATGAAATGAGGGGCGGCACATGAAGTAAGTAAGTAGCAAAGGGGAAGCAGAACTTCTCTCTAATGGCCCCTTCTCTTTGGACAGCCTAGGTCAGATTCCATCTAGTTCCACCTGTTGGTGGTATAAGCCACTTTTACAATTGCTTCCAGAAATCTCTTATCAGGAAGTTTATACTGCTCAAATAATTCAACCCTTCAAGGAAAGGTGAACTGACCTTTAGTCCAGCTCTTACACAGTGAATTGATCCCAGCCCTGCACTGCCATCCCACAGAGAGGCCCCCAGGCTAACAGCCTGAGCAAGAGGGTCTTGTTACATGAGCCCTGGTTTCTAATCCTTGTCTTATAGATGGCTCCATGGGGCATTATGCAAGGTATTTCACCCCCCTCCAAACTGAATTTTCCTCATTAGATTATGGGGGAGAAGGATACTCTCTAGAACTATTTGGAAGCCTGATTAAGCATTAGTGAACATTTTGCTTTTGTAACAGTTAATATAAATAGATATGGAGAATGAAATTACTGCATTCTCTTCTACTTCTCTGAATTTATACATTGTCTTCCCAAAACAAAATGACTCAGTGCAGAGACTCATTAATGGACCTACTTTAAGGAAAATATTAAACTAAGGAGAAAGATATGAATGGTGCTAGAGAGAGAAGGAAAAGATCAAAGAAACATGACTTTCAATGTCACTTTCTTAAGATTATAAAAGCATAGAGCTGACAGTAACCTTATTAGGCCATCTAGTTTAATACGTTTTTAAAATTAGAAATCAATATTGTTATTGCATTTTAAAACATTATTTAAACACAGAATTCCTTTATCTTAAAATAGCAAGAATTTACATATCTCTATGGTCCCTTCTCATTTTCACCAAAATCCATAGGTTTATATTTGAGTTCTACTTTTTAAAAAAAATTTGTACATGCTTTTTCACACACACACACACACGCACACACACACACACGCACACACACACACACATATAGTCTTCTTAGGAATTATTTAATGATATAATAATATAATATCCCACTGTATTAATCTACCTCAGTTTGCTTCTGGATTATTTCCAGTTTTTTATTAAAAATAACGTAGCTATAAACATTTTTACACAATTTATTTTCTCTTTTGAATTACTTCCTTACGATATCTCCCAGAAGTAGGGCTTTAGGATCAAAAGATATACTGATTTTTATGGCTCTTGTTATGCATTGCCAAACTGCTCTCCAGAGACTATGCCACCTTCAAAAAAAGAAGACCAATTTCCTTGCAGACATCCCAGTATAAAGCTTTCTATTTTAACTAACTCAAAAATATCTTAATTTGCAAAGCTTAAATTATTGTTAATCTGAATATTTAGTTAGGTTATCTTTCCTCTTATATGGACTTTAAAATTTAATTGTAAAAGCAACACGTGAATGTAACAGACCAATACAGAAGGGTATAAAGTAAAAAGTGAGGCTTCCTCATTTGTAAGCACTTCCCTAATTCAATTTCTCAGAGTATTCACTGTCAACAGATTGTTCTACCTCCTTCCAGAACTTTTTCTATGTGTGATCATACATACATGTACAAACGTTAACTTGTTTTTTTACAAAATGTAACCACTTTGTACACATTCTGTAACTTATTTTGTCACTTAATACTTAACGTACATCTTTCCATATTAGTCTAACGCATCCTTTTCAACGGCTGCATGGTAATACCTATTATAAAAATATCATAATTTATTAACCATTCTCTTACTGATGGGCATGCAGATTGACTGTAATTTTTCACTTTAAATTTTTTTAAAGTATTTTAACACTTTAATTCAACTAGAATTCATTGAAGCACATGGTATGAAGTGTGAATCTGAATTTATTTCTTCCATATTCCTTCCAATTATCTCAACTAATGAATTTTTCACATTATTTTGTTACACTTATTTTGTCACAAATTAAATGGATATGTACTTTGGCATCTATTTCTGGGATCTCAGTTCTATTTTACTTGCGTATCTTTAGGTTAAAAACTAAGTAACATAATTTTTTAAAACTTTCTATGAAAGTATCGTAGTATACAGAAAAATATGAATTTGCACTTATAATCAGCACCCTAGAAAACCTCCTAGAGTCTCCTGCCAGCTGTAAGCCCCCCAAGGGTAAATACATAGACTAATTTTTCCTGTTTTGGAAATATGAAATCATGCAGTATGCAGTCTTTTGTGTCTGGCTTTTTTCATTCAACATCATATTTAGGAGATTCGTCCATACAGCTGTGAGTTCATTAATTCTCATTGCAGCATAATATTCCATTATTGAATACACCACAATTTATTTATCAATTCCCTGTTGACAGCATGTTTTCAGTTTCTAGTTTGGGCCTAATATGAATGGTGTGACTATGAGCACTCTAGCATAAGTCTTTTAGTAAACTTATGTCTGCATTTCAGTTGGTTCTGTGCCTTGACGTAAATGACTGCGCCATAGGGTATGAGTATGTTCAACTTTAGTATATACTACCAAAGAGCTTTCCTGGTTTGCAGATGACCACCTTCTTCCTCAGGGTGAAAAGAGCGATTATCTCTCTTGTTTCTCTTCATATGATCCCATGATGAAGCCTCCACCCTCATGACCTAATTACCTCCCAAAGGCCTCACTTCCAAATACCATCACATTGGGGATTAGGGCTTCAACATAGGAGCAGGGCATAAGGACATTTTCAGGTGATGAAAATGTTATATATCGTAACTGAGGTGACAATTACATGGCTATATACATATATCGAAGCTTATTAAATCTTACCCTTATAATTTGTGATTTATGGATGATAAATTACACATCCATAAAAATGACAGAAAAAAGAAAGATGAGTTTTTTCTGAGTTAATGACAAATTTTGTAATTTATGAACTATTTGTTTCTGAAAGCTCAAAAAAAATCACCAACTTGTTTGTGTACTTTTAGTTTTATTATTTAATTCTATTTTATATTTTCTTTGGTTTGCTACTTTGCTCCTTTTCTAAATTCTTTAAGCTTAATTACCTTTCTATTTCTTATTAATTTATAACAATAATTTTTCCTCAAAGTATTGCTTTTTGCCCATAGATTTTAATTGTGCTGGGATCAAAAAATAGTTTATTGTTATTTCTCAAATTTATTATCTAACATAGTTGTAAAGGAAAGTAATTTTTAAACTATCCTTGTGGTTAGGTAACTTTTAAATTATACTTTTATTATCTCTAATTTTATTTTATTATAGCTTGAGGATGCAATATATATAATTTCTACTTTTTATTAACCAAAAACTTCTTTGTATATGATAAATGTTTGTAAAAGATCCATATATTTTTTATTTCCAAATTTTCCCCTTTAGTCTTTTCCTAAATGTTCTAATTTTACCTTATTGTTTGTACATGTTGTTTGTACATACCACATGACTAATGTATACATACCATTTCCTTAGTGATGATAAACACTGAATATTAACTTAAGCAAAAATCATAGTTTTACTGGAAGGCTAGGAGGAAGGAAATTTAGAGGATATAAAAGCACTAAATCCATCATAAGAAGTCATTAGAGGGCTTCCCTGGTGGCGCAGTGGTTGAGAGTCCGCCTGCCGATGCAGGGGACACGGGTTCGTGCCCTGGTCCGGGAAGATCCCACATGCTGCGGAGCGGCTGGGCCCGTGAGCCATGGCCGCTGATCCTGTGCGTCCGGAGCCTGTGCTCCGCAACGGGAGAGGCCACAGCAGTGAGAGGCCCGTGTATCGCAAAAAAAAAAAAAAAAAAAAAAGAAGTCATTAGATAACATCTATAACTGAAAAATCAAGGAAAGTAGTTTAAGCATGTTACTTTAAAATATGTAGAAAAATATCAAAAGACATGGTGAAAAAACCTGTAAGTAGTCTTCTCTGAGGAGTAGGATTTAGAGGCGAGAAGTTTGGGTGGTATGGTACTATTGTGTTTTGTTAAAACTTTCATAAATCCATTTGACTGATAAAATTCTGTAGCTAATACAAATATACATTAAATTAAACAATTTTTGTTCTATTTGGATTTTCCCTCTTTACCCATTATTTGTAACATGTTGTTTTCCTAAAAGTTTTTCAATCATTTCATCTAATTATTACTTTGCAATATTTTTGTATTTTTTTCTTTTAGAATTTACATAGTCGACTTTGTTCCTATTTACGTTCTTTGTTGCTTCTTTTTTCAAAGGATTTATTTATACATCCTTACTTCAAATGTCTTAATGCTGCTCAGAATTCTTATACTTGTCCCTAGTCAAGCTATCTTTCTTCCTTCCTACAGCAACTTGTTTCTTCTTTTCCTCAGCAATACAAATTTTCTTTGCTCTCTTTTATGCCTTTTACTTTTGTTTCCCTAACTCTTAAGGAGATAACCTTGAATCTTACTTCAAAGACAAACACAAGGTTAAGTGGTCAGGTAAAGAACATCAACTTTCAGCTCCATTTCTAAGCTTAACTCTGTCCTTCACCATTTTTTTAAATTAATTAATTAATTTATTGTTGGCTGCGTTGGGTCTTCGTTGCTGCGTGCGGGCTTTCTCTAGCTGCGGCAAGCGGGGGCTACTCCTCGTTGTGGTGCGCAGGCTTCCCACCCTGCTGGCTTCCCCCGTTGCCGAGCACGGGCTCTAGGCGCGCGGGCTTCAGCAGTTGTGGCACGTAGGCTCGGTAGTTGCGGCACATGGGCTCTAGAGCACAGGCTCGGCAGTTGTGGCGCACGAGCTTAGTTGCTCCGCGGCATGTGGGATCCTCCCGGACCAGGGCTTGAAACCACGTCCCCTGCATTGGCAGGCGGATTCTTAACCACTGCGCCACCAGGGAAGCCCTCCTTCACCATTTTTACTTTCTGTCTGTTGTTCAAATACAATTATTCTTTGTAGAGTCAGGGTTTCTTTCTTTTTCTTTTTTATTGATATATAATTGACATATATTAATTTCAGGTGTACAATATGACGATTCAATATTTGTATATATTGTGAAATGATCACCACAGTAAGTCTAATTAACATCCATCATCATACACAGTTACAATTTTTTTTCTTGTGATGAGAACTTGTAAGATCTACTCTCTTAGCAACTTTCAAATATACAATACAGGATTATTAACTACAGTCACCATGTTGTACATTACATCCCCAGAATTTATTTACTGTATGACTGGAAGTTTGTACCTTTTCCCCACCTTCACCCATTTCACCCACCCTCCACCCTCCACCTCTCTGGCAATCACCAATCTTTTCTCTGTATCTATGAGTCCAGGTTTTTTAAAGATATTAAATATTACATACATATAAGATCATATGGTATTTGTCTTTCTCTAACTTATTTCACTTAAAATAATGTCCTCAAGGTCCATCCATGTTGTTATAAGTGGCAGGACTTCCTTCTTCTTTATTGCTGAATAATATCCTTGTAAAGTTGTTCTAAAGCCATCTTAGGACCTGATTTCTCACTTGGGAACTCCTGCTAACTGCGAAAAATCTTACCTATAAGCTGCTTTCAAATGTAATAAAATGTTTGTCCACACTAAATATAACAATAAAAGTGACATTATACTATGTTTTATAAATGTATAATTAAACATTTACCTATAGTTCAGGGTCAATAAATATTTTATAGGCATCAAATATTTTCAAAGATCTCAAAACAGTTTATAGATTAGGCACAATGCCTATAGTGCTCAATGGATAAACATAGCCCTGATTCCCACCTCCAAAAACAAGCTTGCTCCTCTGCCCTTGATCCTGGAATTCCCTCCCACCTCTTCTGAAAAAGCGTTCCATCATTTAATTATCTTGTTCTTCTCTTGGATCCTCTCTCTCTCCTCGGCTATGGCTCCCTTTCCTTCAGCCTATAAACATACTCAAGTCTCTCTGCCATCTAAAAACTTAAAAACAACAATAAACTCTCCCTACTCTTGCTATCACCCCCCCTCCTCCTTCCCCAATCCACCGAACTTCTGGAAACAAATCCAGCCCACCTATTGTCTCTAATCCCTCACCCTTCCCATTTACTCTTCAATCCAGGAAAATCTGGCGTCCTGCCATACTACTCCACTGAAACTTCGCACCTAATGCCACTAACAATCTCTTCTGCAGCTCTTATCTTATCTGACCTCTCTGCGACAAGTGCTATTACTGAACACTCCCTCCATCTTGAAACTCACTCCTCCCCCAGTTTCCGTGGCACCACATTTTCCTTGTTCTTCTAAAACTCTCACTCTCAGTATAGGAAGATAAATATCTTTATTTATTGTAAAACTAGCTCTCTGGAAACAAGATTTAAGTTCCTACAATGGGTCCAACTCCCACTCAGAGAAGTTTTATTTGGCAGCAAAGTAAGCCCCAACACCCAGCAGCCAACACAACAGTAGAGAACTAAAACGCTAACATTCCATGTGCTCACTAAAGTGTAGAAAGGGACTCTTCTGATCAGTTGGAAATGTTTACAAAGGACAGAGAAGTGTTCCAAGAGAAATGACAGGAGACATAGAGTTAAGAAAGAAAAAAATAATAAAAAGGGAGCAACCATGGGCTTCCCTGGTGGTGCAGTGGTTAGGAATCCACCTGCCAATGCAGGGGGCACTGGTTCGAGCCCTGGTCCGGGAAGATCCCACATGCCGCGGAGCAACTAGGCCCGTGCACCACAACTACTGAGCCTGTGTCCTAGAGCTGGAGTGCCACACTACTGAAGCCCGCGCACCTAGACCCTGTGCCCCGCAACAAGAGAAGCCACCGCAATGAGATGCCCATGCACTGCAATGAAGAGTAGCCCCTGTTCACCGCAACTGGAGAAAGCCTGCACACAGCAATGAAGACCCAATGCAGCCAAAAATAAATAAAATAAATAAATTTATTTTTTTTAAAAAAGGGAGCAACCAAGCTCAGTAGTAGCATAAGGCAGAAGAATGGAGAACACGGACAAGGGATAAAATACTCTGTACTTAACAGAGGTAGAGGTAGGGAAGGAAAAGTCAAACACCTACTGATACATCTGTGCTTCGCTTCTGAATAAGGGCAAGCACCTACTAACAATACACATACCAGGTATGGCAGGTTAGTGTTTGCACACCCCAAAATATGTGCTCCTATTCTTCTTACACACAATTGTCTGGTTGGACTTCAATTCCCAAGCTCCTCTGCAGTTAGCAGGGGCCTTATATTAAGTCCTCACCTATGAAATGTGAGCACAAGTGATGTTTGCAACTTCTGCCTTACTTGCTTAAAAGGTGTTTGCCCTGGACTTGCTCCTTCCCCTTTTCCTTTCTATAACGGGAAATGGCTACAATGGAGGCATCCTCAGAAACCATGGGTTTCAAATGGCTTGGCTGCCCTGCTAACCTGAAATCCCATGATGGCTTCCTAGAGCAGATCCTGCCATCCGCATCCTGGACTCAGGTTAAGTTAGAAAGAAATAAAGTTCTCTCTTGTATGAGCCATTGCATTGGAGGGGGCAGTTGTGGTGGTGGATCTTTTTATAACAGCTGCTCAACCATCACCCTGAGATCAGTGGCACAAAAGCACCTAGAGTACAAAACCTCAGTATACCTCAACATCTTACTGACGAAGTAGGAAACATTAGTCTGGAGAGAGGGGAGTTTTGAGCATAGGGGGAAGTTCTTACCATTAATTAATAACTATAAAGTCAGATTTAACTAACATTGATTGAATGGCACCCAAAGCACTAAATTTGGAACCAGAAGTACTAGTCAAATCTTAGCTCCACCTACTGCTATCTATTACATATAAACGTTGGAAATTTTACTTAAGTTCTCTGAGTCCCCGTTTCCTAGCATCCACCCTCATGAGTAAATGTCATAACACATCTACAGTACAATATAATAAATAATGTCTCAAATAATGACACCACAACATAAAGAAATGTTAAATTATGTTCTATTATACCAGAGAATCTGGGGAATATATCATATATTCTGTAGACATTTCTGTTAAAATATTAAGTTCTAATCCTTCAATCCTTGTGAACTGAATAGGAAAGAGGGCCTTGAGAAATCAGACCTAAAAGCAAAGCAGCTAACAACACAGGCTCTAGGGTCAGATAAACTTCATTCAAGCTTCACCTCCACATTTACTAGCTTGGTGACCTTGGGCAAGTTACATAACCTAAATTTCAGTTTCCTCATGGAAAAGTGAGGATCAGGCTGGTACCTGCCTCACAAATATCTTGTAAGGACTAAATGAGATTGCTGTCCATCTCCAGTCCTCCTGTATATGAGAATGACTCCAGCTGCCATACCAAGAGCATCTATTTGAATATATTTCCCACTTAAGACAGTATTTGGGGGGCTGGACTTACTTAGAAGTTGGAATATTACCTCTGTATTTAAAAAAATGTAAGAGAAATAATCTCTGCTAAGCAGTTAGAATTTAAATGAAATAGTGTTTCCCATTTAGTGTCATCTAATAGAAAATTAAATCTGGGAAGTGAGGTTACCCAAGTGTTACTATACTTGGAAACAACAGATGAAATTTTAAACTTGAAAATTACATGAGGGGGTCTTCTCAGGTTTTGTTGCCTAAAATCTTATGAAAATACCAACAAAAATGGAAGCAGAGATATTAGCGATAATTTTGTCAATTAAAAAATATAATTTCTCTTCTGATGTCCCTTCTCCTCTAAAGATAATAACCAAAGCTGGTTTTATTACTTGGCTGAGTTTAAGAACTTTCCAGTTAGGGAACTCGATGTCAGGTCCTTCAACAATAATTATTTTCTCTTAACTACTAAGAAATATGATAAGAAAAGTTCACAATGTGAGACAAAACAATCACTTCTTTTCCTTATGAGTTTGTTTCTTTAGAAACATGAGATCAAAACCAAATATTTACTGGAAGAACAAAGGTCAAAACAGTCTCTACCTATGTCCAGACATGGCAACAAAAATTAGCAAGATTCAGACTTCCCTGGTGGCGCAGTTGTTAAGAATCTGCCTGCCAATGCAGGGAACACGGGTTCGAGCCCTGGTCCGGGAAGATCCCACATGCCGCGGAGCAACTAAGCCCGTGTGCCACAACTACTGAGCCTGCACTCTAGAGCCCACGAGCCACAATTACTGAGCCCTCGTGCCACAGCTACTGAAGCCCACACGCCTAGAGCCCATGCTCCTCAATGAGAAGCCACCTCAATGAAAAGCCCACGCCCCACAATGAAGAGGAGCCCCCATCACCGCAACTAGAGAAAGCTTCCACGTGCAGCAACGAAGACCCAATGCAGCCAAAATTAAATGAATTAATTAAAAAAAAATTAGCAAGACTCCAAAGACTATTCATAGGCATAATCTGGAAAAGAAAAAAGGCAGGGCCATTCTTCCTGAAGACCTAACCTATTTTCTTCTACCTGTATATTCACTATCCTCTACCATGCCAATCCTTGAAGACAAGGCAAAAGACTGATGGCACATATAAGACTTTATAAGTTAATCATGTGTTTAAATATCAGGTTTGGTGGTCTAGAGACTATCAAGAAAGACTATCAATTTTAGGTCTCATTAAATAGTTTACTTTAAGATACTTGACATATATTAATTCATCCTCTCAACCCCCTACGAGGTAGCTTTTATCAACTCATGTGTTGGGGAAATTTGATGAAGGACAATAATAATGCTATTTTCTATTTACAAAATACCTTTCTTATAAAGAGCTCCACATGTTTTATCTTCTCAGTCTTCTAACATTCCTGTGAAGTAGGTGGTAATATTACCTTTTCCTTTCTTATAGGTAAAATGCTAGGACTCAAGGGGCTTAATGACTTACTCACATGGTAGCTTGTATTTTATCCACTAACTAGAACATACTGCTTGGGATTAACACTAGACCATGGACTCAAGTCTGAACTGCACATAATTCAAAAGTGTCAAGCTTCTAGTTTTCTCTACAGCCATCTTTCAACACATCACATTCCAAAAAAGAGTGGGGTCATGCTTGCTGTTTAAGCTCATGTGCTCACTGTTTATGAAGCTTATTATCATTTCTCTAAATTGCACTATTTAAGTTTTGTCTAAATGCCTGAAAGCTAAATTATTTTTTGTTTACTCTCTGTGCACTAGTATTATAAATGATGTCATCAGGAATATACAAAACTGTTAGACAAAGCTGCAGGGCCAATAAAAGCAACTCACTTGGGCAAGAGTGTGCTTCTTCTTCTCCCCCCGCCCCCCGCCCTCCTCCTTTTTTGAAGTAGGCATCACACAAAAAGATGACTCATTAAGCCCAAAAGAGTTGACTATGCCATGTAAGGGCTTCTTATGCAGCCCTCCACAAAGAGACCTGAGTGGCAGCATAAGGCCTCCTCTTCTGTGCATTTTCCTCCAGGCAGAATGTGCATTTGTGTGGCTACATACACAATTATAATCTCCCCTGAAAAGCAATTCCTTCCATATGACAGGCTGAACAGTGGCCTGAGTGCTAGCCTCATGTTGCCTGTGCAGTTAACATGCTGAAATAGCAGACACATTTAATCTCTCCTTTCTGAAAAACTAAGATAGGACAGAAGAAGCGAAGCTGGAAAGAAATCCACACAGAGAGAAAGGAAGGCAGCCCAAGCGCCCAAACTCACTTTCTCATGGGCTGAGCTTCTTTGTGTGTTGCCTACTTACGTGTCAATTTGCAGGACTTTAGGGCATGAGAACCATGGAGCCGAGTGGTTCTGGCAGCCTCTCCATTTGACAAGCAAAGCCAGAGACATGCGGCCTTTTGGTACATTTCACATTCAAAAGTGTTATTGTTTCAAACATGCTTATTTTAAAATATATAATTTTCCCATTTAGTGCACATGTTGTATGTAAGTTGGCCACAGGAGGGGTTCTGCCACATGATCTTTAAAAAGAAAAAAAAATGGCAATGGCTCTAATGTAGCCCCATCCCTGCCAGATACCTCTGTTTACTGTGGGGGGCAGTGCGCTATCCCAGGTGAGAGAAGTCTGAATTTAACAAACACCTGATATGAAGGCTAGGGCACAAACAGATTTCTGTCTTAGATTACAGAAACTGAAGCTTGTGTTTTACCACAATTACCTGTAATCTCAGGGCCAGATAATAGTATTAACAAGACCTTGAGCTACACAATAGGACAGCTGGAAAAAGGCTCTTACTCTCTCCAAAGAACAGTGCTTTTAAAAAGCTAATTCAATGAAGAAAAAGAAAGGGCTCTGAAAGTGCCTTCTCAAACAATATTTACTTTTACTGCGTTCCTGCTAATCAAACAAAACTTAGTCACAAGCTTTTATGAAAAATACATTGGATGATTTCAGCAGTAATTACTTTGTTTAAAGAAAGGTGCTTAAGAGAAAACATAGCTAATGGGATCGGTAATTTGGTAAGTTCAGATGTGTATGGGAAAATCCCTCCTCTCTTTGATAAATCATTAAAATTCTGCTCAGATAAATGTGTTTTGACTTGAAATTCCAATCATAGAATGAGCAATTTCCTAAGGCCCGTAGGGAAGTAGCGCAAGGGCATCCCAACACAGTGGACCCAGGGATTAGTTGACAAGGGTAATTCCAGTCTTAAAGCATATTACTCTGCCCAACTGAAGATGGAATCTTAAGGAGATGCCCCCAAATTGTATAAAATTTCCTTCCTTCATAAAGTATCATTTAAAAAAATGAATTAAATCTTACTGTTGTGTAACTGAAACAAAGAAAATGTGTCAACCATGAAATTAAATTTACTCATTTAGCAAACATGGTATTTATGCAAATAACAGTGATCCCCAACTTTGGGACAGCATTCAGATGAAAGATTTTAATCAGTCATCCTTTTTTTTTGTCAATGGAAGAAGGAGAAAAAAGCTTAGTGTCTCTCACACAGTAGGAATTCAATAACTATTTGTTGAACTGGAGTCCCTTCTCTCATTTGAAAAAAAAAATTATTTTGCTACTTAAAGCAGACTATTCATCTAACAATTGCGCACTTAACTTGGGCCAAGCACCGTGCTAGATTTTGGAGATACTGAGAGAATAAGCCTGCCCTTATGGCTTACATTCTAGTAAGAAACAGTAACAAAATATACAGATAGATAAATAAGATAATTGTGATAAGTGCTAAGAAGGCTATAAACAGGATAATGAACTAGAGATAAGCTAATGGCTCATTTTGTCTCTTCTCATCTACTATTATTAGTTTTTAAAACTTTAATTACCTACTCAGCTTCCTAAATTTACTCATTTAGCAAATGTGGTATTTATAACAAATAAAAGAGATCCCCAACTTTTGGACAGCATTTGGAGGAAAGATTTTAAGATTACTTGAATATATAAATGATAAGCAAAGTAAACAATTTACAGAACCTTAGAATTTAAACCCTAGAATAACACTGACATCACCTGCAATCAGTTACCTTGGAGAAATGGGGATGGGTAAGGGTCAACAACGTGCCTTAGAACTCACTTGCTCTTTTTTCTCCCCAGCAAAAACATTATTAGGGCTTCCCTGGTGGCACAGTGGTTAAGAATCCGCCTGCCAGTGCAGGGGACACGGGTTCGAGCCCTGGTCTGGGAGGATCCCACATGCTGTAGAGAAACTAAGCCCGTGCGCTACAACTACAGAGATGGGAAATAAGTGTCATTATAGAGCAAGTGAACTGTATATATGCAGGTGTCTTGGCGATTTCCCAATTTTGTTGGCACTTATTAACACTGTCACTTTGTGTTACAGTCATTTATGAATATGTCTCATCTCCCATCTTTGGCATAAGTTTCCTGTAGGGAGGAACACTTCGTATTCATGCTTTGCTTTATATAGAGAAGGTATTCAGGAAGAAAGAAAGAAAGAAAGGAACAATTAGGAAGAAAAGAAAGGAAGCGGAAGGGGGGAAGAAGAAAGGAAGGAGATTGTTTTGTGAACACGTTCATTACTGTTTTTAAGTGACCAGCTTTATATATTTTAAACCTAGTTTCCAAAGATTAAGGAAGTCAGCGTAACATCTGTAATATTTCTTTTTCTTTCTGCAACAACCCAAGCATTCTAAAGTTCTAACAGTATTTCTGTTGACTTATTGTAAATAGCAATGTTTCCTAGCATAGGGTTGTGTTTGGAAGCTTCACTCATTATATTCAAACAAAAATAAGTTTGCTTATCAGGATTCATCCAAAAGCAAAAAAAGAAATTGTGCCAGGCAGTAAGACAAGTAAATATCATGTGCTATGATATCAGCAAATGCAAAAAAATAAGATTAGTAACACTTAATAATCTTCAACATAGAAAGAATCATATGTCAGAACCTTTGTCAAGGCTTGAAAAAACTGTATCAACCTCATGACTGGAAGGGACTATATCAGTTACTGTTGGATGTTGTCTTAGTCCAGGTACTCTGAGAAGCAGACAACAAGACAGGATCAGACATGCAAGAGATATACTGAAAAGCCCATGAGGGAAAATGGGGAGGGAGCTGGAAGAAGCTGGGAGAGCTGACAGACCACAATGCAGGGTTGACCCTTGTAAAGAAGAGCGAGGGAGTGAGAGTATGAGACTGCAGTGCAGTGGGAGTCCTCAAGCCAAAGTCACCATCAGAGGAGTCACACTTCTCATAAAAGTGGGTCTTCCCCACCCAGTCATCCGCTGGGAGCAGCCTGCGGGAAGTGTGACCTCAATGTGAACAAGGTGTTGGATTGAGAGCTGGGGTTCAGAGTTAATTACCCTCCCCTCCACATAATAGGGGATCTGAGAGGCACAATTTCATGGCTGCCACAGATGTATTACATTTTTGTTAAAATGTAGGAGTAATAATAGCAGCTAATATTTATTGAGCACTACCCAGGTGCTCTAGAAGGAAAGGTATCTTACTCATCTCTGTGTATCCTCTTTTTACAATGCAGATACAATGTAGCAGCCAGGCATTGCTCTAAAAGCTTACATGTATGAGGTAAGTACATTTTGCATACCAGGAAACTAAGGCACAGAGAGGTTGAGTAACTTCTTCAAGGTCACACAGCTACACAAAGTACATAGATTATTGTCATTTAAACTCTCCTAAATGGTTTATTTTTAGAAGTTATCTTCCTTATTGCCTGCAATTGAGAGATGAGTCCAGTGGCAAGAAGGAACTGGAATTTTACTATTCCCTGATCCATCCTGGTTCCTAGTATGCCCCCTCCTGGCAGAAATGTTAAATTAAGCTCTTGGAGTCACCTGAACTTACTCCAGAATCCATGCAACCATTATAAGCTGGTCTATGCAATAGTTGGAGCCTCATTGTTGGAGTTGCTCAAGGTATTCATTGCATGGAGTTTAACAATGTGGACTCTGGAGTCAGACTGCTAGATTAGAATTCTGCCTCTAGGACTCACTAACTAGTTATTTAATACCTTTGTGCTGTAGTTTCCTCATATGTGAAATGGAGATAAAAATTGAAACTATCTTCGTGTGCATTAATGTTTATAAAGCACATAAAATGTTACCTGGTACATAGTAAGTACTTAATAAGTCTTAGTTATTGCTGTTAGCTGCTCACATTTGGGGGACCCTAAGGTCAGATTATTCATATTCAATTTAACACACGTGTATGTATAAAGTGTCTAGATTGTGAAAGGTAGGTATACAATGATGAGAAAGATACAATTCCTGTGTTCAGGAAACTGATTTGCAACTAATGAACTGTTTAAGAACTCCATTCTTAAAAGGGAAGCAAGGATCACTACCCTTTACAGGCAATAGATATTTTGGTTTGTTTATTTTTATCTTCTTGGTAGAGAGGAAAAAACAGGCATGGAATCCGATAAACCTGGATTTGAATCCCTGCTTTTATGTATCATCACCTATGTGACTTTGTACAAATCAATTAGCCTTTCTAAGCCTCAGTTTCCTTATTTGTAAAATGAGGAGACGATATTAATAACTACTAAATAGGACTAATAATAACACCTAACTGTATGGTGGTTGTGAAGATTAAATGAGTTAAGGCACAGTGCTAAGCATAAATGAAGTGCTCAAAAACTATAGCTTAAAAATAACTGTCCAGTTTATTGTGATTCCTCTAAAACTATAGCCCTCAAAGGAGAAAGACCATCTCGGATTTCCTGGAGTTATCTATTATGCCAATCCACTACCAGTCTCAGTGAGAATAAGCAGTATCCATAGAAACAGAAGAGGCAAATTGAAGCATGAGTGAAAGCAAGCACCTCACCAATTTAGGTGGGGTAAAATAATAAACCTCACACCCTCATGCTTACACTCAGGTCAGCACGTAGGTAGTGTGTTTTGCAAACCTGGGACCAGAAACAGGCTGCCCTTCAGCTCTAGAGAACTCTCCACACCCAACCAGATACACAGACACACCTCAGCCTCTGGCAGAAGCTTCCAATAAGTAGCTTTCATAAAGTGGAAACCTTTCAAGGGCTCTATATTTATTTCATCTCCTTACCAGACTCTCCTCTCTCTCTATTCACGCCTGGGCATTAACATAGTTCCTATCACTCCATTCTGATGAGTGCAGGCATGAACATCATGGAGTCAGTTCTGTAATGATGATCTTAAGATCCTAAGCCATTCCAGGCCATGATTACAGGTTCCTAATCCACAAAGTCAGCAGGGAATGGATCAGTTTACCCAACAGGATGAAAGACTGTTTTCTTCACTAGTAGTCAAAAAGGCAAATATAAGCCCTGGCTAGCAGGCAGAAGGGAAAATCTATGGATATTCACTGAATAGGTATCCCTGTCGTTTATACCATAATACTAAAAAGAGGTCTCCAGAAACACTTACCAAGGGATATTGAGCTTTCACTTTTCTGATGCACTGAAAACCTAGAGCTTTTCTATCTATGCAATTTTTGTTTTTCTATGTGTATTTTCTTCTCTAGGCCTACACATGTGACTTTATAACTTATTTAAAAAAAAAAGAAGAAGAAGGAGAAGGAGGAGGAGAAGGAGAGGAGGAGGAAGAAAAGCCAAGCCAAAAATAACCCCTGGGGCTTCCCTGGTGGCGCAGTGGTTGAGAGTCCGCCTGCCGATGCAAGGGACACGGGTTCGTGCCCCGGTCCGGGAAGATCCCACATGCCATGGAGCGGCTGGGCCCGTGAGCCATGGCCGCTGAGCCTGCGCATCCGGAGCCTGTGCTCCGCAACGGGAGAGGCCACAACAGTGAGAGGCCCGCGTACCGCAAAAAATATATAAATAAATAAATAATAAAAAAGTTAAAAAAAAAAAAAAAACCTCTGTAGGTATTTAAATTTTCAAATCAGAAAATATTTTATTAAATTAATCTATAAGGGGTGATTTTCAGTGGTCATTATATTGAGGGTGACTGCTTCAAAACAGCAACAGCATGCCTCTAAAAGAGACCAAACTGTAATGGGCAGGGTTGTTCTCAACTAAAGACAAATGCATTTCAGCAGAGTTGTATGGTCTGAGGAACCATGAGGAAGCCAATGAGTAGTATGACCCTGCTTAGGGCAGTATGAACGTCCAGATGGTGAATGGAACAGGAAGTTAAGGCACTTAAATATGCAACAGAACCTGAAGGAGGTTCAATAATCCAGGGTTCAATAATTAGATAAGTGGTTAGAAACTGAAGCTTTTACAACCAACCTGAAATCTTGATTCTGTTTATAGATTTATTATCAACATTGCCACTGAATTAGTGGCTGTAAAAAGCCACTTTTGGAGGGACCACCAACTTCTACTCACCAAAGCACCGGTATATTAAATATGTCAAGCCTTTGAGGCATATAATTTAAATATGTTAAGACTTTGACACAAACATCCAAGGAAGTGAACAATAGACTAGGCTTTTCAAATATTTCATAGATTAGTACTGAGTAAATAAGATAAAATACATAAAATCCTTAGCAAAAGTCTAGGCATTGTTAGACATTGATATTCTTATTCATTGGATGCAAAATTATCTGTGATATAACAATGCTCTCTCTCTCTCTCTCTCTCTCTCTCTCTATATATATATATATACCCCTTTCAAAAACTACACAGCCCTTAAACCTGGTGAAAAGATGCTCAACTTCAGAAAAGAAATGCACATTAAATCTACCTGGGACTATTTGTCACTTAACAGGTTGAAAAAATCTGATGGTTTGAGTTTGATATACTTTGTTGGAAAGACTATGGGGAAACAGGCATACTCTTACATTGCTAGTGCAGTGTAAAATGGTACAACCCCTGTGAAAGACGATTTGGCAATATCTATCAATATTTAAAATGCATAGGTCCCTGACCCACCAATTTCACTTTGTGGAATTTATCCTTGCAGATATACTAGCAATGGCACAAAATTACAGGTTATTCAGTGGGGTATTTTCAGTAATAGCAAAAGGCTAAAAACAACATGTGTACCAACAGAGAATTGGTCAAATAAATTATTTAAAATACTATGTAGCTAAACATTTTTTTAAAAGAATGAGAAAGCTCTCACTGACATAGAAATCACTCCGAGATATATTGAATAAAAAAAGTGTATTCTCCCTTATATACCTAATAAACTAAACTCTGGAAGGATACACAGGAAACCAGCAATAGTGGTTACTAGTGGGAGGCTGAGGATGGTTGGAAACTGGCAGATGGGGGAAAAGGGGTTGGAAGAGACTTTTCATTATAAACTTCTTTATGTTTTTTAATCTAGTTTCCATATTACTAATTCAAAAATTTAAACTAGAATTGTTTTTCATTAAAAAATGTGTATAGGGCTTCCCTGGTGGCACAGTGGTTGAGAGTCCGCCTGCCAATGCAGGGGACAAGGGTTTGTGCCCCGGTCCAGGAAGATCCCACATGCCGCGGAGCGGCTGGGCCCATGAGCCATGGCCGCTGAGCCTGCGCGTCCGTAACCTGTGCCCCGCAACAGGAGAGGCCACAAGAGTGAGAGGCCCGCGTACCGCAAAAAAAAAAAAAAATGTGTATAGTACATCCATACAATTGAATATTATTCAATGATAAAAAGAAATGAACTATCAAGCCAGGAAAAGACATGGAGGGACCTTAAACGCATGTTGCTCAGTGAAAAAAGCCAGTCTGAAAAGGTTACGTACTCTATGACTCCAACTATATGACATTCTGGAAATGTAAAACTTTAGAGACAGTAAAAAGATGAATGGTTGCCAGTGGTTGGGGGACCGAGGGAAGGATGAATAGACAGAGCACAGAGGATTTTCAAGGCAGTGACACTATTCTGCATAATACTATAATGGTTGATACATGACATCATGCATTTGTCAAAACTCATAAAACTGTACAACACAAAGAGTGAACCCTAATGTAAACTGTGGATTTTGGTTAATAATAATGTATCAGTATTGGTTCATCAATTGTAATGAATGTACTATATTAATGTCACATGTTAATAATGGGAAGCTCTGAGTGAGAGAGAGAGGGAGTATATGGGAACACTCTATAATATCTGCTCAATTTTCTGTAAACTTAAAATTGCTCTACAAAATAAAGTCTACTAATTTTTTAAAACGTGTGCATACATGTATGTATATACATGTATATACATACATACACACAACATACATATATCCTTTTTTCATCCAGTAAATGCCTTACACACTGAAGGTGTTACAGTGTGTGTAAAGTATTACAGCCACAGCCTTAATGGCCAAGAGCTCAAGCTCAGGAGTGGGCAAATTAGGTTCTGATCCTAGCCCTACCATTTTATAGCTGTGTGGCCTTATTTGTGCAAGTCACCTCTTCGGCCTCAGTTTCGCTGTCTGCAAAATGGAAGAAAAACACAGTCTCCTCCTGGGGCTGTTATGAAGATTCAATAAAGAATGCACGTAAAATGCTTAGCATAGTGTCTGATGTAAAAGAAATGCTCAAAAATGTTAGTTGCCGCTATAACGGTTAAATGATTGTTCACAGAATGACTGATTTGGCACTTCAAGGTTCCAAGGTTACTCCACTGGCAGCATATCAGTAATACCCCCAAAGGCCCCTCAATTCTCAACTCCAACCTAGCCCACTTAGGACACAATCCACACTGTCTGAGCTCCAGCGGGTATACTTCAGCATTCTTTACTCCCAGATGGTGTTTTCCTCCTCGCTGGG
Source organism: Stenella coeruleoalba (assembly GCF_951394435.1). Taxonomy (NCBI): domain Eukaryota; kingdom Metazoa; phylum Chordata; class Mammalia; order Artiodactyla; family Delphinidae; genus Stenella; species Stenella coeruleoalba. The sequence continues at coordinate 13,331,454 of NC_137154.1, forward strand.
CCTTACAAGTTCAGGCCCTGGACCGCCCCCACCCCGCCCCTCCCTAGCCCACCCTACCCGTTCCCACTCAGACCTCGCCCCGGCCTCCTCCCCAAACCCTGGCCTAATTCGTCTGCACTTCTTTCCTTCCCCGAAGCTGAAGGAAGCGCCTACCCAGATATTCGTAGTCCGGTAGGGCTAGCCGTTCCGGACTCAGCATCCTTTGACCAGGGTAGCTTCAGAGCTCCAGCTCTCCCGCTTCCGGAAGCCAGGTCGAGGGCTCTCTCTGTTGCCATGGCACCCACGCTGCGGCAGGAGAGGCTAGAGGCGGAGAGGGTGTCACGCAAACAGTCTCCGTATCGCAACGTCAAGCTGGCCACACTAGTTCCGGGAGCTGCCTCTTCGCGGCGGTCACAGTTTCTTTGGCCTCCCTTTCTTGAGGCGTTGGTTTTAGAGGAATTTGAGGTGGAGAGTTCCTTTGAAACCATCATATTTCCCGGTGTCGAAAAATTATTGCCAGCCCTCTATATACCCGCAATTTCTGAATTTCATAACTACTCCTTTATACAACTGTTATCCTAAGTCACAATAATAGCTCCCACCCCTAAATTCCCATAAACATTTACTATCCCATTACCTATTTTTATCTCCTTATTATTTATCATCTTAAATTACTACAAAGTGCTTTCACGTGCGTATATCTTGGCTGCTTCTTGAGGTCAGGGATGTGTCTTTTCTGCCTGTGACAAGTCTGGGCATCCAGAAAGTGCTCATTAAATTCTCTATGACTTCATTGACATTTCCTTTCAAATTCCTCTTTATCTTTATAGCCCCTCCTTCTACTTCTATCCCTTACTATTTGGTACCCTTCCCAAGTGTCTTTTCTTTTCTTTTTTTTTTTTCTTACAAAGACACTTCACTTCTTGGGGGGATGGGATGCACAAACAAGGACACCTATTGGATTTTTTCCCTTATATCCCTAATTGCTCACTTTTCCTTTAAGAGGGGAGAGTGTTCATTGGTTTTCAAGTTCCCAGGTATCTGGATATTTCTCTTTTTGCACCTCTCCACGCCCAACAACGGCTTAGTGGTGTGTACCACTCGTCACAGTTCAAACATAGTAGAAAAGGTCACTCTCTCCTCACTTTTTTAGTTAGCTCTCCCCCCACATGAGGTGAGGTTTTGTGGAAAGAAAGAAAACAAAAATCATTCTATCAAAGGAATGATTGGGAAACCAGTGGACCACCTACACTGGGAGAAAAAGGAAAGAGGAGGTTCTTCTCTTTGTGTTCTGAGTGGTCTATTCTTAGCCTTCTCCAGTAGAAGCTTCAAACCTCCTAATTCTCTGTTTCCCTTAAAATTGTATATGTGTCTCATTTCTAGGCTCCGGTGAGTCACTCTGAGTTTGGATGTGGTAAGGATAAAGGGACAGAGCCGAACTCAGAGCAGCATTTACTATCTTGAGGTAATAAGTTAACTAATTTGGTATTTGATGTGAAGTCCTGCATATCATAAAAAAATGTTTGCCTTCTACCTCCACCCTTGCCTCCCACCCCCTCCCCTACCCCATGCACCTTGAGAGTTATGGGAGTTTCATAACTTTCACACCTGTGGCTTTTTACTATATTATTAATAAAGTAATAGGATGATAATTATTAAGGATTACAATTTCATTTTATTTCCAAGCAACCTGAAGCTATTCTCAGATCATTTCATTTGTCCTCATAAAACTTTCTAATGCACTTCTCCCTTTTCTAAGTAGGGAAACCGAGGAACATGTCAGGAAAATGACTTGTCTAGCATCATCCAGCCAGTCAGTGGGAGAGCTGGAACTGGATCTCAGCGATCTCAACCTCCAGGCTAGTGGTCTGACCGCTAAACCACACAGCCTCTTTTTTTAGGGTTTGTTGGCTTGGGTTTTATTTATTTATTTTTCTTTTTGCTCTGCCCTGCCAGCAACTGGAAGCTCCCAGACAAAAGAAGAGAATTTTGAGTCCAGGCTGAACATTTGACATCCCCTTATTTGTGGGGCATTATCCTGGGACTCGGAGGGTGCTGCTGTTGGGGTCTGTGTGGTGGAGCTGGGAACCAGCCCCAAGAATATAGCTTTGTTTGGGGATTAACCCATTTGTGGTTATAATAATGATAAGTTTCAGCACCAGTGGCGCCCGACTGTTAATGACTCAAAGAAAGCTAAATAAGAACAAGATGTCATCTCTGGAGCAATTTGTAGGTTTTTCCTACAGCTCCATCCCTTCCATAAAAATCCTAAGGGCCCTTATATTTAAAGTCAGTCTTCCACTCAATGTCCTAAACAGTCTATTGAGGAGGAAGACTTAGAAAAGGGCAGGTGGTCGTTAAGCTAAGGCTTCAAGAAAATTTGGGGTTGCACAGAAATAGCAGGTAGCCTTTTTAATGGTGGTGGAATTACTGCTTACAATTTTCTTCTTTATACTTTTCCATATTGTTAAATTTTTTCTATAATAGGCATGCGCTATAACCTGAAGACAAACAAACAATAAATGAGTGGCTTAAAAATCTTTAAAAAATTTTTTAGCAGAAGTGATGACATTCCATATAGTGTTTGTTTTTCCCAAGAAGGAGCCATTACTTTTAGATTTCTCTTCTGCCAGTACATTACACAAATAAGTTTTGGCAACGGGTCAGTAGTGAAGGAAGTTTTTCAGTGAAACATACACAACATCAGGTCTTAAGAAAAGGGGAAATACACAAGAATTGTTAAAGTCAAGTGTATTTCTGTGACCCTGTTGAATGTAAGAAAAGGAAAACATGTCAGCCTTCAATTTAGATGTGCTTTTCAGGTTCTTAAATTATCATTACATAGGTCTGAAATTTTTATCTAAACAATAATCATCCAGATAGACCAGTAAATCAGAAATCAACTCCACAATCCTGAAAATAAGCAAGTATTATGAAATTGGTCAAAACATAGAGAGTGCTTGAGAGGCGACAGTACTACTGCATAAGGAATGGAAACATCAAACTCAAAACAACAGGAAAAATACCCACAAAAGAGGATATGCTGAGACACCAATTTATCAGATTATAATTCCTAATTTTAAAGAAAAAATTAATAGACATCTCTGGCTCTGCTGAGGACCTATGAAGAGACTGATAGGGAAGAAAATCCTCCCTGTTATTGAAAACCACAGAAGAGCAAATATAAATGTACCAAATAGTTTTAAACGTCAAGGAAACAATAGAAAGAAAAAATGCAGTATGACTTATTCTTACAAAGCAGGTTCAAGAAACTAGGACAAGCTTTTATCAACTCATCAAGCAGAAAGATGCTAAAGGCGAAGTAGCTACTAAGAAATGCAGGTCATGAAATTCATGCTGAGCTACTAGGCTCTTCTTCAAAGACTTATCTTCCATAAAAGCAAAGCAGAAACTATGTGTGATGCCACTGTATGAGATTTACATGTTTAGTTTAAAATGCTATTTACAGACCAATCATTTTGGACTGCCACAGGTCAACAGACCAGAGCTTTGGGAGAATTTGCAAGGAAAAATAAATGTTCCCATTTCTTGAGCAGTTAAAGAAAACTAATGCATTTCGAGAGAGTGGTTAAGAGGACATGGCTTAAATTGAACTGGAGCTCAAAGACAATTACAGACTTTTACCTTCTTGTTATTTTATATTTTCAGTGCTGCAAAAAGAGTTGGGAATTACACTTTCATGTAGTGTAAAACGGAGGAGGATTTTCTGATCCTTCTTGGTAGCCCACAAAAATTAGCTGTGCCTTCCTCTGTCCTGGAGCATGCACAGCGATAACTATTTGTGTCATTTTCACTAAGGAAATAGTAGGACAACACGACTCATTTAACATATTAGGTAAAATGGAAAAATTCCTTGAAACCCAAACTAACAAGTTTCACTCAAGAATAAACAGATGGGGGGCTTCCCTGGTGACGCAGTGGTTAAGAATCCGGCTGCCAATGCAGGGGACACGGGTTCAAGCCCTGGCCTGGGACGATCCCACATGCCACGGAGCAACTAAGTCCGTGTGCCACAACTACTGAGCCTGTGCTTTAGAGCTCCGCAACAAGAGAAGCCACCGCAATGAGAAGCCCACGCACCGTAACAAAGAGTAGCCCCCGCTCGCCGCAACTAGAGAAAGCCTGCACTTAGCAACAAAGATCGACCTGAAAAGCTGTATATTTATAAAGAAATGGAATTTTTAGTTAAAAATCTTCCCACAAAAAGAACTCCAATCTTCAAAAATGTGATTTTGTACTTTTATAAACATTTAAATTTATAAACTAAAATAGAAAACATTATCTAATTTTCCTTTGGAATTCTTCATTGACCCATGGGTTATATAGAAGTGTATTATTCAAAATTTCCATATATTGGGGGATTTTCCAAAGGTGTTTCTGGTTTTTTGTTTGTTTGTTTTTGTGCAGCTTGTGGGATCTTAGTTCCCTGACCAGGGATTGAACCAGGGTCCTTGACAGTGAAAATGTGGAGTCATAACCACTGGACCACCAGGGAAGTCCCTGATTTCTAGTTTAATTCCACTGTGGTCAGATATACCTGGAGAAAACTTATATGACTTGAATCCTTTTTGCCTTTATTGAGAATTGTTTTATGATCTGGAATATGGACTACCTTAGTAAATATGCCTTAGTAAATGTTCTGGGTGCTCTTTGAAAAGAATGTATACCCTATTGTTGGGTGGAGTGTTCTATAAATGTTAATGTACACAGGTTATGCATGTGGATAAGGACTGGAAATGAAATTGAACCAATATTTTTAAAAGTAGACTTAAAAAATATTTATGTCATTAAAAAAAAACCCAATTTGAATTATCCTACTAGATTCTGAGTTCCTGGAGGTCAGAGACAGTCTTCATTCATCTTTAAGTTTCTAGAATCATACACAGTCCCTGACAGAATACGTGCCTGTTAAATAGACGTTTTTCCCCACTTTAGATTAAAAGTTTAGAAAATGAAAGCCATCCAATCCACAGGACTTATGGTTGCCTCACAGGAACCAGTTCATGAAACAAATTTATTAAATAAAAAGCCAAAATGGCAAGGCATCATTGAGAAGGAGATTAAAAATCAATCAGAAAGCATTGGCATCACCTCCTTACACCTAAATACTATGTGTGACAGATCACCATATCTTAAGAAATACCCAGAAAAAAAAGCAACTAACTCAACAAAAGGCATAGAGACGATGCTGCAAGTAGACAAGCTAAGGTAACTAGCTCAGGAAGATGAGAGGGAATCTACTTGGAATCATTAAATAAACTTAGGATATGAACTGGATGAACTGGAAGTTCCCAAGCTTTAGACTCTTAGGACAAAAAGCCGCAGTCTATGCGTCTATTTTTTCTCCCCCAAGCCATCCTCTACATTGTTACAAGAGTTTATTGTTCTAAATGTTAAATTTGACCATGTTACTGCCTTACTTTAAAAACATTGTTAACTCACCATTACTGGGATGAATCAAAATTCCTTAACATGCAGACATATATATTCCTTCACAGTTGGGTCCCAACCTACTTTTCCAGCCACTGTGCCATTTATTCTTCCCTACACACTTAATTCTCTAGCTATGCCTTTCTACTCACTATTCCCAAACATACTGAGCTCTTTCACACCCTCTTGCTTAGGGATAAGCTCTTCTCTCTGCCTAGAATGTACCTCTCCCACATTTTCTGCCTAGTAAACTCTTACACATCCTCTAAGACTTTGGCAAAATGGTACCACCTCCAGGAATCCTTATCCAATCTCCTATATAAAACAGGGTAAAGGCTGAGTGAGAACAAGGCAAATGTAAGATGGTAAGCTCTGAGGCTATGACATTGAGCTGGGAGCGGCCATGGAAGGGTCTGGGGAAACAGCATTCTAAACAGAGGAGACAGCTTGTGCAAAAGTTGTAAGAAATGATAGCATGTTGCAGAGCTGAAAGAAAACCAGTGTGGCTAGAGTAGAATGAGTAAAGGGAAAAGTGGTCAAAGAATTAGGCAAAGGCCAGCTCATGAAGGACCTCAAAGGACATGTAAGAAGTACAGCTATTATTCTAAGTGCAGTAGGAATCCATTGGAAGGTTTTAAGCCTGGTAATAACATGACCTGATTTGTTTTTTAGGAAGTCACTGTGGCTGCTGTGTAGAAAGTGAATTATAAAGGGGCATGTGTGAAACAGACCATTTACATAGATGCTTGAGTCATGTTTGTTACTAAATGAGTATTTATTCATTGATCCATTTATTTATCCACCATTCTAAATTCATCTTTACTACTGAAATAAGCAAGACATACTGACATGTTTGCTGCAAAAGCTCTATTTATACCTGCCAGGTGTGTGACTATCAAGCTTCTAGGAGATTAAAAAAATATATCTAGGAAGTCCCACTTTTCAGGGTGTGTCCCAAGTTATGCCATGGAACTGAATCAGCCATGGTACCCAGATCCTGGCAAAAATACTACTGCTGAGCTGGAACGTGAAAAGTGTTGGTACCTGAAGTGGTGGTATGGAGGGTTTGCAATTAAAGAAGCACAAAAAATGCAAATTAGACTATTCCCTTATACTTTCTTTTTTTTTTTTTCTTTTTTCCTGGTCTCCAGTAGTAGCCCCCTGAACCTAGATAAAAGCATACCATTGCTAAAAGTTAATTATATTTTTCTATAAATCTTTCCTGGCTCAGGGCCTTTGTACATACTGTTCCTTCTGCCTAGAAGACCCACCTCATCCACACTTAGCCTGATGAATCTTACTCAGCATGCTAGTGTTAGTGCCTCTGACAGGCCTTCCCTGAACCCCCAAATCTAAATCAAGTCTATCCTTTCATAGAACCCTGTACTTTTCCTTGAACACCCCTATCATTTGTAGCTTTAAATTCATGTGTGAGATCATTCTTTTAATGCCTCTGTATACTTGTAGCCTCCCCAGCCATCAGAGTGTAAGTTCCAGGGACCCAATATATCTGTTTACTACTGCCTCTACAGTGTCTGGCACATAATATACCCATAATAAATACTTACTCCCACTAAGTGAGTTAATATTGGAAATAGGCATCCCTAGGCAGATAGGTATAGGACTCTTTTAGCTCCTTTCCTTTAGCTGTGCTTTCTCTTGTTTCTCTTGTTTTCCATTCTATAGCTTTAAGAACTCCTTCCTCCATTCACACAAGAAAGTGATCCTAGAGATGGAGCAATTCTTTTTTTAAGACTCATGTTCTTAACTTTTTAATCAGGGTCTCTCAACCTCAGCACTATTAACATTTTGGGCTGAATAATTATTTGTTGTGGGGAGGGATGTCTTGCTTATTGTAGGATGTTTAGCAGCATCCATGGCCTCTACTCATTATTTGCCAGTAATACCTACTCCCCAAAATGTCTCTAGGCATTGCCCCATGTCAGCAAAAATCACTCCTGATTAAGAACCACTGTTTTAAAGTGTGGAAATGTCAAACCTTTTACTCTTTTAGAAGAATTATGTTTAGAATTCAGGTTGTTGAATGATGCCTGGGTTGTAAGAGGATTCTACCAACCCAACTGGATCAAAATAGTGCCCATTTCTATCTTGTTTCTGTAGCACCCCCAGGGTATCCTTTGAAAAGGCCATTAGTGATGGTCTAAGTCAGGGCAATATTCTGATCTTAGAAATTCAGTCCCCTGGTCTGTCCTTCAAGGATGAGGAAAGGGGTGGTGTTTCTGAGGAAACGAATGTCTCTGAGACACTTCTGGAATTGGCAGTCCCCTACAACTTTCCTAGGGGCATGTCCCAGGGGACAATAAAAGGGAGACAAACAGCCCATTCTGGCATGCTTTTCAGGATCTCTCACTCCAAACAAGACAGTCTGAGAGGCCTGGTAAAAATAAATATGGCTTAGCACTCCTGGCACAAGAGCAGTTTCTGACAGCCAAGACTTAACTCACCCTAGGGGGTGACCCAGCCAGGGACTATGCATGAAGTTCTTTTCTCCCTATTGATATTCCCAGTGACTCACAGCAGCCTGGGATTGCTCTGTGCACCAGAACTGTGCTGAACCATGGAGGAGGAGGACTCGGGATGCACACAGAAAATTCAGTCTCTTGAGCCTGAGTCAGACAGGGACAGCCAGCTTCCCTGTTCCTCCTCAATCCCAGAAAAACAACACAAATCATGCCTTCTGGAAAGGAACCTGTCTTTTGAATACAGAGCGGAAACTGTTTATAAATTCTTAATCCCCTGACATTGAAAGTATGGTGACTGCCTGTTCTGGATTTTTTTGGGCAAATGTATTCATTATACCACATGTCCTTAGTTTTCATTGTGGGAAAAAAAAATGCTCTCCAGAATCCTAAGGTCTTCCTCAACAGGTCAAAAAGCAAGTCGTCGTAAGCAACGTATATTGAAACCTTGAGACCGACGAAGGCTGCATCAAAACGTTGTGGGGAGGAGGGATTGAGAATCAGCCTCTACTTTTTCACCCTTTTCTCCTTGGATTTTAGGCTAAGATGACATAGGCCTTAAAGGTTGACTTTTTCCTAGCAGTAAGATCAAGTAAGCCTGACCTGACTCGACTGCCGCCTTCAGTCGGCAAAAAGAACTACATACACAGAAAATGCCTCACGGTATTTGTTACCATGGTGACGTTAGTTCAACATTTCATCTGCATGAAAATTTTAGGCAAAACGGAATAGAGAAATACTGGCTAAGAAGCAGTTAACAACGCATTTTTTCCTTGCTATTGCAAAGTTAATGTTAGCTTTGGTCAAAGATGGTAATTTGAAGTGAAAGCCTTTGAAAAATTGCAGACGAGCGAGGATGAAATGGCAACCAATCCATTGGAGAAATCTCCCAATATCCTCTTTGCACTGTAACAAATTACTCTCCCCTCAGCTAACATGGCGCATTTGGGGCTTCCTCATTCTATTTACTAGTGAGAAGAAAGTGGTTTAACAAAATTGAAGATGATCCAAAGCCAGAAACTGTTGGCATACCAGCTTGGAGGGAAAAGCGATATACAGGACTCTAAGGAAGTTGGGGACTTGGACAAAAGTAGCAGGACAAGATTCAACCTAGAAAATGGCAGGTGGTAACAAAATTAATCCACATTATTAATATGCACTGGGGAGAGGCGTAGGCCACAAAGCTAAGACAAGAGAGGAATTTATAACTTTATGTACTAACCCAAAGGTTAAATATTGCTAGAAGGCCCTAGAGACTGAAGCTGGGAGGAGGCTGAGGTCTCTGAGAGAATACAACTGCAAGCGAGGGCTTACTTCCTTACCCCCGTCCTTTCTTGCCAGGATCTTAAAGTCAAAGAAGGTGAAGAGGCTAACTACGCTGATTTACAAAGACAGCCAGGAGGAACTACGTCTGGGCCAATTCTGGACGTCCGAGCGGGGGCGACAGGACCCAGACAACCACCTCAGGAAACGAGTAAACGAAAAGGGGAGGTCGTAGAATTATTTAGCTCTAGAACAACGCTGCCTAGGCGGGGGTGGGGGGAGGGGTGGAGAAAATCTCAGGAAAGGAATTTTGACAGTGAGAACGCTAGTTAAGACACAGCACTCCAGGCCCCCGATGCCCCTTGTTTGATGTCCATAAAGACCGAGAGGATTATGCATTAGCAAGCCTTGTGTATTCTGAGACATCAATAAAGTCTGGACTTGGGGCCGGTAGGGGGGCCGGGGTCACGTCCAGGCGACTTGGGTCAGCCTGGGTGCACTTCTCTGGCACAGAACTAGAGTGAGCGGGATCCGAGAGTTGCTGCTAGGATAAAACCTTTTCTAAGTTAAGGACTTTAAAGCAGTAGTACTGGGGAGAGTGAAGGGGGGCTCTCTTGAGGGCTAGGAACGTGGGGGCGGCTTGAAGAGGAGCTGGGCCAGCGCTGCAGGCGCCGGCGGCTGGGGTCTGGGGACCGGGGGGCGGGGGCCGAGGGCGGAAAGGGGCCGGGCCGGCGCTGGGGGCGGGACCAGGCGTGGTGGCCGTGGCGGGGGCTGCGGCGCTGGGGGCGGGGCAGGGCGGGGCGGGGCGGCCCGGCCCGGGACACCCCCTCCGGATCCACTGGTGGGGCGGCTTCGGCTTCTGCAGCACTGGAGGCGGCAGCGGCCGGAGGGAGACTTGCGGGGCGCGCCCGCCACCGTGGACCGGGACGCTTCCCCTAGGGGACCCTCCGTCGACACCCTCCGCCGCGCCGTCCCGCAGGAGCCGGCGGGACCCCCGGCCGGCAGGGAGCGCCGGCGGCGGCGGCGGCACCATGAGGCGACCGTGGGGCGCGCTGCTGCTTGGCGCCCTGCTCTGCGCACACGGTAAGCGGCGTCGCCGCGCCTACGCCGACCGGCCCAGCGGGAAAGTTTTTCCCTGGGTCCGGCCGCGGCAGGAGTCACCTCCCGAGGGCGGGACGGCGCAGGCTGGGGCCTGGGACCCCTCGCCCTCACTCCAAGCAGGAGCCCAGAGGTTGTGTTCCGGGGAGGGGACCGGGAGCTCCCACAACTCCTCCAGTCCGAGACGGGACAGCGGTGGAGGAGCACTCCGGGCTCGGGTCTGGGCCAGGCTGGGGGGAAGGTCCGAGGCGCTCGCTCGCCTTCCCTCGCTGCTCTTTGAAGAGCTGGGGTGCTTCCCTTTTCAGGTTTAGGCAGGGTCTCTGTGTCTTTGGTGCGAATGAATGTGGGCGAAGAAAGGGAGGCGGGGAGGGATGGTCGCTAAACCATAAATTGTAAATAGCCCTCTTTTCAGGGGCTGGGGGTCTCGGGCGGATTGCGGAGAGGCTCCAGAGGAATCTGAATACTTGAGCTCTGGGGATTCCTCCACTCGAGGAACAGTTCCTTGGACCCCGGACCATGCTCCCGCCGAGGGTCCTTGGGCACTGCCTGCTCGCAGCATCTTCACTTAGTGGTGTTTTGGGTTCCCTCTCCTGGTTGTGACCAATCAGCTTCCTGCCCTGGATCCTTCCCGGAGGGGGGGAGGGGGAAACAGGGTTGGAAAAGGGGCAGAGGAGGGACATAGGGAAGAAACTGCTGGAAGGCTCCTGCAGATCCGCCCTGGCCGGGATAGCTGGGCGGGTATCGCCGAACCTCAGAAGGCAGCCTCGCGGCCCGCGCGGTGGCCCTCGGGGAAGCTGGAGGGATGGCAGCAGGACTGCTGCTTCATCTGCTCCTTATTAATAACTTGTTTGGTACCGGTACGCAACTGGTGTGTGTGATTAGGGCTCCAGTGGAATCTGTTTCTCCGCAGCCGGCTAGGACCGTGGGTGCACTCCGTGCTTTAGCAGCTGCCTCTAGTTTGTGCCCAAAGATCAAAGAACTTTGATCTTTGAATCCCAACCCTATTCACCCACCGCTGTTCAGCCGGGGGAGACACGAATCTTCCCATTCTCCCCGCTGCTGGGATGAGGCGGTGGGGTTCAGAATAATGGGGTCTGTAGACCACGGCCTTGAGCCAGTTCTTTAACGTAAAGGGAGCTCGTGTGGAAATAATGCAAATTTCGGAACTTGCCTGGCGGGGCGTGGAGATGCCTGAGCACTTGTTTTAAAGGTGTTTACCTCCCAAATCCAAAACAGAGTTCTCTTGTCTGTTATTTAAATTCCCCGTGGGTTTTAAATGACTTTTTCCATGCCCACTCTAACCCGACCGAGCTCTTAACTCTTCCTCTCGGAGTAGTAGCCTGGGCGACCCACGTTCCTCTTTGCACCGTGCTCTCCCCCTCCCGAGCTCTCTCCTAGAAGGTTATTTGCAGCCTCTCTGGCGTGTCGGGACAGCGGCCCTACTGGGGTAGGAATGTAGCTGCTCTTCCCACCGCATGGGCCCCTTAAAGGGACAGCTATGCTTTTTGGGGGCTTTTCCCCTTCGGGCTGCAAGGGAAGAGGATGGAACTTTCCTCTCGGCCCCCTGGAGGAAGTTTTGAAAAAGATCAAGGGAAATGGCACGGCACTGAAAAAAAAAAAGGGCCAAAACGGATACCAACAAAGCCAGAGAGGAGATTGTCGCCTTCTGCCCTAGGGAAAGGGGAGCTGGAAGGTTCCGGGCTGAGACTGGCCAAGAGGATTTTATCGCTCCAGAGCTGTCAAAATTGCCTAACACTACATCTGCATTGAGAACGGGGGTAGAAAATTATGTATATTTTATGCTTCACAGAAGAAGGTTGGGAGGGTTCTGGGTAACTATTTGGGTTCTTTTTAAGGACAAAATATTTAATGGAAACTTCTAAGCATGGCAGGCTTTCTGTGCATGTGAATAAGGACACTCCATGGCACCAAGATCTAAACTTCGCCTGGCCTGATGCTGAGCCATCCTCAGAGGCTTGGAGGGGACAGATTCATGGTTCATCAACCAGTGAGACTGAGCAGTCGCTCAACCAAAAATATCACCACAAGGATCCCGCACTATGTTCCAGGGGCTCAGGGAGAAGACAGTGTGTCATAGTAGATCGGTTAGGCAGATCTGACCTCCGCTAGGAATGAATTCAAGACAATAAGATATAAGGTGCTTATTTGGATGCTGCTAGTACTTGGGGCTTTTCCTAGAGCCTGTGGGATTGGCCTGAGCCTATATAATACTCCAACCTTAAAGATTTTGGAAGGGAACTTGATTGCTGGTAATAGCCCTGGGTATCTGCCTATTGAGGGTTGACGTGAGGCCTCAGACAATCCACCACCATTTGAAGAGTGGAAACCCTGTTTGTCTTGGAGATCTCTTCCAGGTAAGCTTTGGTAGATAGAGGGTTATATCTGAGGATGAGTGCAAATGAGTGGAGCTGAGACTGGTTTCTTTTCCATCTGGTGTTTTCATGGTGCTTGGTTGACCTTGTCCCTGATCTTACTGGACTTGTGAAAGTTGCTTGGCTTGTCACTGACTTTGGATTTCCTCTTCTGTCCCCTGTTGCATATCAGATAACATCTTTGGGACTGGCACATGGTATTAAGAATGACAGGTGCAAGGGAACTGAGTATGACCATGTCTGATACAGAGCACGTTGGGCATGTCCATTTTCTGGGCCAACAGAGAACACAGGAAATCACAGAGGACAGGATATTTTACACGTCTTTCTCATTCTTTCTATGGATTGACTGCTAATCTTGATCCCTAAGAAGAAGGAAAATGGGAGAGACTGGCTATGTTGCTTCTCCTTTGAAGAGAAGATTCATCCTAGGGGCTTCCAAAATAGGAACAGAATTTTGGAGACTACTTTAAAAAGTAGTCTTGTCTTTTTTTGTGATTGGACACATCTCATAATTTCGAGACAGTTCCATGCCCATGGCTGACTAGGTCTGTTAGCCTGTTCCAGCCACAGTCTCTACATTCCTTGACGCAGTTTAGCCATGAGTTTTGTCACAGTTGCCTGGACATGGGGCATCTGGCCCCAGACTGTGTCTGGATTACCATCTCAGCTTCAGCATTGGAAGACCTTTTCCCCTTCTCAGCCTGGTGGGATTCAATATCCCAGGAAAGCCTTCCTGCCAACTGGTTGGCTGGCAGAGCCAGGCTTTGGCCCTATAAATAGCTCTGATGAATGCCTGTACTTGCCTCTCTCCTTCCAGCTTCGAGCTGACAGGGTCAGTTCCTTCTCCCCAGCACACTCAGGAGCATTCCCTAAACTGGGCTCTGCACCCATTCATTTGTTCATTCATTCCCCAGACACACATTTGTCAAGTGCTAATCTAATCACTGCATACATAGCTCTGTGATCAAGAAGCAGAGGCAGGCCTGGGTTTGAATCTTGGCTTCGCCACATCTTTGTGACCCTGTACAAAACACTTTATCACCCTGAACTTCGGGGTTCATATCTGTAAGTGGGGGGCGGGGGTGGAGTAGTAATAAATTATCATGTGAGGATATTGTAAAAATTAAATGAAATAATAGTATGTTCAAACCATTCGGCACAGAAGCTGACAACTACTCTGTTACCACAGGTCTGGGTAAATGTTAGTTGCTTGTTAGCATGCTTGCAGAAGTGGATTAGAGACGGTTCTTGCCTTTGGACTCGGGGAACCAGACAACCGTAGTTATACTACAGTGTCATGTGCTAAAATGGAGGCTCAGCCCTTCATTTCAGCTGGTTTTTTGCTTTCTTTTTTTAAAGATCTTGCCCTTTCTTTCCCCCCTTGAAAACCTAATGAAACCTAAGCATATTTCCATCCTGTCCACACTTCAAAAAAGAGATTAAGCGATACCATGAGTCTAGGGGGCCCACTCTGCCTTAGTTCTCCTGGGAGAGGGCCTGGGATGTGGGGCTTTCCTCTGAGAGCTTCCCTGTTAAAAGCATTGTGGTCAGGGATGCAGCCAGGCATCTCACCCTAAGGTTGCTGTGACCCGGGGTGAGAGGTGCTGGCTGAGGTCTCTTGTAGCTGGAACAGTTTAGAATTCCAAGCTCTCCCTCCCACTGGCCTGGGAAAGGAGTCAGGCCCCAGAGCTCATAAGATAGTAATTGCCCCAATTTGGGGGCCGGGCGTTGGGGAGCTGCCTTCCTTCATGACTACTGTCTTCAATCAGGAATCCTGTCAGCGTGCAAGGATAATTGATTCAGGTCTCAAGCCCAAGACTCGCTCCTCCCTCCCCCCACCCAGCCCCCAGCTCCTCCACCCCCAAGTTTGACCCCTGTTGTCTCTTTGTTTCTTCCATTTAAGTTGGTGCCAGAGATGTGATGGTTTTGGGGGCTGCGGCAAGTTGACCATAACCAAGAGCAGCCGTTCAAAAGAGCTGATTCTCTAGCTTCCCTGGCTGTCGTTTGACTCCATTTTCTGTTCTGCATTTTTGATTTAGCAAGAAGCAAACATCCTTGGTGCCCTTGGGCACCTCTTACGCCCTTCTGAGCAAACTTTATTCTTTCACGGCACGTAGGCATTCCCATCCTTGCTCACAGCTGAGTGGATTGCCTGCAAGCTTCCCTAATGCTCTGCTCCCCTGCCCATTCAGGTTAGAGTGAGAAGGGGAAGGGCGCTGCCTGAGCCCCAGCCGAGAAAAGCCTTGCCGGAGACTCGGGACTCGCTGCAAGCCCGGACATGGCCTACAGGAGCTCCCCCCTCACCTCTGTGCTGAGCCAGGGAGGATCGGAGTTGCGAGCAAAGCCGGAAACAAAAGACTGGGAGCAAACCTCCCATCTGGCTGAGAGGCAGCACAAAGGTGCTGCTGCATAATTTATCACCGGAGGTTTTCTGGGGCCGGGAAGCTCCTGGCTCCAGGCAGCACCTTTTTGGAGGAGAGTGTCCCTCCCCCTGTCCCATCTGGGTGCAGGGCCAGGCAGGTACAGATTAGGGTATTGGGAGAAACACCTGATTAGCACGTGAAATAAAGAAGCTTTGAGGTTGGAAGCACCTCCAGTGATCTCTCCTCGCTCTGCAGCTCCGCTTCCTGCCTGGCCTGCAGGGCAGGGGTGGGGGGGAAATGCTCCAAATGTTCCCTTCGTTGGCCCCAGCCTTGGGAACCCGACTGTCACCGTGGCATGGATGAGGACAAGAGATAGTTTCACTGTTAGGGACTACAGCCTTCTGGAAACCAAATACAGATGCCAGCTTCTAATATCCATAAGCCTAGTAAATAAGAAAGGGGATTTCCCTCCTTTTTCCACTCCCCTGCCACACTCACTGTCAGTTGAAGTGAGAAATTTCAACCACAGGTTCAGAGAAGCAGTAAAAGTGAATGACTTTAAAATATACCTCCCCCAAATGAGAATTTCTGCTCCTCTGGGAGTGATCTCTGGTGACCATTTTTGCCCAACAAGCTGGGGACGTGTGGTCTAGAAATTACAAAGGTATCTCTGGGGCATTTCACATTTGTGAGTCTTTTGCTGTATTGCTGGCGCTCCAGGTGTTAGCGTGTTTTATCACATTTACTCCTCACCGTATCCTTATAAGGTAGATTCTGTTAGATTCCTGTCTTACAGATGGGAAACTAAGGCTTAGGCCATTTGCTATCACACAGCTAGTGAGTAACTGACCTAGGATTTGAACCCAGAGCCTAAACTGTTAACTCTCTAATCCATACTGCCTCTTAGCATAGAATCTTCTGTAGCTAAGCTATACCAGAATGTCTTGGTCGGGACTGTCTGTATTTTATCTTAGATTGCCCTCTCCTCTGTGTTTTCGGTCTTCATCGTCTCAGGGAATCCCAATTCTCATAATTCTTTATGAGAATTACCTTTCAGGTGCTTCTTGATGGAGTGAGGCTTAAAAAAGCTCCCAGAAGGGGAGATATGGTTTGTTGCTCCCTGAAGCCACATGTTACTCTGTGGACCTTGGGTTTTGAGATGTAAGGGGAGAGGAAAGCAGTACTTTGAGCAGCCCCTCAGAGAGCACAGCCACATTCAATCCCTGTTGGATTTGTGAAATCTGTTGACTAAGCTTCTAGGCAGGGTAAGAAGCCTGTATGGCGAGGTAGCTACGTTACTGGGTTGAGAGAGAGGACACAGATGAAGATGATGGGGTTAATAACAACAACAACAACAATAATAGCTGCTTGTGTATTATGTATAATAGCTACTTTATATGTATTATTTCATTTAAACCTCCCAGCAACCTTATGAAATAGGTACTATTATTACCCCCGATTCATAAAAAAGGAAACTAATCCATTTCTAAATTGCTCTGTAATTTAGGTTCTAAATGCTCTTTTCTATGTTTGCCTCCTAAGAATTGGTTGATGATAAATTAGGTAAGGATAAAGGATACCATGTACTTCAAGCTCCCCCAGAGAAGGGCAGTAAAGCAGGACTCTTGCCACAAGACTCTCTCCCACCTCTTCCTGTGGTCACTCATGCCACCAGCTTAACCCATGGGAACAGCACTGCAGCTTGGCGCACAGTTGGATTTTTCGACATCTCAAGCCCTGAAATATTAGGACTTAATCATGGGGTGGATGGATAAGACAGTCTGGATGAGTCAAATTCTATAATAGCAATAGTAGGTGCTACCATTTATCAAGAGCTTAGTATATGCCAGGCATTATGCTAAGGGCTTTTTATGAATTAAGTAATTCAATTCTCATAATATCCATGGGAGGTAGGGGCTCTTATTATCTCAATTTTCCAGATGAAAAACTAAGGTATAAAGAGATTATACCTGGTCCAATGGCCAGGAATTAGCTTAGTTTTGTTTCCATGTTCTTAACACTATGCTCTTCTGCCTCATAACTTTGGAAGCTGACCATTAAGGACTTCTTTTCTGTGTTTAAAAGTGGCAAGAGAAGGCTGACCTTGTTGGGACCAATAATCATGTGATTTATGGTATCACTTTAGAGGGGGCCCACTAGGAGAAGACTTTATCAGATAGATTTTCAAACCAGGTAAGGCTGGCCTCTAGGGATCTAGGGACAGAAATAAGGAGAGTCACGGCATGTCAGTGTCACAGCTTGATAATACAGCCAGTGAAAGGAACTCTTGTTGGAGAAAGGAGTGAACTTAAGCTGGATAGAACTAGGAAGCCACCTTAAAAAGAAGATTCCTGTTTTCTTGAGTATAGGGTAGGTAGGAAATAACCACTTTTATTTCTCATATTCTGGGCTTCTCTTTTCCTATGACTCCCAACTGTCACAAAATTCTAATGGAATGTGTCATTCATTCGTTTCACAAACTTATATTGATCATCACTACATACCAATCACTGAACTGTGCACTGAATACAAAGCTCTGTATCATACAATTCCAACCATCAAGAGGCTTCTGGTCTAGTAAGTGAACAATGGTCCCACAGTGAGCTAAATGCTACCGTAAGAGGAGACACCAAGGGCCTCTGGGGCACACAGCAGGGGCTTTCAATTCAGCTGGGGCTTTGTGGGTCCAGGTGGGGCAGCATCAAGAAAGGGTTCATGTTCTGGCCTCCTTCTACTGCCAGCCATTTACCTTGTTTGGTGTTGGTTCCAATGTTTTCTGTGCAGGCTCTGTCCCCTCAAACAGTGGCTGTATAGCTACCCGAGTCTCTCCAGACTGCAGGTATCTCTTGGGTGAGACTAGATCCATTTCCATATGGCTTTTGGCTGTCACCCCTTTCAGTTGTGTTAGTCTTGTCTTGCTGCATGGACTTCCCTTTCAGTGAGAGACGCTTACTGAGTAAGCTGCCCAAGGAGCTGAAATCAGTGGATTGGTCCCTTGATTGGCCTGGATGTAGTTCAAAGTCATTCCAAATAACTTATCCTCATTAAATAAGGTTTATATCTTCACCGTTGCTGCCAGTTGTTAGGAGAAGAGAAGAGAGCTTTGGTATGTTATGAAATAAAACATCCTTCACTTATATGAGTGATGATTCCTCCCTTTCCCATTGTAATCCCTTCCACGTTGGGGTAGCTGTCATATCCCAACACTCACAGAACACCCCTTAAGCCTTCTCATTTCTGGTTCAACTTGAAAAAGCTGCTCTGTAGCTGTGTATAGTCACTGTACACCTTGGGCCTCCAAGTGACAGGTGTGGTCCACCTTGAGCTGAGCTTTCTGTGGGGCGATCGGGAGCAGTGCCTCTCTTTTTTTTTTTTTTTTTTTTTTTTTTTTTTTGCCTGTGCCTCATGACTTGTGGGATTTTGGTTCCCTGACCAGGGATCGAATCTGGGCCCTCAGCAGTGAGAGCACAGAGTCCTAACCATTGGACAGCCAGGGGAATTCCCAGCAGTGCCTCTCTAACTTGAGTGTGCATCAGTGGGAAGCTTTATTGAAAGTCCAGATTCTGAGATCATATTAAGAGAAGAATATTGGTCTAAGGGTCCGAATGGGGCTGCCATCCTGGCTCTCCTACTCACCCCATGACCTGGGCCAAAGTAGGTGATCTTACCAATTAAATGGGTAGTCCTGTAATGATTAAATGAGAACGCAAGTGTGTATGCAGACGTAGCTTGCAAACTGTCAAGAAAAACTGCAAAACATAATCATTTGTTGTCTAAAGCCCTGCCCTTTTCTGGACCCACACAGTACCGAGGCACTCTTTCGAAGGGCTAGGGTTCCATACTCTCCTTGCTTTACTACTTTACCTTAGGGCAAGGGAAATTGGCCTTTAGCCTCAGCAGTAGCCAGAAGGAGAGGTCACTGCTTGAGATCCATAAACTCACCGCACATTTGCCAATCCAGAATGCAGAAAGGACCCCCAAATCCCAGTGTTATAAATCCCCTTTTTTGATCTCAGGGTATTGGAAATTCTCATAATAGCGATACCACTTATTAGGAGGCAGTATTCATGAAGAGATTAAGAGCAGAGGATCTGGAATTGACCTGCCTGTGTGTGAATGCTGGCTCCAACCCTTAGTATCTGTGTGACCTGTCAACAGACTTCCCCTCCCTGTGTCTCAGTGTCCTCAACGGTAAGGTGGTGATAATAATAACAGTGCCACTTCCCAGGGTTGTTGAGAGCATTCAGTGATGTGGCATAAGAAAAGCACTTAGAAAAGTATTTGGAGGGCACATGGTAAGTACTCAGTAAATGATGGCTGCATTTTTATGAAGCTTTTGCTGTGAGCCAGCCCTGCGCTAAGCAGTCTACATGGATTATTTAATCTTTACAAAACCCTTTGTGGTAGAACTGTTGTTATTCCCATTTTATGGATGAGGAAACTGAGACTCAGAGGCATTAACTAACTTGCTCAACGCTGTAGAGTTAGTGTAGAACCAGGACTTGAACTCCAGCCTCTCTGACTCAAGAATCTGTGTTCTCTCACGTATTACACTGTGTCTGGTAGTGTCAGCAGATGGGCGTTTCCCTGCTTTCCTTCCGAAGAAAGCAGTGAGAAAGTGGTCAGATGGCTGAGATTTTGGTTAACCTCCCAGGAAGGCCCTATGAGCACATTACCATGTATCCTAAAAACTGAATAACTTGATGATCAGGGATAGTGAACACTTTGGGAGGAGGTCTTTTCCATGTTGAATTGCATTAGGTTGAAGGTTCCATGCCCTTTGAGGCCACGGTAGCTTGCAGCGTGGCTGGCAAATAGCTTTCAAGGCCAGAAGCACAGCTGAGTGTTCTAACTGAACACTTCTTAAAATGAAGTCCGCGTTTTGCCACCCGCAGTCATTTGTATCCTTTCTTCACTCACCATTCTTTTAGTTAAGAAGGGTTAAAAGCTGTCCTTTATGATCACAGCCAGGACTTGAGTGAAAAGGCAGAATTCCACCTCCCAGGATCCCAGAGGGGCAGCAGTTGTCCAGAAGAGCTGGGGTTTGGAGTATAATGTGTCTGTTTACTGTATGAACACCCAAGCCAAGAGTTTGCCTGTCGCCGGCTGCCTGACCTTCAGATGTTGCTCTGACATGCAGGAAGTCATGACTCTTCAGCAACTAACTTGATGCCCACTGGATGGAATGCTTTGTTCCTGAAGTCTGCAGGGGGAACTCAGGACTTCTGCTATCACTCAGCCAAAAGGGGGCCGGGGGGGAGGCTAAACAAAACCCTGAAGGCTCCGCTTTTACCTTGTGGATTCCTTTTGACTTGCATGCAGCCTGAAATGCTGCTGTCCTTGATCTCCTGATCCTCGTACTGAGGTTCTTAAAATCAAGGCCTTTCAGAAAAAGCTAGCCCCCAAATCCTCATGCCTGCACACCCCCAGCATGCATTTCTGGAGCATCCTTGGTGTTCCCAGGCAGGAGGTTAGCCTCTTTCACATTTATCTTCATGTCCAACCCTTGCGGCTTTTTTTACACACAAGGAAACAGGCTAAGGGGCTATGGGATTCGTACAAGGGGGCACAGCTGGTCAGTGGGACCCAGCTCTGTGTGCTCCAGGTCCAGTGCTTCCTCCTCCTCTCCCCCCAGTGCCCCCTCTTCCTCTCCATTCTTGTCACCCCCTTACCCTGATCTCCTCCTTGGTGTGGCCCCGCTCCCTGCTGTGCGTGGCTAGCAGCATTTCTCAACCTCCGTTGACATTCCAGGCTGGATAACTTCTTTGTGGTGGGCGCCTGCCCTGTACATTGTAGGATGTTTAGCAGCATCTGTGGCCTTTATCCTCTAGATGCTGCCGGTACCACCAATCACAACCAAAACGTCATCATGCATTGCCAAATGCCCCCAGTCTTCAACTAAGGCCAGTCTTCAATGAAGGAGAAAAATCATCCCTCATTGGGATGACTTTTAGCTTTATTCTTAGCCTTATTCTTCCTCTTCACCATTCTTCCCCGAGAAAGAGGTCAGCGTGTTGGTGGTGAGCCCCATGGCATGGAGTGCTCTGGAACACTTAGTCATTGCTCTTTCATCCCAGCCAGAGTTCCCTAAAGCAGTGCCTATCGCTGTGATGAGCTGGTCAAACTTACAAAAGTTCCTCAGGCTCTGGTGCCCAGGGTCTGAGTGAAAAAAGCCCTCATCCCTTCTCAGTGCTCTCAGAACAGGCCCAAGAGGATGGGACTGGGTCTTCAGTGCTTCCCTGGGAAGAATCCTCTGTCCTGTACTTGCAGAGAGATCTGGAGAGACAGGAGTGCTGGGCTTGGAGTGGGGCCTTCCTATGAGGTATAGAGATGCTGCTCCTTTCAGATGGATTCCCGTGGCTTCTGCAGGAAATCCTGCATCTTTTCTAGGGCAGCTGATTCCCTTAGCATGTGGAGGGGGAGGGCAAGGCCTCAGTTGAAGATTGGGTGAAAGCTGTGGTCCTTCACTCCAGAAACGTACACTTTGCCTGTCGTTTCAGGGGTTCACAGATACCAAAGGTTGGCCGTCCCTCCCATCCATTTGCAGGTTAGGGGCCCTTGCTTTATGCTTACACTTATCCTTGGGGTTGAAGTGGAGAGGGAGGGGTCTTTGGCTCCCCTTTTGCTTTTGGTGGGAATAACAGTCCACCCTTTCATTCTGGGCCCTAAACCCTAAGCTGGCTTGAGTAATATAATACAAGGTGAGGATGTAGTCAAGGAGATGAGCCGAGAGAGAAGCTGGGCCCTGTAAATAGGAAAGGAAGCGGGATGGCAATTCGGGAGCTGACTCCTTCCCTGTTCCAGCCCAGCCTGAGGGCAAGGCCCAGCTGAGGGGAGGAAAGGGAGGAGAAAGCAAGCGGAGGAGATGAGCAAGGGAGAGGTGACCCCCTTCTTTCCCAGCTGCAGCAGCCCAGCGGGTTAGATGAATGCTGGGAGGGGGGAGGGTGACCCTGGCAGAACCCTTTGTTCCAGCTGAGGCTGGAGCGGGGGCACCGAGCCATTCACACGCCATCCCAGGGCATCCTGCTGGGCACGCTGGGGAGGGGGCACAGCAGCCGGTCATGGGACTTGGCCAGGCAGATAGCTGGATGCTCAATAGGGAAGCCTAGCTGCGTGCTGCGTGCTGCGGAGGCTGCGGGAGGGGCTGCTTCTGCCATCCTTCCTCCAGGCTGTGGCCGGTCCCGCAGACCAGAAGGCCCTGACTGGTCCCAGTCGCTCTGTCCTGAGGCAGCCTGGTTTCCCGGTCCCGCTTCTCCTGGTCACCCTCCTTAAAGCGAGTTCTAACTCAGGGACTCACAGCAGCGCCTGTTGCTCCCTGCTCCCTCGTGTGATTTCTTATCCCTAAAGGGGCTCCAGCATTTTAATTCCGCTCTTATTTCTTATTCTCCCTGGCCAATGTCCTGGTCCTGGATAGAGGCAAAGGCATCCATAACTCCACCTACTTTTGGAGGGAAGGATATGGAAACCTTTCTACGTCGCCCATGCTGTCCCTGGCTCCCCTTCCTCAAGACCACCAGCCCTCTAGGTGGCATCATTTGTCCCTAGGCCTTTGGGGGTGTGTGCAAAAAAACCCTGTCATAGAAGGGATACTGGACTGTTTGTGAGCCCAAAGTCAGAGGGTATCTTCTTGACCATTTGTGCCTTGGAGGAGGGAGAAGGCACGATTATATGGTCCACACCTCCCTGCAGCATCACTGTGGCCTCCTAGGTGACGGTGCTCCTAGACTTGGCTCCTCTACCTTGCCCCCCTGGAATGGGCTTTGGTTGCATGGGAGCTGAGCCCTCACTGGTTCCTCTTCCCTCTTCCCAGGCCTAGCCAGCAGCCCTGAGTGTGCTTGTGGTCGGAGCCACTTCACGTGTGCAGTGAGTGCCCTCGGCGAGTGTACCTGCATCCCCGCCCAGTGGCAATGTGATGGAGACAACGACTGCGGGGACCACAGCGATGAGGACGGATGTAGTAAGAACCTCCCCATGGGACGCTGGGAAGTGGTAGAAGGTGTGAGGGAGCAAGGACAGGTGTGATGGCGTGTTCTGTGCATCAGCTGTGTCAGACTCAAAGTTGGACTCTCTCGAGGGTGACAGATATTAACAGATGGGTGGTTTCTTCACAATATATATGGCTTCAGCCCTCCCATATTTCCATGCATGTATGGCCAATAAAACAAACTTTGAAACAAGTACAGGAGAAAACATTTGAAATTACAGGTGGTCTCTTTAATTAAATAGATCTCTCTGTATTTATGTGAATGTGTGTATCTATTGCATATTTGTGCATTTTAAAATGTGCATACTATACGTGGATGCCGAGGATTTCTGTGTTTCTTATGTTGGTATTCTTTGTAATCACACCTTTTCAAATAACATAAACTCTGTAAGAAATCACATATTCTCATGAAATCTCCCCTTTCCCCTAGTGTCGTAACATGCACAACAGGCTAGGGTATCCTGTCTTGGATATGTAGTAATATTACTCCTGAGCCAGTTACTTGTCTGGATTCAGGGGTGCAGTCTCCACCCTGCAGCACCTATATCTGAGGGAGGCTAATTAGTCTCAGAAGAGTGAAGCTGCAACCTGGACCTTATTAACCCTAACCAGTTTAGCTAATTGTGATGATGGTAAATGGCTCACTTTCATGTAGCACTTTGGAGGTGTCAAAAGACCTCGCTGAGTCAATTATAATTATCCCCATTGTACAGTCAAAGAACCTGTAGCTCAGAGAGGGTAACTGGTTTGTGTGATAAGTGATGAGTTCTCGAACTTGAAATTGAGCCCAGGTGTGTCAATCATCATTTGATAAGAGGAAATGGGGAAAAATACTTTTGTTTGTCTTTTCATGTTTTCCTTAACTGCTCTCCTAGTGGTTTTGAGCTCCTTGGGCTCTCCTGCCTTCTGAATCCCTGACCACCACTCCCTGAGAAAGCTCTGGCTTCTTAACTGCTGTTTCTGCTTGGTTCTCCATCAGCTGGGGGCAGGCGTAGGAGTCTGTGAGGAAGGACTGTAATTCAGACAGGGAGTTACCAAAGGATTTCTGG
Organism: Stenella coeruleoalba; assembly: GCF_951394435.1. Taxonomy (NCBI): domain Eukaryota; kingdom Metazoa; phylum Chordata; class Mammalia; order Artiodactyla; family Delphinidae; genus Stenella; species Stenella coeruleoalba. Next base: position 13,355,517 of record NC_137154.1, read on the forward strand.
CCCGGTTGAGCCTGCCTGAGTAAGTGCACCAGACTGACACTCGTTTCCCTTCTTTTGCGGGGACTCAGTGCTACCCACCTGCTCCCCTCTTGACTTTCACTGTGACAATGGCAAGTGCATCCGCCGCTCCTGGGTGTGTGACGGGGACAACGACTGTGAGGACGACTCGGATGAGCAGGACTGTCGTGAGTGCTGGCGGGACTGGGCAGGTTCCATCAAGCTCTGCTGGGAAACAATTTTCAATCAGAGAATGATGCCACAGGGGCTTCCCTGGCAGTCCAGAGGTAGATACTTGGCCTTCCAATGCAGGGGGTACAGGTTCAATCCATGGTCGGGGAGCTAAGATCCCACATGCCTCGCGGCCAAAAAAACCAAAACATAAAACAGAAGCAGTATTGCAACAAATTCAATAAAGACTTGAAAATGATGCCCCAGCCCGTGGTCTTTGGCTCTTGTCCTTCCACCTCTTCTCTTGGTCAGATAAGCCCCCGGAGACAGCCACCTCCTAGGCTCCCTTGGGAAGCATCTGAGCTGCTTGCCTGCTCTGCTCTGCAAGGCTTTCTGCTGGGCTCCCAGGCGCTGGCTCCACTGCCTGTAGCAGCCTGACCGCTCTGTGCCCACAGCCCCGCGGGAGTGTGAGGAAGACGAGTTCCCCTGCCAGAATGGCTACTGCATCCGGAGCCTGTGGCACTGCGATGGTGACAACGACTGTGGTGACAACAGCGATGAGCAGTGTGGTGAGCGGGGCTCCAGGGAGGCAGGCGGGGTGGCTGGTGGATGGCATGGCCATGGGGAGAAAGAGCAGCAGGGGCTCTAGCACTGCCCGAACCTTGAACTGCCCAGGTGCCTGGAGCAGCTGGAGGAGAGCAGGAGGGGCAGAGCAGCCAGACCCCCCAGGAACCACAGAATAGGAGCCTGAGGCCCAGTCTCTCCAGGGCTTCGGCTTTCCCCTTGGGAGTCTGCACCGAATCTGTGGTGTCTTGCAGGGCCTGGGTCAGACTCCCAGGGGCAGTGAGGATGGGAGTCAGGGAGGATTGCAGGAGGGTTGCCGGTGGGGCTCCTGCAGGATTGTTGTCCCATTGCGTCCCCCCAGACATGCGCAAGTGCTCCGACAAGGAATTCCGCTGCAGCGATGGAAGCTGTATCGCTGAGCACTGGTACTGCGATGGTGACACTGACTGCAAAGATGGCTCTGACGAGGAGAGCTGTCGTGAGTGGCCCCAGAACTCAGGCTCTTGGGCTGGGATGGGGCAGAGGGCTCCATGCCATGGGCTGAGGGCCAGGCTGAGGAGTGCATGAACAGTGGGCAAGGAGTGTGGGTTCTTAAGAAGCGGCTCCTCCTAGGTTGAGCCAGGGAGGGAACAGGTTCCCCAGGTGGGAAGGGAGGTCTCCCTTTGGTCCACCAGAATATGGGAGTCTATAAGGGCCATCCCAAATGAAACCTGGTTTCTTTGTCTGAGCATCTTGCTCCTTTGAGGAGTCAGGGCCCCTCTCCTCTGTCCAGGACTGAGTGTATTCCCCTCCCCGCCCCTGCCCTCCTTCCAGCCTCGGCAGTGCCAGTGCCCCCCTGCAACCTGGAGGAGTTTCAGTGTGCCTACGGCCGCTGCATCCTCGATATCTACCACTGCGATGGTGATGATGACTGCGGAGACTGGTCGGACGAGTCTGACTGCTGTGAGTGCTCTGGCCAGCTGGGTGGGGGAGGGGAGGCCAGGCTGGGAGGAACTCCTGGGGTGGCAAGGCACAGGTGCCACCTGGGTCAGGAGCTCAGGGGACAAGCTTCTGGTTTCCCTGGTCCCTACTGAGCAAAGATAGAAGAGCCTGGGTGCTGGGGCTGTGGCTTTCTGGTCTGCCATGGGACACTGGGTGCAGGGACTAGCTAGAGACAGAAGCCTATCGTGTTTCCGCAGCCTCCCACCAGCCCTGCCGCTCTGGGGAGTTCATGTGTGACAGTGGCCTGTGCATAAACGCGGGCTGGCGCTGTGATGGCGACGCGGACTGTGATGACCAATCTGATGAGCGCAACTGCAGTGAGTGGGGGGCGGTGCCGACGGCCTGGGCTGGAAGTAGAGAGAGGCCACCACCGGCAAAGCTTGAAGACAGTTAGGACAGGACCACCATGTACAGTCGTGTAGGTTGGGCATGGCCCAGAGGTGCCAGGTGCAAAGGATGCCAGTCCCACAGTAGGCATATCTTCCATGATTCTGTAGATTTATATAGTCATCATGGCAGTTTCCAGCAGATGGCAGTAAAGTGTCTTGAGGAAAAGGCACCTTTTTCCATTTCCCACAGAGATGCCATATAGACCAGCTGTGACACTGCTGTCAAGAAGAGTGGCGTGGGTGCTGGCATAAAGCGCATTTTGGGGTGTCAGGGTGGTGCTTTGGGCTGACGTGGGGCCCGGCTTTCATTAGACCTTTGCTTTGCCCAGCCACCTCGATATGTACGGCGGAACAGTTCCGCTGTCGGTCAGGCCGCTGCGTCCGTCTGTCCTGGCGTTGTGACGGGGAGGACGACTGTGCGGACAACAGCGATGAAGAGAACTGTGAGAACACAGGTAGAGTCTCCCAGGGGTACCCCAGGCCCGTTAACCCATAGGTGGGTTGGAGGATAGGGGTGGGAAGAGGGTGTTACTGTTGCCTTTCCATTTGGGCCAAGGTGATGCTTTAGTCAGATCTTGCCCATGACCTGGATTTTTCCTGCTCTTCTCAATTACCAGTGTCAAATCCAGGTGCATCTGTTGACCTGCAGTCTCATGGCCTGGAACACAGTATCAGGGCTGGGAGTTTCAATGGCCTCTCACATCTTAACTCACACATGGCTGGTGCCTAGTGCTCTGGCCTCGTGAGCAAGGACTGCTCTCTGGCTGACAGCCCCCATGCCCCCTCCCCTAGCCACACTGGTGCCGGACACATGGATGTGCTCTCTCATTCTGTCCCACACCCCTCACCATCCCACTGCGGTGTCCTGGGGAGAAAACACATGCAGACATTCAGCCAGCCCTGTCTGAGCTGTTTCCTGCCTTGGACCCCGACCCTCCCACCTTGAGTCTCATCTGTCTCCAGCTCACCCTAGAAAATGACAGGCTCCCATCCTTTTGCTGACCCAAGCCCTGCCCTGATGTGACCTGGGTCTCCCTCCCTCCTTCCCCATTTTCCTCCCTCCCTCTCCAGGAAGCCCCCACTGTGCCTCGGACCAGTTCCTGTGTTGGAATGGGCGCTGTATCGGGCAGAGGAAGCTGTGCAATGGGGTCAATGACTGTGGGGACAGCAGCGACGAAAGCCCACAGCAGAGCTGCCGTGAGTGTCCCCCCGGGCGCGCCCACCCGTGGTTTGTGGCTGAGCCCCGCCCATATGCTTCAGAGAGAAGCCTCCCCAGTGACTCTTGCAGCCTCAGGAGCTGTTCTTCGTGGTCCAGGTGGAATGCCAAGTTGGCTGTCTGGGGGAGGATTCTGGGCTCAACTCCCATCTCTGGCCTGCCTGGCACAGGGCCCCGGACGGGTGAGGAGAACTGCAATGTTAACAATGGTGGCTGCACCCAGAAGTGCCAGATGGTGCGGGGGGCAGTGCAGTGTACCTGCCACACAGGCTACCGGCTCATCGAGGACGGACGCACGTGCCAGGGTGAGCTGGGGCCTGGGTGGGAGCAGGGCCAGGCAGCTGTGTTTCCGATGGGTCAGGCATTTGATGGGCGTAACCTCATATCATGATCACAGTAGCCTTGGGAGGTAGGGATTGTTATCCCTCCCATTTCAAAGGTGGGGGAACGGAAGCTCAGAGAGGTGAGTTAGCAGAGTTGGGATTCCAGCCCAGCTCGGAGTGAACTCAAAGCCCTTGACCGCTTGTTATATAGTCTTCCCACTAGGCCTGGAAAGTGGATGGGTATGTGGGCAGGGAAGCAGCTCATCAGCTGGGCAGTTGGGGTGGGAGGATGGCAGAACAGAGATCTCCTGACCACGTTCCGTCCTCACAGATGTGAATGAATGTGCCGAGGAGGGGTACTGTAGCCAGGGCTGCACCAACAGCGAGGGGGCTTTCCAGTGCTGGTGCGAAGCAGGCTACGAACTCCGGCCTGACCGGCGCAGCTGCAAGGCTCTGGGTAAGGGGTGTTGGCATTTGGCTGGGTGGGCAGAGGACTGAGCCTGGCAGCCAGGTGCTCCAGTGCTTGGAGATTTGCCGAGAGTTAGCTGTTTCCATTGCAGTAAAATGGAGCTATGAATTGCATCCTGAGCCCCAAGCAAAACCCTGCTGGGGTGGGATGTGCACTTTGCAGGCTCCCACCCTTCTAGCACTGATGCTAACAGCTTGGGACGTGCCCTAGAGGGCTAGGGGCCCCCTGGAGCTGGGGGTGCATGCTGATGTTGCCAGGGGCAGCTCTGGAGCCTGGCGGGGGCCCCATTTCTATGCCACGTCCCAGGGCCGGAGCCTGTGCTACTGTTCGCCAACCGCATCGACATCCGGCAGGTGCTGCCGCACCGCTCTGAGTACACACTGCTGCTCAACAACCTGGAGAACGCCATCGCCCTCGACTTCCACCACCGGCGTGAGCTTGTCTTCTGGTCCGATGTCACCCTGGACCGGATCCTCCGCGCCAACCTCAATGGCAGCAATGTGGAAGAGGTTGTGTCTACAGGGCTCGAGAGCCCAGGTAGGGAACGAGGCCCCATGGGGAGGGGCAGGGCCACACCACATGCAGAGCCATCGAGGAAAGAACAGGCAAGTGGCTACAAACCTTAGGCAGTGGAACATCTTCTTCTCGCAGTGAAATCTTGGATGGAACTCTAATATGGAAAACATTCATTAGTCTACCTTCATTTTATAGGTTCAGGTTTATAACATCTGCTGGTTGTAAAGCAAACATGAGCTCAATCAGCAAGAGTAATGAGACCGTTTTGATGAATGTAACCACCTGAAATCAGAGATTTGTGGATGACCGTTACAGTTCTCTATCAGCCTTGCATCCAATTAAGTTCTGACTTTTGATTGCTTAGTATTAGGAATATTCTGATCAACCCAGATAAATATATCCAAATGTTTGCAGATTAGAAAAACAATAGCTCACTTTGCAATCTCAGGCCATTCTACAAGCAAGGGAAGTGGGGTAGAATTTGGTATTGAGCACATTTGACTCAAATGCTTATGGGACTTCTGATGTTCCTCTGTGAACCCCTGAGCCACAATCTGTAAACCCCTGGGCCAGTGCAGTCGGGGACCCTGGGTGTGGGTCAGGGAGCCAGGATTCGTGAAGTGGCATGTGATTGGCTGCGAGGAGGAAATGCATGACCTTGGACAGTTACTTGACTTCTCTGTGCCTCAATATCCTCACCTTCATGGGCATTATAGTACCTAGCTCACACAGCTGTTGTGATGATTAAATGAGTTAGTGTGTGTAACATGGTTAGAAGAGTACCTGGCCCAAGAAACGGCTTTGTGTAAGAGCTGCCCTTGCTTCTACGGCACAGAGGAGCCTGGGCTGAACCCCTGACATTTTTCCATGGCCTCTTTCCACTAGGGGGCCTGGCTGTGGATTGGGTCCATGACAAACTCTACTGGACCGACTCAGGGACATCAAGGATTGAGGTGGCTAACCTGGACGGGGCCCACCGGAAGGTGCTTCTATGGCAGAACCTTGAGAAGCCCAGGGCCATTGCCTTGCACCCCATGGAGGGGTGAGTGAGCTGTGGCTCAAGCTCCCAGGTTCCTCATGCAACCTCCAGGGACAGTTCCCCCCACCACCTGGGCCAGACTTTATTGGTAGGGGGTGGGGGCAGGGGGGCGGGCATCCTCACAGGGTGATGTTAATAGCCTTGGCTGTGCGCTCAGACACACCTGGATTTACAGCTCCTCAGTAATTGGCTGTATGGCCTTGGGCTAATTAATCTCTATGCCTCCATTTTACTCATTTCTAAACTGGTGATCGAAAATATACCTACCTCACAGCTGTGTGAAGATTAAAGATTGAATGAGATGATGCATTTTAAATGGCATAACACATTATATAAGTGGCAGATGTTTAGTTTTTTTGTTATTAGTTCATAGCGTTGAACTAATTAATAAAAATTAATAGGGGGCTTCCCTGGTGGCACAGTGGTTGAGAATCTGCCTGCCAATGCAGGGAACACAGGTTCCATCCCTGGTCAGGGAACTAGATCCCACATGCGTGCTGCAACTAAGAGTTTGCCTGCCACAACTAAGGAGCCCACCAGCTGCAACTAAAAAAAAAGTGCAAGTGCTGCAACTAAAGGAGCTGGCGAGCTGCAACTAAGACCCGGCACAACCAAAAAATAAATAAATCAGAATAAAATAACTTAAAAAAAAAAACCTGGCAAAGTTGAATGGCAAGAAGCTGGCATTACTTTAAAAATAAAATAAAAATTAATAATTTTATTATTAGAAGAAAGGTCTCCTGAAATGCAAGTTCTTAGCCTCTGGTTTTTAAAACTTAAATGCAGGGACTTCCCTAGTGGTCCAGTGGTAAATAATCCGCCTTCCAATGCAGGGGACGCAGGTTCGATCCCTGGTCAGGGAACCAAGATCCCACGTGCTGCGGGGCAGCCAAGCCCGCGCGCCACAGCTGCTGAGCTTGCGTGCCTCAACTAGAGAGCCCACGTGCCACAAACTACAGAGCCCACGCGCTCTGGAGCCCATGTGCCCTGGAGCCTGTGCGCCACCACTAGAGAAGAGAAAACCTGCACACCACAACTAGGGAGAAGCCCGTGCGCCCGAACGAGCGCCACAATGAAGGCTCCCGTGTGCCGCAACGAAGACCCCACGCAGCCAAATGAATAAATATTAAAAAGAAAAATTTAAGTGCAGTCAATCAAGGGGGGTGTCCTCTAAGATCCTACAGTTGCAGGTCAGCTGTTTTAGAAACACCGTGTGTGTGTGCGCACATGCGCGCGCATGTGTGAAATTACAAAAGGTGGTGGTAGACATTATGACAAAGAAGAAAGTGCTTGTCCTAAGTCGTATCACCCTAGTATATTGTCAGTTCCACAAGGTCAGAATTTTTGTCTGTTTTGTTCACTGCTGCACTCCCAATACCCAAGATAGATATGCCCTGCTCGTAGCAGGTATTCCAAAATTTTTTTTGTTAAATGAATACATGCCCTGACTAGAGACATTTAAATTCAAATATTGAAAAAATGCTCTGCAGACCAAACAATGTGTCTCCTAACAGTTGGAGTCACCTGGTTTAAACCAATAAAAGCCCCCTGCCTGATTACTATCCTGGGTACTTACCCACCCTCTACTGCCTTCCTCGCAATGTGCTTTTTTCTATTCCCAGTACCATTTACTGGACAGACTGGGGCAACACCCCCCGCATCGAGGCCTCCAGCATGGATGGCTCTGGACGCCGCATCATCGCCGATACCCATCTCTTCTGGCCCAACGGCCTCACCATTGACTATGCCGGGCGTCGTATGTACTGGGTGGACGCTAAGCACCACGTCATCGAGAGGGCCGATCTGGACGGGAGTCACCGCAAGGCTGTCATTAGCCAGGGTGAGGCCCTCCCTTCACTCTCCTTTATCTCTCATCCTACTTCCACTGGCCCAGGCCCCAGGAGCCTTGGCAGAGGGTGAGATTTGTGCAGTTGCTGGGCCTGGGGGCCAGGCAGGCCGTGTCTAGACTGAGGTCATCCTGGGCTTTCCCCCAGGCCTCCCGCATCCCTTTGCCATCACCGTGTTTGAAGATAGCCTGTACTGGACAGACTGGCACACCAAGAGCATCAATAGTGCTAACAAGTTTACTGGCAAGAACCAGGAGATCATTCGCAACAAACTGCACTTCCCCATGGACATCCACACCTTGCACCCCCAGCGCCAGCCTGCAGGTAAAAAACCGCCCACCTGGTGGGCCTCCAGTGCTTCTGAGAACCTTCCTTGCACCTGTCACAGTTGCCGTTGTTTCTCGCGGGGAAATTTGAGATTAGCACGGATGTGAGCGAATCCCTCCCTCTGCTGGAAATTTAGGGTAGTACAACGTTGAGACTCATGAAGGACTTTCAATTTCACTGTCCCCATCTAATACATGCAGCCATTTCCTGTGTGTCAGGGATTCACTCTGCTTACAGGTGGGGCAGATATAAAAACTAATAAGGCCTAGTTCCTCCCTTGAGGGAACTCATACCCTTGCTAAACCACTACTCACTAGTCTTGGGACCGCTTCTTCCAACCTTTGGTCTTACCCGACCTTCTTGCTCTGGGCTTTTTGAGCAGGGAAAAACCGCTGTGGGGACAACAACGGAGGCTGCACCCACCTGTGTCTTCCCAGTGGACAGAACTACACCTGTGCCTGCCCCACTGGCTTCCGCAAGATCAGCAGCCACGCCTGTGCCCAGAGTAAGTGGGTCTAGGGCACCTGCCTCAATGGACATGCCTTGTGAGGGTGGGTGGAAGGAACAAGGGATAGGAGTTCAGGGATTGCCAGTTGTGGGGAGGAGCCGGGCTCCTCAGGTAGCCCCTGGAGAGGAAGAATGTAAGAGGCTGAGGGCTCCCATGTCAAAGCTGAGGGCTGGGCTTCCCTGGTGGCGCAGTGGTTGAGAGTCCGCCTGCCGATGCAGGGGACACGCGTTCGTGTCCCAGTCTGGGAAGATCCCACATGCCGCGGAGCGGCTGGGCCCGTGAGCTATGGCCGCTGAACCTGTGTGTCCGGAGCCTGTGCTCTGCAGTGGGAGAGGCCACAACAGTGAGAGGCCCACGTACCGCAAAAAAAAAAAAAAAAAAAAAAAAATGCTGAGGGCTGAGGGCCCAGCAGTAGTCCCTGAAGGCTCAGTGACACCACCCAGTCAAGTATGAACTGCTGCAGCCAGGCTTGTGTATCATTTCACCCAGGATGCTTTGTCTGTAGGCAGCAAGAGGGTTCCAGGCCCTTCTACAAAGCAGGGGAATGGCTTCCTAGCTCTTTACCTTTAGCCTCACCCTGTTACAGACTTTCTCTCAGCCCCTAAACCATAGAGTAAGATCGGGACTTCTGATGGTGCTCTGCATACATAAGCCCTGGATAAATAAGTGCCTAGTGAGTGAAAGATAATGGGATTCCCAGGGGGCTCCCTGAACCGCTACTCTGGCTTCCTTTGAGCTCCTGAAGGTGTATTGCCTTGAGAGGGTGGCCTTGTCTAGCTCAGTGGTGCAGGTGCTTTTTCCTAAGTATAGTCCAGAGAAGCGTGATCCAGATGTATAGCACAACCAGCAAGGGGCTGGGGTAATTCCTCACACATCACAGCTCTTCTCATTTACTGCTGTATGCCCACTGATCCTTTTATCTCTGGTTAAAATCAAATTTCTCTTGGGATCTAGGTCTTTTCCAGAGAGTGAAATTAGGAAAACTATTCAGAGGAACAGGGGCAGTGGTCATTCAACACTTTGATTGAGAACCTCATTTCCTTGCCTTCTTTTGTGCCCAGCTATTCCCACGTTGTCTTAATGAGATGCAAGGAACTTCCCCTTAAAGGTTTCCCAGAGCTTAAAAGAAGATAGCTGATAAAGTTAGGCAGGAAGTGCCTTTCCAAGCAGAATAGTATATGGGGAAATATTCAGACAGACCAGAATAGGGGCAGGGGATGGAAAAGAGCCAGCTGGGAAGAAGCTCTATAGAGGTGTGGCCAGAGCTCCATCTCTGGAGTCAGACCTGAGTTCAAGTCCCTGCTTCGGTGCTTTGTAGCTGTGGGATCCTGGACCAGTTACTTGGCCCCTGTTAGCCTCAGGATTGCTTATCCAGAGAATAAGAATAAAAATGGCGTGAACCACAAAGGGTTGTTATGAGGGTAAAGGAGACGAGGCAAGAAAAGCACCAAGCTTGGTGCCTGGCAAGGAGTAAGTGCTCTGCAAATAGTCATTATTGGCTGAAGTCATGAAGAGCAAGAAGAAGGGATCTAGATGACGGAGTGGAGCAGAAGTCCTGAAGCGGACACGGAGGCAGAGAGGCAGGGTGGGGTTGACAGTGACCTAGCCAGTACACCAGAGGAGCCTGAGCAAAGTAACAGGAGAGGCAAGCTGAGATGAAGCTGACAGACGCTTAAACAGGATGCACCTCTGGGCCCTGGCTGAGTCTACTTCCATTGGATCTTAAAGTCTGACTGTGCCAGCACGGGCTGCCCGATGCTCAAAGGGGGCCTGAGGTGTGAAGAGTAGGGGACAAAGGGCACCAGACCCCAGGAAGTGTGATTGAACCAGATGTCACACAGGTGAGCGTCTGTGTCTGTCATTGTTATTGGATTTAGAGCATTAAAAGAAGACCCCTTTCGGCCTTTGATCAGGTCTTGACAAGTTCCTGCTTTTTGCCCGAAGGATGGACATCCGTCGGATCAGCTTCGACACAGAGGACCTGTCCGATGATGTCATCCCACTGGCTGACGTGCGCAGTGCTGTGGCCCTTGACTGGGACTCCCGAGATGACCATGTGTACTGGACGGATGTCAGCACTGACACCATCAGCAGGGCCAAGTGGGATGGAACAGGACAGGAGGTAGGGCCCAGCGTGGGCCCAGGCCCTTGGGGAGGGCAGAGATTGAGGGATGGAATTCACCTTCTCCTGGGTAAGGGCTTCCCCTACCTTTGCCAGCCTGTGAATTGGTGGAGTTTGGGCCTCCGAGCTGGGGTGTAAGTCCAGTTGGTGACAGAGCTTTGCTTCCTGCCTAGGTGGTAGTGGATACCAGTTTGGAGAGCCCGGCAGGCCTGGCCATTGATTGGGTCACCAACAAGCTGTACTGGACAGATGCAGGTATGTAGAGGGCAACTATGGCCTGGCTCTCTGGGATCCTCTTATTTAAACCCCTGGCCTCGGGTACAAAGGGCCCAGTGCCCCTCCTAGACCATTTCTGTCTTGACCTGAAGTCCTTGGTAGGTCAGGAGTGGTTGGGCTGCTGCAGAGCTGAAGTTAGCCGCTCACATCTGAGGGTTGGGCCTTTGCTATTCAAGTGGCGGCTACTTCTGCTGTGCAGCTGATGCTTGAGAATGCTTTGCGTCATTTCAGATAATGCCCTGTGGTTTTCCTTCCATTGCTGTCTTGGTAAAAGAGGCATTTTCTATTAGGCAGTTAAATGTGGAAGGTAAGGGGAATGCCTTAAACCAGAGCTATCAAAGTGTGGTTCCCAGCAGAATCAGCATCAGCATTACCTGGGAACTTGGTAGAAATGCAGATTCTTGGGCCCCACGTCAGACCTGCTGAATTGGAATCTTCGGGGGTTAGGTTCAGGAATCTCTACTTTCACAAGCTCTTCTGGTTTTTGTGCACACTAAAGTTTGAGAAGCATTGCCTTAAATTATAGGACAGAGTGGGTTGCTTGGGTTGAGGAAGCCTTACTCTTCCACGAAATGGAACTGATCACTTCCTTGAATTTCTTCTTGATGTTCAATTCACTAAATATCCATCGCGCATTTATCACAAAGTATTGCTTGAGCATCTACGGCATGCCATGCTCTGTGCTGGGCATGGGAGGTAAGAGGGCGAATGACCAAGACTAGTTAACGTCTTTGCCCCTTACTTCTTGGTAGGGACAGACCGGATTGAAGTGGCCAACACGGATGGCAGCATGAGAACAGTACTCATCTGGGAAAACCTTGATCGTCCCCGGGACATCGTAGTGGAACCCATGGGCGGGTGAGCACCAGCCCCTTTGGAACAAGTTCCCCCCACCCCCAGATCTGAGTGCTAGGGGGCAGTCTGGAGGTTAGAGAGAGTGGCTAGATCTCACGGGCGCACCAAGGAAGCAAGAGCAGCTGTAGAAACCACAGAGCATCGTGACAACTCTGTCTCCTTCACGGACAAGGAAACCTTTTACATTTAAAATTTTTTTTCTTTTTCTGTTTTTTTTGTTTGGTTGGTTGGCTTTTTGGTCTGCTTACCAAAGTAATCCATTGTTTTTTTTAAAAAAAAAAGTCTGTAGAAAGTGAAGATTCCCTATAATCTCACTCTCCAAAAATAACTGTGGTTAACAGTTTACAGTATTTTTTCCAGATTTTCTTCTATGTGTACGCATACATGTAGCGGTGGAGGTGATGGTTTTGGTTTGACAACAATGGCATACTCTTCTGTAACTTGGATTTTCACTTGGCTATATATATTAGCTATCTTTCCATTTGATTATATAGATCTATTTTTTTCTTCTTGGTGGTTATATAGAATTCTGTTAAGTTGATATACCATAATTATTTAACCCATCCAGTCAAGGAAACATTTAAGATCCTCAGGTACTTTTTGATAGGGATGTGAGATACAAGACCAGAACCCAGAAGGGGGCTGGGAACTGAGGCAAGAGGCTGGGGTAGCTATAGCAAACAGAAACCCTCAAACCCTAGGAACCCTGAATCCCCACTGGGTATTAACTGGAAGGCTTGTAAGATCTCCCTTGCCTGTGCCCAGGTACATGTATTGGACGGACTGGGGTGCAAGCCCCAAGATTGAACGAGCTGGCATGGATGCCTCAGGTCGTCAGGTCATCATCTCTTCTAATCTGACATGGCCTAATGGATTAGCCATTGACTATGGGTCCCAGCGGCTATACTGGGCTGATGCCGGCATGAAGACGATTGAATTTGCCGGACTGGATGGCAGCAAAAGGAAGGTAAGCATGGTGCTAAGGCATCCTCCCACGGCCCTGACAGCCTCCAGGGTGGCGCTTCCTGGCTGGCAGCTAACAGGACCCAGGGAAGCCTAGGGGTGATCCAGCATGGTGCATTTGCTATTTCTCTGAAACTGCGGCTGTGCTCCAGAGCCCGGGGTCCCTGCTCCTTGATGAAGAAAGGAAACTAGGGATCATGTGGCTTGTGGGCTGAGGGTATAAGTGCTTTCCTGATAACCATCAACACTAATTAATCACCAGTTGCATACTGGGCCCATGACCTCTCTCTCTCTTTGTTTTTATTGTTTATTTTGATATAATTTCACACCTACAGACAAGTTGTAAGAATAGTCAAAAGAGGGCTTCCCTGGTGGCGCAGTGGTTGAGAGTCCGCCTGCCGATGCAGGGGACACGGGTTCGTGCCCCGGTCTGGAAAGATCCCATATGCCGTGGAGCGGCTAGGCCCGTGAGCCATGGCCGCTGAGCCTGCGTGTCCGGAGCCTGTGCTCCTCAATGGGAGAGGCCACAACAGTGAGAGGCCCGCGTACCGCAAAAAAAAAAAAAAAAAAAGAATAGTAAAAAGAACCAATAACTAATATTTTGCCACATTGTTTTTTTTTTTTGATAGCAACTTTGAAGGTAATTTTTTATTAATTTTTATTGGAGTATAGTTAGTTGCTTTACAATGTTGTGTTAGTTTCAGCTGTACAGCAAAGTGAACCTACTGTATAGCACAGGGAACTCTACTCAGTGCTTTGCCACATTGTTATATCATTCTTATTCTCTCTCCACACACACACACCACACAATTCTTCTGAACCATCTGAGATTAAATTGGAGACATCCTACCGTTGAACCCATAATAGTCCAGTGCATATTTCCTAAGAATAAGAACATTGTCTTGCATAATCCCAATATAATGATCAATACCAGGAAATTTATCATTGATACAATATTACTATCTAATCACAGTCTATATTCAATTTCACCACCAATTGCCCCGATAATGTCCTTATAGCTTTTTTTTTTTCATTTTTCTTTTTTAGTCCAGGATCCAATCCCAGATCACAGTTGTTTTTAGTAATCATGTCTCTTTAATCTGGAACATTTCCTCAGCCTGTCTTTGTCTTTCCTGATCTTCGTATCTTTAAAGAGTAAATGCCAGTTATTCTGTAGAATGTCCCTCAGTTTGTCTGATGTTTCCTTATGATTAAGTTCAGATTATGCATTTGGGGCAGAAATACTACGGTAAGTAAAGTTGTGTCCTGAGTTTTCAATGTGCCTTATCAGTAGCCACCGATGTCAGCTTGTCCCATCATTGTGATACCAACTTTGGTGGTACAGTTAAGGTGGTGTCCACTGTAAAGTTGCTATTTCTTCCTTTGTAATTAATAAGTAATTTGTGCAGAGACACTTTGAGATTATGTAAATAATACATGATCTTTTACAATCATCACGGAACCCTTGGAGCCAGGCACTGTCACGATCATATCACAGATTGGCTGACCAAGGCTCAGATTTTATAACCAGCTCTAGCTCAAGGTCACACAGCAGGTAGTACTGGCAGAGCTGCATCCTGCCTCCTCACCTGAGCCCTTGACCACTGCTCTGTACTGTCAGGACTTGCTGGGGCATGACACAAGTGCTGGGTCCCTGGCAGGTACTGATTGGAAGCCAGCTGCCCCACCCATTTGGGCTGACCCTCTATGGAGAGCGCATCTATTGGACTGACTGGCAGACCAAGAGTATTCAGAGTGCCGACCGGCTGACGGGACTGGACCGGGAGACCCTGCAGGAGAACTTGGAAAACCTCATGGACATCCATGTCTTCCACCGCCGGCGACCCCCAGGTAAGCAGCCCTTGGCCCACACTTGCTTCTCCTCTGCTTCCCTCTGCGATGGTCCTTCCCATTGACCCATTCCTCTCCACCCAGTGTCCACACCATGCGCTACGGAGAATGGCGGCTGCAGCCACCTGTGTCTTCGGTCCCCAAATCCAAGTGCCTTCAGCTGTACCTGCCCCACAGGCATCAACCTGATGCCTGATGGCAAGACCTGTTCACCAGGTAGGTCTAAGCATCACAGACCTAGATAGAGCCTCTCTGGGAGGAGCAGTGGCTCTCTTTCTTCCCTGCAAGTGGACTCTGGTGTGGTCTGAGAAACCTAAGCTTCTAGAGGCTTAGGGGTGAGATGAAGCTTTTAGAAAAAAGAAGAGGTCCAGAGGAGCAGGTAGACAGGATTAGAAGCAGGATCCAACTAGGTCTCATGGTGTCTTCATGCATATTAGAAAAAGATGCTCCTTTCTCAGACACTTTACTTTTATCTGTTGGGAAATTGTCATAATATACTGGTTCGGTTAGAACAAGTCAGTTTTGTTCCTTCTGCCCAAAATCGGTATAGTAAATACTAGAACATATGATATCTACAATTGGATGGTACCTCCTTTGGAAATGGCACTTTTGTGAGTACACACAACCAGCACAACCTTCGTATAACCTTAATTGAAAGGTCTCAGAAGCAGGACCTGGCTGCCCAGATGTTGGATGTTGAGGTTTCTCCCTAGGGGCTGCTGCATGGTAGGCTGCATTTGAACCCTAACTTCCTGGGGAATTAGAGCAAGAAAGGAGCTCTGAATTGTGCTTCTCAGGTTGTGGGTAAAGCCCTCCTTCACCTAACATGAAGTTTCTTAAACTTCATAGTAAAAGGTCTTTCAAAGAGATTCATTTTCATGATATTAATAAAGAGTGATGACTATGTATCAGACCCAATGCTAAGGGTTTTCTGTACGTGATCTCTTTTATTCCTACAGCCACCCTGTTATTGTCCCCATTTTACAGATGATGAAAGTGAGCCTTAAACAATTTAAATAATGTGCCCAGGATCACAGAACTAGAAACTAATGGAGACAGGGCATGAACTTCAGTTTGCCTTACTCCAAATGTTCTTAATGGCTGTGCTAGGATGACTGTCCTCTTTCCTTCTCTCCCCACCTGGGCAGGCATGAACAGTTTCCTCATCTTCGCCAGGAGGATAGACATACGCATGGTCTCCTTGGACATCCCTTATTTTGCCGATGTGGTGGTACCAATCAACATTACCATGAAGAACACCATTGCCATTGGAGTGGATCCCCAGGAAGGTCTGTGTGGCCCTCCCTTCTCTCCTGGCCCACTGTCCCTGCCTTACAGCAACTGCTGCCCTTGCTTTCCCACCACCTTTGCCTCCTGGTAAGAGCCTGGGGGCTCCCCGTTCCCTCTGGCATGACCCCTGCCCCATCTCTATAGCACTTTCTCTTTGGTTATGAGGGCATGGGGTTTGGGAGCCTTCCACTTCATCTCTGCCAAGAGCTATCCTGCTATGATATTTCTATATTTCCCTTGATATCCTCTGCTCAGGGGTATAGGGCTCTCTGACATGCCCTGGTGTCTCAGGGCATGTTAACTGTGTGTGTTCCTTTGGGGGGCGGGGTGAAAGTCCAGGCTGAGCCAAGGCTTCCCTTTCCAGGAAAAGTGTACTGGTCAGACAGCACGCTGCACAGGATCAGCCGTGCCAATCTGGATGGCTCACAGCATGAGGACATCATCACCACAGGTGGGCCTTGCTCCCAGCCCAGGGACCACCTGTCTGGCTATAGAGCTGGGGGAGATATCCCATCTGTTTTAAGGCAGGAGCCAGTGTGCTGTCTTGACTTCCTGCAGGGCTGCAGACCACAGATGGGCTCGCAGTGGATGCCGTTGGCCGGAAAGTGTACTGGACAGACACGGGAACCAACCGGATTGAAGTGGGCAACCTGGACGGGTCCATGCGGAAGGTGTTGGTGTGGCAAAACCTTGACAGCCCCCGTGCCATTGTACTGTACCACGAGATGGGGTGAGAGCAGCTCTGTGGCTCCAGGCTGCGGGATGGGCTGGCTCAGCTGGGGCGAAGGATGGGGTGAAGGGGGGCAGTGGAGAGCAAGCATGCTTCAAAGGAGCACTGAGACTGACCTCTCTGGGGCACTTCCACTTCCTTGTGACTTCTCTCAGGGTGGCAGTATAGTGTAGAGGTTAAAAGCATGAACCTCAGAATCAGAAATCCAGGATTCAAATTTCTTCACCATTTATTAGCTGCGTCTATCACTTTGGGTCCAATATTTAACCTCCCTGGTCCTCAGATTCCTTGCCTTTAAAATGGAGCCGACAATGAAAATGCATGCCTGTGGACCTTGTGAGGATTAAGTGGGATAATGCATGGAAAGTACTTTTTTTTTAACTGTAAAAAACATAACATTAAATTTACCATCTTAACCATTTTTAAGTGTACAGTTCAGTAGTGTTAAGTATATTCACATTATTGTGAAACAGATCTCCAGAACTTTTTCATCTTGCAAATCTGAAATTCTGTATTCATTAAGCAACAACTCCCTTTTGTGCATGTAAATACTTTTCACAGTGTTTGGCATATTGTTAAGTACTCACAGTAGACAGGAACTGTGGAAATAACCAGCTAGTATTGTTTCTTGCCCAGGTTCATGTACTGGACAGACTGGGGGGAGAATGCCAAGTTAGAGCGGTCTGGAATGGATGGCTCAGACCGTACCGTGCTCATCAGCAACAACCTAGGGTGGCCCAATGGACTGACTGTGGACAAGGCCAGCTCCCAGCTGCTCTGGGCTGATGCCCACACGGAGGTGAGGGTCCTGCTCCTGCTGCTTTGCAGAAGCCTGGGGATATGGGAGAGGCCTATCTGGAAGCTCCGCTGAGGGCTCCCAGTCTTCTGATAGCCACCCCGCACCCTCTCCTTCCTCTACAGCGAATTGAGGCTGCTGATCTGAATGGTGCCAGTCGGCACACCCTGGTGTCACCTGTGCAGCACCCATACGGCCTCACCCTGCTCGACTCCTATATCTACTGGACTGACTGGCAGACCCGTAGCATCCACCGTGCCGACAAGGGTACTGGCAGCAATGTCATCCTGGTGAGGTCCAACCTGCCAGGCCTCATGGACATCCAGGCTGTGGACAGGGCACAGCCACTGGGTGAGAAGATCCCTAGGGCTGTACGCCAGAGCCTCTGACTTCCTGGGGGTATCTCAACATCAGAGATATATCCAGAGCACAGAGATGCCTTTACAACCCGAGAGACAGGGACCTGCCTAAGCCCCCTTGCAGGATCAGGCTGTGTTCCCTCTGGGTATGGCTGGTACTGCAATAGCAGGGTGCTGTCACCTTCAAAGGACTCCTGGAGACACCCCTGCTCCTTCTGCCTCTTCCCTGCCAGGCACCGAATCCTGTTATGTAGATAGCAGACAATCAGGCACAAAAAACTAGGACCTTTATAAGATTCAGACCATATTCCAGGCTGGGTGTCAAAACTCGTGCTTCTCTTTCTCAGGTTTTAACAAGTGCAGCTCGAGAAATGGTGGCTGCTCTCACCTCTGCCTGCCTCGGCCCTCTGGCTTTTCCTGTGCCTGCCCCACTGGCATCCAGCTGAAGGGAGATGGGAAGACCTGTGACCCCTCTCCTGAGACCTACCTGCTCTTCTCCAGCCGCGGCTCCATCCGGCGTATCTCACTGGACACCAGCGACCACACAGATGTGCACGTGCCCGTTCCCGAGCTCAACAATGTCATCTCCCTGGATTATGACAGTGTGGATGGAAAGGTCTATTACACAGATGTGTTCCTGGATGTTATCAGGTATGAGGGTCCCCGAAACCTTCAGAAGACACAGACCTGCTTCTGACCTTTGATGGGTGAGGTTATGGTCTGTGTTGACCTCTAAATGGACTAAGTGATTCCGCAACTTGGATAGTGAGTTCTGACCCTGAACTGTATGCTTTATAGTGTTATCACTTACAGCAGAGTTTCAAACTTTTGTTTTCTTTTGTTTATTTAAAGATGATGAAGTGTTTCAAGATTCTTTTTTTTCTGGTCACGCCACTTGGCTTGTGGGATTTCCCAACCAGGGATTGTGTCCCCTGTGGTGGAAGTGCCGAGTTCTACCCACTGGACCGCCAGGGAATTTATCTATTTAAAGATTAATAGGGACTTCCCCGGTGGTCCAGTGGCTAAGACTCCACACTCCCAGTGCAGGGGGCCCAGGTTCGATCTCTGGTCGGAGAACTAGATCCCACACACATGCCGCAACTAAAAAAGATCCTGCATGCCGCAACTAAGACCCAGCGCAGCCAAATAAATAAATAAATATTAAACAAAAAAAGATTAATAGAAGCCCAGTATGTAAAACAAACAGATAAAGTCAGGCTGGGGACCCGGAGCTTTCTACCTCTACCATTGGGCTCTGCAGGAGCTCCAGTGGTCCTCTAAGACTCATTGATCAGTTGGCCTTGTAGCCAAACCAAGTATCTGTATTATAATGCAGGAACGCTGGCCAAATGCCAAGGCTTATGGTTATTTACAAGGTTGTGTTGGGTTTTGTTTTTTAATATTTTTTGTTTTATTTATTATTATTCCAGTTTTTTACCCCGACACAGCTGAGGAATGTGGTACCCTGTCACTAGTTAGAGGGTTTTACCATGGCAGAGATTCTCACGTAGAAGAACAGGAGCATTCCCTTTTGTTCTCCCTGAGGGGTGTATTAGAATCTGGGAGCTGGTGGGCATATGTAGTTTACAAAAGTCCCCCGTGTATTTGTGACATGCCCCCCATTCTGAGGTTGAATTCCCTGGTGTAGGACTGCTATAAAAATGCACAGTAGATTTTGGAAAAATTTGCCCTTTCTCATAATCACTATCTAGCAATCCTTGTCTCCTCCTTAAGGTGTATGGGGTTTATTAACCTGTCTTTTGGCAAGACGTGGGCCCAGATGCCCCCTACTTACAGCAGGAAACACTCTGTCCTCCCAATAATTTATTCAGTTTGGCAGATACTTTGAATACCTACTGTGCTAGATGCTGAGGAATGTACTTATACATACTTGGTCCCTGCCCCTGTGGGGCTTACAGTGTAGTGGGAATCCAATTATGGGAACATGGATGAAAGGGGTATCAGCCTATTGCTGATCTGGTCAGTCATCCAACCCTGGGCTGTTCCCCAAGGCGAGCAGATCTGAATGGCAGCAACATGGAGACGGTGATCGGGCGTGGGCTGAAGACCACCGATGGGCTGGCAGTGGACTGGGTGGCCAGGAATCTGTATTGGACAGATACAGGCCGAAATACCATTGAAGCATCGAGGCTAGATGGTTCCTGCCGCAAAGTGCTGATTAACAACAGCCTGGATGAACCTCGGGCCATTGCCGTTTTCCCCAGGAAGGGGTAAGTTTTTTGGCCAGCAGAAAAGAGACCCAGGGAAGAAGGGCCTGATGAAGAGGCTCTTGAAAGATGCCTGTATATTAATGGTATCTGGGTGTCCCTGTATTCTCTCGACTTCTGGATGCCATCTTCCCATGCCTTGCTGATGGCGCTCTTGTGTCCCAGGTACCTCTTCTGGACAGACTGGGGCCACATTGCCAAGATTGAACGGGCGAACTTGGATGGCTCTGAGCGGAAGGTCCTCATCAACACAGACCTGGGTTGGCCCAATGGCCTTACCCTGGACTATGATACCCGCAGGTGGGAATCCTGTCCCAGACAGCCTCCTGGAAATCAGGTGGGCAGAGGAGAGGATGGTTGAGATTGAAGTAGTGAAAACAAACAAGTAGAAAGCTCCTTGGTAGGTAGGGAAAAGCAAGCAGTGAGAAGTATGAGGGCACACATTCTTGGAGCAGGTGTTGCTGAATCCAGCACTCAACCCTCAGGCGGGGATTATCTGGTTTTCCTGTTTTCATTTGAATGCTTTAGCAGAGCAGATCCCACCACCCCCATCCAGTTAACCGATTCTTTGCATTTGTTGCTCTCCTGATCCCATCAGGTATTGGAATTTGCAACTCCTGATCTAGGTTAAAAATACTGGAGGGCAGGAGAAGAGGGAGGAAGAGGCTCCAAAGCAGTCAATTCTCCTTTCTGCTCTCAGAAGAAGGGAAGGGAATCAAAGTCACCTGGAGAGTTGGACTGGAGGAGAGGAATGCCTTCTTCCGTTAACTTCACTGAGCTCTTTGTAGACTGAGTCTCTTCTTGAAGGGCGTTCACAAGAATTTGGGCTTTGATTCTTGGGTAGGAGTCAAAGGGTTATCAAGTCGTTGAAGATGAGACTGGGGGCTGGCTCCTCCGAGGTCACTAGATTTCTACCCTCCGCAGAACAGCCCTGGCCTCCCCACTTATGAGTCACCAACCAAGTTCTGCTCTTCAGCTTGGGGGGATTCCCAGTGACCTCTCATCAAGTCAACTTGACTGCTCACAGCACCTGCCAGTTCAGCTCAGGAGGGGACAGCTAGCTCCCTGAGGGCAGGGCTGGGCTACCTGGCAAGTGTCTTCAGCAGCTGCCTTTTCTCCTTTCCTTTACAGGATCTACTGGGTGGATGCCCATCTGGACCGGATTGAGAGCGCCGACCTCAGTGGGAAGCTCCGGCAGGTCTTGGTCAGCCACGTGTCGCACCCCTTTGCTCTCACTCAGGTACTGGCTCAGGAGAGAGGTAACTAAACCTCCTTGACCAGGGGTGTTTCCTCGGGGTTCTGCATCAGCAGCCTCAGCCCCAGGTGCTACTGAACAGGTTTGCTATGGAAGCTCATTTTAGGGGTGATTCTTGTACACTGAAGCCTTGCCACTATGTGCCCTGCTGCTCCTGCTGTCCCATGTTCTAACATTCGAAGCAGTGGCTCTCAAACAGCTGTACGGAGTCAACTGTGGAATTTGTTAAAATGAATATTCCCGGGCACTGGATATAAAGAATCTGCCTCCTGAAGGTTGGGCAAAGAATATTCATCTTAACAAGTTCCCCAGCTGATCCCAGTGCTGTGGTCCCAGCATGCAAGCTCAGGCAGCTTACTTTAGTGGGCAGAGGTGTGGAGAGGCTGAAAGCCAGAGTTTTCAGGCAGGTAGCCGGTCGGTAAGTGTTTACTGAGTGAGTACCTCCCATGAGCCAGCTCTGTGGGTTCAAGTTCTGCCTGTGTCATGAAGTAACTATGCAACTTTGACAAGACAGTGAACTTCTCTAAGCTTCACTTACTTATAAAATAAATGAGTTTAATAATAGCATCGGGCTTCCCTGGTGGCACAGTGGTTGAGAGTCCGCCTGCCGATGCAGGGGACACGGGTTCATGCCCCAGTCTGGGAAGATCCCACACGCTGTGGAGCGGCTGGGCCCGTGATCCATGGCCGCTGAGCCTGCGTGTCCGGAGCCTGTGCTCCGCAACGGGAGAGGCCACAACAATGAGAGGCCCGCGTACCGCAAAAAACAAAAAACAAAAAATAATAGTATCCTCCTGAAATATACACAAAGCATTAGCAGAGTATCTGGCACTCAGTGCGTGTTATTTCTAATCATTTTATTTAGTATTAGCTGTCACTATTTTAGAGTTCTAATCCTGTATAATAATTCAAGAAAGGAAAAAAGGTATACCAAGCCTGGGGCCAAAACAGGGATTCTCAATCATTTAAAAATCTTTGTCCCTCGGGAGGAACACTCCCAAACTCATTCTACAAGGCTACCAACACCCTGATACCAAAACCAAAGATGTCACAAAAAAAGAAAACTACAGGCCAATATCTCTAATGAACATAGATGCAAAAATCCTCAACAAAATACTAGCAAACAGAATCCAACAGCACATGAAAAGGATCATACACCATGATCAAGTGGGGTTTATCCCAGGAATGCAAGGATTCCTCAATATATGCAAATCAATCAATGTGATACAGCTACTAACAAACTGAAGGATAAAAACCATATGATAATCTCAATGGATGCAGAAAAAGCTTTTGACAAAATTCAACACCCATTTATGATAAAACTCTCCAGAAAGTAGGCATAGAGGGAACCTACCTCAACACAATAAAGGCCATATATGACAAACCCACAGCCAACATCATTCTCAATGGTGAAGAGCTGAAACCATTTCCTCTAAGATCAGGAACAAGACAAGGTTGCCCACTCTCACCACTATTATTCAACATAGTTTTGGAAGTTTTATCCACAGCAATCAGAGAAGAAAAAGAAATAAAAGAAATCCAAATCGGAAAAGAAGAAGTAAAACTGTCACTGTTTGCAGATGACGTGATACTAAGAGAATCCTAAAGATGCTACCAGAAAACTACTAGAGCTAATCAATGAACTTGGTAGAGTTGCAGGGTACAAAATTAATGCACAGAAATCTCTTGCATTCCTATACACTAATGATGAAAAATCTGAAAGAGAAATTAAGGAAACACTCCCATTTACCACTGCAACAACAACAAAAAAATACCAAGGAATAAACCTACCTAGACAAAAGACCTGTATGCAGAAAACTATGAGACACTGATGAGAGAACTTAAAGATGATACAAACAGATGTAGACATACCATGTACTTGGATTGGAAGAATCAATATTGTGAAAATGACTGTACTACCCAAAGCAATCTACAGATTCAGTGCAATCCCTATCAAACTACCAATGGCATTTTTCACAGAACTAGAACAAAAAACTTCACAGTTTGTATGGAAACACAAAAGACCCTGAATAGCCAAAACAATCTTGAGAAAGAAAAATGGAGCTGGAAGAATCAGGCTCCTGGACTTCAGACTATACTACAAAGCTACAGTAATCAAGACAGTATGGTACTGGCACAAAAACAGAAATATAGATCAATGGAACAGGATAGAAAGCCCAGAGATAAACCCACGCACATATGGTCACCTTATCTTTGATAAAGGAGGCAAGAGTATACAATGGAGAAAAGACAGCCTCTTCAATAAGTGGTGCTGGGAAAACTGGACAGCTACATGTAAAAGAATGAAATTAGAACACTTCCTGGACTTCCCTGGTGGCGCAGTGGTTAAGATTCCACCTGCCAACGCAGGGGACACGGGTTCAATCCCTGGTCCGGGAAGATCCCACATGCCGTGGAGCAGCTAAGCCCGTGTGCCACAACTACTGAGCCTGTGCTCTACAGCCTGCGAACCACAACTACTGAGCCCACGTGCCACAACTACTGAAGCCCGCGCACCTAGAGCCCGTGCTCTGCAACAAGAGAAGCCACCGCAATGAGAAGCCCGTGCAATGCAACGAAGAGTAGCCCCTGCTCAGCACAACTAGAGAAAGCCCATGCGCAGCAATGAAGACCCAGTGCAGCCAAAAATCAATCAATAAATTAATATAA
This sequence comes from Stenella coeruleoalba, assembly GCF_951394435.1. Taxonomy (NCBI): domain Eukaryota; kingdom Metazoa; phylum Chordata; class Mammalia; order Artiodactyla; family Delphinidae; genus Stenella; species Stenella coeruleoalba. The sequence goes on from NC_137154.1 coordinate 13,379,259, forward strand.
AAAAACACTTCCTAACACCGTACACAAAAATAAACTCAAAATGGATTAAAGACCTAAATGTAAGGCCAGACACTATAAAACTCTTAGAGGAAAACATAGGCAGAAAACTATGACTTAAATTAGAGCAAGATCCTTTTTGACCCACCTCCTAGAGTAAAAATAAACAAATGGGACCTAATCTAACTTAAAAGCTTTTGCACAGCAAAAGAAACCATAAACAAGATGAAAAGACAACACTCAGAATGGGAGAAAATATTTGCAAACAAAGCAACTAACAAAGGATTAATCTCCAAAATATACAAGCAGCTCGTGCAGCTCAATATCAAAAAAACAAACAACCCAATCTGAAAATGGGTAGAAGACCTAAATAGACATTTCTCCAAAGAAGATATACAGATTGCCAACAAACACATGAAAGAATGCTCAACATCACTAATCATTAGAGAAATTCAATTCAAAACTACAATGAGGTATCACCTCACACCCGTCAGAATGGCCATCATCAGAAAATCTACAAACAATAAATGCTGGAGAGGTTGTGGAGAAAGGGGAACCGTCTTGCACTGTTGGTGGGAATGTAAATTGATACAGCAACCATGGAGAACACTATGGAAGTTCCTTAAAAAACTAAAAATAGAACCACCATATGACCCTGCAATCCCACTACTGGGCATATACTCTGAGAAAACCATAATTCAAAAAGAGTCAAATGTTCCTTGCAGCACTATTTACAATAGCCAGGACATGGAAGCAACCTAAGTGTCCATTGACAGATGAATGGATAAAGAAGATGTGGTAAATACACATGATGGACTATTACTCAGCCATAACAAGAAACGAACTTGAGTTATTTGTAGTGAGGTGGATGGACCTAGAGTCTGTCATACAGAGTGAAGTAAGTCAGAAAGAGAAAAACAAATACCGTATGCTAACACATATATATGGAATCTAAAAAAAAAAAAAAATGGTTCTGATAAACCTAGGGGCAGGACAGGAATAAAGACGCAGACATAGAGAATGGACTTGAGGACACGGGGAGGGGGAAGGGTAAGCTGGGAGGAAGTAAGAGAGTAGCACTGACATACATACACTACCAAATGTAAAATAGATAGCTAGTGGGAAGCAGCTACATGGCACAGGGAGATCAGCTCAGTGCTTTGCGACCACCTAGAGGGGTGGGATAAGGAGGGTGGGAGGGAGATGCAAGAGGGAGGGGATATGTATGCGGATATACATATGCATACAGCTGATTCACTTTGTTATACAGCAGAAACTAACACAACACTGTAAAGCAATTATACTCCAATAAAGATGTTAAAAAAAAAAAAATCTTTGTCCCTCGGGCTTCCCTGGTGGCGCAGTGGTTAAGAATCTGCCTGCCAATGCAGGGGACACAGGTTTGAGCCCTGGTCCGGGAAGATCCCACATGCCGCGGAGCACCTAAGCCGGTGCACCACAACTACTGAGGCTGCGCTCTAGAGCCCGCGAGACACAACAACTGAGCCCACGTGCCACAACAACTGAAGCCCGCGTGCCTAGAGCCCATGCTTCACAAGAGAATCCACCGCAGTGAGAAGCCCACATACCGCAATGAAGAGTAGCCCCCGCTCACCTCAACTTGAGAAGGCCCACGCGCAGCAACGAAGACCCAATGCAGCCAAAAAAAAAAAGGAATAAACAAAATAAGTAAATTAAAAAAAAAACAATTAAAAAAAATCTTTGTCCCTTTTTGACAAACATGCACTCTACCTGTATTCTGCATTGTATCCTACCGGCCAGTAAGATTTTGTCTGGCTTTACTTAATGATAGGCTTTTCCCCACCCCGTACTCCAAATGTAAAACTACAGGATTATATTGAATTTAGTTTTTCAATCTACAAGTTTCCCCTGAGGTTTCTGATGTATACTGCAGGGATGGGAGGGGAACCACCTACATTGCCCTTCCCCACGCCTGGTAGAGAATCTCAGGATCACTACGTTAGAGGGCAGCTGCCTGCAGAAGTAACCAGAGGACTTGGGCCAGGGCTCTGAGTGATGGGCCCAGAAGAACAGGGACCTAGAACGACTTGCCCCCGCCCCGGCCCCCGCAATTTACTCCTGTTTGCTAGGTACAGGAATTTATTTATTCACTGAGCCACTGGGTCAACTGACTGAGGACTAAGTGTTAGTGCTGGAAATTGAGAGATGAATGAACCACATTCTTGTTCTTGAAGAACTTAATCTGGCAGGACAGATAGACATGTAAACAAATGACCATAGAGCGTCGAAACTCACCTGTGGAAGTGAGGACAAGCTCAGAGCAGCATGGAGAAAATGGTGAATGCTCTATGGATTGGGGGAGATTTCCTGGATAATGTCATATTTGGGGATGCACAGGAGCTGACATGGATAAGGGAAGAAGAGGGCATTTGGACAGAGGGAACACACGGGCTGAGGCACGGAAGCTGTACCAGGGTCTGCCTATTAATAGTTACTCTTTTTGGGGTTTCCCTATTGAGTAGCAGGACAGGTGGATCTACTGGACAGACTGGCAGACCAAGTCAATCCAGCGTGTTGACAAGTACTCAGGCCGGAACAAGGAGACGGTGTTGGCGAATGTGGAGGGACTCATGGATATCATCGTGGTTTCCCCTCAGCGGCAGACAGGTGGACTCCAGGGTCCTGAGCCTGCTTCCTTACCATTGGTGGGGTTGGTTGGTCACCCTGAGGACTGTTAATAACCAAGACAGAGCCACAGGAGAGCCTTTTGGTTCACATCTTAAGTTCTTAGACCTTTCAGCCCCCTGTCGTTATACCCTTCCTGCCCCACGGTCCCTGGGAGTAAGGTAGCCCCAAATCTCCTTTTTGAGAAGTGTCAAATTAGGAGACTTGATTCTGCCCCAGGCCAGACATTCACATCTGCTTTGCCCCCAGGGACCAATGCCTGTGGTGTGAACAACGGCGGCTGCACCCACCTCTGCTTTGCCAGAGCCTCAGACTTTGTATGTGCCTGTCCTGACGAGCCTGATGGCCGGCCCTGCTCCCTTGGTGAGTTGGACTAATTGGCCTCCTGGAACAGCAGAGCCCTTGGAAGGGCAGGGGATCAGCAGCCTCAGCTTTGTTCTTCTGGGTGAGATTTCCCCTCAGGGGTTCTTACAGCAGAGTGACTGGGAACAGTGGGTTTGAGCTTTGGGATGGTACAGACCCAGGTTTGTCTGGCTTCTGGCATTTACTAGGTTGGAAATCGGGTCTCCTGATTCCCTGATCCCTACTGTGACCTGTGCACTATCCTCTCTTTTGCCCTTTGTGGGCCAGCTAGCCCATCCGGAGCTATTACTATTGGAAACTGGGACTTCCCTGGTGGCGCGGTGGTTAAGAATCTGCCTGCCAACGCCGGGGACACGGGTTCGAGCCCTGGTCCGGGAAGATCCCATATGCCGTGGAGCACCTAAGCCCATGCACCACAACTACTGAGCCTGCGCTCTAGAGCCCGTGAAGCACAACTACTGAGCCCGTGAGGCACAACTACTGAGCCCACGTGCCACAACTACTGAAGCCCGCGTGCCTAGAGCCCATGCTCTGCAACAAGAGAAGCCACTGCAATGAGAAGCTCGCGCACCACAATGCAGAGTAGTCCCCACTCGCCACAACTAGAGAAAGCCTGTGAGCAGCAACAAAGACTCAACGCAGCCAAATAAATAAATAAAATAAATAAATTTATTAAAAAATATATATTGGAAACCAAATCCTTTTTATGTACAGTATTAAGAAGGACATCTAACAGGGGTGCCTAGGATCAGGGCAGCTAAAAAATTGCTTTATCAAGTTCTCCACATGCTACTCTTGGACCATATGTAGATATTTGTGGCTCCAGTGATCCACTCCAGTCCTTGTTTTCTCTCCAGTACCTGGCCTGGTGCCCCCAGCTCCCAGGGCTACCAGCGTAAGTGAAAGGAGCCCCGTGCTACCCAACACGCTACCGACGACCTTGCGTTCTTCTACCAGCTGGACCCGCACATCTCTGGAGGAGGTGGAAGGGAGGTAAGTGGGTCAGTATGGAATTGGGGGCTCTTTGATTCAAATCGCCATGCCCTGCCAGCAGAAGACCGTAGGCCCAGCTTGATGATTCTGGCAGATGGGAGGTAGATCACATCATTAGCCACCTGTCCCTGCTACTTGGAACTGGAGATGATATTTAGACTTGCAGGTTGTTGCAAGTAATTCTTTTTTTTAGCTCTGAAGGCAAGAAGCTTTAAGACGAGCTTTAGAGAGAAATCACTCAGGAGGAGTTTCTGCCCGGCATTCCTCCTTCTTCCTTTCTTTCAGTGACGTTTGCTCTCACAGAACAAGTTTAGCACGTGGTCTTGTCCTACAGTTTACTTAGAAGCCACTAAGTCATAGTGGTCTCTGGGCTGTGGCTTTTTAACTTGGGACATCCCCAGGGATGTGATGGCCTTAGTTTATAATGACCTGTAACACTCAAACGCACATGCATGTATGTGCATGTGTACACACACAGACACACACACACACACACACACCCCGTTATTAAATAAGCAAGCATAACCATGAACGGCTCTCAAATTAAGTGTAAAACATTATATTTCACTAGACTGAAGGTGCTGTCAATTTAAAATGCATCCTGATTTGAGAGATTAAACTGAAAAAATGACCAACAGCAACTGTGAGATGCCATTAATTGTAAGACACAGTCCTATCTCAGAGATATTAGAATATAGAAAAAATGCACATCTTAAAATTGATGAAATATCATGTTATATTCCATTTAGAGAAAGTCTTATAAATATGTTTTTTATTTACACCTTGCAAAAAAATCATCTGAAAATACAGATAGGAGTAAAAAAGAAATAAGTACTCATGTGTAATTACCTTTAGTGTTTTTTCTGATTTGATATATGTGTCTATTGTGAAATGGTTACCACAGTAAGTCCAGTTAACATCCATCACCACACATATATACTTTTTTTTTTCTTATAATGAAAACTTTTAAAATCTACTCTCTTAGCAACTTTCAGACATACAATATTGTTAACTATAGTCACTATGATGTACATTACATCCCCAGGACTTAACTTATCTTATAACTGGAAGTTTGAGCCTTTTGACCATCTTCACTCATTTTGTCCACCCCCAACCTCTGGCAACTGCCAATCTGTATGGTATCAATTTATCTATGAGTTGGTTTTTTTTTCTTTTTCAGATTCCACATATAAGTGATATCATATAGTATTTGTCTTTCTCTGTCTGACTTATTTTACTTAGCAGAATGTCCTTTTTCATGGCTGAATAATGTTCCACTGTATACCTATACCACATTTTCTTTATCCATTCATCCACTGATGGACGCTTAGGTGGTTTCCATGTTTTGGCTCTTGTAAATAATTCTACATTGAACATGGGGGTGCAGATATCTTTTTGAGACAGTGATTTCATTTCCTACTCTTACTATACTGATGTCTATCTTCCCAGGCATTCTTCTATTAGAACATTTTTCATTGTAATATTATTTTTAATATCAACAGTAGCTTAAAAGATAATTAACACGTGATTTCAATTCTGAAGGCAGAAACATAGTAATAATTCCAAATAAGACCACTAGACTCAACGTCCCTAAAATGATAAGATTTGTACATGATCAAACTTATTCTATATGCCCCATTTTCTCGTTAGAAGAGTTTATATAGAAAAGCAAACAGATATAAATGTGTACTTTTCTCACTAAATTTTAAGCACAATCATTATTAATCTGATTTTATTCAGGTTTATTTAGAAAACTTTTGAACCCTACTCAGATATTTTCTTCCTATCAGAGTTGCATCTGAAGACTCAGTACATCTTGGTTTCGGATGCTCCTGCAGGTAGCTCTTCTCTAAACTTTTAGGACATGTCTTTACTTGCCAGCTCATAACGTGCCACAAAGGAGTTACCGTCTCAGCATTTCAAGTTAGTTATCCAAGCCCTCTCTCTGGATGTCTTGCATATTCCCTTGTGAAAGAATGAAGGAAAGAAAAACAATATATTTTTTTAAGTCTCTCTAGACCTTGTGATAATCTTGATCCAATCCAAGGTTTGCTTGGCTGGTAGCTTAATAAAGTCTGCTATTGATGTCCTTAGTATTCTTTCAGCTCACTCCCAAACCTGCTTCTCCTTTTTAAAGAATCCTCTTTAAAGAGTACATATTTTAGGGAATTCCCTGGTGGTCTAGTGGTTGGGACTCTACGCTTTCACTGCCGAGGGCCTGGGTTCAATCCCTGGTCAGGGAGCTGGGATCCCACAAGCTGCACGGCCAAAAACAACAACAAAAAAGAGTACACATTTTAAAACACATTTAAACATGATATAGCATCTTGAAGACAGTGGCTCATGCTGATTTCTCTGTATTTTCTTGTCCTGCCCTCTCCTTGCTTCTGCTATCTCCTGTCTGGTATAGTCTCATATCTGAAAGCCCCACTCCCAGGCCTTTAGCCCTGTCCTTCACAGGACTGTCCCCATTTCCTGGCAGAAGGCAAGATCTTTGCTGAATATAAGTAGCCTTCACATTCAGTTTTCTCTGCCCCACAGATGCTCTGAAAAGGATGCCCGGCTGGGCCTCTGCACGTATTCCAATGAGGCCGTACCTGCTGCTTCAGGTAAGCCCTCAGTGCCCAACTGTTTTGAAAAACAAGATGTAAGGAATCTAAGTCTCCATTGATATCTTGCAGAACCTTCATGGGAACTCTTTGGGGTTGATGAACCCTTTTCTTAGACTAAATCCATAAAAAGAATAACCATAATAGCTGCCACTTATGGAGTGCTTTCTGTGTGCTAGGCACTTGTTAAGCCATATTTATGTGCGCATGCGTGTATGTATATGTATTCGTATGTACACACTCACCTTCAATCTCCACCAGCCCTATGAGCAATTTATTATTTACATTTAACTGATGAGGAAACACAGGCTTAGAAGTTAAGCATCTTGCTTTAAGTCACACAGCTAGTAAGTAGTGGAAGTGGGATTAGAGATGCTGACATAGTGATAGGTTTCTTCTCAGCCCCCTCCCCCCTCCCGCTGTGGCCTCTTCTCTGAGAAGGAGGCCCCTAGCCATCCTCAGATGGTATGGGATGCAACAGCTACAAAAGGAGCCCTCCATCTTCCCACCCCTCACACCAGCTAGAAGATTGTCGGGGGTCCCCACCTAACGTCCCTCTGCTCTTCCTAGGGGAAGGACTTCATGTCAGCTATGTCATCGGTGGACTCCTCAGCATTCTGCTTATTCTGGTGGTGATCGCGGCTTTGATGCTGTACAGGTAACCTCAGCCCCACTGCAGTGGCTGTATGTTTGCTGTATGTCCCATTAGCACGTTTGGGACCTCCTGAAGTTGACAGCTCACTGATTCCACCTATGACCAGCCTCATTTCAAGGTTGGGTCCCTGGTCAGAGCAGCAGAAGGGAAGGGCAGAAACCTGAATGTGTACCCTTCTTCCCCAGTCACAGCCCAAGCAGTTTCCTCATTTCATGACCACAGCAACGCTTGGTATTTTCCTTATACACTAGGATACTAAGGACACAGAGGGTGTTACCCAAGTTCACACAGCAAGAGGCAAAGCTGGTACTGACTCTAGCATCTTTGCTTTTACCACCACTCTACACTACCTCAAACCACTGAAGCTGGAAATGATCTTCTCTTCACACAAACACAACTCTTTACTACAATGTGGGGTGATAGATACATCATTGCTCGGTAGGGATCATCCTGGGAAGGTGGAATGTGTACTATTCAATTTAGAATCTTCCTTTTATGACCCTCTCTGTATATATTTTCTCCTAAATGCTTTATATGCAGCTTGCAGCAAAAATGTCAGGATTTTGCTGCTACTGCAGCAGCTTCTACTAACAACAACAACAATAATAGTAACACCTACCACTTAATGAATATGTATCAATGTCACAACCCTTGTAATACAGGTATTATTATTCCTCACTTTACAGATGGGGATCTAAGGTTCAGAAAGTTTAGATTATGTCCACCAATACCCCAGTCAGTAAGTAACAGAAGTGGCATTGAAACGTAGGTCTGTTTTGACTCTAAAGCTCAGTGTATTTGTTATCTATTGCTGTATAACAAATTACCCTTAGCAACTTAAAATGACAACCACTGATTATCTCACAGTTTCTGTGGATCAGAAATCTAGATGCAGGGACTTCCCTGGTGGCGCAGTGGTTAAGAATCCACCTGCCAATGCAGGGAACACAGGTTCAAGCCCTGGTCCGGGAAGGTGCCACATGCCGCGGAGCAACTAAGCCCGTGTGCCACAACTACTGAGCCTGCGAGCCACAACTACTGAAGCCCACGCGCCACAACTACTGAAGCCCGCGCGCCTAGAGCCCGTGCTCCACAACAAGAGAAGCCACCGCCAATAAGAAGCCCATGCACCACAATGAAGAGTAGCCCCCACTCACCACAACTAGAGAAAGCCCACATACAGCAACGAAGACCCAATGCAGCCAAAAATAATAAACAAATAAAATTAAAAAAAAAAAAAAGAAATCTAGATGCAGATTAGCTGGGTGCCTCTGCCTCAAGGTGTCTTACAAGGCAGCAGTCCAGGTATCAGCCAGAGTTGTGGTCTTATCTCGAGGCTTGACTGGGGAAGGATTCCCTTCCAAGCACAGGATTCAGTTCCTCGCAGGCTGTTGGCTAGAGGCCTCCCTCAGCAGTTTGTTGCCTTGTGGGCCTTTCCATAGGACAGCTTTCAACATGGCAGCTTGCTTCCCCCAGAGCAAGAGTAAGAGAGAGCGGAGGGAGGGAGGGAGAGAGGGCAAACTAAGATAGAAACCAGTTTCCTTGTTAGGAGTTTCCTTGTAACCTAATCTAGTATCCCTCACTTTTGCATGTTCTGTTCATTAGAAGCGAGCCACCAGATCCAGCCCACACTCACGGGTCAGGAATTCAGAAGGTGTGAGTACCAGGAGGCAGGGACCACTGGGCCCTCTTAGAGGCTGCCTGCCACAACTTGGGTTACAGCTTCCCCAGATATTATCCCCATACAGATCTGAACTAATTTCTCATCACTTTTTCTCCTAAAGACACAAAAAATCCAAGTTAACTGATCCTGCAATGGGGAACCTGACCTACAGCAACCCTTCCTACCGAACTTCCACTCAGGAAGTGAAAATTGAAGCAATCCCCAAACCAGCCATGTACAATCAACTGTGCTATAAGAAAGAGGTAAAAATTAAAATTTATGTCCAAGAGTTTGTTTTTGGAGGGCGGGGGTGGATTATACTCCAGTTGCCTGAGTAGATCAGTAAGGGATGCTGGGTAGTCCATCTGCCATTTTGGAAGTTATAGTGAACAGAAGAATGGGATGTGATTCGGGTTTCTGGAGAGGTCTATAACTTCTGAGGGACCAGCTTGAGGGGCCCTAGTGAGAGTAAGGTTAGAAAGCAGATCCCAGAAGGTTTAGGTCTGAAAGCATGTGAGTGTGCACCTCCCTGCCAGGAGATATTTTCCCAGGCTCAGGGGTTCCTTCCCTCCTGGAGCTGTCATTCCCCAGCAGTGAGGCTGTGCCCCTCTGAAATAACCCCAAACTCCTAGGAAACACCAAAAAACCCAAGAGCTCCTGGACTCTCCCTTTCTAACCTCTGATCCAAGCTTTTGGCACCTGTGGTTGGGAATGGCTGGAGTTCTGCTATTCTTCCTCTTATCACATAATCTAGAGGGATTTCTCTAGAATCCTGGAAGTTTATATGCTTTTGTTCTTTTAACTCCTTTGTTGCTGCAGTGAAAATGTATTTGCTAAATGTTTAGGCATGAAGAATAGTCCCGTTTTGACTAGGGAATATAGCCTGGGACTTAGATTTTCCTAGTCTGATATGACCCTTGTTTTTTTCTAAAATCCTGTAACCCTTCATTAGAAATTATCCCTTATGAGACCTAACCCATCTACTCTCTTGGCCTGTCTAGCACAGTCAAAGCCAGCCCTCACACCTATAGGGCATAATGAATACACTTCATACAAGAATCATGTGATTTCAGGATCCATGAATTTCCCTATTAAAACAAAGCGTCCACTACAAGCCAACACAGAAGCTGCAGGGATAGCTTGCAGATTTAGGGATGGTAGACCCCTTCTCTGTGAATATCTTTGAGAGAAAGACTCTTGAAGCTTCTTGGGTTCCTGGAGTGTCTGATGCCCCAGAAAAGAACCCCAATGAGGGCCCTAGGTTAGAAATTAAAATCATGTGACTCTTTCTCCTGTTGTATGCTTTTTCCTCAGCAGCTCTTTCACCCCTCTGATAGTCTTTCACCCTTTCTCTTCTGATTTCCTCTTGATTTCAGGTACCTGTTGCTGTGTGTTTGTAGAGGGCGTGGTATCACCCAAATTGCTAGTGCCACGTCACCCACATCTCCCTGACTTACCCCACGTGTCTCTCTGATGAAGACACTGAGTGGTCTGCATCTTGTCTGACACTAATTCAGCTTGGAGGGTGTGCTGGCTGACTGGGCATGTGTGTGCGTGCCTTGATCAAGGGAGCTGTCCCTCCCAGAGGGCAGGGACCATATTTTATATTGTTTAACCATCAAAGTATCCTGCTTATTGAAGGGAAGGGGCTCAATAAATATCTGTGGAACTGAACTGTTATTGAAGTAGAGCAGCAGTCGCAGGGCTCTTGGCAGGAACACCATCCCAGGGACAGAGCCCAAGCCATGGCCCATTTTCTCTTGGCAGTGGCGGCATGTTGGTTGGTATCCCCCAGAAACCAGGAGTACGGCTACCCCTTGAGGAATCCATAAAGGGAGAAGCCTGAGTGGAACTTAAGGCTGTCCTTGGAACGATCGCAGGTTGCTTGGAAATGGCCCTGAGGCTCCTGGGAGTAGAGCCAGAATAACCTCCCACAAAAGCTTATAGGTTACAGTACCCCCAGTGGATTGACAGAACTCAAGTAAGAGGGTTTTCTAGAGCCCTCCTGTCTTACCTTCTAAAACTTCTCTTCTTAAGAAAGTTAGAAAGAAGAGAATTAAGAATAAAATAGCACATGAAACTGTATTCAGTATCTTATAATAAGCTATAATGGAAAAGAATCTGACCATATATGTATATATATATATATATATATATATATATATATATATATAACTGAATCACTTTGCTGTACACCAGAAACTAACATTGTAAATCAACTATACTTCAAAAAAAAAAGGAATGGCACCAAAGTAGTTTAAAATCTTGAATAAATGCACATTTAGTTGCTTTTGTCAGTTGCTTCTGATCATGTATATTAGCATGCTGTCCCATTAATAAACCCCATTAGCAATGTAATAATAGCCAACATGATCTAGTGCATGTTATGTGTCAGGCACCTACTAATTGCATTGCGTGGATTGCCTCATTTAACTCTCACAGCCATTGGTTATGAGGTACGGACACTGTTACTCTAAAGAGGTGAGCCTGAGTTTGGGAGATGTTCAGTAATTTGCCCGAGGTGATGTAGCCAGTGAGTGGCTCACGGAAGTCACGGTTCTCCCTCCTCCCTGTATGATAATGGTAATAATCATCACAGCTGCTCCTTTCCTTTTAGGCTCAGCCTCATACATTTGCTCTGATTAAATTTCCCCATTTGTTTGTGGGATTTTTGCGCTCTTCATGCCCACTCTTAGCCCATCCACTTCCTTTCTAAGTTCGTCATGAGATCCTTTACAGAGAGCCAACCAACTGACCGTGTCTCTCCACTCCCCACCCTAGGGTGGACCTGACCATAACTACACCAAGGAGAAGGTCAAGATTGTAGAGGGGATCTGCCTCCTGTCTGGGGACGATGCTGAGTGGGATGACCTCAAGCAACTGCGCAGCTCCCGAGGGGGCCTCCTTCGGGATCATGTATGCATGAAGACAGACACCGTGTCCATCCAGGCCAGCTCTGGCTCCCTGGATGACATGGAGACAGAGCAGCTGTTGCAGGAAGAGCAGTCTGAGTGCAGCAGCGTCCATACCGCAGCCACTCCTGAAAGACGGGGCTCCCTGCCAGACACAGGCTGGAGACACGAACGCAAGCTCTCCTCAGAGAGCCAAGTCTAAACGCCCATGTTCCCTTCCCTTCCTACCTGCTCCTTCTCCTTGGTGGGCTTCAGTCCCTGAGCTCGCTTATACAGCAGGCCCCTTTCCTGTGTGCTCGTCCTGCGCCGCCTCCTCCCGCCTCGTAACTGCTCCCAAGCCCTCCACTGGAGCTGTTTCCACCTGGGTTCGTAACTACCTGTGCACAAGAAATGATGGGGCATCCTGAGAATTTAGACCTGGATTTTACCACGAACCTCACCTCATGCACGCCATCCTGAGCCCCCTTGAAACCAGGCTCAGTAATGATTCCTCGTCAGTACAGAGCTCCACCTCCCCTTCCCCTGGCACCCTCAGTGCCTGCCCCCCCAAGAGCTGATGATCCAGGACTGCACTCGCTCCATCAGAGCTGGCCTGACCGCATCTCTGAGGGAACTTGCTGACCGGGAGGCTGGGGCGGGGGGGTGGGGGGTCATGGGTAAAGAGAGAGATGAAGGATAGAGGCTGAGAGAAGGAGGAGTCAGCCCAGCTGGCATGGGCATCTGGAAAACCTCCAGCCTCGAGTGCATTGGCAACATGAAAAAGCTTTTAAGGGTGATTGGGCCTGGGTGTCCTCTCCACTGCCGGCCATGGCTATTATTCTTGCCCTGACAGTTGTTGTTTCTTCAGCTGCAGATACTGATGAGGTCTGGGTATGGCTCAAGCTGTTCTTCCTCCTGCTAGAATGTCTGGAGCCTTTTCTACCTTCAGATGACTGGGGGGTCTCTATCACACGGCCGCTGGCTAATAGGAATTCCCTCCTGCTGCCTCTAGCTTGTGAGCCGGTGTCTTGAATGCGTGTGGGACCCTCAGGGGTGGGTCTCTGCAGCGTCTGAGAAGCACTGCTTAGACCAGTCTTAGCACATCCCCTGAACTATAATGTTCTGCCACTTTCTCCTTCCTCATTCTCTGGGATTCTGAGCACAGAGATCCTGAAGCAACTCTCCAAAGCAGGGCCAGAAGTTTTCATACATGGTCAGGAAGAGCGATTGGTTTAGAGACTTGAGGCACCCAGGGCTTAAAGGGAAGTATCCATGAAGCTGAGCCTCCTGTGTTCTCTCTCAGGTGCTCAGGGATCTAAGTGAGTAGACAGAGCCTGCGGCTGTGGGTGGTGAAGTTCCCATTCCGACTCTTCCCAGCTAAGTGACTCCCTTTTCATGCTGAGGTGCCATCACTTGGTTCATGCTTATTCACACAAAAGGCATGTGTGTCACACTAGTGTCAGGGGAGTTGAGACTTTTTACTGTCCTAAAACTTCTACCTAGCTCTTCTTTTTTGGGGAGGAGGGGAGGTGCCTAATTTGCTTTTTCTGACCTAGCCTTGTAGGCACGTATGGTGAAGAGGCCTAAATAAAGATGCAGAGTGGGGGGCAAGGAGTAGGAAGGTAGAGAGAACCACTGAGGAAGCCCTTTCAGCCCAGGGCAGATCCAGACCTCTTTCACCCAGGGATCAAAAGCAACAACAGGAACTGAGAATGGAGTGGGGGTGCTTCAAGGGGAATTTTCCAGATTTGAAACACGTCCAGGGGTTCTTGGTATTGAGAAATCAGCTGCCAAACGTGAGTGAAAAGGGAAGATCAGAGCAAACCTTTTCTGGTCAGTTCTAAGACCGCTAGAGACAGGTGCCAGGCTCTCAGCCCTGCTCGCAGTAGCCAGCCCCAGGTCTAGACCCTCATAGGACAGCCAGGCCAGGCCAAGCAGGCTTTTCCAGTACACAGAGTGGGAAAGGAAAGGTCCTCCTCCTGGGAGGAAAGGGGGACATTTCACACTTGATGGGGCAGTAAAAGAAGGAGCCCTTTGGGTCCTCAGACTCACGGTTGGGCATGGGGAGAAAGTAGCAAAGTGGCATTTTCTTGAACGGAAAGGGGGAAGGATCTTATTGCACTTGGGCTGTTCAGAATGTAGAAAGGACATATTTGAAGAAATATCTATTTGAGCACTGATTTACTATGTAAAAAGCAAAATCTCTCTGTCCTAAACTAATGGAAGTGACTCTCCCACGCTCATGTGTAATGGTTTTAACGTTACTCACTGGAGAGATTGGACTTTCTGGAGTTATTTAACCACTATGTTCAGTATTTTAGGACTTTATGATAATTTAATATAAATTTAGCTTTTCTTAATCACCTTGCCTGGCTTGGAGTCATGACTAATAACTGCACCTGCTCTGTCTGGCAGAAACATGCTGTGGAAGACCTGCTTGCAAACATCACCTCTAAGTCCCTTGGGGATGTGAGGACACTGAAGAGCAATAAAGGGTGGGAGGTTCCTGGCTGGAGGTTCAGCTCATCTTGAAAAGACAGGTTAAGACCAGAGTTCATTGGCTTCTGAAATCCTTGTTTCCTCTAGAGGAGGGTGGCTGATAGGTTTCATCTTGAGTGCCAACTCTGGTTGGTCATGGCTGCCTGAGGTTCTGTCCAGACCCAATGGGAAAAGTGTCATGATGGTTAGTGGCGTCTCCTTTGGGCACCAAAAGGAAGTGTCATGGCATGTATACCATGTATCTTCTATTTCTGTTCTAGGTCTACGAGGACTTCAGTGTCACAGAACTTGACTTTGCCTTTCAGTGATGGTCACTGGCAAGACTGTCTGATGTCTTGAAATAAAAGTACTGGGATGGGGACAAGAAGGGCTAATTCCAGTCCTAGATCTGCCTCTAGCTCTGTTTGATCTTAGTCATGTTTTACAGTTACTCTGAGAATGGGTCAATCAACACTAAGATTCCTTTTATTTTTAAAAAGCTGTCTACTCATAGCTCATCCACTACATCTCAAGCCTAGAACAAGGCATTGGGGATCTCTTTTCAGGTATCTGGACAAGTAATACCTCTCAGTGAAGATTGGGAATCATGCAAGTCTTAATGCCAGTTATAGAATTTGATGTCAAGGGTCAATAGTTGATTTTCTAAGCCATAAACCATTTATAGAACATTGCTCCCATTCATTCATTCATTCATTCATCTGCTAGGGGCTGGACACTACCCAAGCATGACCAAGAAAGATTATCACAGAGCTTAGAGTCTACCAACAACCCCACCTCCCCCCCAAAAAAGAAAAAAAGCAAGAAGGATGGAATCCTTTTGAATGTAAGTGACAAGAGATCTGAGTATAAACTGCAGTGTATAATTCTTCCAACTTTGGTGAGGGATAGATGTGCTAGAACAAAAATAAGTGGAATAGCTCAAGGACAACCATCCACCATTCTTTTTTGGGGAAAAAAACCCCAAAAAACACAACAGAGAGAAAAAGAGGACATTTGAAGCAATGAAATCTAGCCTAATGCACAAGCCTGTATACCTGTAGGAAGTACCCCTTTCCAGAGCCTCAGAATAAGTGCCCTTTTCCATAGCCTCAAGCTATGAACAGTGACCACTAGAGCTGGGAACTCAGGAAGAACTTTTCAAATGGGAAGAAAAAATGAATGCATTGAACACACACCATTTGCTTGCAAAACTGCAAGTGTTTCTGGAAGAACAAAATTTGTTGAGTGTGTTTTGCTAAACTGTGACCATCCTGCTACTTCAGAAGGGGATGGGAGAGGACCTGATGGCCCAGGTCTTGACGAGAATTTGACCACTAGCAAATGAGAATTTTGTAACAGCGTCAAGGACTAGCACCCTGTTTTCAGGTTATGCTGGCTCTTAGTTTCCTAATCAGTAAAATGGAAAGGCTGAACCAGATGATTGCTAAGGTCATTTCTGGCCTGAGACTTCTATTTATGTTCCTTCCAGGAAATCTTGGGGCTGAAACAAGAGTTGAGAATTCCCTGTCTGGTTTTTTGGATATAAAACCTAAAAATGATAAGTAGGGAGATTCTGAGTCAAATTCTAACAAACGGGGCATATTTTTGCAAACTAATTATGTTCAAAATATAGTCACTGCCTTTCTTTCTATATTATTTGAACTGTGCAACCTAAAATGAAAAGATCTCTGTAGCCTGTAAAGAGGTCTCCATGGCATGAACTGAAGCTTTCACCAAACCTAGGCCTGAAGAAAACAAAGTCAGTGCTGCATAGGAAGCTGGAGAAAGCATCTACAAGAGCTAAGGGTGCATGATGTTCTAAGTGTAATGCACTGACACTCAAGGGCATCTTTAGTCATTTCTACTAATGGACATGAAAAAAGAAATGTGGTTGAGCCTTTTTTGTGGCTAAGAAACAGTCTATGTCTTTTCTTCGTATTTGAAGATGACTCAACTGATCCGGTTAATAGGATGTGTGTTTGGGGAATGATTCAGGCAGCCTTTGTTTTGAAACATTCCCTCACTTGCCCATTATTTTCTCTCCAGATCATTCTTCCATTAACCAGCTGACAGAGGCTAAGCAGAGCTCAGCACAGGGAACAGAGTTTTATTTCCAGTCAAGGCTCCACCTCACAACTTTGGATTCCTTCAGGAGGTGCCTTTAAAACAGATCCAGACAGCCTAATTAAGGGTCTGAGTTTAAATCCAAGGCTGAGGTTAGCCCCAGGCTATACAATTTGCTTATTTCATTTTACAAGACACAAAGAGCCAAGAACTCTCACTTATCCTGCCCTTCTCAGTGGTTTTTCCTCCAGCCCCTAAAAGCCTGTTGACAGCTTGCTAAGGAGGTTCCTATCTTTCCCTCCTGCCTACTTCCTTTTTGGTGGAGCTGATCCTTCTGTGGTCGAAGTTCTTGGGCAGCCTACATTTTGGGGCCTATGGGAAAAATGGGCTATGAGAAAAGAGAAAAAAAAGCTATCCATTCCTTCAATTAACTGGCACCTTTAAATGCAACCAAGTGCAAGATGGGATAGGCTTTGCAGTCTTGGAGGCCAGTCAAGGCACTGAACCCATAGACACTTGACGTCTGTGTTAATGTCACCACTGCTGTCTCCAGGGAATAATGCAGGGGGTACCTGGACTGAAAGTTGAAGTTAATCATTGAAGCAGCTCCTTTTAGGCTGGAAGTATGGATCCATGTCCCATGCTAGGGATGTTTCCACCAAAATGTAGCTTGTGATTATGATGGAATGAGCACTGTCCCAACACTAGTAGACTTCTCAGAAAGGCTCAGCACAGTTACTCAGCAGCCACAACGTTTGGCATTTGTTTCCTACTTGCAGTTGCAATAATATAGTGTTCACTTAGATATCTAATGCCCACAAGGGTTTCACTGTCCTATTATTAACCTCCATATGTGGAACTGAGAGACCCCAGGAATAAAGTAGGTACACATAACTCTAATAAATACATAGATAAATGCCATTTGACGATAATCCTAGACTGGCCAAACATGTATTGAGCATCTACTATGGGCAAGGTACTGTATTAGGTTTCTACAAGGCTCTACAGAATCTGCCATTCCCTTCTCTCCATTATCAGACCTCAGCTCCTACTACCTTCCTGCTGCCAACTACTCTGCTCCAGCTATACTGGCCACCCTGTTTCTCAAACCTGCCAGATATGCTCCCAACTTAGGGTCTTTGCATAGCTGTTCCCTATGGCTGGCACTTTCTTCCTCTAGATATACTCACAGTGAACTGCTTTGCCTTACTCAAGTTTTTGCTCAAATGTGATCTCAGTGAAACTCTGACCACCCTTTATAAAATTAGTCCTTCCAGCTCCACTTCCCAATCCCTTTTACCTTGTTTTATTCTTTTCTATTTTCCCATTGCACATATTGTCTAATAATATACCATATGATTTTTTGTTTGTTTCCTCACTATAATGTGAGCACCACGAGGAGAAGGATTTTTTGAGAGGAGGGGGTCTATTTTGTTCACTGATAATCCCAAATGCCTAGAACAGTCCCTGCACATACTAGATGCTCAATAAATATTTGTTGAATGAATGAATACATTAATGGAATCAGACATCTAATGCCCACCTTCTAGTGGGGCTGCACTTAAACCATATAAGACAAAAAGGGATTTTGCCATCTTGTTCTAAAACTCTCCAGGGTCTAGACTCTGCACGTTACTTAATGATCAGAGTCCAGGTTACCATCACTCTCTACTTAAATGTAATCTTCAGTTTATTTCTGGTAATATTTATTTTTTTATTTTTATTTTTTTTTGCGGTACACGGGCCTCTCACCGCCACGGCCCCTCCCGCCGCCAAGCACAGGCTCCGGACACGCAGGCCCAGCGGCCCCGCGGCACGTGGTACCCTCCCGGACCGGGGCACGAACCCGTGTCCCCCGCATCGGAAGGCGGACTCCCAACCACTGCGCCACCAGGGAAGCCCTCTGGTAATATTTAAATAAAGTAAACATGACAATGATCAATAACTGAAGAAGACTATTTCTATATATTTCTAGCCTGTTTCTCAAAAGTTATTGTGGACTTCCCTGGTGGTGCAGTAGTTAAGAATCCATCTGCCAATACAGGGGACACAGGTTCAAGCCCTGGTCTGGGAAGATCCCACATGCCGCGGAGCAACTAAGCCTGTGCACCACGACTACTGAGCCTGCACTCTAGAGCCTGCGAGCCACAACTACCGAGCCCGCGTGCCTCAGATACTGAAGCCCGCACGCCTGGAGCCTGTGCTCTGCAACAAGAGAAGCCACCGCAATGAGAAGCCCGTGCACTGCAACGAAGAGTAGCCCCCACTCACCACAACTAGAGAAAGCCCACGCGCAGCAACGAAGACCCAACACAGCCAAAAATAAATAAACTAAATTAATTTTAAAAAAAGGTTATCGTGAGCTTTTTGCTTCAATTGGCTCCTCTCTCCTACCTCCACCTGTGAATCTGTCCTCACCTCTTATCTTTTCACTCTCTCCACTCTGTGGTCTCATCCACAATTTCATCTTTTCACTTTATGAAGGTGATTTCCAAATTTATATCACTTGAGTCCTAACCTCTTTTCACAGCTCTCACTCTGTATTTCCTGGGCCTACTTACATGATTCCATTTGCATGTCTCATTGGTATGTAAAAGTAAACAGGTCTGAAACCAAATACCTTGTCCTCCCTTTGAGACTGGCTTCTCCTGACTTTCTACTTCCATTTGGTCAATCAATGCCTCCCAGTCCCTAGGCTCAAATCCTGGCACACTCTGACTCATCTCCCTAAATGGGCCCCACCCTCACCTTTATACCTAAGCTAGTCTGTTGCCAAATCCTTCCCTCTTTCTTGAATCTGTTCTCATCATTTCCACCGCTCATATCACACTCCTAACTTTGCTCTCAACTCTAACCTATTTTAGAATTAGACAATCAAGCTAGTTTTCCTAAAGTGCAATCCTGATTTTGTCACTCCCTTGCTCAGAAACCTTCAATAGCTCCCCACTGCCTACTTTAATAAAGTACAAATTCCTTACCCTAGTATTCAAGACCCTCCAAAAACGGTTCCTAACTTTCTCTGTTAATCTGTGTCCCACTACTTCCTAACATGAACCCTGTTCTAAAATCAACCCACATGTTCAACTCCCAACATACTATGTACTTTCTTGTCTCTGTGCCTTTGCCTGTACTTTTCCAAATACTAGACATTCTCCCTGCTCCTTCTATTAAAAAAAATTTGTTTTAATATGTCAGTGGTAAAAAATTCATTTCCCTCCCTGGCAAGTCCCATCCCTATTAAGTTTTTTGAAATTCCAGTAATGTTCTAACCATTTTCAGGCATGCACACAAATATACATACACTTATAACCATATATAATAAAATCATTCCATATATGTATGCTTTTCTGCAATTTGCCTTCTTTTCAGTGAAAGTTGGTGCCTTTTTCTAACCAGCATGTATAGATTAACCACATTCTTTTTAACAGTTGCACAGTGTTCTATTGAATGGATTATACCATAATTTATATAATAAGTTCCCTATAGATGAACATATAAATTTCAGGGTTTGTTGTTGTTGTTGTTTGTTTGTTTTCTAAATCAGTGCTGCAGTGAATGTCTTTGTACATTTTTCTTTCCATACATGCATAGGTCTGTATGACAAATTCCCATCAGTAGCATTACTTGGCCAGAGATTATGTACATTTTACATTTTAATAACTGCTAAATTGGCCTCCTAAAAGTTTGTATCAATTATACTTTTACCAAGAAGTGAGTTTGGGTGTGTATTTCTCTAACTCTTGGCTAACCAAAAGTTGTTAAACTGTTTCATCTTTGCCAGGTTGATGGATTAAAAAAAATTTGTTTTATTACTTTCACCCATCCCCTCTCCATTTCTTAGTCTCTTGGCTACATATGATTTAAATCCCAGATTAAAAAGCCATCCCCCTAAAAAAAAAAAAATCCCCTTCCCAGATCCTCCTCCATCTAATTTCTCCCTTCAGTTAAACATCTACAGCTTTTCTTTTATATTGTTCTCATATTGCTTTGAATTTTAGTGACTAGTCTATATGTTTTATTCTTCTGACCACTGTAGTTTGCAGATTCCTTGGAAATTAGGACCAATGTTTCATAGAAACATTGGATGTAGAGCTAAACAAGAATTTTCGGACCAAATTAACCAAGCCCCTCATTTTTATAAACAACAAGATTTATCAAGCCTTTGAAGAATGCATTACTGTTCAAAGCCCATTCCTAGAAATTCAATTAGTTATATTAAATCCTCACACTAAGTTTATAAGGGAAACATCATTATCCCGTCTTACAGATGAGGAAACTAAGCTCCAGATTATTTACTAAGAAGAGTGCTTTACTCAGAGCAGGTCTAAGACCAGAATCCAGCGTCCCGGCTCCATTCACCCTCCTTCCACTATAATCCAGCAGCCTCTCTGGTTTTCCTCACGCACTTAGCTGCGCAATCAATATTTGGTGAATGAAATGACTCATAAAAAATTGCCAAGTGTTGACAGTAGTTTAAATATCTGTAATTAAATAAAGCAAACCTGCTGACAGCCGGAGATGCCCAACTCTCCACAGACCTTTCGCGCTTCTTTTCGGGGTTTTCTGCATCTTTCGCTCCGGCGACCCTCTCCCCACCGGACCAAGCAGCGCCGGGTTCCAAGGGAAACACGGCTGCGCGTGGCCCCTTTAAGGCTGAGGGCGGCGCGTGCCCATAGTTCTTTCAAATGGACCAATAAGAAGGGCGATGGGCGGTCCGCCGAGGACCAATAAACAACGAGGACACTGCGGGGTGTGCGGCGGCCCAAGCGGTTTCAAACGGCTTAGAGCAGACCCTCGGTTCTGACCCAGCGGAGGTGAGTGGCCCACCCGCCTAGGCCCTTGAGTTCACGAGTCGCACGCGCGTAGCGGCCCTGAACCCCGGGCGGGGAGCCTCCGCGGACGCGCGCCTCCCTCGCCCCACGAACCCGGCGGGTCTGAGGCGGCGAAGCGGGGCGGAGGCCGTGGGACTCGCGGCTGGGAGGGCGAGGGGCGTGGGCGCTTGTGTGAGGCGGAGGCCGGGGCTGGGATCTGGGTGACCAGAGCGTGCCGCGACGGGGTTCGGGCGGTAGCGTCCTGGGGACGCGTGCGGCGCAGGGCCGTGCCTGGCGGCTCAGGGTGTTTGGGTACTGGGGCGGGGGCCTGCGAGCCGGCCCGGCTACGGCGCCCCTCGCGTAATTGTCAAATGAATGAATGAGTAAGAGCCTCCGAGGGCTGTGGTGGTCGTGAAGGGCCTGGTCGCCTCAGAGCGTGACAAGGACAGTGGTACCGGGGCCTGCCCGCGCACCTGGCTCCCCACCGGCTTGCTGCGATTTAAACGATTCGGATCATACCGCTCCGCCCTTCCGCCTGGTTTTCTCTCTCAGAAGGTGTCAGTAGAGTTAAGGTATCTTTCCAGCTCTGAAGATTTGGGGGACCAATACAATAGCCAGCAGTGTAGGTGAAGCAGGCCTTGCTACTTTAGGGTGAGGGCTTGGTAAACTAGATTCTTGCTTTTTAGCTCTTACCACTCCGGCGGTTGAGATAGCTACCCTGCAATGGTGGTAATTGTCGGGCTGGATTTAAATGCATGCGTTTTGTTTCTGGGAGAGAAAACGGTGAAAGTCGTGTTGCCAGAGTGGCTGCTGTGTGTTAGAAAATATATTCGTGTTGATGAATCTTAACAATGAGTTTTTCATTCAGCATCAATAGAGGATGAAGAGGTTTTTGCAGAACTTGCCCCAAATTTATGCATGGCTCCAGTTTAATTCTTAGGGGAATCAAGGCTTCAAATCGTGGCCCAGAAATGCTCCCTGTCTTATTTTATGCATAATTATAGTAATTGAAAACTCATTTTGAGAGAGGTGAACTCCTCCTATCTCCATTTTTATCACCCTGAAAAGTCCTTCTTTGACCTAAAGAGCTGATAAATTAAGCTAACAATCTTTTGAAACTTTTAAGAAATCATAAAAGATTTGCACTTAAGTGACTGGATAAAATGTAATGTTGTTTTTATAAAATGATATAGAGAAAGGTGAAATCAATATATTTTGCCAGCATAAATTAAACCTAGTTGGTAAACTCATGAGAAAAAAATGTTACACAAGTTTTTAAAGTTTGTTCACTCAGGCAATGGCAAGCAAAGATACTCCTTAACAATATACTATATAACGTGTTACTTTAAAAATTTTAACAGACAGCTTAATTTTAGCAGCAGAGTTTTAACTGCAATAAATTTGAGTACCTTAGTATTTTGAACACTGTCCTAGGTTTTGGGGAGGCAATTAAAAATAATAAACATTTAACAGTGTCTTAGGTTATTGTTAAAAATCTTGATGAGGAACGAAAACTTTTCTTCACATTGGAGCAAAGCCATACTCTTTTATGCTCCTTTGACTTAATAGAGTCTCATTCATTCATTCAACAAATATTGAGATTGATGCCTACCGTGTGTTAAACATTGTTCTAGATTCTGGGAATACACTAGTGAACCAGAAAAAGACAAAGCCCCTGACCTAAGGGAGTTTGACAGTTTTATCTCTCAAACAATTTGCTGTAGCAAATTGTAGTTTCTATATAATCCCTCTGGCTAGCTCTAGTCCTTGAATAAAATAAATGCTCAAATACTTTTACCAGCATTAGTTAACATTTATTGAATATTCACTAGGTGCCACGTTTTATCTTTTTTTATTCTCACAACTTTTTACAGATGAGGAAACTGAGTCTTAGAAAGGTTACGCAGCTTGCTCAAAATCATACAACTGATAGAACCTCAGTTTGAACCCAAGTTAGTGTGTCTTCAGGGCCTTTGCTCGTAACCTCTGGTTGTTCTATGTGAAGTAATGAGATCTGTTAGGGAGAATTCAGGATCATTTTCTGGGTAGAATCTCCCCTCACCCCCTCCTTTTTTAAACTTCTGTCACAGACATAATGAAATATGAACCATAGGCATGGTGGGTTTTAGAGGGAAGGTGGAGCAGTTCAAAATACAGTATTTACCATATGGGAGATGGACAGCTGTGACAGTGGGAGGGGGACTAAGTGGGGGCATAAAATTGAGATCTGGATCTCATTATGATTGATGGATTCCTGGTGATCAATGTTGGAGAGGTTTGAGATTTTTTTTTAATTTTAATTAATTTTAAATGCATATTACCTGTAGAGTTCAGAATATGTTACTTAGCTTTTTTGTCAGGGCAGTTGCCTTGACTGCTTGTTTATCTCAAACACATTAAACTTATTCTTTTTTAAAATTAATTAATTTTATTTATTTTTGGCTGTGTTAGGTCTTCGTTGCTGCGCGTGGGCTTTCTCTATTTGTGGTGAACGGGGGGGCTACTCTTCGTTGCGGTGTGCGGGCTTCTCATGGCGGTGGCTTCTCTCGTTGTGGAGTACCGGCTCTAGGCATGCAGGCTTCAGTAGTTGTGGCACGTGGGCTCAGTAGTTGTGGCTTGCAGGCTCAGTAGTTGTGGTGCACAGGCTTAGTTGCTCCGTAGCATGTGGGATCTTCCCGGAGTAGGGCTCGAAGCTGTGTACCGTGCATTGGCAGGCAGACTCCCAACCACTGCGCCACCAGGGAAGTCCTAAACTTAATTTCGTTTTGGCCTTTGTGTTTGTTCTCTCTGCCTGGGACTTCCCACCTGCTCTACCCCTACCTCAAGCCTGTCTTTGTATATAGGCTTCACTCAGTTTGCAACTCAAAGGTCATCTCCTTAAAGAGGCGTTTTCTAAGCTCCAATTAGAGTAGCCCTCTTGGTCATGTTTACCTCACTTTCTTTTTTTTTCTTTTTTTTTTAAACTTCATAGCGTTTATTGCTATATGATAGGCCATTTATTGTTTGCTTGTATATTGTCTGATTTCCTCACAGAAATGAAAGCAGAGCAGGGGAGCATAGGTTTTCGGGTTTTTTTTTTTTCATCTGTGAGGTTACCTCAATGACTCAAGCAGTGCTTGGGTCAAATAAGGTGGTCAGAAAATATTTGCTGAACAAAGTTGGCCAAAACTGGCATAGTTTTCTCCATGTAATGAAGTGATAAAGACAATATATAACTAACCAGTTGGCTGTGTTACAGTGTCTTTGGATGTGAGCAATATCTTAGCAGATTAATTTGGAAAGTCTTCAACTAAGAATCATGGGAAAACGATAGCTTTTTGTTTGTGTTGACTGGCAGAGAAGGCAGATCTGGCTTCCTCCTCCCACTTTTTTTCCCCCTATTTTTAAAAACTTTCAAATCTGTAGAAGTTTTTAGGGGTACTGGTCAGGTATAGTGGAATGTTCCTGTATTGGAATTTATCTGATGTTTTTCTCATGATTAGACTGGGGTTATGAGTTTTCGGGTGGAAGATCACAGAGAGAATGCCATATTCATCACATCAACATGATTTGTGACTGTTGATATTGATTTGATCATATGGCTGAAGTAGTGTTTGTCAGGTTTCTTTACTCTTTTCATACTGTGCTCTTTGGAAGGAAGTAATTATGTACAGCTCACTTACGGAGAGAGGAGTTGTGCTCCCTGTACTTGGGGTGGAATATCTACATAATTTATTTGAATTTCTTCTGCATGGGACATTTGTCTCTCTCTCTCCCCATTTATTAATTTAATTAGTCAAACATTTATATCAGTATGAACTGAAGGATATATTATACTTTGAGTTATAGTCCAGTACTACTTTATTTTGTTGCTGAAATTGTTACACCTTTATCCATTGAGAGCTCTTTCTGTTGACTCCTGTGCCCCTTTAACATTCCCACATCTGTGTGCGTGTGTGTGTGCGCGTGCTGTTTTTATTTAGTTATATTTGAGCACTTCCCTACTTTCTGGCACTATAAGGTGCTCTAGGCTCATCTTGTATATTTTGTGTCACAGTTCTAGAATTAGCCATTTCTCCAAGAAGCCCTGGCACCTTTTACTGGAGAATGGTAATAAAAACCAAGATCTGGGCAGTAAGTGTTCTCATTGCTACTGGGGTGTCATTTTTTGGGGGCCCTCTCAGCTAACAGAACAAAGAAATATAGATGTATGTGCTAACTGGTGTATATAGACATATCTATAGATATTTCTATATGTCACCATCTGTATCTATGTTAAGTTAAATATGAGTTCTTACTGATATCTCCAAGTCTAATCCATTACCATACAGATCATTCTAGCCTCCTCCCCCTTGTTGATCTGAATTTCCACTTCAACAGTGAGAAACTTGGCTTCCATCATCCATTTACTTAATTGTTCAGTTCCAGTATGCATGTATAGCAATATCTGAATCGTTAATTCACACTCCCATAGGAAACTTTATTAACTAGAAGTACAGTGCTTATATGCAGTTCCTTTTGCCTTTAGTTTTCAGACTCCATTCATTTCTGAAGTTACCTAGGTCAGTTCTTTTTCCCCACCCACTTCAGTGAGGTGGTTTCACACATTTGTAAGATAGTTAGATTCTCTTGTCACAAGTCTGCATTCTTTTATGGGATCCCCAGTCTCCTAAATGACTTTTTTAAATTAGCGTGCATTAAAGTTTACTCTTTATGTTGTAAACTTCTGTAGGTTTTGACATTCATAATGTTATTTATCCACCATTACAGTATCGTAAAGAATAGTTTCACTGCCCTAAAAATCTCCTGTAATTCACCTATTCATTCTTTTCTCCCTTGCCCACCCCCTTGCAACCACTGATCTTTTTACTGTCTCCATAGTTTTTTCCTCTTCCAGAATGTAATATAATTGGATCATACACTATGTACCCTTTTCAGACTGGCTTCTTTCACTTAGGAGTATCTATGTAAGGTTCTTCCATGTCTTTTCTTGGCTTGATAGCTCATTTCTTTTTTATTGCTGAATAAGATTTCATTGTATGGATGTACCACAGTTTGTTTATCCATTCACCTAATTGAAGGATATGTAGGTCATTTCTAGTTTTTGACAATTACGAACAAAGCTGCTATAAACATTTTTGTGTGTGTGGACATAAATTTTTAGTTCTACTGGGTAAATACCTACAAGTGTGATTGCTGGATCATATGGTGAGACAATGTTCAGCTTTGTAAGGAACTGCCAAACTCTCTTCAAAAGTGGCTGTACCATTTTGTATTTCCACCAGCAGTGAATGAGGGTTCTTTTTGCTTCACATCTTGTCAGCATTTAGTTTCATCAGTTTTTTTTGGATTTTAGCCATTCTAGTAGGTGTGAGGTATCCCACTTTTCGTTTTTTTTAAGAGAGATTTCCTGAATCTTTTTCAGAAATCTGACTTTTTTTCAGCTAGGTTATTTAGAAAGCTTCTGAGACTTAGGGTTTTTTTTTTTTTAAGAATTTATTTATTATTTATTTTTGGCTGTGTTGGGTCTTCATTGCTACACGCGGGCTTTCTCTAGTGGCGGCGAGCGGGGGCTCCTCTTCGTTGCAGTGCGCAGGCTTCTCATCGCCGTGGATTCTCTTGTCGCGTAGCACAGGCTCTAGGCACGCGGGCTTTAGTAGTTGTGGCATGCGGGCTCAGTAGTTGTGGCTCATGGGCTCTAGAGTGCTGGCTCAGTAGTTGTGGTGCACGGGCTTAGTTGCTCTGTGGCATGTGAGATCTTCCCAGACCAGGGCTCGAACCCGTGTCCCCTGCATTGGCAGGCAGATTCTTAACCACTGTGCCACCAGGGAAGCCCTCCCACTTTTTTTAAATTTTGTTTTTCAAGACATGACTTTTTTGAAGATAAATAATAGGGGTTTGTTTTTTTTTTGAGAGGAAACTTAAAAAATAACCTTTTTATTTTGTAATAATTTTCAATTTACAGAAAAGTTGCAAAGATATAGAATTCTATATACCTCTCACCCAGTGTCCTCTGTTGTTAACATCTTACATGATACATTTGTCAAAATGAAGAAACCAACATTGATGCATTAGTTTTAACTGAACTCCAGATTTTGTTGGGATAGCTGTAGTTTTCTATTTATATCACCTTTCTGTTTCAGGATCCAGTCCAGGGTAACCTGTTGCCTTTACTTGTCATCCCTCTGAGTCTCCTCTGGTCTTTGACAGTTTCTCAGTCTTTCCTTGTCTTCATGGTCTTGACAATTTTGAGTACTAGTCAGTTATTTTCTGGAATGTTCTTCCTTAGAGTGTGTCTGATTTTTTTTCATTATTAGACAAGGGTTATGTGTTTTTGGAAAGAATGTTACAGAATACTATCATTTCCTATCAGGAAATATGCGATATCCACATGACATCACTGATGATGTTAACCTTGAACACTTGGTTATGGTAGTGTTTGCCAGGTTAAGTAGTAGTACTTTTCCCTTTCTATACTTATTCTTTTTTTTTTTTAAGTTTTGTTGTTGTTGTTTACTTATTTATTTTTGGTCACACCATGCAGCATGCAGGATCTTAGTTCCCCAACCAGGAATCAAACCTGTGCCCCCTTCAGTGGAAGCACAGAGTCTTAACCGCTGGACCACCAGGGAAGTCCCTATGCCTGTTCTTTGGAGGTGAGTGACTGAGTCTAGCCCATCCTCAAAGTGGGTGGGGGGCTTAAATTCTACTTCCTGAAAGGAAGAGTATCTACATAGATTATTTGGAAATTTGTAATGAAGATTTGTCTGTTCTCTCCCATTTATTTTTCTGTTTAACCATTTATCTATATCAGTATGAATATCTGTTTTAAAAACTGATTCTTTGTTATTTATTTTTGCTCAAATTGTTGCAGCTTTCAGGTTGGCTCCTCCTGTGTTCCTTTGACATGCTCCTATCCATTTTTTCTTTTTGAGCATTTCCTTTCTGTACAACAAGATGCTCCAGACCCATCTTATATTTTCCCTGTCCCAGCCCTAGAATCAGCTGTGGTTCCTTTTATGGGACAGTGGTATTTAGAAACCGAGATCTGGATATTAGGTGTGCTTATTGCTAGGGTGTCATTGTTCGTAGGCCCTCTCAGGAAACAGAGGTAGGTATGTATGTATACTAAGTCATTTATATGCATATACATACAGTTGTTTTATATATTTCCATCTGTATTTACATTAAGCTAAACATGAATTCATACAGGTCTCACCAACTTTCAGAGGAAACTTATGTCCCAAACACATGTCCTCTTTGTGGTATGCTTTTTACTGAGGTCTAACTTCTCTCCCAATAACTCTTTTTGTTTAATTTTTAATAAATTTATTTATTTTTGGCTGCGTTGGATCTTTATTGCTGCGTGTGGGCTTTCTCTAGTTGCAGCAAGCAGGGGCTACTCTTCGTTGCGGTGTGTGGGCTTCTCACTGCGGTGGCTTCTCTTGTTGTGGAGCACGGGCTCTAGGCATACGGGCTTCAGTAGTTGTGGCTCGCGGGCTCTAGAGTGCAGATTTAGTAGTTGTGGCACACGGGCTCAGTTGCTCCGCAGCATGTGGGGTCTTCCTGGATCAGGGCTTGAACCCGTGTCCCCTTCACTGGCAGGCGGATTCTTAACCACTGCGCCACCAGTGAAGTCCCCCATAACTCTTTTTAAGTACCACAGAAAACATTGTTTTCCCTTACTTGGTAACAGCAATTGTTTATTCCTAGAATATGATCTTTGTTCAGAGATGCATTCAAAGTAAATTCTGACTCAGTTGGAATGGCCAGACATTTTTGGCATAGATACGATGTCAGATATGCCTTGGTGACCTCCTGTCTCTTCAGACATAATTTTTATTATTTTATGAAGAGATTAGAAACTTAATTCTTTGATATCTTGATTATATTTCTTAGAGGTTATTTTTAAATTTTTTAAAAATAAATTTATTTATTTATTTATTTTTGGCTGCACTGGGTCTTCGTTGCTGCACGCAGGTTTTCTCTAGTTGCGGCAAGCGGGGGCTCCTCCTTGCGGTATGCGGGCTTCTCATTGTGATGGCTTCTCTTGTTGCAGAGCACGGGCTCTAGGTGCATGGGCTTCAGTAGTTGTGACACACGGGCTCAGTAGTTGTGACTTGCGGGCTCTAGAGCTCAGGCTCAATAGTTGTGGCACACAGGCTTAATTGCTCTGTGGCATGTGGGGGTCTTCCCGGACCAGGGATTGAACCCATGTCCCCTGCATTGGCTCACGGGCCCAGCCGCTCCGCGGCATGTGGGATCTTCCCGGACCAGGGCACGAACCCACCTCCCCTGCATCAGCAGGCGGACTCTCAACCACTGCGCCACCAGGGAAGCCCCTGGCAGGCAATTCTTAACCACTGTGCCACCAGGGAAGTCCCTTAGAGGTTATTAATTAAAGCGACTTAAATTCTTTCTATAAAGATGAGAAAAAAGTTGAGTAGTCTCAAGTATTTCTTGAAATAAAATTCATTCATTTAATGCAGTTGTCTTTTTTCTTTTTTCAAGCATAAGGCTTAAAAGTAGTGTTTTATTTATCTGCAAGTTAAATACCAGGCAATAAACCAAAAAAGTATTTTCTGCAGTCTAAATTTTATTGACTTCCTTCAAGTAGATCCTACTCCCTCTTTATGCACAGTTTCACTCTGCTTGGTTTTCTTTCTTTCTCTTTCTTTCTTTCTTTCCCTCTCTCTCTCTGTCTCTTTCTCTCTTTCTTTCTCTTTCCTTCCTTCCTTCTTTCCTTCCTTCTTTCCTTCCTTCCTTTCATTTTTGGCTGCATTGGGTCTTTGTTGCTGTGCGCAGGCTTTCTCTGGTTGCGGCATGTGGAATTCTCATTGCGGTGGCTTCTCTTGTTGCGGAGCACAGGCTCTAGGCTCGCGGGCTTCAGTAGTTGCAGCACGCAGGCTCATTAGTTGTGGCGCATGGGCTTAGTTGCTCCGCAGCACGTGGGATCTTCCCGGACCAGGGCTCAAACCCATGTCCCCTGCATTGGCAGGCGGATTCTTAACCACTGTGCAACCAGGGAAGTCCCCCTGCTTGGGTCTTTAAATCAAGAGCTAAAATTAGGCAGCACTGCTCTAAGCTAAAGTGTTAGTTTGATCACAAAGTTTGAGGAAGGAAAGCTACAGAACGTAAAACATTAAAATTCAAAAAAGCCATATTGGAACCATTTGGTTTTGATGCAAGAGTCCCTCATACCTCTTTGGCAGTACATCTTGAGGGTTTTGCTACATTGATTGCTCAAATGGATTATCCTGAAAAGTTTAAATAATTATCAGTCTACTTTGTTTAAGAAGACTGGGAGGCTTATGTATTTTCTTAGATTTATTTTACATGGAAAAAAGTTACATAAAATAATTGATGTTGGGACTTCCCTGGTGGCGCAGTGGTTTAGAGCCTGCCTGTCGATGCAGGGAACGCAGTTTCGTGCCCCGGTCTGGGAAGATCCCATATGGCGTGGAGCGGCTGGGCCCGTGAGCCATGGCCGCTGAGCCTGCACATCCGGAGCCTGTGCTCCGCAACGGGAGAGGCCACAACAGTGGGAGGCCTGCATATCGCAAAAAATAATAATAATAATAATAATTGGTGTTTCAGGGGTAAACCTCTGATACCTGGCAAACTTGGCTGTCTAGAACATCTCTTTCTCTTAATTTGTTTTGCTGTTTTACTTCTTTTATGTATTTTTTTGCAGTGTCTTTTTTTAAATCATTTCATGTCCTTATTCACTTAAAATATGAAGTCTCTCATTTTTAGATTTTAGGAATTTTTTTCAGTACTCTAATTACACACTTTTCTTCTGGTCCTTTTTCTTATGTGATACATTCCTTTTAAAAAAGAAAGTCTCATGAAAAACGCCTAGTCTAGAACTAGCATGAGTTCTTCATTTGGGAGTAAAGACCAGATCCCATATCAGAAATCTCTGGGCAGTAAGGGAAAACAGTTTTTTTATGCTTTAGAGGACTGCCCACTTATTTTGAGCTATGTTTAATATGGGGGATTCCTCCAAACAAAATACGGACAGTCCCCTTGAGTATTATAAAATGACATTTACTTGTTTAACTAGTAGTAAATTTGCTTTCTATAGGATGAAAAGGAATAGATTGATTATACACCCAATGAAATGGTTTGTTTTAGATCAGAGGAGACTTGCCTTACTTGGTCCCAAGAGCTCTAAGCTAACTTAGGCCTTTCTTGAACCAGAGGACTGAAATGTGGGTTTGGTTAAGTCTGAAGTCTTTCTAAAATCTCTAGATAACTCTGGGATGATGCTTATAAAAATAACACAAGGATAGCCACTGTTTCTTGAGTGCTTGATGTTTCCGTGCCATCTGTTAGTACTACTTCCTTGCATAAAGTCACTGGCTTTGTATGATCTGGCCCTTTTCAGTCTGCCCTTTCTCTCAACTCCTGTTTTGGCCACATGAGTTGCAGTTCTGTTCTTTATCTTGCCTAGCTCTTTCAGGCTTTTCACACACATGCCTGAAACAATCTCTTATTAAATCTAGTCATTATGCCTATGCCTGGCTAATCCATATTAATTTCCTTTAGTTCTCAGCCTAAATATCACTTTCTCAAGGAGACCTTCCCTGACCCTCCAGTCCAGGTTAAGTACCTCTGTTACACCCTCATAGTATTGCCCCTGGGCTACTGTATTTCACTTCCCATACTCAGTAAGTAGATAAGTGCCTAATACAGAATAGTGTCAGATCATGAGATGCTACTCTGTATTAGGTACTTAGCTACATACTAAGTGTACCTGTGGGACAGGGGGATAATATGGGTATTTGTGGGGATTCTTAACAGGTATAAAGCAGAAATCTCATTTTCACTTCAACAGTTCACCATTACAGTTAGTTGAATCACCTTAGGCAAGTTAGTTAACCTCTATGCCTCAGTTTTCTTGTCTGTAAAATGGGGCTAATATCAATCTCAGAGTTATGAGAATTAAATGAGTTAGTATATGTGAAGTGCTTAGAATAGTGCCTGGCACATAATGAATGCTCCAGAAGTGTGTATTAAATAAGGAACCACATGAAGATGGTACTGTTACGACGGATAATGAAACTGAGGCTCAGCTAGTGTGTGACAAAGCAAGCTTTAGAACTCAGATCTAACTCCAGCGCCCAACACGACAATTTAGATTGAATTTAATTTTGACTAGAGTGCTCTGTAATAAGATTTATTACAAGCAACTGTTCTGCCATGACTTTACCAAATGATTCTAAAATTAAAATTTCCCTCTTTTAATGGATTTTATAATCAAAAAATAGGTACTAAAAAAAGTGACAAAAATCTTATAAATTTTTTGAAATCTATTACTTAATAATTTTTCACTTTGAAAGTGGGTTTACTTTAGAATTCCATTAAATATATCATGTTTCCCTTTCACATTTGAAATACGCATTCAACATACAATATTTTATTTATAAACTCAAAGAACACATTTATTGTATATTTAAGACTTCTATGATTTGATGAAATTGTGCTATTTTAGGAATTATGTGTTAGAGGACGAAGCACTCTGCTGGATGCTGGGGTAATAAATAAGATTCAGGGGGCTTCCCTGGTGGTTCAGTGGTGAAGAAGCCTCCTGCCAATGCAGGGGACACGGGTTCGAGCCCTGGTCTGGGAAGATCTCACATGCCATGGAGCAACTAAGCCCATGCGCCACAACTACTGAGCTTGCGCTCTAGAGCCCACGAGCCACAGCTGCTGAGCCCACATGCCACAACTACTGAAGCCCGTGTGCCTAGAGCCCATGCTCCACAATGAAGAGTAGGCCCCTGCTCGCCACAACTAGGGAAAGTCCGTGTGTAGTGACGAAGACAAAATGCAGCCAAAAATAAAAAAATAAATTTATTTAAAAAAAAAAAGATTCACATCTTTCTTTCAAAGGAGATATGGTGTCCAAAAAATGTTAAGGGGAAGAATTGAGGCTTATGGGATGAGTATAGACACATTCATCCTCAAGGTGCCAGGCTGGAATTATAAAGTTTTAGAGCTTTTAAAAGCATTATGATAGAAAATATTGAAACTTGTTGTTTAAAAAAGAAAAAAGAGGGCTTCCCTGGTGGCGCAGTGGTTGAGAGTCCGCCTGCCGATGCAGGGGACACAGGTTCGTGGCTAGGCCCGTGAGCCATGGCCGCTGAGACTGCATGTCCGGAGTCTGTGCCCTGCAACGGGAGAGGCCACAACAGTGAGAGGCCCGCGTACCGCAAAAAAAAAAAAAAGAAAAAAGACATGGCTAGGTATTAAAGTGAGAAGTAAAAATTCTTTAGCTAGTCCCTTTAGCTACTCTTTTAAAGTGGTCATAGTTAAGTTTTCTATGGATCCATCCAGAAAAGTTTTATGTGCTTTCAAACATGTACAATGTTGTATTAGTTTTCTATGACTGCTGAAACAAATGACCACAAATTTGGTGGCTTAAAACAACAGTAATTTATTCTCTCACATTTCTGGAGTCCAGAGCCCAAAATTTAGGGTGAGTAGGAGTTTAGGATTAAAATATACACACTACTGTATATATAAAAGAGATAACCAACAAGGACCTACTGCACAGGGAACTACACTCAGTATCTTGTAATAACCTATAATGGAAAAGAATCTTAAAATACACACATATGTGTGTGTGTGTGTGTGTGTGTATGTATGTATGTATATCTGAATCACTTTGCTGCACGCCTGAAACTACCACAACATTGTAAATCAACAATATTTCAATAAGAATTTTTTAAAAAATTTAGGGTGAGTCTTACTGGAGGCTAATATTGAGGCAAAGCCATACTTCTCCAGAGGCCCTGGGGAAGCACTGCTTCCTTGCCTCTTCAGCTTCTGGCGTCTCTTGGTATCCCTTGGCTTGTGTTGCATCACTCCAGCCTCTTCTGATCTTGCTCTTCTCCATCTTCACATCGCCTTCTTGTCTGTGTGTGTCAGATTTCCCTCTGTTACCCTCTCATAAGGGTACATGTGATTGCATTCAGGCTCACCCAGATAATCCAGGATGATCTCCCCATCTCAATATCCTTAATTTAATCACATCTGCAAAGACCCTTTTTCCACATAAAACATTTAAAGTTTTTAGGGATTACAGCCCAATATCTTTGGGGGTCATTATCAGCCTACCACCAGTGTGTATGACCCTCTTTTTTATTTTTACTAAACACAAAAAAAGGAATTAGACTTCATAGGCTATCTCGAAATTTCTTTTTAAAACTTAATAATAGATTTCTTCCGCATCAGTATTTAAATATCTTCTTTAGTCTTCTTTGTCTTTTTTTTCTTTAAATACCTATAGAGCATTTTATTGAATAGACAAGTATCTCACTTTTTTTTTAATTGCAGCTTAAAAAAAAAGCATGTAACAAAATAATTACCATCATAATCATTTTAAATTAACTACATTCACATTGTGGTGAAACACATCTCAAAACCTTTTTCATCTTGCAAATCTGATACACTGTACCCATTAAACAACTTTCCTTTTCCTCCTTCCCCCAACCCCAAATAACCACCATTCTACTTTCTGTTGCTAATTTAATAGTTTGGATACCTCATGTAAGTGGAATCATATAATATTTGTCTTTTTGTGACTTGCTTATTTCACTTAGCATGATATCCTCAAAGTTTATCCATATTGTAGCGTGTAACCGGATTTCCTTCCTTTTTAAGACTACTATTCCATTGTATGTATTTACCACATTTTGCTTATCCATTCATTCATTTTTCTGTGGACATTTGGGTTACTTCTACTACTTTGAACATGGATGTACAAATCTGAGCCCCAGCTTTCAATTCTTTTGGATATATATATACACACACTCATACATACACTTAGAAGTGGAATTGCTGGATCATATGGTAATATGGTATTCTATTTTTACTTTTTTTGAGGTTACTCCATACTGTTTTTGAGGTTACTCCATACTGTTTTCCATAGCAGTTGCACCATTTTACAATCCCACCAACAGTGTACAAGTGTTGCAGTTTCTCTACATTCTTGCCATCGTTTGTTATTTTCTGTTTTTTTTTTAAATTGGTTTGTTTATTTGATAGTAACCATTCTAATGGGTGTGAGGGATATCTCATTGTGGTTTTGACTTGTGTTTCTCTGATGATTAGTGATGTTGAGCATCTTTTCCTATGATCGTTGGCCATTTGTATATCATCTTTGTAGAAACGTCTATTCAAGTCTTTTGCCCATTTTTAATTGGGTTATTTGGAGTTTTGTTGTTTTGGGAGTTCTTTTTTTTAACATCTTTATTGGAGTATAATTGTTTTACATGTTGTGTTAGTTTCTGCTGTATAACAAAGTGAATCAACTATATGCATACGTATATCCCCATATCCCCTCCCTCTTGTGTCTCCCTCCCACCCTCCTTATCCCACCCCTCTAGGTGGTCGCAAAGCACCGAGCTGATCTCCCTGTGCCATGCAGCTGCTTCCCTCTAGCTATCTATTTTACATTTGGTAGTGTGTATATGTCAGTGCTACGCTCTCACTTTGTCCCAGCTTACCCTTCCCCCTCCCCATGTCCTCAAGTCCGTTCTCTACGTTTGTGTCTTTATTCCTGTCCTGCCCCTAGGTTCATCAGACCATTTTTCTTTTACGATTCTATATATATGTGTTAGCATACGGTATTTGTTTTTCTCTTTCTGACTTAACTTCACTCTGTATGATGGACTCTAGGTCCATCCACCTCACTACAAATAACAATTTCGTTTCTTTTTATGGCTGAGTAATATTCCATTGTATATATGTGCCACGTCTCCCCCCCTCAATTTATTTATTTATTTTTGGCTGTGTTGGGTCTTCGTTTCTGTGTGTGGGCTTTCTCCAGTTGCGGTGAGCGGGGGCCGCTCTTCATCGCAGTGCGCGGGCCAATCTTCATGATGGTGCGCGGGCCTTTCACTGTCAGCCTCTCCCATTGTGGAGCACAGGCTTCAGACGCGGAGGCTCAGTAGTTGTGGCTCACGGGCTTAGTTGCTCCACAGCATGTGGGATCTTCCCAGACCAGGGCTCGAACCCGTGTCCCCTGCATTGGCAGGCAGATTCTTAACCACTGTGCCACCAGGGAAGCCCTGCCACATCTTCTTTATCCATTCATCTGTCGATGGACATTTAGGTTGCTTCCATGTTTTGGCTATTGTAAATAATGCTGCAGTGAACATTGTGGTACATGACTCTTTTTGAATTATGGGTTTCTCAGGGTATTTGCCCAGTAGTGGGTTTGCTGGGTCATATGGTAGTTCTATTTTTAGTTTTTTAAGGAACCTCCATACTGTTCTCTGTAGAGGCTGTATCAATTTACATTCCCACCAACAGTGCGGGAGGGTTCTGTTGTGGGAGTTCTTGATATTCTCTGGATATTAACCCCTTATCAGATAAATGATTTATAAATATTTTCTTCCCTTCTGTAGGTTATCTTTTCACTCTGTTTATTGTGTCCTTTGATACACAAAAGTTTTTAAGTTTGATATAGTCCCCATTGTCCTATTAATTTTTATGTATGGTGTAAGGTAAACGTCCAACTTCATTCTTTTGCATGTAGCTATCCAGTTTTTCCAGTCACCATTTGTTGAAGAGACCATCCTTTCCCCTTTGAATGGTCTTGGCACCCTTGTCATAGATCATTTTACCCTAAACGCAAGGGATTATTTTTGGGTTCTCTATTCTGTTCCATTGGTCTGTTTGTCTTTATGCCACTACCACACTGTTTTGATCATTGTGGCTTTTTAATGTGTTTTGGAATCAAGAAGAGAGCCCTGCAACATTTTTTTTTCAAAAGTGTTCTGACTATTCAGGGTCCTTTGAGATTCCATATGAATTTTAGGATTAATTTTTCTATTTCTACAAAAAAAATGCTGTTGGAATTTTGAGAGAGATTGTGTTGAATCTATAGATTATTTTCTGATATATGGAATCTTAATAATACTAAGTCTTCCAGTCCATGGGTATGGGATGTCTTTTCATTTATTTGTGTCTTCTTTAATTTCTTTCAGCATTGTTCTGTAGTTTTCAGTGTACAAGTCTTTCATCTCCTTGGTTAGATTTATTCCCAAATATTTTGTTCTTTTCAATGCTATTGTAAGTGGAGTTGTTTAAACTAACACAACTTTGTAAATGAACTATACTCCAATAAAAAAATTTTTTAAGTTTATTTTAGTATATGTAAGTTATACCTCAGTAAACCTGACTTAAAAGTTCTTAGATTGGGGAACCTCTTCTCCCTCTGATCCTCAGTTAACACTACTTCTGACAGCTGAGAACACAGGTAACTAGGAGCAGTCGGGGGAGGGGGGGGACGCTGCTATACGTTTTCATTTTAGTTTTAAAAGGAATGTAACAGAAAAGGCAGACAGTATTTGTTGAGCGTTATGTATTTTATTTACCAAATACTTAATGTATAGCAATTAATTCTAGGCACTTTACAAATATAATAAACTTAACTCATTTAATTCTCCTAATAACCCAATAAGGTGAAAAAATTCCTCATTTTACAAATAGAAAACAGAAGCACAGAGAGGTAAGAGTTGTCTAAAACCACACAGCTAATAAACGGCACAACCAGATTTGAACTAAGCATTCTGGCCCCAGAGTCCATGCTCTTAATCTCTAACTTGGCCTCTTTCCTTCACTGAATATGATCTAATAAGGAATTCCAGTTAATGCTTAAAACTTCTTTCCCCCTTGCTCTGGCTATGTGTACAATAAATATTTTTCTTATCTCTGCTTGATTTGTTGCAGGAAAAACATTACAATGAAGAAGGATTTTTTAAAAGCACAAGAAATGCCACCTTTCTAATATATGAATTATCATTTTCCCATGTTTTCTTCCATATATAATATTTGCTAAATCATTTCCTAAACAGTTTCAACTTTGCCCTGTTAAGGAGAATACTTCTATCTGGTAATTTGTTGAATTATGAAGGTTTTACATGTCCAGTTGAGTCTCTTCATGGTATAGTAAAGAAAAGGATACAGTAACCAAAATAAGATGGGCTGTGTTTGGGCTGTGATATTTGGTAAGATATCTAAGTATTACTTAGGAATATTTATATAAAATGTCTTTGCTTTGGGGCAAAAGATATAAATCTGATTGTACTGAGCTGTACAGTAAATGGATTTTTTTCTCTCTAAATTCTTAATTCACTAATAAACACAGCACTGGGTATTATCCATTTGTGTGTGTGCATGCGCACATATACTCACTGCAGTATGCTTATTGAAGTTATCTGGACTCCTGTGTCAAAATAAGTGTTGGTCATACCTTTTGTGTTAATTATTTATTGAGTATTCATTTGGTATCACACAGAAAAAAGATGAGTGAGCTACATTCCAACCCTTGCCCTTGAGGTGCTCACGATCTAATGGGAAGGCTGATCTACAAACTGTTACTCTCAGAGCAGTGTGATAAGCTTGATACAGACAGAATGAAAGAAGGTCTTAATTACTTAATTCAAAAGTATCATTCACAGTTAAATGCACTTTAAAATGAGATTTTTTTGGCAGTTCAAAATCAGACTATTCTAATCTGAATCAGTATCTCTTCATGATAACCTTAGCCTAGAATTTTCTAAGACTTTCAGAATAAGGGTAATCTGGGTCTGCTCCATATTAGAGCAGTCTTTGGGCCTGTTCTTTGGAATCTAAATTTCCTCTTGAACCCCTTTTTGGGATAGAAGATGTTAGGGCACTTGTAAATGGTCTTTAGCTTTACTAAATTGATTCCCATAGAGGTTTGGTGGTGGCTTACAGTTTTAATAAGGTATGTTTATTCATCAAGATTAGATGAAGGTAACACCAGCTTAATAACCACATAAATTTCTTTCCTGACAGTTACAAAGGAGACACAGAATGCATACAAACCTTATAATCTGAGATTGAGGAAAAATTCCTCCTATGAAAAGAAATTTAAAATTCATTAATGACCTGTGGAGACCTCAGAGACCATTACTTAACTCCCTGAGATATTAATCCAGTTTCTCCTACAATTTTTCACAAGAACTCTTCATATTACATTAGATGACTGCACATCACAATTGTATTTGCACGCAAGATTTCTTTATCTACATAGACTTGTAGTGAATTCTTGGCCAATGTTTCAAAGATCACATTTTACTCACAAGAAGGAGAATGTTATTTTTCTATTTTGCCCCCTACTTCCGTCTTCTATCGTTGTCTAGGATTCCTCATGTTGTACAGAAGAGAAAGAAGTCACTGAGAGGGTGAGGTGAAGCAGTGCAGGCTGTCAGAATTCTTTTCTGTGCCTTTGAGTTGCCATTTGAAAAACACTAACCGCTGAAGTTAATGGAAGAAGCCACTTACATAATGGGGGCTATATGTTTACCCTGATGCTTTGACTGTTTCCTGCAGCAACTTTTTTCGCCCCTGGAGGAGGAATTAGGATTGTGATAGTAAGAACAGGTCACCTCCTTTGTTTCTGGAACATTATCTGTGTTGCCACAAAAAAAGAGGTCCCCACCCAGCTGCGGTGGAGTTTCCCTAGCTGGGCCTCCATTCACCTCTTGCCTTGGAAGCCCTCTGGGCTGGAAGGAGCGCCCTGGGTCCTGCAGACCTCTGAGCAAAGGCACGCTGCGGCCCCTTTAAGCCGTCAGTGTGTGCTGGGGCGGGGGCGAGGTGGGGCGGGCACTCTGACAGTGAGCTCTGGGCCCCGCCCCCGAGGAGGCGTTTCTCAGCGGCCTCGGCACCAATGCCACCACCGCCCCCGCCCGTCCGGTATTCCTGCAGATTCTGCCTCGGACCGTAGGGCCCCGACCTCTCCCTGCCTGGGGAGCGTAAGTGTCAAACTGCGGGCTAGGGTCAAGCATCCCGTGCCCATGCCGGAAGTCCTGGTGGACTGTACAGGGGACTTTCCTGGCCTATCAGAGGCTAAGGCGGCGAAAGAGCGTAAACAATGCCGGCTGCAGTGAGCTAAAGCCTGGGGCATCTGCTCTACTTCTGGGTGGTGACAGCGGCCCTAGGGTGCTGGTCTGGATATGCAGTGGTTGAGCGGTGCCCAGAACCTAGCTTTGCCCCAGCCTGGTTCCTACTTGGAGTGAGGCGAGGATTGCTTTTACCCTGTATAATCCAACTAAGCTAGATGGGTGGAGCTGGATCTAGTGCCCTGGGCCTTGGGTCCTTAGCCTGGCATTTGGAGACCTGGGTAGCTTTGGGATGAGTAAGCATTAGATTTTCAGCTACCTTGGTACAATTGAGCAGTAACTCTGAAAGTTGACCTAATTCACAGCCGGGTTTAGCTCTGTGTCTCCCCAGAGGCCTGTGTTACTAGAGTCCCCCTTTTGAAGACACTGACGGTGATCATCTATTAGGGAGAGTCAGTTAACCCTCTTTCCCACTGATACGAATAGCACCGTGTGAAAGAGTCAGCTCTTTACCCCTCTCTGAAGGAACTGGTGGGAGGCCACCATCCCAGGACTAGTACAGTAAGCCCACCCAAGTTTGTTGAGATAACCTACTAGAGGAGCAGTTCGCATTTCTGGCCCCCTGATAATGCAGAATACTACAAGAGGATAACACTTGTCGTTGTTAATGAGAATTACCTGGAGGTAGTGAGATTTTTTTAAATTAGAGGGAAAGGCTTGTCATTTTTGTTACTGGCTACTTAAGTGATGAGATTTTGTCTCGCTTAGCCAAGTAATAAAATTTAAAGTTTTCTGTGACAGTTACATAATTGGTATGCTTCTTTAATCCAGTTGGCCTTCTTAGACATAGATTGAGTAAAGATTTCTGGGCATGTATGTGTATTTTGTCTTATCCTTGTTTTCTAATTATTTCCTTTTTTGAGCAGATTTACATCATTCTTTATTGGTCGTTCAAAGGGTTTGCTTTTTCTTTTTTCTTTTTTTTTTTTTTGCGGTACGCGGGCCTGTCACTGCTGTGGCCTCTCCCGCCGCGGAGCACAGGCTCCGGATGCACAGGCCCAGCGGCCATGGCTCACGGGCCCAGCCTCTCCGCGGCATGCGGGATCCTCCCGGACCGGAGCACGAACCCGTGTTCCCTGCATCGGCAGGCGGACTCTAAACCACTGCGCCACCAGGGAAGCCCAGGGTTTGCTTTTTGAGTGGGCAGAATTTTTCCTCAAACTTCCCTCAGACTCATTCTGTGCTTCTGCAGTAGCATTTCCTTAGCCA
Source organism: Stenella coeruleoalba (assembly GCF_951394435.1). Classification (NCBI taxonomy): domain Eukaryota; kingdom Metazoa; phylum Chordata; class Mammalia; order Artiodactyla; family Delphinidae; genus Stenella; species Stenella coeruleoalba. Next base: position 13,420,582 of record NC_137154.1, read on the forward strand.
GAAGTGAGAGTCCAGGAATGGTAATCAGATCTAGATCTCTTATGTTGTGATAGTGAAGAGCTTTTGAAGGTCAAGAGCTTGAGAATTAGCCATAAAATAGTTTTACTGTCATAGCTTCTTCTTCTTTTAGCTTTAGAAAGCTAAAACAGTATGTTTAGTAGCTGTATAACTATTTTTATAAGATGTCGTGGTACAGGAATTTAAAGTAAAAGGACACTACACATGGACCCTTGAGTGATGGGGAAGAGTGGTGGGTGGACTGAGAGATAGGAGACAAAGGTTCTAGCCCAACTCTAACATTACTGATGACTTAATCTCCCTGTGCCTTACTTTTAGCTGGTTGATGAATGAGAAAATGCATAGATTGCAGGGGTCTATATGTTAATGATAGTACATTATGCACACTTAAATATTGAACACTAAACTGAAATTTATTCTGAGTTCAGAGTTTACTCCAAGTTGTGTCTTTATGTATGTCTTTGGGAACATTTCTTAACCTTTGGTCTAAAAATAAATAATTACATCTAAACCTTCTTCAGCAGTAGTGTGGACTTTATGGTACTTGAGCTCTTTGGAAGACATTTTAGATACAGCCGTGGTATAAAATGATAATATTTCCGTGGAACAGATATATTTTAGCTGACTCCCTTGCCTTTTCCTCTGTTTTAGGCTAGGGTAAAACCTCCTGAGAGTGCCGAATAATTTGAAATTTCTGAGTATTTGTAGTATTGACTAGACTGAACCATAGCAAGCATCATATATAGGTCAAATTAATTTTATTAATGCTTCTCTTTGTTGGCAATTTTATTTACTCTTAAAGCATCAAACCTTGCTATGTAATGAAGACTTGGTTTCATACATCTATGTTTATAGAATGTTGATATGTTTATAAAATCCAGAACCCTCTGTTCATTCCTGGTCCCACATTTCCAGCCACTTGAAGATCATATTTCTCAAGTCTAAAACCAAACTCATCATATTCTTAACCTCTCCTCCACTCCCCCAAAACAAACAACTCAGAACTTTCTTCTGAGATTTTTCTGTCATTAGCACCACTGTTCTCCAAGTCATGTAGACTGGAGCCTCCTACTAGGTCTCCTACATCCTTAGTTGCTAAGGCTTATTGATTCTGCTTCTTTAATGTAATTCCCTTCAGTCTCCTCTGCTCATCCTTTCCATTCCTAGGAGTCTGGCTTCTATTTATCTTTGTCCTCGAGTACTGCAGTAATTTCCTATCAGGACTCTACTTTCTCTCCCTTCCAATTCATTCTGCATAGATTTATCTTTCTAAAGTAATTAGGATCATGTCATTGCCCTGCTTCAGGTCATCAGCATCCTCTGCTGTTTAGCTTAATATTCAAGATTATACATGATTTGACCCTAGTCTGTCTTTCTGGTCTTATACTTAATAAATGGAGCCATTTAGTGTTCCCTAAACATGCTTAGTACTTTTCTACTTCCAAGACTTTGCCTTTCTTGTTTTCTCAGCCTAAAATATCTCTTCTCCACTCCTGGTTTTGTTTTTGTTTTTATTTTTTTAAATCTACCTATCATTTATCACTGAGCTCAGATGTCATCCTTTCTATGAGATTTTTCACTGACCATCCCTTGCTCACTGGCGGTTGATCCTGTCTTTGAACTCCCTTAACCCTTATTTGTCTCTTGCTTAGGGCACTTTCCACATATAATACATTTTGTATTATGGTTATTTGTTTAGACATCTACTTTTACTCCTGTGAACTCCTTGAGTCATGGTTTACCCATAGGGAAATTCATCAAATGAATGCTTTAGGTAAAATTGGAATGGAGTAACTCCTTAGTGTTAGATCCTATTATTTTACACCCAGCCCATTCACATGTAAAATGATCGGCAACTTTAACAAATCACTCTTATCTCCTAAGGACTTCTGTTAGTAAACTTTGTTAGTTTGTTTTTTTAACAGTTTTAATGAGATACATAATTTACGTACCATTCACCCATTTAAAGTGTACAGTTCACTGACTTTCAGTATATTCATAGATTTGTGCAGCCATCACTAACAGTCAATTTTAGAACACTTTCATTACCCCAAAAAGAAACCCCGCACTCCTTAACACCCTTCTAATATCCCCAAACACCCCAGTCATAGGCAACCTCTCATCTACTTTCTGTCTCTATAGATTTGCCTATTCTGGACATTTTATATAAATGGAATTATATAATAAGTGGTCCTTTGCAACTGACTTCTTTCACTTAATATAATGTTTTCAAGGTTCATCCATGTTGCAGCATGTATCAGTACTTCACTTCTTTTGTGTGTGTACACATAACGTAAAATTCACCATCTTAAGCATTTTTAAATATACAACTCAGTGGCATTAAATGCATTTGTAATGTTGTGTAGCTACCACCATCCATCTCCATAATTCTTTTCATCTTGTAGAACTGAAATTTTACACCCATTCAACAGTAACCCGTCATTACCCTTCTCCATCCATCTGCTGGCAACAATCATTCTACCTTCTATCTCTATGATTTTGACTACTCTAAGTACTTGATATAAGTGGAATCATACACTGTTTGTCTCTTTGTGGCTGGCTTAATTTCACTTAACATAACGTCTTCAAGGTTCACTCAGGTTATAGCATGTCCGAATTTCTGTCCTTTTTAAGCTGAATGATATTCTTTTGTATGTGTATACCACATTTTGCTTATCCATTCATCCATCAGTGGTCACTTGCGTTGCTTCCATATTTTAGCTGTTGTGAGTAATGCTGCTATGAACATGGGTGTACAGATATCTCTTCAAGATCCTGCTTTCGATTATTTTGGGCATATACCCAGAAGTGGAATTGCTGGATCATATTGTCATTCTGTTTTAATTTTTTGAGGAACGGCCATACTGTTTTCCACAGTAACTGTACCATTTTACATTGTCACCAACAGTGTACAAGGGTTCCAATTTCTCCATATCCTTGCCAACATTTGTTGTTTCCTGGGTTTTTGATAGTAGCCATCCTAATAGGTGTGAGGTAATACTTGTAGTTTTGATTTGCATTTCCCTAATGTTTGTAATCTTGAGCATCTTTTCATGTGCTTATTGGCCATTTGTCTGTCTTTGGATGAATGTCTAATCAAGTTCTTTGCCCATTTTTTAATCAAGTTGTTTGCTTTTTTTGTTGTTGAGTTTTAGGAATTCTTTATAGTACTTAATTTTTATTACTGAATCATACTCCATTCTGTGGATTTACCACGTTTTATCTATTTATCAGTGGATAGAGGTTTGGGTTGTTTCCACTCTTTGGCTATTATGAATGTTAGTTTGGTTTTAATTTGCTGTGTATATTGAAAACAGCACTACATTTCTCTAAAGAGATCACTCAGGCCTTTTAACTGGTGTGACTTTCATGAAATTGTTGGTTTATTCTACATGTATTCCGTTTTATGAACTCTGAGGGTCCTCTTCATTACTTCCTGAATATGTTCTAAATGTTCCTAAGGCCTTTACTTTCCTTTGTGATAACGGCTAGTTAAAATTTGCAGATAGAGGCAAAGTTTAACTTACAAACAGGTAGCCACTTTAATGACTTTCCCCTACTGTCCCCCCTGCAAATATTCTAGAATTATAGTTATAAATTTAAAACTAGTATGAGCTATAGAAATTATAGTCTACCACCCTTTAGTTTTTTTATTAATCTCAATGAAAGATTTTCCTTTTCAACTGGTAGAGTCAGTATTCAATGGAATAAGGGTTGTGAGGGAGAAGGGTCGGACTAGGTGGATAACCCCAAATTATAATTAAAACTAGTCATTTCTTTCTTACGCAAAGACAGGTTAACAGTGTTCTGAGGCCCAACTGGGTAGTTAGGCTTGATTATTCGGCAGCTGCTGATTAGGGATGATTCCCCCTTACCAACTAACTGTATTTTAAATTTCCCTAAATTACCTAAGTCCTTTGGAGGCAAATAAACTTGTCTTTCATATATACTCTCATTTGCCCTTTATATTTTTATTGAGTTAAGTAATCACCAAAATAATTCTTACTATTTATACTGTAGAGTGTGAATAGATTTCACTATAGATAATGTAGAAGCCATATGTAGGTCAGTTGTAGGAATTTCACCAAACTAGGTATCAAGAAATCTCTTTCAGGGATTTCCCTGGTGGCACAGTGGTTAAGAATCCGTCTGCCAATTCAGGGGCCACGGGTTCGATCCCTGGTCCGGAAAGATCCCACATGCTGCGGAGCAACTAAGCCTGTGCACCACAACTACTGAGCCTGTGCTCTAGAACCCACGAGCCACAAATACTGAGTGTGTGTGCCACAACTACTGAAGCCTGCGTGCCTAGAGCCTGTGCTCCGCAACAAGAGAAGCCACCGCAATGAACCACAGCATAGAGTAGCCCCCGCTCACCGCAAGTAGAGAAAACCCGTGTGCAGCAATGAAGACCCAACACAGCCAAAAATAAATTAAAAAAAAGAAATCTCTTTTAGACCATTCTCCCCTACTTAAGTGACATTGGGCAGGACGCTGAACCTCTTTTTCCCCATATGTAAAAAGAGGATAATGATACTTTATTTATTTATTTGACCCTTTTGAAGATAGAGATTAATAAGACAAAAGGCTTTTGCTCAAGAGAATCTTATAGTTTAGTAAGAGTCACATAACTAAGAATAATATGAAAAAGAAAGAAACTAAACCTGAATGAGATAATATAACAGCATGCTTGCATTTACATTATGAAATACATAGAAAATGAATGATTGTAAAAATACATGTAAAATATAAAGTGCTACTGAAATACAGGATGGATGTTAACCATTATTTTAACTAGGGACTTTGAGATGATTGTAAGCAGTGCCCTAAAGTCTTTTTTTTTTTTTTTTTTTTACAATTCTACATTCACATTTATTTATCTAATACAATGGAAATACAAAGGAGAAAATAAAGTCTCAATAAATAAAGGACAGAGCTAGCTTTTTTAAACCTTTCATATTTTACTCTTAAAACTACTGTTGTCCAACAACATTTATATATCATAGTGTTTCCACATCAAAACTGATGGCAGAGTTACATGTCCTCAGGGAATGCCCTAAAGTTTTTGATCATAGAATTTGAAAGGTTGTAGATCAAGAGATTTTAAGCTGGGTTAGAATTCAGAGACTCTGTAAATTTGTATGGAAAAATAATTACATCTTTATTTGCACTAATCTTATAACTGAAATTTCTTTTTCTTTCTTTCTTTTTTTTTTTTTTTGGTCTGCGTTGGGTCTTTGTTGCTGCGTGCGGGCTTTCTGGTTGCAGAGAGCGGGGGCTACTCTTCATCGCAGCGTGCGGGCTTCTCATTGCAGTGGCTTGCTTGTTGTGGAGCATGGGCTCTAGGTGTGCGAGCTTCAGTAGTCGTGGCACCTGGGCTCAGTAATTGTGGCACACGGGCTTATTTGCTCCACGGCATGTGGGATCTTCCCGGACCAGGGATCGAACCCCGTGTCCCCTGCATTGGCAGGTGGATTCTTAACCACTGTGCCACCAGGGAAGTCCTAACTGAAATTTTGACATTTTCTTCAGTTAATAATGTAGGCAATAAACTACAATAATATTATAAGAACCTATGCCTTTGTCACCAATAGAAATCATTTTCATAATCATGTTATGTAGTATCTAAAAATATTTTTAGGGCTTCCCTGGTGGCGCAGTGGTTGAGAGTCCGCCTGCCGATGCAGGGGACACGGGTTCGTGCCCCAGTCTGGGAAGATCCCACATGCCGTGGAGCGCCTGGGCCCGTGAGCCATGGCCGCTGAGCCTGCGCGTCCGGAGCCTGTGGTCCGCAACGGGAAAGGCCACAACAGTGAGAGGCCCGCGTAAGGTAAAAAAAAAATATATACATATATATATATTTTTTTATTCATAACAAGAGTTACAGTAGTTATTAAATCTGCTGCTGGATTTTATTTAATATATTAATGGAGAAGCCCATATATTCACATTTCAAAATATTTTGATAACTATATTTCAACATAACTATATTATATTCAACATATATAACTATTTCAACATAACTGATTTAATATGATCATATATTTTATGCATTAAACAATATTCTGAGGTGCCTATAGACTTGCTCTTTTAATCCTATAAAATTCCAAAATAAAGTCAACTGTAATTTAGAAATGAAATAAATTCAAATTTGGGATGCCAAATAATGATAGTAAGTTGCTAACATTTTTTGAGCCCTTGCTAGATGCCAAGTACCTAGTCTAAGAGCTTTACATGTACTGACTCATTTAATCCACACAACAATTCTCTGAGGTATGTATTATTATTCCCACTTTACACACAAGCATGCTGAGGCAATATATATTTGGCTAAGTAACTTACCCAAGGCCTCAACCTCAAGTTAGTGGTGGTTTTGAAGATACAGAATTCTTTTAATTTTTTTTAAGTGTAGATTTGCAGCCAGACATAGAAAGTAATAAAGTTTCCCTCAAGTAGCAAAAACTCAAATTTGATAAGACTGTTACTGCATTTTGAGTTATTGTGGGTTTTTTTTCTTTCCCCAGCATACATTAATTGATCATTTTATATGTGTCAGACACTGTACGTGGTGGTCTAAGGGGCTCATCTACCTGTCCTGTAGATGCTGGTTTCATCTAAACTCTAACCTGGGGCTCTTCTCACTATGTACTCTCCCTCAGTACTATCATCCACCCCCTTGGTTTTAATTACATTTATCTACTGATAACTCCTAAATTTTTATCTCTCTCTTGAATACCAGGCTTGAATCTCCAGCTGCTTCCCGCATCTACCCTCGTCTAGTGTACATGTCAAACTCAGCTTGCCCAAAACTTCATTTTCATCTGTGTCTTATACTCCTTCTACAGTCACTCAATAAAGACAGTCCTTGACATTCCTTGTAGCTCTAAAATCCATCCCGTTTTCTCCACCTGCATTGCTACTACTCTAAGTTCCAGGCCATCATCATCCTTCATTTAGATTACAGCCTTCTAACTGATTTCCCTCCATTGTTAACTGCCTTCCAAGACATTCTTTACATTGCTTTTATATTTACATTATATAGTCTTTGAAAAATGCAAGTTTGGTAGCATATGAAATTTTCCTGTCTACAGTCCTTCAAAGTCTCCTTCTACCTTTGGGATAAAGTCTAAATTCCTTAACATTGCTTACAAGACCTTCCAGGGTCTGATTTGGACTACTTTCTAGCCTTACTCTTTATACCCTTTCACTTTTCTTGTTGCATTTTATACTTTAGCCTTGCTGAACTTTTTTCAGTTCCTCAAATCACTATAATAAAAGAAGATAGAATAGATGTTATGGCAGTTTCTAAACACTTACCTCTATTTCTGTACTTATCTCTGAATGATAAGTTTGTGAAACAGCACAAGTCTTTGGACCACACTTTTAGTAGATTTAAACTACAGTATACCACATGGATGAATTTTACAAATGAAACATTGAATGAAAAAAGCAACTTATGGAAGACTATAACATTTTTCTAAGGCTCACAAACAAGTACAGTTAATTTTATTTAGGAATATGTGACTGACTACAGCATAGAACCAGGTGAACTTTAGGAAAGTGCTTCTGTGGTAAGAAGGATGGGGTAGGAAAGAAATGCACAGGTGCAGTAATAATATTAATAGTGTCCTAATTTTCAGTTTGGGTGGTAGGTCAATATATCAATTTTATTGTAATGCTTCCTAACACATATATTGTATATATTTTCTTATATATGTAAAAAATTAAATTGTAAAATTATTTTAAAATTAAAATAATTATGGGGAAAAATTAGTGAAGTGCTTTTTTTCTCAGTATATTGATTCTGGAAAACGATAGATACAGAGCAGTAGTCCTTAGTGTCACACGTATACACAAAACACTATCCATTATTTCAGTGGCTGGGAAAGTTTTGTGTTTTTTTAATAAATTTATTTATTTATTTTAAAATTTTTGACTGTGTTGGGTCTTTGTTGCTGTACGCAGACTTTCTCTACTTGCAATGAGCGGGGGCTACTCTTCGTTGCAGTGCACAGGCTTCTCATTGTTGTGGCTTCTCTTGTTGCGGAGCACAGGCTCTAGTCGCGCAGGCTTCAGTAGTTGTGGCTTGCTAGCTCTAGAGCAGGCTCAGTAGTGGTGGCGCATGGGCTTAGTTGCTCTGCAACATGTGAGAGCTTCCCAGGCCAGGGCTCGAACCCATGTTCCTTGCATTGACAGGCAGATTCTTAACCACTGCGCCACCAGGGAAGCCCTGGGAAAGTTTTGGTATGAAGCAAGCCTTTCCTTTGAATGGAAAGCAGCAAAATCTTAAACACTAATTTTTTTTAAAAACTGAAGCTATGAAGTAGTAGAAGCCATTTCAGAAAATATAGCACAGTGACATCAATATTTTAATTTTTTTTGAAGATTTTTAATCACAGTTTCAATTTCGTTACTTGTGATTGGTCTGTTCATATTTTCTATTTCTTCCTGGTTCAGGAAGGTTATACCTTTCTAAGAATTTGTCCACAAAAAGAGTCATGTACCAAAATGTTCATTGCAGCTCTATTTATCTCTATTTAGGAGATATAAACAACCTAAGTGTCCATCATTGGATGAATGGATAAAGAAGATGTGGCACATATATACAATGGAATATTACTCAGCCGTAAAAAGAAACAAAATTGAGCTATTTGTAATGAGGTGGATAGACCTAGAGTCTGTCATACAGAGTGAAGTAAGTCAGAAAGAGAAAGACAAATACCGTATGCTAACACATATATATGGAATTTAAGAGAAAAAAATGTCATGAAGAACCTAGGGGTAAGACAGGAATAAAGACACAGACCTACTAGAGAATGGACTTGAGGATATGGGGAGTGGGAAGGGTAAGCTGTGACAAAGCGAGAGAGAGGCATGGACATATATACACTACCAAACGTAAGGTAGATAGCTAGTGGGAAGCAGCCGCATAGCACAGGGAGATCAACTCTGTGCTTTGTGACCGCCTGGAGGAGTGGGATAGGGAGGGTGGGAGGGAGGGAGACACAAGAGGGAAGAGATATGGGAACATATGTATATGTATAACTGATCCACTTTGTTATGAAGCAGAAACTAACACACCATTGTAAAGCAGTTATACTCCAATAAAGATGTAAAAAAAAAATACACATCAGAAAAAAAAAAAGAATTTGTCCATTTCTTCCAGGTTGTCCATTTTATTGGCATAGAGTTGCTTGTAGTAGTCTCTTAGGATGCTTTGTATTTCTGTGGTGTCTGTTGTAACTTCTTTTTCATTTCTAATTTTATTGATTTTAGTCCTCTCCCTCTTTTTCTTGATGAGCCTGGCTAAAGGTTTATCAATTTTGTTTATCTTTTCAAAGAACCAGCTTTTAATTTTATTGATCTTTGCTATTTTCTTTGTTTTATTTCATTAATTTCTGCTCTTTATGATTTCCTTCCTTCTACTAACTTTGGGTTTTGTTTGTTGTTCTTTCTCTAGTTCATTTAGGTGTAAGCTTAGATTGTTTATTTGAGATTTTTCTTGTTTCTTGAGGTAGGCTTGTATTGCTATAAACTTCCCTCTTAGAACTGCTTTTGCTGCATCCCATAGGTTTTGGATCTCGTGTTTTCATTGTCATTTGTCTCTAGGTATTTTTTGATTTCCTCTTTGATTTCTTCAGTGATCTCTTGGTTATTTAGTAACATATTGTTTAGCCTCCATGTGTTTGGGTTTTTTACATTTTTTTCCCTGTAATTGATTTCTAATCTCATAGCGTTGTGGTCAGAAAAGATGCTTGATATGATTTCAGTTTTCTTAAATTTACTGAGGCTTGATTTGTGACCCAAGATGTGATCTATCGTGGAGAATGTTCTGTGTGCACTTGAGAAGAAAGTGTAATCTGCTGTTTTTGGATGGAATGTTGTATAAATATCAATTAAATCTATCTGGTCTATTGTGTCATTTAAAGCTTGTGTTTCCTTATTAATATTCTGTCTGGATGATCTGTCCACTGGTGTAACTAAGTGAGGTGTTTAAGTCCCCCACTATGATTGTTACTGTCAATTTCCTCTTTTAGAGCTGTTAGCAGTTGCTTTATGTATTGAGGTGCTCCTATGTTGGGTGCATATATATTTATAATTGTTATATCTTTTTCTTGGATTGATCCCTTGATCATTATGTAGTGTCCTTCCTTGTCTCTTGTGACATTCTTTATTTTAAAGTCTTTTATCTTATATGAGTATTGCTACTCCAGGTTTCTTTTGATTTCCATTTGCATGGAATATCTTTTTCCATCCCCTCACTTTCAGTCTGTTTGTGTCCCTAGGTCTGAAGTGAGTCTCTTGTAGACAGCATATATATGGATCTTGTTTTTGTATCTATTCAGCAAGCCTGTGTCTTTTGGTTGGAGCATTTAATCCATTCACGATTAAGGTAATTATTGATATGTATGTTCCTGTTACCATTTTCTTAATTGTTATGGGTTTGGTTTTGTAGGTCCTTTTCTTCTCTTGTGTTTCCCACGTAGAGAAGTTCCTTTAGCATTTGTTGTAGAGCTGGTTTGGTGATGCTGAATTCTCTTAGCTTTCGCTTGTCTGTAAAGCTTTTGATTTCTCCATCGAATCTGAATGAGATCCTGGCCAGTTAGAGTAATGTTGGTTGTAGGTTCTTCCCTTTCATCATTTAAAATATATCGTGCCACTGCCTTCTGGCTTGTAGAGTTTCTACTGAGAAATCAGCTGTTAACCTTATGGGAGCTCCCTTGTATGTTATTTGTCGTTTTTCCCTTGTTGCTTTCAATAATTTTTCTTTGTCTTTAATTTTTGTCAATTTGATTACTGTGGGTCTTGGCTTGTTTCTCCTTGGGTTTATCCTGCCTGGGACTCTCTGCGCTTCCTGGACTTGGGTGGCTATTTCCTTTCCCATGTTAGGGAAGTTTTCGACTATAATCTCTTCAAATATTTTCTCTGGTCCTTTCTCTCTCTCTTCTCCTTTTGGAACCCCTATAATGTGAATGTTGTTGCGTTTAATGTTGTCACAGAGGTCTCCTAGGCTGTCTTCATTTCTTTTCATTCTTTTTTCTTTATTCTTTTCCACGGCAGTGAATTCCACCATTCTGTCTTCCAGGTCACTTATCCGTTCTTCTGCCTCAGTTATTCTGCTATTGATTCCTTCTAGTGTAGTTTTCATTTCAGTTATTGTATTGTTCATCTCTGTTTGTTTGTTCTTTAATTAGGTCTTTGTTAAACATTTCTTGCATCTTCTCGATCTTTGCCTCCATTCTTTTTCTGAGGTCCTGGATCATCTTCACTATCATTATTCTGAATTCTTTTTCTGAAAGGTTGCTTATCTCCACTTCATTTAGTTGTTTTTCTGGGGTTTTATCTTGTTCCTTCATCTGGTACAAAGTCCTCTTTTTATTTTGTCTGTCTGCTGTGAATGTGGTTTTCCTTCCACAGGCTGCAGAAGTGTAGTTCTTCTTGCTTCTGCTGTCTGCCCTCTGGTGGATGAGGCTATCTAAGAGGCTTGTGCAAGCTTCCTGATGGGAGGGACTGGTGGTGGATTGAGCTGGGTGTTGCTCTGGTGGGCAGAGTTCAATAAAACTTTAATCCGCTTGTCTGCTGATGCATGGGGCTGGGTTCCCTCCCTGTTGGTTGTTTGGACTGAGGTGACCCAGCTCTGGAGCCTACCCAGCTCTTTGGTGGGGCTAATGGCAGACTCTGGGAGGGCTCACGCCAAAGAGTACCTCCCAGAACTTCTGCTGCCAGTGTCCTTGTCCCCACGGTGAGCCACAGCCACCCCCAGCCTCTGCAGGAGACCCTCTAACACTAGCAGGTACGTCTGGTTCAATCTTCAGTGGGGTCACTGCTCCTTCCCCTGGGTCCTGATGCACACACTACTTTGTGTGTGCCCTCCAAGAGTGGAGTCTCTGTTTCCCCCAGTCCTGTTGAAGTCCTGCAGTCAAATCCCGCTAGCCTTCAAAGTCTGATTCTCTAGGAATTCCTCATTCCATTGCCGGACCCCCAGTTTGGGAAGCCTGACCTGGGGCTCAGAACCTTCACTCCAGTGGGTGGACTTCTGTGGTATAAGTGTTCTGCAGTTTGTGAGTCACCCACCCAGCAGTTGTGGGATTTGATTTTATTGTGATTGCGCCCCTCCTACCGTCTCATTGCGGCGTCTCCTTTGTCTTTGGATGTGGGGTATCTTTTTGGTGAGTTCCAGTGTCTTCCTGTCGATGATTGTTCAGCAGTTAGTTGTGATGCCGGTGCTCTCGCAAGAGGGAGTGAGAGCACGTCCTTCTCCACCATCTTGAACCAGTCTCTCACTTTGCTGTATACCTGGTTTCAGGACTTAATGAAGCTCAGATTCTTGATGTCCCATTACAGAAAGAATTCACTGAGAGACAAAGTGATAGGTAAGAAGTGGATTTATTTAGAGAGAAACACACCCCACAGACAGAGTGTGGGCCATCCCAGAAGGCGAGAGTGGCCTTGGGAGAAACACATGCCACAGACAGAGTGTGGGCCACCTCAGAAGTTGAGAAAGGCTGACATCAATATTTTATATGAGGCAGTTTAGGTTAGGTAACCTTTTTCTTCATGTTTCGAAAAGCAACCAACAAGAAAAAAAAGTATTGCAGAGAATTCACAGAATACCAACAATTGAATATTATTGTTCACATTCTCTTGGCTGGAAAATGTTTTTAAAACTTACATTGACTGTTTCTCTTTGAAACTCAGATAGGAAAGATTGCTTTTGCAGCTCAAACTTGTGCCAAGAAAGTAACATTAGAGGTTTTTAACCCAGGTTGCATATTACAGTCACCTAGGAACTGAAAAACAAATATTTTTTTATTGAGGTGAAATTCATATAACATAAAATTAACCATTTTAAAGTGAACAATTCAATGGCATTTTGTACATTCACAATGTTGTGCAACCACCATCTCTGTCTAGTTCCAAAACAGTAACATTTCCATCACATCACAGTAAGACTCCTTACCCATTAAGCAATTTCTCCCCACTCCCACTCTCTCCCCCTCTCTCCTCAACCCCTGGCAACCACCAGTCTCCATCTGTCTCTATGGATTGATCTGTTCTGGATATTTCCTATGAATGGAATCATATAATATAGAACCTTTTGTGTTTGGCTTCCTTCACTTAGCATCATGTTTGTGAAATTCATCCATGCTGTAGCATGTATCAGTAAGTACTTCATTCCCATTTATAGCTGAGTAATAGTCCATCGTATGTATGTTTCACAGTTTGTTTATTCATCCATGGATAGACATTTGGGCTGATTTTTGGCCATTGTGAATAGTGCTGCTATCAATATGCATGTACATGTACTTGTTGGAGTACTTGCTTTCAATGCTTTCAGTTCTTTTAGTTGCTGTATAATATTACACAGTGAATATACCACTATTTATTCATTCTCTTTTTGATGAACTTGTAAAAAGTGTTTCCAACTTTTGACTTTTCTATGAACAACATTGCTATGAATACTCTCATACAGGTCTTCTGGTGCAGTTGGCATCAATTTCTAGGGTATATACCTAGGAATGGAGTTGCTGGATAGTGGGGTATGTGCATTTTCAACTTAAATAATGCCATACTGTTTTCCAAACTGTTGTACTATTTTATCTCTCACTATTGCTGTATTAGAGTTCCTGTAGATTTGCTATTAAGGTTTGACTCCTGCTCTAAAACACACTGCTGTTGTTTCACAGACTCTTGGGGATTTTGAAGAGAAGTCTTAATGAAAGTTCCTTTTACTCTAATAAACTTTTACAATTCAGTCTCTAGTAACTTTCCCTGGGATATTTCCTACATTTTAATGGGAGGCAACAAGTTGTAAAGAAGAGGCATAGACTTGGAATCTTAGTGTGATCTCACGGCCTGTTAGCTTTGTTGTTTTGGGCAAGTTACTGAATCTTTGTGAGCCTAGTGTGTAAAGTGGGGAGAATGTCTTTCTTTCGTGTAGTTGTTGTTAGTATAATGAATCAATATGTTTAAAAAGTAGTTTGCACAGTGCCTGACTCATAGCAGATACTATCAAGGCATATATTCATTAGACAAATATTTATTGAAGACATATTTTATGTCACACCAGGACTGGGGATGGAAAGATTAAGCAAGATCCCTTTTATGTTATTTATAATATTGGAAAACTTGAAACAATTTAAATGTCCAGTGTTAGGCTTGGTAATTATGGTACATTCATAAAATGGAGTGTAGTGCAGCCTTTAAACATCATGTTCTCAAATGTGAGGAAATGTTTGTGACGATGTAAGAAAAAAATTACAAGAGGATTAGCCCTTTTTCATATAATTTATACACTGCATGTGCATTGAAAAAAATCTGGAAGGGTTCAAGTGGATACACTGCAGTGTTCATTTTGGTTACTAATTGATAGTGAAATTGTATTTTAATGCTTTCCTTCCTTATATATTTTCTATACTTTCCAGATTTTCTACAGCTAACATAGATTACATTTTTTTAAAAAATAAATTTATTTATTTTTGGCTACGTTGGGTCTTTGTTGCGGTGTGCGGGCTTCTCATTGCGGTGGCTTCTCTTGTTGCGGAGCACAGGCTCTAGGCACACGGGCTTCAGTATTTGTGGCTTATGGGTTCTAGAGCGCAGGCTCAGTAGTTGTGGCGCACGGGCTTAGTTGCTCCACAGCATGTGGGATCTTCCCGGACCAGGGCTTGAACCTGTGTCCCCTGCATTGGCAGGCGGATTCTTAACCACTGCGCCACCAAGGAATCCCTCATTTAGAATTTTTATTAACTTTTTTCGTTTACTTTTTAAATGTTCTATTAATGGAATTAAATGGGCATTTGACCAAAGAATGAGATTTTTTACTTTTGTTGGTTTACACATGCTAAAATAATAGTCTCAGAAAAATCTTTTTGTCTTTAAGAGACAGCTTGGTTGCTAGAGTTAATAGATACCGATTTTTGTCTGACCAGGAATTACTCTTAATTCTAAGAAGAAACTGGAAGCACAATGGGAGATGACAGTGAGTGGGTGAAACTGCCAGTTGATCAGAAATGTGAACACAAGGTAAGACTTTTCTGGAACTCAAATTTCAGTGTCATTGGCTTGTTTTGTCAGCAGTTATACTGTATAGTGTAGTATAAAGCTGCCTGATGATTACACAATACAACTGGAGAAACAGCCTACTTTGGAGATTGGGCAGTTTCAGCAGGAAAATTTCTCATGTTTGAATTGTTACATCTTTAATGTCATGTTACAAAGAAGTAATGACTAATACTTGGATACAAAGTGGGGTACGTTTATAGTGGCCTGTTTATGAATTCTAGAAGGCCTTGACAGAATATCATAAATATTAAACACTTATAAGAAAAAGTTTGTTAGCTAATCTTTAAAAATAAAAAAGCTATCTGGATTTCTTAAACTCCATTTTTGTTTCTAGTCTGGGGTCCTTTGTTCAAATTACCTAGTATAAGGTAGTCATTCCACCCCCCAACCCCAATGGTAGATAATAATGTCATTAAATTTTGTTTTGTTTCAAAATACTTTTCTTTTAGCTGTGGAAAGCAAGGTTAAGTGGGTATGAAGAGGCCCTGAAGATCTTCCAGAAAATAAAGGATGAAAAGAGCCCAGAATGGTCCAAATTTTTAGGATTGATCAAAAAATTTGTGACTGATTCCAATGCAGTGGTTCAGTTGAAAGGATTAGAAGCTGCACTTGTTTATGTTGAAAATGCCCATGTAGCAGGAAAGTAAGTAGTTTCTTTCCAACTATTCTGGTAAAAACCCCTGTCTCGTGCTACATGGATTAATTTATGTATATTTATGGATCACTGTGCTTAGTTATTAGCACTTTTAGAGGATATTCATTTCTTAACTTTCATAGCTCCTTGACACTTGTTTTTCATTTCAGTCTTTATCTGCTCTCAGAAGTCTAAATGGTACAAGAGATCTTTAGAGAGGAGCAAATTCGAAATCAGATCTTGAGTTTTTACCTTAAAGTTTGATGAGCAAGTGCTTTTCCTTTTGAGGCTTTTGTATGAGAATTACTCCAAGGGGGAAAATCTTTTGTAACTTTTAGAAGAAACTGAGGTGGTTAGCAAAGACGTCAAAATTTCACTGAAAACATTTGGGCATTACTTAAATCTTTTTCTACAATGGTTCCAGGCTAGGTGATCTTAGAATCACATCTTTCTCCCTATGGTCATTAGGCATTTTTATCTCTTAGGAGAGGTAATGCGAACTAAATAACCTCTATAACTCCCAGCTTATTGGATGATAGAGGTTTCCAGTCACCCCAGTCTCCCATACCTGATAAACCTGACTTTTCTAATACTAGTCTTTATGTCATTGAAAGGAGCCCTCCATACAAAAAACAAAAAAACAATGGGGACCCTTGACCTAATTGCACAAGAAATATATATACACATCCCTAGGTATCTGCATGGGAATTGGTTCCAGGACAAAAGTCCCCACCCCTACACCCTAGGATAGCAAAATCTACAGAAGCTCAAGTCCCTCACGTAAAATGGCCTAGTATTTGCATATAACCTACATATACTCTCCTGTATACTGTAACTCATTTCTAGGTTACTCTCAATACCTAACACAATGTAAATGTTGTGTAAATAATTGTAACTACAATATAAATAATGTGTAAATAGTTGTTGGCTGCATGGCAAATTCAAGTTTTGCTTTTTGGAACTTTCTGGAATTTTTTTTCCCAAATATTTTTTTTTTTTTTGCGTTATGCGGGCTTCTCACTGTTGTGGCCTCTCCCATTGCAGAGCATGGGCTCCAGACGCGCAGGCTTAGCAGCCATGGCTCACGGGCCCAGCCGCTCCGCGGCATGTGGGATCTTCCCGGACTGGGGCACGAACCCGTGTCCCCTGCATTGGCAGGCAGACTCTCAACCACTGCGCCACCAGGGAAGCCCTTCCCAAATATTTTTGATACAAGTTTGGTTGAATCTGCAGATGAGGAACCCATGGATAAGGAACCCACCAATATGGAGGGCAGACTGTACTTGACTCACCTCAAAAATTATACCAAGAAGGACAGTCATTAATTTGACAGTTTTGTTAACCAGCATCAATGAGTTCCCCTTGCCATCAGTGAGACCATTGCTTTTTTAATTTCATTTTTCTTCTGATACTAGAAACTTTTTTGACAAATGCTGCATGTAATTCCAACCCACTCAGTTTCTCTCCTTTCCAGTAGTACAGGTTTTATTTAATTTAGAAGAAACTCAAAGCAATAAAGCTACTGTAAAGTCTTGCCAAGGAGTCAGGAACAGCCTTTTGTTATTAAAGGTACATATCCATTCCCTCTGTGAAGAAATTCTCTTGTCCTAAAAAGTGTTTAAAATGACTTTCAAAAATTTTCCAAAAAAGTAAGAACTCTGTAATCTTATTTTTATAAAATGTATCTGTATCTGGCTATCTATCTCTGCATATAGAAAAGTCTAGAAGGATGGATACCATAAAGTTGAAAGTAGTTTTCTCTGGGTAGTGAGATTTCAAGGGATTTTTGCTTTCTTGTTTAAATTTCCTATATGTGTAAATAGAAACTATGGTTCTGTGTCATTGTCTGTTGTGACATGTCTTAACCTCTTATGGTTTGCATAAGTTTTTTTTTTCATGTTCTTGAACATAATTTTTTTTAACTTTTTATTTTATACTGGAATATAGCCGATTAACAATGTTGTGGTAGTTTCAGGTGAACAGCGGAGGGACTCAGCCATTGATATACATATATCCATTCTCCCCCAAACTCACCTCCCATCCAGGCTGCCATATAACATTGAGCAGAGTTCCCTGTGCTATACAGTAGGTCCTTGTTGGTTATTTAAATACAGCAGTGTGTACATGTCGACCCCAACCTCCCTGGCTATCCCTTCCCTGCAGTAACCCTAAGTTCATTCTCTAAGTGTGTGAGTTTGTTTCTGTTTTACTTGAACATAAAGTTTTTAGAGTCTCATTTACTTTATTTCTCAGCATTTTTAAAAAAGTATTTGTTTCCCCCACTTTCCATGACCTTTTCCGGCTCTTTCTACTAAAGTGTGTTTTTATGTGTATGGTTGTTGTTGTTTATAATCTATATTACAGAACCACAGGGGAAGTTGTATCAGGTGTTGTGAGTAAAGTGTTCAACCAACCCAAGGCCAAAGCCAAGGAGCTAGGCATTGAGATTTGTCTAATGTACATAGAGATTGAGAAAGGAGAGGCTGTGCAAGAAGAGCTCCTGAAAGGCCTGGACAATAAGAACCCCAAGATCATAGTGGCCTGTATAGAGACACTGAGGAAAGCCTTAAGGTAAAACCTTTTCTTTTTGTTTTCGTTCTGTTAACTAGAATATCTCAATTGAGTTTGGGTTCCTGGTTTAAACAGAAATGAAAGCTGTTGGGCTTGACTTGGCAGACCATACCAACCAGAAAAGTGACCTGGAAAAGCTAAAGCCATTCCTCAAGTGTGACACTTTGTATTCAGTAATTTTAGCCTTTAAGTGTGTTGCATAGTTATTTGATCTAAATCTTTTTTTTCTTTTATAAATTTATTTATTTATTTATTTTTGGCTGTGTTGGGTCTTCATTGCTGCGTGCGGGCTTTCTCTAGTTGCGGCAAGTGGGGGCTACTCTTCATTGTGGTGTGTGGACTTCTCATTTTGGTGGCTTCTCTTGCTGTGGAGCACGGGCTCTAGGTGCGTAGGCTTCAGTAGTTGTGGCACATAGACTCAGTAGTTGTGGCTCATGGGCTCTAGAGTGCAGGCTCGGTAGTTGTGGTGCACGGGCTTAGTTGCTCTGCGGCACGTGGGATCTTCCCGGACCAGGGATTGAACCCATGTCCCCTGCACTGGCAGGTGAATTCTTAACCACTGCACCACCAGGGAAGTCCCTAAATCTCTTTCTAATAAAGATGAGCGGGGGATATTTCTGACCTTTTCTCAGATTATGAATTAACTTTTTCATGGAAAAGCACTCCTCAGGGTAAGGAGCTCTGTTTCTCTTGTTATCCTCAGGCATAAATTTATGTACCTTGAAACATTGGCTGAAGTAAACCTTTGTTTAGGTGCTTTTTAAAATAAAATAGAAGCAAATGCTATATGCCTTTAAATAGAAGCATAGCAACAGAAATAGAAAATAACTTTTACTCTTATGTAATAAGTTATTTTCAACCCTAGAATTAAGTGTTGTTTGGCAGTGAAGTTTTTCATGAATGGGATCTCTTTCAGGAACAAGTGGCTGTAATTTTCTATGGAAATCTGAATTAGACAAAACACTGGTTTGTTCTGATTTGGCAGTCCTTCTAATCTGATATCCTGTCCCCAATACTTCCACATGAGATACTTTAGAAAGCAGCTCTAGTGAAATCCTGAATGTGTGACCTGTGGGTGTGAAGATCATCCCAACTCACCTCTCTTGTGATTTTGTATATGACCTACTTCTTGGAGAATACGCTTCCTTCGGTGTTTATCTTACATGAAAGTATCAAAATTCTAAATTTTGTTAAACTGTCTTCAATTTATGTCAGTAAACTTTGTCTTTTGCTTGGTTCATAATGTTCTTATATAAAATTTGACTTTCACTTAGATTCTTTTGTGATAAAATTTTCCTCATCCCTAGCCTATTCTAGTGTAGAAGGCATGTATTTTTATTAGTAGTAAATAGTGTGTTCATTCTGTTGTCTTAGAAATTTAGTGAATTGACTGCATTGTCAAATCGGTGCTTGTCTTAATAGATCTGTCCTTAGTAATGAGTTTCTTAATAAAAATATATATTATACTATATTCTACCTTAAAATTAGAAGTTTCTAATCTGGAGTTCTGTGAACTCTGGCTATTTCATTTTTAAGCTGACTGGGAGAATAAGGGTAGAAAAAGGACAAGTTAGGTATATTGTCTTTTATGTCTTCCTTATAGATGTTGTTGTTTAGTCCCATCCTTGTATGGTTCTTTATTTGTCCTAAGGCATCTCAGAATCTATAGTAGAACTACTAGATAGCTCTCTGGGACCTTCAGGAACTGTTCAGTCCTTGGTTCCAGAGCTTCCTCAAGCTATCTATGTTAGTGGTAGCTTCAGGAGACCAAAAATGATCTGTGGCCCCTAAAACAAGCTTTTAGAACTTTTTCCCCTCTATAGTAATATGTGTAATATCAAGATTAGGTTTTGTATTGTTAAGGTATCTATTTTCCATTTGGACCTGCTCCATCTGTTTTTTTTTTAAATATCTTTCAGAACTAGGCCAGGATAGTGAAACAAATAAACAAAAATCAGATGAAACAGTAGTAATGTAAAGGAAGTTTAAGAGATCCCAAATGTTAGGTTCTTCAGACACTGTGATGAGTATTCCTAAACAGAATGGTTTATCGTCGCTATAAGTTCTTATTTTTCCTTTAGTCTTAAAGGTCGGCTGAACCAAGTTAGAATTTTTTTTTCTATTAAAATAGAAGATTTTAAAGGAAATATTGAAGATCATCTGGTTTATTTTCATGCTATGATGGCTATATTTGCACCATTTACACAAACTGGTGTCTTGTTAAATATCACTTTCTAGGGAAAGTATTTTCAGTCTCCTTCTTTAACCTGTTAGAGTGTGTCAGTAGCTATTACTGAAACATTTTGTTGCATTTGTGTACATTAGATAATAGATAAATAGTATATATGGATCCTACTACAGAATGTCAGTCTTCTTTCATAACTGAATCTCTCTTGCTCCAGAATTTGTTATTCAGAAATGTTAGCAGTGAATCAGAAAGCTATATTTTTAAGTTGGGAACTTAAAAATATGATATGTGACAGATATATAATGTTAAATATACTGCCTTTTTATTTTAGTTTTTTATAAATGTATTTATTTTTATTTTATTTTTGGCTGCGTTGGGTCTTTGTTGCTGCGTACGGGCTTTAGTTGCAGTAAACGGGCTACTCTTCGTTGGTGCGAGGGCTTCTCATTTTGGTGGCTTCTCTTGTTGCGGAGCACGGGCTCTAGGCTCGCGGGCTTCAGTAGTTGTGGCATGCGGGCTCAGTAGTTGTGGTGCACGGGCTTAGTTGCTCTGCGGCATGTGAGATCTTCCTGGACCAGGGCTCAGACCTGCGTCCCCTGCATTGGAAAGCAGATTCTTAACCATTGTGCCACCAGGGAAGTCCCTATACTGCCTTTTTTTTTTTTTTTTTGCGGTACGGGGGCCTTTCACTGTTGTGGCCTCTCCCGTTGCGGAGCACAGGCTCCGGACATGCAGGCTCAGTGGCCATGGCTCACGGGCCCAGCCGCTCCGCAGCATGTGGGATCTTCCCGGATCGGGGCACGAACCCGCGTCCCCTGCATCGGCAGGTGGACTCTCAACCACTGTGCCACCAGGGAAGCCCTATACTGCCTTTTTAAGAAGTCAGAATGCAACTGTTTTACCCATGGAAAACTGAAGCAAAGAGAGATTTCAGTTGCCTGAAGTTATAGTGTGATAGCTTCGAGTCAGGAATGAAAGACACACTGCCAGGATTGGTGATCTATCAAGTGGAGTGAATCCCCGTAATCACATAGAAGAGCTAATAAAAGCTTATTAAGGGACTTCCCTGGTGATCCAATGGGTAAGACTCCATGCTTCCAGTGTAGGGAGCCTAGGTTCGAACTCTGGTTGGGGAACTAGATCCCGCATGCATGCCACAACTGAGTCCGCATATCGCAACTACGAAGTCCACATGCTGCAACTAAAGATCCCGCATGTGGCACCGAAGATCCCGTGTACTGCAACTAAGACCCGGCGCAGGCTAAATAAATAAATAAATAAGCAAGCTTATTAAAAGTCAATTTCACTCATCTAATTATTTATAAATTGATTTGTTTCTATTTTAAACTTAATGTACATACATATGTATTTAAGATGTTACACAAGTGTTGATCCATTTTAGATTTGAGTAATTCCTAGACTGGTTACCTAGAAAGTTTTTAAATGGTAATATTATTTTGGGCTCTGGACATTAAATAATATTCTTGGAAGAATGGCATCTAAATACAGACGTTGTTATAAGTTTTTTTTTCTTCTTCCCTAAAAAAACTCAACCTATATGTCTCTATTATATATAGATATAGAACTATGTTTGAGTGAATTCAGGCTAACACTTTACCAAAGCATATTGCACGGTGACAGTTTTTTTTCCAATTTTTACTTCTAGTGAATTTGGTTCCAAAATCATCTTACTGAAGCCAATTATCAAAGTGTTGCCAAAACTCTTTGAGTCTCGAGAGAAGGCTGTTCGAGATGAAGCCAAACTAATTGCTGTGGAGATTTATAGATGGATTCGAGATGCTCTGAGACCCCCATTACAAAGTATAAACTCTGTCCAGGTGAGGCACAAAGTTTTTTGGTTGTCTTTGTATAAGGTTAATATGAAGATATTTCCTTCCTGTCATTGTTGTTGATATTCTGTCCTTACAAATAATTATTTTTCATTCTTAATTTTGAAATCATTTTTTTCTGAGCATACCTGTTTCTACGGTTACTGTGTCCTCTCAAATTAAATACTGTGCATTCACCGATGCCAGTAGGTTAGTGTTGAATCTATAGCAGTTTATAAGATCCTTTTTTTAATTATTAATTACTTTATTTATTTATTTATCTTTGGCTGTGTTGGGTCTTTGTTGCGGTGCACAGGCTTCTTTTTGCGGTGGTTTCTCTTATTACAGAGCACGGGCTCTAGGCACGCGGGCTTCAGTAGTTGTGGCACGCAGGCTCAGTAGTTGTGGCTCACAGGCTCTAGAGTGCAGGCTCATTAGTTGTGGCTCACGGGCTCTAGAGTGCAGGCTCAGTAGTTGTGGCTCCGCGGCGTGTAGGATCTTCCCGGACCAGGGCTGGAACCTGTGTCACCTGCGTTGGCAGGCAGATTCTTAACCACTATGCCACCAGGGAAGTCCTATAAGATCCTTTTATAATACTTTTGAGTGGCAGGACTTAATATCTGTTTAGACAAAATGCATTCTATTTTTTACATTTCAGTTGGTTTTAGAGACATTATTTGTTGCAAATATATGTGAATTCATGAAGTAATGAGAGTGTCTTAAAAAGTGGATTTTATTCTTCTAAGTGCTTAGTCATATATCTTCAGTATAGTAGATATACATCAATTTGACTCATACTACAAAATGTGCACAATTTAAATTTATCTTTTCTTGTTTGCCTTATTAGAGCCACATAAATAAGAAATTGGGTTCTGATCTATTAGTAAATATAAATATATTCTCTAATGGCAGAGATATAGATATGTTTTTAAAATATTTTATGATATTTGCAGTTGAAAGAACTAGAAGAAGAATGGGTCAAACTGCCAACAGGTGCTCCTAAACCAAGTAGGTTTTTGCGTTCCCAGCAAGAACTAGAAGCTAAATTGGAACAGCAGCAGTCTGCTGGTGGAGATGCTGAGGGAGGTAAGCCACTTTTCAACGCTGGTTTCTATAAAAATTAGCAAGAACTGGCCCTGTCACAGTAACCTGTGTTCACGAGGTGCATTTTATAGGATTGCTGTTTAATAAAATACATACAATCCTATGGTTTGTAGGATTAGTAATTCTGATCCCTCCTGTATCAAGATTTCATCAGGGGTGTGAAAGGACAGCTGATAACTGTTTAATAAGTAAACGATTTCTTTTTTTTTTTTTTTTTTGGCCACACTGCGTGGCATGCAGGATATTAGCTCCCCGACCAGGGATTGAACCCATGCCCACCCCCTGCATTGGAAGGCCGAGTCTTAACCACTGGACTTCCAGGGAAGTCCCCATTTCATCCATTTTTAAGGGTTGTTTTGTTTTGTTTTCCTCCTGGAAGGTGGTGACGATGGTGATGAGGTACCACAGATAGATGCTTATGAGCTTTTGGAAGCAGTAGAAATTCTTTCCAAACTTCCCAAAGACTTTTATGACAAAATTGTAAGTAATGGTAGACTTCTTTCGTTTATTTCATTTTAAATAATTACTTGAATATAATTAGAGTGCTCTTCTGAGCCCTTTTCCTGGTGCACCCTCTTCCACCCCGTATCTTCCCTAATAAAGTGAGTCAGTTGTTTCTTCTTTGTTCCCATACTACTTTGTATATGTACCTACTTTAGTCCTTCTTTTTACTTCTTGCCAGAAACCTGAACATTATTCTTGACTTATATCTTTTCCTCGTTGTCTGTCTGGTTTTTACCTTTAAATATCTCTCAAATTCATCCCCCTTTCTCCATCCCCAGGATTTCTTTCTCTACCCCGGGGTTACTTCTTTTTTTTTTTTTTCCCCCTACCCCAGGCTTTCTTGACCTTGGCACTGTTGACATTTTTTTGCCAGATATTTCTTTGCTTGGGGAATTGCATGGGCGTTGTTGTATGTTTAGCAGCATCACTGGCCTTTACCGATCAGATATTAGTAATACCATTCCTCCAAGTCATGACAGTCAAAAATGTCTCCAGACTTTGCCAAATGTACCCCAAGAGACAAAATTATCCCCAACTGAGAAAGTTTTATCCCAGCCACTACCATCAGCTCTTGCCTTGTATGCTGCTATAATCTTCTTACAAGATACCCTGTCTGCTCTTGCCTCCTTCCCATCATATTTCACAATATAATTAGAGGTGTCATTTTTGAAAATGGAAATCTTCCCATAGTATTGCCTCATTAAAATCCTTCAATGGCTTCCATGGATTTTAAGATGATGTCTGAAATCATACTGTAGCCATTGAGGTGTGATTTATGGTACCTTTGAGGTCCCCACTTACCTTCCAGCCACATCTCTAATTCCTCTCACTCTCCATGCTTCAGTCATACTGAATTTCTCCTGGCATCAAATGTGCCAAGCTTTTTTTCCCCCCTAAACTCTAGGCCTTAATATGCTGTTCTTTCTGCCTATAACATTCTTCTCCCCCCATTTACCTCATAATAACTCTTCATCGTCTAGATCCCACCTTAAGTATCACTTCTTGGGGGAGATTGTACCTGAAAGCCTAAACTGGGCTAAGTCCTCTTGTTGTATTACCAAAGCAGCTTGTACTTCTCCTGTCACAGTCGTCATGATCTGATAGTTATTTATTGAAGATCATCCTACCTCTGCTATCAGCTCCTTGAGTATCCTGTTATCTTCTGATTAACAAATAAATATTTGATAAATTGAATTGAATTGTAATTCCTTCAGGGTGATGGGTTTGTCATCTTGTTTTTATCCCCAGTTCTCTCCAACAGTGGGTATTCGAATTCTAGTGAAGCATATTGTACTTTATATACACAAAACAAAAAATTAGCATTATACCTACAATCTGGAAAACTAATATCCAGGATTAGAACAGTATTGGTTGTTGGTTATGTGTTTGTTCTTTTCTGGTCTTTCTAATGTTATCAATATGGAAATTCCTCTCTCCTGTAGATGTGCCGCTGTGAGATATGCTAGAAATGCTTTCTATTAATGTTTTCTGTTTAACACTTGCTTAAAGTTTACCCAGAAAATGAGAAGGAAAAGTCTATGGCATTTCATTCTGTTTACTTATTGTAGAACATTAGGGTTATGAAATGTTACAAAAATACTTTTAATATATGAACAAAATTTTATGTATATGAGCAAAACATTCTGATTGGCTACACAGTTTTGTAATTTTGATTTCTGACTAGCTTTAGAAAGTTTCTGAAAACAAAAAATATATATCTTTGAATTAGTAGCATGCAAGAAATAGACTTTTATTTTGCGCTCTTATTTTCTGTTCTACAATTGACTCATATTGTGTCTTGTAGGAGGCAAAAAAATGGCAAGAAAGAAAAGAAGCCCTGGAAGCTGTAGAAGTACTAGTGAAAAACCCCAAACTGGAAGCAGGCGATTATGCAGATTTAGTAAAAGCTTTGAAGAAGGTAAATGTGAGGAGTTTCAGCATTGGTATCCCAACAGCAGACCAGGCCATTGAGTTTTTCTTCATCAGTCAATCTTTTTTTACCACAGTTGCATTGCCATTTAGGGAACACTATTGATGGTTTTTGAATTATAGGCATACATTTTTTTAAGGGTTATTTAAAATGACTGTCCTAGGCTAGTTTAGAGGGATTGGTTTTCAATCTTTATTATCACTTTGACTTTAAATATGCTGTTTGGTAGCTTGTACAAATGTCAAGAAATAGAGAATCTTGCTGATCTAGAACCAGATATTCTAGTTTTATAATTCTACAGAATGAGCTTTTTAAATTGGCTCTATTTAATGGGACAAATATTAAATATGAAGAGTGTTTTTCATTAGATAGCGAGGGATACCACCTTGTATTATATCAGCATGTAAAGTACAGGATCTGGGGATATGTGGTCAATTATAAAGCAGGTAAGTACTAAATAAGAAAGAAATATTTTAGGAAATACTCCTTTGTTATTGCTTAGGTCCAAACAAGTTGAATGCTGGGGTGTATATTTTTGTATGTACTGACTTTTCATAAAGTCTGAAAGTATAGATCAGACAATTGTGGATGTAGTTATAGAGCTTAATAACAAACTTTTTTTTTTAATTTACTCATTTAATTAATTTATTTGTGGCTGCGTTGAGTCTTCGTTGCTGCGTGTGGACTTTCTCTAGTTTGTGGCCAGCGGGGGCTACTCTTCGTTTCAGTGCACAGGATTCTCATTGCAGTGGCTTCTCTTGTTGTATAGAACGCAGGCTCTAGGCACACGGGCTTCAGTAGTTGTGGCACACAGGCTCAGTAGTTGTGGCTCATGGGCTTTAGAGTGCAGGCTCAGTAGTTGTGGCACACAGGCTTAGTTGCTTCGCAGCATGTGGGATCTTCCCAGAACAGGGCTCGAACCCATGTCCCCTGCCTTGGCAGGCAGATTCTTAACCACTGCACCACCAGGGAAGTCCCTGAAGACATTTTCTTGAATATAGCAAGGATGAAAATGTTTTGTTTGCTTCTTCAGCCTGAAATTGCAGAGGATTAGCATGGTGGGGGGAGGAGGTTACTCTTTAATTATATGTGTATATAAGAGTAATTCTCATTATTCATAGTACTTATGTTCTGTAAAGTCACCACAGACACTGAATTAGCAAATGCTGAACCATTGCTCCAAGGGAAGATACAGCGTTAAGGTCCTGCAACCCTCTGGTCACATTTTCATCAACCGATCAATGCATAACCTTGTTTTATTCTATTTGAAGACATCTTATTCAGTATGTATTATTGATCCATTAACATTGAACTCACAGCCAACAGAAATATAACTCGTGCCTGAACAAAGCCTACCTAACACATTTATTTTCTCCGAAAGGGACATCACAGCACTTTTGCACATAGGAACACCAGACAACACTTCAGCAGTACACTTGGGGGCCATTTTAAACAGTGAAAGCCCCAATCAAAAGCACAAAAATGCAAAAAACCAAGGCAGTAAATAGACTACGAAAAAGATACTTGGGTACAGTATGAGAGCTGAAAGAAGAAGGCAGAGTATTGCATTGTTCACCTCAGCTGGGAATGTGCACATCCAGCAACATAGATTTTTCCTAGCTCTGTGCTTGTCTGTGAGTGACCAGGAAAGTGCCTCAATTATTGATTTGGGGCTTATAAGTTAATTTTAATGTGTGGATGAATTCACAAATATGAAATCCATAAATAATGAGGATGGACCGTATCTTCTCACAGTCACCCTTCCTTTGCTTTCCTCTAAGTAGGATTTGGAGACAGGGATATTATTTGTCAAAATCGTTTTTCATCAGTCTTCCATCTTGAAGAGCCAAAGACCCAGGCAAGACTACAGTCGTCTCTTGGTATCCCCGGTGGGGGGAGGGGGGGTGTTCCAGGAGCTCCCACCTATACTAAATCTGTTCAAGTTCCTTGTATAAAAAGGCATAGTACAATGAATACTGTTGGCCCTCCATATCTGCAGTTATGGAGGACTGACTGTAATTAAAAGGGAATTGCCCTAGGGAAAACATTTCGCCAACCTGGAGCCTGGGAGGAAAAAGGAAGGGTAGAAGGTGGTAAGGGAAATGAGATTCTAGTGGCCTTGAAGAGAGCTTCAGATTTTCTGTAAGTTCTAGCATATAATTTTTATCAGGAATCTTATGGAAACATATATTGCACTGAATTCTCAATGGCTCAAATAAAAGCTTTTATTTTTCCCTATGTAATGATCAGGAATGTTAATTGGAATCAGGAATGTTAATAGTTGATGTTCTCTACATGCATTTTCTTAGGATATTATATTTTCAAATGAAGACTGTTCTGTGATTTCCATTGGCATTGTGACTATGAATATAAGCTCTGTCTGTATTCTATACAGAGAAGATTATGGGTCTTTATATTTGGGTAGACATAGACAGTGGATTTCTGTGAGATCTTAGGGTAGCAGGAGGCACTTTCCCTCTTTACATGGTGGAGTGGGGGCAACCAATCAAAGGCAACAAACAAGTAAAAAGAAACTTAATTTTGTGGCTAAAATATTTAAAACAATGAAAAGTTAATGTCAATGTAAATTAACATGACATTTTGTGGGGTTTTTTTGGTTTTTTGTTTGTTTTTTTATTTTTGGCTGTGTTGGGTCTTCATTGCTGCGTGCTGGCTTTCTCTAGTTGCAACGAGTAGGGGCTACTCTTCGTTGCGGTGCATGTGCTTCCCATGGAGGTGGCTTCTCTTGTTGCAGAGCACGAGCTCTAGGAGCATGGGCTTCAGTAGTTGTGGCACACGGGCTTCAGTAGTTGTGGCTTGTGGGCTCTAAAGCGCAGGCTCAGTTGTTGTGGTGCATGGGCTTAGTTGCTCTGCGGCATGTGGGAGCTTCCAGGACCAGGGATCGAAGCCATGTCCCCTGCATTGGCAGGCGGATTCTTAACCACTGTGCCTCCAGGGAAGTCCAAAATTTTGTTTTGGTTTTTTAAATCAGTTTACTGTTTTTATGTTTTTTAATTATTTATTTATCTATTGCGGTACGCGAGCCTCTCACTGTTGTGGCCTCTCCCGTTGCGGAGCACAGGCTCCGGACGTGCAGGCTCAGCGGCCATGGCTCACGGGCCCAGCTGCTCCACGGCATGTGGGATCTTCCCGGACCAGGGCACAAACCCGTGTCCCCCGCATCGGCAGGCGGACTCTCAACCACTGCGCCACCAGGGAAGCCCTGTTTTTTTTATTTTTATTTATTTATTTATTGGCTGTGTTGAGTCTTCGTTGCTGTGCGTGGGCTTTCTCTAGTTGTGGTGAGCGGGGGCTACTCTTCGTTGCGATGCATATGCTTCTCATTGCGATGGCTTCTCTTGTTGTGGAGCACGGGCTCTAGGTGCTCGGGCTTCAGTAGTTGTAGCACGAGGGCTCAGTAGTTGTGGCGCACGGGCTTAGTTGCTCCAAGGCATATGGGATCTTCCCGGACCAGGTTTCGAACTTGTGTCCCCTGCATTGGCAGGTGGGTTCTTTAACTACTGTGCCACCAGGGAAGCCCTATATATGTTCTTTTTCATATTCTTTTCCATTATGGTTTATCCCAGGAAATGGAATATAGTTTCCCGTGCTATACAGTAGGACCTTGTTGTTTATCCATCCTATATATACTAATTTGTATCTACTAATCCCAAACTCCCAATCCTTCCTTCCCCCACCCGCTCTCCACGCCATATTCATATTATATTCACCTGTGTTGGTCTTTGTAGACCCATCCCTCTTTTTTCCGTAAATAGTTTCTTCTCTCTAGTGTCTATGAAGTAATCTTACTAATTTCCCAATTTTACCCTTTAATGCAAATAGTAAAAAACTATTCATTTTGAAATTCCTTATGATATTCCTGAAGTTATTTCATAAACTGTCTTCTTCTAAGTTGTCACCTGACCTAGCATATTTTGATGGCTTTCTTGTTCTCACGGGTTATAGTTCTTTATAAGATTCCTTTTCTCCCTCCCTCCCACCCCTCAGATAGCTTCTTTGACTTTGTCAATTACCTATGGATATTGGTTGGTATATATATATTTTTTCATCTTTAAGATGTGGGTTTTCAAGGTGTTTTATTATATAATCTCCATTGACTTTCTCTGTGTTATTAATACTTTTTCACTTGGTCTTTCTTGGTCTTTCTTTTTCTTGTATTCATTATAGTTTTCTAAACACAATCACGATGGGTTTTGGGGGGTTTTTGGTTTGTTTGGTTAACAGTGTTTTTGTTTTGATTACTGTTTAGTGGCTTACACTACTAGTTAAAGGTAAATACTAATTATTACTTAAAATCACATTGTAGGCCTAGATTTATGGGAGAAGTGACAGCACTTTTAATTACAGAATATTTCCCATTATTTAGCTTAAATTAACATTGTGAGCTAAAGCTTTCATTCCCAGCTCTAGAACAGAGTTGCTGAGTTTTTCCTCAACGCTGGAATAGAGTCCTCCCACATACACTGTTTTTCTTAAAAATAAACACTTTTCCATATTCCCCACTTCCGTTTTGTTTTTTGTTTGTTTGTTTGCTTGTTTTGGCCACACGGCACGGCGTGCGGGATCTTAGGAACCCGTGCCCCCTGCATTGGGAGTGCGGAGTCTTAACCATTGGACCACCAGGGAAGTCCCCCCACCACTCCCATTTCTCAGTTAAGAACAACTTGTTTAATCAAACTGAGATGTGTGACAGTGAGTGGTAATATGCAGATATTGTAATAGATGCCTGGTTCATTGCTCATCAATAAATTCATTCAATCTTCTATTATATCCTGAACTATAATAGGTTCACAAGATCCTCTTCAAAACTTTACATTAGGATCATCAGTGTCTGATATTCAACTTCCACTGGTTATTGATCTAATGGTAACTTTAGAGGTAGTCTCTCTTTTTTTTTTAATTAAGAACGTCTTCTTTTTTAAAAATTTTTAAATTTATTTTTGGCTGCGTTGGGTCGTCGTTGCTGTGCACAGCCTTTCTCTAGTTGTGGCAGTCGGGCTACTCTTCCTTGCGGTGCGTGGGCTTCTCATTGCCGTGGCTTCTCTTGTTGCAGAGCACAGGCTCTAGCGGGCTTCAGTAGTTGCAGCACGCGGGCTCAGTAGTTGTGGCTCTCGGGCTCTAGAGCGCAAGCTCAGTAGTTGCGGTGCACAAGCATAGTTGCTCCACGGCATGTGGGATCTTCCCAGACCAGGGCTCAAACCCATGTCCCCTATATTGGCAGGCAGATGCTTAACCACTGCGCCACCAGGGAAGTCTCTAGAGGTAGTCTCTTTTTTTTTTTTTTTTGCGGTACGCGGGCCTCTCACTGTTGTGGCCTCTCCCGTTGTGGAGCACAGGCTCTGGACGCGCAGGCTCAGCAGCCACAGCTCACGGGCCCAGCCGCTCCGCAGCATGTGGGATCTTTCCAGACCGGGGTACAAACCCGTGTCCCCTGCATCGGCAGGCGGACTCTCAACCACTGCACCACCAGGGAAGCCCTAGAGGTAGTCTCTTAAGGATGGGATTGAATGATGGCCTTTAATTGGGGCAGTATAACAAAATCACCTTTTGAGCTATATTAAAATACTGATATCCAAATCCCATCACAAATTCATTGAACTAGGACCTCTTGGAATGGGGCCTGGCATGTTTTTGATGACCATTCCTAGAATATACATTTAGATGTTAAATATAAAGTCTAGCATGTAAATAATACCTGAGATGCTTTGGTAAGGAAAAATAATCCAGACGTTTACAAATACCAATAATGTGTTCAATACAAAACTGAATAGAATTTTTACTCCATAGATTTATAGTAATTACAGATTTAACAAAATGTTTATTAGGACCCTGATCTCATCTTCTCATAAGGAAAATGAATTTGCCATGAGTTTACAGGGAGAATATGCTTTAGTAAAGAGAGCAAAAGCTTTGGAGTCAAAGCAGACCTAGGTTTGAATCACAGCACTGCCGTTGGCTAGCTCTGTGACCTTGAGCATGTTAATCTCTATTTATTTTTTTTTAAATAAATTTATTTATTTTTGCCTTTGTTGGGTCTTCGTTGCTGCACGCAGGCTTTCTCTAGTCGCGGGGAGCTGGGGCTACCGTTCGTTGCAGTGCAGTCTTCTCAGGCTTCTCTTGCTATGGAGCACAGGCTTTAGGCACGTAGGTTTCAGTAGTTGTGGCGCACAGGCTTAGTAGGTGTGGCTCACGGGCTTAGTTGCTCCGTGGCATGTGGGATCTTCCTGGACCAGGGCTTGAACTCGTGTCCCCTGCATTGGCAGGCAGATTCTTAACCACTGCGTCACCAGGGAAGTCCTCTATTTAATTCTTGAAATCCACAAAATTGAGATAGTAATAGTACCTGCTTTATAGGGTTTGAGTGAAAATTAAAATAAGGATTATAAAGCACCTATAAAATTATGGCATCTAATGTTTTAAAATTTTTATTGGGGTATAGTTGCCTTACAATGTTGTGTTAGTTTCTACTGTACAGCAAAATGAATCAGCTATACATATACATATATCCCCTCTTTTTTGGATTTCTTTCCCATTTAGTTCACCGCAGTGCATTAAGTAGAGTTCCGTGTGCTATACAGTATATTCTCATTAGTTATCTATTTTATACATAGTATCAATAGTGTATATGTGTCAATCCCAATCTCCCAGTTCCTCCCACCCCACCTTCCCCCTTGGTATCCATACATTTGTTTTCTACATCTGTGTCCCTATTTCTGCTTTGCAGATAAGATCATCTGTACCATTTTTCTAGATTCCACATGTATGCGTTAATATACAATATTTGTTTTTCTCTTTCTGGCTTACTTTACTCTGTATGACTCTCTCTGTGTCCATCCATGTCTCTACAAATGATTCAATTTTGTTCCTTTTTATGGCTGAGTAATATTCCTGTGTGTGTGTGTGTGTGTGTGTGTGTGTGTGTGTGTGTGTGTGTGTGTGTGTGTGTGTGTGTGTATATATACACCACATTTTCTTTATCCATTCCTCTGCTGATGGACATTTAGGTTGTTTCCATGTCCTGGCTATTGTAATTAGTGCTGCTGTGAACATTGGGGTGCATGTGTCTTTTTGAATTATGGTATTCTTTGGGTATATACCCAGTAATGGGATTGCTGGGTCATATGGTAGTTCTGTTTTTAGTTTTTGAAGTTGTTTTTAATAAATGTTAGTCTTTTAACCCTTACTCCTCAGCACTTAGGGAATATATGTAGGTGCCAAATAGAACTTTGTTGAATGCTATGCATTAGGGGTTCTTTAATTCAGGGAATCTGGAATGAAGTGTTCTGCTTATGAAATACCACATCTTAGGGATAAAGTCCAAAATAGAATGGAAGCATTACTTCTACCTGGGAAAAGAGTGAAAAAACAAGGGTTTGGGAGCACTTAAAAGTAAAGCAGCTTTTTAACACCAGCTGACTTGAGCAGTATACCAAAGTAAAATCTCATTAGGAGGGAACTGAGGCATAGTCACTGTCTTGCTAGATTGACACAAATGCAGCTACTACCTATGACTTTTGATAAGTTCTGGGCCTTGTAGGGTATGCTATCAGAGGGTGGTAGTATAAACATTGCTGGAGGAGACTCTGCTGAGAGACTCTGAATACAAGTCTGATGGTCACTACATAACTAAAATGGCAGCTGCAAGGCCAGAAGCTCCCTCAGAGGAATGGTTGCAATGGCATTTGCAATTTAGAGTCCACATCAGCTTCTTTTTTTTTTTTTTATTTAATTTTTTTATTGAAGTATAGTTGATTTACAGTGCTGTGCCAATCTCTGCTGTACAGCAAAGTGACTCAGTTATACACATAGAGACATTCTTTTTTTAAATATTCTTTTCCATTATGGTTTATCACAGGATATTGAATATAGTATAGTTCCCTGTGCTATACAGTAGGACCTTGTTATTTATCCATCCTATATATAATAGTTTACATCCCATCAGCTTCTTGAAGGTACCTACAACAGTTTCTACTGGTGTTTCTTGGGTATAAATTTTAGAGCTGCTACTCTGTGGTGTCTTTTGGAGATACACCGTCTTTTGGCTTTCCCTGCCCCAAAGCAAAGTCAGCAGGCCTCCAGCTTCTCTGCCATTATCAGAGTCACCTCCTGCACAGTTGTGCAATGCTGACAGCCCATACTACCACAAATGGAGCGTTAGCGATTTGACCTGGTTTTATGTATATTTTACCGGTAGAACTTTAAGATAGGAGACTAAACATAATGAAGGGAAGCTCCCAAATTTGATATTGTCAAGGAAGAATCTTTCCTCTTTTGTAGGAAACGAAGTTGGCTATTCATTACATAATAGCTTTCAGAGTTCTTTTAAGAATAAATTTTCAGTTCCCTTCTATGGGGCTGTGACTCTTTTGTTTTCCTTTCTTTCCACCCTCTGTAGGTTGTTGGAAAGGACACCAATGTCATGTTGGTGGCTCTGGCAGCAAAATGTCTTACTGGCCTGGCTGTTGGGCTAAGGAAGAAATTCGGACAATATGCAGGACACGTAAGTAACACTCCTTTTTTTGATACAAATCAACAACGTTATCAAGAATGGCAGGCTAGTTTGCTTTATGCTTTAAAACAGCTTTTTGGCACAGATCTTTATATATATGGGGAAAGTAAATTTCTCACTAAGTTTTGTTAATACTGAGCATAACTCCTTACAACATTTCAATAAAAATGTCAGTTGTAACTAAATTCACTAGCTTTATGTAGAAAATCAGGCACTTGACCTAAAGTACTTAGTTCAATTGATTTGCCTATTACTTATTTACTTATATCTTGCTTTGCTCTTAAAATATTATATACAGTATAACAGTATGAAGTATAACTTGTGATAACCAGAACAGAGTAAAAATGAGAGCAGGAAAGACAATATAAAACCGGAAGTGAGATTAATATATAAAATGTATTTTATGGTGTTTTTCTATTTTAAAAAGTAGTTTACTTATATACTTGAGACATCTTATATAGGTTACACTGTTGGTGATATATCAGTTTATTATAAGAAACTCTGACTAGAGACATTCGTTGAACATAAATTTGGAAGCAATCAAGTTTGCTAACAGTTTTAACAAATTGCGATGTTTTCTTTAATTCTGGCATCTGTCAGTTGGCCTCTAAATCTCATCTGTATTACTTAAAATGGCTCAGCATCCTGAATATTGACCATAGTGAACTTTAGGGTTTAACTTGCTAGCCACTGATCATTTGATTCCCTGGATTGACTTTTGAGAGTCTCCTAATAGTCTGTAGTCATGTGTCAGTTTTATATTGAAGCAAACATCAAACCTCACTTAGTTATGGTATTTGGAGCTTGCTTACTCATAGCATTAAAAATAATTTCAGAGAACTCAACTGAAAAAAATAAGACACTACCAAATAAAAATAAATCATGACTAGCTTGTTACCAGGGAAATAAAAATAAGGGTCTTTAAAACCCTTAAACGTGTAAATCACAAATTGGAGTAAAATTATAATCATTATGTTTATAGTAATCATTACTTATTATATAATATCTCTGTGTGTGTATGGTATCGAGTGTATTGATTAGCTTTTGGTCAGTTTTGTGTTACTTAGAATATTTTATACTTCTGTATTATAATTTTTCAAGCTAGAAAACAATCTTTAAAGTACATTTTAATTTACTAAATTTATAGTTAGATGATTACCTGACCATTTAGTTTGAATTCTGATTCTGGCTTTGTGACATTTTGGTGTGCAGCTTAAAGAATGTCTCTAGTGCTTTATAGTTTGGGGTATTTGTCTCCCCTTAAAATTACATCATATACAGTGTTTGATATCAAGCACGTTAGTGTGGTTCAGCTTTATTTTCCTTAGCTACTTATAAACTGTCTTTTTGACAATATATATAAAAGTGAACTTTAGCTTTATAGCTATTAAAATATCTTGATTTTTGATTGGCAGGGGGCAAAATGGGTAAAGGAAGTCAATTGTATGGTGACGGATGAAAACTAGACTTTTGGTGGTGAGCACGCTATAGTGTATACAGAAATCGAATTATAATGTGGTACACATGAATCTTAGATAATGTTATGAACCAGTGTTACATCAATAAAAACAGTTTTTAAAAGTATATTGATTTTCAGGTTTATTACTAACTCTTAGTATTAAAAAGTCTTTTATATTTCTCCATGGAAACTGTATTCCTTCTGATCTGTATCACTTCTATGAAATTTTTTTAAAAAATTGGGTTGAGGGAGGTGCCATTGAGCTTTGCTAGATATTTTAGACCTTAAAAAGCAACTTTAATTTGCCTGCCAGCACAGTGCCTGGCTACATATACTCAATACATATACTTGGTATTCAATAAATATTTAATGAATTAGTGATAGTTTATAAGATAAACATTATAAAAATTCTAACTTTACTGATCTAAACTTAGTACTTGAGTAAGAAGACACAGTTCTGATCAAAATTGCTGGGCTTCCCTGGTGGCACAGTGGTTGAGAGTCCGCCTGCCGATGCAGGGGACACGGGTTCGTTCGTGCCCCAGTCCGGGAAGATCCCACATGCCGCGGAGCGGCTGGGCCCGTGAGCCATGGCCGCTGAGCCTGTGCGTCTGGAGCCTGTGCTCTCTGCAGCGGGAGAGGCCCCAACAGTGAGAGGCCCGTGTACTGCAAAAAAAAAAAAAAAAAAAAAAATGCTATAGTTTCTGGTACTGTTTCTTTTTTCTTTAGTGTAGTGAAGAGGCAGAAGACATCTCAGTCCAAGTGAGGGCTATCAGAATCTTGGGTGGGGAGGAAGGATTGTATACTATACCTGTTCCCCTACCCTAAATCCACCTAGTTGAGGATCATTTTGTCCAATAAGAGTTGTTACTGATAAAAATGATTGTAAGGTTGCATATAAGGTACAGGTGCAAAAAAAAGGTTGAGAAACATTGCTGTGGTGGTATAGGCATAAGATTGTTCCAGCATAAGATTCTTATGCCCTTCAAGGAAGGAAATGACTTCTTAATCCAACTTAGATGTTTATTTTTTTGTTTATTTTGGTAGAGGCAAACATTGTTTTAATAAGTTTTATTGAGATATAACTTACATACTATAAAATTCACCGTCTTAAAGTATATAATTCAGTGGTTTTAGTATATTCATAAGGGTGTGTTACCATCACTACTATCTAATTCCAGAACATTTTCACCACCCCAAAAAGAAACCCTATATCCATTAGCAGTCACTCCCCATTCTCCCCTCCCCCAGACCCTGGCAACAACTGATATACTTTTCTGCTTCTGTGGATTTGAAGTTTTGTACAAATGGAATAATACACGTGTGGTCCTTTGTGACTGGCATCTTTCACTTAGCATAATGTTTTCAAAGTTCATCCATGTTGTAGCATATATCAGTACATCATTCCTTTTTTTTTTTTTTTGCCGAATACATTCCAACTATTCACTTTTAAAGGTTGTACCAACCATTTTGGAGAAATTCAAAGAGAAGAAGCCTCAAGTGGTACAAGCCCTGCAGGAGGCAATTGATGCAATCTTTCTTACTGTAAGTTGAGTTTGTGGTTTTGTCTAAAGTAAAGTTTGTCAATGTAATATTTTGATTGTTCTTTACATTTGAGAAAAGCTTATTGACCACATTTTCTTTCTAAAGACCACACTACAGAACATCAGTGAGGATGTTTTAGCAGTAATGGATAATAAAAATCCAACCATCAAGCAGCAGACATCTCTTTTTATTGCAAGAAGCTTCCGCCACTGCACTGCTTCTACCCTGCCAAAGAGCTTACTAAAGCCCTTTTGTGCTGCTCTACTTAAGGTATAGACTTTCTTTGAAATTGAGGAAATATTTTATACCTAGGCAAGATTTTGTTTTTTCTACTGATTGTGTACAGTGACTACTTGACTTTAAGACTGTAGATTATTGTCTTTTGAGGAGAGACCCTCTGTAGCTTTGAAAATTGAATCCAAATTCTTGTATTATTTATGTTCCTGTTCTTGAAGAAAAGCACAAATTAGCTTTATAATTTCACTAACTACTAAAACTTTTATTTCTTATTTGGCCCATAAACTGATATTCAGCTGGATCTGGTCAAGCACAGGCATCCAGTTTAGAATATTTAAAGATCATTTGAGTATGAAGCATTTTAGATAGAGGGTAAGAGGAAGGGTAACTTAATTGGCAAATAGAAAGCTAAGCTTAGATTCTGTGAATTGTAAAAAGCAAATTCTTTATCTAACAACCATCAGTCTGAATTAAAATCAGTAATACCTAAAGAACCTTGTATCAAGATCATCTTGCTTACTTCCGGACTATAGCACATCAATGATTCTGCTCCTGAAGTCAGAGATGCTGCATTTGAAGCATTGGGTACTGCTTTGAAGGTGGTTGGTGAGAAAGCAGTAAACCCATTCTTAGCTGATGTCGACAAACTCAAGCTTGATAAGGTAGGTTAGTAATGGGTTTTAATGAAATTGGATAGCGGTCCTGTCTCTGTGCAATATGGGTTTGTTTACTGGTATCCTTTTGATCAGAATTTCTTGATTAGTAGAAATATCTTTCAAATTATAAAAAATAAAATAAAATAAAATTGAATGACCAATCTGTAGAGGAGGTAAAAATGATGTTTTGAGTTAATTTCATTTCTAATATCTGGAAAATTGCCTTTCTAAATATGAATGTCTTCCATCAAAAATATGGTTATTGTTTATTTTTAATTTTCATTGCAGTATAGTTGATTTACAGTGTTGTGTGAGTTTCTGCTGTACAGCAAAGTGATTCAGTTGTACATATATCCATTCTTTTTTAGATTCTTTTTCCGTATAGGTCATTACAGATTATTGAGTAGAGTTCCCTCTGCTATACAGTAGGTCCTTATTAGTTACCTATTTTATATATAGTAGTGTGTATATGTCAATCCTAATCTCCCTATTTATCTCTCCCCCCCTTCCCCCCCGGTAAACCTAAGTTCATTTTCTACAAAAATGTGGTTATTGTAAGTTTAGTAAATTCTCATTTGCATAGAAATATAATGTAAGATGTCATTAATGTATATCTACTGCCAAGAAAATATGGATAATTTATCTTTGTTGAAAAGGAAACTTTTCTCTCTGAATTCTCATGTAGTTGTGGTTTAGAAGTGACTTATTAAGTAATGTAATGATTGTGTTTCAAAGTTAGGCTCAGTGACGTCTATCTCAATTTCATTCTCCAGATCAAAGAATGTTCAGAAAAAGTAGAGCTCGTACATGGTAAGAAAGCTGGACTTGCAGCTGACAAGAAGGAGTTCAAGCCTGTGCCGGGAAGAGCTGCTGCTTCAGGGGCTACAGGAGATAAGGACACAAAGGACATTTCAGCACCCAAACCAGGACCCTTAAAAAAGGCACCTGCTACTAAGGTTAATAGATGACTTGGAAAATATGGTTTAAAAATTAGAATTTAGTAAGGTAGGGTCTGAATCTCAGGTTCAGGGTTGTTCTTCAATATGATTTCATTTGAGAGATGAACTCATTACAACATTCAAAATACAGCAGAGCATCTTTTAATGAAGACAGCATATTCCAATAGTACATTTGGTTATTTGAAACCTATATAGAGATAAAAATGGTAATGAAGATACAGGAGTACATTTTAAGGCATCAGAAAGTATCATTAAATAATGAAATAGGGACTTCCCTGGTGGCGCAGTGGTTAAGAATCCACCTGCCAATGCAGGGGACACGAGTTCGATTCCTAGTCTGGGAAGATCCCACATGCCACAGAGCAACTAAGCCCGTGTGCTACAACTGCTGAGCCTGCGAGCCATAACTACTGAGCCCACGTGCCACAACTACTGAAGCCTGCGCACCTAGAGCCTGTGCTCCACAACAAGAGAAGCCTGCACACCACAGCAAAGAGTAGCCCCTGCCTGCTGCAACTAGAGAAAGCCCACGTACAGCAACAGACCCAATGCAGCCAAAAATAAATAAAATAAATTTATTAAAAATAATAATGAAATAGTATGGCAAGGTACATAACATTAATAATGTAAGTTCATTTTCTAACTTAACATAAGGTCATTTTGCTAATAATGCTCTGGAATTGCAGCACCGAGTCTCCGTTCCATCAGGGTCTCACTTTCTAGTGTAGAAGAGGGGGAAATGACCAAGGGCAAATATGGCATTCTTACAGTGAACACTTTTCTTGGACTGGATTCTCTTAAGCATGAAGTTATCTGCTGAAAATGCAAGAAGTTTGATTCTCTTTTCCACCCTGAGCCCCAGCCTGGAGTTAGGAGAAGAGAACTGATATTTAGTGAGCTTTACTTTGTGAAGCATTTTACCTACATAACCTTATTTAATCATCATAACAATCCTTGAGATAAGGGTTTTGTGATCCCTGTTTTTCCAGAAAAGGAAACTGGGGCTCAGCAAGGTTACATGTCCTGCACATGCTCTTACAATTCACTTGTTTGTTTATTCTGTCTCCCCACACTGTATTGTAAACTTTAAAGGATAGAGATCTTGTCACTGCTTGACCACTTGTGCATAGAAGAGGCTCCGGCATATAGCAGGAGCTCTGCATATATTTGTTGAATGACCAGAGTTGCAGAACTGGGATTTGAACCCAGGTATCTAGCTACAGAGTCTGTGTACTTTCATGTTATACTGTCTCTTCAGTACTCCAGTACAGGGAGTTGGCAGCTATTTTCTCCTTTCTCACCAGCTCCTGCCTCTCTGGACAGTGACCTGGGTGCAGCACCTTAAGACCTTTTCTTATCTTGCTGAACCTTTCCATGCTAGCCGGCTTTCTCTTATAAGGGATTCTTTTCCTTCCCCCAAGAATAAGCTGTGGGTGGAGTGGGGAAGGACCTGCTTTTGTTCTTTTGAAAAAATCAGTAGGACAGTATCATCTAATAAACCTACTAAGCCAATAAACATGTATGTCTATGTTTAAAAAAAAAAAGGAGATTTATTAATTGAGGTGCCTCTCAATTAATAAAACAGAGTACTATTATATACAAGAAAGGATCCAGAAGAGGTGTTCTAGTAAATCAAAGAGTGTAAAATTTTCTATTTTTACAGTGAGAAAACAATTAAATCTCTCTTCATGGGGTAGTTATTATGAACCAATAAAATCATAGTGCTAATGTGAACTGGCAAGTGTTAGAGGTTTCCATTGGATTAAAAACCAGCATCTTAGCTTTGCTAACCCCACCTT